>NW_026606152.1:12720000-13967500 GCF_029834395.1 Sorex fumeus
TTGAGAAGTATTGCCATTTTGGTAATGTTAATCCTCCCTTCCATGAGCAGGGAATCTGTCTCCATCTCCTAGTGTCCTCTTTTATTTTTTGAAGTTGTGTTTTGTAATTTTCCTTGTATAGGTTCTTCACCTCTTTGGTTAGGCTGATTCTGAGGTTTTTGATTTTCTGAGGAACTATTGTGAACGGGATTGTTTTTTTTAATGTCTCTTTCTTCTCTTTCATTATTTGTATATAAGAAAGACATGGACTTTGGGGTGTTTATTTTTGTAGCCTGCCACTTCACTACATCAACCTACTGTTTCTAGGAGCTTTTCTGTATAGTTTAAGGGTTTTCTAAGTATAGTATCGTATCATCTGCAAATAGTGATAGGTTGACCTCTTCCTTTCCTATCTGTATGCCCTTGTACCTTTCTCTTGCCTAACTTCAATGACCAGGACTTCCAGTACTATATTGAATAAGAGTGGCGAAAGTGGGCAACCTTATCTTGTGCCCGATCTCAGAGGGAAGGCTTTTAGTTTTTCCTCATTGAGAATGATACTTGCTGTGGGCTTTTGGTAGATGGCTTTGACTATATTGAGGAAAGTTCCTTCGATGCCTATTTTGCTGAGAGTTTTCATCATCAATAGGTACTGGATCTTGTCAAATGCTTTCTCTGCGTCTATTGATATGATCATATGGTTTTTATCTTTTCTTTTTCTGATATGATCGATTATGTTGATCGATTTCTGAATGTTAAACCATCATTGCATCCCTGGGATAAATCCTACTTGGTCATGGTGTATGATCTTTTTGATGAATCGTTGGATTCTATTTGCTAATAGTTTGTTGAGTATCTTTGCGTCTGTGTTCATCAGGGATATTGGCCTGTAATTCTCTTTCTTTGAGGTATCTCTTTTGGTATCAGGGTGATATTTGCTTCATAGAAACTGTTCGGAAGTGTTTTTGATACTTAAATTTCATGGAAAAGTTTAAAGAGGATTGGGAGTAAGACCTCTTTAAAGATATGGAAGAATTCACTACTGGATCCATCTGGGCCAGGACTTTTCTCCTTGGGGAGACTTTTTATTACCGTTTCAATTTCCTTGATGGTGATAGGTCTGTTGAGGTATTCCAGGTCTTCTTGGTTTCGCCTGGAGGCTATAGGAATCTAGGAATTTATCCATTTCCTCGAGGTTTTTGCGGTCTGTGGCATAAAGCCTCTCAAAGTACTCCCTGAGGAATCTTTGAATTTCTGTAATTTCTGTTGTAATGTCCCCCTCTTCATTTCTGATTCAGTTTATTAGGGTTTTCTCTCTCCCTTTCTTTGTGAGTCTTGCTAGAGGCTTATCAATCTTGTTTATTTTCTTGAAGAACCAGCTCTTGGTTTCATTGATCTTTCGGATTGTTTTTTGGGTTTCCATCTTGTTAATTTCTGCTCTGAGTTTTATTATTTCCTTCCTCCTGTTTGGATTGGGCTCCTTTTGTTGGTCATTCTCCAAGCTCTTAAGCTGTGAGGTTAGGTTACTTATGTGAGCTCGCTCCTCCTTCCTGAGGAATGCTTGCAGAGCTATAAACTTTTCTCTTAACACAGCTTTTGCTGTGTCCCATAAGTTTTGGTAACTCATGTCCTCATTTTTGTTTGTTTCCAGGAATCTTTTGATTTCCTTTCTTAGCCACTCATTGTCCAATAGTGAACTGTTTAATTTCCAGGTGTTTGATTTAGTTTTCTGATTGTGTGTGTGATTTACTTCTAATTTCAGTGCACTGTGGTCTGAGAAGATTGTTGATACAATCTCTATCTTCTTAATTTTATGGAGGTGTGTTTTGTGGCTCAGCCTGTGGTCTATCTTGGAGAATGTTCCATGCACACTTGAGAAGAATGTGTATTCAGCTTTTTGAGGATGAAGTGTCCTGTATATATCTACTAAGCCCCTTTCTTCCGATTTTTTCCTTAGATGAAGTATGTCCTTGCTAAGCTTGAGTCTGGTTGATCTTCAAGAGGTGATTAAAGCGGTGTTGAAGTCTCCTACTAGTGTTGTTATTGATGTCTTTCTTCAAGTCTATGAGTAGTTGTTTTAAGTACTTTGCTGGTCCCTCATTAGGTGCATATACATGTAGTATTGTAAGTTCTTCCTGTTGTACAGATCCCTTGATCAATAAGAAATGGCATTCACTGTCTCTTGTGACCTTCTTCAGTCTGAAATCAATGTAGTCTGATACTAGGATGGCTACCACAGCTTTTTTATGGGAGTTGTTTGCTTGTAGGATTGTTTTCCAGCCTTTGACTTTGAGCTTCTGACTATTGAGATGTGCTTCTTGCAGACAGCAGAATGTTGGGTTCAATTTTCTAATCCATCCTGCCACTCTGTGTCTTTTAATTGGTACGTTTAGCCCATTGACCTTGAGAGAGATTATTGTTATGGGGTTTTGTCCCATTTTTCTGTTGAAATTTGGTGTATTTGAGGGGCCTTTCTTGCCTTAAAGTAGCCCATTTAGTTGTTCTTGTAACTATGGTTTTGAGTCTATGAAGTTCCTGAGCTGTTGTTTGTCTGTGAAACCATGTGGTGTTCCTTCTCTTATGAATGAAAGTCTCACTGGTAAAGTATTTTTGGTAAGGCATTTATTTCCTTGAGTTTTTTCACTATATCCTACCACCATTTTCGGGCCGTGAGGTTTTCATCAGACAAATCAGCTGTGAATCGTAAGGATGTTCCTTTGTAGGAGATACTTTTCTTTGATATTGCTGCTTTAAGAATTTTGTCTCCATCTAAGGTTTTGGTCATTTTGATCAGGATGTATCTTGGGGTACTTTTATTCGGATTTCTTCTAGCTGGTACCCTTCGGGCCTCCTGAATGTGGTCACATGTTTTCTTCAGCTCTGGGAATGTTGTAGCTATGATGTCTTTGACAGTTTCTTCTTCATCAGGGTTTTCTTCCTGTCCCTCTGGGACTCCAATAATTCTTACGTTACTCCTTTTGGCTTCATCACGATCTTCTCTTGCCCTCTATTCCCAGATTGTGAGTCTCTTTTCCATTTTCTGCTCTTTTCTGGAGAGTCTCTGGACTTCATCTTTGAACTCACTGATTCTGTCCTCAGCAGCTGTTACTCTGCTGCTGAGGCCTTCCACTCAATTGAAAAATTGAGTTTTTCAATTTGCCTACCAGGTTTTTCAGGTCTGACATTTCCGTTTGCATTTTCCTCATTTCTACCTTCAAATACTCTTTTCTTTTATTGGCATTGCTTTCCATTGTTTGTTTTAGCTCCCTAAGCATCCTCAGTAGCTTCCTTCTAAATTCCTTGTCAGAGAGGTTGTCTAGCACTTCATTACTGTTGGGGTCTTCTGGGCTAGCCTCTTCAATAAGTAAGCTTTGTGGGCTTCTGCGTTGCTTTACTATTGTGACCTGTGTGGTTTAGATCTTCACGCTCACTGTTACTATTTCTGCTTATGATGCAGTATTAATTGAGGTGGGCTTAATGAACTATTGGCTAATGTGTTTCTGGTGGTTAAGCTAACCTAGTTAGCTGGAAAGTTCCATCTAAGAGGGTAACTTATGGTTCCTATGGGATATATAGAGGGAAAATAATTTGCGGCAGGTAATGCAACCAAAGTTCCTGGAAGAAGCCCTGCTGTGGGGTGGATACCTGGGTGAGATGAGCCTGTGGTTCTCTTCTGATAAATGACAGTGTTAAGGTAAAACTCCCCTATCCTTTCATTGTATTTCATTGTATTTCTCGATAGCACAGAGGGTAGGGCATTTGCCTTGCACACAGCTGACCCGGGTTCAATTCCTCCATCCCTCTTGAAGAGCCCGGCAAGCTACCGGGAGTAACCCACCTGCACGGCAGAGCCTGACAAGTTCCCAGTGGCGTATTCAATAAGCCAAAAACAATAACAACAAGTCTCACAATGGAGACATTTCTGATGCCTGCTCAAGCGAATCGATGAACAACAGGAGGACAGTGTTACAGTGCTATTTTTTTCTATCTTTGTTTATATAACTCGATGCCTATGTTGTGTGCGTGAATATCTTCAAACATATCCACTCATTGAACTGACTCCCCACTTTACCATTAGGCAATGACCTACTAAGTTTCTTATTACACTCATTGCTTTAATGTCATTCTCATTTATGAGTACAGCCATCTTGTCTGTGGATTCCCATTCACATGGAGTACCCCTTCCAGATCTTTTTTCCCCATGTATTTGTGTGCCAATCTGCAGTGAGGCTTTTTTTTAGGAAATATAAGGAAAGATTTGAAGTTTTTGGTCCATTAGGTCAATCTTTTGATTGGAAAATTTAAAAGCAATTATTGATATGTCTGTACATAAAGTCTTTTCATTTTCTTCTGATTTTTTCTAGGTCCTTGCTTTTTTAACTTCTTCCCTTTATTCTTCCTTTGTGATTTGATAGTTTTCATGGCCTTCTTAGACTTCTTTCTTTATTTTTCATAACATGAAGTTTACCACAAAGAATCAGCTAATATAAGTATTTTAAGTTGCTGATAACTTAAACATACATATTCTAAGCTGCTTTATCTCAACAACATTTATGTTTTCATAGCATATTTTCACATTCTTTCCTTACCTCTCTCTTAACTTTATGTCCGGTGATTATTATAGTTGTGTTTACTACTTTTGTTTTTCAACTTTCATAGATACATTACTATGTATAACTTTTGCCAGTACAATTTAGCCTTTTATGTTTCTTCTTATAACTAATTCGAGCTCCTTCTTTTCAGACCTTAATATTTATTTTAAGGGCTGTTTAATGACAGTGAACTTTCTGTCCTTTGCTTATCTGGACAACTCTTTATCTCTCTTTCAATTATGAAAACTGAACCTCTTAAGTAGAAGATTCTTGATTGCAAATTCCTGTCTTTCAGTACTTTGAATATACCTTGCCACTCTGTTCTGTCTACAAAACATTGTTTTAAAACTTTATTATGATCTTATGGAGCTGCTCTATAACTACAAGTTATTTTTCTCCTGATACTTTTAAGATTCTGTTCTTATCTTTAATTTTTAATATCTTAATTATAATGTATCATGGTGTAAATTCTCCTTGAGTTCAGCTTATTTCAAATTTGTACTTTCTGGATTTAAATGTTTATTCCCTTCCCCAAGTTAGGGAATATCTTAGTCATTATTTCTTCTAATGCTCTTTCTGCCTCTTTAATCTCTTCTCTCTGGAACAACTCCCTCCCTTATAATGTGGATATCATTCTGCTTTATGTTGTTCAATAAGCCTTGTGAGCTATCTTCACATTACAATATTTTTTCCTTGCTCTGATTAGGCCAAGTTTGCTGCTTTATCTAATCTGTTTTTGAAACCCTCTAATGTATTTTTAGTTCATTTATCTATTCTTCAATTCAGTGACTTCTATTTGGAACTTTATTATATTTTCTTTCTTGCTTTTTAAGTTCTCATGGTATCATCCTTTATCCTCCATTTAAAAACATCTTTAATACCATAACTTTAAACTGTCTATCAGGCAAATTACTTATTTCTATTTCATTATAGACACTGCTTGAGATTTTATTTAGTCTTTTGTATGGAGTATATTAATGTCTATTTTCTTTTTTTTTGGAAAGCTTTTCTGATGGAATGAACCTCCTGGTCCTTATCTCAACTATTCTTGGATGTTAGTCTCCTATTTTGTTACTTTATATTCCCCAGAGGAATGCAATCTTTCTATGTCTGTCCCTCTCTTTCTGACTCATTTCACTTAGCATGATACTTTCCATGTAGTACCACTTGTATGTGATATTAATCTCTATTTTCACTTTTTATTGATACATTGTGTTTTCCTTTTCCTGTCTGTTTTTTGCACCATGCCTGGCAGTACTCAGAGGATAATCTCAGCTCCATGCTCTGGAATCACTTTTGGCCGTGGTCTGGAGACCATGCAGTGATAGAGTCAAACCTGAGCCTCCTGCATGTGAAGCCAACTGTTCAGTCTGCTACACTGTCTCCCCTGTCTTATGTTGGTTTCTGTGTATTGATCAAAACAACTGCCTCACCTAGTCCTGAAGGTGCACCCTTATGTAGGAAATGAAACTCATCTCTCAATCCTATCCTACCACTGGGTTATCTCTCAAATGCCTTTTGATTGCCCAAGCAGCTTGTTTTATTTTTGATATCTCCTAGTAATTGAGGGTGTGCCAGGATCTGTCAGTGTTCCAAAAGGGAGGAGCTTAGATCTAAAATTTTTCAGTTTAGGCAGATTGGAAGTCAAACTCTCCCATAGCAACTTTTAAGGCATATACACATTCTTTTCTATTGAATCACCATGAGATACAGTTACAAAGCTTTCATGATTGAGTTTCAGTCATACAGTGATCAAACAGTCATCCCTCCACCAGTGTACATTTTCTACCATCAATGTCCCCAGTATCCTTCCAGCCATCCACACCCCACCCTACCCCCTGCCTCTATGGCAGTAAGGCATATACATATTAAGCACATAGATACATTTAAAATGCATCCTGTCCCACAGGACTGAGATACAAGCTTTCAGCAAATCCTGGATGGGGCCAAACCTGGGCCTCCTGAATGAGTTGCAAAAATTGGTGCCTCAGACAGTGTATAAGGTCCTTTCCAGCACATGTCAGCAAGATTGGGTGGGTCATAGATATATGATAACCATGTTGTCAGTGGCTAATGATCCTGAGAGCATCTCCATTGAGTCCTGAGAATCTTCCAAGCCAGATGCCTCCTCCTTAAGCTAAAGCTCTAGGACCTCTTCCACAGAAAGATTCTGAGAAGATGTTTCATTCTCAGTAGGACAGCCCAAGGTAGCACCCTAAAATATAAAGTGCTCCAGGAATGTACAACTCTCCCCTCCAGAGACACTAGCTCTCTGAAATACCTAGAGATGAACGACACAAGGAGAGTACCTACCTTCTAAGGCATGTGGAAAGGATGAGAGTCATTCTGAACATGTGTGTTTGTTAGAAGTCTACTTCTCAGATTACAGCTATGAAGATAAAGTAATCACTTCCTTCTCAATAGTCTGAGCTTCTGCATGCACCATTTCTTGCTGCACCTTATTGTAGCTGCCTTTCTTCGCCTGTTAAGGTCCTGTGGGATCACATGCATAATCCCTGCTCACCTCTTGAACCAGGCCATGAAGAGGTGTTTCCTAGTGGTAGCCACAAAAAAACAAAAAACAGAGCACCTCTACCAACCCACTCTTTGGATATTTACCATGCCTATAAAACACTGTTGTTATTACAATCTCATATATGTAACCTGTGATGAACTCTCAATAATAACCATTTTGATTCATTATTTAGTTCATTCATATTTTCCAAGGAAGTCAGGCTCATATTTTCCATGGTGCATTTCAGAATGTCTTCATGATATTCACATAACACAAACCCCCAACTGAAAAACTGAGTGCAAAGTATTCCCAACTGCTTAGGATTTGAGAAAATTCTCATGAGGTCTTTCCAGGACACATTTGGGCATCAATCAGATGACATGAATCGATGATTGATTGGGAGGTTGACCACACAACCTCAAACATTTCTAGCAACTCAAGAGTTCCAGGAATCCCTAAAATACTACTGGTGGTTGGTTTTGTAAAATTTAGCCATAAAGAGGTTGCAATTTTCCCTGATTCTTTCACCAAATTGTCCAGGGATCACTATTATCACCCCTAACCTACTTGGTTGCAAAAGGCCCCCAAAACTTTCTCACTACAGAACTTTAATCATACATACACCAAACAAAATCACTTATTTTGCCCTTGGAAAGCTAACAGCGTTATTTGGTTTATAAGAAGCTACTTACATGCTAGAGACTGTAGAGAGAGCACAGAGGGAAGGGCACTTGCCTTACTCATGACCAATCTAAGTTCAATACCTGCATCCCATATGATCCCCTGAACCTTACCAGAAGTGATCCCTGAGAGCAGAACTAGGATAAGTCTTCAGCACCACCAAGTGTAGCCCCAGACCAAAATACAAACAGAAAAAGGTACCTAGATACTTTTTTAAAGGTAAATTTATAAAGTGATAGAATTACCCTATGTGATACAATTAGCACAGCAGTAGGGCATTTGCCTTGCACGCAGCCAACATGGCCGACCGATTCTACCGAGTTCAATTCCTCTGCCCCTCTCGGAGAGCCCGGCAAGCTACCGAAAGTATCTCGCCCGCACGGCAGAGCCTGGCAAGCTACCTGTGACGTATTTGATATGCCAGACACAGTAACAACAAAGTCTCCAATGGAGACGTTTCTGGGCCCGCTCGAACAAATCGAAGATCAACGGGAGGGCCTTTACTTTAGGAAAAAATTACACAATCACAGGATTTATCATGGTGTGAGAATAAAATATCATGAATTTATCTTTATTTGAAATGGATCTACCACATTCAAAGCTAGAAAAATCTTTAATACTCTTCAAAAAAACAGATTATGTGAGTCTGACTTCCAGTTTTGATGGATTTAATGATTACTATAGTCCTTTGGTATTTTACTTTGACAAGTGCCCTTCAACCATTTACCCAAGATCTGGGCCTCCTATAGATTCACCTGGTTTCCGAAGACTGCCATGAGCATCCGGTCTTCTCTGGTCATGTATACCTAAAGACACTTAAGCTGGTTTAAAAGACTTAGCTGAAGTTCAGATCTGGTCTGGACACTGCAATAGATTTGGTAGTGGTAGAGAAGTCTTATTTCAGGTTTCTAATTCATCTGCTACCATCCTTCAACTTTCAAAAGCCAACTCACTCCTCACCCTTAATCAAATTGCCCCATCATTGACCCACCTCTAAACTGACATCCTATCTAACCAATGTCATTTGCAGGACAATAACTCTACTGTCTATCTTGTTCTGAGTTCAGTGAAGGACCACATTGTCCAGCTCCAACTTTCAGGTCTTTTCCCCAGCCTTAACTCTATAAACAGTCATTATATAGGGAGAATGTCATCTGTCCGTCGATACATTTAGTACATCTTTATAGTTCATTGCACTTAAACTGACATTAGAATAATATTCACATGGACGTGTCCCACCATAAGAAAAGCTATGACAATATGCACATTCCTTAAAAAACTAGAAATTGAGCTTCCATATAACACAGCAATACCAATACTGGGAATATATCCTGGGGGTGCAAAAAAGCACAGTAGAAATGACATCTACACCTGTATGTCCATTGCAGCTCTGTTCACAATAGCCAGAATCTGGAAACAACCTGAATGCCTGAGAACAGACAACTCAAGCTCAAGCGGGCCCAGTAACGTCTCCATTGGAGACTTTGTTGTTACTGTGTCTGGCATATCGAATACTCTCGGTAGCTTGCCGGGCTCTCCGAGAGGGGCGGAGGAATCGAACTTGGGTCGACCACTGGTTAAAGAAATTTTGGTACATATACACAATGGAGTATTATGCAGCTGTTAGGAAAGATGAACTCATGAAATCTGCTTATAAGAGTATGGACATGGAGAATATCATACTAAGTGAAATGAGTCAGAAAGAGAGAAACAGGCATAGAATGACTGCATTCATTTGTGGAATTTAAAATAACATAAAATGAGACTGAAACCCATGGGAGCTGGAGCGATAGCACAGCGGCAGGGCGTTTGCCTTGCACGCAGCCAACATGGCCGACTCAAGTTCGATTCCTCCGCCCTTCTCGGAGAGCCCGGTAAGCTACAGAGGGTATCTCGCCCGCACAGCAGAGCCTGGCAAGCTCCCCGTGATGTATTCGATATGCCAAACACAGTAACAACAAAGTCTCACAATGGAGACGTTACTGGGCCCGCTCGAGAATATCAATGAACAATGGGAGGATAGTGTTTGTTTGTTTTTGTTTGAGACTGACACCCAAGGACAGTAGACACAAGGGCCAGGAATATTGCTCCATAATTGGAAGCCTGCCTTATGAGCTGGGGGAAAAGGCAGCTGAAATAGAGATGGGAGCACTAAGTCAATGATGGTTGGAGGGATCATTCAGAATGGGAGATATGTGCTGAAAGTAAATGAAGCACCAAAGGTGATAGCCCTTCGGTACCTATATTGCAAACATAATGCCCAAAAGTAGAGAGATAGTATGGGGGAAATTGTCGGTCATAGAGGCAAAGGGAGGGTTATGATGGGGGGAGATACTGGGGACATTGGTGGTGGAAAATGTGCACTGGTGAAGAGATGGGTGTTCGATCATTGTATGACTGAAACTCAAACATGAAAGATTTGTAATTGTATCTCACAGTGATTCAACAAATAAAGGCTATGAGTATATCCTCTTTGGAAGGTCTCTGGAAGTGCTAACTCACAAACGATTTCATTTTAAATGAACATAATGAGTGCCGAGGAAATACCTCAAAGGGCTAGAGCATATGCTTTTTATGTGGGAGAGCCAGGTTTTATCCCTCACATGGCATGATCCTCTGAGCACCAACTGGGTAATCCTGATCACCTAGTCAGGTATAGCCCTGAACAACACCAGGTGTGGTCCAAGATCCAAAAATAAACTGTCACTGCCACTGTCCTCCCGTTGTTCATTGATTTGCTCGAGCGGGCCCAGTAATGTCTCCATCATGAGACTTGTTGTTACTGTGTTTGGCGTATTGAATACGTCACAGGGAGCTTGCCAGGCTTTGTCGTGCAGGCGAGATACTCTCGGAAGCTTGCCGGGCTCTCCGAGAGGGGCAGAGGAATCGAACCCGGCTCGGCCATGTTGGCTGCATGCCAGGTAAATGCTCCACCACTGTGCTAGCTCTCCAGCCCTCAAAAATAAACAAATAAAAATAAATTTTAGATGACTATATGGGGCTGGGGAGAGATGTCAAAAAGTTGAAATGAATGCTTTGCATATGTGGGGTCCCAAGTTTGATTCCAGGCACAGAATACCCTACCTCCCAACCACTGAATGTGACTCTGGTGACCCCAGAGTGGCCCTATGTGTGGCCCTACTGTCCAACAGCACCACCAGACCAAAGGAGCTCCTCATTTCTAGGCTTAATATTAAACCTTCAATTCCATACCACCAGGCCAAATATCACCAAAGGCAAGCCCCAGACTCTTAAGCAAGATATGATTTTTAAATTATAAGATAAATGATATGTACATGAGAAAATTAAAAATTAAGTTTAAGCCTTAAAATGATAACTCGATAATCTCTTCATTGTAGCATTACAAAGAATTGGAAAACAGTGAAAAAATGAATTTTTTCAGAATTCCACTGCTCTAAGAACCCAGCTAGGCACTTGTTACATTTCCAGCATTCTCCTTAAATAAAGGCCCTCCCATTGATCGTCGATTTGCTGAGGGGGCCCAGTAACGTCTCCATTGGAGACTTTGTTGTTACTGTGTTTGGCATATTGAATACTCTTGGTAGCTTGCCGGGCTCTCCAAGAGGGGCGGAGGAATCGAACTCGGTCGGCCATGTTGGCCGCTTGTAAGGCGAACGCCCTACCGCTGTGCTATCGCTCCAGCCCTCTCCTTAAATACAGGCTCAAAATATTGCCAAAGAGAGACATATGAACGTTGTATGTTCTACTTATGGAAGGTACATGAAATAGGCAAGTTCATGAAGACAGAAATTAGAACAGTGGTTCAAGAGAATAATAGAGTATGGGAGAATAGGGAGTTAGTATGCAATGTATAAGGAATTTCCGTTTGGGATAAGAAAACTTTGGAGATTGATGGAGAAGGTAGCTGCACAACTCTGTGAATATAGCTAATTCCACAGAACTATACACAGAAAATGGCTGAAATGTCACTTTTGTTATGTATGTTTAACACAGTCTTTTTTAGCAAAGCAGAATCATTTTCATTGAAAGAAAGGTACTTAGAAAAATGAGAGAGGAGAGAAATATGTCTTCAAGAGAGAACATGAGCTTGAAAAAAAAGCAAGCAAGTAGAAAGAAAAAAGCAGGTGTTTAAGAAAACACCTTTTTAAAAAGCTTTTTAAAAAGCAAGCAAGCCTGCCTAACACGGTTTCTTAAAGTGAAAATAGAATGCTTTGAACCTCAGATGTTTTCTTATCAAATGAACCCTGTCTTTTTATCACTTAATAGACACATTTAATAGTTTACTAGACAAAAGCGATGCATCAGACATCACGCTAGGGAAGGAGAGAAAACAGTGTGTGGCCTTGTTTTTGTTGCTAACATTACAGTTTGCCTTTTGAATTTCTCGGGAATAATTCAATGAAATTCCTAAAATATGCAGGTATGGACATTCTTGAATAACTTGGCAGATGAGCTGCCACTTATTTTTGTCTATATTTCAGGCTCATCAAAGCTCGATACTCATCAAGCCATCAGACGAATATGTATTTCTCAATGCACCAGGACCTTGGAGGCGATGATGAAAGACTCCAGGATCACCCTGGAGTGATCACCCCTAACTCCATACAGAGTCCATCAAAAGTCATTTTCCCTTAGCATTCATTTTCCTCCTACAACACAACTTCCATATTAAAATAGGAACCTGATAACATAATTCATTAAGATAGTCATTTAGAGAATATTTTATTTAATGTAGATATTCTTGGTAGGAACATCTTGTGAGTGAGTGTGTGAGAGAGAAAGAGAGAGAGAAAGAGAGAGAGAGAGAAAGAGAAAGAGAGAGAATATTCCTTCAAATAGTCCAAGACAGGATCACTGCTCTCTGAATTCCAACCTGTTGAGGAAGAAAAAATCTTTTCGTGATGCAATAAGGAAAGTGTATCTTTGAGAACAGGAATTAACAACTGGGTTCATAATGAAGGAGAAATTCCCAAGTGTACTCTACCTGTCAGGCAATAGGGGAATTATCAAGTGTCAGGCAAGGAAATGTTCAGAATTTAAGTCATTTGTTGTAAACTGTTTGGGCTGGATTGGAAGTCATTTGTTTATGTTTCCTCAGCATCTCCAGACTGAAGATTTTCTGGACCATCTGCAGACAGTCAAGGGTTCCTTTCCACCTGCACCCTCCGTCATCTGCATGAACTGCAGGTCAAGCTCCCTCATTATTTCGCCGTGGCAAAGAAAAGATGCTGCTATGTTGCTTCGAGCAAGTTCCACAAGTGTCAGATGCTGGAGTCCAAATAATTTTAATTTCTTTTGTTTAGGTTTTGGTTTATTTGGACCACACCTTACAATACTTAGGGCTTACTCCAAGGATCACTCATGTGGGGAGAGCTTGAGGGACCATATGGGATACTGCTGAAGGAGTACCCAGATAGGATGAATACAAAGCTAATGACCTACTCACTGCACTATCTCCTCGACCCCACCCCTCCACACAGTCTGATTTTGACTCTCTTGCATTCAATAGGGGGGCATTAAGTAACTATAAAGTTCCACCATGAACCATGCAGCACCTACTGTGACTGGTCTAGGAGTTATCAGCTCACTATCAAGCTTTGTGCTTCTCCAGCAGCCCCAGAATCTGTAGAATGTAAGCTCCTGTAAGATCAGGTAGTTCTGCAGTTCTCCCTCCGGTCTCTTCTCAGGCATGAATCCTTTCTCTTCCTTTTCCATTCATAACATTATCAGGTTGTTTGTCCTCTTGGGGAAGATGCAATTAGTCATTTGGGGTGATCTGACCACCTGGTAATGGCATTGATGACTCACAGTGAAACAGCAGCCCAAGAAGCAAGCATCTTTGGGGAACTCCTTACATGTGGTATCTGCTGAGTGTGTCAGTGACTTCTGGCCTTTGCAGGACTAAGACCTGGGTGGGCAGATAGACTACCACCTGGTAGAAAGGTCACAGTCACGGCCACAGCCATGGTTACCTGGGCAGGCAGATACACTGAAGTCACTGGGGGCTTCCCAAGGAGTTACTCATGAAGAGGCTAGTATGAAACTTGGCAAAGGCTGTGGCAATCTTGGGGAGCTTGTCCTGGTACTCCTGCTGAGCAGACAGAGGCCTCCGCATCACAAGAACCACACTTCACACTCTGATTCCCATGACTTTGACTAGCTGCTGCTTATTCTGAGTTTTCAGTATAGGTAAGTGGGGCTTTCTTCTTTCTCTAAAGCAGTAGAAAACATACCCTGAGTGAATATTATGTCTCCATGACTGTCAATCTCATCACTGTCCCTGATCCTCCTGTTTCCTCCCTCAATAAAACTCTTGGGAATCCCAAGGTTCTGTTTGAGCAATAAGCTGCGATGTTCCCAGAAATATCACCGTTCTTTCCCTCAGTGTCCTTCAATGTCTTCTACTCACAGAAGCACCAAAGCACAAGGGTTTTGCCTTGTACTGGGGGAGTTTAGGTATCATGTCCTTTTGGAAATATGAACTATGGACTTAAATACCAGAAACACACACACACAATTTTTTTCACATCAATTTAAACACTGTAATGGACTCTCTCTGAGGCCCATCCACAAGTTAAAATTCACCACAGTCCCTGCTAACTGATTTCCTTTAATGTAGTAATTTTCCTCTTAGGATTTTGGTGAGGCACATGAGAAATAATTCCTTTGCTGAACAAAAAATCTTGGACCCATCATGAGGAGTCAAGTTCTTTGCTAAATGTTGGTGACTCAAACAGATGAGTTCTCTGTCACTCCACAGCTTACATGAGAGTGGGTAAGGGGTACAAGTCAAGCCGATCAGCTGCAAATCCATGAATGAAAAGATCTCAGTGGGGGTGCTGAGGATAATATGCATAGCCAGAACAGGCAAAGATGGGAAAGACCTGCCCCAGGACGTGGCACTGGAGTTAACACTTCAAGGATGACAAACATTCTCAATGAACAGCTAGAAGACATACACCCCAGGCAGAGGAAATAGCAAGAGTAGAGACAGGCCAGAAAGAACTTGCTAATAACAAGGAGAAAAGTAACAATTGTGGCCAGGTACTTTGGGCAAGGAGGAGGAATGCATGAGAAGATGCCACTGGAGGAAGTTGACTGGTATTCTCAGCTTCCTAGACTATGTCTAGGACTTTGGACAAAGGATGAGGACCAGCTTCTGCCGACACCTCATAATCCCAATAAGCTTATTCCATGTGCTGCGCCCAGAAGGCACCTTGTCTGAACATGAGCTCTTCCTGGGGCCCAGTTAGTGTTTCTTTTATCCAGGCATCTTTTCCCCTGGTACAGTAAAAAGGATCCTGTCCATTGTGATTTTGAGGTACACTTTATATTGTGATGGAAAACAGCTGCTGGGACTCTTGTGGTTCTCCCCACCCCCAGCTGTGTTAGTTTTGGAATGATTTCTAAGCAGCTCAAGGTCAGACTCAGATGAACTCCCAGCAGAGAACCCCACCTTCTGTGGTGACACCAGAAGACCTCACTCTTTAGCATGTGATTTATTTGCAGCTAGGGTGTACATGTGTTTTCAACATGCTCTTGGGCCAGGTGGTGAGTTTTATAAACCAAATTTACCAATGATGTAAATAGTCAAATGTATAAGTAAATAAATTTCTAGTGTTGTTTGTGGATTCTCTACAGTGATGGGAAACTATTCCTTTGCCCAGAGCACTTATGAAGACTCTGTGTCTGGCTAGCATATGGCCCTCCACGTGTGTCTCTCTGTGGATCTGGCTCTACTTGTCCCTCCACTCTATATTTCTGTGTGTCTATATCTGTTTCTCTGTTTCTATCTCTCTCACACATGCACATAGACTGAATTGTGAGTGGAGAAAAGGCCGTTTTGATGGCAGGTCTATACTCTGGCCATGTTATTCACTTAATCACTTAACTTCCCGTTAGTGGTCGATTTGCTCGAGCGGGCGCCAGTAACGTCTCCAATTGTCCCTGTCGCGTGCTAGTGTAGCCCAATGGCATCTCTTCGCTCCGGGAACATGGAGGGCCTCAAACCGATCGTTCATGACTTTGACAAAGAAGTCTGACCATCTGGTAGGTGGGCGGCCACGCGGTCTCTTGACATCCCGTGGAATCCAATCAGTAACAGCTCTAGTCCAACGGTCGTCTTTAAATCTCATTACGTGACCAGCCCATCTGATTTTCGACACCTTGGCAAATGAGACAGCGTCCCTGATCCTTGATCGTCGACGGATGTCAGAACTCCGGATTCGTTCTCTCATTTGAGTGAAACGTGATATTCCAAGCATAGCTCTTTCTATTCTTCTTTGGGAGACCTGAATGGCATTCTCATCTTGTTTGCGTAGGGCCCAGGTCTCTGAGGCATATGTTAATGCAGGAAGAACAGTGGAATCAAAGAGATGTGCCCGGAGCCGGAGGTTCTTCGTCCTCTTAGCTATTTCTTCGACGTTCTTGAAGGCGTTCCAAGCCGCTCTCTTCCTCCTGCGCAGCTCGGGTGCCAGGTCATTTGTCATGTTGACCTCTCGACCTAGGTACACATAGCTGTTGCATTCGGAGATGGTCGTTCCATTGAGAGCGAATGGGGCGTCAGGAACAAGGCTGTTTCTCATAAACATTGTCTTCGTAAGATTCAGCTGTAGTCCTACCTTTCCACACTCACGGTCAAAGTCGGCCAGCATTTGTGCCGCTTGGCTGATGTTTGGTGTTATTAAAACAATGTCATCAGCAAAGCGGAGGTGATGTAGTTGCCGACCATCTATCTTCACTCCCATTCCTTCCCATTCCAGTCGTCGCATGATGTTCTCGAGGGTGGCACTGAAGAGTTTTGGTGAAATGGTATCACCCTGCCGCACCCCTCTCTTGACATCAACGATCACTTCTTTGTAGAATGGTGAGATCCTGGTAGTGAATCCGCAATACAGCTCACGGAGGATCCTGATGTATTGGGCTTGAATGCCCTGATTGGCTAGGGCTTCAATGACCGCTTCCGTCTCAACAGAATCAAAGGCCTTCTTTAAATCAATGAACGTTAAGCAGAGCGGCATCTTGAACTCCCGAGAAACCTCAATGAGTTTGGTTATCGTGTGGATATGGTCGATGGTGCTGAATCCTTTGCGGAACCCTGCTTGCTCGCATGGTTATGTTATTATTCTAATGTCAGAAAACTCAACAAGCTTGTGTTCTTGACCAAGAGGTAGTAAATTCTCTGATTTGGCTACTCTCCACTCAGCAGTCTATACCTTAGCTGCTTTGGACTTCTATGTCCCTTGAGACATCTACTGGTCTTCAGAAGGGACAACTGTGTAACTGTGTATCTGTTTTTTTTTAAATTTTTATTAGTGAAACACCATGAGGTAGCAGTTGTAGACTTACAAATGTTTGTGTTTGGGTTTCAGTTATACAATGATCAAGTACCCATCCCTCCACCAGTGCCCATTCTCCACCACCACTAATCCTAGTATCACTCCCACCCCCCACCCCCCATCCCTCCCTGCCTCTGTGGCAGGGCATTCCCTTTTGTTCTCTCTCTCTCCTTTTGGGTGCCGTGGTTTGCAAAAGAGGCATTGAGTGGCAATCATGTTCGGTCTATAGTCTACTTTCAGCATGCATCTCCCATCCTGGGCAGATCTTCCCAACACCCTTTATTTGGTGCTCCCTTCTCTACCTGAGCTGCCTTTACCCCTAGAGTGTGCGGCTGACCTCCAAGCCATGGAGTAAACCTCCTGGTACTAATCTCTGCCACTCTTGGATGTTAGTCTCCTATTTTGTTACTTCATGTTCCCCAGATGAATGCAATCTTTCTATGTCTATCCCTCTCTTTCTGACTCATTTCGCTTAGCATGATACTTTCCATGTAGTACCACTTGTATGTAAATTTCATGACTTCATCCTTCCTAACAGTTACATAGTTCTCCATTGTGTATATGTACCAAAGTTTCTTTAACTGTATCTGTTTTTTACCTTATTTCCATTGATAATTTTCAGGAAATGAAACAAAACCCTGAGCCTTGCTGCTGTGGGAAGGTTAAGTGTCCAGAACTCTGGACCAGGGGCCTACCCTTCCTGCTGTCACAGTTCCCATAGGCCACTGGGGTAGAATCTAGAACTTTTATGAAGTGTATGAAAACTAAAACTGTCATAGGTGGGACCCCAAAGTAAAACAAGGAGGGTGAAGAAGAGAATGGGCTCTCCCTGCTGTGCCAGCCTCCCCCTGAAGGCTGGGAGTTGAAAAGAGCTCAATTGGCATGATTCCATGCAGGTGTGGGGCACACCCCAACAGGTTCTAAAAACATCATCATCATCCCCAAGGTGTGGGACAAAGGCTATGGAAGGTATGCCCTGACTAAAAGGTGAGCAAAGAGTTCTAAGCGGGTATTCTGCTCAAAAATGAAGGGTACAAACAAGTCACCCTGTTACTCTCATTTTTCTTCATTTGGTCCACTGGATAATGATAAAGATGGAAAGGGGATGAAGGTCAAGTTTATAGGGACCGCTTCCCACATCTTCTGCCCAGAATCCATAAGATGATTATAGAAGGATTATTATTAATTTAATGACTTCTATAGATCAAACAATATATACAGGAGTCTCATCCAAAAGACAAAATCAATCGTTGCCATGCTCACAGCCTAACTCCTTAGGCTCATGATTAGAAATGAGTTTGTTGAAAAACTCAGGTATGGGGGTCTTGTGATGGGAATCTCCAGGCTCTCACAGAGTTGGGGATGGGGGACCTCCTCCATCAGCCTGTTCTTCCGGGAGCCTGGCAGTCATGCCCACGAACTGCCTCTGGCACCATATAAGCTCACTAACCAGTCATGATCCAAAGACTCATAAATAATTTGGAAGCAGAGATGCTTCCAGACCCCGAAGTCAACATCCAGCTAAAATTTTAACCACAGCTATATCATCCCATTCAATATCTTAGAATTCCTGAAGCGCTGTCACAAGACATCTCGAACTCTACACCACGATATACTAGGAGTAGCGCACCATATTGGATGGGATGTAAAGTAAAAGGTAACCAATCTTGATTAAGAAAATATTAGCACACAAAATTTAACCTGTAACACATTAGTAATCTCTTATACAAGGGCCTAATGGCTTCAGGGTGAGGTACAACAACCTTCACACACTTTTTTTAAAAGAAATCTTTTTGATCATTTTTAGTGAATTATTCACAACAAATAATGTCACTGTCACTGTCACTGTCCTCCCGTTGTTCATTGATTTGCTCGAGCGGGCCCAGTAATGTCTCCATTGTGACACTTGTTACTGTGTTTAGCATATCGAATACGGCACAGGGAGCTTGCCAGGCTTTGCCATGCGGGCGAGATACTCTCGGTAGCTTACGGGGCTCTCTGAGAGGGGCAGAGGAATTGAGGCCAGGTTGGTCGTGTGCAAGGCAAACACCCTACCTGCTGTGCTAATTAATTATTTAGGACCTGCCATTGGGGCAGACTTGAGTGGTAATTGGGAAATAATGGTGGTGGGAAGGTGCAAGGGTGGTGGAATTGGTGTTGTAATACTGAATGTAATAAATCATCATGAACAACTTTATAAAAATAAAAATAATATTTTTTGTTTTAAAAGGCAAGGATTACTCTTTTTTTATATGGACATCGAGACTTCTTTTGCTTCTGACCCTAAAAGCGTTGTGGAATTATATTTTCCCAGAACCATCCAACTCAAATGAGTATCAAGGATCATATCTTGCTTGCTAAGACTGGGTAGAGAAGGATTTTGAACCTGAAAACATCTCAAATATAGATATTGCCCAATTTTATGCCCAAACCGAAACCATATTTCAGAGGTATGTTATCAGGACCACCTGTTAATTGTAACTTCAGTGGAACTCTCATTCAGCCAGGTGTTTATTTGAGCTTGCCTTTTGCTGTCACCTAATCAGTCAGTGTCTTTGTCACCAAGTGATTACTTTTGAATGATGGCATGAATCATTCTATGTTCCCCACCTGGAAATCAGTGGATCAGTGGTGTCACTCCATTCCAATGGTTGCCATATTTTTCACCATCCAGGGTCATCACAATGTCAGCACATGTAACATCTTCATCTGTCAAGATCACTCCAATGTTATTCTGCTCAAACGTAATCCCAGAGGTAGCCTCCTGCTTTTTCCTGCTCCCTAGACTCACCATCCCTTTCTCCTGATCCCATACATCGTGAGCAAAGACCTGTCCTGTCTTCACTGTGTGTAATTAAATGCTATTTGAGAATTTTCATTTCCAAGAGATTCTAAACTCCTCAGGGTGGTGGCAATGCCTTGTCCATCTCTATGACCACTGCTTCCTGTAAAGAATGTGGCTTCTGACAGGTGCTTAATACATGATTGCCCACAGTAGTCGTGAGCAGGCCCTATATGATTTTAACAGGGGATATAGTAAGCCCTTCTCTAGGAATAAGGAAAAGGAGAAGGGATGCATACAGAGATGTAGAGAACAGAGCTCTGTTCCAGAGCAAGAACCATTATCCTTCTGGATGCTATGAGGAAGGCTGAGCTTCCTTCTCTGCAGACGACAAATGGAAAACCTACCACTCCACTGCCCTCTCCACTGCCCAATTCTGAGCCTAGAAATGTCACTTGGAGCAGCCAAACTCCTCAGCTCTGTGTACAACTTCTTTACAAGGGTGGCTGGTGTGCCTGGGCACGAAGATCTTGGATATAGGTAAGTCCTTGGGGCTCTGCAGAGCTGCTGGTGGTGAGGTGAGTGATGTTCCATGGAACAGGCAGAGGTGACCATGTGGCCAGATGATCTTAGCCTCCTGCTTGACTCATCATGACCTTGGAAGTGAAATTCCCGGAGAGACTGGGACTCTTAAAGATCTGCACAAGCTCTGTGTAGAAGCTTTTTAGTTTGATGTCGTTGAATCCCATTCGTTTAATTTTGCTCTTATCTCTTTGCTATTGGGACCTAGTTCCTTAAAACATATCATGGACTGTTTGCCTAAGTTTTTTTTATGGATTATTTGATTTGGGGTCTAGCAACCACTTAATTCATTTTGAATTTTCTTTTGTGAAAGGCATAAGAGTGATCCAGTTTCATTATTTTGCATATGCCTATCCAGTTTCCCAACACTATATATTGAAGCAGCATGTTTTTATGTCCTTGGTTCCTTTGTCATAAATTCACTGTCCACGTGCAATAATTTAATGAAAGAGAATTTTATTAAAGAGTTTATTCAAAGTCCAAGTGAGATGCGTCAGCTCAGAAAAACAGTGACTAACCCACTTTCACAGGTTTCCTTTCAGTTTATATAGGCAAGTTACATCCTGAGAGAGAAAAAGAGAGAGAGAATGTGTCTTTGTTCTTAGAAGTCATATAGCTTCTACATGACTCTTTTAATAAATTACAATAAGGAAAAGGTAAAGGTAAAGGCCCTCCCGTTGATCGTCGATTTGCTCGAGCGGGCCCAGTAACGTCTCCATTGGAGACTTTGTTGTTACTGTGTCTGGCATATCGGATACTCTCGGTAGCTTGCCGGGCTCTCCGAGAGGGGCAGAGGAATCGAACTCGGGTCGGCCATGTTGGCTGCGTGTAAGGCAGATGCCCTACCCACTGTGCGGGTAGGGCGTTCGCCTTACAAGCGGCCAACATGGCCGACCCGAGTTCGATTCCTCCGCCCCTCTCGGAGAGCCCGGCAAGCTACCGAGAGTATCCGATATGCCAGACACAGTAACAACAAAGTCTCCAATGGAGACGTTACTGGGCCCGCTCGAGCAAATCGACGATCAACGGGAGGGCCTTTATCTTTTATCTTTTATCTTTAAGGAGAAGAAGACAAACTCACAATTTGCAAGCGGCATGTTACTATGCTTAGAAAACCCTAAAGACTCTACAAATAAGGAATACACTAGAAACAATAGATTTGGATGGTAATGTGGCAGGCTATAAAATCAGTATGCAAAATTCCATAACTTTTTTATATGCAATTAATGAAATGGAAGATATTCTATATGTAAATAATGAAATGGTAGAGATTGGAATGAAAAAAAATCTGTTCACAATTGTGCCTCAAAAAAACAATTACCTGGGAATCAACAAAAAAGGCTAAAGACTTATAAAAAAACTATAAATATCTACTAAAAGGAACAAAATAGGACACAAGAAAATAAAAACACATCCCCGGTTCATGGATGGGAAGGATCAACATTGTCAAAATGACAAAATGACAAATACAGACTCAGTGCAATTCCTATTAGCATACTCATGACATTTTTAAAGACATATATCAGACATTATTGAAAATATAGAATAATACCACCACCATCACCCCAGTGGACAAGGCAATCCTAGAGGGAAAGAATATGGAAAGTTTCTCATTCCCCAACTCTAAACTGTACTGTCACTGTCACTGTCCTCCCGCTGTTCATCGATTTGCTCGAGCAGGCCCAGTAACATCTCCATTGTGAGACTTCTTGTTACTGTCTTTGGCATATCGAATACGTCACGTCACGGGGAGCTCGCCAAGCTTTGCTGTGAGGGCAAGATATTCTCGGTAGCTTGCCAGGCTCTCTGAGAGGGGCGGAGGAATAGAACTCCAAGAGGGGAGGAGACTGGGTTGGCCGTTTGCAAGGCAAACACCCTCCCTGCTGTGCTATCGCTCCAGTCCAAACTGTACTAAAAAATGTTATTAAAACAGTGTAGTACGGGAATAAGGATAGACCCGCAAATAATTAGAACAGAACTGAGAGTCCAGAGACAGATCCTCAGGTGATTTAGTGAGCCTTCACTAAAGGAGAAAAGAGTATGCGATGGAGCAAGATTACATTCTGCATTCAGTTTGTTCATAGTAGAGCACAGAGAAAATATTGATCACAGTCATGGTACTCCCGTTATTCATTTATTTGCTTGAGTGGGTCCAGTAATGTCTCCATCATGAGACTTGTTGTTACTGTATTGGGCATATTGAATACGTCATGGGTAGCTTGCCAGGCTTTGCCCTGAAGGTGAGATACTCACGGGTAGCTTGATAAGGTATAAAAATATATTTAAGACAGATTTATTGAAATAGTTACATGAATAATATCATCCACCATTTTAAAGTATGGAGGATATGTTTTTGGTATGTTGCATTATGATGTGAAGATACAAATAATCAAATTTGCTTTTTAGCCATTTTAAAGTAAACAGCTCAGTGGCATTACTTTCAGATTGCTGTACAACCATCACAATCACCATTAATTACCAAACCTTTTTGTCAATGAAAGAGACAGTTGAGAAGAATAAGCAACAGTTTTTCCATAGTATCCCTGCTAATTTTGAATTTTTGTCTCTATAAATTTAATTTTTCTAAATATTCCACATAGTGAGATCATACAATATTTTTCCTTTTGTACCTCAGCTTTTTCCATGACTTCAGATTCATTATGTTGCAATATATTTCAGAACTTCACCCATTTTTGTGACCAAATGATAGTCCATTATATAGGTCATATTGCACCTATCTCTATTCATCAGCTGATGAGCAGTTGAGTGGTGCCTATCTGAGAATACTGCTGTGATAAACATCGATATATAAATACCCATTCAAGCTCCTTGTTTTTAATACCTTGCTGGGTCAGATGGTAATTCTATGTTTAGTCTCTTAAAGAACATAATTACAGGCTTTCAGTAATGAAGGATTAGATATTTGAACTAACTCTTCCACAAGAACTTTTTTTTAAACTGGAAGAAACAGTTTTTAAATCCTCTTTAAAAACATACCAGAATATACCATATACTATGAAAATGATTGGTGTCTAGAAGACATTATGATTTAGTAGGGTTCTCTAGAGCCCTTAAGTGTCTTGACCTTGGAAATGTTTATGATTTGGGAAAGACAGACACTGAACTGTACTTCTTACAACCTGCAGGGCATCCAAAGAGCTAATGGCAAACTAAGAGCTTGGGAGCGACCCTAGGACTTCATGCTGAAGGAAGAGAGGAAGAACTAAATTACTTACTAGAAGTAACTTAATTTTTATATGAATTTCAGTACAGTTTTTTTCTTCTGAAATCTTCTCTACAGAAATCACTTGTCCCAAAACTGGAAGCATGTGGTCTATATTAATAGTATTTTGTGTACCCTCTTTGGAAAAAATGGTATCATCATAACTTTAACATTTTTCCTAGAAATAATTTTGGAATAAATGATAAGCAAGCACACATAAGCAAAGCCAAGAGAAATCAAGGTCTTAAAATTATCATCAAAACTATAAAGAAATTATTCTATCCATACTCATGATGACAATGATTAAGTTAAATATTTTCAGAAGGAACTTGGAGATTTACAAATTTAAGTCTGAAAACTTTAAAATATCATATTTGGAAAGAACCTAAAGCATATTCTAGAATTGCAACATATAATTAATAACTGGGTGGATTTAATAGCATGGTACACATAGCTGAAGATGGTATCAGTAATTGAAGCACCAAGTAATAGCTAACATTAGTAAATGAATGAATAATTGAAAGACCCAATGGAAACTAGAACAGACAAAAGAGAGAAAGAAGAGAAAGGAAGATAAGACATATGTAGACATAGACAACATATATTTAATTGGCGTTCCAGGAAGAGAAGGGCTTAAAAGACCATTTTGAAATTTAATAAATCAAAATTTTCTAAAACACATGGAAAATAATGCATAGATCTAAAATATCTTGCTAAATTCCAAGTATGTTAAGCATTAAAAACAATTTAGATAAATCTATATTCATATAAAATATAAATAAACAGAGAAACAGAGGAAAATATCTTAAAATCTAGGCAATAGGAAAACATTGCAAATCTTATTTTTCCCTCCCATTTTTATTGAGGTACCATGACCATGATTAACAATACCATTAGTGATAGTACTGTGCATACACTGTTCCAACACAAAGTCCACCACCAGAGTGCCAACTTCCCTTCATTAAGGTCCCAGAGGCTTCTCCTAGCCACTCCTCCTCCTACCCCCGCTGCGTTCTTTTTTAGATTAAAGTCTTATGTGTTGTGATGTTAGTATGACACCCCTGCTTTACTTTTCTATGTTTTTAATATTATATGTTTATTTTATTTTTTAAATTGAATCACGGTGATATAACTAGTTACAAAGTTGTTGATGATTGGATTTCAGTCATATTATGTTCCAACACCCATCTCTTCACCAGTGTACTTTTCCTATCAGTAATAGTCCCAGTTTCCCTCCCCACCCACCTCCACTGCCACTATTTTTTTTGGCACTTTTTTCTCTTTCTCCCTCCCTCCCTCCCTCCCTCCATCCCTCCCCCCTCCTTCCCTCCATCCCTCCCTCCCTTCCTGTGTCTGTCTGTCTGTCTGTCTGTCTGTCTGTCTCTCTCTCTCTCTCTCTCTCTCTCTCTCTCTCTCTCTCTCTCTCTCTCTCTCCCCTTTTGGGCCTTATGGTTTGCAATACAGATAATGAAAGGTACTTCCAATACTCAGTTCCTGTCCAAAATGATCATTTTCAACTATTGTCACGTTGGTCCCTTCTCTATCCTAACTGCCCTTTGACTCCCCACTTACTCTTATGGCAAGCTTCCAACACTGACCAGTCCTCCTGGCCTCTGTTTACCCTGGACTTGGATATTAGTCTCATACTATATATACATATGTATATATATGCATATGTAGTATGAGACTAATATATATTTATATAAAATATATATGCTAATATATGTTATGGGCTAGAGCAATACCACAGCAGGCATTTGCCTTGCATGTGGCCGACCTGGGTTCGATTTCTCCATCCCTCTCAGAGAGCCCGGCAAGCTACTGAGAATATCTCACCCGCACAGCAGAGCCTGGCAAGCTCCCCGTGGCGTATTCAATATGCCAAAAACAGTAACAACAAGTCTCACAATGGAGACATTACTGGTGCCCGCTCATGCAAATCAATGAACAACAGGACAGTGTTACAGTGCTACAATATATGTTATATATTTATATTTTATGTATATATTTTATATCATATCTTATAAATGAATGTTGTCATTCTATACCTGTCCCACACCTTCTGACACACTTCACAGCATGATACTCTCCATGTCTATCCACTTTTAAGCAAATTTCATGACTTCATTTTTCTAACAGCTGCATAGTATTCTATCGTGTAGATAATACCATAGCTTCTTTAACTAGTTGTCTGTTCTCAGGCACTCGGGTTGTTTCCAGATTCTGGCCTTTTAAACAGTTCTACAGTGAACATACATGTGCAGATGTCATTTCTACTGTGTTTTTTTTTTTGCACCTCTGGGATAAGTTCCCAGAAGTGGTGTATTGCTGAGCCAAATGAAAGCTCAGTTTCTAGTTTTTTGAGAAAAGTCCATATTGTTTTCCAAAAAGGCTGGAGAAGTTATGAAAGATAGTCCCTTTCTCCCCACATCCGCACCAGCACTGGTTCTTTTTGATGTGTGCCAGTCTCTGTGGTGTAAGATGATATTTCATTGTTGTTTTTATTTGCATTTCCCTGATGATTAGTGATGTAGAGCATATTTTCATGTGCCTTTGATCATTTGAATTTATTCTTTGAGGAACTTTCTACTCACTTTCTCTTCTGATTTTTTTATGGGGTTGCATGTTTTTTCATGTAAAGTTCTACCAGTGTCTTGTATAACTTTGATATTAACCCCCTATCAGATGGATATTGGACAAATAATTTTTCCCATTCTGTGGGCTGTCTTTGTATCTCATACATCATTCCTTTGAGGTGCAGAAGCTTCTTACTTTCATGTAGTCCCATTTGTTTATCTTTGCTTCTACTTGCTTGATAAGTGGTGTTTCGTCTTTGAAGATGTCTTTAGCTTCAATGTCATGGAAGATTTTGCATATGTTTTCTTCCATATACCTTATGAATTCAAGTACTATGTTGAGATCTTTAATGTATTGTCATCTGACTTTTGTGCATGGCATTAGAAAGAGGACTGGGTTAATTTCTTTACATGTAGCTGACCAGTTTTCCCAGCACCACTTGTTGAAGAGGCTTTCCTTGCTCCACTTCATACTTCTTGTTCCCTTATCAAAGATTAAATGATCATATATTTGAGGGTATGTGTCAGGATATTCACTTCTATTTCATTGATCTGCAGTTCTGTTTTTCTTCCAATACTATGCTGTTTTAATTACTACCGCTTTGTAGTAGAGTTTGCGGTTAGGGAAGGTTTTTTTCCCAAGGATTGCTTTGACTATTTGTCATCCTTGATACTTTAAGGCCTTAGATGTGGGTGTGGACCAGAATATAATTCCTAAAAAGATATTTTATAGGGGCCACAAAAAACAGTGCTTTGGGGATCAAGTGGACCAATCATCAAACTGAGCTTGAAGAATATGCTCTACCATGTGAGCCATGTCCTCATCCTCCACAACAGACCACCATAAAACTCCTTGTTCAGTAACTGGTAGAATAAGCAGACAAAAACTAAAGAAAACTGACACTTCACCTAACATCTAAATATTTAACTCTTAAGATAATTATCAGGCATAGGACAATAAGATCGGTCTTTTTTAAAGTTTCTTTTTTTTAAATTGACTCACCGTGAGATACAGTTACAAAGCTTTTATGATTGAGTTTTAGTCATACAATGATCAAACACCCATCCCTCCACCAGTGTACATTTTCCACCCCAGTATCCCTCTTGTCACCCCACCTCACCCTTTCATTTTGGCAGAAAATTTACTTTGGGGCATTATGGCTTGCAATACAAATACTGAGAGGCCATTCATGTTTGGTCTTTTATCTACTTTCAGCACACATCTCCCATCCTGAGTGATCCCTCCAACCATCATTGACTTAGTGGTTCCTTCTCTATTCCAGCTACCTTCTCCCCGACTACATGAGACAGGCTTCCAACGATGGTGAAGTCTTTCTGACCCTTGTCTCTATTGTCCTTGGGTGTTAGTCTCATATTATTTTATTTTATATTCCACAAATGATTGCAGTCGTTCTATATTTGTCCCTCTCTTTCTGTCTCATTTTACCTAGAATGATACTCTTCATGTCCATTCACGTATAACAAATTTCATTAGTTCATTTTTCCTAACATCTGCATAGTATTCCATTGTGTAGATGTACCAATGTTTCTTTAACCAGTCATCTGTTCTCAGACACTTGTTTTCAGATTCTAACTATTGTGAACAGTGCTGCAACGAACATATAGGTACAGGTGTCATTTCTACTGTGCTTTTTTGCACCCCCAGGATATATTCCCAGAAGTGGTATTGCTGAATCATATGGAAACTCAATTTGTAGTTTTTTAAGACATCCGTATATTGTTTTCCAGAAAGGCTGGACCAGTTGGCGTTTCCACCAACAAAGAGAGTCCTTTTCTCCCCACATCCGTGCCAGCACTGGTTGTTCTTGTTCTTATTGATGTGTGCTAGTACCTGTGGTGTAAGATGATATTGCATTGTTATTTTTACTTGCATATCCCTGATGATTAGTGATGTAGAGCACTTTTTCATGTGCATTTTGGTGATTTGCATTTTTTGAGGAAGTTTCTGTTCATTTCTTCTCCCCATTTTTTGATGGGGTTGGAGGTTTTTTTCTTGTAAAGTTCTACTACCGTCTAGTATATCCTAGACATTAACCCATTATCTGATGGGTATTGGGTAATTTTTCCCATTCTGTGGGGTTTCTCTGTATTTTGGTCATTGTTTCTTTGGAGGTGCTGAAGCTTCTTAGTTTAATGTAGTCCTATTTGTTTATGATTGTTTCCACTTGCTTGGTCAGTGATGTTCCATCCTTGAAAATGCCTTTAACTTCAATATCATGGAGGGTTCTGCCTTCATTTTCCTCTGTGTACCTTACAGATTCAGATCTGATAGTGAGGTCTTTAATCCACTTTGATCTGACTTTTGTGCCTGACATTAAACAGAGTTCTGAGTTCATTTTTTTTTGCAGGTAGCTGTCCAGTTTTCCCAGCATCACTTGTTGAAGAGGCTTTCCTTGTACCACTTCACATTTCTTGTTTTTTTTTATCAAAGATTAAGTGAACATATATTTGAGAGTCTGTGACAGAATATTCAACTCTGTTCCATTGGTCTGTGGGTCTGTTTCTCGTCCAATACCATGCTGTTTTTATTACTACTGCTTTGTAGTACAGTTTGAAGTTGGGGAAGGTGATGCCAGCCATCTTCTTTTTCCCCAAGGATTGCTTTAGCTATGCGTGGGAGTTTATTGTTCCATATGAATTTCAGGGGCCAGAGCAATAGCACAGCAGGTAAGGTATTTGCTTTGCACGCAGTAGACCTGGGTTCAATTCCTCCTCCCTTCTTGGAGAGCCCAGAAAGCTACAAGAGTATTCTGCCCGCACGGCAAAGCCTGGCAAGCTGCTCATGATGTATTCGATATGCCCCCCCAAAAAAACAGTAAGAAGAAATCTCACAATGGAGACATTACTGGTGCCCACTCGAGCAAATCGATGAACAATGGGAGGACAGTGTAGTGCTATGAATTTCAGGAGTGTGTTGTCTATTTCTTTGAAAAATGCCATAGGTATCCTTATAGGGACCGCATTGAATCTGTATAATGCTTTGGGAAGTATTGATCTTTTGATAATGTTAATCCTCCCTAGTCATGTGTAGGGCATGTGTGTCCATTTCCTTATTCCTCTTTTATTTCTTGAAGTATTGTTTTGTAGTTTTCTTTATAAGGTTAAAGTTGATTCCAAGGTACTTGATTTTCTGAGGCACTATTGTGAGCAGGATTGTTTTTTAAAATATCTCCTTCTTCTCTTTCCTTATTTGTCTATAGGAAAGCCATGGACTTTTGGGTGTTTATTTTGTAGCCTGCTACTCTACGATGCAAACCTATTGTTTCTAGGAGCTTTTCTATAGAGTAGTAAGATAGGTCTTAATGAATTTTTTAAATTGGAATAATACAATAGTCTATTATAGACTCTCAATGTAATAGAGAGTCTTCCAGTGGGGCCAGAAAAATAGTTCAATGGTTAAGGTGTTTACCTAGCATATTGCTGTCGCCACCACCCTGGTTGGAGACCCAGTACCTCATACGTCCCCCCAGCACTGCCAGGAGTGGTTCCTAAGCACAGAGTCAGGAAACAGGTGGTGTTTCCTGAGCACCGCCGAGTTGGCCCTAAAACAAAGAAAATAACAGAAAAGACCCTCTCATAAGACTAGATTATGTTTTGAACTAAATAAAAATACTTCATGTGAGAACTTTTAGGGTATAACTAAAGCAATACGTAGATGAAGGTACACTGTCTTAAATGCATATTTTAGAAAAGATTTAAAATTAATGAAAAATTAAAATCGCCGTAGCACAGCTGTAGGGCGTTTGCCTTACAAGCGGCCAACATGGCCGACCCGAGTTCGATTCCTCCGCCCCTCTCGGAGAGCCCGGCAAGCTACCAAGAGTATCTCGCCCGTGCGGCAGAGCCTGGCAAGCTACCCGTGACGTATTCGATATGCCAAACACAGTAACAACAAGTCTCATGATGGAGACGTTACTGGGCCCGCTTGAGCAAATCGATGAACAACAGGAGGACCATGACCGTGACCATGAAAATCAAAGTAAGCATATGTGAAGTTTAAGAAAACAATAAATAGACCAGAATTAAGAATAAAAAAATACGTGCTGGAGCGACAGCACATCGGGTAGGGTGTTGTGTTTTCCTTGCATGTGGCCGACTGGGGTTCTATTCCCAGCATCCCATAGGTCCCCTGAGCACTGCCAGGAGTAATTCCTGTGTGCCAATCCAGGAGTAACCGCTGTGCAACGCTGGGTGTGACCAAAAAAGCAAAAAAATAAAATAAAATAAAATAAAAATGAAAAAATAAACAAACTGAATCAGCAAAGCTAATGGTTTGGAAGATGAATAAAACTAATATAATTCTAATGAGACTGTCAAGGAACAGGATAATGAAGTGGTACTCTCATGTGATTTACCTGTTTGTTTGCTTCTTTGTTTGTTTAAAAAAACACACAATCTGAAAAGTTGTTTTGCAGACATTGTTAAGCTTGCAAAGTCCATGAAAGTAACCTGTGATGGTAACACTTCAGGGCACAGAGAAAGGAATCAGAGGGAGGCCTGGGGTCAAGAGAGGCTCTTTAGGAAGACCCACTTCCTTGAAATCCCTTTCTAGCTTGCAACATGGCACACAAATTCCCTTGATTCCTCAGCATCATACTACTAGCAACTTAAGGATAGGGTTCTTTCTTTCTTTTTCTATTGGTGACACCTAGCAAGATGTTTGACTGAGGAGAGCCAGTGGATTCAGGCATGAAACAAATCTGAAACTCTATTCAGAGTCTGCACAAGAGGCTATACAGGAGCCGCCTCGCACCCCAGAGCCAACTTTGTGCTTTCTAAGGGACACTCCCAGAGGTCAGCAGCGGTATGGTCCTGCAAGGAGCTCAGTTAGTATAGTGGTGGAAACAGCCTTCATTCTTTAACCTTTCAGTAGTGAAATAATTTTCTAAGTGTTCTAACGTGACATTTGATGATCAGATCAAAGAATTTCAGGCCCAGGTGATGAGCACTGCCCCCCTTTTTGTGCTCCATGATACATTCCTGTGAATTGGTGCTCTTCATTATGAAAGTGCTGTGGGCAATTGTATATTATACACTGGAGTCTTTGCAGGCTGCACAGTGTGATATCAAAAACCCAGTGGCTATCAACAACAGAAATCTATTTCTCATGCTTCTGGGAGGTGCAGTCTGAAGCCAGGATGTCTACAGAATTGGGGAAAGGCCCTTTTGAGGTAGGAGCCTTATACGGCAGAGAGGGCGAAGGATTACTCTGGCTGGGGCTTCCTCTAAAGGGGCGTTTGATCCCTTTTGAGAGCTCCATCCTCACAAGGTTGTCACCTCCCAGACATCCCTAACCCCACTACTAGCACAGTGAGTGTTAGGATTCAACAAAAGAATCTGAGGAGGATACAAACATTCAGATCATGTTCAGGATCTTTAAAAATATTACTACCCTAAAAAGTAAAGGGACTTGGAGAATACTCAGTAAGCTATAAGCTTGCCAATAAAAACCCAACTGTGGTGTAGAACTGGCTGATTCAGTCAACAATTGGCAGTGAGAGCATGATTAGAAACACATTGTGTTTTTCATCCTGCTTATCTTTATTTAATCTTCCTCAGCAACCCTGCTGCTTGTACACATTATTATCTTTGTTCTCAATCAACATGCTTTATCTGCAACTGTGAAGAGTGGATAACCCATGTCTTGCCTCTTCTAAAACCTGTATGTTTCAGCACTGCTGAAAATGCAACAGTCCTTTTCAAAATTCATATTAAAGAGTGCTTTGAGAAGTTGCACCAACTTACCAGCTTGGCTTTCCACCTGACAGCTGTCCTTTGGACTTGTTTCATTCCTACTAAACTCTGTTTCACTAATCACGGATGCTTTGCTGGAAAACAGCTCTGGTTCAACCTCAGTCTCCAAGTGACTGCCAGCCAACAAGTTCCTAGCATGCCCTGAGTCTGGGTCATCCCTTTCCTGACCTGGAGCAGCAAGAACAAGAACTCCCACATAGCCTGTTCCTCTCATCCCTCCACCTTAGTGTTTTGGTAAAAACAAGAAATCTTTCTATGAGTTATAGGCATGAGCAGTCACTAAAATTGGAAATTGAATAACAATTGAATTTGAAAGTCTGATAAACTAGAGGAACACAATTTGCTCCTTTCACTGCATTGAATGAATGATAATAAATCAACCTGAAAGCATTAGCGATTAAAATATTAGCCATCAAACTCTTGGAGCAACTCGGCCTCAGAATGCTGCATGCAGAAAGGGCAGGTTTCACTCTTCAGAGGTTGAGTTATGTCCTTCTGAGCTAATAGGCCCTTTCCCCACTGTAAAGAAGAGCAAAAGAAATTTTGTGCTTAATGCTGAGTCAACCTACAAGCCAAGAACATAATCTCTTCTCAAATGTTCACATTTGCTTCCTACAGGCTTCCCTCTTCTTGCTGAACTTCAACTCAATGTACAACTTATATTTTAGAAACAGAGATCTGATGACTGCCCCTCTGTAAGCAATGTTACCCATTCCCTCAATCAGTCATGTAGCATTATGGACAGAAGTTAACAATGCAACCAGAATACCACACAGATCCTAGCAGATAGACAGCTGTCTGGAATGTCTTTGCAGAGGTTGCTTTGGACCTACTTTTCTTGGTGTTTAATTCATCTTTCTACAAATTCCTAAGAGTGCTTCACATTAAATCAGTGATGGAATCAAACAGAAGATTGTCTACAAATATCAAAAATTTTGAATGATAACTACTTGATGGATTTTTAAGATGCTTCTAGGAGAATTGGGGCTCTGATCCTTTCCCTTCTGTGGCTCAAGTTCAGAATTTTATGTTAAAAGTTCCTCCTTTTCAAGCCATTGGACCTTCATTACTTTTCTGCTCAGATGTCATTAAGGATTTTATGATACTCTAATTTCATGTGGCCATTTAGCTTGACAAGTGGAGGCTAAGATAAGTGGGAAGTGCTCCTTACCAGGAGACAGATGTGATGAATAGTTGGGTTATGACAGAGCAGATGAATGTCAACTAATGAGGAAGTTGTGGGAGAAATGATTTTTTTAAAACAAGGTTTCTACTTCAACAACTTGGAAAAGGGGCATACTACTAAAGCAGACAGTGATTCAAAAGTGTCTGGGAGGGAAAATGAGTTAAATTTTGGAGACTGACTTTGATGTGTTTATAGTACATTACAGGTTTGGACTGTTTGAAAAGCACTTGGAATTTCAAAGTTGTTGTTGGTGGTTTTTTCCAGTACAGGGAATTGAATCCAGGGCCTTACACATGCAAAGTGGGTGCTCTACCAAGAAGCCACATGACTGGCCATTAAGACCAAGATTCCAAAGGCAGCATGTCACACGATATCCTCTATGACATCTGAAAATAGCATCTGCACTAAAGGAAAATGGACAAGAAAGTGCTGTTTGTTGGAACAGGCTCTTGCTAGCTCAAGTGCATTTAATATTTATGTAGTAGATGTATTTGTTTCTGGGGTCTTTTGTTTCATACTCTAATATTCCTGAAGTTTTTGTTATTTTCTATTTAAAAAAGTTGAATTCATCTTTCAAATACGGGTAAATTAGTGCTGCATGTTATGTACAGATGTATTAACCACATCAATACCCTCTTTAGCTCATATTCCTTTTCAGACTTGCAATTTATTCATGATTTTGCTTAATTTTGCTCCTCCTGCAAGGAATTCCTGACTTGTGCAGGAATGAAGATGAACATATTTTAAATGTGTTCTCCCATGTGTTCCTCTACTGGGGATCATTTCACCTACCCCAAAGAACTGCTAGTTGTATAAAATATTTTAATTTTTTTAACTGGTAACATATTTCAATTTTTTAAAATTTTATTTAATATTTTATTAATACTATTTCAATGAAACCATTTCAGTGACACCCTCGAGAACGTCATGTGATGACTGGAATGGGAAGGAATGGGAGTGAAATAGACGGTCCACAACTACAACACCTCTGTTTCGCTGATGACATTATTCTAATAGCACCAAACATTAGCCAAGCGGCACAAATGCTGGCCGACTTCAATCGTGAGTGTGGAAAAGTCAGACTGCAGCTGAATCTCATAAGACAATGTTTATGAAAAACTGACTCATTCCTGACATTCCATTCGCTTGCAAACGAATGAACATCCCCGAATGCAACAGTTATGTGTACCTAGGTCGAGAAGTCAACATGACGAATGACCTGGCACTGAGTTGTACAGGAGGAAGAGAGCGGCTTAGAACACCTTCGAGAGCCTCGAAGAAATAGCTAAGAGGATGAAGAACCTCCGGCTCCGGGCACATCTCTTCGATTCCACTGTTCTTCCTGCATTAACATACGCCTCAGAGACCTGGGCCCTATGAAAACAGGAGAATGCTATTCGGGTCTCCCAAAGAGAAACTGAAAGAGCTATGCTTGGAGTATCACGCTTCACTCAAGTGAGAGAAAGAATCTGGAGTTCTGATCTCTGTCCACGATCACGAATCAGGGACGCTGTCTCGTTTGCCAAGGCATTGAAAATCAGATGGGCTGGACACGCAATGCGATTTGGAGACGACTACTGGACTAGAGCTGTTACCAACTGGATTCCATGCAACATCAAAGATTGTGTGGCCACCCACCTACGAGATGGTAAGACTTCTTCGTCAAGACCCTGAACGAACGGTTTGAGGCTCTTCGTGTTCTTGGAGCGAGCAGACACCATTGGGCTACACTAGCATGCGACAGGGACAAATGGAGACATTACTGGTGCCTGCTCAAGCAAATCGATGAGTAACGGGCTGTCAAGTGATCAAGTGATTAATTTTAAACACTGTGATTTACAAGGTTGTTCATTACACAGTTGTTTCAAGCATTTAGTGTTGCAGCACCACCAGTGTGACCTTCCCTTCACCAATATCTCCAGTTTCCCTCCCAGTCCCAACCCACCCTCTTAGGCACATAAACATTTACTTAATATTGCTTCTTCCAATAAAACTTTAGAAATGGCTAAATTATTAAGAACCAATTTGTGATTCTTATATGATTTTGACCTATGTGAAAAAGAAAATTAAAACCATTTAATCTGATATAAAAAAATTCCTATTTTCATTTGTATATATGTTTTCAACTCTGGAATCTAACATATATATATTTTTAACTTTTATTAGTGACAAACCAAGAGGTACAGTTGTAGACTTACAAATTTTTGTGCTTGGGTTTCAATTATACAATGATTAAGTACCCATCCCTCCACCAGTGCCCATTCTTCACCACCACTAATCCCAGTATCCCTCCCACCCTCTATCTCCCCATCCCACCTTGCCTCTGTGGCAGGGCATTCCCTTTTGTTCTCTCTCTCCCTTTGGATGCTGTGGTTTCAAAAGAAGCATTGAGTGGCAATCATGTTCGATCTATAGTCTACTTTCAGCATGCTTCTCCCATCCTGGGAGGATCCTCCCAATACCCTTTATTTGGTGCTCCCTTCTCTAAGCTGCCTTTTCCCCTAGCATGTGTGACTGGCCTCCAAACCATGGAGTAAACCTCCTGGTGCTTATCTCGGCTATTCTTGGGTGTTAGTCTCCTATTTTGTTACTTTATGTTCCCCTGGAATCTAACATATTTACATTAAATTTTATTTTATACTTGGATCTCAGGGCTGGAGTGATAGCACAACGGTAGGGTGTTTGCCTTGCACGCGGCCAACCCATGGTTCGATTCCTCCGCCCCTTTCGGAGAGCCCGGAAAGCTACCCAGAGTATTTCACCCACATGGCAAAGCCTGGCAAGGTCCCCTTGATGTATTCGATATGTCAAACACAGTAACAAGAAGTCTCATAATGGAGCCATTACTGGGCCTGCTGGAGCAACTTGATGAACAATGGGAGGACAGTGATACAGTGCTACTTGGATCTCATTATGGTAATAATTGTGTATCACCTTTTATTATTAACACTATTAAAGCAATTCTGAATTAATATATTTTGGAGTTTACGTTGAATAGTTAAGGCCTACATATGTAAATTTTCCCCCTGCACTTTTATAAACACTGTCGTTTACAAAGTTTTTCATGATGATTTGTTACAGGCATTCACCATTCCAACACCAATCCCACCACCTTTGCACAGTTTGTGGAGAGCAATGAGCCTCGGCAAAAGAGAATATGTGGATTTATGAAACTTACGTGGATTTCAGAAAGGTACTTCAGCAGTCCATGTCTTAATTATTGTAGTGTAGATAAGATACAGCTGGAAAAATGCTTATAAGGGCTAGATAATCATCCTCAAATGTACATATTAAACAATATGGCAACTTAAAGGCTGCTCACAAGCTTGTGTCTACTTCTTGCTTCCATATGCATTATTTTTTTCTAGAATCATTTTAGTCATGATTTATATGAACATTTATATTTAATGGCATATTTACTCCATTTTACCCCATTGCCACATAGTTCACCAACAGATTCTATTAGTGTATTCCCGAATGCCAGTCTTTCCTCTTTATTTTCCCATCCAACGCTGCTCTGATCCTAACCCTCATCTTGCTTGGTGAAGTTGTAGTACCACCTTATATTTACTTCATTTTCTCACCTCAGGTATTTTTTTTTTACTTTCTTACAGTTACATTTATTCATTCAAATGAACAAGATTGCTATCTTACACCATACACAAAAACCTAACTCAAAATGAACCAAAGACTTGAATAAAAACCTAAAATCAGAAAAGTTCTGGGAGGAAGCTTAGTATATTCCATGGTATCAATTTCTTAGGTTTGACAACAGAAAAGACAATTAAATATACACAAGTTGCACAACATCAAACTAAAAACTCTCTAAACAAAAGAAACCATCAACAAAATGAGAAGATAATGAACAGAGATAAAATATTTGTACATCATGTATCTGACTACATTTAAAATACATGAAAAAATCATACAATTCAACAGCAAGAAAAAAATCTAACTGAAAATGGGCAGGAGATATGAATAAACATTTCTTCAAAGAAGATTTATAATAATGGACAACAGGAATATGAAAAGGTGCTCACCATGACTAATAATAGGGCAAATTCACATCAAAGCCATAAAATAACACCTCAAACATCACATGATTCCTCCAGCAACACTAAGGGCGGCTCTGGAAGCCCCCATTCATTTCCCAGTGGGGTCCTGAGCCTGCCGTAGGGCACTGCAGGTTCCACTCAGCACTACATCCTCTGGCCCTTACACTCAAGCCACTGGCCTGCTAGGCCGAGATATGCTAAAGGGACTCCAGGGATGTTTAGGAGCCCCCCGTCCCCAATTCACTTGATCACTTGATACCCCATTATTCATCGATTTACTCAAGCGGGTGCCAGTAGCGTCTCCATTCATCCCTGTTGCATGCTAGCGTAGCCCAGACCTCAGGTATTAACCTCCGCAAGCAGAAAAAAATGGCAAATGATCTAAGCTCCCTGATCCGTATGCTTCATGTAACCACTTAATATTCTACAGCCAATGTCTAAATGTCACCCAAGGGCCTTCAGAATATAAGGATAATGTTCCACAGATATGGGTGCAGTGCAAAAGGCAGTAGGCCAGGAGACAAAAGACCTGGCTTGAGTTGTGCATCTGCTGCGACCAGCTCTGACCCACTGGACAAGTTGCCAAGCCTGAGCACTCCATGCCAGCCTGAGTTCATTTGTGTGCCTGGTTTCATTCTTTTGCACATGGCTGTCAAGTTTTCCTAGCACCATACATTGAAGAGATGATCCTTTCCTTACGGTATCTTCTTGCCTTCTTTCTTTAACAAACTGACCACATATATGTGTATCTATTCATTTTTTTAAATTCTATTCCACTGATCTGTCTATATCTAATACCAGTAACACAGTTTTTGATTACTGTAGATTTGAACTAAAGTTTGAAATCAGGGAGCATAATCCTTCCTTCTTTATTTCCCTTCAAGATATTTGGGAGGTTTTTGTGATTTCATGCACATTTTTGGATTGTCTTATTCCTATGGAACATGCTCTTATGATTTTTTATGTTAATCATACTGAATCTATTGACTTCTTTGGGTTATAGGAACACATCGAACCTCACAGATCATGAGGATATGGATTACTGTTCCATCAGTTTGTCTCTTCTTCATTTTCTTTCAACAGTGTCCTATAGCTTTTAGAATCTGTTATTTCACTTCCTTCGTTGGCTACTCCTGAGTATTTTAATTTTTGGATGCAATTGCTAATGGCACGTAAATATTTTTCTTTTATGTTGTTTTAAGATGTAAACACTTTGTAAATTTGGGATTATTAAAATAAACACATTACCTATTTTAATATAGGTAAGACCTATATTAACATCTTATTATCTCATTCCTACTTTGGACAAACTTGCAGGCTATCGAATGTAGCCTGCCCACAGGGCAGAGTCTGGCAAACTCCCCGTGTCCTACCAAATATGCCAAATACCAGTAACAATGATGGGTCTCATTCTCCTAAAGAGCCGTGAATATAATCTCAGGGCTAGGATGAAAGAGACGTTACTGGGGCCTGCTCGAGGCAATCGACGATTAACAGGATGATGAAATGAAAATGAATTAACCTATTTTAAAATATTTGAAAATGTTAAAAATATTTGAAAATACAAGAGAAAATAAAAATATACCCTAAAGACAGTCGTAGTAATATAATCTAGTTCTTCATCTAGATATTTTTCTCAGTGCTTACATTTATAAGTATTTCAAGTTGGCTCTTGGAATCCGGTGGCAAACCTTAACTAGAGGAGAGGTTTTCCCCCAGAGTAATTATTGTTTGCTTAGTTTTTCCCACCATAAGGAAAATCACTCATAATAAAATAATTTGCTATGATGATTTATCCAGCTGTTATTGTGAGAAGAGGGCGATGATCCTTCTCATTCTTAGAGGTTCCATAGTGTTTTTCTTTGCTTTGATTCTTCTAAATTTTTTCCCCAGGGGGGATATTCAAGGAAGTCTACAAAGTTGCTTTTTGAACCTTCGTAGACCTAAGAATATAATTTTGCATCTCAATTTTATCTTTTAAAAATATTGGCCATCTTTGAAGCGTTCAGCATAAGAGAAGGAACACATGGAGGGTGCGGGATCCCGGAGGAAAAAAAAAAGAAAAAACAGGTTCCAAAAAGAGCCGAGATCACCGGCAAGTTCCAGATGGAGTAGGTGCCGCATCCCGCCTCCCCCAGATGGAACCCTGGTGACCAGAAGCCTCTACAAACACAGCTCGAGTATGCGGGAACGAGGACTTTTTCTCAAATCTGCCGGACTACACTTCCCAGGTAACCTCTGATTCCGGAAGTCACGCCCACAGCCCGCCCCCCAGCGCCATCTTTGAAGCGTTCAGCATAAGAGAAGGAACACATGGAGGGTGCGGGATCCTGGAGGAAAAAAAAAAGAAAAAACAGGTTCCAAAAAGAGCCGAGATCACCGGCAAGTTCCAGATGGAGTAGGTGCCGCATCCCGCCTCCCCTAGATGGAACCCCGGTGACCAGAAGCCTCTAAAAACACAGCTCGAGTATGCGGGAACGAGGACTTTTTCTCAAAACCGCGCGGCCGCTTACGCGGCAGCGCGACATCTCTCTATATACAAAGTGATCAATGAGAAGTAAACCACCCAATCTTTCTCCCTGAAAATCAGAGTTAAGTTTGGAGCACGGCCACAGCCCCAGAAACACAAGGACTTAATGCAGAACCCAGCAGCTTAGAGCAGAAAAGTGAACGGACGATGAGTTAACCCAGGCCATCATTTCTGCCCAGAGGGGAAAGGGTGTTGCCCCATTCGCCCTCTCTTCTCTGGAAAGAAGGATGGCGGCCGCATGGGAGCCTTGTGGACAGCAGGTATGAGCCGGGGGTGTGGGGGGCGACTAAAACCTCACGAGAAGGGGGGCGTTCCGGTCCGTCCTTCACGCCCTACCGAGGTCAACAGTTGCCCCCCACGAGCGGCTCCCCAGCACGGCCACAGTCCCAGAAGCACAAGGACTTAATGCAGAACCCGGCAGCTTGGAGCAGAAAAGTGAAAGGACTATGCGTTAATCCAGGCCATCAAGTCTGCCGGAGGGGAAAGGGTGTTGCTCCCTTCCGCCCTCCTCCCTCTGGAAAGAAAGATGGCGGCCGCATGGGAGCCTTGTGGACAGCAGGTATGAGCCGGGGGTGTGGGGGGCGACTAAAACCTCATGGGAAGGGGGGCGTTCCGGTCCGTCCTTCACGCCCTACCGAGGTCACCAGTTGCCCCCCACGAGCGGCTCTCCAGCACGGCCACAGCCCCAGAAGCACAAGGGCTTAATGCAGAACCCAGCAGCTTGGAGCAGAAAAGTGAAAGGACTATGCGTTAATCCAGGCAATCATTTCTGCCCAGAGGGGAAAGGGTGTTGCTCCCTTCCGCCCTCCTCCCTCTGGAAAGAAAGATGGCGGCCGCATGGGAGCCTTGTGGACAGCAGGTATGAGCCGGGGGTGTGGGGGCGACTAAAACCTCATGGGAAGGGGAGCGTTCCAGTCCGTCCTTCACGCCCTACCGAGGTCACCAGTCACCCCCCACGAGCGGCTCTCCAGCACAGCCACGGCCCCAGAAGCACAAGGACTTAATGCAGAACCCAGCAGCTTGGAGCAGAAAAGTGAACGGACTATGCGTTGATCCAGGCCATCAAGTCTGCCGGAGGGGAAAGGGTGTTGCCCCATTCGCCCTCTCCTCTCTGGAAAGAAAGATGGCGGCCGCATGGGAGCCTTGTGGACAGCAGGTATGAGCCGGGAGTGTGGGGGTGACTAAAACCTCATGGGAAGGGGGGGCGTTCTGGTCCGTCCTTCACGCCCTACCGAGGTCACCAGTTGCCCCCACGAGCGGCTCTCCAGCACGGCCACAGCCCCAGAAGCACAATGACCTAATGCAGAACCCAGCAGCTTGGAGCAGAAAAGTGAAAGGACTATGCGTTAATCCAGGCAATCATTTCTGCCCAGAGGGGAAAGGGTGTTGCTCCCTTCCGCCCTCCTCCCTCTGGAAAGAAAGATGGCGGCCACATGGGAGCATTGTGGACAGCAGGTATGAGCCGGGGGAGTGGGGGCGACTAAAACCTCATGGGTCGGGGGGCGTTCCGGTCCGTCCTTCACGCCCTACCGAGGTCACCAGTCGCCCCCCACGAGCGGCTCTCCAGCACGGCCATGGCCCCAGAAGCACAAGGACTTAATGCAGAACCCAGCAGCTTGGAGCAGAAAAGTGAACGGACTATGCGTTGATCCAGCCCATCAAGTCTGCCGGAGGGGAAAGGGTGTTGCCCCATTCGCCCTCTCCTCTCTGGAAAGAAAGATGGCGGCCACATGGGAGCCTTGTGGACAGCAGGTATGAGCCGGGAGTGTGGGGGCGACTAAAACCTCGGAAGGGGGGCGTTTCGCTCCGCCCTTCACGCCCTACCGAGGCCACCGGTTGCCCCCCGCGAGCGGCTCTCCAGCACGGCCACGACTCCAGAACACAGAAACCAATTTCTTAACTATCTTTCAGTAGAAATACTTCCAGGGTCAATAGGTAAAATAGCAGAAATCCAAAACCAACATTTAATTCTTGAACCCAGCTGTAGAAAGCAAATCACTTCACAATGCTTTTTCAGCATGTCTGATTTGGGGGGGGGGGTAAACTCTAAATAATAGTGGTGAATCTTTTATTGAAACAATGAATCTAATCAAAGCAGATAGAGTGTTAACTAGAATTCATCTGCCTCACAGGGACGGGGAGGGGTGGAGGGTGGGGTTTTATTGGGGTTCTTCATGGTAAAAAATAAGTATTGGTAAAGGGAAATGTGTTTGATATTTGCATGACTGAGACATAAACCTGAAAGCTTTGTAACCTTTCCCACAGTGATTCAATAAATAAATTAAAAAAAAATATTTTTCATTGTTCCTTGGAGTTTAATAATGACAAATATTTGCATTCTGGAAACAATACAATTTTATTACTTTATACATCAGCCTGCTACTTCTAGCTGATCATGTTTAGCAGTTATTTCCCAGTGCTCTGAAAGAATGTTATCAGTACAACAAAAATGGGCATGGATCCGGGTCAAATATGCTTCAGTTTGGGGTCATATTAGCAAAGTTAATTTGCTTTGTTACTGTAGAATTATAGTGCTATAATGAATTGTCAAATTTTACTTTGCATTTCTTATATGTATTTAATAATGGGCCCCTTTTAGGTTCATGGAATACTAAGTATAGTTACTGGGAAGTGTTCTGTCAACTCCAAGTTAGGATAAGTTGGCCTATAATTTTAATAATATTAAGATTAAAGTTCTCAAAAAAAGGGAGGCAGATTATGTCTTGGTGAAGGTCTGTGTCACTGTGTAAACTATTTAGGTTTGGAATGCAGGATTTTCTTATTCTTTCTATAACTGATGGTAAAACATATTTAATATGATTTGCTGTTTAAACCATTATAAGCATAAATTTGGTGGTAATAAATGCATCCATACTATTGGGAAATCACGGAGTCTCTTTGACCCTTTTCTCGTAGGAACTGGGGTCATTCTTGGCAGTACTTGTCCTGCTGGACTGGGCCTGACAGCCTGGCACTCAGCTGGCATGTCAGGTTGATGCTAGGGATCAACCTGGGGCTTCCTCATGCAAGACACTTGCTTCATCCAGACCCAGGAGTCGCTTTTAAATTGCAAACTCATTCCTTTCATCTTAAAATGCTTCCTTAAAGTCATTCAATAGTGCTTACTCACTGACCACCTACTTCAGTGAGCTGGTCACTCATTGGTCTGAACACAGAGAATACAGGCAAATGCAAGAATCGGATTTTAGTATCTTTTTTCCCCACTGTCCTGTCTGTGTTTTCAAGATTTCCGTTACCTGGAGAAAGTTGTTTTCTGCTCTGCTGCTGCTATCAGCATTCAGCACAACCTTTCTTAAGGCTCAAGGGGCTGAGGCATGCTTTGCCTGAGGACCCCACGTTTGATAGCTTGTACTGGAGCAGTCCCTGAGCAGTGCCAGATATAGCCCCCATTTTTTAAAAGTAACATTTCACTATACCATTACATAGTACAGTGTGCATCATTATAAACCAGTATCTACTGTATATACTGCATAAAGTTTATTTATCACTAAAGATCCATCTATCACTATACAGGTGGGGCCTTTAACATTATCTGACCCCAACACCCCTGCCCTCAACCCCAGCCCACCACTTCCCTCTGGTAACCACAGAACATCTACTTTACTCTTGTTATTATCACCTTGTTATTAATAAAAAAAATTTTACTATATTTTCTATTTGACTGCGATTCTGTGATTTACAATACTGTTAACAATGGTTCCTCATGCAAATGATTCTAACACCACATCCATCACCAGTGTGCTCATCTCCTCTCCCAAGGAACCCCTCCCTTTTAAAACCCCCAACCCCAACTCAGTTGTATGGATTATTGTGTTGCCTTTGGCCCCTTGCTGCTCCCTTGCTGTGTATCTCTCAGTTCCACCTATGACAGAACCATTCTGTATCTGCTCTTTTCCTTCTCCCTGACTTTACTCATATGATACCTCTAATTCAATCCATGTTGCAACAAATTGCATGATTTTGCAGATCTTAATTATTTTTTAATGTTGGATAGTATTTCATTGTGAATATATACCACATCCTTTTTTTTTTTTATCTTACAGGCATATAGTTTGTTTCTAATAGTGGAAAAAAAAAACCCAGGGAGTTGCCGATGCCTCTGGAATTAGTGCAGTCACACTCTTTGGGTAATAACCTAGAAGGGGGAGAGATCGATATGGAGTTTAACTTCTGTAGGAACTTTCTGTACTGCTTTTCCATAATAATTGTGCAAATTTTCTGTTTTTCCCAATATTGTATAAGGCCTCCTATCTCTCTATGTACTCTTTCCAAAACATTTCATGTTCTTTGAAGAACACCTCTTCTGACAGGTGTTTTGTTTTTTTTTTCTTTTTGGGTCACACCCAGTGATGCTCAGGGACCTACTGGCTCTGCACTCAGGAATTACTCCTGGTGGTGCTCAGGGGACCATATCGGATGCTGGAGATCAAACCCGGGTTGGCGCATGCAAGGCAAACACCCTCCCCACTGTACTATCGCTCCGGCCCTCTTCTCACAGTTGTGAGCTGGTACCTCATGCCTTCCCTAATTATAACCTGCCTTTCTGACATGCTTCTTAAATTTCTTTCCAATAATTTTGCTCTTTCATGGTGAGAAAGTGTAACTATTCGTTTCTTTAGAATGTCTTTCCTACTCTATCTTCCTTTCAAAGCATGTCTGTTATCCTTTCATTTCTGCCTGGTATTTATAGGAGCAATAGCACAGCGGTAGGGCGGTCGCCTTACAAGCGGCCAACATGGCCGACCCGAGTTCGATTCCTCCGCCCCTCTCGGAGAGCCTGGCAAGCTACCGAGAGTATTCGATATGCCAAACACAGTAACAACAAAGTCTCCAATGGAGACGTTACTGGGCCCGCTCGAGCAAATCGATGATCAACGGGAGGGCCTTTACCTTTACCTTTACCATCTTCACAAAACACCATGCTTTGGGGAATCTCATGAGAGCGATTTTCTCCCATGTACTTTAGTTCCTGAAGAAATAATTTTTAAAGTCCTGGCATTCCAGAACTTCCTTTTTCCTAAAGCATGTTTACATATAGGTTCCAGAGAAATTTCTTTTTCGGCTTCCTTACTTTCAACTTTTGAAAAGGCAAATGCCTTTGACGAAGACTCAGGCTCATCACTGTGAGTGGCACAAACTGAGAGCTGATTAAAGAAACCTTCTCAGATTACTTAGCACTGATGGGCAAGTAGTGGTCAGTTTTTCCAAGAGCATTTCTCAGAGTAGAGCTAGCCTTTGTGCAGCAAATTTATGAGATAGGCGCTTTTCTTCCTCTAGCTTCAATGTTGTACCTAAATAGGGCAGAGATTAGAAGGAGCCAAATTCCTCCCAGGGCGCCAGCCTCTAGGCTTCTTCTGCCAACACCATCCCAAGCTTTGTCTTCCCATAACTTTGCTTTGGGCACAGAGGAAACACCACATATTGCCCACGAAGTCTCTAAGTTGCTGCTTTTAAGCGTCTACCGAGAGCAACAGGAAGAGGAACAGACAGCAGACTATGGCCAGCCAGCTAGTGCCAGTTTGGCAGCATGCTGGCAGCCTTGTTCTCAGCATGGTGCACATCAACTTCTCAAAGTGAGCGGCAGGTGGGCAGAGAGAAAGAGTGTCACCTCAGGCCACTGACATTTCTCCGTCTGGTCTCATCTGTTCTCTGAGCTGTTAAAAATTCCTTTGGAATCTGTGAACAGACTGGACAAGTGCTTAATTTTACTGATTCAATTCTTGATTTGGCTGGTGGGGAAAATCCATTAAAGAATTTCTTACTATTAATACTTGGTGGTGATGGAGAATACAATAATGTAAAACAAAAACGGTTTTGGCTAGCAACCAGTGCTGGCGTGGGTGTGGGGAAAAAGGGATATTCTTTCACTGTTGGTGGGAATGGCTACTAGTTCAGCCTTTCTGGAAAACAATATGGACAGTTCTTCAAAAACTAGAAATTGAGCTTCTATATGACCCCACGATACCACTTCTCATAATATATCCCAAGGATGCAAAAAAGCACAGTAGAAATGACATCTGTACCTACATGTTCATTGCAGCACTGTTCACAGTAGCCAAAACCTGGAAACAACCCAAGTGCACTAGAACAGATGACTGGTTAAAGAAACTTTGGTCCATCTACACAATGGAATACTATGCAGCTGTTAGGAGATGAAGTCATGAACTTTGCTTATAAATGGATAGACATCGAGAGTATCATGCTAAGTGAAATGAGTCAGAAAGAGAGGGACAGACATAGAAGGACTGCACTCATTTGTAGAGTATAAAACAACATAATATGAGGCTGACACCTAAGGATAATAGATACACGGGATAGGTAGACTGCTCCATAGCTGGAAGCCTGCCTCATGAGCAAAGAGGAGAAAGCAGCTGGAATAGAGAAGGGATCACTAACAAAACGATGGCTTGAGGAACTGGTCAGGATGGGAGATGTGTGCAGAAAAGTTAATAAAGGACCAAACACGATAACATCTGTGTCTGTATTGTAAACCATAATGCCCAGTAGTAGAGAGAGTGTATGGGGAATATTGTCTGCCATGGAGGAGGAGGGTGGGAAAGGGGGGTTATACCGGGGATATTGGTGGTGGGGAATGTGCACTGGTAGAGGGAAGGGTGTTTGATCATTGTGTGATTGTAACCCAAACATGAAAACTTGTAATTATCTCACAGTGATTCAATAAGATTTAAAAATAAAAAGGTTTTCGGCTAAGTAAAGGGATATGGGATTTACATTTGTTTCCTTCTTTTGCAAGAGTTAGATTTGGGCACATGACCTACTAATTTGACCTGCACTTAATAGCTGTATGTTCACAGTCATGGCAGAAAAGCATGAATTCTCTGTTCCATCGTATAGGGTCTTACCACTCAGGAAAGAAGAGCAGAAAAATTCAAGTACTTCAGATCCACACTTGGTTTCTTGGTTTCTGTAAATGCATTTTTAAGCCTATTACAGATCACTATATCCTTCAAAAAATAATATGTGTACTCTTTCTGAAAACTGCAGCACACTAAAATAATTTTGCTTTCAATTAAGTCCCTAGCTTGACCAATTAATTAAAGATCATTGTAAAGGGAGAGAAGTTCAACAAGAAAGTGAATGGACTAAGGAAAATGGCCATGTCCTAAATCTAAGAACTCTGGGCTGTAGATTTCTATAAATTCAAAATTCTGCTGAATAGGCTAAAGACCAGCACAGTGTAAAACAAATTATTTATTTCAATTTCCATTTAAGGCTTTTCAGAGGTCACAACAGAAGTGAATACTGATAACAGAAACAAGGTTTCACAACTGTACATTTACAGTAAAGTTAGTTTCGGTATGATCTTGATGTAGAAGGTTCATGGTACTCGCATCATTCAGAATCCATGAGGAAAGTTTCAAAGTCCAGGTCCAAGTCAGAAACCAGGGCATTTACAAAGTCATCAATGGAAGGACACTTCTGAAGCATGCCTGCAGAGACAAGAGCAGATGACACAGTGATTGGCACAACACAGCAAAGAGGGAAAAATATACACTCTGCCCTGTACACAGAAAGATACTCTGACTTTCTGGAAAGATGTGCTGCCTCCCAGTGCTTAGGAAGACATCCCAAAGTCATGGGAAGGATGGGGCCTGAAGCTATTCATGAGTTTCAAGAATTTTTACTCTCTATCAAAAATTAACATAGTGCTAGGTCTAAATATTTCTAAAGATTTCAAAGATTTTTTTTTTTAAACTTAAGCACCACGGCTTACAAAGTTGTTCATAATACAGCTGCTACAGGCATCCATTATCCCAACACCAACCCCACCACCAGAGTGACCTCCCCTCCCTCTATGCTCCCAGTTTCCCACCCAGCTCTCAATGCTGCTCCCTTTGCAGGCACAAATTTACTTCACATTGCTTGTTACAACACAATAGCAAATGAAATGATCACAAAACAGATTAGTAAAGTCAATCTATAATCACTATTATATCTTACAATACTATTAACAAAAGTCATTGTCTGAGAACTTTTTTTGAAGGATTTTTATTTTGCGTGTGTTACTATACATTTGGAGTAATGTTAGAAGACTGAATTTTAAGTTATCTTTGGCTAGGTCAATTCAGAATTGATTACATTGTTTGTTTGTGGCCATACCCTGATGTATTCAGGGTTTACCCTTGGAGGTACTTGAGGGATGGAGCGATAGCACAGTGGTAGGGCGTTTGTCTTACAAGCGATCAATATGGCCGACCCGAGTTCGATTCCTCCGCCCCTCTCGGAGAGCCCGGCAAGCTACCGAGAGTATCTCGCCCACACGGCAGAGCCTGGCAAGCTACCCGTGATGTATTTGATATGCCAAACACAGTAACAACAAGTCTCACAATGGAAACGTTACTGGGCCCGCTCGAGCAAATCGATGAACAACGGGAGGACCGTGAGTGTGGTACTTGAGGGACATATCAGCTATAGATACCCCTGTCCACCCTAAGAAGGAAAAAAAACCCTATCTGCTGAACTATCAATAACTCTGCCCCAATAATTGATTACATTTAATAAACTTTACTAATACCTTCTATACACTGTAAAATGAATCAAGTGTTAATTCTTGTACAGAAATTTCATATCAGAGCCAAGTTACTGTCTTTCCTCCACATTTTCCTATCTTGGAAAATTAACTTTACAACTTAAAAATTACTGTGTTGACATTGCCGTACAGAGAGAAGAAGGACCACATGGAGGGCTGGCTCCACAGCTCCCGGAGAAGAAACCAGGTTCCAAAAAGAGCTGAGATCACCGGGAAGTCCCAGATGGGGTAGGTGCCGCATCCCGCCTCCCCCAGATGGAACCTCGGTGACCAGAAGCCTCCACAAGCATAGCTCAAGTATGTGGGAACTAGGACTTTTCCTCCAAACCGCGCAGCCGCTTATGCGGCCGTGCGACATCTCTGTATATACAAAGTGATCAATGGGAAGTAAATCACCCAACGTTTCTCCCTGAAAATCAGAGTTAAGTTTGGAGCACGGTCACAGCCCCAGAAGCACAAGGACTTAATGCAGAACCCAGCAGCTTGGAGCAGAAAAGTGAACGGACTATGCGTTAATCCAGGTCATCATGTCTGCCCGGAGGGGAAAGGGTGTTGCCCCATTTGCCCTCTCCCCTCTGTAAAGAAAGATGGCGGTCGCATGGGAGACTTGTGGAGAGCAGGTGTGAGCCGGAGGTGTGGGGGTGACTAAAACCTCATGGGAAGGGGGGCGTTCCAGTCTGTCCTTCACGCCCTACCGAGGTCACCAGTTGCCCCCCACGAGTGGTTCTCCAGCACGGCCACAGCCCCAGAAGCACAAGGACTTAATGCAGAACCCAGCAGCTTGGAGTAGAAAAGTGAATGGACTATGCGTTAATCCAGGCCATCATGTCTGCCTGGAGGGGAAAGGGTGTTGCCCCATTCGCCCTCTCCTCTCTGGAAAGAAGATGGCGACCACATGGGTGCCTTGTGGAGAGCAGGTGTGAGCTAGGGGTGTGGGGACGACTAAAACCTCATGGGAAGGGGGGCGTTCCAGTCCGTCCTTCACGCCCTACCGAGGCCGCCAGTTGCCCCCCACGAGCGGCTCACCAGCACGGCCACGACTCCAGAGCACAGAAACCAATCTCTTAATTATCTGACTCTCAGTAGAAATACTTCCAGGGTTAATTAGCAAAATAGCGGAAATCCAAAACCAACATTTAATTCTTGAACCCAGCTGTAGAAAGCGAATCACTTCACAATGCTTTCTCAGCAAGTCTGATCTGGGGGGAGAGGGTAAACTCTAAATAATAGTGGTGCATCTTTTATTGAAACAATGAATCTAACCAAAGCAGATAGAGTGTCAACTAGAATTCATCTGCCTCGCAGGCATTGGGAGGGGTGGGGGGTGGGGTTTTATTGGGGTTCTTCGTGGTAAAAAATAAGTATTGGTAAAGGGAAAGGTGTTTGATATTTGCATGACTGAGACCTAAACCTGAAAGCTTTGTAACTTTTCCCACAATGATTCAATAAATAAATAAATTATAATAAAACAATTACTGTGTTGACATAGAAAAATTGCATTCATCTGGGGAACATAAAGAAACAAAACAGGAGATTAACACCCAAGAATAGCTGAGATAAGTACTAGGAGATTTACTCCATGGCCTGGAGGCCAGCCACACATGCTGGGGGGAAAGGCAGCTCAGATAGAGAAGGGAGCACCAAATAAAGGGTGTTGGGAGAATCCTCCCAGTATGGGAGAAAGATGCTGAAAGCAGACTATAGACCGAACATGATTGCCACTCAATGCCTCTTTTGCAAACCACAGCACCCAAAAGGAGAAGAGAACACAGAGGCAGGGTGGGATGGGGAAGATGGGGGGTGGGAGGGATACTGGGACCCCTGGTGGTGGGAAATGGGCACTGGTGGAGGGATGGGTACTTGATCATTGTATAACTGAAACCCAAGTACAAAAATTTGTAAGTCTACAACTGTACCTCATGGTGTTTCACTAATAAAAATTTAAAAGAAAGATTACTGTTTCTTGCGTAAAACCTATGTAAATCAGATCTCCTCATCTAATGTACAAAGACAAAAAAAGGAGACAGAGTGGGGAGTAAGGAGGCACTACATCTGGCATGCATCAATAAATAAACAAAAAGCTGCATTTACCTCCATTTTTTAACTCCCAGGAAGCAGGAGATACAGAATCAAGTAATCCACCTTTTTGCTTCACCCTCTATTCTTGTCTGATGATGCTCATTACTCAAGGCTGAACAGCTCTCTAGCTAAACACTGGCATTTAATTTGGGGATCCTCTCAAGTGAATTACAGCAGTGAGACATTAAAAGATTGCCAGAGACCTCTATAATCTGCAAATAAATCTGTCCCTTTTGGAAGGTGTGCATCTTCCTTTTGGGGGAGGGGTGCATACCTGTGGTGCCAAGTGAATTATGTAGTGCCAGGAATCCTGCATGCAAAATATACCCTTCAGCACTTTAAACTTTCTCTCTTGGTCATACCCTCCACATCTCAAAAGCAGCTCAACTGAAATACAGTAGTGCTTGAGTGCAAAGGGTCAGCCCAAGTTATGAGTATTCTAGGATGAAAAAGGTCATGACAACTTTGAGAACTAGAAATGCCCAATCACACAAGTCAATTAACTGTGGTACAGGGTATCCAAACAGAGACAAAACTAACCTTGACCTCTTCTACAGATCAGGCATTAGTTTGACATAAGCACATATCTCATATAAAGCTAAAATAAGTATCTAAAAAAATACCTAGAATAAACATTATGGCTTAGATGTAGGCAAAGGTCTCTTAGGACAAAGAAAAATGAACCATTTAAAAACAGGCTTTGTAACATATTCACGCTTTTCCAGGTTTCAGCCAGGTTCCTTTTTGTTCTCACTCTCCCCACCCTCCTCAACGCCCACTCTTTTGTGCCCATCCAGTGGGGATCACTTCTGGCAGTGCTTGGGGACCATATGCAGTGCTGGAGATGGAACCCAGGTTGGTAGTGTGCAAGGCAAGTATCTTAATCCCTGTACTATTTCCCCAGTCTGGTGTTTCAGGTTTCTAAATACTGAAGATGTTAAGAAAATATACTTTAAAATAGCTTCCTTCCAATCAAATGTGAACCCATTATACCATTATCTTCTTTTCAATATCTGAAATAAAATCATTGGTCATTTATAATTAAAATGACTAGAACACTAGAACTAAGAGGAGGATAAAATCCACTTAGTCAGAGCCAAAATATTCACTTAAACATGGCCCGCCTCTTCCTTTGAAGTGGTTCATTTCAACTAGACAAATGCCAATATAAATATGACCTTTCTCTGTCCTTCTTGGCAGACAAACTAACTAACACACATCCTTTTCCAATTTTCCATTTCAACCATTCCAGCATCTTAGAAAACGGCAATTATGGCAACAACATGGGAAAACATATATATTCAAAGGATTGAAAAAAGGAGATATGGTCAGAGCTAAATGATTTGCTGACTTGGATGTTATAATACTGCTAAAGAAGGTTCAAAAAAAGCAGAAACTCAGGAAAAAAGAACCGCGTTATAATTCCTTTAGTTCGAAGTTCTGGTCTCCTCACTTTAATTAGATTTAAGCATTCTGCAAGTGTCAACATGAACTAACCTCTACAGAAAATGATGAGGGAAAAAAAACCGTTTTTAGGCAGTTCCATAAATGAGACAAAAACAAAGTTAGAAGAACTCTTTGGTTAAAAAAAAATCTGGCAAGGATGTGCCCTTTGTCTTCCTGTTTTAGTCAAAGAAGGGGAATGAGATTTGCAACAACTTAGAGGGTCCCAGAGGACTAGACTGCCTCAGTTAATAAATCCACCAAATGAGTAATTTACACACTACAAAGTTGAAACATATTTCACTGTGGAAATCAAATAATTTAGGAGGGGAAATGCGCTGATTTTACGCAGAGGACCGAACCAAATAAAGGATGAATTTAAAATTCAAAAGATAAAAGGGTAAAGAAAAAACGAAATTTTGTAAAGAGAAGGCAAAAGACAAAATGCCAGTAGGACACACATCATACCCATTCACTGAATATCATCTGTTTCACTTAGAGGAACAGGATATATAAAGGAGTATTTAGAGAAGGATCATTTGTTTTGCTCATTCTACCTAAGAGTCTAATGGGCACACACCAGAACACTTTTGTCTTGACTTCTCCACTCAACCAGGCATGACTCATAACTATTAGGGCAATTACATCAGGCCTGACTACAATAAACGAGATGTCAAAAGGATGAGACTCTTGAAGGAGTAAGGGCTTCCCGACAGCTATGTGTTGTTTTCTCCTGGCTGCTGACACAGGGCTGGAAATAGAGGGAAGATAAAGAGGCAGGAGGGCCTGACCCTCCAAAACCTGGCCTAGGAAGAGATTACTAGAATCACTAACCACTGACACAAATACCAAAATAATGGTGTCAGCTACCTGCTGGGCACTGTTCCATGTGCAAGCACTGCACTGAAATAGAAACCCATCAGATTCTTGCACATACTGGTGAGGAGCCTCTTCTAAATGAGAGAACGGAGCAAAAAAAGTCACACAAGCCAGATGTTTCCGTTGAACCCTGGTAGTCTGGTTCTGAACCCCTTGCTCTTACAGCTTACTGGCTGGACTTCTGTCAAATAATATTCTCAAAAGTTCACAGTTAAACATCAACATCCTGGATGTAATAAAACTGAAATGGCTGGAGAAAGGGAGAAACAAAAAGTCTAATTAACTTTCATGATTCTAAGGATCACCTTGATTATTGTAAGCTTCTCACCCTGAAGATGGTCACGTGTGACTGTTGCTTGAGTTCATTTCTACAGTCTAATACAAGGGGAAAATGTGTCTGATAGTTTTGCACTTAAGGTTATTTTTCTGGGAAGCCTCCAAGTAACCCCCTGCCAACCTCAGAAGCCCTTCTGAGGTCTCAGGAGCTTCTTGTCTCAGCCCCAGAAAGCGAAAAGTATCTTCACAAAGCTGAAAGTTCATGGCTGTTTTTCTGTAACACCCAACACAGAATCCAACTGGGCCATCTTTGGAATATCAACATGCTCTTGGCAAGAACTAATCTTTAACCTCTTGAGTGCTTGTTGGGATGTTTTACTAGTATAATTATTTGAAAACATGACTGAGAGCAACTAGTTGGCAGTCTGACTATATTGCTAAGCCAAACTGGCAACGCCATTCCTGCTCTGGTCCCCTTGATGTAGCACCTGGAAGGCAACGGTCTGTGTGTCACTTGATTTCCAGGATACCAGGGGATTAACAAGGCAATATTAATTAGTATTTTAAGCTTGGAAAATAATAATATTCCATTCTTCCTTCAGTCATTTTCATACACTGTTTCATGTCAGCCAAAGGCATCTGATCAATAAAAATTGTGGTTAAGTTGAATCAAAGTATTAAAAAAAAAAGCAGAAAAGGGTGAATAAAGTATGTATAAGTTGGATCTTCATAAGTGTTTTATCTTTCACCCATTCACTCACTGATTCCATCTGTCTGTGTACCTAAGTAATATACCTGATGTAAATTTAAGACAATTTATTTATTAAGAAGATAATCCATTGAAAACTTAATCAAGATTTTAATAGAAATGTATGACCGAGTGCTTCTGTAAGTGTAGCTCTTAGACCAATGCCCTGAATTTTACCTGGGAACCTACTAGAAATGCAGTTTCTTGGTCCCCTCCCCAGATCTACTGTCAGAAATGGGGCTGGGAGTGGGTGGGGAGAGCTGGAAGGAGCCTTGCGGTGCTTCTGATGAATGCCAAAATGTGAGGGTGACCGCTAAGAGGAACCGGATAGAACCAGGTCAATTGAAAATGAGGTGAAGCATCCAATTTAGACTTGAAAAATACCGAGTGAGAAAAAAATGTACTTATTTCTTTGTTGATGAAACTCAAAATTATGTGTTTCTCAAGTGAACAGAAAATCTCAGGAAATAAGAGCAGATTTTGCCCAAAACAAATTTCAAAATGCTGAGTACCAGGCCCAGGAAGCGATGACCCCGCTGGCTGGAAAGGCACCTGGAAGGACTCAGTAGACCAGACATGAAAACAGTCTAAAACTGGGGACACGGAGTGGGGAATGGGGAGCCAGGGAGCTGCAGAACCTGGGCCTGTGTCTACAGGAGTCGCCAGACCAGAGGCAAGTTCTCAGGTCAGCAGCAGGGTGTTTAGCTTTTAAAAGTTCTTTCCCCGGAAAACTTTTTTGTGTTTGGTGATCACGGACTCTGGCAAAACATAGACACATGTCTTGGAAACTCATTTCCTGAGCAATTCTGACTGTTGTGAACCTGAGAAATCTCACTGGTCTTCAGTCAGCGGGAGGCCCTTCTCCAGGGAAAACTCAGACGACACACTGGAGGTGCAGAAGGCCCCTGGGAATGCCCCGGGTTCTGAGAGACAAGGGATTTCCTGGGGGATTCTGAGCGGCAATGGGGACGGGGCACTTGGCACAGCTCCTCTTCCAGCAGTTCTGCAGTGGATCCGCCTGGTGCCAAGCTTCATGCAACAATAGGGGGGCGGGACCCTGTCTGTGGGCAGCTTCACATCTGCTCATACATTTGTGGAAGAAAAAAAGTTACCTAGTATACTGTGTACTCAAGACACCAGGCACAAAGAAGGAGCAAGAAATGATTCCTGTTTTCCATTAGTTCGTTCCTTGGGGAGAAAATCCTTGCAAAAGCATTCTTTCTGTAGGAGAGAGCATGAAGGAAGGGGTGACTGGCTAATCACTAGGTCAGGGACTCAGAAGACATCAGGGATGATCCTGCAGTGTGAAGCTGAATCACAACTAGGCCTCATGCAACACTGAAGACAGAGAAAAGACCTGGTGAGTAATGCTGGGGACATTTGCCACCCAGCATCAGTTTTCTTCTAGTTAGAGGGCTGATTTTGCTTTAGGGCAGAGGTTCTCAAGAGGGGAGTAATTTTCCATCACCACAGGTCCCAGTATCCCTCCAACCCTCCATACCCCAATCCCACCCTTTTGTTCTCTCTCTCTCTCTCTCTCTCTCTCTCTCTCTCTCTCTCTCTCTCTCTCTCTCTCCCCCCTTTGGGTATTGTGGTTTGCAAAAGAGGCATTGAGTGGCAACCGTGTTTGGTGTATAGTCTACTTTCAGCATGCTTCTCCCATCCTGGGAGGATCCTCCCAACACCCTTTATTTGGTGCTCCCTTCTCTATCTGAGCTCCCTTTTCCCCTAGCATGTGTGGCTGTCCTCCAAGAAATGGAACAAAACTTCTGCTGTTTCACTAACAAAAATTAAAAAAAAAAAAGAAATGTAAATGATGGAAAATGGGCACTGGTGGAGGGATGGGTACTGGATCACTGTATAACTGAAACCCAAGGTCAAAAATTTGTAAGTCTACAACTGTACCTCATGGTGTTTCACTAATAAAAATTAAAAAAAAAAAGAGGGGAGTAATTGGCAGTGTCAGAAGACATTTTTGGTTGTCTGAGTGGAGGAAGGTGGCTGGCACCCAGGGGTCAGAGGACAAGAATGCTGCTGGACCCCCTCCCACACTGGTTTATGTATCAGTGGAGTCATCTGCCATTGCGAGGGGGGCAGCCCCGGGGTCCCTCGCTAAAGGCCCTCCTGCTTTGGTTCAGCTGCAGCAGCCAACATGACCTCCCAGCACTTGCACCTGGAGTCGAATGACCACTGAGGGAAGTGGATCATCCATTCTGACTCTGGCTCTGAGGACACGGCTGTCCTCTGGCCTCCTGGCGCTCTCTCCCTGAGCTCCTTCTCAGCTTTTCCCTTTAACTGTGTGGCCATTTCCATACTGCTCCCTCCCCAAATTCCTTTCTGTTTGGGTAATCAAAGTTGGTCCTATTTTCTTTCAAGAAGATTCCCAACTGATAAAAAAAAAAAAAAAGGTTTACAGGTTATTAAGAGGGATTTAGTAGTGCCTCAGGAACATTTGATATTTTTTGTTTGTTTAAAGGCCAACTCTATAGACCCAATGTTTGGTTTAAAAGCACTTTTTTTTTTTTGCTTCTTCATTTAAATGACTAGGTCTTTCTTCTTCAGATTCATAAAGTCTAGGTGATATACAAGTAAGTTATAACATCAGATTTTCCCTCGTCAGTTCAAAGTTCACTGGATATGAAAGGGAAGTGTGTCTAGCTAAAGAAAGGAAAAGAGTATTTCACTGCTTCACAATCATGACCAGGGTAGGATAGAAAAGTGCAATGACATATGTATGAATTTGTCATTTTAATAGTTTGCATCCTCCTGAAATTAGTTATTTTCTTGGCGCCCTCAACAACTGAGACCTATCCAGAAAGAACATCCTTCTGCTTAATCACAAAGAAATGAAACACAAACAGAAGCTGGGCAAAGTGATAAGTTCCACCTCTTACACAAGATCAATACTTCAAGACAGAGAGCTGTTTTGCCCCAAACATGAACAAACAGAAAGAACCAAAGCAAAATGAGGGAACAAAATCTTCCTAACAAAAGGACAGGGTATAAACATTTTTAAGCAAAGAAAACAACTTAAAATGCTTTAAAGTAAAGGTAATAAAGATAATCACCAACTTAGGAGAAGAATGAATAAACAGTGAGAACATCATCAGTGAGACATAATAACGAAAAAAGAAGTCTCGGGACTAAGAATAATAAACTGAAAATATTCTAGGAGGGCTCAATACTGATAATATGAAGCAGAATTACATATAGGTGAGTTTAAAAACAATATGGTAACAATAATTCAGAGAAGCAGCAATAGCCATAAAATCATCTTTAAAAGTAAATGTAGTAGATGAAATTTAAGGGATAAAATCAAGAAGAGTAACAATCAAATCATAGGGGACTCAAAAAGAGAGCGAAAGGGGAAGAGAATACCTTGAAGAAATAATGGCTGAAAACTTCCCTAACCTGGGGAAAGAAACATTAACATTCAGCTTGAGGTAATATAAAGGGTTTCAAACAGTATGAACCCAAATAGATATATAACAAGGCAAGTTACAATTGAAATGTCAAAGGCTGAGGATAAAGAGGCAAGCTTAAAAGCAGTAAGAGCAAAACAAGTTGAAAAAGAAAAAGAGAAAAACAACTTGTTATATATAAGAAATCACCATAAATCTAACAGATTTTTCAAGAGGAATTTTACTGGTCAGAAAGATATATGCAAAGGGCAAAAAGGAAAAACTTTCACCTAAAGGTACTTTACAAACCAAGGTTATTATTCAGAATTATGAGGAATAAGGAGCTTTCCAAAAAATTTAAGCCAAAAAAAATTCACCACCATAAAATCATGTATTAAAAAAACTTCATAATAAAACATTTCCCCCCTCCCCCCCAAAAAAAAGAAAGAAAGGAAAGTATCACTGAGTAAAGGTTAAAATGCAGTAAAGGTAATGGAGTAGTTACTGTGGAGATAGAATGAAGATCAGAAGAAAAAATTAACAAAACAACAGGTAGTTAAGAGATACACAGAATAAAAAGTAAAACTTGACATAAAATATGTATGACAAGATAGGGAAGTAAAAATTTAGAATTTCAGATTGAGTGCAAAGAAAGCAACGTAAAAAATACTATACAGGATATATAATTAGACTACACTAATACCCAGGACGTGAAAGGTAAACCTTGCGGTGACCACAAAAAAAATTCAAAAAGCAAAAATCTATAACAGAACCATAAAAAAAAGATGGGAAAGAAATCCAAACAGAACACTAAAGCCATCCAGCAAGAAGGAGCATAATGGAGCCATAAAACCCGTTAGCAGCCCAGAGATGGCTCAGCTGTAAAGCCCTGCAACCTGAGGTCATGGACTAGAGCACTGGTTCCTCCCACCAGGCTCTGAGCACAGTCCCTGTTGCTCTGCTGCAACTAAAGGATGCAACCCCACCCACTCAGCACTGCCACTAAAGATGCATGTGCAGCAAAGTCAGGAATGTGCATCCCACAAGTACATGTATGAGCAGCCCTGCTGAGCACGCTCAGCAGAATGTGTGCAACACTGCAGCTCGTATGTAAGCTCAAGCCAGAACTGCAGCTGTGTGAACGCTGTCATGAGAGGTCTGACCTGCAGCAAGTACATGAGCAGGAGAGTATCACAGTCATCACAGCAACAGAAGGAAGAGAAAACTAAAACAAAGCACTTGTCAGAAAACAGTTACACATGATAATAAGTAGCACATATTTAAAAGACTGAATTCTCCAGTCAAGAGACACAGTCCTTAATGGACAAGAAAAACAAGATTCACAAACTTGTTGTCTACAGAGCAATTCATTTATATATTACAATCAAGGGGATTTACTCCAGATATGCAGTGAGGGTTCAACATTCACAAATAAAAGTGAAAGATAAACCCATACAATCATCTCAGCAGAGCACAAGAAACACTTCTGACAAAATAAAACATCCATTTATCATGAAAATTCTCAACAAAGTAGGGATAGAAGGAACAGACCTCAAGATATTAAAGACTGTATGATAAATGCACACTAAAGTCATACTGAGTGGTGGAAAACTACAGTTTTTCCTTAATAGCAGAAACAAAATATGGTGCGCAGACTCCTTAGTTTATTAGAAGTCAATTTCAGAAAAATTGGGCAAGAAAAGGAACAAAAGTCAACTGAGAATAAAAAGAATAACACTATCACGATTTGTAGATGGTGTAGATGGTTATATATAAAAACCCAAAAAACTCCATTAAGGATACAAAATCACTTAATCACTTAATCACTTAACTTCCCGTTAGTCGGCGATTTGCTCGAGCGGGCTCCAGTAACATCTCCGTTTGTCCCTGTCGTGTGCTAGTGTAGCCCAATGGCATCTGTTCGCTCCGGGAACATGAAGGGCCTCAAACCGATCCTTCATGATCTTGACGAAGAAGTCTGACCATCTGGTAGGTGGGCGGCCACGCGGTCTTTTGACATCCCGTGGAATCCAGTCAGTAACAGCTCTAGTCCAGTGGTCGTCTTTAAATCTCATTACGTGACCAGCCCATCTGATTTTCGACACCTTGGCAAACGAGACAGCATCCCTGATTCTTGATCGTCGACGGATGTCGGAACTCCGGATTCTTTCTCTCATTCCATGCATAGCTCTTTCTATTCTTCTTTGGGAGACCTGAATAGCGTTCTCATCTTGTTTGCGTAGGGCCCAGGTCTCTGAGGCATATGTTAATGCAGGAAGAACAGTGGAATCAAAGAGATGTGCCCGGAGCCGGAGGTTCTTCGTCCTCTTAGCTATTTCTTCGACGTTCTTGAAGGTGTTCCAAGCCACTCTCTTCCTCCTGCGCACCTTGGGTGCCAGGTCATTTGTCATGTTGACTTCTCGACCTAGGTACACATGGCTGTTGCATTCGGAGATGGTCGTTCCATTGAGAGCGAATGGGGCATCAGAAACGAGGCTGTTTCTCATAAACATTGTCTTCGTAAGATTCAGCTGTAGTTCTACCTTTCCACACTCACGGTCAAAGCCGGCCAGCATTTGTGCCGCTTGGCTGATGTTTGGTGTTATTAAAACAATGTCATCAGCAAAGCGGAGGTGGTGTAGTTGCCGACCATCTATCTTCACTCCCATTCCTTCCCATTCCAGTCGTCGCATGATGTTCTCGAGGGTGGCACTGAAGAGTTTCGGTAAAATGGTATCACCCTGCCGCACCCCTCTCTTGACATCAACGATCACTTCTTTGTAGAATGGTGAGATCCTGGTAGTGAATCCGCAATACAGCTCACGGAGGATCCTGATGTATTGGGCTTGAATGCCCTGATTGGCTAGGGCTTCAATGACCGCTTCCGTCTCAACAGAATCAAAGGCCTTCTTTAAATCAATGAACGTTAAACAGAGTGGCATCTTGAACTCCCGAGAAACCTCAATGAGCTTGGTTATCGTGTGGATATGGTCGATGGTGCTGAATCCTTTGCGGAACCCGGCTTGCTCGCATGGTTGTCCTTCATCTAGTGTTCTGCCAATCCTATTTAGGATGACTCGAGTGAACAACTTGTAGATGACAGACCATAGGCAGATCGGGCGATAGTTGCCAATGTCATGGATGTCTCCTTTCTTGAACAGTAGTACGGTCCTGCTGGTTTTCCATTGGGATGGAACCTTGTATTCAGACAGGTAGCTAGTGAAGAGCCGAGCCAGTGTATTGATGATTACTGATGGCAGGTTCTTCAGGTGTTCAGGTCTGACCTTGTCTGGGCCGGGTGCTGTTTGTTTCTTTACCAACGAAATGGTGTGTCGGATTTCGGAAGGGAGAACATTGGGAATGACATATCCATCCTGTGGAATTTGGTATGTCGGCAAGTGGACATGGCTTTTGAAGAGATTTGAGTAGAAGTCATGGATAATCTTCTCCATTGCCGTTCTGGAGGATGTGATGGATCCATCAGGACGTCGGAGGGCAGTCATCTTGGTCTTGTAGTTGGCGAAGGACAGGCGGGCGTTACGAATACTTTTCCCGGCTTCTGCCGCATCTACCAGTACTTCTGCTCTTCTCTCTTTGAGGTCTTCCTTGATCGCATCTCTGCACTGCTTTGAGCGCTCGGACGGTTAGCTTGCGGTTGCCTGAGGCATGCGCTAAACCACGCTGGCGAATTAGCTCAAGAGTTTTCGAAGATAGGCGATTTTTTGTGGCTATCTCTCTCTTGGCGTTCCTCGCACATTCATGGAGGTGCTGAACCAGTCGATCGTATTCCTCGTCAATGTTGTCAACAATGGCATCTTCCCATGTTGCCGCAATAGTACCAAAGAGTTCCCAGTTGGTGGTCATTCTGGGAGTTCTCTTTTTGAACTTTGCAGCCCTTTCTCCCCACTCTGTGAAGTAGAATTTTGCACGAAGGAGACGGTGGTCCGATCCCGTTTGAAATTTTGGGACAACAGCGACATTGGTCAGGCAAAACCGTCGATTGAATATGATGTGGTCTATTTCGTTGTGGAATCGTCCACCGGGACACTCCCATGTCCATCGTTTAGATTCTGCCTTCTGGAACTGTGAGTTACCATGAATGGTCTTGGTCGACATGATGAACTCAGACAGTCTCTCACCCTGTTCATTCCATTCTAGGCCATGGGTCCCGATGTGAAGTTCTTCAGCTGATCTTCTCGGTCCTATCTTGGCATTAAAATCACCCACAATGATCTTGTAGAAGGTGTGGTCTTTATAGAACTTCTCTAGCTCCATGTAGAACTTCTCGATTTCTCTTTCATCATAATGAGATGTTGGTGCGTAGACAATGAAGATAGAAACTGCAGGCAGTGAGCCACATCTATTCAAATGTAAACGTCCGATTCGGGTTGTTAGGCATTCGAATGAACCAATGCTCTTGGCCAAGTTTGTGTTGACAAGGACACTGACGCCTCCAACACCTCTTTTATCGCATGTTCCGAGGAACAATTCTTCTCCAGTGTCGAAAACGGCACGGTGAGATTCGTGCCTTCTTGTTTTGGTCAGACCAATGATGTCGTACTTGATCATTCGCGCTTGTACCATCAGGTCCTCGATGGATGCATCTGATGCTAGCGTACGTGCATTGAAAGTACAGACGATCATTTTTGTCTTCCTTCATTGTGGCAGCCTAGGTCGGCCTTGAGATTTTGTCGGCTTCTCCTTTCTCATCCTTCTCAGTGCTGCCATGTCGGTGAAGCCTTCAGGGTCAGGTGAATGAGACCAGTTGTAGTTACTGGTTTTGGCATATCGAATACACAACGGATAGCTTGCCAGGCTCTTCCGTGCGGGCGGAATACTCTCAGTAGCTTGCCAGTCTTTCCGAGAGGGACAAAATCAAAATATAAAAATATAAAAATTAGATGCAAAAAATTGATTGCATTGTTATTAACAATAAACGAGCAGAAGAAAAACTCAAGGGATAACTCTGTTATACGTCTGCATCAAAAATGGTAAAATACGTTGGACAAACTTAATCAAGGAGATGAAAGACTTGTACACTGAAAACTCTAAGATACAGATGAAAGACACCAAAAAGACAGAGAAATGGAAAGCTGCTCTGTACTCATGTATTAAAAAATAACTATTAAAATATCCTCATTACCCAAAGCAACCTGCAGATTCAGTACACTCTATTTAAGCACCCAATGGCAATTTTCACAGAATACAAAAAATCCTATAATTTGTTGAAAGATCTCAAATTACAAAAGCAACTGAGAAAGGAGATGAGAGCTAGAGCATCACATTCCCAAATTTCAAACTATGGGCTGGAGCGATAGCACAGCGGGTAGGGAGTCTGCCTTGCACGCAGCCAACATGGCCGACCCGAGTTCGATTCCTCCGCTCCTCTCAGCCGACCCGAGTTTGATTCCTCCGCTCCTCTCGGAGAGCCCGGCAAGCTACCGAGAGTATTCGATATGCCAGACACAGTAACAACAAATTCTCCAATGGAGACGTTACTGGGCCCGCTCGAGCAAATCGATGATCAACGGGAGGGCCTTTACTTTACTTTACTTTATACTAGGAGGAGGCCTTCATTACTAAAACAGTGTGGTGTTCAAAGACAAAAGAGTAGAAAACATTTTTTAAACAGTAAATTAAGAAAAAAAAGTGGAGATGAGACTGAAAAAACAAAAAAGGATTCCTTTAAGCAAACAACAATGAAGACACTGACTATCAGAACCTATGAGACAAGCAAAAGCAGCTCTAATAGGAATATTCACATCTATTCAAGCAGGAAGAAAGAAAAAGCCCAAATCACAATGCAATCTGTCAGCTAGAGAAACTAGGACAAGAACAACAAATGAATACCAAAGCAAACAGAAGGCAGGTGGTAATAAAAATTAGAATAAAAATCAATGATATAGAAAATAAGGAAACAACACGAAGGGTATACCAATGAAAGAATAAATAAGATTAACAAATCGTTTGTTAGATTCACCAAAAGAAAAAACGAGAGAAAATCCAAATAAATAGAATCAGAGATGACAGGAGAGAAATCAAAACATACTTCAGAAATACAAAAGACCATAAGAGGTTACTATAAATAACATTATATTACTATGCTTAAGAACCTTAAAAAAAAAGAAGGTTAAATTCTTAGATTTATACTAACTCCAAAGACTGAAACCAAGAAGAAAACCTTAACAGATCAATCTTGAGCAAAGAAATCAAAACAGTAATTATAAATCTCCCTAAGAACAAAAGCCTAGGTCCAGATGTATTTTCTCTAATGAGTTCTACCAAAAACTATCAAAGTACACTAAGTGCTCACACAACTCAAGTTCTTCTAATAGTTCCAGGAATCAGGAATCATCCCTAATACCTTCTGTGAAGCCAATATTATTACAATGATACCAAAGCCAGAAAGACTATTACTAAACACAAAAATTATAGACCAATATTCCTGACAAACATTCATCCAAAGATCCTCAACAAATTCCTAGAGAAACAAATCTCGCAACATATCAAAAGCATTACATACCATGATCAAGTGAGATGAATCCCAGGGATGCAAGAATGGTTTAATATATGAAAATCAATGTAGTAAACCATATCAACAGAAAGATAAAAAAAAGCACATGGTCATATAAGTTGACAGACAAGACTTTTGATAAGATCCAACACCCACTCATGGTAAAAACCCTCCAAAAATAGGAATAGAAGGAACATACCTCAAAATAGTATGACCATCTACAACAAACATACAGCCAATACCTTATGCAATGGTGAAAACTGACACTCTCTGCACTGAGATCAAGCACAAGGCGAAGATATCTACTGTCGCCACTTTTTTTTCATTTTTCAGTGTCACGACTCTTTTCAACATAGTTTTAGAAGTCTTCACCGCAGAAATCAGTCAAGAAAAAGAAGTGATATACATTGGGGGGAAAAAAAAACAGTCAAACTATCACCTATTGGCAGATGACATGATACCATACATTGAAAACCCTAAGACTGTACAAAAACACCTCTTAGAAATAATAAGCCAGTACAGTAAGGTAGCAGATTACAAAATAAATATACAAAAATCTGGCATTCCTGTATGTAAATAATGAACTAGAAAAAAAAACATTAAAAAGACAAGCCCTTTCAAAATAGTTCCCCAAGGAATACCTAGGAATTAAATATCTAGGAAACAACAAGGGAGGGAAAGATTTACACAGTGAAAATTATACCTCACTGCTATCAAAGACGACACCAAGAAATGGAATGAAAGTCCTTGTTCACAGATCAAAAGAATTATCATTGTTAAAATGGCCTTCCTACCCAAGTATTATACAAGTTTAATGCAACCAGTGAACCAGACAGAAGAAAAGGATAGATACAGAATGACCTCTCATATGTGGGACTTAAAAATACACAAAAAATGTAGCAACAACAGGACAAAGGCAACACAGTAGGTGAGCCGATCCACACACGGAAGTTTGGGTGTAGTGACATGAAGGGGTTGAAATGGAGACGCCCTGGGGGAGGAAGGTGGGAAATCGGTGGTGGGTGTAGTGAAATTATCTATAGGAGAAATCATCATCAACAGCACTGTAAGTCACAGTACCTCAATAAAGATAAAAATAAAAATGCTAAAACTGTGGTGTTGGTACAAGAGCAGAAACACAGATTGATGGAACAGATCGGAGGGTCAAATATAAATCCACATACATATAAAACTGTTATCTTATGAAAGAGCCAACAGCAGGTTTTTCAATAAAAGGTTTTGGAAAAACTTGATAGTCAACATGCAAAAGAATGAAACTGGCTGCTATCTTATACGATAAATAAAAATTAACTCACAACGGATAAAAGCCAGCCACTAGGTAGTATGCTCCTTGGCATCAGTCTCAGCAATGTTCCCCAGTCACTGTTTCTTTGGGAGATTTGACTCCAGAGGCAATGGAAACAAGGGCAAATAAACAGAGCTACAGCAAACCGAAACGTTTCCACAGTGAAGGGAACCATCAACAAAAAAAGGCATCTTACTGAAAGATATTGCAAGTCATATTCAAAATGTATAAAGAATATTTAAAACCCAACGAAAAGGAAGGAGAGTGCAGAATCTGAACAGTCATCATTCTAAGAAGTTATACAGACGACCAAGAGGCACATGGAAGCGTATTCCACACAAGTAATCATTATGGGATCACATATGAAAACCACAGAGACAGCTATTACGAATAGAAAAAGTAACAAGTGTTGGAAATTTCTATGGAGCAAAGGAAACCTTTGTGCATGATTAGGTAAGAACATAAATCATTACAATAACTATTTTAAACTGCATGGCAGTTATCCAAAAATTAAAAATAGAACCATCATTAGGCCCAGCAATGATATTTCTGGTATTTACCTAAAGAAAGAGAAAACACCAACTTACCGATCCATGTACCTCCCTGGTCACTGCCAAAATATGAATGCAGCCTAAGTGTCCACAAATAGAGAGATGGATACAGATGACACATCTTTATCATGCAACTTAAATGACACCTATTTTTGGTCCGTGACAGACAGTATAGTTAAGTAAGTTTTGTCACCTAGAGTAAACAGCTTTTTACCCTATCCAGGTTTGTGCAATTATACTCTATGATGTCTGCACAACAACAAAATTGACTAACAGCACACACAACATTGTATTAAGAATATACGGTTAGACAATGCATGATGGTATCCAAAACAAAATGGTATGTGGTCACCAAAAAATAAAAATAAAAACAAAATTATGTGATTTCTGATAACACAGATGGACTTTAAAGGTAATTTATTAACTTAAAATTATCAGATTAAATGAGCAAAAGAAATAAAAAGCTAAAAACTCCTCATTATAACTAAGGCATGGAGATAAGAAGAACAGGAATCCAGTCAATATCATGAATTTATGCAAAATGTAGTAGAGTGGTAATGGTTATGAAGCAATGCAAATATGCTTGATCTACAATGAACAATCAAAATGGTTAAAATGATAAACCTGCACCTACACCTGCACAGATTATGTGTATCTTTCTACTTGTAATTGTAACTACAGGAGGAGGGAGTGAAGGGAGATTCTGTGTCCATGGTGGATGACAGGGACTTGGTGAAGGATTCTCTAGGGCCAACAAAGACTGGGAGATCTCGAACTGATCACTTTTCCTGGCTTCATTTCTGTTAGAAGCAATCTAATGTAAAGCATTAGGCATAGGGAAAAAAAAACTGTCTGCCAAAGAGGCAGCTGGGGGAGGGGAGGAGCTAGAGATGCTGGGTGGAAAATGTACACTGGATAAGTGATACTGGAATAGTGTATGACTGCACTCAATCATGAACAACACTGTAACTGCGTATTTTGTGGTGATTCAATTTAAAAAGGTGGAAAAAAAATTACCATGTAGAATGGTGTTTTGAGAATCATGCAAGTGCACCGACCTTGTCTATCCTGATTACATAAAATTGTACATTCAGCCCCGAGAAAATGCTGCTTAATGGCAGCAATAAAAGCTAAAGGTTTATGAAACCCATTTCCCAGTTCAACAGTTGAAGGGTGAGGTTGCTTATCTTCTTGGTGCAAATCAAATTCCATATAGATTGGTTTGTGATTAAATATTCAGGGTGTTCTCAAATTTATAATCATAAGCAATCAATTCAGCTAATGAATACTGCTTGATTTACTTTCTTGCCATCTGCTTCTTCAGAGGCAAATGCTGAGTTACTAAAAGGAAATGAAGAAGGTAACTCAAATCAATCTGCTTTTCGAGTCCCACCCTGTGGAAGCTGCACCCCACCCCCACCCCCGCCCAAGCTGCTTCCATTTCAGTGGCCAACTCCATTGCTTCATGACTAATCTCTGCAGAGACACTAAACCCAAAATTCCACGCACACAAGTTTTCAGGCTTGAGAAGTCTGGGGTCTTCTTGAGCCAGGGTGGACAGTTTCCTTCCGCCCCGCCCCCATGCTTCCAGAAACCCCAGCTGCCATGCCCACATCCGATAGCTAACACTATAGCAACTCATGGGCCCAGTTGTACAGATACAGAAGTTTCTGGACGATGTAGCTGTGTACTTCCTAATTCGACAATACTGACAGTAAGAGGAGCACATGAAATTAGATGGGAAATTATCAGAGAAGCTAACTAAGTTCAACCAACAAAAGCACAAATACAGAAGGCTCAACTAGCAACAAAGCTTAGTAAATCCACAGACAAGGATCTAAGGACCCCATGGTGAGATATAACAATTACATAAATTTTCTTCTACTGAAGTATTTTTGAAGAGCCATTTAATTGTAACAAGCAATATAAAATAAATTGTGATGTTCCTGCTAAAAAGGCAGGCTTGTAGGCTGGTTGGGAAAATGGGGAAAATGGTGGAGGGAAGGTCATTCTGGTGGTGGAATTGGTGTTGGGAAAATAAATGCCTATAAAAATGGTATTATGAACAACTTCGTAAACCATGATAAAAGCGGTGAAAAAAAAGACTTAAACCTAAAAAAAAAATCAATCTACTTTTGTACCAGTTTGCAGCTGTGACAAAAATTTATCAAAAACTGATTAATGGGTTGAAAGTTCAGAAAAGGGGCAATATTTATCTCAAATAGTGAATACCACTGTAAATTCCACTAGAGTGTGTCCTTTTTTTCTTTTCTTTTCTTTCTTATTTTCTTTTTATTTTATTTATTTTGTAGTGCTCAGGGGTAACTCCTGGCTCTGTACTCAGGAATTAAAACTGGTGGTACTCGGGGCACCATATGGGATGCAGAGATCCGGGATTGAATCCAGATGGGTCACATGCAAGGTAGGCGTCCTACCTGCTTTGCTGTACTATGGCTCCAGAGAATTATGGTCTTTCAGATGGTTAAAATGATGAGTTTATGTTATGTATACATTATCACAGTTTTTTTAAAAAAAAGACTAAAAGTACTAAAGTAGGGCTTTTGATTTACCAAAATGTTTAGCTGTCTTTACTCTTTCATTAGAAAACGCAACACTAATAGGAATATACTGAAAAGCAGATTTTCTTTTTTTTTTCCCCTTTGTTTTTATACAGTCATACAGCCCTTGGTTGATTTTAATGCATTTTATGCTATCATATTATTTTCAGCCTTGGTGACAGACTTAATTGCAAAATTTTTGCTCGTTTTCGGTTTATTTTTTTATTTAATTTTTAATCAAATCACCGGGAGATAAACAGTTAAAATGTTGTTCATGGAAAAGCAGATTTTCGATATGAGTTTGGGAGTGAGGGAGGACAGGGAAGCGAGTATTTCCATCACCACTATGCATGCAAAGTCCCATCAAAACAGTTAATGGCTATTTTTTTTAAATACTGAAATAATTACAAGTGCCAAAGTCAGTTCAGACTGATTAAGAATTACAGTAGACCGTCTATCCTGCCAGTTTGCAAAGTCTAAAATGAATTTAATGAGATCAGAACATTCTCATTCCAGAGGTGTCTCTCCCAAGCCTACGGCACCTGGATGGCTCACCCTCTAGGCTTTGAAGCCCTTTGCTACAAGGCTGCAGTTACCCACATCTTTTGCTAAAGGTGGATCCCCACTATTTATAATCAGCTCCTGGGAAAAGAAGGATATCAACCAGAAAGTAAAATTCCTTTCCTCTTTTGAACTGAAAAACAGCTCCATTAACCCCCAGGCCAAGGGCTGGGGGTGGGGCCCTCATGCCCATAGTTCGAATAAAAGTTTCTCTCAGGTGTGGTGTGGACCCTGCAGAGCCGGGAAAGCTTCGAAAGCTTCCTGCTGGACCAAATCTTGCCAACAAGCAGAGTCTCACACAGGAACACTACCTACAAATTAGTTTATTTTCATTTCAGCCTGAGATCTAATAATTCCATTCAAAATTACATTTCTGGGTTACAAAACATTCTGCCTTTTGAAGCCCCATGTCTTCCTTAAACAAACACACCCACACATTAAACATGCACACACCCTCTGAAGAATGGCGCCCTTCCCCAAGGGAGGTCTTAGTCCTGAGAACCAGGTGCGCTCTTCCATTTCTTTACTCCCAAAAGCTCTTAGCGATTTCAGAGGTTAATGCTGAGTAAATATCCAAACAATCTCCAGATTTGGGATTCTATTTACCTGGCTATTATTCTCTGTTGCCATTCACCTCTATTAGTGAAACTATGCTGTAATTGAACCGCCACGAAATTCTAATTCTGATTCTATGATATGCTTTTCTCCTTTACTCCTGTTAACGCTGTGCAAGAGAAGGAGGTTTCTGCCAGAAAGTGTCCTGTGAAGACCAAAACATGCTCAGCTTCCATGCCTTCTCACCCAGTAAATCCAATATGAATAGTGAACCACTTTCACATGTAAGGCCACTGATGCCACATCGGTTCCAGCTGGCATATGTCGCCTCTCAGATGGTTCCCCTGTTACTGTGCTCTGAGGACTGCAACAATATCTTCTTTGAGCATCAGCACTTTCACAGCCAGGCAGTTCAGTTCCACAAAATGATAAAAGGACAAGAGGGAAAATACAATACACTGAGTACGCATGCAACAATTTCCAAAGCAAAAGCTTCCTGGTATAACCTGAAAAATAAGTTGAAGAGATTACCAGTCCCACAAGACAAGTCAGAGTGTCTCCAGTTGAAGCTTGGTTCCACTCCTTGCTACTGAGCAGCCCCAGGCAGCCAGTCACTTAAGCACCCCCTGCATTGTTTGAAAAACCCAATGAGGTAACACTCGTGACGTTCTTATTGCACATTCCAGTCTCAGCAACAACACTGTACAACAGACGCTGTCGACATTTTTGGTTTCTGGCTTTGGCTGTGGAGTCACACCTTGGCGATGCTCAGAGCTTACTCTTGACTCTGTGGTCAGGGATCACTCTTGGTGGGCTTGGGGGACCATACGGGGTGCTGGGAATCAAATCTGGGGTGGCCACATGCAAGGCAAATGCCCTACCCACTGGACTATCTCTCCGGCCCAGCTGTTGATATTCTTATGATTGTTCAATGCCCAATATACAATATTATTAGGTTAGGGAAAATCAGTGAACACGCAAAGACAGCATTTTAATACATGTTCTTTCCTACAGAGAAGGGGATGGATATGAAAAGACAAAATGGAGGCAGTGCTAAAATATTGGCTATTTTGAGTATGTGATTTAAGATTCTAATTTTTTTTAATGCTCAGTGTTGTTTAAATTACTTGAAGGAGAAATGCAAGTAGAGTTTAACTTTTCTCCTGACCCTACAGCATAATTCAACTAAACAGACATTTAATATTGTGAGGAAAGATTCAAAAATTAAACACATGTTACTTGATATGCTTTCCCTTATGTAAGAGGAGGTCGACAAAGAACTTGATAATGTTATTCAAGTATTTCAGATATACAAACTGCGATAAAGGAGGGATTATTCTACTTTAAAAGCTATTGTAAACATGAATTACAGAGTAAAAACATTAGGTGCATGTATCATTCCTTGGCTAGTTTCATTAGCAATGTTATTTACTTAATAGTCAAGGAAAACTTTCTTGTAGAGACAGCTGAAAGATTCAAACAGTACTCAAATATTTAAATAAAATATATGCCTTAACATCTTTAGGAAGTGATTTATCTCTACACTCTGGCAATTTTGAAAATGAGAGCTGGTTGGCAAATTCCAACTTAAATTCATCAAAATCTACTCAAAATCTCGAATATTATTATTTTGTCTTTACTGATGCTCTTTTTTGGGGGGGCTGGTAAGGAGGGCCATATCTGGTTTACTCTTGCCTCTGCATTCAGGGATCACTCCTGGAAATGTTCAGGGAGCAAATGGGATACCAGGAATCGAACGCAGCTTGTCAGAGTGCAAGGCAAGAGCCTTAACCACTGGTGCATTTTTTTTTTGCATATTCTTTGAGATATTTGAGTTTATAAATAGTAATTTAAAGACAAATACCCATGATATCTAACTGCCAAATTAAACTCTAAAACATCTACTTACTAACTTATAAGACTGACAGTCTTATAAGTCTTGTTTAGTTAAAATAATATATGATCTTATAAATCATATATTATCTTATAAATAAAATATGATCTTATAAATAAAATAATATATGATCATATAAAATAATATATGATCTTATAAACAACTGATATCTATGTAAATTAGTTTGCATTCATGTGCATTAAATTCGTTGCTTTTTCTTAATTTTTCCTACTCTAGTAGTTTGTTTTTAGTGAATCAGAAGTTTTTATTGAAAGAAATTTACTTAGAGAAGTGTGAGAGGATAGAAAGAAAGAAATACGTGCTCCAGAGAAAACATGGATTTTTTTCCAGAGTGGGAAAAAAAATCTATGCTATTAGATTTTATCTTAATATTTTTGAATTTTATTATGTGACCCTATCACAGCTTTTGACTTCAATTAACTTTACTGATCCTGTGTAATTGTAGTGATAAATTATAATAAATAACTTGATGGTGAATTCCTGAAATCTTGAAAGAATAATGGCAATTGAATTGAAGAAATTGTGACAAGGTTTAACACTCAGAAATCAATCAACATAATCCACCATATCAACAAAAGAAAAGATAAAAATCATATGATCATATCAATAGATGCAGAGAAAGCATTTGACAAGATCCAGCACCCATTTATGATGAAAACCCTAGCCAAAATGGGGATAGAGAGGATTTTCCTCAATATAGTTAAAGCCATCTACCACAAGCCTACACATCGTCCTCAATGGCGAAAAACTGAGAGCCTTCCCTCTAAGATCAGGGATGAGACAAGGATGTCCACTCTCTCCACTGCTGTTCAATATAGTACTGGAAGTACTTGCAATAGCGATTAAGCAAGAAAAAGATATTAGGGGCATCCAGGTAGGAAAGGAAGAAATCAAGCTCTCACTATTTGCGGATGATATGATACTATGCTTAGAGAATCCTAAAACCTCTACCAAGAAACTTCTAGAAACAATAGGCTTGTATAGTAAAGTTGCAGGCTATAAAATCAATACCCGAAAGTCCATGGCTTTCCTATATGCAAATAGTGAAAGAGAAGATAGTGACATGAAGAAAACAATCCCGTTTACAATTGTGCCCCAGAAAATCAAGTACCTAGGAATCACCTTAACTAAGAAAGTAAGGGACCTGTAAAAAGAAAACTACAAAACGCTACTTCAGGAAATAAAAGAGGATATGAGGAAATGGAAAAATATCCCCTGTTCGTGGATCGGGAGAATTAACATTGTCAAAATGGCAATACTTCCCAAAGCACTGTATAAATTCAACGCAATCCCTATTAGGATACCCATGACATTCTTCAAAGAAGTGGAGCAAGCACTCCTGAAATTTATATGGAACAATAAGCCCCCACGAATAGCTAAAGCAATTCTTGGGAAAAAGAAAATGGGAGGAATCACTGGTGCATTTTTTAAATGTAAATGCATGAGTATATCCCTGCCTATCTGAGATGCTAATAGCCCTACATTTCCTCAGCCCTCAAAATGCTAGGGCTCTGCATAAGAATCATTCTTGAGCTTTGGGTAAAAAGGTTTTTTTTAGATCTTTTTATTGCATCACTGTCAGACAGACCCTTACAAAGCTGTTCATAATTAAGATTCAGTCGTACAAGGACACCAGCTTTTCTATCCTGTGTTCAGCCACTACTAGGAGCTGAACCACACACAGGTCAGCACCGATCTGTAATAACCTTCTTTAACAAACATTTTATGGTATTTCCATTAGGCAATCAAAAAAGCTAAAAGAATACTATGTACATACCTTTTATGAGGTAGTATTTGTTGACATAGTCTAAGAAGTGGAACTGGTACCATATTTCTTGGAACGAATCTATTCCAATATATGAACTTTAATAGCAAGCCAAAGATTCACTGCTAGCAAAGATTAAATCTGGAGACACAGCATGGGGTTACTGGGCTGATCTTGCATGAGGGTGACCCCAGTTTGATCCCTGGTACCATACACGGCCCCACCCACCACCAAGAGAGATTTGAGCACAGGGTCAAGAGTAAGTCCTGAGCACCACTGGTGTGGTCCTAGTCCCATCCCCACCTCCAAAATATGTTGGTTTAATTTGGTTTTTGAATACTGTCAATAAAATATGAAGAATTTTATTCTCAAAATGTAGAAGTTTCTGAGTTATGTTTAGTCAAAAGTAACAGCAGTTGTAGATTTTCTGACAAAAACTGACTTCCTTTCACTGGTATAAAGACATCAGTATGTCAAGTGGTTTCTATGATTGTAAAAATTATTCAAAATACTCATCAGTTTCTAGTATGGCTGAATATAGTTCACTGCTTCATGTACTGAATAAAACATCACACAGTCATTTGTTACTGCTGGTATTTCAAAGTGAATTTATTTACGAACTTGAAAAACTGTCACTTTTTTCCATAAAGGCATTGTACTGATAATATCCATTTGTCCATTTAACACCCACTTCTTCATTTATCTCTATCTTTGAAATGCTGACCTTCACATTTTACCTTTCCTTCTCCATATCCAAAATTGATTTAGGTCAAAGTTTGACATTTGCTTCTTCTCTACACGAGCACAGAACATCTGGGTAGTTATCCAGAGGGAGGGGATTTCTGATCTTTGGAGGACGCCCCTATTTCTAGGGCAGTTCACTGGCCGAGAGCAGAGTCCACACTCCGCACATGATACCTGCGAGGAGTACTGTGGCTCCCCGAGCCTTGGAGAGCCTGTGTCATAGTGGGGAGCAGAGATCACAAATCAAAGTGAGCATGAAAGAGTATGTTCTGTTATGTCAGGAAATAAAGATGTGCTGGGAAGGAAAAAAAACCACTAGAGAAAGGGAACAGAGAGCGCAGCCTGCCTGACTCTAGGAGAGAAATAAAGATGATCTATATTTATAAACTTTGGAGCAACTTCCCAAATCCATCAGAGTGCTTTACTCCCAACACTGTAGTTTGGCTTGGCGTGCTGGTGGTTTTCAGTCATTTTTCTTCTTTATTATTTCAAATATATTTCTGTGTGGCAGGGTTTCCTCACATATCACTGACAGACAGAAAATGTACACTGGGGTGGACACAGTGAGCCAGGGACACACACGTTTATTCAGCCTGAATTTGCACATGCCAGGGCCGGGAGATGAGGTGACCACAGAGATGGCTCAACCGGGTAGAACCTCCCATGGACTCAAGCTTCTACCTCCCCTGAAACTCCCAGTAATTTAAACAAAACAAAATAAAATAGAAAAGGAAAAAACATGAAAAGAGATACACAGAAAAACATGAATGTAGGACTATGCATCAAAGCCTGATGGATCTATTATTCTCAAACAGTGGCCAGTCTGCCAGCTGTGTCCAGTAGCAATGTTGAGATACTGGCCAGATTGTATGATTAAATGTTGATGGCATGTTTGAAAATTATAATTAATTACTATGATTAATTTTTTTGTTTTGTTTTGTTTTCAGGGACAGAACCCGAGCTGGCTGCATGCAAGGCAGACACCTACCTGCTGTACTATTGTTCTGCCCCACTGAGACTAATTTTTAGCACTGGAAAATAATATAAAATGCACTTTCTACTTAAGCCACTATGTATATACATTCTGACAAGAGGGTAAAAAGCTGCTATATGTCCAAGTGTGAAAAAGAAGTGGGATTCTTTTAACTCATTCTGACAAGAGGGGGGAAAAGTCGCTGTATGTCCAAAAAAGTAAGATACTTCCAAGTATTTTGCTGTGAAGTTCTTCCATAAAGCCACTGCAGCTTGGGGATTTGAGATGTCCACCAACAACTGCCTGCTAAGCACAAGGGCCTGTGAGGTTGGTGACCAGGCTACTAACACACAGAGTAAAAGCACCCATGTGCCCCTACTGGGGCAGGGTCAGCAACACCAGTGCTCTTCTAAGCATAGCGTGTTGGGTCAGAGGGGAGCGCTGGTGACTGTGGGCTGGAGCTGCTGGATATCAGAGCAGAGGAGATTTTTCCTCATGAGAACCACTGAGAGCTTCGCCTGAGCTGCGTCCAGAGCAGGCCCAACCGGCCTGAGGAGTGCTAGGATGCCAGTCCTTACTCCCGTTTCTTTCCTGCACCCCTTCTAGAGTGTTCACCACAGTAGCCACTGCTGGCCCAGCTGCTGCACTAGCAGGTCCCCAGGGATTTTCGTGGCATGGTCACCACAGCACAAGCTCCACTCCAGCAGTGATGGTGCGTGGCTCGGGGGGCTGCTGCTGGCCTGCTCACTCCTCTTCTATACCAAAGCACTTCCCAGACAGGCTAGCCTTCCTCAGTCCTGCTTATGTGGGAACAAACCTCTTTTCAACCTGCCCTTCACCCTCCCCCTCTGGCCTCTTACTTCCATCACTTGACTAGTATTGTCAGTGACCAGAGGCCTATGTAGGCCAGTCTCTACCAGGGCTCCCTCCTGCAGTGCTATGTGGATTCAGTAAGCCACAAATCTGGCCCTCTAAGGCCACCTGCCTTAGAGGGACCCTGGAGCCACCACTCCCTGGTCACCCTCCCAGGCGGCAGTGCTGTGGCTGTGAAAAGCTATGGGCAGCAGGGTGGGGTGGCCCACAGAATTCGGGGTGGTGTTTTGCTTGAACACTCCAAATAAGAACACAGTTTGCTATTTTCCTGTAAAAGCTAAACTAGAACAGAGGTTCAGCGTCTCTACTATCTTATGCAGGATGGTCTACGGGCTGCAAGAACTGAACCCAGACCGAGAAGCATTCTGAGCAGTGAGAAATGCTTTCCGAAGTGCCTCAGCAGTCAGTTCCCTTTCTGGTTCTGGGTCCCAGCCAGATGGACCCCAGAAGCACACTCCCTACCGCACCGTCCGCTGTGTCCATCTCTCCTCTGACTCAGAGGTGAGCTCACACTAGGGGCGCCCAGCAGAACTTCGAAGGAGGATGACCTGCAGTCAGGGCGTGGCTGACAGCTTTCTCTTGGAAGCCCAAGGCCTGAGTCCCTGAGAGATGTGGGAGGTGTAGGGGAGTCCTGTTCCACTTCTTCACAGGGGCTACGCATGTAATAGGCTTGAAAATCTTAGTGGCATAGGTGCTTGCTCACACCAGCCAACCTGGGTTCAATCACTGGCACCAAAAACGGTTCCCAGAGTCCCACCAGGAGTGATCCCTGAGACCAGAGACAGGAGTCAGCCTTGAGCAACACCAGGTATGGCCCCCAAACAAAAACAAAACAAAAACAAAAACATAGCACAGCGGTTGGGCGTTTGCCTCGAGCACAGCCAGCCCGGCCGAGCCAGGTTTGATTCCTCAGCCCCTCTCAGAGAGCCTGGCAAGCTACCAAGAGTATTCAATATGCCAAACACAGTAACAAAAAGTCTCACAATGGAGACGTTATTGGGCCCGCTCGAGCAAATCGATGAACAACGGGATGACAGTGACAGTGACAGTGATCCCGAAAGAAAATATGAATTGGAGATTTGTGCATTCTCCCCATTTGGGAGTGAGGGAGAGGTTGAGGAACCACACCGTACAGTGCTCAAGGCCTACCCCTAGCTCAGGGACCACTCCTGGAGGGGCTGAGGAGGTCATATGAGGTGCTGAGATAGAACCCGCATCAGTCACATGCAACACAAGTGCCCAACCAGCTGAACTATAGCTCCAGCCACATTCTCCCCATTCACTTGCTATAGAAGAGCTTGGATCCCCAAATCTGTTCTTTGTGTCTTATTCTAGTACCTTATTTATTGGTTGTTCCAATTTTTCCAGCTTTGGCCACCGGGGGCTTTCTTAGGGGATGTTTGCCTCCCTCTGACGTGCACACACATCACTGTGTCTCTTTCTGGGCAGTCTTATGCTCTGGCTTATTATGTGCAGTCTGCCCACAGAACCTGTCGTTTCTCTGAGAAACTTTGGTTCCTTTAACAGGAAATGGCCTGGGACCAAACTCAGAGTGCTTAGCATGTTCGACGCTACCAAGGACCAGAAAGATTTTAAAGAGAGGTAGGAGAAATACTAGAACAAGCAACACATTTGCTTGGCACGGGCAGTCAGTCTAGGTTCCATCCCTGGCACCCTACTTGTCCCCCCGCGCACCATCAGGAGTGATTTCTGAGTACAATGCCAGGAGTAATCCCTGAGCACTGCCAGCTTTGGTCCGAAAAACAAATCAGAAAGATTTTTTTAAAAAGAGAAGTTATTATCCTGGATTGTATTAATCTTGAAGAATGGGGTATAACCCATTCTTCTGGTTTGTTTCTTGAACAAAAATAATAGGCAATAAACTAGAAGAGATGGTGTAGGCAGTTATGACCCAAATAAACATGCTCTGGAAACTCTGAGCTCTGTAGAAAGGCTGGGGATTAGGGTTTTAATCAGCTTATAGGGCCTGTGGGCTCCTGTGAGTCAGCCTGGCAACAGCAGAAAACAATCCCAGGGAGTTTCACTGAGAACTGACTCATTTACCTACTATTTTTCTTAGTCTTATCTGATGTTTAGTGCTTCTTAAAACTGCCAAGTTATTACTGCGTATCTTTACTTGCATACTGCTCCTGGCCAGAGACTTATAAAATCAAGCCAAAAGTGTTAGTTTTATTTTCTGGAAGGAGCACTCAAATAAAAGTGTTTAATATTTCAAATACCCTCCCAGAATGCTAAAATCTTGTGCTTTCCTTTTCTACACAAAATTTTTTGTGCAGAGGTTGAAGGGTAAGAGCTCATGGAATGCTGTAACCTGAGACAGAAACCAGAAGCTGAACTGGGCATCACGCTGACTGGGCTGAGGTCAGGCTTTTTACGTCAAAATCACAGTGTAGTTTTGCCGCTAAAGTCTGAAGATGCAGAACTGCCAGCAGGTCAACCTGCTGCAGGTCTGTGGGGCGAGTATCTCCGCAGCTTGATGGTGCCATCAGGCTTCTGATACCTCAAAATTGCCGCTGTGCCTCGGCCAGACCCCAACAACTCAGACCAAGTATCTCAAGAAACTAAACAGACAAAACTTAGGTATGTGGGAACCAGGCCCACAGGCCACTTCTGGCTCAGTTCACTTATCAGCCTTGCTTCGGAGACCAATAAATAAATCTCAAAGGAGATCAAAAGCCGCAGTTAATCTCACACCCTTGCAAGACTGAAAAGACGGGGTAAACTGGAGGGGCACGGTGGGTCAGCCTGGTGTCCTCCGAAGCAGAGACCCTGGCAACTGATTATTTCCACAATCTAAAATCGTCACCATGTCCCCCATCAGTCTCAATCATCTCAGAACAGACCTCACTGAGATAGAATCTGCTGAAAATTCTGGTATGTGGGTTTTGTGACTGAAATCTCCAGGCTTTCGCAGGGTTGGAATAGTCTATCTTTCTCCCACCTCCCTGTACTTCCCGAAGCCTCGGTAGTCACGTCCACACCCAAAAGCTGCCACCCATTTAAAAAGCTACTCAGGCTTTACCTTTCTGATAAAAATATGAGTGGCCTGAACAAACATGATGACCTCTTAGGACCTGTATTGCATAATGCAGAAAAAGAAAAGGAGAAAGAAGAAAAGTGCTTGCCATAGAGGCAGGCTGAGGGTAAGGTGTAAGGTATTGGGTGATGAAGGGAGGAAACGGGGGTTACTGATGGTGGAAAATGTACACTGGTGGAGGGATGGGTGTTGGGTCATTTTATGACTTAAAGTTAATCATGAACAATCTTTCTATGTCTATCCCTCTCTTTCTGACTCATTTCGCTTAGCATGATACTATCCATATTGTACCACTTGTATGTAAATTTCATGACTTCATCTTTTCTAACAGCTACATAGTACTCCATTGTGTAGATGTACCAAAGTTTCTTTAACCAGTCCTCTGTTCTTGGACACTCAGGTTTCTTCCAGTTTCTGGCTATTGTAAAGAGTGCTGTAATGAACAAACAAGTGCAGATGTCACTTCGACTATACATTTTTGCCTCTCTGGGATATATTCCCAGGAGTGGTATTGCTGGGTCAAATGGGAGCTCAATTTCTAATTTTTTGAGAATCGTCCATACTGTTGTCCAGAAGGGCTGAACCAGTGGACATTCCCACCAACAGTGAAGGAGTGTCCCTTTCTCACCACATCCACGCCAGCATCGGTTGCTTTTGTTCTTTTGAAGTGGGCCAGTCTCTGAGGTGTGAGATGGTATCTCATTGTGGTTTTGATCTGCATCTCTCTGATGATTAATGATGTAGAGCATTTTCTCATGTGCTTTTTTGCCATTCGGATTTCTTCTTTGAGAAAGTTTCTGTTCATTTCATTGCCCCATTTTTGGATGGGGTTGGATGTTTTCTTCTTGTGGAGTTTAACCAGTATTTTGTATGAGATTAATACCCAAGAATAGCTGAGATCAGCACCAGGATGATTACTCCATAACTTAGAGGCCAGCCGGGTATCCTAGAGGAAAGGGCAATTCAGATAGAGAAGGGAGCACCAAATAAAGGATGTTTGGAGGATCCTGCCAGGAGGGGAGATGCATGTCGAAAGTAGACTATGGACTGAACATGTTTGTCACTCAATGCCTCTTTTGCAGACCACAACACCCAAACGGAGAGAGAGAACACAGGGGATTGCCCTGCCACAGAGGCAGGGGGGGATGGGGGGATGGGGGTGGGAAGGATATTATCCATGGTGGTGAAGGACGGGCACTGGTGGAGGGATGGGTATCTGATCATTGTGTAATTGAAACCCAAGCACAAAAAATTGTAAATCTACAACTGTAAAAAATAATAATAATAAAAAAAATTTTAAAAAAAGTTAATCATGAACAGCTTTGTAATGGTCTATCTCATGGATATTCAATACAAATTAAAAAAAAAAAGTAAAGTAGAGTTCATGCCCACTTCAGTCAGCTTAATCAGTGGCTGAATAAATAGCAGCACTCCTACATTAAACAACAATAACAGCACACACACACACACACACACACACACACACATACACACAAATAACGGAGCTCATATAAAATAGGAGGGAAAAAAGAAAACACTTCTAAGTAGGTCTAAAGGCACTCGGATGGCAAAGAGATTATCCATTGCTCGTGATGAGACATGAGAGATTCAGTGTCAATGGGAATCACTAGAACATGAGAGAGAAAAGCAGCAACAGAGTCTGAGGAGTTATGGAGCGAACAAGGCTCCTGTCACTAACCTCCCAATGCCAAAAGAACAGTTCAATGCCAATTCAGAATGTAAAAATCAGTCATGAAAGGTGCCGAAGTCAAAAAGAGAAAGACTCTGACTGACTTTATTACCCATGCAGAGGGGGCAGGGCCTCCCCAGGTCCCTGCCCGTCCAGCAGACTGGCTGTCAGGCCCACAATTAGCCTCCTGGTGCAATCTTAGCACACCAACAGCCCTGGCCCAGAGACTCCCAATTGAATCCCAAAATGAATTAGTGCCATACAGAGACGTAGCACAGCGGTAGGGCGTTCGCCTTACAAGCGGCCAACATGGCCGACCTGAGTTCGATTCCTCCGCCCCTCTCCGAGAGCCCGGCAAGCTACCGAGAGTATTCGATATGCCAGACACAGTAACAACAAAGTCTCCAATGGAGACGTTACTGGGCCCGCTCGAGCAACCATTTACAATCTAGAAATTTACATTTACAATTGCGGCCTTGCGAGCTCTCATGATATTCAAAATGAGCAATGGAAAATAAATTATCTAGTGTCTGTCCCTGGCAGGTAGGCTTAATAGGGGTGGGAAATTTCGAGAAAAACATAATGCCCCAAATTAGAAGGGGGGTACTGGGGTATTGGGGTATTGAAATTGTCTGCCATAGAGGCAGGGGGAGGACTAGGATGTGAGTGGTAGACGGTGCACTGGTGGAAGGATGGGTGTTCAATCATTGTATGGCTGAACATCAAACATGAAAGCTTTGTAACTCTATCTCATGGTGATACAATTAAGAAAAAAGTAATGTGGAGTTCATGCCCAATTCAATTAGCTTTATCAATGGCTGAACAAATATCAATACTCCTACATTATTTAAAAAAAAAAAGTGGGCAGGAGCCCTGACTCCAGGGTCTCCTGTAGTCCTATGGTCCTGACAGTCTGCAAACAATTCTCCCAATCAATTATGGAGTGCCTATAAATAGCATAGGCTGTTTATAGCAAGTCACATTTGCTAAAAACTGTAACTTAATTTTTAAAAATTGTATTGATTTTTTTATATTTTAGTGAAGAAAATAAAAGTTTTTCTTTATATAAATTTACTTAAAATGATGCAATGGGCAAGAGAGCAATACATGTCCGAGAGAGAAAATAGGCTTGAAAGAGAACACCTAAACATCATAACTATAACACTGGGTTTAATAAATAAAACACAATCTACATTGATGGGGTATTGTTCCTATCTTAGCACTCAGCTGGTCCAGGAAAGATTTATCTTATATTCCTCAGTCCACAGGTGTGAAAGGTTGAAGAATGCTGTTTTAGAGGATTAAATTGATGGACGTTCTAGGGGATTAAATGAGGTCACATAGCAGAAAGCACCTGGCATGAGGCAGTTTCTCAATGTTTTTTCCCTCTATTAAGATAAGCAAAATCTTAATCTAAAAACTCAACAAGGGTCACTACTCAAGCATTTTTGATAATATGAAACACAGTGGTAGTCTACAGAAGAAATGCAACTCTACAGGAGTAGTTCATCTGCCTTTCACTACTGAAAAAATGGAGCGATATTCTCTAATAACCACACAATTCCCCCTTTTTTATGTGCTACAGTAAGAAGTAATTCTCCCACTGTGGGTAGCAGAATATTACTTCCATGCTACTCACAAATCATTACTACATGTTTAGCTTTCTAGAATACCGCATTTTCTGAAAAGATTGGAGCTAAAATAAAAATTCAGGATCATTTTCAACAATGCACACTTTTTTTTCCCCTTTATTTTATTTTATTTTTTTTAAAGTTGTAGATTTACAATTTTTTGTTCTTTGGTTTCAATTATACAATGATCAGATACCCATCCCTCCACCAGTGCCCATTTTCTACCACCATGGATAATATCCCTCCCACCCCCATCCCCCCATCCCCCCTGTCTCTGTGGCAGGGCAATCCCCTGTGTTCTCTCTCTCCTTTTGGGTGTTGTGGTCTGCAAAAGAGGCATTGAGTGGCAAACATGTTCAGTCCATAGTCTACTTTCTACATGCATCTCCCCTCCTGGGAGGATCCTCCAAACATCCTTTATTTGGTGCTCCCTTCTCTATCTGAACAGCCCTTTCCTCTAGGATACCCGGCTGGCCTCTAAGTTATGGAGTAATCCTCCTGGTGCTGATCTCAGCTATTCTTGGGTATTAATCTCATACTTTGTTACTTTATATCCCCCAGATGAATGCAATCTTTCTATGTCTATCCCTCTCTTTCTGACTCATTTCGCTTAGCATGATACTTTCCATATTGTACCACTTGTATGTAAATTTCATGACTTCATCTTTTCTAACAGCTACATAGTACTCCATTGTGTAGATGTACCAAAGTTTCTTTAACCAGTCATCTGTTCTTGGGCAATCAGGTTTCTTCCAGTTTCTGGCTATTGTAAAGAGTGCTGCAATGAACAAACAAGTGCAGATGTCACTTCGACTATACATTTTTGCCTCTCTGGGATATATTCCCAGGAGTGGTATTGCTGGGTCAAATGGGAGCTCAATTTCTAATTTTTTGAGAATCGTCCATACTGTTTTCCAGAAGGGCTGAACCAGTGGACATTCCCACCAACAGTGAAGGAGTGTCCCTTTCTCGCCACATCCACGCCAGCATCGGTTGCTTTTGTTCTTTTGAATGTGGGCCAGTCTCTGAGGTGTGAGATGGTATCTCATTGTGGTTTTGATCTGCATCTCCCTGATGATTAATGATGTAGAGCATTTTCTCATGTAACAATGCACACTTTTAAGATATACTAAAATAGTCTTTAACATGTTAAAATGAATGAAAATATATCATATTATTCACTTATTACCTCAGAAACTTGACATTTAATGGAAACCAGAAAACACTGTGGGGGTCTGGCATGAACAGGAGAACAATTAAAGAGACAAAGAACACAAAGAGTTGAACCTCACCCGAAAATTCCTGGAGATTAAGAAAGCTGGCTTCCGTCAGGTATTGCATTCCTGTGCTCGGCAGAGGATTAAGTAACTGAGGAGAATGCTTATAACATACCTTCATATGTGCTATGAATGTGCTTGAAAGCAAGGAAAGCACATACTTTTGATCTGTAATGTGACCTATTCCAGTTATCACATCAGCTACATAACATGTACAGTGCTAGGCATGGACTGAAAAAGAAGTGAAGGAGAAGTAACAGAGAAGTGCCCTGAAGTCAAATCACAATTTATCTTCCCCAGGGATACTTCAGCTACTTTCTCAAGAAACGTACAGATACTAAGCAGCAAAGCTAGTCTCTGAAAATCCCATTTTATGGACTAGTTTCTTTCTCCGAGAAAGGAAATGGTTTTAAACAATATTTTGTCTTCAAGTAGTACCTAGGTTACCAGATAGAAAATCACAGACTCCTTAAGAAAAACGCCTGCTGGTTTTCAAGGCCAAGAGATGGCATAGGACACCCCAAAGCCCCCTTTTTTCCAATGGACACGACGAACACACACTTACAAACAAAAATGCTTCCTTTGAAAGAACAACTGACCAATAGCTAAAAAGCTCCTTCAAAGATAAAACTGAACAGTGACATGTGTCTCTGACACGGGGCAGGTTCCTTCACAGCTAACACTGAAGAAAAGTGTTATGTGTCTCTGCCATAGGAGAAGCTTCCTAGCAGCTAAGATTAACAGTGACAAGTGTCTCTGCCATGGAAGAGGCTCCTTCAAGATTGAAGAGACACTGAGATATGTCTCCACTACGGGAGAAGCTCCTTCATAGCTAAAATTAAAGAGACACAGTCACATGTGGGAGAGGTGTGGTCTCACCAAGGTCCCCACTTCCAAGTGGTGAGCTATGTTTGTATAATGTATAAGTGTATATGTCTAGGTATATTATTATATATTTATATACAGTAGGGCAGGATTCCATGAGCTCTGAGCTTCTCTCCGAGGAGAAAGGGGTTCTCCAACAGGGGCCCTTCAGACACTGGGAACTGTCACTGCAGAGATGAACTCTTCCAGTGTTTGGTTTTAAGGACCAATAGGTTTCAGAAAATGAAAGACTGAGCTTCTTCATGACCCTATGACCCACTGATTCAGGTTTTTGGGATCTATCCCAAGAACCCAAAAACATTCATTTGAAAAGATCCTTCCCTGCACTCCATATTTACTGCAGTGGTATTCACAATAGCCAAGATTTGGAAACAATGCAAGTGCTCAAGAGCAGGTGGGTGGATAAAGACAGTGGGATACCTATGTATATGTACACTCATGAACACATTCATAAACACACACAATAGAATACTACTTAGCTATAGAAAAAAAAGGAATACGTCCTGCATTTAGCTCAACTTGGGTGGAACTGGAGAGGGTCATGTTGAACAAACTAACTCAAAAAAGAGAAAGAAAAATAACATGATTTCATTCATATGTGGATTATAAAGAAAAATATAAAGGAATAAAAAATGGCCATTGGTAACAGTCCCGTCACCCCATATGGTCCCCAAAGCCCTACCAGGAGTGAACCCTGAGCACAGAGGCAGGAGTGATCCCTGGATGTGGCCCCAAAACAAACAGAAAGAAAGAGCTAGAGCTAAAGGACAAATATATCACTTACACTTAAGGTTGAGGTTAATGGGTCAGTTCTAAGTGGGTACTAATGGGGGCTGGGGGATAGTGGGCGTTGCACTGAGGAAGCCCAGAAACGGGTGGAGGGTGCTGATGCACTGGTGGTGTAAGTGGTGGAGCACCACTGTATTCCCAAAACACGAATATTAGCAGTATTGTAAATCATGGAGTCTACATTAAAAATTTTAATAGAAACTATGATATCAAAAATACAAAATTTGGGTGATAAAGTTTAGAATATATTCAAAAAGTTTCTATAAAATTAAAACATAATCTGATATAGATAAACTCCTTCAATGCCATAAAGCAAAAAAAAAGTCTGGACCAAAAAGATAATGAGAAAAGAATACAAATATAACACTAAAGTCATAAATCTAAAAGGTAGAGAGGAAGAGAAGAAACTGACAGGGAGGAAACACAAACAACCAGAAAACAATGTAACAAAATCATAATAAGTACATATGTCTAGTTACAGTCTATAATTGTCACTGTCATTGTCCTCCCATTGTTCATCCATTTGCTCGAGCAGGTCCAGTAACGTCTCCATTGTTAGATTTGTTACTATTTTTGGCATATCGAATACTTCACAGCTAGCTTGCCAGGCTTTGCCATGCAGGCAGGATACTCTCAGTTTCTTGCCGGGCTCTCCGAGAGGCATGGAGGAATTGAAAATTGAACCCACATCGGCCACGTGCAAGGCAAATGCCCTACCCATTGTGCTATCGCTCCAGCCCATATAATTACATTACATTATATAATTATATTAAATGCAAATGTACTAACTTCTCTTGTCTAATCAGAAGTCCCAAAGTAGATAATCAGATGAAAAAACAAACAAGACTTTTCTACTAAAAGACTCACTTCAGAGGGAAAAAGACATAAACTGCAAGGAAAGGAAAGGAAAATATATTCCATACAAATGGAAATGGAAACAAACAAACAAGCTGGCAAAGCCATTCTTATATCAGCTCAAAGAGACATTATGATGAAATAAAAGGCAAAGAAGATTTTTGCTCTTCTTAAGATACCCAAATCTTCTTGAACTCCCTCCCACTGCCCTGGTCAACTCACACATATATCACAAAGAGGAAAAGGACAGACAATGGGAAAAGAACATTCTTTTCCATCACTCTCTTACATCGAACTCCAAAGCTGACTCAAATAAATTAAAAGATTCAAATATCAGATCTGAGACCATGAAACTACTGGAAGAAATGCTATAAGCTCTTAGTAAACTATTGCTATTTGAATCAATCTATTTGATTTCCCTTTCAATCAAAGGGAGACAAAAGCAAAAAAAAAAATAAATGGCGTTACATCAAAATAGAGATTTTGTAAACAACAAAGAAAACCACCCACAACACAAAAAAGGGGAAGCTACTGAATCAAGAGAGGGCATTTTCCAAGTCCCTCAAAATATATCGAACTACAGCAGAAAGATGGAACAAAACCCTGTAACAGCAATCTTTCTCAACGTCAATGGGCTAAATGTACCAATTAAAAGACACAGAGTGGCAGGATGGATAAGAAAACTGAACCCAACATTCTGCTGCCTGCAAGAAACACATCTGAAAAGTCACAGCAAACACAGACTCAAAGTCAAAGGCTGGAAAACAATTCTACAGTCAAACAACTCCTTCAAAAATTCTGGGGTGGCCATTCTGGTATCAGACCACATTGATTTCAGAATGAAGAAGGTCACAAGAGATAGTGAAGGTCATTTCTTATTGATCAAGAGATCTGTACAGCAAGAAGAACTTACACTCCTAAACGTATATGCACCTAATGAGAGACTCGCAAAATACTTAAAATAACTACCCACAGACTTAAAGAAAGACATCAATAGCAACACAATGCTAGCTGGAGATTTCAACACTGCTTTATCACCTCTCAATAGATCCACCAGACTCAAGCTTAACCAGGACATATTCTATATGAGGGAAGAAATGGAAGAAAGGGGCTTAGTAGGTATATATATAGGACACTTTATCCTCAAAAAGCTGAATACACATTCTTCTCAAGTGTGCATGGGACATTCTCCTAGATAGACCACATGCTGGGCCACAAAACATACCCCTAGAAAATTAAGATAGAGATTGCATCAATAATCTCAGATCATAATGAGCTGAAAATAGAATGAATCACACACAAACAGAAAATCAAATTAAACACCTGGAAAGTAAACAGCTCACTACTGAACAATTAGTGCATTAAAAAGGAAATCAAAGAGGAAATCAAAAGATTCCTGGAAACAAAGGAGAATAAGGACACGAATTAGCAGAACTCATGGGACACAGCAAAAGCAGTGTTAGGAGGAACGTTTATAGCTCTACAAGCATTCCCTAGAAAGGAAGAGGGAGTCCACATAAATAACCTAAACTCATAGTTTAAGATCTTAGAGAATGACTAACAAAAGGAGTCCAACCAAGCAAGAGGAAGTAAATAATAAAACTTAGAGCTGAAATTCACAAGATGGAGGCCGAAAAAACAATCCAAAAGATCAATGAAACCAAGAGATGATTCTTTGAGAAAAGAAACAAGATCTATAAATCTCTAGCAAGACTCACAAACAAATAGAGGGAGAAAACCCTAATAAACAAAAAGGAAACAAAACAAAACAAAAAGGGGAACATCACAACAGAAACTACAGAAATTCAAAGGATCCTCAGAGATTAATTTGAGAATTTATATGCCACGAAATAAGAAAACTTTGAGAATATAGATAAATTTCCAGATTCGTATAGCCTCCTGAGGCTAAACCAAGAAGACCTGGAGTACCTGAACAGACCTATCATCATCATAGAAATTGAAATGGTAATAAAAAGTTTCCCCAAAACATAAGTCCTGGTCCAGATGGATCTAGTAGTGAATTCTTCCAAATCTTTAAAGAAGACTTACTCCCAATCCTTTTCAAGGCTTTTCCAGGGAACTGAAGAATCAGAAACACTTCCAAACAGTTTCTATGAAGCAAATATCACCCTGATACCAAAAGCAGATAGAGATACCACAAAGAGAATTACAGGCCGATATCCCTGATGAACACAGACAACAAAGATCCTCAACAAAATCCTAGCAAACAGAATCCAACGATTCATGAAAAAGATCTTATACCATGACCAAGCAGGATTCATCTCAGAGATACAAGGATGGTTTAATATTTTCAAGCCATCTATTTTATAAAGCACTAATAATCCAAAATATTTATTTATTTATTTTTATTAGTGAAGCACCATAAGGTACACTTGTAGACTTACAAATTTTTGTGCTTGGGTTTCAGTTATATAATGATCGAGTACCCATCCCTCCACCAGTGCCCATTCTTCACCACCACTAATCCCAGTATCCCTCCCACCCCCATCCCTTCACCCCACCCTGCCTCTGTGGCAGGGCATTCCCTTTTGTTCTCTCTCTCCTTTTGGGTGCTGTGGTTTGCAAAAGAGGCACTGAGTGGCAATCCTGTTCGGTCTATAGTCTACTTTCAGCATGCATCTCCCATCCTGGGCGGATCTTCCCAAGACCCTTTATTTGGTGCTCCCTTCTCTATCTGAGCTGCCTTTACCCCTAGAGTATGCAGCTGGCCTCCAAGCCATGGAGTAAACCTCCTGGTACTTATCTAGGCTATTCTTGGGTATTAGTCTCCTATTTTTTTACTTTATGTTCCCCAGATGAATGCAATCTTTCTATGCCTGTTCCTCTCTTTCTGACTCATTTCGCTTAGCATGATACTTTAAACACATATAATTGAGTAACAGAAAGCAATCCACTTGGAAAGTGACATAGGGCAGAAAAAGCCATTTTTCCATATAGACAGATGAAAACAGGCTCATAAGGGCTATGTAAATCAAAACTGTGTGGAAATATAATCCCATCTTTGTCAGAATAGCTAACATCAAACAGACAAAAATCCAAAGTAAAAGTACAGTGGTTAGGGAGCTTGCCCTGCAAATGGCTGACCCGGTTCTATTTCCAGTCATGCTATATGGTCCCTGGGCCCTGCCAGGAGTAATCCCCTGAGCTTAGGATCAGGAGTAAGTCCTGAGCACTGGATGTGGCCCCAAAATAAACTGTCACTGTCACTGTCCTCCCGTTGTTCATCGATTTGCTCGAGCGGGCCCAGTAACGTCTCCATTGAAGACTTTTGTTGTTACTGTGTTTGGCATATCAAATACATCACGGGTAGCTTGCCAGGCTCTGCCATGCGGGCAAGATACTCTTGGTAGCTTGCCAGGCTCTCCGAGAGGGGCGGAGGAGTCAAACTCAGGTCGGCCATGTTGGCTGTGTGCAAGGCAAACACTCTACCGCTGTGCTATTGCACCAACCCAAACTACTGTAGCAGCAATGGCAAAGGATATGGGGGTGGCTCAATATTGAACTGAAAATATGACCCAACCACAATGGTTTTGGCTAAAGACAATGAAAATACTAACTTGAAAAGATACATGCCCCCAGAGCAGGGAGCACTTTATCTTCTGTCTGTCAGTAGGCGAACAGATGAAGAAAATAGCTCTACAGGCCTAGGAACAGGATACACAAAGAGTAAATTTTGTCATTTGGAACATGAGTTTTATGCAAGTTTTGTAAGTCTGACAAAATTTTGTGATTCCACTAGTAGTTGAAATCACAAATAGTGTAATTTCACTCTGAAGAATCCAAAGAACAGAATAATCAAAAGCTAAAAGAAAACTGATAGATAGAGACCAACTGATGTTTGCCATACAGGACGTGGGAAAGAACACAGGACAAAAAGGGTGACGAAGATAATGAGTGTCAATGTTTCCCACAAAATGACATGGGGTATAAACATGGTATGGAGTTATACGTAGTAATCTTGTATTTCAAATTTGAAAATCCAATGAAGAGATAGAAAATAGATCTACTATGGTGATCAATTTGTATCAGATATTGTCTAATCATCATGTCATACGGTTGAAATTAGAATGATGTCTGTCAATTATACTTCAGTTGGGGAAAAAAAAAAGCAAAAACATCTGTTGCTGCAATGTGGACTTTTCTGGTGAGACTCCTTACAATATATAGGAGTATATTTTACATCCAGACATTCAGTAATCCCAACATTGCTCCTCCAAAGGCAAAAAGCCATCACTTATGACATTTCTGCTTGCAGGTCCAGGATGGCTGCAGAGAGAAGATGAGAAGCTACCTTGATTCTGGCTTCCATACCCAGCCCCAGAAAGTGATATCAGGGGTGACCTCTGCATGTCCCCCTTCATCTTTGAACAGAACAAACCACGGGAGTTAATGAAAGCTGGCAGAATGACATGAGAGAGAAAATCATTCAGCGGCAGTGCTATTCTACTGGAACTGGGATACTTGGACCATCTCAAGTTTGAACCACGGGCTTGTTTAGCTTTTGTGAATATGTGACTGTGGGTGAGCCAGGGGAAATTTCTTCACAAAAACCTTCCAGGTAATGAACAGAATTTTTAGAGAGGTCGTGACAACATTCTTGGGTGCAGGGGAGGAAAATACAGCAGCCCAGACACGAACATTTAAAAAGACCTTATTATCTTACCCACACAGAAGTGAACAGCATGTATAACTGTGCCTCAGCGCGGGTATCACACAGCAGAGCCCCAAGCAGGAGGACAGAGTAGGGACATTATCTGGAAGGCAGCTCTGCTTGTCACATCACACAGCTCTGCCATACAGCCAGCCAACTGCCAGGGGACAATTGGTTTCACTTTTATCTGAATCCACAGTGGCCAGTGCCTGGTGCCACAAACAGTGAACCGGAATCTTGGCCCTTCTTGGTCCCGCATGAGGGGCCCGGCCTGTTCCATCACTGGCATGGAGGACAGGGGGAAGCAATGACTGTCACTTCACTGGGCTGCTCTCGGGCTATTGGAGGATGACGTTAATAGATAAATGTGAACTATGGGGAATGTAGTTCCTGGATGTGGACAAATTCAGGAAGCAGCAGCTGGGAAACTGAGGCAGCATCCGCATATCTTCATCTCCCAGGAATAATCTACTAATGGAAGCCCAAAGTGTTCTAGCACAGAAGAGCTGAGTGGGGCTGAGGCTGTGCCATTTAGTTCGTAAACCGGCTGCTGAGCTGGGAGAGGGAATCTGGAGGAAGACAATGGCCTGGAAACGGATGGACCACACATCCAGTGAGAGTGGGGCTTTTGTCTAATGTTTTTTACTGCTTCATCTTCAGCAGTGATAAGTAGTTCCTGGCACCTAATGAGAATACACAAGAAGTCCTCTCTGAATAAATGAATCACTGAAGGAAAAGATACTGAGCTCCGCTGAGACAATTCAACTAGGCAGAGGGACACGGGTTACTCCCAGGGGTGGGGAGTGGGGGGGGGAGATCTAGGCAAGGGTGCAAGGCAAACCATTACTTTCAAGACACATTTAATTACTACATTAAAAGTATGTATCATCTAACAGCAGAGATTTCTTTCTAAATGTGATTTTTTACAAGGCAGGAGGATCAGCTTGCAAATATAAGTACTGAGAAACAAAGTTTCTAATAGCATTCACATGTACTTCTGAAGTATTTGTGAAAACATTACACAACACACAGACACACATACACACAGACGCACACACACACATACATACAATCTACAGATTGTACACCCACGTTCATTTGCAAGAGCCAAAATTTGGAAGCAGCCCAAGATTAAAGAACCGATGACAGGGCAAAGCTGTGTTATATATGCGCGATGGAACACTACTCAGCTGTAAGAAAAGATGAAATCATGCCATTTGAAACTACAAGGATGGGTCTGGAGAGTGCCATGCTGCGTGAAATTAGGAGAGGGGCAGATACAGAAATGTGATACAGATCACATTTGAGGGAGACACATGCTATCTTCCTCACATGTGGTACGAAAAGGGCACAGGTAAGGAACAATAAGTGCTCAAAGGCCACAGCAACTAGAACTGGTCTTTCCGAGGAAGCACATCACCTCAGGGGAGGGAAGGAGCAGCCCTGGGACACACTGGAGGGAAGCTGATGCTCTGGCACAGGCTGTGACATGGGGATGGTTTTGGCACGAAACCTTGCTATTGTCAATATCGCAAATCCTGATGCCTGAAATTAAACTTAAACAAGCCAAAACACCCCATCTCCATCCCCTGCAAAATCACAGGGTCAGAGAGATAGTAGAGTGGGCAGAGCGCTTGCTTTGCATGCAGCCAACCCAGGTTCGACCCCTGGCACCTGGTACCCCATATGATTCCTTGAGCTCCGTGAGCTCCTCCAGGAGTGATCCCTGGGTGCAGAGCCAGGAGCAAGACCTGAGCAGCCCAACCATTCCTCCGCCCCAAATAATGAGTCCCTTACATTTACACTTTTGGTGGAAATACTTAAATTTTAATATTAACCCCATTCCCCAACCCCCTAAAAAAGAAAGGCCACATAAGAAAACAAGTAAAAAACTTCAAAAAGTTAATTAGGTTCTAATTTTTCAACTATTAAAAAAAATCAAATGTAGGAATCAGAGAAAATTGGGGTTAAGATACCTGTGGCCTTACCGCAGCTGGTCTGAGATTGGTCTTCGCCCTACAGGGTCCCTATCACTGCTGAGTTCCCTGACGGGACCGAGCAGCACCCTCACACTCTCTGGGGGTCGTGTAGAATTGCCAGATCAGCCAGAGTATCATTGAGAGGGCCCCGCTACCCACCTGTAACCTAGAGTCTCTGAAGGCTCCGGTGAAGAGATCTCTTATAGCTACTTTTTTCAGAAATAAACAAATATGCAATGAATTAGTCCTACAGGCACAAGAACTACACTGTGAAATATTCTAGAACTTAAAGGCAGACTTTCTGAGGGCTGAGAAGATTTATGACAATGCCACTTTTCTATTTAGAGTATTCACAGTATTTTCAAAACAGAAGCCTGAATTTCTCATCCTGGCATCTAAACACGTCATGGCAATGGAAGATGAATGTACCTGGGTGCCACCGCAATGATACTCAGGATAAGCAAGGTGGATGCACCATCCCTTCAGGTTAGAACAGCAGATGGAGACAAGGCAAAGGAACTTGTGCTAAAAATGGTGCAGGAACAGAGCTCAAGGTGACAACACTGACACGTGGAGCCCCTGGAGAAGAAAATCAGGGCCCTGGCTGGGCTTACCTTGGACCATAAGCAAAGGCTCTTTGCCACCTCCGTGGGCCAGCATCTCGCGGCGGTAACGCTCCCCTGCCACCCTGGGGAAAGGAGAGTGTCACATACTGGTTACTCACAGCACTCACACTGCCTCTGTTCCTCCCCATCCTTCCTCCTCTCCTCTCTCCTCCCCTTCCCTTCCCTCCCTCCCTCTTTCCCCTCTCCTCTCCCTTCCTATTCCCCCTCCTTTCTCTCCCTCTCTTCTCACCTTTCTTCTCTCTCCCCCTCCCCTCCTCTTCTCTCCCTCATCCTATCTCTGTCTATACCCCCATCTATCCTGGGACATCCCAGGAGGGAGCACTGCCCACTCCAAGAACCACTACTCTAGTTTAAGATTATTTTCTAGAAACACATAGAAGAGAAATGACATCACCACACAGTCTGATGTTACTGCTGAGGCTCCAGCGACTCGCAGGCTCTGAGCAGTTAAGTTTAAGGGAGTCAGAAGTTATCCGTGGACTCTGGATGGGGCAGAGGTCAGCACTCCTGACCTCGGAGGGGTTCGTTCAAGGGCCAAATGCATTTTAACGGGAGTTTGGAATCATTTGTGCTCTTTTGCATTTTCATGAAACAGTCTGAGATGGCACTGAGCAAAGAGATGTGGAAGGGAGGGAGAAGCAGCAGGCAGGAGACGGTGACTGGCGAAGGACCACCCCCAGGGAACCTGCAACCAGAATGGAGTTGCTGGCAAAGGAAATGAAGGAAGTTTCAAGGCTGCATCTCCTTGTGCTCTGTCAGCTGGACTCCAAAAGGGCCACCATCGGTCCTACACATACTTAGGGCCTGAGCTGAACACGTTCTACAAACAGAAATTTTCCAATAAATGGCACCTGGAGACATGGCATACAAGCCACGCTGTCTCATGGGAATACACTTCCTTCGTGTGCATGACTACACATTTGGTCACAAAGAAGTCTGAGGATTTTCATTCCACTTCATTTCATTTCATTTCTTTTGGGGAGCACCTTTCTATGGGCAGTCCTGGGAAGATGGTCTCCACGTCAGAATTTCTGACAGCATTAGGGTCTCAAAAGCTGACAAATTCAAACACAAATCCTGCTTACATCTGCAAGAGGACACTACGGTGAAGTCTGCCAAGAGGCAGGAGCGGCAGGGGCGGGCCATTCTCAGCAAAGAGCAGGGCAGGCTGGGGCTGGGGCGGGGGTGGAGGGGTGTCCTCCAAGCTGAGCTCAGAGGTGTGGGGGTGCAGGAGGCACAGCACTCAGCTGCCATCCCCTCCCACTCCCGTCTGTGCCTGCTATGGTGCAGGGTTTCAGGCTGCCGATTTGCACAAGTGGACAAGTGGGATGAAAGGAGACTTTTTTGACCGAGGTTAAGAATGTCCTAGTCCAATGAGTACTTTCACTCACTTACTTTCACATGTCTGTAAAAGCATGGCAACTACGAGTCTGGGCAGGAAAGCTCACATAAACAGACAGAAATACCTAGAAGTAGGTGTCTTTAATAGTAGGTGGTTTTCCAGTAAAGTCTCATTCCTTTCAACAAGACCTCTTTTTGGACCTCTTTTATAGAAATCTCCAAGAAAGAACTATAATTCCCCAAATGGATTTATTATGGTCAATTTCAGCTTTAGATCTTTAGAAAATAATTAAATCTGAAGGGCAGACGAAATGTCTGCAGTGTGCACAGGGCAGGAGGCAAAATAATTGACAGGCTAGACTGTAAAACCCTGAACAATTCGGACTCAAGTCCAACCAACATTAGGTGCTGGGGACGTCCAGTCTCGTCTGACTGCCGGTCTCCGTGCTCCTTGGCCCCATCTGCTCACAGGGAGTCCTCAGCGAATGCTCCGAATTCCCTGAGCCTCTGAACTCACCTGTGCTGCCCAGGGGCATGTGGCTGTCTACCACATGCCCAGTGGGAACTCTGTGGGGGTCCCTAAAGGGCCACGATACTGTGAGCTTACCCCAGGGGAAGTCGGCCGTGCCTAAAGTTGCTGGAGATGTATCATTTGTTTGCTCAGGGAACAAAATGCTTCCAACGACCACCAGACCAGACTGCAGTTTGGCGGCCTGTGTTAAAGGGGGCTCCAGGAGAGGACAACGGGGAAGGGGTCCCCGCCGGCTGTCCTCCCGCCGACCCCCGCTGCCTCCATGCGGCCCTGCATAGCTGCCTTCCTGGGCCCTGGCGAGGCCAGGTGGGGAGAGGCTCACTCAGGGACTGCACAGGCTCAGAACCCGCCTCCTGCCATCCGGGCCCCTCCTCACCAGGGACAAAGCCACCACCTTGGACCCTGGAGAGACTGTGACCTTCCAGCCGGGACCTGGTGACACAGTGCTAGAAGGCCCCTAGGTCCTGCGCTTCCCAGTGCCCTCTGTCCTGAGCCACAAGCCCGCTGCCCCCCGGGCTCTGACTTTGCCATCCAGGGGACGCCTGGCGGCTCTGCCCAGACCCGGTCCTAACCCCCGGGGTACCTGACAGGGATTGACAGGCCCCTTCCCAGGATCTTGGGGGACCGGGAGAGTGTTTGTGGGTCCTGCCTCTCAGGACACCGGGGTGCAGGGGCAGTTACTGTCCTGGGCGTGGGTTTTTTACGTCCCCCCCACTCAGGACCAATGGGCACCCCAGTGTACGCCCCACAGCCCCTAACTCCTGGCACCCACTGACCCCCCACCCTGCCCTGGGCTCTGAGAAGAGCGGCCGCTGCAGCTGGCTCTCGACTGTGGGGGGTGCATGTTAAACTATTTTTTTTAAAGGTTTTAGTTGACTCCACCCTTCAGGTTATTTTTATTGATGTCAAATCTGTATGTGACGTGTATGGTTTTTTTAGCCCTTTTTCTTTTTTTTTTTTTTTTTAGAGGAAACTTTGGAGATGAACCTGGGGACCATAGCAGGGTACTCTCGGGACCCCGTCTCTCACAGGCAGTGGGATGCAGGACCAGAGCAGGTCATGTGAGGGGCCCCCTGCTTGGCTTTAGCCAGGCCAGGCCACCAATGAGGCTCGCAGAGGGTGGGGCTCCCTAAAGCAGAAGCCCTTCCCCAACTAGCCCTCCGCCCCAGCTCCCTTTACCTGTTGAAAGGATCCTGCAGGAAACATTCCTTCCAAACCATGGATGCCACCGCCCTGGACATCAGGTAAGAGTAGTACTTGGCACCATAGCCCACAAGGTGACTGAAACGGAGCTGCCAGGCCTGCCGAGAGAAAGAGAGGGCACCATGATGTCTCTGCACTCACGTCACACCTGAGAACAGAGTGTGCAGAGAGATGTGCAGGTGCTGGTCAGTCCCGATGAGACCAGCAGTAACTCTCGTTCGCCTGACACACGGCTTTATGGACTGAATTTGCCCCTTCAGTGCTCTGTGTTGAAGCCTCAAACCCCTACTCCTGCAGAATGCACTGCCCTAGAGGCGAGCACACTGGGCTGGGGACGCTGTGAGTGCAGAATCCGATCAGGAGTGGGAATGGGCACACACAGCAAAAAAGCTGCCACCAGCAAGTCACAGAGGGACACTGTAGGAGCACACAAGCGATGTCTAGTGCTCAGCACGGACTCATCCCTGCTGAGGTTCCTCTCACTGGCCACCACGAGGGAAGAACTGCCCAGCCCTTACCGCCAGAGCAGTGAGAATGGGGTGAGGCTGGATTCTGCCCACATGCTCTAACCGTGAATGCCTGGCCGTTAGCAGCAGGAGAGTGACTCGGGGAGCTCATGATGCAACATCCTTTTCAAGAACACAGATGTGGGTCTTACAAGATCATGAGGGCCAAGGACATCGAACAGTGAGTAGGGCGCTTGTCTTGTACGTGGTGACCGAAGTTAATTCCCCAGTGCCCCATGAGATCCCCAGAGCCCTGCTAGGAGTGATTCCTGGGCACAAAGCCAGGAGTTAGAGCCAGCACCCACCACAAAAACAAAACAAAACAAAAACAGGAACAACAGGAGCACTTCCTTGAGAGAACATTATTTCACTGGAAAATTCCTTTTCCTACACATACAGTTCTTTTTCTGTACCTAAAAATTGACTGCCTTATATCCCTACTAGAGGGGTTATTCAAGTGCAAATGTATATGCTTCAGCACTATAGTAAAGTTAGAATTAAGAAAAATAGGTTCAGATACGCTTTCAACTTTAAAACATTTACTTTCTGAAACAAACATGACCTGCAACATCTATATTCCCATGCGTAATTTAACATTAAAACTTAAAACAAAAATAAAAATTAGCCTGTTTGTTTTCTTGTTTTTATACTCCCCAGGGCTGGGTAAATAGTACAGTGGAGACAGTCAGGCACTTGCCTTGCATGCAGTCCACCTGGGCGTGATCCCTGGGCTCACACAGGATCATATGAGCCCCACCAGGAGTTATTACCTGAGTGCAGAACCAGGAGCAAGACCTGAGCACAGAAAGGCATGGTCGCCAAACAAAAACAACAAACCCAGGCCTCACACTTGTCAGGCAAGTGTTCTGCCACTGGGCTACATTCTGACTGCAAAAGTCCTAGTTTTTCAATTAAATTTCTCTTAGCATATCTTTTAATTCCCTATAAAATATTCATACAGTATGATCTTCACTGTAAAACTGTACACTAAATAATCTCCACTTAACTTATTGAGAAACATATATTAAAAAAAAAACCAGCTCCTTTAATCACAGCAATCTGGCACATTTTAGAGCAGAAGCTCCTAGAAGTATCTGACCTCATCCCTTTTTTCTTTTTTTTAAATTAATTAATTTATTTTAACGAATCACCATGAGATGTAGTTACAGACTTACAAACTTTCATGACTGTGTTCCAGTCAAATAGTGTTCAAGTACCCATCCCTCCACCTGTGCCCATTCTCCACCACCAATGTTCCCAGTATCCCTCCCTCCACCCCCACCCCTTCCCACCTGCTGCCTCTGTGGCGGGCACATTCCTTCTTACCCTCTCTGTTCTTTAGGGTGTTATGGTTTGCAATACAGGTATCAAGCGGCCATCATATTTGGGCCATAGTCTACTTTCAGCACACATCTACTATCCCGAGCAAGCCCTCCAACCATCATTTACTAAGTACTCCTTTCTCCATCCCAGCTACCCTCTCCCCTGTGCATGAGATCGGCTTCCAAGCCATGGGGCAGTCCTCCTGACCCTTATTTCTATTGTCATTAGATGTTGGTCTCCTATTATGTTACGACTAGTCTTCTATTATGTTACTACTATTATGTTCCACAAATGAGTGCAGACATTCTATGTCTGTCCCTCTTTTTTGACTCATTTCACTTAGCTTGATACTCTTCATATTGATCCACTTACATGCAAATTTCATGATTTCATCTTTTCTAACATCTCCATATTATTCCATTGTGTAGATATACCAAAGTTTCTAACCAGTCATCTGTTCTCGGGCACTCAGGTTTTTTCCAGATTCTTGCTATTGTAAATAGTGCTGCCATAAATATAAATGTGCAGATGTCATTTTTACTTTTTTGTATCTCCGGAATATAGTCCAAGAAGTGGTATTGCTATGTCAAATGGGAGCTTGATTTCTAGTTTTTTGAGAAAGGTCCGTACTGTTTTCCAAAAAGGTTGGACCAGTCAGCATTCCCACTAGCAGTGAGGAAGAGTCCCTTTCTCCCCACATCCACGCCAACACCAGTTGTTACTGTATCTTTGAAAGTGTGCCAGTCTCTGTGTTGTGAGATGATATCTCATAGTTGTTTTGATCTGCATCTCCCTGATGTTTAGTGATGAAGAGCATTTTTTCATGTGCTTTTTGGAAATTCAGATTTCTTCTTTGAGAAAGTTTCTGTTCATTTTGTCACCCCATTTTCTGATGGGATTGGATGTTTTCTTCTTGTAGAGTTCAACCAGAGCCTTGTATATCCTTGATATTAACCCCTTATTGGAGGGGTATTGGGTGACTATCCTTTCTCATTCTGTAGACTATTTTTGTATTCTGGTCACAGTTTCTTTTGAGGAGCAGAAACGTCTTAGTTTAAGACAGTCCCATTTGTTTATCTCTGTTTCCACTTGGCATTTCATCTTTGAAGACAGCTTTAGCTTCAATGTCGTAGAGGGTTTTGCCGACCTTTTCTTCAATGTACCTGATGGTCTGATGTTGAGGTCTTTAATCCATTTTGATCTGGACCTAGTCCCTTTTCAAAGCAAACAAACAACTACTCATTCCTCCCCCACTCCCCAGCACTTTACACCTTTAAGGAAAGACCCTCTGGCTGGTATCACCCACCTTCCCTTTTCAGCAAGAACTCTATCTAGTCCCTGGCTCTATGACACCACAACTTTCATGCTGAATCTCAGCACAGCTCACACCCAAGGATGCCCCAAACCTAAGAGACAAATCAGATTTGTACCTGAACTAGGCAAAGGTTCTCCTAGAAGGGAAGGGAAGGTGCATCAGGGCACTCAGAACCAGGAAATGAGGCCACCAGGCAGAAAGGACTGAGGACCCCCAGTACCCATGTAACTGCTGTTTCGGGAAGGATCTGACTAGGAGTAGCCGTGTGTGAGCAGGGTTCTTGGAAGAAAGAGACAGGCTTCATTTGGGTCTGGGCCATACCAGACATGCTGGGGTGGCAAGGTACAACAGGGGGTGAGAAAGAGTGCGCACAAGCTGGGGGGCACGTCTCTGTTCCCCAGGGCCCATCAGCATTGGGTGAATGTGCTTTAACTGCTATGACCTGGGTCTGCCTCTGAGCTACAGACCAGGATTCACCACCACGTAAATAGGGAAGCCTGTGCCCCAGCTGGAAGCCGAAGCATGCGAATGTGGCAGCAGCCCTCCTGCCCAAGCATTCTCATGGATGACAGTGGCGGTCGCAAGAACACAGACGCAGGAGACTTAGCTTGTTAGGATGAAAGTGGGACTTGGGGATGGGGAGAAGGAGCTTGGGGCACATGGCTGGTGGTGCTCGGGGTGATTCCTGGCTCTGTGCTCAGAGGCTGCTCCTGGAACACTGGGGGTGATATGTGGTGGGGTGGAACCCGGGCCTCCAACCCGCACAGGCTGAGCTCCAATCCTTCAAGTGGTATTTAAATGAAAAGCAAAATGCCCAGGCTCATCGATGTGTTAAACTGTGTCTCAAGAAATTTTGAGTAACCCAATTTTCAGTCAAAGGATCGGGGGTTTTGGAAATTGTGTACAACATTACACAAAGAGTGGCATACTCTTAAAAAGAAATCTACGTCAGTTTTTGTTGTGATGCAGGAATCTTGATAGACTACAGGTAATCCTTTTCACGTAAAGCGGCTGGCATGCAGTGGCATCTCCTGGAATGGAAGGAGCTGGCTGTTGTAATCTGAGATGCCACCAATACTGGTTCTCGTGTGACTGATGATATAAGACTGTCTGAGAGGAGGACCCCAAAACTGGTCCACACAGCGAAGGGACTTGGAACTTTTCCTTCTTGGTGATGTGCCAGAAGTACTTTGGCAGCCTTTGTGGTATAAAGCAGAGTTTAACTTGATTTATATTTGAGCTGAATACACTTGTTGTCTTAAAAGCAGACCTACTTGAAGAGTAGCATTTGATCTGCGCTCCAAAATTCCTAAGTTCCTTAGTTACATCAATCACACGTGAGTTACACATAGAGTAATCAAAATAAGACCTTCCAGACGTGTGGAAAGAAAGATCAGGATTTGCTCAGCAGTTTCCTGAACCACAGCAGTACCTCCAAGTGCTTCCAACAGCCCTACCAAAGGACAGATTCTGGGCCAACCCAGACCTTGCTGTGTCTTGTTCTTTAATTACAGGTTTGACTTCAGCACCAGACCCTTTCTATACCTAAAGACATTCTAAGTAAATTATCCTCCCTGACACCTTTCACTGTCAGTATCTAAGTTTATGGCTGCCGAAAGCCTAATTTTCCATTGCTATTTGATCACAAATAGATGAACGCAAGCCAATTCAACCGAATATTTGGACTTTGCTACCATTTTGCTTATATGAAAAATTGATAGTATTTAAGATCCAGAATACTGATACCTACTATTTTTTTTTCTTTTTTGGCTTTTTGGGTCACACCCAGGGATGCACAGGAGTTACTCCTGGCTTTGCACTCAGGAATTACTCCTGGCAGTGCTCAGGGGACCATATGGGATGCTGGGATCGAACCTGGGTCAGCTGTGTGCAAGGCAAACACCCTATCTGCTGTACTATTGCTCCAGCCCCTGGTACCTTCTTTTAAATATAAGTTTCTATAGCAAGGTGTGAAGCTTTACTCCTGAAACAGAACAGTATTGTGAATCTACGGGAAATCAGTAAAATCAGACTAGAGAAATCTATTGACATTTATGTCTTCTTATGGAATATCTGTCAGAAAAATAATTTTTCACCCATTCTCTTACGTGTAAAGAACCCAAAGAGTGATTGGAGAATCCTATCCCAGTCCAGGGAGAAACTTTCTGGTGTTCGATCATTCCCGGGGCTCTATTTGAAAGATGAGGCCAGAGTTCAAAGAACAGTAGGGAAACAACCTGTGAGCAATGAGAATTCCATTGGCACTAGGGGGTGAGGGGGGGCACTATTTGAGGGTTCTTACTGCTATAGCCCTTCCTAATCACACAACTTTCCTCTGCTCAAATTAGCCAGGAAAGGAGAGGAAGCCAAGGATCCAGCTCCTTGCTGCCTATTTTCAGCGTGAACTTGGAGGAGCGGCCAGTGCAGAGCATGGGGTCATAACCTGAAATGCTGTATGAGGGCTTCTCCTCACTAATATCATCTCTTCATTTCTTGCTATGGACTTAGCTCACATTTACTGCATTTTTTAAACCACGGGAGAGGGGTGTATTTGGGCCATACCCATGGAACTCAGGGATGCTCCTGGCTCTGTGCTCATGGATCACTCGGGTGCTTGGGAGACTATATGTGGTGCTGGGGGCTGAATCAGGGTCCTCTATGGGCAAGGCAAAACCCCTACACTATTGCTCTGGTCTCTGAAAATTTATTGTTACTATGTTTTTTGATTTTTCTTTTTTTTTTCTTTGCTTTTTGGGTCACACCCGGCAATGCACAGGGGTTACTCCTGGCTTTGCACTCAGGAATTACCCCTGGCGATGCTCAGAGGACCATATGGGATGCTGGGAATCGAACCCGGGTCGGCCGCGTGCAAGGCAAACGCCCTACCCGCTGTGTTATTGCTCCAGTCCCTGTTTTTTGATTTTTATTTAAGGCACCATAATTTGCAATTTTGTTCACAACAGGGCTCCAATCCCACACCCGCCACCAGAGTGTCAGCTCTCCTGGGGTACCCTCTCACTCACTTCTCACGCAGCCCCGCACCCCTCATCTGAGGAAGATCAGTTCTGATGCGTCCACCCATGCTGGGTGGAGAGAACATGCTCTCTGAGTAAGGCCCCGCTCTGCAGGGTCTTGGTCACAGGACGAAGCCTAGACTCAGGCTAGTAGCCATTAGGGCACATAAGTGGGAGAAAGGATGAAACACCAGGAGTCTTTCCCCATTCACAGCCCATGTTTTCCTGCTCCTGCGTATCCTGGAGTTCCTAATTACAGGACCCAATGTTTACTTATCATGTGAAAAGTATGATCACTATGATTATAAATCCCTGACCCTGAAGATTGATTCCCATTTTTTTTAACTGAATCACTGTGAGATATACTGTTACGAAACTATCATGTTTGAATTTCAGTCATATGATGATCGAACACCCATCCCTCCACCAGTGCACATTTTCTACCACCAGTGGCCCCACTATCCTTCCCTTTCCCATCCCAACCCTCCTGCTACCTCTATGGCAGATTATTTCCCCCATTCTCTCTCTCTCTCTCTCTCTCTCTCTCTCTCTCTCTCTCTCTCTCTCTCTCTCTCTCTCTATTTTGGGGCATTATGGTTTGCAATATAGGTACTGAGAGGCTATCATGTTTGGTCCCTTATCTACTTAAGCACACAACTCCCATCCCAAATGATCTCTCCAACCATCACTGACTTAGTGATCCCTTCTCTATTCCAGCTGCCTTCTCCCCCAGCTCAAGAGGCAGGTTTCCAAATGTTGGAACAATATTCCTGGCCATTGCATCTACTGTTCTTGGGTGTCAGTTTCATATTATGTTATTTTATATTCCACAAATGAGTGCAGTCATTCTATGTCTGTCCCTCTCTTTCTGAATCATTTCATATAGCATGATACTCTTCATGACCATCCACTTATATGCAAATTTCATGACTTTATCTTCCCTAACAGCTGCATAGTATTTCATTGTAGATGTAGCAAAATTTCTTTAACTAGTCACCTATTGTTGGGCACTGGGGTTGTTTCCAGATTCTGGCTACTGTGAACAGTACTGCAATGAACACACAGGTACAGATGTCATTTCTACTGTGCTTTTTTGCACCCTCGGGATATATTCCCAGAACTGGTATTGTGGGGTCATATGAAAGCTCAATTTCTAGTTCTTGAAGGAATACCCATATTGTTTTCCAAAAAGGCTGTACCAGTCGGCATTCCCACCAACAGTGAAAGAGAGCCCCTTTCTTCCCACATCCACATCAACACTGGTTGCTTTTGTTCTTTTGAATATGTACTAGTCTCTGTGGTGTGAGATGATATCTCACTGTTGTTTTGATTTGCATCTCCCTGATGATTAGCGATGTGTAGCATTTTTTCATGCGCCTTTTGTATTTCTTTTTTGAGGAAACGTCTGTTCATTTCTTCTCCCCATTTTTTGTTTGGGTTGGAGGTTTTTTCTTGTACAATTCTTCTAGTGGCTTGTATATCCTGGATATTAATCCCTTATCAGATGGGTATAAGATTGATTCCCATTTATTTTTGTATTTGGTGATTATAATCTGAAACTTATTTATGCTATTCCAGCTTAAAAATGGCAAAACAAAATAGGTGGCTCTTTTCTCATATAAAAGCAAAGCCTTTTGTATCTAATTGGTATTAAGAATGAATATGGGAATGTGCTAAAATATTAATGCCATGGGACTTGGGTGGCCCAGAATCAGTCTGTAAAAGGGTGGCTCAAACAGGTGTTGAAACATTATATGACTGAAATCCAATCACAAAAAATTTTGTAAATGTTACATTACTGTGATTTATTTTTTTTAAAAAGGTGGCTTAAGGAAAACAATACTAATGCTAAGTATAAAAATCAAGGGTAAGTTAAAAATGGTCACACAGCTTGCCAATATGAAGCAGGCACAAGCCTTCGTGTATGATACAACGGAACTTGGAGTAATTTCCAAAAGTACCAGTAGGATTTTATAAGATCCTGTTCTAATTTCTATTCTAATTTTAGAATTATGCTCTATTTAAGGAAGCTAGACCCAGTTTTGTATGAAAAAATATGATTTCTAACATACTGCTAATGATGTGCAAAATATTAATAATTATATATCTATCTAGCACACTAACTCCATTGTAAATTTACTGATAGAAAAATACTGAAAAAAAAAGGCAAATAAAGAGGGTAACCAAAAATGAAAAGAAATAATTACTGTCATTACTGTCAAGTGACATTATAGATAATGTATATAGAATATTATAGAACATGTATATTATCTAAAATATACATGAACATGTATATTAGTTATAGATTCATGCAATCCTTCTCAAAATCCCAATGGCTTTTCCAGAGACAGAAGCAAGCATCCTAAAATCTGTACACAACTACACAAGACCCTGAATAGCCAAATCAATTTGCTCAAGCAGGCCCAGTAACGTCTCCATTGTGAGACTTGTTGTTACTGTGTTTGGCATATCGAATACGTCACGGGTAGCTTGCTAGGCTTTGCCGTGCGGGCAAGATACTCTTGGTAGGTTGCTGGGCTCTCCAAGACGGGTGAAGGAATCGAACCCAGTCAGCTGGGCCGGCCTCGGGCAAGGCAAATGCCCTACCCACTGTGCTATTGCTCCAGCCCAAAGAAAATCTCTACAAGGTTAAAAAGGAAGCTAAAGGATGGAGAAAATATTAGCAAGTCATGTATCTAATAAGGAATACATATATATAAACCCAAATAGATCTAAAAATGTGTTTATATATCTAAAGTACATAAGGATCTCACAGGGATTAGAGAGATAGCAGAGAGGGTAGAGTGCCTGCTCTGCATGGGGTTAACCCAGGTTTGATCCCTGGCACCACATGTGGTCCTCCAAGCTCTGCCAAGAGTGATGGTCCCTGAGTGCAGAGGCAGGAGTAATCCCTGAGTCCTGGGCTTACTCCAGTTGGTAAGCCTAAAAACCAACATAATAACAACAATACTAACAGTAATAAGAAATAAAGATCTAAATGCAAGAGGAAAAAATATCCAATGAGCCTTGGAGAGGATATGGATAAGCATTTATCAAGTGGAAACTGACAAGCGGGCATTGGCACCATGGAAAGGAGCTCAGTCCTTGGAGAGACACAACCAAGACCACAGCAAGCGATACACTCACACTCATGTTGGGGTGGCACCTATCAAAAAAAATTAGTGAGAGCAAAAGCTGGCCAGGGCATGCTGTTTCCTTTCTAGGAGGGAAACCTTTGGACATGGCAGGGAACAGAACATGAGGGGTTGGGGTAGCAAACCACATGGGGTCCTCCGACTAAAGACCAGCACCACCGGGCGACAGGAACAGCTCCAGAGCCACTGTGCATGCAGAGGCCCTAGTCCACTTCCCAGCACTGCACAGACAAGCACTGCTACATGTGGTCCTGTTGCCCTGAGCACCAGCTGGGGCCTGGCAGTACAATAGGGCCAGGACTGCACCATGGACTCAGCAACAAGGAGTGGCCCCGGCCCGCTGAGACTGGGAGTCAGCCCCTTCCCAATAATAAAGGAGAAAATAAAAATTAGAGTTACTGCATGATCCAACAATTCCATACTCAAGTTCTTACTTGAAGGAAACAAAAACCATTTCAGGAGGTACCTGCTCCCCGTGCCTATCCCAGCACTATTTCCAGTGACCGGGACATGCAGTGGACCTGGGTGTCTGGACAGAGAACATGCAGTGCCCGCCCCTCCATCAAGGCAACACTCTGAGAGCAGCATCCAAGGGGTGGGTCCACAAACAGGGTCCTCAGGACCACGGGAGACAGACACTCTGCTGAGCATTGCTCAATGAGGCAACCATGTGTCTCTGGGCTTGGCCCTCACTGATGTACACCCCTCACCATCTCCCAGACTGCCCTGAAGTCTCGTCCTGAACAGGACGGCACCTGCCTCCCATGGATGAGAGAGAAAGCAATAAAGCGCCTCAGAGCTGGATGGGCTGGTCGGTGCCAACAGCATTCCTTTGACAAGAAAGAGAATTTTTTCATTTCTCTGCACCATGTGTCTAGGTTCAATTAACACCAATAAAAGATGTTAGAAGACAAATCACAACACTGATTAACCTAGAGACTGCTGACACTGCTAAGTCTAAATTCTCTGTAATTACTAAAATTATGGGCTGGAGCGATAGCAGAGCAGGTAGGGCGTTTGCCTTGCACGCGGCTGACCCAGGTTCAATTCCTCCACCCCCTCAGAGAGCCCAGTAAGCTACAAAGAGTATCCCGCCTGCACGGCAAAGCCATGGCATATATTCGATATGCCGAAACAGAAACAAGTTTCACAATGGAGACATTACTGGTGACCGCACGAACAAATTGATGAACAGGATGGCAGTGCTACAGTGCTACTAAAATTATAGATTGTCAACAAAAAGGTTAAAATTGATTGATTTAGTGATTACATATGCACATGGATGTCTGAATTTCTGATGTCACAGAATTAAAGTTAAAAAGCTGCCAACTTTTTATAATTTCTTGTTGAGCTGGGGGCAGGTCTATCAGCAACAAAAAATAATGTGCAATACTGAGTCCCTGCAAGTCAGTGACAGTACCCCTTACATGATGAAAAGTGACACTGAATCTTCCTGTCACAGCTCTCACCTACCAACCCTGACCCAGAAACTTCAAATGGCATTTCTTCAACTCCCTTGCTACTTTCCAAGTCTGTTTTCAAATCCACATGTGAACAATCCCTTCAGATCATATTAAAAGACAGGATTACTAACTTTAAAAGATCAGCACTATTACCTTTCATGTGTGTGACCTACATACGAACTGTATGCCCACATACAAATTAGTAAAATATATGACTAGGGCTTATGTTCCTGTTAACATGAGACTGAGTTCATAAAGGTGGCAAAATAAGCTAATAAAAACATTCACCCCCCCCCCCCCAGGAATACACAATAACCACCTCTCTCCCCTTCTATGAATGCCCATGAAGGCATTCCAGAAGCATCTTAAGTAACAACATATTCCGAAGGGGCAGTCCAGTGTTGGTGACAGTCTGTCACTACAATTCATGACACAACCTTTATTTTTACAAAGCGGCTAACATATAAAATTCATGGCTTGATCCTCTGAAAACATGAGGGCTGTCTGATTCTATCAACACATCATTAATCCTCCCTGATTAGCTCCTCTGAAGAATTTTCAAAATTTCTGATGCGACAGCTTTTAGCAATTTCTTAAATTATTTAAATTTCAAAAATTAAATAGTTATAGTTTACAGCTAAATAGTTATGTATATGGCTGAAACAACTAGAAATGTGGATAATGTTACATTCCATACAGTACTGCAATTTAAAAAAATTTGTAGTTAAAATAATTAACCATTGGTTAAAATTTACAATGACTACCAAAAAAAAAGCACCTAAGTACTATAATTCTTCATTTAGAACAACGGGACGATGGTGCTGCAGTAGAAATTTTATCAACTATTACATCACATATTATACTAAGTTATATAGTAGCTTTTCTCTGATACCCAAAGTTTGTAAGGTCAAGGTTTAATAGTCAAAAGGATCAGTTCATGGCCAGAGAGTTAGTACAGCAGGTAAGGCAGTTGCCTTACATGAGGCTAACCCAGGTTCAATTTCTGGCACTGCATGTGGTCTTTGGAGCACTGCCAGGAGTGATTCCTATGTGCAGAGTCAGGAATAAGCATGAGCAACGCTGGTATGACCCAAACCATCCTGCCCCCAACAAAAAGAGAACCAATGCTGAGTGATGGCTTGTTTACGGTTGAAATGATGGTTCTACTTTCAGTATCAGTGCTGCAAACCACAATGTCCAAAAGGAAAGAGACAAAGAGACAGACAGACACACAGACAGTGAGAGAGAGAGAGAGAGAGAGAGAGAGAGAGAGAGAGAGAGAGAGAGAGAGAGAAAAGAAAAGCGCCTGACATAGAGGCAGGCGGGGGTGGGGGGTGGAGGATGATGGGAGGGAATCTGGAGGGGGGACACACTGGTACTGGGAAATGTACACTGGCGGAGGGATGGGTATTGGAATACTGTATGACTGAAATCCAATCATGAACAGCTTTGGAAAGGTCTCACAGTGATTCAATAAAAAAAGTTTTTTAAAAAAGGGGCCAGAGCGATAGTACCGCGGGTAGTGCGCCTTGCATGCAGCCAACCTGGGTTCGATCCTCAGCATCCCATATGGTCCCCCAAGCACCACCAGGAGTAATTCCTGAGTGCAGAGCCAGAAGTAACCCCTGAGCATCGCTGGGTGTGACCCCCCCAAAAAAAGCAACAAAAAAAAAAAATAAAGAAATGATGATTGTTCTGAATTCCCTTCTAAATCTATGCTTACTATAGTGAACCTGATTCCACATAACAGCCTGAACTACTCTTTGTAAGCAAATCCCTATCTTGTGCAACATTCCAGCCTCTGCCAGTAGAATCCACCATATGTCAACATCTCAGCCCTTCCATACACCAACGCATTGTGTCTGCATTCACTTTACACACGCCTTGAAATTAACCTTTTTTAAACTGTCGATTCAGTGACTTTAAAGTATATTCACACAGTACCCAAAGTATATTCAACCACCACCACCAATATCTAATTACAGAACATTTTTATCACCCTTCAAAATAACTGTCACCAACTACCAACTAGTTCTGTCCTCCACCAACCCCGGACAACCACTACTCTCCTGTCTCTATAAAATTGTGCACAGCTCAGACACATGGACTCACATAAGCTACCTTTCATGTCTGGCTTCCTTCAATCTGCACAATGGTTTCAGGGGTGAAGAATGTTTTGGTTCTTCTTAAGACTAAATAATCTATTATGTGGATGCATCTTATTTATTAAAATGGCAAATGAATAACTTTGAGTCATTCTCTTTTTTTTTTTTGACTAGTCTGAAAAAATGCTGCTTAGGTAAATTCAGTTTTACAGAGGGCATGTTTTCACTTCTTCCACTTAGGAGTGGAACTGGTGGCCCATACATTTAACTGCCAAACTTTCTCCAAAGTTTCTGTACCATTTACATTACTACCAGAAGTGTGTCATAATTTTATTTACTCTACATCCTTGTCAAGAGTATTGTGACCGCATGCGCAACTGTGCAACCTCTTATACTCTAGCCCACTGAGGTTGTAACATATTTACTTGTTTTTTCTTACATGTGGGCTTAAATGGCTCCAGAATGAAATACAACAACCTTCACACACTTCCCTCTTATTGTGGTGGGAAGACGCTCACATATTGTGTGGGTGTTTGAGTATTATCTGTAATGAACTACTGTGAATTACTTTATGAAAATAAAATCTATAAAAATTGTTTAAAAAAAGACTATTATTGCCTGTACTTTCTTATTATATCTGTCCAAGTGACATTAAGCATCTTTTCCTGCACTTACAACATTTTTGTGTATCTTTTGGAGAAATTGTTTGTTTGGGGGGCACACTGGCTGTGTTCAGGCTTACTCCTGGCTCTGTACTCAGGAATCATTCCTGGCAGTACTCAAAGGACCATATATAGTGACGGGGATCAAACCCAGGTTGGTCAAATGCAAGACAAACACCCTACCTGCTGTACTATCACTCTGGCATCTTCGTAGAATTTTTTACTCAAATTCTTCGCCTATATCTGAATAGCTTTTCTTTATTGCTGAGTTGTAGTTCTTTATGTGCAATAAGAATTATGACTTCCTCAGATATACATCCTCCCCATCTATATATTACCTGCTTTCCTGAGTGTCGTTCCTACTTCTCAAAAATTAATGAGTCTGAACTACCTTTCGTTGTTTATGACTTAGGTGTCAACTCCAAGGAACCATTGCTGAAATTTTTGTTTGTACTTTGTTAAAGCTAGTACTAAGGTTTATGGTTTGGTGTATAAAGTTACAGCGCCTTCACCACCACCACCTTGTCATTTGTGGCATCTCTCTTTCTCCTTCAAGGCCTCTGTATCAGCCCCCTGCACTACATGGTAATCTGTTATATAATCAAAGGCCAAGGGAAACCACTGCTTTATCCAAGAACACAAATATTTGTGCCTTGTTTTCTTCTAGGAATTTCTCCATTTTCACTCTTACGTTTAGGTCTTGGATCTGCTTGGAGACAAGTTTTGTTTGTGGTATTAGTGGGAGTGCAACTTTGCACATGGATATCTAGGGGTCCCAACACCATTTTTTGAAAGGACGACTTCCCTCTACTGAGCTGACTTGTTTTGCAAACCAAGGCCAAGAGATTGTCACTGTTCAACACTGCCCACTTCCTTATTTTGTCTCTCTCTGTACCGCAGATGCTTGAGAACATCTGGTATCTGTCATGTCCAACTTAAATTTAGCTTAGCATGGCACTCTCTAATTCCATCAAGTTGCAGCAAACCACATGACTTCATCTTTTGTTAGGGATGTACAGTATTCCTTTCTCTATATATACCACAATTTTTTTATCCACTCATTTGTCATTGTCCGTTGGGTTGTTTCCATATACTGTTTATGTGCTAATCACTACCATCAACATAGATGTGCATATATCTTCTTTGAAGAAATTTTTTTGTGGGGAACAGATACTGAGAAATGGAATTGCTGGGTCATATGGAAGCTCTATTCTCAATTTTTTGAGGAATCTCCAGTCTTCCATAGAGGCTAAACAAAACAACACTCCCACCAAACACTGCCTTTGATTTGACCACATTCCTGCCCTTCCCCCAACACCACATACACACACTGGGTCTTTCCAGGCTTTGCTATGTGCCACTCTCACTGGTGTGAGAGAGTATCTCACTGCTACTTTGATTTGCACTCCCTTGATCATAAGAAATAAGGAACAATTTATTCAGGGTTTTCCTGTAGGGCTTACTCCTGATTCTGTGAGCATGGATCACTGGTGGGGCTCTCGGGATCACATTAGATGCTGGGGATCAAACCTGGGTTGGCCACATGCAAGGCAAGTGCCCTACCTACTGTGCTATCTCTCCAGTCCCTAGGAATTCATGTTTTCTTCATGGAAGTATCCGTTCATCTCTCCCCAGATAGTGCTTTATATACTTCGATATTAGTCCTCTTTGTCTAATATAAGTAACTATTTCATTGTAGCCTAAATTTCTTTTGCCATACAATGTCTTTTTAATGTGATGTAGTTTATTTTGGGGTTTGTTAACTGTAATTAACAATAGAGTCAAATCATTAAAGACACTTCTGCGGTCCATAAGCTGGAGAGCTCGAGCTATGTTTTGCTCAATGAATTTGATGAATTCATTCTTATTTCAGGGTCTTTTATCCACTTTGAATTAACTTTTGTAAATATGAGATACTGTCCCAGATTTTTTCTTTTTCTTTTCTTTTTCTTTCTTTCTTTCTTTTTTTTTTTTTTTGCATGTGACTATCCGCTTCTTCCAACACCAATTTTGGTTTCATACAAATTTTAGGATTAAAAAAATACTGTGAAAATGCCACTGGAATTTTGGGTAATAGTGCAATAGAGATTGCATTAAATATGTACACTGCTTTGGATCTTTTAACAGTATTAGTTCTCCCAATCTATGAAAATAAAATACTTTTTCATATATTCATGTTTTCTATCATTTCCTTTATTAGAGGCTCCTCACAGTTTCCGTGTCTCCTGCCTCTGGCTAATGACTCTTAAGTATCTGATCATTTTTATCATGTTTTAAATGTTTTGCAGACATTTCATGTTAATGTAGAAAAATTCGATTGACTTCTGTATTTATGCATCCCACAGATTTTGTCTGAACAGTTTTGGGGATTACATTTTGGTTTTGGTTTTTGGTGGAGCCTTTAGGATTTCTACATATAATTTCATGTCATCTGCAAATAGATGTAGTTTACTTTCTTTCCAAGCCTGAATATTTTTAACTTCTTTTTAGTGCCCGAGTGTGCTGGCTACAATCTCATAAATACGGTAACAAATGGAAAGGAAAATATCAGAGAAGTCCTCTTCATTCCTCCCTCAGGAAAAATCTTTTCCTCTATCACCACTGAGATTAATGTTAGCTACCACTTTCACCTAGATGCTGTCTATTATGTTGAAGATCAACACTAAGTCTGGATTACCCATTTCCAGTTACTGTTGATGCATTTATTATATTTTACATTATGTATACCACTACTGCCAGTGAACAGATTTGGAACATCGTCATCTATGTGCCTCTTTGTGTGTGTGTGTGTGTGTGTGTGTGTGCGCGCGCGCACGCGTGCGCGCACACATGCACACAAATGTGCACACTATGACCAAAAGAATTAAAGTTGTTAAACATGCTTAAGATGTGATGAAAAAGATATAGGGTAGATTTTTTTTTAAAAAAAGGGAAAACCAAAAAGCAAAAATTAAAACCAAAATGATTCAGATAAAACCATAGCAGAAAAAAAAAAATCCAGACAACCCCAAGGCAAGAGTGCTAATACAAAGGTTAAGACACTTTACTTAGATGCAATCAACTCCACTTTGATCCCCAGTAATACCTCTGTTCCTTTGAGCACCTCCACGAATAGTCACCAACATGAATAGATATCCAGGTATGCACCTGGCCCCACCCATCTGCTCCCCACCAAAGAGAGAGAGAGAGAGAGAGAGAGAGAGAGAGAGAGAGAGAGAGAGAGAGAGAGAAGTCCTCAGAATATATCAAAAAGCAAAAGCAAAAAGGAAAACCCTTTGAAAATAACAGAGAAACTGGATGGAGGGACTTAAATTTTCACATGAAGAATTTTATACTTCAAAACTCTTCTATATGAAATAACCAAAATGAAGGGAAAAAAATACTTTAAAAAATGTGAGTGCATTACAGAGGCAGGAAAGAAAAAATATCAAAATGATCAAGTAGAGCATTTTTACAAAAAAAAACTTGATGTTTATGTATAAGGAAAAAATTATATAAGTTTATTAGTTTTGAGTTATTACTTTTCACTCAGCCTTCAGTCTTTGTACTTTCTATCTCATGCTTTCTATCTCATACTATGACCAAGAGAATTAAATTTGTTAAATTATGAACCTTTAGCCTTCTCCTCTGCTATATCCACTTATGTCACTATTCTACCTACAAACTTCTGACTTTAAAGGTGTGCCCACTGCCCCCAGGGTCATGTATGGCCCTCCTTACTATCAATCCCAATTTTATTCATGACCCCTAAATAAGAGCCATCTTCCTTCACTGCCATCTTTATTGTCATGCAATTTGACTGACACATTTTCTAACGACATTCTACATACATTACCCTCTTTCCCTCTTCCCTACCCAGCATAAGCTAGGGAAAATCTAAATTAAAAGTGACTACGCCCAAATAAAATGTCATTTCTGACTCCATGAGGTAAAAGCAGAGACTTTCATATCTGTAACCGAGTTCCCATGCCATCATACCGTGTCTCTGTTCATGCTCTCTTACAAATGCACTGAATAGTTATCTTTCCTAAAAAGAAATGATGGTGCTGAGATGGAACAGCAGCTGTAACTTTAGTTCTAAACAGCTAATTTCTACGAAATTAGACATTTCTGGAAATGTCTCTATGAGTGACTTGGGAATGAAGGGTTATCTGAGCAGTGTCAGTCAACACAGCATCTTCCAAATCACAGGGCATTGTGTATTAGTGGTTCACAAAAATCAGTAAAGCAGGAAATAAATACTCAGAATAGAAAATAAAGCAGCAAAAGAAGACAGAGAGAGAGAGAGAGAGAGGGGGGGGGGATCTGCCATAGAGGGGGTGGGGGTGACTTGGTGGGGCGAGGTTGGCGGATTGGCGGGAGGGAAACTGGGGATACAGGGTGGGAAATGGTAAAAGGACAGGTGTTAGAACCTGCATGACTGAAACCCAATCATGTTCAACGTTGTAGCTTTGTAATTAATATCACAGTGATTCAATAATAAATAAATAAATGAGAACATACACAAAGTCAAAATAACTTCTGGTGTCTGATACTTTTGTTTCAGTTTGCCACATATTTATAGGGCAGATCATAAACATAATGCATTTCTTTTGTTTTGATGCCACATCTGGCAATGCTCAAGGATTACTCCCGGCTCTGCGCTCCAGGAATCACTCCTGACAGGCTAAGGGACCTTATGAGACACCAGGGATTGAACCTAGGTCTACCACATGCAAGGCAAGTGCCCCACTGTACTATCTCTTCAGCTACTATATTTCTTACTGTATATATGAGAAAATGTTTGAAAGTCAATGGCTCAATGCAAGATAAGCAAGTCAGTGTTATAGGGAGAGAAAGCTAAGGATACAAAAGATGATTTCATAACATATAGCTAATTTTAAATAGATGTCAGATAAGTAGCACTGCACTGTCCTCCCATTGTTCATTGATTTGCTTGAGCGGTTACCAGTAACATCTCTACTGTGAGACTTGTTGTTACTGTTTTTGGCATATTGAATACTCCACGGGGAGTTTGTTAGGATCTGCTGTGCGGGCGGGATATTCTTGATAGCTTGCCGGGCTCTCTGAGAGTGACGGAGGAATCAAACTCAGGTTGGCCAGGTGCAAGGCAAATGCCCTACCCATTGTGCTATCGCTCCAGCCTGTCACATAGGTAAAATTATCAAAGATGAATGGCCTCTGTTGTTCCCTGAATTTCTAACACTACACTAGATTCTAAAATAAAGGGCAAGTAACTCTTCCCTGGTTACTATCAGTCCTGGTTACTATCAGACCTATTTTCATGCCTCTGATTATAGACTAAGTAGAACAAGGGAATTGTGAGTTATCAATTAAATTTATAAACCATCTGATTAGCTAGCCATTTCAAATGAATCATCCTGAAAATAAAAGGCTGGGCAAGTAATCATAATAAGCAAGTAGAAGCAGTGAAAGGAATTCAGTTACTGAATTAAAATACTAACCCAACATTTGTTTTCTGGATTTGACAAAACATTATAGTTACAAGGAATCTTATAATTGGGGAAACTGGGTGAAAAGTACGGGAGAACTATTTTTGCAATTTAGGAAAGCTAACTATTAATTAGATTTCAAAATAAGAAGTTACTAGATATTCTATGTCATCCTTTATTGATGTTAGTTCAAATCTAATATAGGACCGGTCCAACTTTTTAATTGGATACACTAGGTTTTAAGAATAAAAACAAGTTAGAAAAAGTGACTTTGAAATAAATGTAAACTATCACCTGATGTATAAACCGTCACTGCTTTCATTTAAAAGACACGGCCCTGCAAAAAGATTGTTTAGACTAGACAGGCTTAAGTGGAAAAAGTTATTGCTGAAATCGTATAAATCATCTCAAGTATTCTTTGAGTTTAGCTTTTAAGTGTCTTGAGTTTTTTTTTTAATGTTCTGAGAAAGTTTGGATCACTTTTCACTCTCCATAAATCAGTCAGAATTTCAAAGCTTCCTGGAGACAGAGAAAAACATACACATGTGAAAACAGGGATTGCGTCACAGCAAAGTCAAGGACCTGACGATGTGTGCATCAAGGGAAGCAACCAACTCAGCACTTATGCTACTAGAGAGGAAAACTGCCCTCAGACAGCAACAACCACACACGGCGAGGAGTGCACTTCGAGGCACACGGCCATGGGAAGGATACTGACAGCCAGCACCCTGTCATTCTAGGGCCTCCAGAGAACTGGAAAATGACTATGTCAGACAGTCGAACAGAGAACACAGACTTTTCCATTTTAATACATCAATTGGCTTTTCTGCTCCTACCCATCCTACACGCAACTGAGGAAATCACCGTAACCACTCACTTGTTTTAACATGTTATTGCTTGCTTTCCCTTTTTATTAGTGACTCACTGCAACACAATAAAATATTTAACATTTGTTCAAATTTGTGGCAAGCCCGTCATCAGACTGGGTGCTGCTGACACTTATACTTCCTCTGGGGCCCACAGAAACCTAGGGAAAAGATTTTCCCAGATCACCTGCAGACTCAAAGTGTGTCATCTGGACCCAGAGCCCGGCTCTCCATGCTGCTACTGTGCAATGGACCATGGACAGCTCACCTCTTGCTCCTCGGAGGAGCCACGTCTGCTCAGGCCAATACTCCCGGAACCTGAGCATAGTACAACCTGCTTCCATGGGGAACTTTGCAGGCTTTGTGATTTGAAAAGTATACTATGCATCTTGGAATGTTTTATTTTTTCTTTTAAACACACTTGTCCCCTTTCAAATCAAAGTAAACAAGAAGCACTCTAGAGGCTGGAGAGATGGCCTAGCAGGTGGGGCACTTGCCTTGCATGTAGCAGTCCCGGGATCAATCCCTGGCATCCCAAATGGTCCCCTGAGCCCACCAGTAGTGATCTCCGAGTGCAGAGCCAAGTATAAGTCCTGATAACAGCTCGATGTGACCTCAAAACCAAGTAAATAAAAACAACAAAATGTTTGTTTTCAGTAAAACCATAAACAGAGCATTGGTGTTCAACTCTCCCACTGCTGGCATTACTTTGAAAGTTCAATTCACCATAGAAGTCAAGGACATGTGTAAACAGACAAACACTGGGAAGAGGCAGCAAAAATCTTCTCTATGCTATGAATATATCTCTATATACTTCTATAGATATACTTAAAAAAAACCCTAAAATTCTTTTTAATATCTACTCATTATCTAAAAAGGTTTAAGTATTGATCAACAATGCCAGTCACGGTCTAGAGATGTCGATGAGCAGCAAAGTACATACTCTGAACAGAGGAGACCTGAATTTAATCCCTGAAACCTGAAAGAAAAGAAAAGGAAAGGAAAGGAAAGGGAAGGGAAGGGAAGGGAAGGGAAGGAAAGGAAAGGAAAGGAAAGGAAAGGAAAGGAAAGGAAAGGAAAGGAAAGGAAAGGAAAGGAAAGGAAAGGAAAAGAGAAAAGAAAAGCAAAGAAAAGAATGAATGCCAGTCACAAAGTAAGCATGTACCCAATACACAAAGAATTGACCATGGCATGGAATACTACTCTGCAGAGAAAAGGAAGAAAAGTATGCCTTATGAGACAAATGGACAAATCTTGAGATGATCCTCCTAAGTGAAATACGGAAGGAAATGAGAGGCAATGACCAGATGATTTCATTCACTGGGAATATGAATCACCAAAGCAAAAGGAACTGAAGTAACTCCCAGACCCAGTGAAAATTGAGAAATTGCCTGAGGGACAGGAGAGAGGTAAGCTGTGAGATTGCTGAGTCACACTTGGAACACACACACAAAGGTGTGAAGAGTGACCCAGAATGTCATTCTGTAAACACAGCACAAATCAGTGGAAAAATTCGAACTGACAAATGTACAAAACAAAGATGCATGAAAATGTTGAGAAAGAACTTGTAAAATTCATGGGGGTGCTTGGATCCGGTGCATGAATCGAGCCCATTAGTGTCAGCGTCTCTGCCCCAACACAAACCAGAGAGACCCCTCCCCCCCCCTCAAGTGACTACCTCACCTGCTCAGGAACCTCAGGAAGTGGAAAGCTTAAAGATAAATTTTGATGTAGTTCACAAGTCAACCTAAGTAAACCTGAGCATGGAACAAAGGCAGATTTTGCAGAGCAATGGGGAGATGAATCACTTAAAAACCAGTTAGTAAACTACAGTTGCTTCCAAATCGTGTACATTATCTCTATCCCACCCCACCATGCATTAACCAAAGGTTTAAAAGGTGGGATGAAGCCATAAGAATCCTAAGAAAAACAAGGGAAAATTTAAAATACTTAGGCTAGAAAAGTTCTTTCTGAAAGAGACAGGAAACAAAAAAAAGTTGGATAGACTTAAGTAAAACTCACCATCACCACTAAACAAACCAACCAAAAGAAAAAGTAAAAAAAAAATCGCAAAAGGAACTAGAAGATAGGACAGCAGGCAAGACACGTGTCTTGCACATGGCCAACCTGGATACAATCTCAGGTACTGTATAGGGTCCCTGAGGCCTGCAGAAGTGATCCCAGAGCACAGAACCAGGAACCAGGAGTCAGCCTTGAGCACCACTGGGAGTGGCCCGAAAACAAAAACAAACAAACCATAACAGAATTTGAAAGAAATTTTTGAAATGGGGGAAATACGTAAGCCATAGAATAATTTCAAGCAAATACAAGTTCCAGTGGGGCCAGGGAGCCAGGTCAAAGGCTGGGTCACACAGCTGCCATGTATATCCAAGCACCGCCAGGGCCAGCCCTGGTGACTATCTGAGCACTGCTGACCCCCAAGAAATTACAATGTTTATGAGCTGTTCAGTTCAGTATAATTCAAAATCAAGTTATTAATGGGATTACACGTGTAATCCCATCAGCGGCCAAGACTCAGAGACTATAAAATCCAGGTCCCGGAACCGTGCGGCCGTATTCACGGCCGCACGACATCTTATCAGAACTTTTTTAATGACATCTTATTGTCTCATTCCTACTTTAGACAAACTTGCAGGCTATCGAATGTAGCCTGCCCACAGGGCAGAGTCTGGCAAACTCCCCGTGGCGTACCAAATATGCCAAATACCAGTAACAATGATGGGTCTCATTCTCCTAAAGAGCCTTGAATATAATCTCAGAGCTAGGATGAAAGAGACGTTACTGGGGCCTGCTCGAGGCAATCGACGAATAACAGGATGATGAAATGAAATGAAGTTATTAATCAGGGTTGCTAAATGAAAACGATCTAGATTTTTACCAGTTTTCAGAATGTTTCATAAACTGCATACCTCTTTGGTGAGCAATCCCATTGTAAGGAGTTTAAGGACATAGTATTGATGTTCATAAAAAATTATGCATCCAAATGACCAACAGTTCTGTAATATTATCCATAGTCCTTAATAACAAAATAGGTTTAAAATTTGGAGCCAGATTTGAGGTGAGGAGCATAGGGATGGGGTGGGGAGGGGGAGTCAGTATCAGAGCAAGGGGAGGGGAGGGAATGTGAGCGGCAGACGGGCCGGCTGGGGACAAAGTGGGAAGAGTGGCCACAGGCTGGCCTGGCAATCCCGCCATGCACCCCGGGCTCAGCTCCACACCACACCACACCACAGCAGCACACTCCGCCTGGCACCATCATAAAGGCCCCAGGAAGACGTTTGAGGAACAAAGTGAACAACGTCTCAGCTACATTTCATCAAGTACAGAACCGAATCCTAGTGAAAGACATCCAAGACTCTGAGATCATTTGGGAGAAGAGTTTAAGGGCTCAGCATCCCCTCCTCATTTAGTAATCCTCACTGCCTGGGCTCTGGCAGAAGGCGCAGCTCTCTGGTCACTGGTTTCAATTTTCTACTCCTCTTCAATGGATACAGAAAACCTGATGTTTGTGTCTCTAGAAGTCACTAAAGCAGTGTGTGTGTTTGTGCTTCTGGTTTACAAAGAACTAGAGAACACTTATTAATAATAAATTTTGAAATTTAATTTTACAAGATCACATAAAAAGTGAAAAACCCTCCATCCATGTATGGAATAAGTATTTGTTAAAATGTTAAAGCATTCTCCGATCTTTTTTTTTTAAATAATAAAAATATATTTTTAGGATGGGGGGTGAGAGGGATACTGAGATCCGTGGTGGTGGGAAATGGGCACTGGTGGAGGGATGGGTATTTGATCATTGTATAATTGAAACCCAAGCACAAAATTTGTAAATCTACAAGTGTACCTCATGGTGTCTCACTAATAAAAATATAAAATATATATATGTGTATATATATATTTTTATCTATGATTTTACATCCATTGTTCCCATGAATTCAATTTTTTTTGGAAGGGGTTCTGGTTTTGGGGCCACACCTGGCATTGCTCAGGGCTTATTCCTGGCTCTGTGCTCACGGATCACTCCTGGCTCTGTGCTCAGGGATCACTCCTGGCAGCACTCAGAGGACCATACAGGATGATGGGGATCATTGGCCATGTGCAAGGCAAGCACTCTACTAGATACCGTATTATCGTGAGGACTTTATTAGTCAAGATATGTGGAGTCGTGGCACAACAGCATAATCCAGTGGCTTTAGCAGCGAAGACTTGCTGCTCTCTGCACAGAGAATGAACCGTCACACCGAAAGATAACTGCCCTGTTGGCTCCACATCCTCAGCGTCTCCTGCAGGAGGAAACCAACTGGGGCTGGGTCAAGGGAAAGGACTTGCCACTCAGCACCCATAGTTCTCAAAGGCTGAAGGCTAGCAAAGAAACACTTCGCTCCTGTTTCATGCCTTCAGTCTGATCAAGTCACAGGGCCATTTAGCTGGCCACTAAATGCATGAAACATGATACGCAATTCGAGCAAGTGCTTGAGACACACATGGACTCTGAGTGAAGAGGACTGAGGAGAACCACCTGGGCCCAGCAAAACTTGCTTAACCACCCCGTGAACACTGGACTCTTTCCGATTGTTTGTCAATGCAGCAGCTATTCACTTTAAAGCTTTATATGGTTTTCCATTTATTTCTTAAGAATAAATTCTTCAATGTTACAGTATTGGTTCAAGGTGTAAATAAGTGTTCTTGATCCCCTCCACCTCTGCCATACTACTTCCCCTCCTATAAGCAAAACCATTTCAGAAGACCAATAGTGTACAAACGGATTCTCCTTTTATGAAACATTTATTAATTTGATAAATTGTTTCCATTTGCATATTTTTGTGTCCCAGGAAAGTCAGAGAATTTTAATATATTATATATGTGAATAATTACAAATATAAATAAGTGTTACATATATTATATATTGATATATTAACCATTCATCTTTTCATTGATTATAATTGACCTTTTAAAGTTTTTGGTCCTATTTCCCATGGGGCAAAGGTAAAGGTAAAGGCCCTTCCGTTGATCATCGATTTGCTCGAGCGGGCCCAGTAACGTCTCCATTGGAGACTTTGTTGTTACTGTGTCTGGCATATCGAATACGTCACGGGGAGCTTGCCAGGCTCTGCTGTGGGGGCAAAATACTCTCGGTAGCTTGCTGGGCTCTCCGAGAGGGGCGGAGGAATCGAACTCGGGTCGGCCATGTTGGCTGTGTGCAAGGCAAACGCCCTACCGCTGTGCTACTGGAATTTTGTTCTTCTGTTGTTTTATATTCTATTTTGTATGAGCTCTTTATGCAACAAAATGTAAAATGTGATCATCTTTTTAAAGTTTGCTCTTGTGAAAATTTTATTCATCTTTCTGATAGAAACTCAGATTTTTTACAATCAAATGGATTTTTTCTCATTTGTGACTCTCCTATCTCTTTTTAACTTACTATCCTCTCAATAAAAAAAAGATATGTTTTCCTATACATACTAATTTTTGCCTTTTCCTTTCCTATTTAGTGCCTAATCCATCTGGAACATATTTCATGACAGCAAATTGCACTGTATTTTATATTAGACATATTTATAGCACTGTAGCCCTGTTGTTCATCAATTTGCTCGAGCGGGCCCAGTAACGTCTCCATTGTGAGATTTATTGTTACTGTGTTTGGCATATCAAATACGTCAAAGGGAGCTTTCCAGGCTTTGCCGTGCAGGCGAGATACTTTTCGTAGCTTGCTGGGCTCTCCAAGAGGGGTGGAGGTATTGAACCCGGGTCGGCTGGGCTCGCCTTGTGCAAGGCAAATGCCCTACCGCTGTGCTATCACTCACTATATCACTATCACTATCACCCCGTTGTTCACCGACTCACTCAAGCGGGCCCAGTAATGTCTCCATTCGTCCCTGTCACGTTCTAGTGTAGCCCAACGACATAATGGGGGCTCCTTCAGGATCAGGGGAATGAGGACCATTCATTGTTACTGTTTTTGACATATCGCGTATGCCACGGTTAGCTTGTCAGGCTCTGCCATGCAGGTGGGATACTCTTGGTAGCTTGCTGGGCTCTCCAAGAGGGATGGAAGCTTTTAGGGCAGCCTCTAATGATCTTTACAGGTGTTCCTAGTCAGGCATATAGGCAGGTATGATACTCTCAGTAGCCTGCTGGGTTCTCTCTGAGAGTGAGAACTAGAGAATAAGAGAAGCTTATTTTAGAGTCTCTGGATCCTGGCCATTGATGGGGTTACACGGCAGTTGGTGTGTGTAACTGTCTAGCTACGGGAAGGTAGGGGAGCTGGGTGGAGGAGGCCCAGTGCCGAACAGAGCAGGCTTGGAGATCTCAGCCCCGGGTCCCGCACACCTGGGTTCCTCTGCTGGTTCCTCGTCCAAGCGTGTGGAGAGTGGTCTCAGCATGGCTTTGGCTGGGTCCCGGAGGTCTTCAGTTGTCGGGGCTCTGCTCAGGGTGGAGAGGGAATCTCAATCGCCCTCCTCCAAGGGGCCCCCCGTGAGGACAGCCAGGCGCAGGGGCAGGAGACTCCTGCAATGCTATCACTCGATATATTTATATTATAAATTATGACAGAGAGAACTCCAATCCAAAGTAGATAATATGCATGTTCCCTCTGCCTGTGATGCCTTTAGCAAATCACTTAATCCTCATTTTAACCATATACCATAAACGCAAAGTTTGAAAAGTTTCTTAGCTTTAGTACGCAGTGAATGAACATGCTGGCCAGGGGCATTACCCAGAATATCAGGAACAAATAAACTACAAGATCTTTCTTCTGCTTCTCCCCGTCTCCCCCTGACTCCCCCCCCCCAAAAGACACACATTAGCTCTGGCCTGTCTGTGCCTGGAACTTCTGGCACCAGGGGCCTGCCTGTACCCTGCCCCTGCAGAGGCTCACCCTGTCCTGTGAGCTCTGCCTCCACACTGCCTTGGAGAACCACCCACCAGGGTCTCCTTTGGAATCCCAATGGCTCTGCTGACCCCATTCCTGATCCTCTCTTTCTCTTCCCCATCTCCCACTAAGTTTTCTGAAATTCAGTAAGTAGAAAAGAATCACCTGAATTTTTAATCTCCTTTCTTTGAAAGGAGCTTTTTGTTCTACCAAAAAGCTGGGTGTCCGCTGAGGCTCCACCCCCTTCCATAATCTTCCCCGGTGCCTCCCTCCCCGGCCTGCAGGGAAGGGAAGTGTTTCCTTGTACCCAGACCGTCTCCCAGACTCTTCCTGATGCTGCTCTGACTTCACCTCCCCAACAGTGCCGTGGCCATCACTCTTCCACTGCAGCTGCTGCTACAAACCAGGTCGCCTGCACTGAGTCCGAAAGAGTTTTTCTTTCTGCTTTACTTTCACGACCACCAATGCTGCTGATAGTGCTGACCCACAGATAAAACCGGGTGTGAAGACCCTGCCACTGGACAGCCACCTGTTAATGTTTCCTGTAGCAACAAAAGACTTGTGGATGTGATCAAATTAAAGGTCTTCAAGCACTGTGGCACTGTCCTCCCATTGTTCATCAATTTGCTCACACGGGCCCAGTAATGTCTCCATTGTGAGACTCGTTACTGTGTTTGGCATATCGAATATGTCACAGGTGGCTTGCCAGGCTTTGCCATGTGGGCAAGATACTCTCGGTAGCTTGCTGGGCTCTCCGAGAGGGGTGGAGGAATCGAACCGGGATCGGCCGAGTCGGCTGTGTGCAAGGCAAACGCCCTACCTGCTGTGCTATCGCTCCAGCCCTAAGATCTTCAAGGGAGCCAATAATTCTGAATTATTTAGTGTCCCCTAAATATGCAGGACAAAGGTATTTAAGAAAGAAGCAAGATCTTGGGGAGATGAAACAATCATATAGCAGGTACAGTCCCCTGAGCACTGTCAGAAATGATCCCTGAGTGCAGAGCCAGGAGTAATCCCTGGGAATCTCTGGGTATAGCCCCCAAAGAAACAAACCAAACAAGAAAAAAGATGCAAGATCTTATCAGAGATGCAAGAAAGAGAAGGAGTAAGAAACTAATGAGAAAGGTAAGCAGAGAGAAAAATGCGGCAAAGCAGGAGCCCTGGAAAACCTTCAGTCCCAGGAAATATGAAATGCTGGAGTTGACTGTCCCAAAGACTGCACAAGACATGAGCCTCACCACACAGCCATCACCGAAGACCTGTTTCCCACATCCGACTTCCAGAACTTTAAGAGAATACCATTTACTGCATCACTGTCCTCCCATTGTTCATCGATTTGCTCGAGCGGGTCCAGTAACGTCTCCATTCTACACCTAGAACTTATTTCTAGCCCCAAATCACACTCTCCCATCTGTTCCTGTACTAGACCTTATCTGTGCCCAAATCCACCTTCTCCTGTCTGTTGCTACACCTGCACCTTGTTTGTGCCTGATTCACCTTCTCCTGTCTATTGTTACACCTAGACCTGGTTTGCTGTTGCTGCCACTGAAAGCCCTTGAGAAGGTGGATTTTGGGGCTGGAGCGATAATACTGCGGGTAGGGCATTTGCCTTGCCCGCGGCCGTCCGGGGTTCTATTCCCAGCATCCCATATGGTCCCCCAAGCACCGCCAGGAGTCATTCCTGAGTGCAGAGCCAGAAGTAACCCCTGTGCATTATTGGGTGTGACCCAAAAAGCAGAAAAAAAAGAGAGATAAGGCAGATTTCAAGTATTGGTTTCCTCAACAATCTCTTCCTATCTTCCCTGCTTTCTCTCTAGTAACATTGCAAACCCCCTGGAAGCTCAAAACCTATAGTCCTACCTACTGCACCCCACTCTTAGGCTCCCTCATGTGCTCACAGTCTCTCTACTCAGTGAAGTCCCACTCATGGGAGCGACAGCACAGACCCTCAAGCCCAATGCCTCCACTGGTCCCGGCAATACAGCCCCCAAGCTACAGTGTTACTTAGAGGGACCTGCCCCAGCCTGAGGATGATAGCTGGGGAGTGCTCAGTGCAGGTTGTGCAAGACTGTGGAGTGCTCAGTGCTAGCATATAAGGCTGGGGAGCACTCAGTGCAGGTTGCACAAGTCTGGAGAGTGCTCACTGCCAGCATGTAAGGTTGGGGAGCACTCACTGTGAGCCATATATGACTGGGGAGCAATCGCTGCCAGCTATATAAGGCCAGGGGGCACTCACTGCAAGCTGTGTAAGGCCAGGGTCCCGGAGCTTACACTTAAGGAGTAAGTCCCAAGCAGCAAGAATGTGGAAGGAAATGAGTTGAAAACAAAAGCTGCGAAGCTCAGACTCCATGTACCTTCCCCTTAAAGCAAGTGGTCCTTCAGGCCGGAGAACTGCAGTCCTGCTGTGGGGGAACCTGAGGACAGGGCTCAGGGCCAGAACACCAGAGCAGGGAGACCTGATATGGCCAGCCCAGTTCCACCTCCTCCTTTCTAGCTGTTTGCATGTACCACTCACTTGAGCAACAATGCGACCTGAGGAGAGCCTTGTCACACGGGCAAGGGAGAGAAAGCTGGTGAGAAGCCCTTCCATGGACCGTCACACCACAACAATGAGGGCCCTGTGCCCGCTCACAGATAACACCCACAACACATGAAAACCTGGTATATTTTAGTTGGCTGCCAGGGAACACGCTCCCTGAAATTCACAGTCCAAGAATCTGGAGGATAACAGATTTCAAACCTTTTTAAATGAACCCGGGAAAGCAGAAACTTCTAATATTCTGGACTTCTGTTTCCTTCTTTCTAGCCTATGTGAATTTGCAGGCCAGAAAACCAGTGTTCGTAGCCCAGTTCCAGACAAAAGGGCAAGTTGGTAACTCAGCTGGAGGGGCGCGGCTCGGACACAACTGGGCAGTTCTGCAATTTCCTGGCACTGTAAATCAGAGAGCTAGAGCCGCTGTCACACATGCTGAAACCATATAAATTCTCAGGAAAATGAGTTATTCCTGAGATTAAAGGGTTCAATTTATAACACTTCTGTGTTTTAGTTACAAAGTCATAAATAAATCTAGATGACAGAGAAGGTAAATATTGTCTCAGTTGTTTATGTAGCCAAAGAGGAAAGGAATTTAACATGCAATTAACCACTTAGGTGTTTTCAGATATGCACCAGATGGTCTTTGCATATAAGATTTTAAAAAAAGGAATACTTTTTGTTGTTTAATTTTAATATTTGCTTAGCAACATCAAAACTCAACCTGAGTAGTACCTTCACTCACATTTCCATTTGCCCAAGAGCGAGGGCATAAGAACAGAAGGAAAAGTAACTTCTTTCCTGGGGCGAGAAAACTAAATAGAAGAATTTACCCAATGATGGAAGTTGAATTCTCTGGAGAGAAATTATGACTTTTAATCACCTTAATCACCCAGGGTTCTAGTTCTACTGTTTAATTAAAAAACAAACAAGAAAAAAAAACAATTTTAACACATGAAAAAGAGAATTTTAAGCCATTCTTTAAAACAACATCTTAACAAGTTGTATGGCAAGAATAAAGAGCAAAGATGAAAAGCAGAGCTCGGATTTCTACACAAACAGATAATCACGCTTAAGCTTTAATCATGGTTTATACTTGCCAGTTTTATAATTAAAAAATAACAAATTAGGGAAAATCTGCCATTTTGGTAACAGATGTAAACATAATTTAATAATTACTTCTTATCTTCATGTTTTATTAATTCTAAAACTTTTACTTTAAAGGTAAAGGTAAAAGGTAAAGGCCCTCCCGTTGATTGTCGATTTGCTCGAGCGGGCCCAGTAACGTCTCCATTGGAGACTTTGTTGTTACTGTGTCTGGCATATCGAATACTCTCGGTAGCTTGCTCTCCGAGAGGGGCGGAGGAATCGAACTCGGGTCGGCCATGTTGGCCGCTTGTAAGGCGAACGCCCTACCCGCTGTGCAATATTCAATGTGATATACCAAAAAAATCAATAACAATTTTATTTTAAAAATTGGGCTAATATTATGATATCTGTGAGTACTTGAAATAGCTAAAATAAAAACAAACACAATTAAAAATCTATTTGAATGCACCAATATCAGTTCTCTATATTTCTCTAGTTATACAGATTTATCTGTAGCTATATATTCATTTTTACTGTATGCAGAAATCTTCAAAATGACTATGCAGTAAACAGGAAAGAAACTACATCTTAAAAGCAAATCAAATCTTAATATCCACATTGTGTGGAGCAATGCCATTTTCTCATGGTGCCTTTTCTTTTTAGAGACAGTAACAAATGAAAAGTTCTATATCAAAACGTGCTAAGAGTGTCTCCAAAGCTCTCCACACTCCCCACTGTACTGACTTCGCACCCACTCCTGCTCGCTCATTCACATCGTCAGGTCTGTGTGGAGTCACCCTGGGATGTGCACACGGGACAACTGGACTTACCACTGGCTGCACCCCACGTCCCTATTGGTGAATTCACAGTCACTTTCTTTTGCACATAAAAGCAAAACAATAGCAATGCTAGTTTCAAAAACTGCTCTAAAAATTGAACATTTTGTGATGAAATTTGTGATGAAATTACACATGAACAGTAGACTGGACGTTCATTTATTAGTTGGCTGTCTGGAAACTCAGAATACACATCCAAAATAAATGTTCTATAAATAATGCTTCAAACAACCAGACCGTCAATGTAGATCTAAAATAACAGGAAAGAGTGGAGTATCATGACACTGCAATTGCAGTAGTTAGGGGAAAAAAAAGTATGCTTTAATTTTTGTTCTTTGCTCATATTGGGGGGGGGGGGGGGAGCAGGACCTGAAAAGATAGTACAGCAGACGGGGGCACTTGCCCTGCACTCAGCCGACCTAGGTTTGATGCCTGACATACCATAATGTTCCCTAAGCCCCACCAGAAGTGATTCCTGACTGCAGAGCCAGGAGTAAATCTTGAGCACCACTGGGCGTGCCCACAAACTTCCCTCCAAAAAGAAAAAAAAGGGGGGGGGGACATTTTAATTACATTCCCAACCACACTGGATGATCCAGTATGTGCATACAGATTTGATATTCGCCTGAGGGAGCTGAAGCCACAGCACAGTAGTTAGGACACCTGGCTTGCAGGTGGCCAGCCCCAGTTTGAATGCTGGCACCATAATGGTCCCTGAGTGCAGAGCCTGAGTAAGTGCTGAGGATTGCTGGGTGTGAACCAAAAACCCAAACAAGAATGAGTTCTTTCGAAGAAACAGACACAGAATGGTCTCTTTCGGATGCAGGATCTAAAGAAACAGGATAGGGGAATAACAAGTGCCCAAAGGCAACAGCAACTGAGAACCGTCTTCAGCTTAGAAGCTTACCTAGGAGGGAAGGCAGCGAGGGGCACTGGGACAATGATGGAGGGAAGGACACTGGGCTGGAGGTCACGGTGCTGGAACAGTTTGAGTATGAAACCCTAAGAGTAAGTTTGTAAACCATGGTACCCCAAATAAAGATTGATTTGCTCGAGCTGGCCCAGTAACGTCTCCATTGTGAGACTTGTTGTTACTGTGTTTGGCATATTGAGTACGTCACAGGTAGCTTGCCAGGCCAAATAAAGAATGAAAAAAAAAATCAAATGTTGCAGCCAGAGTGGTAATACAAAGAGAGGGTGTTTGCCTTGATATGGCTGACCCAGGTTTGATCCCCCAAGCACTACCAGGAGAAAATTCCTGAGTGCAGAGCCAGGAGCAATTCCTGAACATTGTTGGGGTGGCCCACAAAAACAAAAGCAACAAACAAAATCAATCAAATATTCCTCTAAGACTTCTAGATCGCCTCATATTACCCTGCAAATTCTCCCTGCTCAATGCTGCTGACTCTACAGCTGAAGAAAACATGGTGTTTCCATACAACACTAGTCTCACCGTCGCCTGGCTCAGGCCATCTAAGCCAACAGGAGTTGGTTCCCAGCATCTCCAGTTAGCTATCAACTCATCAACCTTGACATTCTCACCCCCTGAAGCACAAAGCTCCTTTGTATTCCAGGTGCTGAATCTCATCCTGGTCCCCAAAGGTGGTCCTCCAAAGTGTGGGTCATGACACTCTTCTTTGTTCTATTTCTTCCCCAGTTTTATTTTATTAAATAAAAGGAAAAGTTACAAAGTCATTTGTACTTGGACTTTCAACATACTATCGTCAATGTATGTCGAAATGCCCCATTAATGTTCCACCACCAACCCCACCACCAGTGTTAACCTCCCTCCTGTATCCCCACATTCCCTCTCACTCCTATCCCAGTCGCAGCCTAACACCTTGGCAGGCACTTTTCACGTTTGATTATTAAAGTTTAGGTCTCGTAACTTCAGTCTTGTTGACTCTAGTTTGTATATTTAGCTTCTTTAACACCACGAATGTAAACCCCCTTAACCCTTGACCCATTACTTCTCATCTATCTCTCCTCCCTGTCCCCCTCACTCTATTTCTTTCCTTATTCTCCCTTATTCTGGGGCCAAGGGTGATCTAGGCACTCCACCTTTAAATCATTGAATTTCCTCATCCAGTTACTCTACCTACTACATGGAAGTGATATCCTATGTTTGTTCTTTTCTTCTGGCTTGCTCCATTTCACATGGTATCTTCCAGTTCTGTCTGATGTAGCAGAATGTATGATTTAATCATTCCCTACAGGTGCACTGAATTCCAATGTGTATAAACACCATGTTTTCATGACCCGCTGATCTGCTAGTGACATCTAGATTGCCCTCTTCCCTGTTTTTGTCATATCTCCCAACCTCTCAACACACAACACTCATGCTAATGGTTTCCACAATCACACCTCTAATCCTCACTTCAGTCATGTTTTAAAAAAAAACTTTCATGCAGCCTCCCAGAGTCTAACTTGCAAGTGCAAAGTCACTCCCTCTGCAAGAATGAGAAGGCCAGCACCCCTGGGGGAAATAACACCATAGTTTGAGTATGAGTGGATCAGCTAAGAAGCTTCAGGTGTCTTTTTTTTTCTTTTTGGGTCACACCTGGCGATGTTCAGGGGTTACTCCTGCCTTTGCACTCAGGAATTACTCCTGGCAGTGTTCAGGGGACTATATGGGATATCAGGGATCAAACCTGGGTTGGCCTCATGCAAGGCAAATGCCCTAGCTGCTGTGCTATCACTCCAGCCCCAGCTTCAGGTTTCTTACCTGGGAAAGAAACAGTAGGGTTAGGGCTGGAGCGACAATAGCACAGCAGTGAGGGCACTTGCCTTAATCACAGCCAACCTGGGTTGGATCCCAAGTATCCCAGATGGTCCCCCAAGCACCGTCAGGAGTAATTCCTGAGTGCAGAGCCATGAATAACCCCTGAGCATTGCTGGAAATGACCCCCCCCCAAAAAAGAAAAGGATAAAGAAATAGTAGGGCCCTACTATATATATATATATATATATATCCTTTGTATTATAGATTTTATATATAATATATATAATATATACATATATATGTATATATATAATATATACATATATATCCTTTGTATTATAGATTTTATATATAATATAAACATATATATATCAGAAGGATAAAGAAATAGTAGGGCCCTACATATCCTTTGTATTAGTTATAGGGCCCTACATATCCTTTGTATTAGTTATAGATTTTATATATATATATTTATATATATATTTATATATATTTATATATATACATATATACATATATATCAGAAGGTCTCCATCTTCTTGGCTTTTTTAAATAAATTTTATTAAAGAGCCTTGATTCACAAAATTACTGATAGCTGCATTTTAGGCATACAATAGATCAACACCAATCCCACACCAGAGTGTCAACTTCCCTCCACCAGTGCTCCCAGATTCCCTCCCCATCCCAGTCCCACTCCACTTCCTCCTGTCAACTTCACAGACACATTACAAAGTTTCAGTGGCTGCTGCTTAGGTCTCATGTTTCAGTTCCGGTGATCTGTGTTTTGGGTGTAGGACTCTCCCCCTCACTCATACCTCTAGTATAACTGAAGTCCTGGTGTCTATTGGTTCATTACTTCTTGTTCTCTTCTTCCCCCTTGATTTGTTTTCTTCTCAATCTCCTCTCTGAAACTGGGGGAGGATGATCTAGGCATCCTCTCAGCTTTTAAGCTCATGTGCTTACAACTCAAAGAAATAAAAGGAGTTCCAGGAATGTTGTGTTTACTAAAAGTTTGACGGACAGCAATACTTAATAATCATGATGTGCACTGACACCCCTCCCCCAAGAATTCCTTTCTAATACCAGCTCCATGAAGGCAAGATGCTTGTCCGTGAGGGAGAGAGCTCAAAGGGCTAGGGTTCATATTTTAAATGTGAGTTCAAGTACAAGAATGATATGATCCCCAAGCAGCATCAGGAGCATCCCCCAAAAAGCACCCCTAAATAAATATATAAATGCAAGTATTAAAGTCAATATAACTAAATATAAATAAAACTAACAGGGCTGACCAGAGAGATAGCACAGGGGTTAAGGAACTTGCCTTATAAGCAGCTGACCAGGGATTCAATCCTCAGCACCGCATAGGGTACTTCTAGCCCTGCTAATAATGATCCCTGAGCACATAAAACCAGAAGTAAGCCTTGAGCCCAATCGTTGTGGCTCCAAAATCAGTCAATCAAAACTAAATAAGACCAATAACTGATTTGTTCCATTTGCCGCTAGACTCTCATTCCTAGATTCCCAGGCAGAATGATACAGAGCAAGCACTGAATAAAAACAGTTTTATGCTTTTCCCCCCTCTCACTCTTCCTCTTTCTTTCTGTTTATTGGTTTTTGGCCCACACCCAAAGGAGCTCAGGGCTTAGTCCTGGTTTTATGCTCAGAGATCACTCCTGGCAGTACTTGAGAAACCATATGCAGTGCTGGGATTTGAACTACGGTCAGTTACATTCAAGGCAAGTACCCTGAAACTCAGCTATGAGTAACTGTGTAAACCATAGTAACTTAATGAAAAATTTAACTAGAAACAGAACTACGTTATGACCCAGTGGTTCTGCTTCTTGATCCATCCTAAGAACCCAAAAACCAAAAACACATAAAGAAAATTTTAATGTGTATGTACATTGCTGCATGTATACACAGAGACAACAGAATACTACTCAAATATAACAAATTGTGGGTTTTGGCTACAACTTGGCTAAATGTTGTGTTAAGCAAAATAAATAAAATGAAGAATATAATCACTCAAATATGGTATGTAAAGAAAAAAAGAAAAAGAAAGGGATTGGACAATGGCTAATGAAAACCAACTGTAGCAATAAAAATAAGGTCACAACTTGGGAAGTGTAGATGGTAGGGAGGGAGGAGAGCATAATGGTAAAACATTTTCGCACTGGTGGCATTAGTAAAGAATGAACACCAAAAACAAACATTAATTTTATTGTATACCATACTACCTCTGTAACAACTTATTTTCTGGGGAGGGCGGACCCCACAGTGCTCAGGGCTTACTTCTGGTTCTGGATCACTTCTGGTGATATTTGGAAGACCAGGTGTAGTGCTAGGGATTGAACCTGGGTTGGCAACATGCAAAAGCAAATATCAATCCCTATACAATCTCTCCAATCTAATACGTTGATTTTTTTATGTGTAAAAGAACTCTATATTTTATATTGTTAACAGATATAGCCTTTTTTGGAATTCAGTTTGGAGGCTTTAAGTGCTAAAAATAGGTTAACCAAATAATCCCAAAACTCTACCCCAAGATATCTATCCAAGTAATATAAATATACTAACTCAAAAAGATATGCACAGCTATGTTCACTGCAAGGTTTATAATAACCAAGCTCTGGAAACAGCCAAGTGCCCCCAGCAATAGAGATGGGAGCTAGTAACCTGACTGCCGGCAGGATGTGGTCTCATTCTAGTTTCCACTGCTTAGCTGACACACTACAGTAAATTTCGGAATGTTGTTTTTGCACCTACCAATACCAGTAGAACCCTAGATGGCATCTGGAGGCCACCACACACTGACATTTTCTTCCCCTCACCCGACCCACCCTTCATTATATCAAATGATAAAATCAACATGGATAATAACACATCTACCCACAGCTTGGCAATCCCTTTGATCTAGAGTATCAAAAAAAGGGATGGGACCCTGGTTCTTGGGAGGAATCCCCTCCTACTTCTCAGAAGAAGCAGACTACACCCCCCACTCTCTCCCATACAGTCTAACAGATCACAAAAGACTTAACGATACTGTCCTCAAAGACAGCCTGGCTGGTGTCCCTTCACTGACTCCCTTTTGCTCAAGTGAAGTCCCATTCAGTAATATCTGGCTCTTGTGTCATATGTTACGTTAGGGTGCCTCTTTGGGATTCTGTCTTTTTCTTGCTGTTGTTGGTTTAAATTTTTTTAACTGAATCCCTGTGAGATACACACTTATAAAATTCATGATTGGGTTCCAGTCATACAATGTTCCAACACCCATTCCTTCACCAGTGTACATTTCCCACCACCAATGTCCCCAGTTTTTTTCCAATTCCCCTTCCTCAGCCTACCTCTATGGCAGGCACTTTTCTTCTTTGTCTCTCTGTTTCTCTCTCTCACTCTTTTGCTCTCTCTTTCCTTTCGGACATTATGGTTTGCAATACAGGTACTGAAAGATTATCAAGTAATACCTATGTAGCGGGTAGGGCATTTGCTTTGCACGCGGCTGACTAGGCCGATATGTTTTCAATTCCTCCACCCCTCTCGGAGAGCCCGGCAAGCTATCGAGAGTATCTCGCCCTCACAGCAAAGTCTGCAAGCTACCCATGATGTATTCGATATGCCAAACACAGTAACAACAAGTCTCAAAGTGGAGACGTTACTGGGCCTGCTCGAGAAAATCGATGAACAACGGGAGGACAGTGACAGTGACTGCCAGCATGATAAATAATGTGCATAAAACCCCTTAATTTATAGGTGTGTGGTTTTAAGGGTAAATTAGAATTTTTTTTGTGAAACTATTATAAAGATCTACTGTATAGATCTTCCTAAAGTTATGGTGAGCTTACAAACAAGTAATCCCTTGGTAAGTTGAAAATATCTTAAGCACAAAATGATGGGAGTTTTTTTTTGGGGGGGAGGCGGGGCTGCGTGAGATAGTAGGGGGAGATGCTCACCCAGTGGTCCTGAGGGCTCACTGCTGGCTCTGTACACAGGGATCATCCTGGTAAGCTCCAAGAACCAATGGGGTGCCATGGATCCAAGCCAGGTTGGCTGTGTGCAAGGCAAGCACCCTACCAGCTGTATTATCTCTCAAACCCCATGTTTCAAAAAGCTTTTGATATACCTAATTACTGAATGTCACAGCTTAGTATAGTCTTTCTTAAACATGCTCTGAGCACTTATGGTGGCAACACAATATTGACTACCTACCTGAGCACTGGCTATCTTCTTGAGTATGTTTGAGTACTGTATGTCTACCTGGCTATTTATCTACCTGAGTACTAATCACCTATCTGAGCACTGGTTGTCTTGCTGAGTATTAATACCTACCTCAGTATCAGCCATCTTTCTGAGTACTAAGTGTCTATCTCAGTATTGTATACTTGAGTACTGGTTGTCTATATCAGTACTGGCAGTCTTCCTACTAACAATCCACTTGAGCATTTGCTGTCTATTCTTGTGAGTGTATGACTGTGAGTTGTGGCTTGTTTCCACAATCCAGTATCCCCAGCATAATGTACAATACAAATACTGCTAGCCAAGGGAAAGATCAAAATTCAAAGTATTATTTCTATCCAATACATATAACTTTCACAGTATCATAAAACTGAAAACTCCTAAAGCATAAACACCATAAATTTAGGACCATATAACTCAATAAATGGTAAGACGCCTCCTGCTGTTTCCCTGGACAGGTCATTACCAGAGACAGTATATGTAACACATCTATGAAAATAAGCGGTCAATAAATGCTAATTATCTCTATACTAAAGACTTGATAATCACATTTATCTTTTACTGTAAGCTGTTTTTTCATTATAAAAAAATTTAAAGAATGCTGACTAACTGCAGATCATTTTTATCCTTATTTCCCAAGAACTAATAAGAAGCCATTAGTAGGAAGAAAACACGCACATATGGGGGAAAAGGCAGTTGGGATGGAGAAGAGACCACTAAGTCAATGATGGTTGGAGGGATTGCTCGAATGGGAGACGTGCTGAAAGCAGACTAAGGACCAAACACAACGGCCTCTCAGTACCTGTATTGTAAACCATAATGCCCCAAAGTAGAGAGAGAGTAAGAAGGAAGGTGCTTGCCACAGAGGCAGGGGGTGAGGTGGGGGTGGCGGGAGGGATACTGGGAACATAGGTGGTGGAAAATGCGCACTGGTGGAGGGATGAGTGTTCGATCGTTGTATGACTGAACAGTGTATTATATGACTCAATCATGAAAGCGTTGTAACAATATCTCACAGTGATTCAATTAAAAAATGTTTTAAAAAGAAACATACAAATATGGCTGAAGATGTAAAATCAGTCAGACAATTTCTAACATTTGCCTACTGTGAAACTTCAACACACATTTGAAGAAACTGAAGCATTTCAGGGAGAAGGTGATCACTCCCGACTCACAGCAAAAATACCCGAGTAGAGCTATTCATTAGCATACAGTAGAATCAAAATGTTAGACTCACAGTATTTGGAACATAGGGTAAGCCATAAAACTTTTCCTGCGTTTCCTTGAGAATGTCTGTTGTTGACTTCTTCAGAGGATGCTTCCCATGGTAGATCTGATCCAAAGTGGCATAAAAGACCTAGGCAGAAAAAAACATCTTTTTAATCTTGGTAGCCCACCCTTACACCTAGATATTAGATGTTTACTAGAATAATAGTAACTACAAGTCACAGTTGAAAACATTCAGAAGTATTCTGAGACATTTGGGGCTGTATATCAAATTCCATGTTAATTATGAAAAGGCAAGCTCTCAACCTTTTCATGAGTGAGGATATTAGGAATGTTAAATCTTACCTCTAATGTATTGCATTTGTGCACATGGGCATGTATGTATGGTGTGCTGGCATCAAAGCCAAAGACCTCACACATGTGCTGGTTACTAAGCCACACCCCTCCCTATCAGATACTCTTTATGTAAAAAGTGCAAATTAAATTCGTGCCTTCAAAAAAGTAATTCTACTTACTGTGTATGTATATATCTATATATAGAAATATGTGTACATACAGCATATATACACACATAGTGAGTTCTACTTAACATCAGTAACTTCTTGGAAACTGTTACTTTAATTAGGGTGATTAACAGTGAAACCAATTTTACCAAGGCTGTCACTGTCACTGTCCTCCGTTGCGCATCGCTTTGCTCGAGCAGGCCCAGTAACATCTCCATTGTGACACTTGCTACTGTGTTTGGCATATTGAATACATCACGGGGAGCTCGCCAGGCTTTGCCATGCGGGCAAGATACTCTCGGTAGCTTGCCGGGCTCTCCGAGAGGGGCGGAGGAATCAAACCTGGGTCAGCCAGGTCGGCCGCGTGCAAGGTAAATGCCCTTCTGTGCTATTGCTCCAACCTACCATAGGCTAACTGATATAAATAAGAACTAATTTTTTATGGTACATCTCTGGCCACAGAAACATCATAACTTTTAAATAATAACTCAAACCACATCTTATATTAAAACATTTAGTATTCATGTGCCAGCCCTCTTATCGTCACTATCACTATCCTCCCGTTGTTCATCAATGTGCTTGAGTGGGTTGGTAATGTCTCCATTGTGAGACTTGTTGTGACTGTGTTTGGCACATTGAATACATCACGGTAGCTTGCCAGGCTTTTCCTTGCGGGTAAGATACTCTCGGTAGCTTGCTGGCTCCTCGAGAGGGGCGGAGGAATCGAACCTGGATCAGCCGGGTCGGCTGCGTGCAAGGCAAATGCCCTACCCACTGTGCTATCACTCCAACCACAGCCCTCTTATTACAGTATAGTATAACAAATCAGCAAATGGCTCTGAACCCAAGGCAAGACAGGAGCTGAGCAGGAAGTCCTGCCATGGCCAGAAGCATACCAGAGGGCTATTTCTACGTACCAACGAACCTGGCATGCACAGATCACACCAGAGGACCTGGAGAAAACCCTCAGAGAAATAAGAAGAACAAGCACACTCCAGGAATCCTTGATTCCACCAGGAACTGACTGATCTTTTTACTCCTCCACATCATCATGAAACCGCATTATTAAAGATGGATACACACACATACACAGAGAGCTATACTTTTTAAAATATGAACAAGTATATTACACCTGTGACTCTCTGAATCTAAGCAACCCTGTTTGGTTTCCTTCAAGAATGCTGATATGTCTTAAGTGAGAGAAATTAAATGGGCATTGGCTAGCTTTGACAAGAGGTGGAAGCATTCTCAGGTGAGTGAGATGGAGGAAAGCACCCATCCCTCGGTCCCTGAGCACAGACATTACAAAGACTTCTGGGGTACTGCTGGGATGTCTGAATTAAGGGCAAGTCAGCTCCAATGCCTGGTTTCAGGGAAAACACCAGTAGTGTCTCCAGGAGGTGGGGAAAGAAAAGCTCACTCCCCTCTGGTGAGAGCCACTGGCCAGCAAAATGTAGCTGGTGATAAAAGCATTCGAAAAGTTTATACTCAAAATCAGCTGCTCACAAAATTCCGCAAGCTAAACTGGACATAGAAAACCTAAAGTAAAGCTAAAACCTGCTTTTGCGTTGCACCAATGCCTAACTTGACCTTTAACACTGGACAAGTCATCTGAAGTAAGACAGTGGAAAATGTTTTATGTTAAGGAAAATTAAATTCTGCATCACTTGATCACTTGACATCCCGTTACTCATCGATTTGCTCTAGCGGGCACCAGTAACGTCTCCATTCATCCCTGTCGCATGCTAGTGTAGCCCAATGGTGTCTGCTCATTCTAGGAACACAAAGAGCCTCAAACCGATCATTCAGGGTCTTCACAAAGAAGTCTGACCATCTCATAGATGGGCAGCCACGTGATCTTTTGACATCCCCTGGAATCCAGTCGGTAACAGCTCTAGTCCAGCAGTCATCTCTAAATCTCATTACTTGTCCAGCCCATCTGATTTTCGATGCCTTGGCAAACGAGATAGCGTCCCTGATTCTTGATCGTTGACGGAGGTCGGAACTCCATATTCTTTCTCTCAAATACCACTAAATACCATTTCTTGCAGGTTTGCAGCACCATATTTGATAGGGTTCAAATATGGTTTGAACCATGGGGACACCTGCAAGGACGATTAGAGGCCACCCTAAAAGCCTCTATCCCTCTCAGAGAGCATGACAAGGTACCGAAAGTATACCGCCCACATGGCAGAGCCTGGCAAGCTATCCGTGGCGTATTCAATATGCCAAAACCAGTAATTACAATGGGTCTCATTCCCCTGACCCTGAAAGAGCTACCAGTAAATTCTGCATGTTAAAAAAAAACATGCAATTATGTTTTCAGTCTGTATCGTTCTTATTCAAAATGGAATTTGTAGAGCATGTGCAGCTGTTGACTTGAAAGAAAGATGAGGATTATCTTAGATAAAAGAAGATTGCTCCATGGTTGGCAGCCTGCCTCATAAGCTAGAGGAGAAGGCAGCTGAAATGGAGAAGGGATCACTAAGTAAATGATGGTTGGAGGAATCGCTCGGGATGGAAAATGTGTGCTGAAACACGATGGCCTCTCAGTATCTGTATTGCAAACCATAATGCCCAAAAGTAGAAAGAAAGTAAGAGCGAAATTGTCTGCCAAGCAGGGAGTAGGGTAAGATGGTGGCGGGGGCATATTGGGGACATTGTTGGTGGAAAACGTACATATGGTGGAGGGATGGGTGGTCAATCATTGTATGACTGAAACTCACACATGAAAGCTTTGTAACTATCTCACAGTGAGTTAATTAAAAAATTAATTAATTTTAAAGAATAGAAATGTAAATGACCCCTTACCTTTTGGTTTCATCTAAATACAGAATTATGGTTCTATATTATACAGCAAAATTTAAACCTTCCCTAGAAAAATACAGGCATTTATTAAATATAAATATTGCTTTACTCCAACTGGTAATCTAAAGATACAGCTAAATACAGTTCCACTCATTCTACCTTCTATTATGAGTAACAATGTATAAAGAGAATCAGAGGGCCCTACCATTACTCATCTTGTCTATATTTTAACAAGAGTCAAGAATTAGGATTTGAAGCTCAAATTCTAACCTCAATAGAGGTGTTTTTCTGGTCCTAATCTATGAAACAAATAGAATTAAAGTGGTTTATTGCTTCCAATATGCCTTTTACAAATGGAAGGCATAAATATGGACTTTAATTTTAATTAAAAATTAACAAAACAGAGCCAAACAAACTGAATATGCATTTATTTCCTACTCATTTTCTGATAAACCAAACAATTCTAAAACTATGAGCCCATTTCCTTGCCTGGGAAATAAGGTATAGATGAGAGAGTGAAACCAAGAAACCTGCTGGAAAGACACTCCCCACCCCCAAAATAACAATGATGAAAAGACTGTTTACACTGGGGCTGAAAAGATAGTAACACTTGCCTCACATGCAGTTGGCAATTTTGGCACCTCTTATGGTCCCCGAGACTTGTCAAGGGTGACTTGAGCACAGGACCAGGAATAAGCCCTGAGCACCACTGAGTGAGGCCCAACTACCAGGAGTACATCCTGAGCTCTACCAGGTGGGGCCTCCAAATCAGTCAAACAAACAAACAGACTGTTTACACCCTCCAAGAAATAAGAAACCATTTCCTCTCCCCTTTATGTGTTCCGAGTTCACCCGCATCGTGTGTGAGCCGCTGAGCCAGCAGCTCTGCACAGGGCTTCCAGTCCCTTTCCTGCTTTCCCTCTCCAGCCTCTGTCTCTCAACCTCCCTCCCTTACATCCTCCTCACCCTCCACCACGTGCCTCCTTTTACTCTTTTTTAGAGAAGGAAAGAAGTGGAAAGTTCACAACTGGTTTTCACTCTGAGGGGACTCTGAGGGGCCCGGGGCCTGAGAGAGCCCAGGGACTGGCCCCGACCCTCACCCCGACACCTGAAAAGGGGATGATCAAAACTACTGTTCAGAAAGAAAGCTAGAGAGCAAAGCTCTTTGGAAAGGTGCGTTTCGGGGCTGGAGTGATAGTACGGATAGTACAGCGGGTAGGGCGTTTGCCTTGCATGCAGCCGACCCGGGTTCAATCCCCAGCATCCCATATGGTCTCCTGGGCACCGCTAGGAGAAATTCCTGAGTGCAGAGCCAGGAGTAACCCCCGAGCATAGATGGGTGTGACCCAAAAATCAAAAATAAATAAAAGTACAGCCATACCACCCTGAACGTGCCTGATCTCGTCTGATCTCAGAAACTAAGCAGGGTCAGACCTGGTCAGTATTTGGATGGGAAAAGGTACATTTCTGGGCAGGGGAAGAGAGTACAGAGAGAGGGGATGCCAGCTTGGGAGGCTGGAGCCCCAGATTCAGTCTCCAGGATCACAAGTTCCCAGAGCACTGAGCACATGGTTCTCCAAGAATAAGGCCAGAAGCAATCCAGCATCACGGACTGCTGCCCAAAAACCAAAATAGATGAGCAAATAAATAAATAAGTAGGACTTCAACTACAGTTATAGCTATTTAAAGAGTCAAAGGAATTTTGCCAAATAGTATTAATTCTTCAAATAAATCAAAATCCTTTTGATTCATGCTGATATAAAGACTGAATAAACACAAACATTGGGCTGGAGCAATAGCACAGCGGGTAGGGCGTCTGCCTTGCACGCAGCCAACATGGCCAACCCAAGTTCGATTCCTCCGCCCCTCTCGGAGAGCCCGGCAAGCTACCGAGAGTATTCGATATGCCAGACACAGTAACAACAAAGTCTCCAATGGAGACGTTACTGGGCCCGCTCGAGCAAATCGACGATCAACGGGAGGAAAAAAAAAAAAAAAAACACAAACATGTAAATTCATGACCGTGTCAACCGGATGCACTGTTTTCAATAACACTGTTATTTTAATGTACTACACACCCAGAGTTTATTCATCGTTTGTCAGGACTGAATTATACGAAATCATAAAGCAATATAATAGTAGTTATTTAATTCAGTACTGTAATAGACAAGTACCTTAAAACTTTCTGAATCTTTTTCAACTATTTCCACCCCATATTCTATTGTGGAAGTTGCAAGGCAATTTTTCTTCACTATGCCAGAAATTGGCCAAAATAACTGAAGAGTTCTTTAAGTCCAAATTTCTTCTACATCTAGAAAAAAGTGTATTTGTGGGACTAGAGCAATAGCAGAGCGGGTAGGGCATTTGCCTTGCATGTGGCTGACCTGGGTTCGATCCCCAGCATCCCATATGGTCCCCCGAGCACCGCCAGGAGTAATTCCTGAGTGCATGAGCCAGGAGTAAACCCTGTACATAGCCAAAAAACAAAGAAGTTTATTTGTAATTAATAGATGGGGGTGAGAAATGGGGATAGGAAGAGGGGTGTGTGTGTCTGTGTGTCTATGTGTGTTAGCAGTTATATTCTAAAAACAGGTAACAATCATTATAATAACTGATGATAACAGGAGGGTGTGTATGTGTATAGCTATACTAAATGTGTAACTGAATCATAATGTAGTAACTATTACTGGTGAGTGTGTGTGTATGTTAGTAGTTATACTTTTAAAACAGATAACTGAATCACTATACAGTAACTATTACCAAAGGGGTGTGCGTGTGTGTGTGTGTGTGTGTGTGTGTGTGTGCAGCAATACTTTTAAAACAAGTAACTGAATCATTATAAAGTGGATATTACCCAAATAATGGATGGATAAATTTAGAATTTGTTTATATAACTCTCAAGACCTGATGTTGAGTAAGATCCCATTAATAATGTCAGTAATTACAAATAAACTAAACATCTGGTGTCATGCAGACCTGACCCATAATTTTTCTATTCTTAATATGGAAACCTGGAAAACTGGTTTTGGATGTGTCTAAAACAAATAAGTCATTTGTGGTTTAAACTGTGCATCTAAAACCACAGTTAGAAAAAAAGATACAAAGTGAATAAAAATATATAAAACTCAGTGGCTGCAATGCAGGATCAAAAAGCAGACTGTAATTTTTCTAAAATTTTTATTTTCCCAGCTGAAAAAGGGAAGTAACCTTATTTAACAACTACTTTACAGAATAGTGTGAAGACTACATGAGCCTATTTTGGGCACGTTCTTTGAACTCGAAAGATGTTTTGAGACACATAACTATTATAATCCATGAATGTGTCACAATGGCCAGAATCTAAAGCTCAACATTTATTTTGAATGATTATTCTGAAACACTTGAAAACAAAGAAACAGGCATACCTGGAGCTGCATGTCAGCTGCTGCGCATACTTTTTTAGATTCACAGAGTCGAGACACCATACTTTTAGGCAGTGACTAAAGAAAAAAAAAGAGTAAACTGTTTATAGCTCAATGTACAATGTATTACATGCTAAGGAGGCAGGCGTGTAAAATAATACAAATTAAAACTTTCTGAATAAAAACAACAGTATTTCATTATGGCTTAAAGATATTTACAATGTTTTGATTGACAAGGTAACAAAGAGGAAGACATTCCATTTAATTTCAAGAAGTAGTAACTGTAAAAAGAAAATACAGTACAGCAGAGAGAACTTATCAACACGGATATTTAATAACCACTTAAAGCTATAAAGCACTCACAGACCTCAGCTCAAAATAATGGGAAGAGATGAACAGATACTTCCACAAAGAAGACATACAATTGAACAATAGTCATATAAAAAAGTACTTATTATCAATCAGTATCAAAGAAGCACAAAGCAAAACAATGATGAGCTACTTCTTCCCACCAGTAATAATGGCTCATATAAAACACCTGAAAGCAAGTATTGGCGGGGTGTAGCTAAAAGGAACCTTCGTTCACTGCAGGTGAGAATGTTGTCACGTCCAGTCTCTACAGAAAACAGTACGGAATTTCTCAAAAACAAAATGAAGAGTGGGGCTCCCATTTGACCGAAGTATCCCCCTTCGAGGCATCTACCCCAAACATAAAAACATTAATTTGAAAAGGTATGTGCACACTCTATTCACAGCAGCACTGAGTCCTAGAACAGGATATGGAAGGAACCCCAATGTCTAACTAGATCAATGGGGAAAGCAGTTGTACATATACACAATGGAACATATAACAGCCATGAGGAAAAAAGAAAGTCATGCAGTTCCTGGCAATTTGGATGGAATTGAAGGGCATCACGCTGTGAGGAATAAGGCAGAAGGACAAGTACAGAATTCTACTCGGCAGGGGAAACAGAACAAGTGTGTGAGCAACAGCCATCAGTAAGAGACCTTGGACACCGGTGGGCAGGGTGTGTGGGAGCACTATGATTTGGTGGCAAGGATGGGCAGTGCCTTTGTAGCTCAGTACCAGAAATTTGACTACTGTAACCTTATAATCTAGAATGTTTAGACATTCGCAGTGGTCACTGTTCTGATGGTTTGTTCATATGCGTGCCTACTCCGCTTCCTTTGCTTCAACCATGTCTGGCAAGCCCAATATGGCTGAGACTGAAAAATTCCTGAAGAAGAGAGAAATGCAGGAGGAAAACACCTGCTGCCTTCTAAAGAAACAACTGAGCAAAAGAAGCAAACAGCAGTATCACAGACTGAACACTAACATGCACTATACATTCCACAAGCACTTCTTTCTTATTTTACCCTTTTTAGCTATTTAACTGTTAAGCTGCAACGAGGCTAGGTCAAGTTTAAAGGTGAATGACTGTGCAGCCCCTCCCTTTCCACACTTAACGTTCTGAGAACTACTGACAATGAGGAGCCTTGCCTCCACCATCTTGTATGTCAGGGGAAGGAATAAGTGGGGTGGGACTTGATGGGGTTAACACATGCTTTGTTCGAAGTATGTCCTGCAGGCTGCAAATAAACAGTTTGATCTGAGGGCCATATTTTTGTTGTTATTGTTGAATGGTTTGATTATATTGGAATGGAGAATTTAAAATATGCGAATAAAGTTTTAAAACCTGAAAAAAAATGTTTAATAAAATACAATTAAATTAAAATCTACTAACAGTCTGGGAGACAGTAAAGAGTTTAAGGCACTGGCTTTGCACAATGCTGGTCAGGGTTATATTCCCTTCACCATATATGATCCCAAAGACTGCCAGTAGTGATCCCTGAATGCAGAACCAGGAGTAAGCCCTGAGCATCACCAGGTATGACTCCAAAACAACTTTTTTTTCTTTTTGGGTGACACCCGACGATGCTCAGGGGTTACACCTGGCTCTGCAATCAGGAATTACTCCTGATTGATGCTCAGGGGAACTTATGGGATTCTGGGAATTGTATCCGGGTTGGCCGCGTGCAAGGCAAACACCCTACCCACTGTGCTATAGCTCCAGCCCTGCAAACAAACTTTTAAAAAAGTTTTTTTTTAACTACTTAAAGTTAATTTGTCTGTTACTTTGTTACCTGATTCAAGTGTCCTATTGCTCATGAAGTCCATATCACAACTAATGGAAGAAATAAGAGATTAAAATGCCAGGAAATCATTTATAATTTGTGGCATCAGTCAGTAATAAAGCTGAAATGATCACTTAATCACTTAATCACTTAACTTCCCGTTAGTCATCGATTTGCTCGAGCGGGCGCCAGTAACGTCTCCATTTGTCCCTGTCGCGTGCTAGTGTAGCCCAATGGCATCTGTTCGCTCTCGGAACATGAAGAGCCTCAAACCGATCGTTCATGATCTTGACGAAGAAGTCTGACCATCTGGTAGGTGGGTGGCCACGCGGTCTTTTGACATCCCGTGGAATCCAGTCAGTAACAGCTCTAGTCCAGCGGTCGTCTTTAAATCTCATTACGTGACCAGCCCAACTGATTTTTGACACCTTGGCAAACGAGACAGCGTCCCTGATTCTTGATCACTGACCGAGGTCGGAACTCCGGATTCTTTCTCTCATTTGAGTGAAATGTGATATTTCAAGAATAGCTCTTTCTATTCTTCTTTGGGAGACCTGAATAGCGTTCTCATCCTGTTTGCGTAGGGCCCAGGTCTCTGAGGCATATGTTAATGCAGGAAGAACAGTGGAATCAAAGAGATGTGCCCGGAGCCGGAGGTTCTTCGTCCTCTTAGCTATTTCTTCGACGTTCTTGAAGGCGTTCCAAGCCGCTCTCTTCCTCCTGCGCAGCTCGGGTGCCAGGTCATTTGTCATGTTGACTTCTCGACCTAAGTACACATAGCTGTTGCATTCGGAGATGGTCGTTCCGTTGAGAGCGAATGGGGCATCAGGAACGAGGCTGTTTCTCATAAACATTGTCTTTGTAAGATTCGCTGTAGTCCTACCTTTCCACACTCACAGTCAAAGCCGGCCAGCATTTGTGCCGCTTGGCTGATGTTTGGTGTTATTAAAACAATGTCATCAGCAAAGCGGAGGTGATGTAGTTGCCGACCATCTATCTTCACTCCCATTCCTTCCCATTCCAGTCGTCGCATGATGTTCTCGAGGGTGGCACTGAAGAGTTTCGGTAAAATGGTATCACCCTGCCGAACCCCTCTCTTGATATCAATGATCACTTCTTTGTAGAATGGTGAGATCCTGGTAGTGAATCCGCAATACAGCTCACGGAGGATCTTGATGTATTGGGCTTGAATGCCCTGATTGGCTAGGGCTTCAATGACCACTTCCGTCTCAACAGAATCAAAGGCCTTCTTTAAATCAATGAACATTAAACAGAGCGGCATCTTGAACTCCCAAGAAACCTCAATAAGCTTGGTTATCGTGTGGATATGGTCGATGGTGCTGAATCCTTTGCGGAACCCGGCTTGCTCGCATGGTTGTCCTTCATCTAGTGTTCTGCTAATCCTACTTAGGATGACTCGAGTGAACAACTTGTAGATGACAGACAATAGGCAGATCGGGCGATAGTTGCCAATGTCATGGATGTCTCCCTTCTTGAACAGTAGTACGGTCCTGCTGGTTTTCCATTGGGACGGAACCTTGCATTCAGACAGGTAGCGAGTGAAGAGCCGAGCCAGTGTATTGATGAGTACTGATGGCAGGTTCTTCAGGTGTTCAGGTCTGACCTTGTCTGGGCCGGGTGCTGTTTGTTTCTTTACCGACGAAATGGCGTGTTGGATTTCGGAAGGGAGAATGTTGGGAACGACATATCCATCCTGTGGAATTTGGTATGTCGGCAAGTGGACATGGCTATCGAAAGGATTTGAGTAGAAGTCATGGATAATCATTTATAATTTGTGGCATCAGTCAGTAATAAAGCTGAAATGATATCCCACCAAAAACCCAAGGCTATAAATTGTGTATTGTTTTATATTCTATCCTGCAAGAACTGGATGAACACTCAGTATAATGTCCCTTATAAGTTTTGTCTCTGAGAATAGTTAGATCTAATTGTAGAACATTACATATTTTCTTAGAAACAAATCATTTTGGGGGGGAAATACTTGATTTTTGCTCTATGTGAAATACTTAGTAACAAGGTTTCGTCAGCAAAGCTACTACCTTTTACAGCTGCTTTTACCATTTACTCTTAAAAGCTCCTTCTGACAGCACCACACAAGAGACAAAAAACAACAGGTCTGAGTCATTAGGGAATGACAATGGGCTCTGTTTGCTGGCCTGGAAACTACTGGACACACATCAGCTCTTCCTGCGCCTAAGAGCAATGTCCAGCCCAGGGCAGACAAGAATGAAGCAAACCATGAGCAGAGGCTTGTGCTGTGCCGGGAAGGGCTCAGACCTCTGCCACTCTCCTACTTGGTTGTAAGGGAAATCAGCTGGCAGCTAAGGGACTTTTGAGAGCTAAGAGGTGGGCTCAGGAAGGAGCCTGATGACACTTTGGGACTGCTGAGAGGCCAGGGCATCCCTACACCAGGACTCCAAGCTGGAGCACACATCTATAACAAAAATCAATAATCAATCTCTCTCTCTTTCTCTCTCACTCTCTCTCTCTTCTCTCCCTCTCTCCTCTCTTTTCTCTCTCTCTCTTTCTCTCTCTTCCACTCTCTCTCTCCTTTTTCTCCTCTTTCCCTGTCTCTGTCTCTCCCCCACTCCCCCTCCACCCCTGTCTCTTTAACTGTATGGAAATGCTCAGGTTTCTAGAATTTTGACTTCAGCTTACAACATACATTGGCAAGACTCAGGCTATATATATTTGAGTCGGTTTTTATCAACCCTTCACGAAAAGTTTAATGGAGGCATACCTTGGCAATATTATATGACCCATTCTATATAAGTTACACTTACTCTTTACTAAGTCTATTGTGTAGTAGTAATAATAATAATAACAATTTCCCAAAAATTGCATGTATGCCTTAATTAAAATATGCTTTGGTGCTAAGAAAAAAAGAAAGCAAACAAACAAACAAAAACCTGCTGTCACAACACCCTAAAGGAGAGAGAGTAAAAGGGAATTCGCATGCCACAGAGGTGGGGGGGGGGGATGGGATGGGGTGGGACTGGTGGGAGGGATACTGAACACTGGTGGTGGAGAATGGGCAGTGGTGGAGGGATGGGTACTAGATGACTGGATGACTGAAACACAAGTATGAAAGTTTGTAAGTCTGTAACTGTAGCTCATTAGTGATTAATTAAAAAATTTTTTAAAAAATTAAAAAAATCAAAAAAATATCTGCTGCCAGCAGAGCCTCCAGAGGGGCCTGGCTTTGAAGTGGACACTGCTGATGGACCAACGTAGTATGGCCAGAGATTAGGGAGACTAGCAATTTCTGGAACAAAGAGAAGCCAGCGGGACACATCCGTGGGCTCTTCCTGGCTGCAGCTATTTGACAGAATTCACTCATTCACAACAGAGCTTTTCCAAACAAGCAGGTTCTCTCCAACCCCCAGCGCTGCACTAACCAAGGCCCAGGGAGCCTGAATCTTGGCTGAGTTCACAACAGCGCTCATCGCACGTGGCCAGAAGGAAACACCACTTCCTACGCTGTCGTCTTTGCTGGTGGGTGAGTAGGAAGCAGCTCTGTACCGGCTCTAACAGGGGCTCGGAGATGGCACAAGCCTGGCCTGTCTTCTGGCTCTACTTCTCGTTCTGTTTCTCCTGCACTTTGCACCTCAGATGCAACTACTTCCTCCAGAGAAGTATTAAATCTCTCGAAGTCACCACTGTGGATTGGAACCACTTCTAACCTACCATTATGTTTATTGGGGAGCATGGGGAACATACCTGACAGTGTTTGGGCAAGAGCCACAAGAGCCTCTGTGGTCTGAGGGAATAAGCCTGGTCTTCTTGCAGACAGGGCACATGCCCCGGCCCTGTGAACACCTGCCCTGAATCACAAACTGTTCCTAGTGGCATCTAAGAACAGAATTCTTTCCAGGGTGCTGCCCAGATCCATCCAAGGAATCACTATCCATAACAGCTGTAACCCCACAGAATATAATTTATAAGTAATATATTTACAAAATGGGTTTAAATATTCAGTAAACCATTTGTATGCACACACACATACACACATATCATATGGAAGGTTGGCTTTTTCTCACATATTCAGAAAGCAATGACAACTACTGCAGGCACATTCTGCAGTCAGCAGGAGGGAGAGAACACAGTGGACAGACAGACCCGCCTGGCCTGTCCCACATGTGGCATTTCATATGCCAGCACAGTTCCACAGAGCTGCCACTCCAGTGAGTACTCAGAGGGAAAAAGTGTATGGAAAGCATAACCTAGGATGGCTCCATTGGAGAAGTGAGATTTGCAAACACAAGGGGCATGAATAGGAAGAGGCCATCAAAGACAGCATTTCAAGTAGAAAAAAATGAGCGTCTGCAAGGAAAAGGCTTGGGGACAGAGAGATACTACACTCACTTTATTAAGAGGCTCGCTTTGCACATGGCTGGCCCATGTTTAATTCCTGGCACTGCCTAGTGTCCCCAGAGTACCACCAGGAATGATCCCAGAGCACAAGGCCAGAATTGAACCCTGAGTACCACTGGGTGTGGCAGCAGGAATCCAGCCTGCAGAGCCTACAGCTCTGGTCAGCTTTTTGTCTGGAAAAGATTTCCTTGGCTGCAACACAGATGCTGGCTGGGAGGAAGGCCGAAGGGCAGAGGAGCAGCAGCTAGGAGGCTGTGGCTAGTGGCCCAGTGACTCAGTAGGCAAGTCAGAGAGCACGGTATTTACAAGGGCAAAGGACAGGGACTTCCCAGCAGAGACAGAGACCCCAGAGAGCTGCAGGCGCTGGTGGGGAGGAGGTAGAGGTGGGAATGTGAGTGTTTTCAAGTGGGAAAGTCAATCAGCTGACCTTAGAAATGCTGGGAGAAATGCTCCAGAAAGAACGGAGCCCAATAACGGGCAGAAGAGGGCAGCCTCTCCCCCACAGCCAGGCTGTACAGAAGGACCGGGGCCAGAAGCCAAGGCTCCCCTACTGCCTGGGGTGCAGGAAGCTGCAGCCCAGGTAAAGAGGCTAAAGGAGCCTGTGGGCGGTGACCAGGCAGGGGGATGCACAGAGAAGTCCAGGTGCCGTGAGGCCTGAGCACCCTTGCAGCAGCACAGAGAAAAGCTGGGGACTCACGGCAGGGCAGGAGTCCCAAGACAAAGGTCCTCCCGCAGCGGGAGGGTCGGGAGAGAAGAGCAGCCACAGGCCCTGAAAGATCCCCTGCTGTAGCTCCTCGGACAAGGCCTGTATAAATGGCATGTACTGGCACCCTAAGTCAAATTGAACAGGCCGCTTTTCATAAGCAGCTCATTTACGGAGAAGATAACCTGAATCACAAGACTCAAACCCATGAACGCAGGGTGAGTGTCAAAAGGAGAGAGTTAGGGGTGCTCAACTCTCTTCTTGTCAGATTTACAATAAATAACCCCCCACTTCCCTAGTCACCGTTTAACTAGGTAAAACGGTAAAAAAAAAAAAAAAGTCCCTAGAACCATCCTTAAGTGATCCCTGAGCACCGAGCCAGGAATAAGCCCTGCTGGGCCCGCTTGAGCAAATCGATGAACAACAGGAGGACAGTGATGATGCAGTGATGATGAACATCCAAGAATAGCCGAGATAAGTACCAGGAGGTTTACTCCATGGCTTGAAGGCCAGCTGCACACTCTAGGGGTAAAGGCAGCTCAGATACAGAAGGGTGTTGGGAAGATTCGCCCAGGATAGGAAATGCATGCTGAAAGCAGACTATAGACCGAACATGATTGTAACTCAATGCGTCTTTTGCAAACCACAGCACCCAAAAGGAGAGAGATAACAAAAGGGAGTGCCCTGCCACAGAGGCAGGGTAGGATGGGGGAATGGGGGGTGGGAAGGATCCTGGGATTAGTGGTGGTAGAGAATAGGCACTGGTGGAGGGATGGGTACTCGATCATTGTATAATTGAAACCCAAGCACAAAAATTTGTAAGTCTACAACTGTAAAAAAAACAAAATACAAAATACAAAGACAACCCACGGAATGGGAAAAATTATTTAACCAATGTACATCTGATAAGGAGTTAATATCAAAGATATATAAAGCACTGGTAAAACTTTACAAGAAAAAAATACAACTCCATCAAAAAATGGGGAGAAGGAATGAACAGGAACTTCCTCAAAGCAGACATACAAATGGCCAAAAAGCACATGAAAAAAAATGCTCTACATTGCTAATTATTGGGAAGATACAAAAGAATAAACTCAGACCTCTATAATGCCAAGCTCAAAAGTCATTTCAAATTGGATTGATCACTTGATCGCTTGACATCCCATTACTCATCAATTTGCTCGTTGGGCACCAGTAACGTCTCCATTTGTCCCTGTCCCATGCTAGTGTAGCCCAATGCGTCTGTTCGCACCAGGAACACAATGAGCCTCAAACTGATCATTTAGGGTCTTGACAAAAAAGTCTGACCATCTCGTAGGTGGGCAGCCACACGATCTTTTGACGTCCCGTGGAATCCAGTCAGTAACAGCTCTAGTCCAGCGGTCGTCTCCACATTATGTGTCCAGCCCATCTGATTTTCAACGCCTTGGCAAACGAGAAAGCGTCCCTGATTCTCGATTGTCGAAAGAGGTCGGAACTCGGGATTCTTCCTCTCACTTGAGTGAAGCATGATCCTCCAAGCATCCTCTTTTGATTCCTCTTTGAGAGACCCAAATAGCGTTCTCATCCTGTTTCAGTAGGGCCCAGGTCTCTGTGGCGTATGTTAATGCAGGAAGAAAAGTGGAGTCAAAGAAATGTGCCCAGAGCCAGAGGTTCTTGTCCTCTTAGCTATTTGACTAGCTTGGAGGTGTTCCAAGCCACTCTCTTCCTCTTGTGAAACTCAGGTGCCAGGTCATTCGTCATGTTGACTTCTCGACCTAGGTACACATAACTGTTGCAATCAGAGATGTTAGTTCCATTGAGAGCGAATAGAACGTCAGGAAGAAGACCATGTCTCATAAACATCATCTTTGTGAGATTCAGCTGTAATCCGACCTTTTTACACTCACGGTCGAAGTTGGTCAGCGTTTGTACCGCTTGGCTGATGTTTGGTGTTATTAGAATGATGTCATCAGCAAAGCGGAGGTGGTGTAGTTGCCGACCGTCTATCTTCACTCCCATTCCTTCCCATTCTAGTCGACACATGACATTCTCGAGGGTGGCACTGAAAAGTTTTGGTGAAATGGTATCACCCTGCCAAACCCCTCTCTTGACATGGTTGATCACTTCCTTGTAGAATGGTGAGATCCTGGTAGTGAATCCGTAATACAGCTCATGGAGGATCCTGATGTAGTCAGTTTGAACGCCCTGTTTGGCTAGGGCTTCAACGATAGCTTCAGTCTCAACAGAATCAAAGGCTTCTTTAAATCAATGAACGTTAGACAGAGTGGTATCTTGAACTCCCAAGAAACCTCAATGAGCTTGGTTATCATGTGGATATGCTCGATCATGCTGAATCCATTTTGGAACCCAGCTTGCTTGCATGGTTGTCCTTCATCTAGTGTTCTGTCAATCCTATTCAGGATGACTCGAGTGAACAGCTTGTAGACAACAGACAACAGGCAGATCAGACTACAGTTGCCAATGTCGTGGATATCTCCCTTCTTGTACAGTCCTGCTGGTTTTCCACTGGGACAGAACCTTGCATTCAGACAGGTAGTATGTGAAGAGGTGAGTCAGTGTATTGATGAGTACTGACGGCAGTTTCTTCAGGTGTTCGGGTCTGACCTTGTTTGGGACAGGTGCTGTTCGCGTCTTTACACGGACGAAATGGCATATCGGATTTCAGAAGGGAGAACTTTGAGAACGACATATCCATCCCACAGAATTTCGTTTGTGGGCTGGTAGACATGGCCTTTGAAGAGATCCAAGTAGAAGTCATGGATAATCTTCTCCACTGACCTTCTAGAAAATGTGATAGATCCATCAGGACGTCGGAGGGCAGTTATCTTGGTCTTGTAGTTGGCGAAGGACAGGCAGGCACTGAGAATGCTTTTCCCGGCTTCTGCTGCATCTGCCAGCACTGCTGCTCTTCTCTCTCTCTCTCTCTCTCTCTCTCTCTCTCTCTCTCTCTCTCTCTCTTTTTTTTTTTTTTTTTGCTTTTTGGGTCACACCCGGCGATGCTCAGGGATTACTCCTGGCTTTGCACTCAGGAAGCACTACTGGCGATGCTCAGGGTACCATATAGGATGCTGGGAATCAAACCCAGGTCGGTCACATGCAAGACAAATGCCCTACCCATTGTGCTATTGCTTAAGCCCCTGCTTTTCTCTCTTTGAGGTCTTCCTTGATCGCTTCTCTGCACTGCTTTGCGAGCTTGGATGTTCACTTGCAGTTGCCTGAGGCTCGCGCCAAGCCACGTTGACGAATGAGCTCGAGAGATTTCGAAGACAGGTGTCTTTTTGTGGCTATCTCTTTCCCTCGGCGTTCCTCGCACAATCATGGAGGTGCTGAACCAGCCAATCATATTCTTCATCAATGTTGTCAACAACGGCATCTTCCCATGTTGCCACAATAGTGCCAAAGAGCTCCCAGTTGGTGGTCATTCTGGGAGTTTTCTTCTTAAACTTTGCAGTCCTTTCTTCTCTATCCTTGAAGTAGAATTTTGCATGAAGGTGATAGTGGTCTGATCCCGTTTGGAATTTTGGGACAACAGCAGCATCAGTCAGGCAAAACTGTCTATTGAATATGATGTGGTCAATTTCGTTTTGGAACCGTCCACCGGCAGACTCCCATGTCCAACGTTTAAATTCGGCCTTCTGGAACTGAGTTACCATGGATGGTCTTGGTCAACATGATGAACTCAGACAGTCTCTCATCCTGCTTGTTTCATTCTAGGCCATGGGTCCCGATGAAGAGTTCTTTGGCTAATCTTTTCGGTCCTATCTTGGCATTAAAATCACCGACAATGACTTTGTGGAAGATGTGGTATTCTTCATAGAACTTCTCTAGCTCCATGTAGAACTTTTCAATTTCTTCTTCATCATAATTGGATATTGGTGCGTAGACAACCACATCACATCATTTTCTACACTGGGGAAGAACTGTTCCTCAGAACATGTGACAAAAGAGGCGTCAGTGGTGTCGGTGTCCTTGTCAATAGGAACTTGGCCATGAAAACTGAATCATTCAAATGCCTAACAACCCAAATCGGACCATTACCCTTGTATAGATGTGGCTCACTGCAGGCAGTTTCTATCTTCAAAATGGATTAAAGACCTCAATATCAGACCTGAATCCATAAGGTACAAGGAGGAAAATGCAGGTAGAACCCTCCATGATACTGAAGCAAAAGGCATCTTCAAGGATGAAACACCCTGACCAAGCAAGTGGAAGCAAAGATAAACAAATGGGACTACATTAAACTAAGAAGCTTCTGCACCTCAAAAGAAACAGTGACCAAAATACAGAAAGATCCCATGGAATGGGAAAGAATATTTACCCAATATGGGCTGGAGCGATAGCACAGTGCGTAGGGCATTTGCCTTGCACGCGCTAACCCAGGCGACCTGGTACAATTCCTCTGCCCCTCTCGGGAAGCCTGGTAAGCTACTGAGAGTATCCCGCCCACATGGCAGAGCCTGGCAAGCTATCCGTGGTGTATTCGATATGCCAAAAACAGTAACAACAAGTCTCACAATGGAGACATTACTGGTGCCCACTTGAGCAAATCGATGAACAACAGGAGGACAGTGCTAAAGTGCTTCAGTGCTATCCATCAGATAAGGGATTAATATCCAGGATATACAAGAGACTGGTAGAACTTTTCAAGATAAAAACCTCTAAGCCCATCAAAAAAAATGGGGAGAAGATATGAACAGAAACTTCCTCAAAAAAGAAATTTAAATAGCCAAAAGGCACATGAAAAAAATGCTCTACCTCTCTCATCATCAGGGAGATGCAAATCTCCCTGATCAGGGGGATGCAAATTTCCCTGATGAGGTATCATCTTGTACCACAGCAATGAGGTATCATCTTATACCACAGAAACTAGCACACATCAGTAAGAACAAAAACAACCAGTGCTGCCGTGGATGTGGGGTGAAAGGGACTCTCCTTCATTGTCAGTGGGAATGCTGACTGGTCCAGCCTTTTTGGAAAACAGTATGGACATTCCTCCAAAAACTAGAAATTCAGCTCCCATATGACCCAGCAATATCACTCCTGGGAGTATATCCCAGAGATAAAAAATAAAAGAAAATAATTTTAAAAAAACAGTAGAAGTGACATTTGCACTTTGGGTGTTTATTGCAGCCCTATTCACAATAGCCAGAATCTGGAAAAATCCCGAGTGCCCAAAAACAGTTGACTGGGTTAAAGAAACTTTGGTACATCTACACAGTAGAATACTATGCAGCTGTTAGAAGAAATGAAATGAAATTTGCATGTAAGTGGATGGACATGGAGAGTATCATGCTAAGTGAAATTAGTCAAAAAGAGAGGGACAGACATAGAATGACTGCACTCATTTGTGAACTATAAAGTAGCATAATATGAGACTAACACCTAAGGACAGTAGAGATAAGGGCCAGGAGGTTTAAGCCACAGTTTGGAAGCTGGCCCCACAAGCTAGGGGAAAATGCAGTTGGGATAGAGAAGGGACCACTAAGTAAATGATGACTGGACAGATGGATTGCTCTGGATGGGAGATGTGTGCTGAATGTAGACTAAGGACCAAACACGATGGCCTCTCAGGATCTGTATTGCAAACTATTATGCCCAAAATTAGAGAGTAAGAAGGAAGGTGCCTGCCACAGAGGCAGGGGGTGGGGTGGGGTGGGAGTAGCAGGACACTGGGAACACTGGTGGTGGAAAATGTGCACTGGTGGAAGGATGGGTGCTCGAGCATTGTATGACTGAAACATAATCATGAATGTTTGTAACTGTAGCTCATGGTGATCCAAAAAAAGGGGGGAGGGACGCAGGGATAAAATAAACTAAAATGTAGTTAAGAACAAAAAAAAAACTACATTACTAGAAATCTACAGATGAAGAGGGGGAATAGTTGCAAAAGTTCGAGATATGGGAAAGGAAGTAAGAGGGAGTCACACATGAGGTCTGACTTATGCTTCCATCAGTCATACGGCTGATCTTGCAAGAGTCTCACGGAGAGACCCTGGCCAGTGCTGGGCTCATGCACAGCCAGCTGGATACGTCTGGGAAGGGAAATTCTTCTCCAAGTGACACAAACATTTGAGGGCACCATCTGAGCAGAACAAACGGGAGCTTTGTGAAATACTTATCCCAATTTGTGGATATAAGAAAAAATGAAGCCCTTCAACCAGAATATGCTACCAAAAAAAAATAGACCCCTATTTTCCAAAGCATACAAAATTTACATCATTTTACTTTTCTAAAATTCAGACAAATCTTAATTCTAAAACACCTAATCCAAATTTTCAGAGAAAGAACTATCCATGTCTAGCATCATACACACCAGGCAATGCTCAGCGCTTACTTCTAGCTCTGCCCTCAGGGATCATTCCTGGCGGGTCTCAGGGGATGCTGTAAGGTGTCCGGAATTGAACCCAGGTCAACTGTGTGCAAAGCCAGCACCCTACCCGCTGTGCTATTACTCTAGCCCCCGGTAGCATTTATTTTGACTCACAGAGTGAAGTTACTACTATTCAATAAATAAATATAAGATGAAAAAAACTGAAAAAAGAAAAGTAAGGTGGGGTTCATGCACAATTCAATCACCTAATCAGTGGCTGAATAAATAGCAGTACTCCTACATTAAAAAAAAAAAAAAGGAATTGCAAAGACAGCACCCTACCCGCTGTACTATTCCTCTAGCCCCTGGCAGCATATATTTTGCCTCACAGAGTGAAGTTACTACTAAATAGAATTGCAATTGAGAGAACGCATGGCCGCTTCTCCCAGAAGGAGCATAAAATGAGGCCCCCAAACATAAAGTAACAAAATAGGAGACTAACAGCCAAGAATGGCCGAGATTAGTACCAGGAATTGTACTCCATGGTTTGGAGGCCAGCCACATATGCTAGGGGAAAAGGAAGCTCAGATAGAGAAGAGAGCACCAAATAAAGGGTGTTGGGAGGATCCTCCCAGGATGGGAGAAGCATGCCGAAAGTAGACTATAGACCAAACATGATTGCCACCCATTGCCTCTTTTGCAAACCACAACACCCAATAGGAGAGAGAGAACAAAAGGGAATGCCCTGCCACAGAGGCAGAGTGGGATGGGGGAGATGGGGGGTGGGAGGGATACTGGGATCCCTGGTGGTGGTAAGTGGGCACTGGTGGAGGATGGGTATTTGATCATTGTATAATTGAAACACAAGCACAAAAATTTGTAAGTCTACAACTGTACCTCATGGTATCTCACTAATAAAAATTAAAATAAATAAATAAATAAAAATGAGGCCCCCATACCATGCCACTGGTCTCCACTCCAGGCTGGTTTCACTGGCAGCGCACCAGAGGGTGATGGGTGAGAGTCCTCCCTGTCCCCATCCTCCCCACCCCAAGAGACCCACCCCCAGCAGTCAAAAACCTCCACAACCCAACTGCCACCACGCTCCAGGCCACTTTCCACAAGGTCTGACCGAGTTTCACATATGAGTGAACATATTCTTGGACATATCAGAAGACACTCCCAACACATTTTCCATAATTACCACACCATATTTGATGGGGTTCAGGCAGTAGGCAATAAATATATATAAAATGCCTTGTTGAGGCTATCCCAGCTAGGGGGACCATGCACATGTGTGGGCCTACAGCCCCATGTCAGGTCGACTGCCTGGGAGTGAAGAGCATGGCCCCCTGCCTGCCAAAGGCACACTGACTTGAACAACATGACCTGGGTAACAACTAGCTCTCTCTAGAAGGCAACTGTTCAATGAACCTAGGAATAAAGTAGTACCAGTTTTCCAGAGCTTCCTTACAGAAAAGAAATTGTCTACTATATTCCTGGGGTGAATACAACCACACTGTTTACATATCATCCATGGGAACAAAAAATATCTAAATCATAATAGCTATTCTTTTGCTTTAACACAGCAGCACATTTAAGGGAAGATTTGAGAAGTCAGGTAAAGTTAAAATACTGTAAATGTTCTAAGAAACTGGCCTTACCTACATCTCTACCAAATTTAGTCATGAGCTGTATGTATGGGCATGTTGCTTCATAGATTTGCTAAATATTTTCTGTTTGTATACATCTCACCAGTCTGATTTAAGGAATGTGATATTAAAGGTATGGTTCCAAATTCTTAAAGAGCCAAGTCTCTAAGTCACTAAGATTAAATTTGTACTACTTATGACTATTTAGAAAATTTATTGTTGGGGGTATGATGCCACCTGTACCTGTACACTGTACCTGCGGGGCAAGTGTATCAGCAGCCTAATGGTGACTTCAGGCTTCCTGATACCCCAAAATTGCTGCTTCTGTCTTTGGTCGGACCCCAACAACTTGGGACTAAGTTTACCAAGAAATTCAACAGCCAAAAGTTAGGTACGTGGGAGCCACGCCCACAAACCACCTCCAGCTCAGCTATACAAGCTCATTTACTGGCCTTATCTCAGAGACCCTGGACTCCGAACCAGGCTGTGGGGAGGGTGCGTGTCCTCCCCACCCCAAGGTACCCAGCCCCAGCAGCCAACCTCCACTGCCAAACCACCAGCATACTCCAGGATGCTTTCCAGATGCTCAAGCCGAGCCTCACGCAAGAATGAAGTCCCACAGAACTTCCTACTCATTTATGCCTCTTGGAGAGCCTGGCAAGCTACTGAGAGTATCCTGCCCACATGGGCAGAGCCTGGCAAGCTCCCAGTGGTGTATTTGATATGCAAAATACAGTAATGACAATGGGTTTCATTCCCCTGACCCTAAAAGAGCCTCTAATCATTGGGAAAAGACAAGTAAGAAGAGGCTGCTAAAATCTCAGGGCTGGGAGAAATAGAGACGTTACTGGCGCCTGCTTGAGTAATTTCACGACCAACGGGATGACAGTGATACAGTGATATAGTGATCTCAGAGACCCATAGATAAATCTTGAAAGAGACCAAAAGCCAGTTAATCTCAGACCCATGCATGGCTGAACAGACTGGGGTAAATCGGAGGGGAGCAGGTTGTCCCGGTGGCCCACCCAAGCAGAGCCCCCAGCAGCCACTTGCTTCCACAATCCAAAATCGCCGCCATACCCCAGCCTGACTCCACCGTCTCAGGATGGACCTCACCAAGATATACTCTGCTGAAAACTCAGGTATGCGGGTTTTGTGACTGAAATCTCCAGGCTTTCACAGACTTGGGGTGGACTACCTACCCCCCTTCCCAATACACATGAAAGCACTGGCAGTCACCCCCACGAACCAACTCCAGTGCCACCCTGTAAACTCTATTACTGGCCTTGCTTCAGAGACCCACAAATAAATCTCGAAAGAGATCAAAAACCAGAGACACAGACACAAGTCCCGGAAGATACCACAGAACCAGAATCTCTCCAGCCTCATACTGAGTCAATTTCACTGAGGCACCCCAGATGAAACAGGTGCAGTCTCCCTGCCTACTCCAGATGAAATCCCAGTGACCAAGAGCTTCCACAAGCAAGGCCCAGGTTTACAGGTTCCAGATTAAATCTCCATGCCGCACGGCGGCAGAGGTGCTGGGCTGACCCTCCCCGGCTCCCCACCCTCTCGTCAGCCTGGCTGTCACCCCCACAATGTGCCTATGGGTGCCATCTTAGTGTACCAACAACCCTGGTCCAGAGATGCCCAACTGAATCCCGAAGTTCATTGGTGCCGTACAGAAATGTCTCTGGAATCTAACCATTTACAATCTAGGATTCCCCAGAAGCACGAGGCTGCAGCACCCAAGATATTCAAAATAAGCAATGGACAATAAATGATCTAGCATCTGCCCCTGGCAGGCAGGCTTGAATGATGGTGGGAAAATTTAAGCAAAACATAATGCCCTTTAAGAGGAGAGAGAGAGTATTGGGAAAATTGCCTGCCATGGAGGCAGGGTGAGGACTGGCATGGGCGGGGGTGGGGTGGGGAATATACTGGGGATACTGGTAGTGAAAAGTGTGCACCTATGGAGGAATGGGTGTTAGATCATTGTAGGGCTGAATCTCGAACATGAAAGCTTTGTAACTGTATCTCACAGTGATTCAATTAAAAAAAAAAGTAATTCAATCAGCTTAACCAGTGACTGAATAGCAGCACTTCTACATAGAAAGAGAGAGAGAGAGAGAGAGAAAGAAAGAAAGAAAGAAAGAAAGAAAGAAAGAAAGAAAGAGAAAGAAAGAAAGAAAGAAAGAAAGAAAGAAAGAAAGAGAAAGAAAAAGAAAGAATGTGTTGTTATAGAAGTGGCATAAATATTAAAAGGTGAGACAACCTCTGGTACAAATTTCTGTTACTGTAATAAGTCAGCTCCTCCTGCAGCAAAGAACTTCAACCATCAATATCCTCTGGGAACATGTCAAATCTAAATGATGTAAACCTGTTAGCACACGGTGGTTAAAAGCAAGGAAAGGCTTCAGAGGCAGAGAGCCAAGCGCCAAAGCTGTCTGGGAGCTTTGACTTTGCAGTGTGAACCTCACACCACTCCAACTGCTGTATTTCCACACATGTCTGTGAAACAACTGCATCCAGCAAGTCTCAGACACCTGGTTCTGCTCCTGACAAGTAAACCTAATCAGTACCATGAAACTGCTGCCTTGAGCCCAAGAGGCAGAAATCCCAGATCTAAGTTGGCCACAATACTGCTTCTCACTTGCTTTGCTCTCTGCGTTCTCTCTAACAAGCTAAACTGCTGAGATGAAAGACCCTTCACCACTGCTGTCAGTGTGGAAGACATGGAAGACACATTCACATGGCTTCACATTTGCAGGGTTTACAATTAAACACCTCAGGGGCTGGGAAAACAGTGCACGATTGAAGCCACGTGCCCTGCACGCAGCTGACTGGATTCAATCCTGGCACCACCAGGTGGCACGGACCATTTCTGGCACCCAGGACCCTCTCATTCAAGCACGCCAAGAACAGCCACCCTGGGCAACCCTAGGGATCCTGGTTTATTGCTATGTTTTCTTTTAAAATTCAGTAAGTCCATGTTTATACAAAAATACATTTATATAAAAATTTGATAGACTGAGAATTTTAAGTATGGAGGCCAGAGAGATAGAGCAGCAGGTATAGCATTTGCATTGCAAGAGTCAAGCTGGGTTCAATTCCGGGCATTCCATATGGTTCCCCAAGCGCGGCCAGGAGTGATTCCTGAGTGTACAGCCAGGAGTCAGCCCTGAGCACTGCTGGCTATAGCCAAAAAACAAAACACAAATAACAACAAAAAATTTTAAGTCTGGAAGTCGGATTTTTACATACATGAAGAGCAAAGTCTCAAACCAGTTCAGAGGCTGATCTAACCTGATGTCACCCGCGTGGGGCACTGGGGTCAGGTCTCTCTGGCCCCCATCCCTGTCCGAGTCCATTACTCTCATCAGCAAAGCTGAAAATGGAGTTTCAAAATAAATGAAATCTGTCCAAACTTGTCTAGTTCCAGTCGCACTGTATTTTTTACCTTGGATCCCTGTTCCTATCACCTGAAAGAGAACGACAGGAGATGATTTATTACAAGCTTTTGTGTCTCCTTGGAAATAGATCTTAAGCCACTGTAGCCTTGGGCTGACTTTCACAAACTCAGGCAACAAATTAAATCTTCTAATGACATAACAGCACATAACAGCTGTAAAATGAAAGCACGAGAACTACTAAAAATAACAGAATGGTCTTTAATTTTGTGAGACATAGTATTTATATATGTGTGTATATATATGTTATATATATATATGTCATTTCCCAGCATATTAAAAGATTTTTAACTAGGAAAAATGGGGGAAATTGCCCACAATGTTATAAAAATGGGGAAGGAAAGTCTGGTAGGAAGCTAACGCATCTACCAACTCAGATCATCTGTGGGCTGTGGGAGCATCTTAAACTAAACTGAGTGAACCTCAGTGTCTTTAATGTGTCAACAGCCAAGTTTCAATTACAGACACTGCCACAGAGATAAGGGTGAGGAACAAAATAAATGCCAATTTCTACTCATTGTTTGAAAAATATTTTATGAAAGCCATGTAGGGCAAAAAAAATTTCAAAATGACACAAAAAATAGTTTCTCTCAAAAATTTATACATTTGGTGACAGGGAATGCAATGAGGGGCCACAAAATCACCACCAAGAAGCTGTAAAACAGGAGGCATCATGAAGACTGAACCCAACTTCTTAGGAGGAGAGAGTGCTACTCTGTACTTTGAAGTTAATATTCTCACAACACAGAGCAAAATTAATGATCTACAGGACAGTGAAAAGACTGGGCTTGCTTTCATAACAATGGACCCGTGCTGTTACACATTGGTTTAGGCTCATCATCTACGACACTCAGAGTGAGCCCTACTAGCCAGCACTCTGGGCTCTGGGTGATTATGCTGTGACGGGGAGTTTCACAGGTTCCAACAAACGTCCAACTCGGGGGGAGATCTGGGTAATGGGTGGGGGGCATCTGCACATGATTGGAGGCAGGAGCTATATGGGAAATCTCAGCACTTTTTCCTCAACTTTGCTGTTAGGTTAATATTTATCTAAGCAAATAAAGTTTTATGGGGTTTTGGTTGGGGCTCAATACCAGTAGTGCTCAGAAATTACTCTGGATCTGTGCTCAGGGATCACTCCTGGCGGGGCTCAAGAGACAATATGAACCAGGAATTGAATATGTGTCAGTCACACCCAACGCAAGCTCCCTACCCACTGTGCTATCTCTCCAGCCCCAAAGAAGTTTTAATAATTTTTTAAATGAATAATGGGAGATAACACCAGTGGATAACACCAGAGATAACATTACACCAATGGAGAACTAAATACATTTCAAAGTTGTGCTATCAAAAAATTCATTACAAAGATTTTAAACAGTACCACAAGAAAGCTGACTTTAAAAGATTCTAATGAAACAGAACCCCAACTAGAAAATAGTCAGTGTACTTGAACGCAAAAAGTTCCATAATTTATCAACCAACTACGAAGAATAAATGAGAAGAATTCATTAGATATTGCATTCCTAAAGAATTTATTAGGTTATAGGAAAAATGAGGAAATCTCTTGCATGGGTTTGAAATTTTTAGACAATACTTTTGAACAACTCATGTCAACTTTTGTGATAATAATGGAACTTAACTTGCTAAGCATAAGAACTAGATTAAATATTAAAAAATGTAAGGAAAACACAAAGGATAACAGTAAAACCGAAACAAATAAAAAAAAAAGACCAACAAATAGGCTAAACAAAGACAAACTGCTCACTTGAAAAAATTAGGAAACACAAACTCCTGTCAAGATTAATCCAGACAGTCAAAATGACAATACTCCCCAAAGCATTATACAGATTTAATGTGATCCCTAAAAGGATACCCATGAAATTCTTCAAAGAAATAGATCAAGCACTCCTGAAATTCATATGGAACAACAAATGCCCACGAATAGCCAAAGCAATTCTTGGGAAAAAGACATGGGGAAGCATTACTCTCTCCAAAAGACTCTTCTCAAACTCTACTACAAAGCGGTAATAATTAAAACAGCATGGTACTGGAACAAAGTCAGGGCCACAGACCAATGGAACAGGTTGGGATATCCCTACACAAACCTCAAATGTATGAACATCTAGTCTTTGATAAAGGAACAAGAAAAGTGAAGTGGAGCAAGGAAAGCCTCTTCAACAAATGGTGCTGGCATAACTGGACAACCACATGCAAAAAAAATGGGCTTAGACCTCGACCTAACACCATGCACACAAGTCAGATCAAAATAGATTAAAGATCCCAACATCAGGCCAAAATCCATAAGATACATCGAAGACAAGGTCAGCAAAACCCTCCAGGATATTGAGGCTGATGGCATCTTCAAAGACGATGCTCCACTGACCAACCAAGTGGAAACAGAGAGAAGCAAATGGGACTATCTTAAATTAAGAAGCTTCTGTACCTCAAGAGATATGGTGACCAGAATACAAAGACACTCTACAGAATGAGAAAGAATATTCACCCAATACCCATCGGATAAGGGGTTGATATCAAGGATATACAAAGCACTGGTTGAACTCCACAAGAAGAAAACATCCAACTCCATCAAAAAATGCAGTAATGAAATGAATAGAAACTTTCTCCAAGAAGAAATCCGAATGGCTAAAAGGCACAGGAGAAAATGCTCTACGTCGCTAATCATCAGGGAGATGCAGATCAAAACAACAATGAGATACCACCTCACACCACAGAGACTGGCTTACATCCAAAAGAACAGGGGCAACCAATGTTGGTGCGGATGTGGTGAGAAAGGGACTCTTCTTCACTGCTGGTGGGAATGCTGACTGGTCCAGCCCTTTTGGAAAACAGTACAGACGATTCTCAAAACATTAGAAATTGAGCTCCCATTTGATCCAGCAATACCAGTCCTGGGAATATTTCCTGGAGAGGCAAAAAAGTATAACCGAAGTGACATTTTCACTTCAAGTTCATTGCTGCAGAGTTCACAATAGCCAAAATTTGGAAAAAAAATCTGAGTGCCCGAGAACAGATGACTGGTTAAGGAAATTTTGGTACATCTATACAATGGAGTACTATTCAGCTGTTAGAAAAGATGAAGTCATGAAATTTACATACAAATGGTACTACATGGAAAGTATCATGCTGAGTAAAATGAGTCAGAAAGAGAGGGACAGAAATAGAAAGGTTGCATTCATCTGGGGAATATAAAATAACAAAATAGGAGATCAACATCCTAGAATTGTTGAGGTAAGTTACAGGAGGTTGACTCCATGGCGTGAAGGCCAACTGCACATGCTATGGAAAAGGGCAGCTCAAACGGAGAAGGGAATACTAAGCAAAGGGTATTGGGAGGATTCTCCCAGGATGGGAGAAGCATGCTGAACATAAACTATAGACCGAACATGTTTGCCAATCAATGCCTCTCTTGCAAACCTTAGCATCCAGAACGAGAGAAAGAACAAAAGGGAATGCCCTGCCACAGAGGTGGGATGGGATGGGGGTATGGGAGTGGGAGGGTTACTGGGACCATTGGTGGTGGAGAATGAGCACTGGTGGAGGAATTGGTGCTCGATCTTTGTATGACCAAAACCCAAGTACAAAAACTTGTAAGGTGGGCTGCACAGCGGGTAGGGCGTTTGCCTTGCACACAGCCAACATGGGCAACACACGTTCAATTCCCAGCATCCCATATGGTCCCCTGAGCACCGCCAGGAGCAATTCCTGAATGCATGAGCCAGGAGTAACCCCTGGGTATCGCCAGGTGTGACCCAAAAAGCCCAAAAAAAAAAACTTGTAAGGTCAACAACTATACCACGTGGTGTTTCACTAAAAAAAAAAAGATTAATCCAGACAGTAATGAAAGAAAAATATTAGGAATGAAAAGGACATTAACTACCAACTGAACAGGATTTGAAGGACAAAAAGAATATTATGAATAACTTACTGCAATATACTTGAGAATGCTGATTAAATGGATGGATACATTTCTAAAAAATTACAAGTTAGCAAAGCTCAAGAAAAAAAGAAAGCCCAAAGACTCCTGTGACTATTAAGGAATCAGTCATTTAAAAAAATCTTCCCAAAGAGAAAATAATAGACCCTGGATGGTTTTATAGATGAATTCTGTCAAAGTTTCAAGGAACAGAATATTATGATTTTATAAAAAATATTTAAAGGAAAAGAAAAAGGAGTACTCAGCAAATTATTTATGTAATGGTGCATACTTAGCAAAAACCTAAAGGACAATGAAATTTACAAGCCAATCTCTAAAACTTACACAAGTGAGAACATTTCTCTATATATAAAATTTTAGAAAACTGAAGCCAAAATAGAACTTTAAAATAAGATTAAAGCTGATTAATTATGGAATACAAGTTTGACTTAACGTTTAATATAAATTTACCAGTTGAATAGATCAATAGAAAGACCAAAACATACACAAAAATAACTGTTGAAATGCAATATTAGGTGATGATATAAAAAATTATATATAAAGTATGGGCTGGAGAGACAGTACTGTGGGTAGGGCACTTGCCTTACATGTGGCAAATCTGGGTTTGATCCCTAACATCCCATATGTTCCTTAAGCATTGCCAGGAGTGATTCCTGAGGGCAGAGTCATGAGTTACCCGTTCGATCACCAGTACAACTCTTTGCCCCTGAGTCCTACCAGGACCTGAGTGCAAAGGAAAGAATAAGCCCTGAACACTACCTGGCTGCTGTGGTCCCCTTCAAAAACAAACACAAACAAAACAAAGAACCATAGTAAGGGACTAACAAATGATTAGAGATGAAAAAAACTGAAGTGAAGGGAAGCAAGTGGAAGGGACCCTGACCCACCAGTGGAGAGATGCTGACATTCTGCATGTCTAAGGTACTGAGTTCTACACCCACACCCCATACATCACACACACACACACACACACACAGAGAGAGAGAGAGAGAGAGAGAGAGAGAGAGAGAAATAAACCCTAATTCAATGTAATTTTTCAAAAACATTAACAATAAAGACTTCCTTGCTTAAATATTTTAAGATGTCATTTATTTTCGGTTGGATAAAAGTAACATAATACTTAACATCTTTGGGGGAGAGTAGGGGAGATTGGACTATTCCTATTGGTGCTCAGAACTTACTCCTGGCTTTGCACTCAAGAGGTCCTCTGAGCAGAACTCAAGGCACCATATGTGATGCCAGAGACCAAATCTTGATCAGTCAGACTTGTGCAAGGCAAGCATCTTGACCTCTGGTCCTGATCCTAATCATTTTTACAGGTACCATTCAGTGGAGGTGGTTCCATCACCACTATCTAGTCACATATTTTCATTCATCTTGAAAAACTGAAACTAGGGGCTGGAGAGATAGTAAAGTGGGTAGGTTGCCTGTCTTGTACAGGTGACCCAGGTTTGATCTCCAGTAACACATACACATGGTCCCCTGAGCCCCACCAGAAATGATAACTGAGCACAGAGCCAGACGTTAACCCTGAGCACTGCCAGAGGAGGCTCCAAATAAAAACAAACAACGCTCTGAAACTATAAAACTACAAAATTCAACAATATTATAATGGAATTAAATCCATCCAAAGATATTACAGAGAATAGACAAGTCATGAACAGAGAGAATATGCCAACAAAGGACTATGCTAACATCAAGAATGAAGATAAATCAATATGAAAAAGAACTGTCAAACAGAAAATGAACAGGAGAAAAAACAGTATCTGATCAAGAGGAAAACAAACCAACTATGTAAACATAAAAATATGTACAACCTTAAAATTTATCCGGGAATTCTGTCGTGCCCAGTTAAGGGCACAACAGCATTCATTTTAGAACCATAAAACTGGTGAAATTAAAATTTCTGACAGTATAAAATGTTGAGGATATGGTAAACTGAGAACCACTGCTAAGACAAGCACAAATTAAATACAAAAATTTGGGAAAATACAACTATCCACTTACAAGTTTTTTGTTGTTGTTGCTATTTTTCTTTTGGGGACACGCCCAGCAATGCTGGGTGACTCCTGGCCCTACTATCTCTCCAGCCCCTAACCACAAGGTTTCTTTTAGGTAGGAAATCGAGTACTTGGTCTACTAGAAACTAAGGTAATTCCCTCATATAAAGTTACAGGAAAAAGCCACTCTGAAAGAGACAGAAATTTAGGAATGTAAGGTAGAAGCATGCAGTGTGTATATTTTTGAAATCCATCTAAAACTTATGAATACTCAATCATGAACAACTTTGCAGCTGTGTATCTCAAGTGATTCAATTTAAAAAAAAAACTATTTAGGGGCTGGAGCGATAGCACAGCGGGTGGGGCGTTTGCCTTGCACACAGCCAACATGGCCAACCCAGGTTCGATTCCCGGCATCCCATATGGTCCCCCAAGCACCGCCAGGAGTAATTCCTGAGTGCATGAGCCAGGAGTAACCCCTGAGCATCGCCGGGTGTAACCCAAAAAGAAAAAAAAACTGTTTAATAAAACATCAACCAAAAAAAGTCGTTTAGTGAATAAAGTCTTTTTTTTCTTTATCCTTCCCCACTCTGGTGGATAGTTTTCATTTTTTTCTTTATCCCTCCCCACTCTGGTGGATAGTTTTCATTTTTCAAGATGAACAGAAATAGGTAGCTAGTGGTGAAGATACTACCAAATTGAGAATGCACTTAAATGCCACTGAATAGCACCCCTTAAAATGATGGAGAAGGAGCATAAAGGTGTACAGGGGCTACAATGCTTATTCTTCATGGTTCACTCTCTGAGCACTGCCAGGAGTGCTCCCTGAGAGCAGAGCCAGGCGTAAGCCCTGAGCTCTGCAGGGTGCTCCAACCCCTTCCCAAAAAAGATTAAGATAGTAATTGTTACATATCCAACTAAAAATAAAAGGCAGCCCAAAATATTTAAGCAGGAAAGCATTTAGGAGTTATAGGCTACCTAGAGATGGCTCTGTGCTCACTGAGAGCACCCTGGGAGGGTGGCACAGGTGGAATCAGTAAGAGAGACCGTCTTCGGGGTTTCTGATGCTGGGGGTCTCCTAATGCCACCCATAACCAAATGAAGTACCTCCATCCGACTGGTGATTCACACTACATTCAGTTGGCGTAACATCCAGGGACTTTTTTCACAAAACACCTACCAAGACACTATTTCATCTATACTTATGCCTTTAATTTGAAGAAAAATTACAGTGAACTTCCTTTTGGCTTTGATGTGGCAGCAGTTTGATACCCCCCAATGACACTCTGTTACTTGTTATCTCTGACAGGTATATGGCATCTGTGAATCTGAGAAGCATACTCCTAATTCCTCTGCCACGAGGAATTCATAGCGTTGCTATGCTCCAGTTGAGAGAAGACAGTGGGATACTATAAAATTCTGAGAGCTCTCTGGAATATACTGTGTGAGGAATAAAAATTAAAAATGACAACAACAAAAAGTCTTTTCTGTTAAGCAAAATGTTAGGAAAACGGAGCAAAATGATGTCACCACATCATTCTTCTTACAGGATTTAATGTCATGTTATTTACAAAGATTTTACATTTTAGAGAATTAAACCTTGTCCCTAAGGCTTGAACTGCCCTTCAAATGAAAACAAGCACTTGGAATCTTAATTGCTGACAAGAAGAGGCAAGTCCTTAGTAAAGCTCACAGCACTTACACATCTCTTGCCTTCTGGCACTTTTTCCAACCTCTGTGGATGGAAAAATTGTTTTCAATTCCCTACAGACTGTGTCTGGCTAAGTATGAAACATGAAATAGTTGGAAGTACCTTACTACTTTTTCTATGTCATCTAGTTTCATCCACTTTGAACTAATTTAATTTTCTTGTGGGTTGGGGGCTCCTAAAGCAGGACTCAGGGGTGGTGGGACAATTCTGGGTGAATTGTCCTAAATTGGTGCATTTCCTGACAGGCCCACACCTGGGGTGGGGGGACAGGGGAGTAGAGAGGGGCCACACAGGGCCAGGGATCTAACAGGAATCAAGCATCCTAGTCCTGTACTATCTCCCCAGACCCTAAAGCAAAGTTTACAATGTCATCACTGTTTTCCTGAAACTTTCAAAATTGGTTTTTCTCAACAAAGAATGTAGAATCAAAACAAGAACTGTTTTAGGGCTGGAGCAATAATACAGTGAGTGGGTAGGGCACTCTGCCTTGCACATGGCCAACCCAAGTTTGATTCCCAGCATTCCATATGGTCTTCTCAGCCCCGCCAGGAGGGATTCCAAAATGCAGAGCCAGGACTAAGCTCTGGATACCTCTGCGTATTACCCCAAAACCTTTCTCTCCTCTCCTCCCCTCCCCTCTCCTTTCTACCCCTCCCCTCCCTTCCCCCTTCTCTTTCTCTTTCTCTCTCTCTCTCTCTCTCTCTTTCTCTCTCTCTCTCTCTCTCCCCACACACACATCCTTTGTTCTCTGATTATTCTGAAAGAATGTCTGGATTTTTAGAAGTGAACTTAGTATCTGTGGTGAATTTTTTTAATTTTTAAATTGTTTTTAAATTGAATCACTATGAGATAGACCCTTATAAAACTGTTCATGATGAGGTTTCAGTCATACAGTGTTCCAATACCCATCCCTCCACCACTGTACATTTCCCAGCACCAATGTCCACAGTTTTCCTCCCATCACCCCCCACCCCCACCCCTCAGCTTGCCTCTATGGCAGGTACATTTCCTCTCCCTTTCTCCCTCCCTGCCTCCTGCTCTCTCCCTCCTCTTTCCTCTCTTCTCTCTACCTCTCCTGTCTCCTCCCTCTCTCTCTCTTCCACTTCCTCCCTTCTTCCCTCCCTTCCATTTGGGCATTGTGGTTTGCAATCTATGGTGAATTTTAGACCATCCATATGCCGTCTTTATTATTCCCATGTATCTCCATGATTGTTTTGACTCTTATACTACTAATTTGACTTGTACATCTAATGCCCTCAGAATAGTAATATTAATATAAACCACAGTGCAAAAAATTTATATATATATTTATATATATCACATAGAGAGAGATAGAGGCAGAAAGAGACAGAGAAAGTGAGATGGATAGAGATGAAAGGAGAGAGAGATGGAGAGAAAGAGAGAGAGATGGAGAGAGAGAGAGCCTCTCATAGAAGCAGACAGGTGGGCACTGGTAGAGAGAAGTGGACACTGATGAAGTGACTGGTACTGAAACACGGTATGCCTGAAACCCAATCACGAATAACTCTGTAACTTCATGAGAAGGCCACAAGTTCATGATGATCAATTAATTTAAAAAATAAAATAATTTTAAAAAGAGAGCAGTGATGTTTATGGATCTATCTAAAGATTTAGGGCGTCGTCTCTCCTCAAACGTGGCCCTCTTCCAGAACTCTCTTTTCACTTTCCCCCACCCTAATCCCTTTTATCTAACCAGCCTCAAGTGCTTGCAAGGAAGTCTCCTGAGCTCTTCATCTCCCAATCCCCCGCTGCCAATTCCTCAGTTCTGGCCCTAATGGCTGCCTGACCACAGGTTTACACAAATTCCCTCCACAGGCTGCAGGGCAAGGCCACAAGTTCAAGGGTGGAACCCATGAAACCAATTGTCAAAGACTAATGAGAAAGGGGCCCCTTGGAGGGGAACGGGTTGAGCTTTCCTCCCCGCCCCGACCAGGGCTCCAGCAGCCAAAGACCTCCAGGACCAGCCACCACCATGCTGAGACCACTCTCCGCACACATGAAGGTACTGGCAGAGGGACAAAGTCACATCCTATTATTTAACATCTTATTATCTCATTCCTACTTTGGACAAACTGGCAGGCTACCGAATGTAGCCTGCCCACACGGCAGAGTCTGGCAAACTCCCTGTGTCGTACCAAATATGCCAAATACCAGTAACAATGATGGGTCTCATTCTCCTAAAGAGCCTTGAATATAATCTCAGGGCTAGGATGAAGGAGACGTTACTGGGGCCTGCTCGAGGCAATCGACGATTAACAGGATGATTTGTGATTTTTGATTTCTGAATGAGAAAATGGGCCGAAGAGAGTTTACATGAGCTGCTGTGACCAGAGTAGAAAAAACTCCTAAGTGCTCAGCCCAGTCAAAACGGAGTGAAGAAAACCCTCTGTCACAGAAGGTCGTCTAGTAAGTGAGCTGGGATTAAGAGAGGGACTGGGGCAGAAGAGCACGGCAACTGGAAGCGATTCTAGAGTAGCCTTTCATCCTTCCAGACCTTCCTCCTCTAGCAGTTCCCGCCATTGGTAAGGATTTCTCCGTGCTTCTGCCTGGGCTTTCCCTTCTGGCTAGAATAACCTGGCCGGGTACCTTGAAACTGGAAGATCATGGACTCTGAATATCTTATTTATCTTGCACTGTCTCTAAGATTTTGAGAACAGTACCAGGTACAGAATAAAACTCACTAATTACCAACTGAAGAATCTATAAGTTCTTAGTGCATCCTCAAGAATATTTTTCTTTCTTTTCTTCCTCAATAAATATTTTTAATGAAATGGAATAAGGCTGCTATGCCCCTTTGCCTATTTTTTTCCCAAGACTGAGTTCCTCCAGCACTTACTGGATTCTTTGATCTTTCTTTTATGGTGTCTTTTTACATGTGGGAAGCTTTGCTCCAACACATCCCAGCCTTGGAGTCAGCTGGGGGGTAATTACAAAAGGAAGAATTTCATTATTCCCAGGCCCCAAAATGTGGAGCTACTGATAGATTATGCTGTGAGATATTAATGTGTTTTATGTTATTGGCTGAATCTACACAGTCCCCAGAGAAATTCTCTACAGGTTAAAGGGTGGGAAAAACGCTCTAATTTTTATCTAATAACCAAAATAAACTATGTTGAAGACTCAGACCAGTTATCTAGAAACTTATACATTAATTTACAGTTGTACTATCAAATAAATAAAATAAAATTTAAAGAGAGAGAGAGAGAGAGAGACATGATCGAATCATATTATGTATCTGGAGAAAACTAGAAAAAAAATCACAAAGCAATCTGTATCTCTTCTTATTTCATTTACTCATTCATTTCATTTCTTTTAGTGTTTTGCAAATGCTCTGAATGAATCTAACTGCTAAGAATTTAAAGATGAATATAACCTTAAACCTGAACCCAGGGAGACTGCAATTTAAGGGAAAAGAAAAATACTAATTAAGGTGCTTTGACGTAATCCAAGTTCTAAGAGAAAGGAAAGAACCCGTTTTCCAAACAAGTGGACAGTATCCTGCAACAGTTACACTTAAGAGTTAACTTGCTGCAAAGTACCTATCATTTCCATCCTACTTAAGAGAATTTAAACGTCATTAATATGACAATGCATTAACTAAATCAGAACGTCAAGATAAAAGAATTTTCAAATTCAGCAATCCAGAGAAACACTCATCATCTTGGGGAAATAAGTACTGCAGAGTGTTCAAGTCCAGACAGATAAAAGAGAACATTTATCAAGAGCTCAATCAAGGGAAGAGAGTTTTGCTTGAAGAGTGACAGCTTGGTGGGCCTCTTCCCGGGAGTTTATTTTCTCCTTGGAAAGCAGGAACCAAGTACTGTCCTCAGGGTGCCTCCAGAAGACATAATATCTTTCAACACACAACTCTACGTTGTGACTCAGGGTCTATAACCTGGCTCCAAAAAGGGGAGTGGGGTGGAGATGATGTGGACAAAAGCAAAGGAAAAATAAACCATTAAACAGATTCATGGAGTGAGAGAGGTGACAAAGTTCTGAAAAAGCACAAGAGTTCAAAATTATCCAACATATCATAAACCGAGCAAAGAGCAATATTCATTCATTCATTCATTCATTCAGACAATATTCATTCTCCCTACCTGCCCCGTTTGATAATGTCGAGCAAACTGGCTCACCACTCGGTAGTCATTTGCAAAGTACTCCATCAGAATGGAAGGAACCTCAGCAAAGTCAGTGGGGCACCTGGTCCCTGAAATGAGGGATGGAGAAAGAGTTGTCATCAATAAAATCAACAGATTACCTCACCACTTATGAACTCTGAAAAAAAATTATTTGTATTTCTGATGAACTATGATAAGCTTTGATTTGTTAAACCAATATTTTACTTCTATAAAACTATTACACATATTTGCAGAAATATTTATGATAATCCAGAATATTTTACGATATATCAAAAGTAAAACAAAATATTTGCACAGCTGGTAGAACCCCTTATAACATAGTGCCCACTCTCTTGGAAAACAAATCTCTCTTTAGTCATGCTGGGCTATACCTGAGATCCAAATTAAAACATTCCTTTATAGTGCATTTATTTTGCATTTAATTCACTGAATTTCTACCAGTAAATACCTTCCCCTTTCATTTGTTTTAACAGTAGTTTGCTTTACCCACTGATTAAGTTTTTGCAAGAAAGTCAAATCCTCAAAGTGGAAATGCAGTGTTTCTAACTCAAAATACATGAACCAACTAACTCACAAGAACTTTTTTTGAGAGAGAGAGAGAGAAGCTCACAAGAACTTTTCATGCTGTTTTGTCACTCATTACAATCTTTTCAAAAACCTTCACCTCACACAAAACCATGTGCATATATCTAGTTAGTAAATGTTATTAACTAAAGTCAACTGTTTACCAGGTGATCTAAATCTGAAAAGACAGAGTCAGAGGAGCAGCCAGGGGCCCGGAGCCTGGCTCAGCAACCCTATGGTCGTCCATTCGAATCCCGAGGTCCCAATGTGTGCAGGGCGATGCTGGCAGCTCTGCTCTTTGTCAGCGCTGAGGCACACGCCATGTTTGGGCCCACTGCTATGGGCAGTCAAGTCTTAGGACCACAACTAGGAAAATGCATCAGCTGCTTGGTCAGAAGGTGAGCCCCTAGGAGTGTGTGAGCTCAGTGAGCACTGTGGCAGAGCGCCTGAGCACCACAGTCCCCGGCGGAGACGTGCCAATACCACAGCCAGGCAGCCACGCGTACGGGCAACAAGCCAAGGGATGGGAGAGTGAAAGGCTGAACATCAAGCTGAACCAAGAAAAAGCAATAATTTGAGCAATCATTCAAAGAAAATCTCAGAGATGAAATAACTAGGAAGAAAGTCCATAATAGCAACAAATATGCTACAGGAAGGCAGGAAAAAGTAACAAAGCAAGAATGTAAGACTGGGGGAAAGTGATTATACTGTTTCAAAATGTTTTATTACACTTTCCAACTGATTTCCCTTAGAGAACTTCATTCTGTTTTTCACTAATTCTGTGAAATATATTAAAGGCATACACATTATTATGCACATATACATTATATTTTATTATACACACGTCACACAATTAGACATACATGCCTCACCCATATCAACACATACATACATTACGCACTTTATTCCCACATATTATACACACTGCACAAAATTATACACATATTATATTCCCATAATATACATACTGTATACACATTATACATCTAGTATCATGTTAACACGCACATATTAAATGCACATTATACACATTGCAAACACTACACATACATGAAAATATACTTACAGAAATACATTATACATAAATTACATATACAGTGTACACTCATTATACACATTACATATACACATACATACTTGCACACATACATGCATTTATACTCAATATACACACATCCTACACACACCAACATTGCATACATTCCAGAGAAACCTATAATTTATACACATATACAAATGTACATTATACACAGACATGTAAGGCACACATATAATGTGATACACACGTTACGTCCCGTTACACATATGCACATATTACATACACACACACTTCCTATCCCATCCCACACAGATACACATTGCAGTCGCTGCCCCCTGACTCACCAGTGACATGCTGGTAGCGGGTTCGGCCGAGCATAGAGTGCATGGCATGTCCCATTTCATGAAAGAGATTTTCCATCATCCCGGGAGTCAAGAGCGTTGGCGAATTCCTTGAGGAATGGGGAAGGTTCAACATCAGAACTACGACTGGCAGCTGATACTCGCCGTCTTCCTTGACTCTGCCCCCACGAATTGTAAAATGACAATCCTTTCAGAATCAGAAAACAGAAGTATTAGGTCATCTAAACACTTCCTGCTTTGCTCATTTTTCTAAAAACAACATAGTCAGCTTAAGGTCACTCATTTATTCACTCCCAAAACATGGACTGAGTTCTTGCAGCCACAGATGCAGCACAGCCCAGGTGCACAGCCAGGGGGAAGTGGCACTCCAACTGGCCATGACCTTCCCAGGAGATGTGCCATGGGCCAGGAGACACTTTCCACATCCACTGTCCATGCAGCGAAGTAGGATTGTCACACAGTCCAGACAGCAAAGACTGCGACATCCCTCATTGCCGCCTTCATCACCTGCTCTTCGAGAGGACCACCACATTTTGCAGATGAGAAAGCAGCAAATGGGACTTGGAAGCATGGTAATGTGTTTTGGTTTTGGGTTTTTTTCCCCCAAGAACACAAAGTCAGGCCCAACAACCTCCATCCCGGCCAGGCTGACTGCAGAGACAGAGCTTCAGTTCAGGGACCAAGCAGGGTGATCCCACCATAGCACGTAGTGGCAAACCATCTTGGTTTTGTTCAGGAGTGTTGGGGGCTTTGAGGGTGGGGTTTTGTTTGTTTCAGGGCCACACCTGGCACTGCAGTGATGCTACTAAGGCACTCTGTGCTCGGTGCCCAGCTCTATGCTCGGGGGTCACCCCTGTGGGTGATCGGGAGACCCTGTGGAGCCCAGGATCAAACCCACGCATCCTGCATGCAAAACACATGCATACAGACAAATCGTTCTAGAAAGGGGTTTGCTGCTAGCAATCTCATCATCTCCACCTTGTCAAGTCCCAGAGCAGCGCCCTATACCTCATAAACTCACATCCACTAAAGGGCTTTGAAAACTGTGGCAAGGTGTTCAATAATAGGTACCATTATCCTGTTAGAACCCAAACTCTTGCAAGTCCCTTTCAATTGCCCCAAAATACTTAATGCTTAAGCTGATTGGCCAGCAAATGTGGAATATAGCTAAAGAAAGTGAACATCACATATCCCACAGGGAAACTGGGACCATTGGTGGTGAGAAAAGTTCACTGGTGAAGGGACAGGTGTTGGAGACATTATATAACTGAAATCCCAATCATGAACAACTTTGTAACTATGTATATCACTGTGATTATAATTTTTAAAAATGGAAAAAATAAATAAATATGCTTTTTTTTCTAAAAAGAAAAGAAAAGAAGCAAATCGGTGGTTGGTGAGGTTTTCCTATGGATATTCTGTAATTTTAAACTAGGGCCATTGTGAAGTACCGAAAGTCATTACAAGCCGGATCTCTAGTCAGAAAGTTTAGGTTCAAGCCCCACATTTCTCTCTGTGACTGTGGACAAGTAACCTAATCCTTCTGGCCTCTAGCTTTATTGTTAGTGCCCACTTCAAAAGGGGAAGGAGAACAATGAAAGATGTGACGTGCATTCCTACTACCATTATCACTCAGACGAAAAAAAAGACAACTACAGATCTAAGCCACATCCTTCACTAGTTTTAAATTCTATCCAAATTTCACATTCATGTTTTCATAACTATTAGTAACTCCCTCTAAATATTAGGAAATGGTGAAAGTGAATTTCTGTAAAACTCACACTAATTCAAATTAGCTTCTAGAGAAACCAGTTTGTAAACAAAATAATAATTACCTGATGTGGTTTATCTGCTCGTTGAAAAAAATCACAATAAATGTACCCCAACAATCCCTCAGATTCATGAACCACAGCCTAGAAACAAACAAAAAAACTTAATTTAGCAGTTAATGAAGTCAACAGAAACTGTCACTGTCCTCCCGTTATTCATGGATTTGCTCGAGTGGGCCCAGTAACATTGTGAGACTTGTTACTGTGTTTGGCACATCAAATATGTCACAGGTAGCTTGCCAGGCTTTGCCGTGCAAGCGAGATACTCTTGGTAGCTTGCCGGGCTCTCTGAGAGGGACAGAGGAATCGAAGGACAAGGAATCAAACTCAGGACGGCCGACCCAGCCACGTGCAAGGCAAACACCCTATTTGCTGTGCTCTCGCAAAAAATTGTCCATAACACAAGAACACAGACACGTTTTATTGTGTCTGTCTCTATTCCATCTTATGAGGAAATGGATTCCATTTTCACTCCATCTCCTGGATAATTCTGTCTTAGTAACTCTACCTGGGAGAGGGTACCCATCCCATGGTCACATCACCAAACACACTAGCTAGACCATTCACAAGCCATCCATGAGGGAGGCATCTGATACCAAAGGGGCAATTTTAACTGTAAAAACCTTCTCTTATTCTGGAGCTGGAGCAATAGTACAGTGGGTAGGACACTTCCCTTGCACAGTCAACCCTTGCTCAATCCCCAGCATCCCAGGTGGTTCCCTACACACTGCCAGGATTGATTCCTGAGTGCAAAGAGTCAGGAGAAACCCTGAGCATTGCTGGGAATGGCCCAAACTGCATCACCACCACCCCCCAAAAATTCTCTTCTTTAAATCTGAAGAATGGGATGATAAGTTTCATAAAAATGAGAATATTTGAATACAAAAGCAATTCAAAAAGAAAATTGCTCAGGCATCGGAAGATGGGTAGGTAGTGCTCTGATCTTTATGCCAGCCAATCTCCCGAATCAGGAGTAGTTCCAGGAGAGCTGGGCTGGTCACTGCCACCTTTTCTACTCCATCTTTTCATGACCAGAGAATCATGCCAGAGTTGCTCCATTTTAAGCCACTCTGAAACTTCCTACAAACATATAATCACCACTTTAAACATTTCATAAGCACCTACTCCATGCTGGGGACTCTTCCTGGATCCTAAGTACAGCAGGAATAAAAAGAGTAAGCAATGAAGCCCAGAGGGGGCCCACACCCTGAGCTGGGTCACCTCGCCACCTTATATACTGTGTTCTCACACTTGTCTGATAATGCTTTTTTTTTTTCACTTCAATTTCCATTTCAAGAGCATTTATCTCGCTCCGTGATCTCCGCAGGTAAGGGCAGTGACAGAAGTGTTCCAGTTATCTGAGCTATTCCATCACCACACTGATTCTATGTCCACAGAACAAAGCCATGAAGTGAAGAGTACGGGATGGCAAACAGAAGTAGAACATAAAAGAACCCGTGCAAGAAAGATGACTCACAGGGCTAGCGCACATGCCGCATGCACGTGACACCTGAGGTTTGGTCCCCAGCATCACTGGCTCTGAGCATCGCTGGCTCTGAGCATCGCCAGGAGTTTATCTGGAGTACTCCCAGGGTAACACTGATGGTTCCTCTCCTCAAAGGGTCTCAGGATCAAACTGCCCAGCCCAGTCCAGTGACATGAGTTACTGGGAGTGGTCTCTGAGCAATAATATCCTCCCCAAATTATAAAACAACTACAACACACAACACAACGTGATAAATGAGTAAGCATATTCTCAAAAATCATGTCAGAAAAAAATGAAAATGGTTATGTATGCTTCAAATAAAGTCAGTCCTAATAATAGTTGCAAGACTTGAAGTTATTAGTTATGAAATAAAAAATGAACACAAGGGGGTATGTTGCCACCAGCAGGTCAATCTGTACCTGTGAGGTGAGTGCATCAGCAGCCTGATGGCGACTTCCGACTTTCAGATACCCCCAAATTGCTGCTGTGCCTTTAGCCAGACCCCGAAAACTTGGGGCAAAGTTTACCAAGAAAGTAAATGGCCAAAAGTTAGGTATGTGGGAGACACACCCACAAACCACCTCTGGCTCAGCTATATAATTGGAAGCATGGCCTCTCTGGTTCCTGATTGAACTGCTTAACGGCTATGGTCCCAGAGACTCAGAAACAAATCTCGAAACCCAATGACTTTTGGCAGAAATGCGCCCAGTTCCTGTAGTAAGTTACAGGCAATGGTCCACCCCAGGTGGGAATAGGTTTCATGCCTTGGCCTGTTCCCCCTGGCAGCCCGGTGGCCATCATCCTCCAGAGGCCACTGGACAGTCAGGATTGTGCCCACAATGACGAGTCACATTGGGCCTCACAGGATGGGGGTGCAGCTGGCCCTTTCCTCCCCATCCCAACAAGACCCTGATTCGCTGCCTATGAACAGCCTCTCTGGCTCCTGATCAAGCTGCTTAACGGCCATGATTCCAGAAACTCAAAAACAAATCTCGAAACCTAGTGGCTTTTGGGAGAAATGGGTCCATACCACACAGTAGGTTACTGTCGCCGGGCCACCCCAGGGGCGAAAGGGTGCTGATCCTCCACCTGCTCCCCCTAGGCAGCTCGGTGGCTGCCATCTTCCAGAGGTCACTGGACAGTCAGCTTTGGGCCCTCAGCGATGAGACATGCTGGGCCTAATCGGACGGGGGTTGAGCCGGCCCTTTCCTCCCCATCCCAGTGAGACCCCAAGTTGCCACCCACAAATGGCCTTTCTGGCTCCTGATCAAGCTGTTTAACAGCCATGATCCCAGAGACTCGGGAACAAATCTCGGAACCCAGCAGGTTTGGGCAGAAATCCCTCCAGATTTAAGTGTTAAAATTTCAGAATTTCAAAATCACATGGCCCTACTGCAGCCACGCAACATCATATGTTATTCATAACCAGCAATAGAAAACAAATTGTCTACTGTTGCCTTTTCAGCAGATCTGAGTGTTGGGGTAAAATCCCAAATAATAATGGTGGGTCTGGTTTCAAAATGTTGAATGTGATCAAAGTAGAGAGAGAGTAATGTGGAAATCATCTGCCCCACAGGTATGGGGAGGGTGTGGGATTGGGGTACACTGGGGTTGTTGGGGGTGGAGAATGGGCACTGGTGAAGGTACGGGTGTTTCATTGTATGACCGAGACTTAGACCCAAAAGCTTTGTAACTGCTCTCACAGTGATTCAATAAATAAAATTATAAAAAATGAAAAAAAAAGTAAGGTGGAGTTCATGCCCAATTCAATCAGCTAATCAGTGGCTAAATAAATAGCAGTATTCCTACATAAAAAAAATGAACACAGGACATAAATTATTTATTTTTAGGACATAAATTATTATCTGATCCGTATGTAAGCTCCTTCAAGATGGGAAGTCAGGCAGAAGGACAGGAAAGGAAAGTAATGCAATGAATTCTGGAATGAAGCATATGGGAAACTTTAGCACAGTAAGAAAATAAAAACTAAGTGGGATTCGCCAAATATAAAAATCGAATCTTTTACTAAGTTCCTAAATTTTAGAGACTCTTCCTTTCTATCATCAGATTGCTTTCAGGCAACTGATTTTAAAGAAAAATGTTTCTTTTATAGCATCCTAAATCAGATGTGGAGATTTGAATTTTTCATGAAACAGGAATAATTAAGACCCACATTCCATCAGGTAAAGTAACTTAAGGATGCCACTGCACTTTACAAACCCAAGACGTACAGCAATGTAACTCTGAGCTCATTCAAAGCGTAACAAGCTTCAGGGTCAGAATGATAGTACATCAGGTAAGGGCATTTGTCCTGCACCATAGCCAACCCAGGTCCAATCCCTTGGCACCTCATACAGTCCTCTGAGCCCCACTAGCTCCTGAGCTCAGAGCTAGGGGTAGCCCCTGAGGATCACTGAGTATGGTCCAAATACAGAAACAAACAAAAAAAGATCTTACCAGCTTCCGGACATCTTCGCACCAAACTTCTCCTTTGGCAGGCTGCTCTGCATACATCGAAACCCCGAGCAGTTTACTAAACAAAATATTCAGGCCTTCCATGCACGCGCCCAGGGAGAAAAAGGGGCAGTATAAGCTGGGCTCAATGTTGTACCTAAGGAAAGGGAAAAGGGACTCAGTAACATTCTTATTTCCTTCAGGACCAGTGGGGTTTATAAAACAAAAGGATTAATAGTGAAATGGTAAATCACAACCTTTGGAGGCATTTTCAAGGTTTTTTTTTTTTTATAGAAAAGAGATTCTCAAATTATTAGCAGTAATGCACTAACTCTTATAATTACAGTAGAAAAAACATTTCCTGGCAGTACTCCTCTGTCGGGTTCCTGGGCCAGCCATCAGCTCAGTTAGCTGGCAGGCAAGCGACCTCGGTCACCTGCACCACACACAGCATTTCTGCATCTTCTATGCGAAACGGGTCACATCAAGATAAAGGTAAGGTAAAGGCCCTCCCGTTGATCATCGATTTGCTCGAGCGGGCCCAGTAACGTCTCCATTGGAGACTTTGTTGTTACTGTGTCTGGCATATCGAATACTCTCGGTAGCTTGCCGGGCTCTCCGAGAGGGGCGGAGGAATCGAACTCAAGATATATCACATAAACATGAACAAATACAAACCTGAATTAAAACTCACAACCAAAAAACTAGTGCTTAACAGAAAAATCTGTCACATAAACAATCTGATCTTAATTGATGTTTTGTAGTTATATACCCTAAACCAAGAGCAACATACAGTAAGGTTAGTTACTCTGCACCACAAATACTTCTGTTGTTCCTTTCAGAGCCCAGAGGCTGGGGGTCACTCCCGGCAGCGTGAGGGGAGCCTCCACACTCAGGGCGAGGGTGCCGGCCTGGCATCAGTTCCACACTCCCAAACACTCTCATGTTCTAACGGAAACAAAAATGTGCAGACTACGGGATATAAATGTCTGTTTTCAAGTTATCAAATCTGGTGACAGTTTAGATTTGAGGAAAAATTCGAGTATAGATTTTAAATTCTTATAATCATCTATGCATAATATCTTAAATGTAATTATGAATGCACAAGATTGTGAATGCAGAAGATTAACTGATATTGCCAGTGATTAGAAACAAATATAAAGTAACATAGATTCTAAGTATTTCAGAAAATAAGCCTTAAATAATAGTTGGTCCAGTATTCATAGAATCCCAAGGTTAACTACTATTAACCATTTCCTGCGTACCCTTACACTACATCACTGTCACTGTCCTTCCGCTGTTCATTGATTTGCTCAAGCGGGCCCAGTAACGTCTCCATTGGAGACTTTGTTGTTACTGTGTTTGGCATATCGAATACGTCACGGGGAGCTTGCCAGGCTCTGCCGTGCAGGCGAGATACTCTCGGTAGCTTGCCGGGCTCTCCGAGAGGGGCGGAGGAATCAAACTTGGGTTGGCCACATTGGCTGCGTGCTATGCAAACAGATTCACATGTATATAGATGCATGGACACATATATGTACAGAAACACAGAGTTATACATCCACACAAATGCACTTCATAAATCTATCATTGCAATCAAACTGAATCCCCCACTTGTAGGATCCTTCCATGTGAAAACACAGCATGGAATACTGACTGCTCCAGGACATGGACTTCCACCTTACTCTCTCTGAGGGGTGCAGAGCCGTCCACAAGCCTCTGCCATGGCCTCTCCAATGCTTCTGCTAGTCTGGTGTGAGTGGGCAGGGAGGCAAGGCCAGAAGAGCCACATTCTAAGAGCAGTCGCCTACCACAGACAATGTCTAAACTGTGCACTCCTAGATAGCAGCAGGAGTGCAGGCCCGGGAGCCAGCCTCCGTGGCCCATCTTCTCTTTGGAAGAGGTACCAGGACTCCAGCTGCCCTGGCTCGGAGTGAGTTCCCGAGTGAGTGAGCAGCTTGGCTCTGGGGTAGAAGAGCCCTGGTCACACCAGGACAGGCCCATCCGCACCCTGCAGACATGGCCCTGGGCAAGGTCAAAACTGCCAACTCAGCCTGGAATTCTTTCTCAAAGACTGATCGAGGCTTCTCTCTACCGTGTGTAAGTCCATACCTGCTACCATCATTTTTGGCAATGTAAATGGAATGCTCTTTAAGTGCCCTGTTATCTTGTTTCTTTGGTTCTCTAGGCTGCATTTTATCTTTCTAATAATTCAGGGTTTTTAACTCCTCTCGTGAAAATCACTGTTAAAAATACTTAAACATTTATTAGGAAGGAGCAGCAGTTTAGTACACCAAAGCCATGAAAGTTAGCACAATTTTAATCATGTCACCTAAACTACAGTAAAAAAAAAATTTTAGTAACAATTTTTTTAAAGAAATGCTGAATCTTAAGGCTATTCTGGCAGTGTTAACAGGACACAGTTCTTAATACAAGAAGGCATCATTGTTGTGACCCAAAAAAAGGTTCAATATCACAAATATATCCTTTAAAGAAAATAAGTAACTGTAAACTGAAGTTTTATCCCAAAGTCATGATGATGATGATAGAAATAATTGTCAATGAATGCTCAATCATGTATCGCATTTAACTGTAAAAACTATCCTATGAGGTTATACCGGTTTCCTCAAGCTGACATAAGACAAGGTTCACATGAGGATAAACAATCTCCCTGTGGTTACGAATAATAAACAGTAAGGCTGAGATTTTCTATTTAACCGGATGACTACAGTCTGGCTATTCAAAGTAAAGTAGGAGAACAGAGGACATGTCTTCATTTGGACTAAGGCACTGAGGTCGCTCTCACAAGTCTGTAGAAGTGAGAATACTAAAGTAAAGAGTTTCACTGCATCCTCGATTTTTACATTTCCTGGATGCTTTCAGAGCCAAGACGGTAGAGGAACAACACACTTGGTAAGCCAGAGCCCATGTTCACTCTACAGGGCATACGACAGCGAACAGAAGACTGAGAGCTGCCGATTTAAAGATGAAAATAGGAACAAGAGGAGTGGATGCTGAGAAAGTGGCGAGTGGGAAGTTCTGTGTGGACCAAAGAATTTCAGGGAAGAGGAAATAATGAATCAAGCCAAAAACTGCGGCAGTCTGCAGGCTGGGGTCTCCAACCAGGGCTTGATGACTAATAGCAGCGGACTCTTTGGGAAAACTAATCTGAAGGGCTCCCAGGCTCTACAGCAGAGCCCAGAGGTCAAGGTGAGGAAGTATTGCCTCAGGGAGCCCCAGGCTGAAGGGGCAGAGCGAGGGAAGTGAGAGGACTGTCTTCTCTGTAAGAGTCATAGGGGGACAGTTCCATAGTTGGAGATAAGGGACAAGAGGCCCGCAGCAGGCACAGGGCAAGAAATGAAAAGACAGAACAGACTCATGACATGCAATGAGGTTGAAAGACGTTTGTGAATAAAGCAAGAGCTGCCGTGGACTGAGACCCTCTTACCAAGCATCTGGCACAAGCAGCACCCGCATCCCCAGAGGGCTCAGGGAGACAGAGGATGGAATTCTTACTGAGTGTCACATGAGGAATCTGAGACTCAGAGAGGCTATGTGAAGTGAGCTAAAACAGACAGGATCAGTTCAGAGCCCAGCGCCTGCCTTGCTTCTCACGGGTTCTGTGCTCTGAGCAGAGGTGCCCTCAGGAAAGGGGGCCACTATCCCCAGACCCTGGACACTCCTCCAATGCAGGCCAAGGGGCAGGAAGACTAGGTCAGGCCTGGCAACCCGGAACTACAGCTTCCAGCAGTCCTGGAAATGGCAAGTGTACCTGTCCAAAGAGCAGGACCCCGAGCCACAGAGCGTGACTGACCCGAGCGGACGAGGTCCGTAAGGGAACACGGGGAGACTGTGCTCGGTGCTTGCTGGTTGGGGAAGACGAGAACACAAGCGTCAGAGAGGAAGCTCAGTGGCAGGCGGCTCCAGGTGGATTCTAAGCCGCGTCAACGGAGAGTCCACAAAGGCTCAAGGGCATTCGGGGGACAGGGCGCGCAAGCCCCATCAAGCCCGGGACGCTCAGCCCTTACTCAGACTGCACACCTGCTCGCTCCTCCGTGCCCTTAAGCAGCCTCACAGGGAGAGATAATTCCTGCCTGGGTCACAGCCAAGGTGGGAAGAGGGACAGGGAGACACAGAAACGTAGGATGCTGGGAGGCATCTCCAAGCTCAGAGGCAGGGCAGGAGGCCACAGTCTCACACGGGGCACTTTAGGGGCCACAGGTCACTCCGCACCTCAAGGCTCTATGGCAGGGGCCGCCCAGCCTGCGGAAGGACATTCTCCACCATCAATGTCCCCAGTATGCTCCCTGCTTTCCAATCCTCCCCCTGCCTCCAAGGCAGGCAATTTCCCCCATACTCTCTCTCTACTTTTGGGCATTATGATTTACAATACAGATACTGAAAGGTTACGATGTTTGGTCCATTATCTACTTTCAGCACACATCTCCCATCCTGAACAATCCTCCAACCATGTCTGTCTTAGTGATCCCTTCTCTATTCCAGCTGCCTTCTTCCCCTGCTCATGAGACAGGCTTCCAACCATGGAGTAATATTCCTGGCCCTCGTGTTTTCTGACCTTGGGTGGTTACCGACATTTTGTTGGTAGGTATGGCATAATTTTGTGCCCCTAAAAGACAAAAACATTTATATCCTGGAAACTTTCTCAATAAATTAATAATAAAGAAGTAAAAATACAAAGCATTTCTATTTCACTAAATGAATGCAAAGATTTTGAGACAATGTTAGGAAAGAATAGACAATACTGAATTCTATTTCCCAATATCTTAATGTAAAGCACTGTAGTACTGTCCTCCCATTGTTCATCGATTTGCTCAAGCAGGCACCAGTAACATCTCCATTGTGAGACTTGTCACTGTTTTTGGAATACTGAATCTGCAATGGGGAGCTTGCCAGGCTCTGTCATGCGGGCAGGATACTCTCGGTAGCTTGCCGGGCTCTCCAAGGGGGACGGAGAAATCGAACCCGGGTCGGCCGCATGCAAGGCAAATTTCCTACCCACTGTGCTATTGCTCTGCCAATGTAAAATAGCACCAAAATAAATAAGGCTAAATACCAGCAGAAAATAATGTTCCCAAAATTAAAAGACAAAACCAAACTCTGGAAGGATCTTTTATTAAACAACTCTAAAATCTTTTCCTCTGGAAACAGACGAAACTAAGATAAAATTGTTTTTAAAACAATTCTCTCATTTAAAAATGCCATGGAAAGAAAATTTTCCTGATGACAATCATGTAAATACAGTATCTTTCAAAAACAAATTTCTTCTTTTTTTTTCCCTTTATTTTATTTTATTTTATTTTTTACAGTTGTAGATTTACAATTTTTGTGCTTTGGTTTCAATTATACAATGATCAGATACCCATCCCTCCACCAGTGCCCATTTTCCACCACCATGGATAATATCCCCCCCACCCACATCCCCCCATCCCCCCTGCCTCTGTGGCAGGGCAATCCCCTGTGTTCTCTCTCTCCTTTTGGGTGTTGTGGTCTGCAAAAGAGGCATTGAGTGGCAAACATGTCAGTCCATAGTCTACTTTCGACATGCATCTCCCCTCCTGGGAGGATCCTCCAAACATCCTTTATTTGGTGCTCCCTTCTCTATCTGAACTGCCCTTTCCTCTAGGATACCCGGCTGGCCTCTAAGTTATGGAGTAATACTCCTGGTGCTGATCTCAGCTATTCTTGGGTATTAATCTCATACTTTGTTACTTTATATCCCCCAGATGAATGCAATCTTTCTATGTCTATCCCTCTCTTTCTGAACAAATTTCTTCTTAAAGAAAATAACTAGCCGTCCTTCACGCCCTACCGAAGTCACCAGTTGCCCCCCACGAGCGGCTCTCCGGCACGGCCATGGCCCCAGAAGCACAAGGACTTAACGCAGAAAACCAGCCATTTGGAGCAGAAAAGCGATTGGACTATGTGTTAAACCGCGCCATCGTGCCTGCCCGGAGGGGAAAGGGTGTTGCTCCATTCGCCCTCTCCTCTCTGGAAAGAAAGATGGCGGCTGCCAGGGAGCCTCGTGGACAGCAGGTTTGAGCCGGGGGTCGGGGGCGGCAGGGGCCTCATGGGAAGGGGGGCGTTCCGGCCCGTCCTTCACGCCCGACCAAGATCACCAGTTGCCCCCCACGAGTGGCTCTCCGGCACGGCCACGGCCCCAGAGCACAGAAACCAATCTCTTAATTATCTGACTCTCAGTAGAAATACTTCCAGGGTTAATAAGTAAAATAGCAGAAATCCAAAACTGCGTGGCCGCTATCACTTCCGCGCGACATCATTTAATTCTTAAAACCCAGCTGTAGAAAGCAAATCATTTCACAACGCTTTTTCAGCATGTCTGATGGGGGTGGGGGGGGGTGGTAAACTCTAAATAATAATGGTGCATCTTTTATCGAAATAATGAATCTAGTCAAAGTAGATAGAGTGTTAACTAGAACTCATCTGCTTCACAGGAATTGGGAGGGGTGGGAGGTGGGGTTCTATTGGGGTTCGCGGTAAAAAATAAGTATTGGTAAAAGGAAATGTGTTTGATATTTACATGACTGAGACCTAAACCTGAAAGCTCTGTAACTTTTCCCATAGTGATTCAATAAATAAATAATTAAAAAAAATAAAGAAAATAACTACATATGTATTCTTCATAATTTCAAGAATTACTTTTATTCCGCCCCTCTCGGAGTGCCCGGCAGGCTACCGAGAGTATCTCACCCGCACGGCAGAGCCTGGCAAGCTCCCCATGACACATTCGATATGCCAAACACAGTAACAATTGTCACAATGGAGACGTTACTGGGCCCGCTCGAGCAAATCGATGAACAATGGGAGGACCGTGACCGTGACTGTGACTTTTACTCATCTAGGAAGAGTCTAATACTAAAATTCCAAAAAAAAGGAAAATTAGCAGGTCTTTATGATTTGTCATCGGTCACTTTCACCACATTTTCTAGGATCAATCTTTGGCAGTTTTAAAACATATTACAAGAAACTTAAATCTGAAGCATATAACATAAAAGGAAAAAAAAAATCCCCTGTGGTTCACTTGAAGTAAAGCCCAAATATAGGAAAGCCCATTCTATCTTCCATTTAGTGTCAAACCACACATTTACATCTTTACTTGAAAGTAAAGATGGACTTAGAAATCTTTGCTTTGTTCTATGCTTTCAACCTCAAAGTCAGACTATTATATTTTCCCTTTTTTTTTTTTCATCCATTACCTATGCTTTTCAGTCTACTCTTGTCAATCAAGATTAGGGAAACTTCAAACCCAAAATCCATCCTTTTCTTTTAATGCTACTCAAAATAGACAGGTGTGAGGCCTCCAGTTCTTACAGTTCTATCTGAAGCATTGCTGCATCCCTGCTGCTGGTTATGTTACTGAGCTAATGGTCAAATAAAGAAAGTTACATGGAAACTTTAAATTAAATCTCCTGTGGACAACAGTCCACAGGGGTTTAGACCACACACCCACAGAGCTGCAACATTTTACTCAAAGAACCAACAAACTGGGGAGGGGGGAGAGGACAGGCAGAGGGGCTAAGGCACTTGCCTTTCAAGCAGCTGACCGTAGCTCAATGCCTGTTACAGCACCGTCCCTAGAGCACCAAGCTGGGAGTAGTATCCAAGTACCATGGCTGCATACCCCTCCCTCAAAAAAAGAACCAAAGAACCAGGTGAAAACTTCTATCTCCCAGAAAGTACTAGAATTCCTTCCAGGGCTTATACTGCTTTCACCAAATCTCTCACAGATGAAAAAGGTCGTTCACAAGAACATGATATTCTCCTTGGCTAAAAACGTTTGATGACTGAATCTCTTTTAATAAGGATTTCCAAAGGCAGCTTTAGACACAGGCTCAGTCAGTGACTAACAACCAACATTTACCCACCAAAAGCCCAACTGCGTGCTCTACGTTGCTGTGCAAACAGAGGCATCAAAGAGCAGCCCGGTTCCGAAGAGCTTCCAGTGTGGCTGACAAGATGCATTTCAGATAGAGCAACTGACGCTTGAAAGTTGGCTGTGAGGGGTGCACAGTTGGCAGCAAGGGGAGGTGGCAGGAGCTGGGGTAGTGGCATATGTCACAGCAGGGCAGCAAAGGAAGGCAAAGGCATCCCCCATCACAGACAAAGCTGCCATGGGCTCCCTCTGCTGGAGCCGGGGAGAGCTGGGAGAGAAGCACAGCACAGGCAATGCCGAGGAGGGCCATGGGGAGGGGCTACTCAGAGCCCGCCACCTCCAAGGGCAGCTTCTGCTGGGCTCTGACCGCAACAGTGACCCGGAACCTTATAAAGGAACTTCACCAAAGCAAATGCTCCTACAGCCACGGGATGATGATGGGGAAACTTACACCAACAGTCCCCACAAACACACCACCACTGACCGAGCAGACACGGCAGCATCATCATTAAGCACTGGACCACAGGTCTGACAGGAATATCTGCATCATCAACGGGCATCTGGCCACTATCTGTCAGACATGATGTACAAGTGTCATCAATGGGCATCTGACCACTGACCTGAGAGTGACATGTTCACGTCATCAATGGCCAATCTGCTGCATTTTCCAGGAATGTCTCCTTTAGTGATGTCTAAAGGAAAAACTCACCTTCAAAAGCTTTTAAAGAACTTAAAAAAACATCCCTCAAAGTGAACCATTCTGCAGAAGAAAACCAACAGATGCTCAGTGCCAAGGATGGAATATGGAGGAGCGTTCTGAGCTATCTCCCTGGCAACTCATCAACTTCAAATTCCAGTTGATTCTATCTTTCCAAGTAAAAGTAAGTAAAGTAAAGGCCCTCCCGTTGATCATCGATTTGCTCGAGCGGGCCCAGTAACGTCTCCATTGGAGACTTTGTTGTTACTGTGTTTGGCATATCGAATACGTCACGGGGAGCTTGCCAGGCTCTGCCATGCGGGCGAGATACTCTCGGTAGCTTGCCGGGCTCTCCGAGAGGGGCGGAGGAATCGAACTCGGATCGGCCATGTTGGCTGCGTGCAAGGCAAACGCCCTACCGCTGTACTATCACTCCAGCCCAAATATTCAAATATTCATAAGTAATTTCCACAGAACCACCATTTCAGATTGCTACACTCAAAAACAGAGCAAGGGGCTGCTCTCCACAGGCTCGGGCGAGCCTCACCCATGAGTGAATCCCCAGAAAACCAGACTTTGTGACTGAGAACTGTGTTCAGGACCAGGAACGGAGATCCTCTGCCCATAGCCCTGTCTCCAGCAACTCAGCACTCACGCCCAATAAGCCATCTCTGGCTGGTGCCAGATAATCTCCTCATCAGCCACCAGCCAGATCACACATCCTTCTCTCCCAGAAGGGAGCATAACATGACACTCGCCATAACCATGCCACTGGACCCCACACCAGTTTCACTTGGGGCGCCCATCCCCACCCCAAGGGACCCACCCCCGGCAGCGGAAAACCTCCAGAACTCAACTGCCACCATGCTCACAGCTGCTCTCCACACACGCGGGCTGAGCCTCAACCATGAGTGAACCTATTCCTGGAACAAAAGGCCACATTCACAGCAGCACGACACTGCATACCACACACCCTACCCATATCCAAGAGTACCGCACCACATTTGATAGGGTTCAAAGTAGGAGGCAACTAATTTTAGAGGGAAATGCTTTTTTATATACATATATAAGCACACAAGGCTCAACCTTTAACAACATGTTAGTGATCTCTTATAGAAGGGCTTAATAGCCCCTCAGTGAAATACAAAAATCTCCACACTCTTTCCTCTAAGGATATTTTTTGTAGCATTTTCAGTGTTTTTTCATAACAAACAATACAAAATATATTATTTCAGTTCTGATTTGGGGCAGGGGTTGGGGTCTGGGATGGAGATATCTGAAATATGGTGGTGGGAAGGTGTAATGGTGGTGGGATTGATGTTTGAATATTAAATGCAATAAAATATTGTGAAATACTTTATTAAAAAACTGAAAAAAATACAGAGCAAGGACCCCTCTGTTTCTTACAGCACTATTCACAATCGTCAAAATCTAGAAACAACCCAGTGTCCAAGAACAAATAACTGGATCAAGAAACTATGGTATATATACACAACAGAACATTACTATTGGCCACAATAAAAAAGGAAAGCCATTAAATTTGCTGCTACATGGAGGGACCTGAAGAATATCACGCTGAGTGTAGTTAGAGGCAGAGAGACCAACACAGAATGATCTCTCGTGTGCGGGACATATGGAAACATAATAGTGAAGAAGGATGTGCGATCTGGATGGTGGCCGATGACGAGATTATCTGACTGGTATTCAGTGGTACGAAACATGCCACTTGAGGGTGGTGAGGGTCAGAACCAGGTGGGGGCAACACCTATGGTGGAAGGAAGCGTTCAACTGGGAGCAGCTAGAAGGAGGAGGTAAAAGCATTATGCATGAAACCCTATGAACAAGAACACTGTAAACCACAGGCCAAAAAAAAAATATATATATATACACATATATATATTCATATATATATATATATATACACACACACACACATATATATGTGGGTGGGAGGTAAAGGGGGTTAGAGGAAGTATTGGTGGAGGGAAGAAGACACTAGTGAAGGGATTGGTGTTGACATTGTCTGCCTAAAACCCAATCATAACAACTTTGTAATTTCAGTGACTAAACTTTAAAAATAATTTTTTTTAAAAAAACAGAGCTAGGGCCACTGACTGTACAGCAGGTAGAGCACTTGCCTTGCGTGTGGACTTGACCCAGGTGTGATCCCAGGCACTACATATGCTCCTCCAAACCCTACCAGGAGTGAACCCTGAGCACAGAGGCAGGAGTGATCCCTGGATGTGGCCCCAAAACAAAACAAAACAAGAAAGAGCTAGAGCTAAAGGACAAATATATCACTTACGCTTAAGGTTGAGGTTAATGGGTCAGTTCCAATAAACGGTGTCCTTTCCTAACAACTCTGCAGTCTGGGCAGGGGTGTCTAACAAAGACTTAGGGAGGCCTTAGCAGGCCGCACTGCAGGTGAATGTAGGCGCTGAAGACGTGAGGCTAGGGAGAGCAGCTAGTCAGTGTCCACAGAATGCATGGGACATTTCTTTTATGTTGTCCTCCCCCAGCCCCTACCAGCTAGGAGTCCGGAAGAGGGTAACGCTCAGTCAAAAATCTTCAAGGTACAGTCACACAATGGAGTACTATGTAGCTGTTAGAAAAGATGAAGTCATGAAATTTACATACAAGTGGTACTACATGGAAAGTATCATGTTAAGGGAAATGAGTCAGAAAGAGAGGGACAGACATAGAAAGATTGTATTCATCTGGGGAACATAAAGTAACAAAATGGGAGACTAACACCCAAGAATAGCCGAGATAAGTACCAGGAGGTTCCCCCCAGGGCTTGGAGGCCAGCCACACATGCTAGAGGAAAAGGCAGCTCAGATAGAGAAGGGAGCACTAAATAAAGGGTGTTGGGAGGGTCCTCCCAGGATGGGAGATGCGTGATGAGAGTAGACTATAGACCGAACATGATTGCCACTCAATGCCTCTTTTGCAAACCACAGCACCCAAAAGGAGAGAGAGAACAAAAGAGAATGCGGGGGGGGGGGGGGGGGGGGGGAGGGGTTAGGGGTGTGGGAGGGGTACTGGGGTCAGTGGTGGTGGAGAATGGGCACTGGTGGAGGGATGGGTATTTGATCATTGTATAATTGAAACCCAAGCACAAAAATTTTTAAGTCTACAACTGTACCTCATGGTGTCTCAATAATAAAAATTAAAAAAAAAAAAAAAGAAAACCAAAATGAAAAAAATAAATAAATAAAGTATTCTTATAAAAAAAATCTTCAAGGGCCAGGGGACTGGGCTCAGGGAGCTGAGCACTTGCACTGCCCACACGAGGCACAGGTTGGAGCCCCTCATGGCAGGATCCCCAGTACACCAGGAGTCCACACACACACACACACACACACACACACACACACACACACACACAGAGCCAGAAGTGAGCCCCATGAGCATTTCCAGACCTGGCCCCCAAACAAACAAAAGAATCTCTGTTCAGCAGAGTGTGCTGGCCGCCAGCACCAGCAGGCTGCCACAGAGCCGCATGAGTCCCTGCTTTTAACCTGCAAACCACTTCCTGGGACCATGCAGGCAAGACAATAAGTTTCAGGGTGTGAAACTACCTTCTTCCAACCTGCTGGATAGTTACTAATAAAATTCTTCCTCTACTTGTGAAAACCAAACAAGAGGTGGGGGGTGGACAGAAAGCAATTCCACAATCCCAGTAGCAAAAAGCTGAAACAATAGAGATATGAAGGTATAATAAATAGGCAGCAACATGCTTAAAGAAGAAAAAGACACAGAGCTTTTCCAGATAATTTTTTTTCATTACCTAAATTAATCTTAACTCTCAAAAATGAAAAATAAGAAAATGTTAAGGCTTTGCTCCAGGATAGGAATCTGAGTATTTTCAATGCCTACTATAAAATTGCAAAAAGCATAAACAGTGCTAAATGCATTCACTGTGAACAGGCTTCCAAATTTGGGGGAATTTACATGCAAATATATAAAAATTACAGAAAGGGTATACTTATGGGGAGAAAATCAGTTCTACGACCTTGCCACAATGCAATAAACACAGAATACAGAAGCCAGAGAAGTACTTCAATCAACTTAAGTTTCCTAAGTCTTTCTTTCATTTATACCCCTTCAGATGTGCCAATAATGTACTGCCAATATGTTCGAATAAAAAATGAGAAAACATAAGAAAATCACATAGCACTATGCCAAGTACTGCCTTGCTGGTTTCACAAATATTTGCTGAGCCCCAGAAATGGGACACAGTAAGTATTTCAACGTGATCTCAGCTTGCAGGGTAGACAGAGAAGTAGGAAAATATGCAGGCAGGCACTAGACTTCAGCCCAGGAGAGGGGGCCAAGGTGTTTTCAGTTATTGTGTCTGTTTTGTTTTTGATGGTTGCTCCTTTTCTTCAAGTCTGTGCCAGATAATTCTTTAAGAGGAAATTTTTATTTTTATTTTAGTCACCCTGGATTATAAAGTCACTCATGATTGGATTCCGGGCACACAATATTCCAACACCCATCCCTTCACCAGTGTCCACACCCCTCCACGAATGTCCTCAATTTCCCTCCGACCCCCAGCCTGCCTCTGAATTGGCACTTTTTAAAATAAATTTTAGGCATTGTGGTTCACAGCACTGTTACTGATAGGGTTTCATGCATAACACTTCACCACCTCTCAGGAGCCCATCCGCCTCCCAAGTGACCACAGTCTTAATGAAAACGTCCACAGTTGTGGGAGGGCAGCGCCCTGGGGGTGGGGGAAGCCTGCTGCCCTAACAGAAAGCAGAGTGCAGAGTCTGTACTGTGAAAACTCAGGAGTTCACTGACCCAGCCAGGACAGGTCCTGCCTTGGAGAGGACACCCATCGGCTTATGTGTGGGCTCTGGCACAAGGAGAATTTGCAGAATCCCAGTGCATAAATCCTCCATGCTTATTTCCCTCTTCCTTCCCAGGAGCATTTCTCTACCAACTTACCTCTCTGCACGGATCACGCCGCTGTAGTAAGGGGGGTCCCAGGGCATTAGTTCCTACAAGGGAGTAAGTTATAGTTACCAAAGCAACAAGCTATATAATTTCACCCATTACTTAGCCAGCTTGTAGAATGTTAAGCCTGATACTTTATCAGAAAAGTTTTGTAGAAACTCATGATTTGGCAGGACGTATCTGTCTCTTCATTTTCAATGGTACTTTCCTGCAATCAGTGAGTGGAGAAGTATAAAGGCATAATCCCAGAATGTAAGGGAAAGGTAAACAGACATCATTCTAAACTGTAACATAATCTGGATTAGTATAGCCTGGTTGAAAGTTTTTCCCAAGTATAACCCTGTATTATCCATAAGACAGATAGGGTAAGATTAGGGTACTCAAAGGTAAGATTAGGGTTCTTTCGAAATCTAAGCAAGTAGCTTAAGGTGGATGCCAAGAGTGAAAGCAACAATTTAAAATATAATGAAGGCAGCATTAACTCTAATCTTAGCAAAGAAAATATGTCATGAAGAACTCCGGTAATAGTTCTTGACATCTGGTCCAGAACCCTGCAAAAGCAGCAAGGGCTCAGGGCCCAAGCAGACTGGGTGAGGGGAGCAGCTGGGAAGCCTGGCTGCAGGCTTCAGAAAGACACTCCCCTCACATGTAGGATGCAGAAAAGCCCTTTCTGCTCACCATGCAGTGCCACTTCCTTCCCCTGCTGGGTCTCTGCCGGCCACTGTCCTCCCGTCCTACATTTCCCCCTCACCACATTCCTTTCCTTCCCCATCAGTCAAGCAACTGGCACCTCCAGCCTGAATAAATGTGCCCCCAACAAGAATGCTCACAGTCCACCCCCAGCGCTGCCTCCACAGCCTACGCTCACCCCTCCTCTCCCTGTTTACATCTCATCTCATTCGAGAAATCCTGACTTGCTCATCCCTACGAGAGCAACCTCCAAACTCTTTCCTCTGCATTATGCCCCCTATAATCCCAATCACCATGCAACACAGCAAATTCTTCCTGCGTTGGTCATTTGTTCTCCTTCCCTAGAATATAAACTCCATGAGACAGGGCTTTGCCTTTTCTCTACTCTATCCTGCTGCTTGCATGACACCTGATTCACCAGAGTTGCCGACTGAGCCAACACACCTCTCAAATATTACTGCCCACTGCACTTCAATGCCGAGGGAGTGCTGGGCACTGAGCAAGAGGAGCAAAAACCTAACTATTCATTTACTCAATAGTTATTAATGTATATTAATCTATTTTATTCACTGTACCTCTGGTACTATTGAATATATACTACATACATTAATTTAATGTATATTAATAAAGTATTAAGCAGAGTGTTGGGCACTGCATAAGAGGTCCACAATGTCACTATCTTAGAACCATTATCCTTTCCAGCCTCAACTCCAAAAACAAGGGGTTTTCCTCATCTTCCATGAACATCCTCTGTCCTGGCACGCAGTCCAACACAAAAAACTCTAAGTTCAGGGCTTGGGGAGAATGCACAGACTTCTGTGAGGGAGGCCCGAGCCCCATGTCTGCCCCCATACAGTCTCCCGAGTGCCACCAGAAGCAACACCCCGGGCTGCCTCTCTCCCAAACATCTACTGTAAGTTTATTTCCTTTTCCCGTAACGGGCAGAGACAGCACCCCTATGAACCCTAGGAGTTCAGTTCCTGAGACACACATCTTCTGCAACAGAGGATCAGTCACTGTCTGTTAGACATGAGGCAAAGTGCAGACACAAGAGACAGAAAGATATCCTTGATCCCTAAGCTAAAGCTCCAAGAAGGATGGAGGCCACAGAAGGACAAAGGCCTCGGTAACCAGGATATGGTAGCAGTGCTGCACCAGGCAGAGCAGAGCTCTGTGAAGTGTTCGAAACACAGGGGAAGGCCAGGATACCACTGCCAGGGATGAGCCTGAACTGAGCTGTGGAATGGGAAAACGCAATCCAGGACGAAGGGAAAGGCATTCTGTGAACAGGACCTATGAGTGAACAGAAGTCATCACAGTGCTTGTGCAAAACTATCGGAACCAAAGGGTAAAAGGAGTGTGAAGAGAGAACACTGGGCTCAGGCTGCACCATGGTGTCCCTGAGCAACAGCAAGCTCAGCCATAAAGACGCCCCGGGACCTCCAGGAACCCCAGGCTAATTCCTGGCACCACAGAGCCCAGTGCACTGCATGTTGAGGGGAAACTAAGGCAAAAATGGAAAATGAATGTATGTGTCTTACACTAACGTGGCTACCAGGGAAGTTTAGAAAATTTTGAAAAAAAACGAAAGGCAGAAGAAAAACTATGAAAGGAAGCTGGGAAAGAGGAACAGAAATGAACAGAAAGCCAAGTCTCTGAATTACTAGGAACACTGGAATCTCTTAAACAGGAGCTACAAGGTCAGGTCTGTTTTCCAGAAAAAAATCTTAATGGTGGCACACTGACTGGTTTGTTGGTTTATTCATTCATATATTATTTTTATGCAAGAAAAAGCTGAGTCCCTACATTATGCTACCAGTGCGAGAGATGGCACATTGCGAAGCCATCCCCAGCCCAGGAAGGCCAACAGGGGGGTGAATTGACAAGGCTGGAATGCTTGTTTGCCAATTGTGACTATAAACTGGAGGAGAGCAACAATGACCAAAGTCTAGGTTGTGACCATGTGCATGGAAAGGTGAGAATAGACTCACTTCTCAGTACAAAATCAACCCCTGCACTCAAACACAGAGAGTAGATGATCTCAAGATTCAGAAAGTCTCAGAATAAAAAAAGACAGCCTACAGAATGGGAAAAGATATTCACCCAATACCCTTCTGATGAGGCGTTAATATCAAGGACATACAAGGCACTGGTTGAACTCTACAAGAAGAAAACATCTAATCCCATCAGAAAATGGGGCGATGGAAATGAACAGAAACTTTCTCAAAGAAGAAATCCAAATGGCCAAAAGGCACGTGAAAAAATGCTTGTCATCACTAATCATCAGGGAGATGCAGATCAAAACAACAATGAGATATCATCTTACACCACAAAGATTGACCCACATCCAAAAGAACAAAAGGAACCAGTATTGGCACGAATGTGGGGAGAAAGGGACTCTCCTTCACTGCCGGTGGGAATGCCAACTGGTCCAGCCCTTTTGGAAAACAGTATGGATGCTTCTCGAAAAACCAGAAATTGAGCTCACATTTGACCCAGCAAAACCACTACAGGGAAAATATCTGGAGATACAAAAATGTACAGTTGAAATGACACCTGCACTTGTATGTTTATTGCAGCACTATTTACAATAGCCAAATCTGGAAAAAACCCAAGTGCCTGAGAACAGATGACTGGTTAAAGAAACACTGGTACATATACACAATGGAATAATATGGAGATGTTAGAAAAGATGAAATCATGAAATTTGCACATAAGTGGATGAACATGGAGAGCATCATGCTAAGTGAAAAGAGACAGAGAGAGAAGGACAGACACAGAAGGACTGCACTCATTCGTGGAGTATAAAGTAACAGAATGGGAAACTGACACCCAAGGATAATAGAGATAAGGGCCAGGAGCATTGCTCCAGGGCTTGGAGGCCAACCTCACATGCTGGGGGAGAAGGCAGCTGAGACAGAGAAGGGACCACTAAGTGAATGTAGTTTGGAGGGCCTGCTCGGGATGGGAGATGTGTGCTGAAAGTAGACTATAGACCAAACACGACCACCACTTACTACCTGTACTGCAAACCGTAACACCCAAAAGGGGAGAGAAAGAGAGAGTAAAAGGGGATGTACCTGCCACAGAGGTGAGGGGAGGGGGGGGTGGGAGGGATACTGGGAACATTGGTGGTAGAAAATGTACACTGGTGTAGGGATGGGTATTCAATCATTTTATGACAAACATAATCATGAAAGTTTGTAAGGTCTGTAACTGTACATCATGGTGATTCACTAAAAAAATTAAAAGGGGCTGGAACGTAGTACAGTGGGTAGAGCATTTGCCTTGCACACCACTAACCCAGATTCCATTCCCAGCATCCCAGACGGTCCCCTGAGCATCACCAGGGGTAATTCCTGAGTGCAGAACCAGGAGTAACCCCTGAGCATTGCTGAGTGTGATCCAAAAAGCAAAACTAAATACATAAATAAATAATTTTTTAAAAAAGAAGATTCAGAAGGTCTCATGTCAGGCTGCAGAATTTGTATTTCTAACAAGTTCTCTGATGATGCTACTTTTGTTTCAGGGAACACTATTTGAGAACCACTGGTCAAAGATAAGTAGATTCCAGGATAAACAGTATAGCAGGTAAGGTGCTTGCTTTGCATATACTCAAACTGAGTTTAATCGCTGTTCCCCGAGGCACTACCACATGTGATTCCTGAGCACAGAGCCAGGAGTTAGCCCTGAGCATCCAGGTGTGACTCCCTGTCCCTTCCAAAGAAACAAAACAAAAAAGAAACAAGCAAGAAAGAAAGGACAAAGGAAAAAGTACAGATTCTCAGGCTAGTGGGGTGAAGTCACTTCATGCCAATGGGTATTTCACATTTATTTGCAAATAACATGTTGATAAACTACACAAAACTGTCAAGAAAAATTTTTAAGTTTTACGCCATATGAGCTTTTAATGCATCAGCTTCTGGCACTACATTTTACTCTTTGCTTCTATACCCTATAACCAAAGAAAATGCTTACATATTTTCTAGCTACCCAAGCATGTCTACAAACTGAGCCAAGTATGAAGAAGACTAACCCTAGTTACTTGTACATAAGTACAATTAACAAACTGAAAGTCACCCTGGAATTCAAAAGAACTCATCTATTTATTATATTTATTAGTATGTGTTTCGCTAGTCTTTCCTACAATTTTGTGACTTCAGAAGTCACCAACAGGTGAACAATTCCCTAAATAGTGAGCAACTAGTGGACCAAATATCTCAAAGCCTGTATTCACCAAACTCAGGTAACAGCAATGAGACTGTATATACCTTGAGCACATATCATAAGAGTTCCAGAGTGAAAAGCTAACAGTTGACAGTTTATGTCTAACAAAAATATTCCAACATAGTCACTTACAGAATTCTGAGGATTTAGTTTTATTTTCATCTGTCGCATCATCTCAAAATCTTTCAGAGTTCTGCAAAACAGATTTGTCAATTGTTAGAAAAATAATTAATTATGTTATAAAAGAGTGCATTTGCTTGTATTACCTTCTAATATACATGACAGATGTAATGTAAGTAAATCTTTTATGTACGAAATTGCAGTATTTCACCAGTTTCTTCCTTAAAATGGATCTTGACACATACATGTCTCTCTTTTCTCCTATCTCTCTCTCTGTCTCTCTCTCTCTCTCTCTCACTCTCTCGCTCTCTCGCGCTCTCGCTCCCTCGCTCTCTCGCTCTCTCGCTCTCTCCCCCCCCCTTCCCTGAGGTTGCTGGATTTGGCCATTTCCACACCCAGGACAGCCAATGCCATAGGCAGACAAAGTAGGAAACAAGGACACCAGGCTGGTTGGTGATCAGTTGCCGTTTATTCCATTCTTCCCCAGCGCCTGTTCCAGCCTCACTAAGCCCCCCACTTTAGTCTCACACTGCCCCTCATTCCCGTCTCCTCCTGTCTCTCCTGCTCATCTCTCCACGCTCCATCTCGCTGCCTTGTCTCTCATCTCTCCATGCGCCTGCCCCTACATTCTTCCCCTACATTCTTCTCCCTCCGTCCCCCTTGCTAGTCTCTCCGCACTCCATCATGCTGCCCTGGTCTTTTTCTGCTCTCTCTCCAACTCCCCACACACCCTGTAGCACAATCAACATATCAAAAGCCCTTCCTGATCAGGCTCAGGGCAGAATTACCACCTAAGTGTATTTCTCCTTTCCTTAGTCCAGTAACAATTAACATCTTAATTCTACTTCTTAATATTAGTTATTTTGTATGGATACAGTAACAGCTTGTAGGGTGGCTCTCCTGGGGACATTTCGCTATAGATCTCAGACTATAGTGCTCAGGCCAGATTAATCTTTCCTAACCCTAGCACCGTTCTAATCTAGATGTTACTTTTTGGATCATGACAGAATTTGTCCATGACCATGCTCTTAACTTATAGTTAAGTATTAGGGTGCTTTGGCCAGGGTAACTCACTGCTTGCCCTGGGTCCATCCAGTTCCTAGTTGGGACCCTGCTTTGGGGATGCTGGGAGTAAGGGCAACAGAGGCTAACACTGAGATAACAGATGTCCAGGAGTGAATATCATTCGGAGTTAATTAACTTCCCGAGTTACAAAAGCATAGCATTAACTGTCTTCCTGTATCTACACAAAAAGGACTTTGCTATGAATTAACTATGCAAAGGACTTAACAAGAGAAAAACAATATTTACAAGTTAACAGAGCACTAAGAAAGAAGTTACAAGTAAACACAGAGGGATGGGAGCACTGTGATGGGAGTAACCCATTAAACCTAAGCTCCCTATGGCAAGGCAGAAAGGACGAACCAATGTTATCCTACAGTGGGAAAGTGCAATGGTGGTAGAACTGGTGTTGGAATATTGAATGTAATAAATTATTGTGAATAACCTTATAAAAGTACAAGTAAATAAAATGGAGTTAAAAACCCAAAGCAAAAATAAAAGTGAAAACAAATGTAAAAAAAAAAAAAGCCAACATCAACTATCTTACAGGAACTGTTTCACTGCCTGTAATTTGTCTAAAAAAAGATGAAATCATTATAAAACTCATAGTACAACTTAACATATATACATGTTTATAAATATTTTTAAATGGTTGAAAATACTTTTTAATTTCACATCAGTGATGGGTTTCTTAAGAAAATTAATTGATAAATTCCAACAGAAAATTACTTGATTAATCTCTAGCAGAATAGTTCACAGATTCGATCCAACAGTCAAAACTGTAATTCCCTCGCTCCCTCCCTCCCGCCCTCTTTTTTTTTTCTTTTTTCTTTTATGTTGCTGGGTTAGACCCTTGGAGCATCAGATACAAAGGTAAGCACACTACCTCTGAGTCACTTCCCTGGCCCCAATACTAAACTCTTGACATCTAATTTTTAATGAATCAAGTCTTACAAACACTTTTTTAAGGCCAGGGTGTGGGTACTGGGGTGATAGTACAGTGGGTAGGGCGTTTGCCTTGCACATGGCCAACACTAGATCAATTCCAAGCAGAACACACAGTCCCAATGCCACCAGGTGTGATTCCTGAGCACAGAGCCAGGAGTAAGTCTTCAGTACTGCCAGGTGTGGTCCAAAAGAACAAAAACAAACAAAAAGATATATCCTTTAAATAACAGAATGAAACTAACCTTTCAGAGAGTTTGTCAGATAGTTTCTCAAGGAACTGCATGACAGTCTCTAAAAGTAAAATCCAAAAGAAAATACCTTTAATTACAAAAATAAAAATTAACTTACCTGCTAAAACATAGGATGATAATACTCTATACATCGGATGCCCTTAAAGCAATGACTTTCAAAAGTAAATAGAACTGCTAACATTTACAAGGCACATGGTATTTCTAGATGATGATATTCTCTTTTATCAGAGAAACAATCTAATCCAGTAAAAATCCATATCTTTAGATCATACCTGACAATGAAAAAAGTTAATGGGAGGCTAAGAAAAAAAACCCAAACTTTAAATGTGTATCTACTTATTCATATGTCTAAGAGAAAAGAGGTAAATGGCAGCGGGAGTTTCTTATAGGAGTCATAATTGTAAATTTATTAATTGTAACAACTGATAACAATTTTTATTTTAACAATTAAAAAACTGTTCATAAAAATATCAATATAATGTAGAAGAATGAGTCACTACAAATAGATTTTTAAGATCTATTCTATTTCTGGGTAACTTTTTTAAACTAAGTTTTATAAACAGGGACTGGAGCAATAGCACAGCAGGTAGGGTGTTTGCCTTACATGCAGCTGACCCAGGTTCGATTCCCAACAACCCATATCCTATCGCCTGAGCACTGCCAGGAGTAATTCCTGAGTGCAGAGCCAGGAGTAACCCCTGTGATCACCAGGTGTTGACCCAAATAAACAAAAAAAAGTTTTATAAACATCTGTAGAATAATCGTTCAGTATCAATACTAAGATTAAATCAATACTAAGATTTAAAACTAAGATTAAATAAGCAAAATCAGGCCATTAAAAATATAAGCACTGAGGACCAGAGAAAAGTACAGAGGTTTAGGTACATGCCCTGTACTCTGACGACCCTGGCTCGACCCCCAGCACCACTTAGTCCCTGAGCATCTCCACAAGCAGCCCTGAGACCCCTAAGCATCCCGAGGAAATTGGATGTCCCGGTACCACAGGGCCGTCGGTGAAGCATCCCGTCCTTGAGCTATCGGTTTGGCTGGCTGATTGAGAGATGAAAGAGGGGGAGTTATGGAAATGCTGGGAAGGCCGAAGACCAGACAGGTTAAGGCTCTGTCCTCCTCCCACACAGAGCCAGTATAGGATCCCTCTGCACCCCCAGACACTGTCAGAATAGAAGCGAGGATGCCCAGCCCAGTCTCTCCAGTCACGCAGTTTAAGCAATTCCTCCCCAGATTCTGCCAAACAGCTTGGCCATCATGACCACTCAGCTTCTGACCAGTATCTAAAGCAAATCCCACCTTTAACCATGTAGCGGAGCAGGCTCTACTTAACTTACTATCATCTCACATCTCTGTACTTTATCACACGTAAATAACGAAAAGGAACAGTAAGGCTATATCCTCCCGATGTCGAGCAGCTGACATCGCCCTCACCTGATGCAGCACTCTGCTCTCTGAAAGAGCATGTGGCTGTGTTTCCATCAAACCGAGCCCACACTAAACCTTACACTCCACAGACTATCCGCAAGTGAATCAAACCACCAGTATCACCAGTGGAGTTCAAATAAAAATAATTTACATTGGCATGAATGAGAATGTGGAGTATGACTTATTCTCAAGATGCACATGAAGTAAAAGCTCTTTTGTTAGATAAAAATAAATTTCAAATTATCAACTCTATTAAAAAAAAAATTTCCTGGGGCTGGAGAGAAACTACATGGGGTAAAGTGCTCACTTTGTATGCAACTAACCCTCAGTCAGATTCCTGTTACCATAGGTGGTATCCTGAGCACCGCCAGGTATGCAAAAATAAACATAAACCCTTCCTATCTAAAGATGCAGAAAAATCTTAAGAAAAGAGTCCAAATAGATATTGAAAAATATAACACAAGGGACCAAAGAGATAATTCAAAGGTTTAAGCCAGTGTTTTGCATGTGAGAGGCCTGGGTTCAATGACTTATACCACATAATCCCCAGATTATCCCCAGAAATGACCTAGAGTACAGGAGTGCCATTCCCCTCAACCCCACAAAACAATTAAGGAGGCTAATTTATGGAGTCTCCTGCCTCTGCTCCTGACTGTCCTCACCTCCTCACCGGGGCCCCTTGAAGGAGGGTGGGTTGCGTTTCCCTCCCCACCCCGAGCAGAGTCCCGGCAGCTGAAGACCTCCGGTTCCAGCCACAGCTATGCTTAAGACCACTCTCCACGTGTTCGGATGAGCCTCACACATGAAGGAACCAGCAGAGGAACCCAGGTGTGCGAGACCCGGGGTTTAGATCTCCAAGCTTACTCGGATTGGAACTGGGGTCTCCTCCACCCAGATCCTCCATCTTCCAGTATGTAGGTGTTACACCCACCAACTGCTCCCGGCGCCGTATAATCCCATCAACGGCCAAGATCCAGAGACTATAAAACCCTGCTCCCGGAAGTGCATGGCCGTATTCACAGCCACGCGACATCTTATTATTTAGTTCTTACTCTGGAGAACCTGGCAGGCTACCAAAAGTATCCTGCCCACACGGCAGAGTCTGGCAAACTCCCCGTGGTGTATTCAATATGCCAAAAACCAGTAACAATGATGGGTCTCATTCTCCTGACCCTGAAAGAGCCTGGAATATGGCACTTTTTAAAATCTCAGGGCTGGGATAAAGGAGACATTACTAGGGCCTGCTCGAGGCAACTGATGAACAACAGGATGACAGTGACAGTCACAGTGAATTTATAGCTATTTAAAATCAAAAGTTTACTTTTACCAAATTTCTATAGTGTTCTTAAAAATTGGATAAAAACATGCTTACCTGGATTTTTAGCTATGGTTCCTTGGAGAGCTCTGTGGGAGTATGAGGAATACCCTACTAATTTTGCCAGAAGATCTCTATTACTGAGCAGCTCTTCCAAACATTTAAGTTGACCAGCATTGGGATAAAGGAAAATTTTATAAGCAGCTTCTCGTACCTATGTTTAAAAAGTATATAATCACATATATATTGCATAAATATAAATACCATGTTACAAAATGCTATGCAATAATAATATAGTCTTGCTCTGATAAACTGCAGGCAATCACTACTTTAAAATGTTAAAATTTAAAAATTTTTTTAGATAATAAAATACAAAATAATGGTTTATATAAGATAAAGAAAACATTTAGATTCATAAAATAGAATAGGTACAAAAAGCTACCCAACTAGATATTTCTGTTGTAGAGTACAGTAGGACAAAATTTTATCCAATGCATATGTCTATCATAAAAATACCACTAAAAATTCTTTAGCCAGACAAAGTCAATATTTATAGGCATTAAACAACTAAAGTCTAAAAAGTCAATCCACTTGTGAACATTTATCATATTTTTAAGTGAATTCTTTATACATAAACTACTTTTGTTATTAAAGACATTTATAGACTTATAAGTCCCATATGAAATGTTTAGGACTCAGTACACTTTCAAAGGTACAAATAAATCTACCATCACTGAGTCTGAGGCTCAAACAGCACTGGCACACAGATCAGCTGTGCGCAGAGAGAAAACAGAAATCACGTACCAAGTCATCGGGGGCTTCTGCATGCAGGCCATCGATTACGACATGCTCTCCAGCAAGCATAAAGTGCCGGCGGAGGTGCTCAGGCAAGAGCTGCTTCTCAATCTTATTGGGAAAGTTAGCTCCCATAAGAAATGTACTGCTCAGATCCAAGATTTTGACATTCAGGTCCACTGCTCTTTTACGCTGTGAGTGGGAGGGAGTAAATATTACTCACAAACATTTAAAATAGAGCATAACATGACACTTGCCATAACCATGCCGCCAGACACTTGTGCCAGGCTGTTTCACTTGGGGTGCCCTGGAGGGGGGGCGGGTGAGACCCCCCTCCCTACCCCAAGGGACCCAGCCCCAGCAGCTGACAACCTCCAGCCTCCGCCATGCTCAAGGCCACTCTCCACACACTTGGGCCAAGCCTCAATCCTGAGTGAATCTCCAGAAAAAAAAAAAAAAAAGGTATGCAGGACCTTGTGACTAAGAACTCTGGGTTCAACGGGACCAGGAATGTAGATCCTCCATCCCTATGCCCCTGTCTCTGGCAACTCGGCAGCCATACCCATAAGCCACGTCTGACTGGCTGGCACCAGAGGATCTCATCACCAGCGACATCCAGATTGCATGACCTTCTCTCCCGGAAGAGAGCATAACATGAGGCTCACCATAGCCATACCACCGGACCCCGTGCCAGGCTCTCACTCAGGGCACCCCGGAGGGGGCTTGTGAGACCCCTCCCTGCCCCAAGTTACCCCACTCCGGCAGCCAACAACTTCCAGAACCCAGCCGCTGCCAAGTTCATAGCCTCTCCCCACACACTTGGGCAGAGCATCACCCAGTAGTGAACCTATTCCTGGACTGCACAGCTGCATTCGCGGCCACTGGATACTTCAAACAACACACCCTTCCCGTACTCCAAGATTACAGCACCACAGTTGATAGGGTTCAAAGTAGGAGGCAACCAATCTTAGAGGGAATATACTTTTTTTTTTATAGATGCATATATAAAAAGCACACAAGGCTCAACCTTTAACAACATGTTAGTGATCTCTTATAGAAAGGCTTAATGGTCCCCTGGGTAAAATACAACAAACTTCACACTCTTTCCTCTGAGGATACTTTTTTGTAGCATTTTCAGCAGTTTTTTTATAACTAACAATACAAAATATATTATTTCAGTTCTGCTTTGGGGCAGGGATTGGGGAGCAGGACAGAAACACGCAAAATATTATGGTGGAAAGGTGGAAAGGTGTAATGGTGGTGGGACTGGTGTTTGAATGTTAAATGTAAATTTTTTAAAACATTTAAAATAATATTTTACAGCAAAGTTTGCAATCTATGTAGATGAAAAATCAATAAATATTTTAATATAATACAATTTTATACAAAATTAATATTGAACATACCATCATATGCCATACACAGGATTAATTCTATTTGGACACCAAGAAAAAAACTATTTTTTAGTTTTTTAATACAGTATGCTTTAAGGTTTTCATAATTACTAGAGCTCTATTATTTGACTAGGATGCACAATTAATATTGGAAGTTGACATGATAAAGTATAGACTTCCCGGCGCCTTAAGGCCTCTTGTTAAGTGAGTCATTGAAGAGCGCACTAATTTAAAATGATGCTTAAAACACTATTCACGACAGCCTGGATCTGGAAATAACCCAAGTGCCTGAGAACAGATGAGTGGATAAAGAAACTATGGTACATCTACACAATGGAACACCATGCAATCGCTAAGAAAAATGAAGTCATTAAATTATACATGGATGGACATGGAGAGCATCATGCTGATGAGTCGGAGGAAGACGGACAGACACAGAATGACCAAACTCATTTGCAGAATATGAAAAAGCACAATATGAGACTTGATCACTTGACTTCCCGTTAATCATCAATTTGCTTGAGTGGGCGCCAGTAACGTCTCCATTCATCCCTGTCGCGTTGTTAGTGTAGCCCAATGGTGTCTGTTCGTTCTAGGAACATGAAGAGCCTCAAACTGATTGTTCTGGGTCTTGACGAAGAAGTCTAACCATCTTGTAGGTGGGCGACCACGCAGACTTTTAACATCCTGTGGAATCCAGTCAGTAATGGCTCTAGTCCAGCAGTCATCTCCATATCTCATTACGTGTCCAGCTCATCTGACTTTCAACGCCTTGGCAAACGAGACAGCATCCCTGATTCTTGACCATCAACAGAGGTCGGGAACTCCGGATTCCTTTTCTCATTTGAGTGCAACGTGATACTCCAAGCATAGCTCTTTCGATTCCTCTTTGGGAAGCCCAAATAGTGTTCTCATCCTGTGTTCGTAGGTCCCAGGTCTCTGAGGCATATGTTAATGCAGTATGAGACTAATACCCAATAATAGTAGAAATGAGGTTCAGGAAATCAGAAGCTTGCCACAAGGGATGGGAGGAGGGGCAGTTAGGATAGAGAAGGGACCACTATGACAATGATCACTCTGGATAAAAACTGGGTGTTGAAAGGAGATAAAGTGATATGCATGATATATTTTCAGTATCTGTAATGCAAACCACAATGCCTAAAAGTAAAGAGAGAGAGTGAGAAAGAAGAAAAGTGTCCGCCGTAAAGGCAGACTGGTGGGGGGATAGCAGGCAGGAAACTAGGGACATTAAGTGGTGAGAAATGTGCGCTAGTGAAAGGATGTACTGGAACATCATTTGGCTAAAAGCCAATCACAACTTTGTCACTGTGTATCTCATGTAGATACAATTTAAAAGGGGAGGAAGGGAATGATGCATGATGCTTTAAAACATTTTAGGGTTTTTTCTTTTTCTATTTTTGGTCATACCCAGTATTGCTCAGAGATCACTCCTGAAGGGCTTGGGGGAATATATGGGGTGCTAGGAATCAAACCTGGGTCAGCTACAAGCAAGGCAAGCACCATACCTGTTCCAGTAGTACTGGAGTAATGGAAAACTTTTGGCCCCAAAAGTATTTCCAAATGAGGTCTTTGAAGGACAGATCAGAAAGTGCAGTAAGATTCAAAAGACTGGGTTGAAAGGAGGTGGGGAGTGAAAGCAATCCACTTCTTCCATCAGTGGCAACATCCAAAGACAAAGAGCGCCCCAGCAAATATAACAAGATGGAGACGGGGCAGTGCCAGAGGAATACCTGGGAGCTGAGGGGACCTGGCGGTGACAGAGGGACACCTGGGAGCTGGGCAGTGACAGAAGGTTATATATGAATATCCAACTTTTCAATTTAAAATGATCAAGGCTTTTGAGGGAAAAAAAAGTTTTCCATTACTCCAATGTCTTTATAGTCCATATTTCTATTTTGTTTCTGGCCATTTATCACCACCTAATGGTAACTGGCAGGATAACAATTAAAAAGTAAAACACTGAAAGGACAAAACAGTCCCAAAAATCTTTTCCTAATGCCTTCACTTTTAAGTATAAAAATTTTTCAAAAAACTTACTACCTGTTAATAACCTAAAAAAAAATTAAAGCTTATATTAGTTCCAGACTTTACCAATCTGTTCAGGGCATCATTTCACCATCTGTACACAATTAAATATGTGATTCTTTGAATCCTAAGAGTTCTAAGAGATTTTATTAAATAGATAAAGGTAAAGGTAAAGGCCCTCCCGTTGATCGTCGATTTGCTCGAGCGGGCCCAGTAACGTCTCCATTGGAGACCTTGTTGTTACTGTGTCTGGCATATCGAATAGATACTTTTCAAAAAACATCTTCATTAATTTGGTAAAGGTAAAGGTAAAGGCCCTCCCGTTGATCGTCAATTTGCTCGAGCGGGCCCAGTAACGTCTCCTTTGGAGACTTTGTTGTTACTGTGTTTGGCATATCGAATACTCTCGGTAGCTTGCCGGGCTCAGCTTTCAAAATATATTCATGTGAGAACTTTAAAATCAACTAATAAAGGGTCCAGAGCGATAGTACAGATGGTAGGGTGCCTGCCCTGCACACATACAGCCTTGTTTGATCCCCAGCATCCCATTCAATTCCAGGAGCACCACCAGAAATGATCCTTAGTGCAGAGCCAGAAGTAATCCCTGAGCAATGCTGAGTGTGGCCCCAAAACAAAAATAATTTATTTAATTAAGAAATAACTTGGAAATTTGAGAAAATAAATAGAGGCCTTTAAAATGGGTAGATTACGGTGGCGAGTTTAAGATTTCTTTGATAGAAAGTGCAATACAGAAGACTGGGGCAATAGTACAGCAGGTAAGGCGTTTGTCTTGCACACGGCCAACCGGGGTTCAATCCCCAGTATCCCATATGATCTCTGAAACACTTACAGTAGTGATTCCTGAGCGCAGAGTCAGGAGTAATCCCTGAGCATCACCAGGTGTGACCTCGACCCCCTTCCAAAAATAAAAATAAAACAAAGTGCAATATGGGGGAGGGTAGTGAGAGTAAGGCAGGCAGGGCACTAGGGGTTCGTGTGTCTGACCTGGGTTCAACCCCCTGCACCAAAGATGGTCCCCTGAGCCCGCCACAGTGATTCCTGAATATAGAGCCAGGAATAAACCCCTGAGCACTGCCAGGAGCAGCCAGAAAATCAAAATAAAAATGAAAGCGCAACAGGCCTTCCTTATGGCTCTCCAAGTAGCACACCTCTGAGATACAGAAGTCAGTTACAAGAGAGGCCCTTAGCAGTTTTCTTCGCTTGCAGCTTCAAAGTTTGTGGAAGGACAGCTAATTCCCCATACAAACACTTGCTAACGAAAAGCAGCAAGATCAGTGCTGGTGAGCCAGACCCTGAAAGAGATCCCTGTTCAGCAAATTTCAAAACTATCTTTTCCGATGAACACACAAGATAGTAATGCTAGTCTTCTAAGATGAGTATTTCTCAACCAAGTGCCTTAGGGCCCCCAGCAGGCCCCAGGATATAAAATCATGGCACAAGAAGGACCAAGCGATACGGCAGGGACCATGGTGGGACAAAGGCTGAGAAGCCCTGACCCAAGTCTGCTCACAGCCTCCCAGAGGGTGCACGGTGACTGTTGGCTGATACCATCCTGATTCCTAGGATGCCCCTGTGGGCCCCAGACCAGGCCCAAAGGGGAGACTCTGGACACGTGAACTGGGACGCTGAGATGGAGGAGTGGGCACAGGGAAAACACATGTACCCGATGCCAGCACCAAGTGTCCTGGAGAGCAGCAGCAGGTGCCAGTGCAGTTAGTTACAGCACAAGTAGTAGGGGAATAAGAGGCAGTGGCCAGGGTCTCACGCCAGGCGGACACCCCTGCATCTCTGCTCCAGTGCGACAGAAGCTGCTGGTGTCCCTGCCCTTATCCAGGCTCTCGGCTACCCTTTGAGCCATGAATGCAGGTGTGCACATCCAGCGCTCAAACCTGGGGGCTGGGGGTTGGGGGGAGGGAAGTGGAAAACTGGGTACTATGGAGGTCCCCTACAGCTCTCAGCTGCTAGCTACAGCACTGCAGGCAACCTAGCCCCATCCACCCTCAGACTCAACTAAGTCAAGGTCTGCTGTACATTCTCTCTAAATAGGGGAAGTAGTTTCCCCACCCTGGAACTGACACTATGAGACATGCCCACCCGTATCTGTGGCCTTCAGCAAGCCCACAGCCTACCCTCAATCCAGATGCACCATCCCTGCATTGCCGGATGTGGCCCAAAAATTTTTAAAAAAAAGTTATACAATTAGAAATCAACCACAGAAAAATAAATAAAAATCACTGAAAGTCTCAATGCGTGGAGACTAAACAATAAGCTTCTCAGTAACCACCAGGAAGAAGCCTAAAGGGAAAATGAAAAATGCCCAGAGACAAATGGAAGTGAAAGCACAAGTAATCTGAACATGTGGGATACGAAGCAGTTTTAAAAGGGAAGTTAGGAGGGTCCCTTTCTCGCCACACCTGCGCCAGCACCGGTTGCTTTTGTTCTTGTGGACGTGGGCCAGTCTCTGTGGTGTGAGATGGTATCTCATTGTGGTTTTGATCTGCATCTCCCTGATGATTAATGATGTGGAGCATTTTCTCATGTGCCTTTTAGCCATTTGGATTTCTTCTTTGAGAAAACTTCTGTTCATTTCCTTGCCCCATTTTTTGATGAGGTTGGCTGCTTTCTTCTTGTGGAGTTCAACCAGTACCTTGTATATCCTTGATATCAACCCTTTGTCGGATGTGTATTCGGCGAATATCCTTTCCCATTCTGTAGACTGTCTTTTATTTTGGTCACTGTTTCTTTGGAGGTGCCCTCCTTCACTGCTGGTGGGAATCTGACTAGTTCAGCCCTTTTGGAAAACAGTATGGACGATTCTCAAAAAATTAGAAATTGAGCTCCCATTTGACCCAGCAATACCACTCCTGGGAATATATCCCAGAGAGGCAAAAATGTATAGTCGAAGTGATATCTGCACCTGTTTGTTCATTGCAGCACTCTTTACAATAGCCAGAACCTGGAAGAAACCTGAGTTCCCAAGAACAGATGACTGGTTAAAGAAACTTTGGTACATTTACACAATGGAGTACTATGCAGCTGTTAGAAAAGACAAGTCATGAAATTTACATACAAGTGGTACTATATGGAAAGTATCATGTTAAGCGAAATGAGTCAGAAAGAGAAGGATAGGCAGAAAGATTGCAGTCATCTGGGGAACATAAAGTAACAAAATAGGAGACTAACACCCAAGAATGGCCGAGATTAGTACCAGGAATTTTGCTCCATGGCTTGGAGGCCAGCCACACATGCTAGGGGAAAAGGGAGTTCAGATAGAGAAGGGAGCACCAAATAAAAGGTGTTGGGAGGATAGAGCCAGAAGAAAGCCCCGAACATCCAAGTGTGGTTCAAGTCCCCAAAATTAATTAATCAACAAAATTTTTAAGAGATGCTAAATGTAGAATTTCCCTGTGATCCAGCTTTTCTACTTGGGGGAGGTATTAATCAAAGAGTAAGAAAACATCAACACAAAATATCATATCCACCAATGTTCGCGCAGCACTGTTTTAAGTGCATGACAACTGGTGGATGAATAGAGAAGATCCACAACTAAACAATGGGTTAGTACTCATTTGCACAAAATGAAAGGGGCTCCAACAGATTATGAAAAGTGAAATAAAGCATAGGGAAAAAGACCGGTTTTGGAAGATTTCATCCATGTTTTCAACATACAGATATAGAATTGATGCACAGATAAACAACAAAAAGATAAAGCAGTGGATGTTGATAATAAAATTAAGACATGGGGGAAGGAGAGAGAAAGGAGGTTGGGGGCTGAAAAAAACAATAAAGGAGTGCAAATAAGATTACAAACAAAAAAAAAATGAAACACTGGTACGAAATTTGGAAAACATGCTCAGTCCTGGAGAGGCCTAAAACTTAAGCAAGTGACACAATGATAATAAACTCAAATCAAAGCAACTGAAATAAACAAAAAGTGAGTTCAAATAAAAACAAAATTCTACTAGGAGGAATAAACCAAAGCTTCATGGACGCTGGTTTATGGAGGTGAAGGTGAAGATGAAGATGAAGGCCTCGCAAAGATTTAGGACAAACAAATCTGGGAGCTGCCAAAGCAAGAAGTTATAGGACAACCCCCCCCCCCCCCACACACACACACACACAAACCCACACAAAAATATAAATTTTAAAAATATAAAAAACTGGGGCCGGAGCGATAGCACAGCGGGTAGGGCGTTTTCCTTGCACGCGACTGACCTGGGTTCGGTCCCTGGCATTCCATATGGTCCCCCAAGCACCACCAGAAGTAATTCCCAGGAGTAATTCCTGAGTGCAGAGCCAGGAGTGACCCCTGAGCATTGCTGGGTGTGACCCAAAAAGTAAAAAAAAAAAAATGTAAAAAACTAAAAACGGGTCCAGGTGAATGAGCTGGGGGGACACCGCAGTGTGAATTCTCTCACATGGGAACTCCACTCAGACCTCCGAAAGCCAAGAAGTCACAGGAAGGCTGTGGGCAGAGTGACAGTCCAGCCATGATTTGAAGAAAAGACTCTGAGCCAGCAGAAGGCCTGCTGAGTTTGCCGAAGGGAAGAGCCTCCTCTGCCTGATACCAGAGAGGCCTCCATTACTTCCTCTGTAAACCAGGAAGGATAAACTGCCAGTCTCAAGCTATTCAGAAGCTCTGCTGAGAAGCCTGCGCAGTAACCAACCGCAGGGAGGCGGGTGTGACTCAGGCAGGACCTGCCCTACAGGCCTATGGCCACAAACAGCGATGGCCCTGCATGTCCAGAGCAATCCCACTGGTGCTGTGGTCTACACCCCAAGCACAACCCAGAACACAATCTTCGCTGGGGGCACGAGGCAGCCAAGCAGGGGTGACCCCAAATCACTGACACAACAATGACAACAGCAAAAACAAAGAGAAGCGAAGGAGGAAATAAATAACAGCAAATGCTGGACTGTGCTGGTTGTGAATGAGAGGACCAGAAAGGCTTCTGGCACGGTCCAGTTTTAGAGTGATAAGGATCATGGTGAGCTGTTTTGGAGACGCAGACAAATGCAGGAAAAGCCCTACAAAACAATCCCACAGCTTGGTAACTAAGACGAGGACTGGAAATGGGAAAAAAACAAATAAGTGACCTGACTCAAACATTTCACTGTGGGAAATGGGCTGGGGAGGGAAGCCAGGAAGGTGGTCAAAGGGCCGGAGGACATGTTCTGCCATGTGGGAGTTCCAGGCATGATCCCTGTAGCTTATAGTCAGGGACGGTGGTCCTGGGTGATGGTCAGCTGATGGTCATGGATCAGACAATGGCCTGATCCACTGTCCTCCAATCACTGCCAAGAATGGTCCCCAAGAGCATTTGGGTGGGACTTTAAAAATAAAAAGCGAGATCAGGCCGCCTCACGATCAGTGGCATCACCGACAGAGAGAAGGAAGAATAGGCTTAGAGAGGGAAGTGTGGACCTGTCATAGAAACAGTGAATGTTCAGGCCTGCTGCACCTAAACCTTACAGGCATGCACAGGGGATTCCATCAGCATCATGAGCTGCCTGGAAAGCCGAGCACTTGAGTCCCCCACAGCAGCAGTGACAGTCCCCAAACTCAGCATCAACCCCAACACTGTCATAACAGATACTGTTCCCAAGACCCTGGCCGCTGCCTTCCATGATGCTCTGAGAAACAAACTCTTGCCACTAACAAGTAGGCTGCTGATGTGGAAACAGTTTAAGCCATCGGGGCTACATTTACTGGAAGATTTATCTTTTTGAAAGAGGAAAAGCAAGGAGCAGGGGTGCGGCTCCATCACAAAGCACATGTCTTGCAGGTATGAGGCCCTGGGTTCAGTACCTGACACAGGAAAGCGCAAGAGCAGCACTGCAGGTGAGGAGGGAGAGAACACGCCTGGCAGCTCCTTCACTGTGGCGGGCACCTTCCCTCAACCTGCCCCAGTACACAAATGAGGTCCAAGGTTCTTCAAGCTTGGTGTCTGAGGAAGGAGAGAGGCCTACGTGAGAAACCCTAAACACCAAGGGAGAAACTGAAGCAAGTCACTCTGTCCTGATCTCCCCCTGTAAAACCAAGGGTCTAGACAATATCTAAGACCCCTTCCAGTTTAGAAATTCTATTTCCAAAACAAAACCATACAGGAGAAACACATACTCACATGACAGATAGGCACACACAGACGCGACAGACAGCCACATGTACACACAACAGACAGGCACGTGCACATACACGACAAGCAGGCACAAGCACACGACAGACAGGTACACGCACACACATGACAGACAGGCACACGCACACACATACACACGACAGACAGGCACACGCACACATAACAAACAGGAACAGACACGCAACGAACAGGCACACGCACACGTGACAGGCACACCCACACACGACAGACAGGCACACACACGACAGACAGGCACATAAACACATACACATGACAGACAGGTACACGCACACAAGACAGGCACACGCACACACGATGACAGGCACACACGATAGACAGGCACACGCACAAACGACAAACAGGCACGTGCACACACAAAAGACAGGCACACATACACATGACAGACAGGCACACGTACAAACACAACAGACAGGCACATGTGTACATGACAGATAGGCACATGCACACATGACAGGCACATGCACACATGACAGACACACACACGACAGACAGGCACACGCACAAACAACAAACAGGCACATGCACACACAGCAGACAGGCACACGCACACACACGACAGACAGGCACATGAACACACAACAGACAGGCACATACACATACATACACACAACAGACAGGCACACAGGCACACACACACGACGGACAGGCACAAACAAACATGACAAACAAGCACACACACACACACATACTACAGACCCCAATGAACAGAAATGCAAAGTCTCGGAATCTTTAGAAACCAAACTCATCAAAATATTGAAAGAATCATGCATTATGACAAAGGAGGATATACTGCAAGGATGCAAAAATGGGTCAATATGTGAAAATTAGTAACACACTAGTAAGGAAAGATAAAAATCATATGACTGTATCAGTGGATACAGAGAAAGTTGTAAATAGACTCAAAAGCTATTTATGGTTTTTTGAGAAAAAGTCCTCAAAAAAAATAAAATAAGGGCCAGAGGGTTTAGATACTTGCCTTGCACACAGCTGGCCAGGGTTCAATTATCAGCACCAAGTATGGTCCGCTGAGCATACCAAGAGTGATCCCTGGGCAGAGAGTGAGGAGTAAGCCCTGAGCATCACTAAGTATAGCCAAAAAAAAAAAAAAATCCAGATTGGAAGCAAATGACACGAAAACACAAATTCCAACGGACTTTATTAAAAAGCTACTAAAAATAATAAACCACCAATATGAGAAAATGCTACAAAAATCTGTTCTGTTGTGCTAGAAAAGGGATAAACAAAAGGAAGTTTAAAAATACCACTGACATTCCTTAATAACACCAATGCACCTGAATTACAGAGCTAAATATCCAAGCCACAGAGCCAACAAATTAAAATCAGGAGAACCAAACTTGAACAACTAAACTTAGAAGGGTGCTGTCAAGGTGGCAGGTTGGGTCTGGGCCGGCAGGAGGGAACCTGGGAGCACTGATAAGAGGCACTGTGGTGGGATTGGTTATGGAATACTGCATGTCTAAACCCAACTCTGAATAACTTTGCAAATTATAGGGCTTTAATAGAAAAAAACAAATTCTTTAAAAATTACACACACACGCATACAGTGACAATCACATCAAAAGAAATCTAGGAACAAACTAAATAAAGGAGGTCAAAAAAATGTATCTTAGACACACACACAGAGGAATCTTGGACCTGAGCAACTTGCAGCAGAGATGATCCTAGACTTCGCAAAAGGCCTTCTCCACTGGGCTGCTCCAGAGGGGGGCAGGTATAGTCCCTCCGCCAGCCCTCTAAGAGCTCCAGTGGTCGCCATTTTCTAGAAGCCAGCAAGAAGCACCAGGTATGAGTTCATGGTGATGGCAAATCCCAAGTCTGAAGGGACTGGGGAGGAGTGGGCCCTCCTTCCTCCCTCCCTGATGGGACGCCAAGATGATGTCACATCTGCCCACCGTCTACTTAAGCTCCCCGATGACCACAGTCCAGAGACACACAAACAAATCTTGGACCCCAGCAACTTGTTGCAGCGATTTCTTCAGACCCTATTTATTTAAATCTTAGAATTCCTTGAGCACTCAGCAGCTCTCGAGGCCGCGCAACATTATGTTATATCCATTACAAACAGTATAAAACACATTGTCTAGCACTGCATTTTCTGCAGGTATGAGGGGTGATAGGACTGGTCTTGAAATAGCAAATGTAACTAAAGTAGAGAAAGAATATTTTGCAAATTGTCTGCCACAGAGGCAGTGGGAAGTGTGGAATGGCGGGGGGTAGGGGGAGAATCTGGGGATCTGGGCGGTGGAAAGCATGCACTGGTGAAGGGATGGGTGTTTGATGACCATATGATCAAAGTTCAAGCATGAGATTTTTGTTACTGCCTGCTCGAGGCAATCGAAAAGCAACAGGATGATCGTGATCGTGATCGTGATCGTGATCTTAAATGTGGAAAACTATAACTTGCTTTTAGAAGAAATAAAGACAGAAGCAGGAGAAATAGTATAGCAGGTACAGCGCTTGCATGCAGCCAACAGGAATTCGGTTCCTGGTACTCCACAGGGTCCCCAGCCCTGCCAACAGTGATCTCTGAGCACAGAGCCAGGAGTATTCCCGAGCACCATCAGGTATGCTTTCCCCACCCCATTTTTAAAAAAAGTAAACTAAAATACATTCTGTGCTTATGAATACAAAGAACTAAAATTGCTAAAATTATTATCCTACCCAAAAAATGATCGATCAATACAATCACACTCAAAATCTCAATGTCATTCCTCAATGAAATAGATCAAATGTTACTTAAATCTATATGAAACAATGAAAGATCCCAGTCAAAATAATCCTGAGACAAAAGAATAATAGTGAAGGCATCACATTATTCAACTATACCACAAATCTATGGTAATAAAAACAGTATGACATTGGAATAAAAACAACACAGATCAAGAAAGCTAAATTTAAATCCCAGAAATAAATCCTTGTGTATAAAGACAGTTAATTTACAACAAAGGAGCCCAGAGCATAAAGACTAGAAAGAAAAGTTTCTGCAATAAATGGAAACCTGGGGCCGGAGCTACAGGACAGCAGGGAGGGCGTTTGCCTTGCATACGGCGAACCCAGGTTCGATCCCCAACACCCCACATGGAACCCCAAGCATGCCTGGAGCTCAGAACCAGAGTAACCCCTGAGCATTGGCAGGTGTGTCCCAAAAGAAGCCAAAAATCAAAGAACTGAAAAATAAATGGAAACCTGACTAGCCACATGCAAAAGAATGAAGCTAGATACTCTCACATATCATGCATGAAAGTTAACTCAAAATGGATTTAAAACTTGATTTCAGACCTGAAATCATAAAATTTGAAAAATATTGAAAAATAGACAAAACATCCCATGCGGCATGCTGGCTTCAGATGTGTCTTCAGGGATCTGGCTCCAAAGGCTGGGGCTGGAGAGATAGTACAGCAGGTAGGGCACTTGCCTTGCATGTGGCCAACCAGGGTTTGATCCCTGGCATCCTTGCTGAAAACCACCAAGAATAATCTTTGAGCACAGAGCCAGGAGTAACCCCTGAGCTGGGTGTGGCCCAAAAACAAAAAGCAAAACAAAGGCATTGGGACTACATCAAACTGAAAGTTTAAAAGTTCATACACAGCTCACTTTATGAGGAATAGCTATGAAAGTTATTCACCCAACCCACTAGGAAACAAAGCACCTCATGGAAAGTGCAAGAGGGTCGGGTAGACAGCTGAGAGGGTGGAGCACGTGTCAGATGCAGGCAAGGCTCCAGGTTTGACCCCTGGTGGCACACCCCAACCTCCAACACCCCAGCACTGCAGCACTAGGCCAGAGCACCACTGGTTGAGACCTGTTAAGAGAATGGGAAGAATATGTGAGGCCCCGGGTTCAATCCTTCCTACCACAACACAAAAGGAGAACAGGGAGCGGAGAAGAGAAGAACAAACGCTATCCCAAAGAAGACATGCAGATGGCAATCAAGCATAAGAAAAAATGCTGTCAAGGAAATGAACATTGAAACAACAATAAGATACCACCTCACACATGCCAGAAACAACAGTGCTGAGAGGCATGTGGAGAGAAAGGACTCCTCAGACCGTGTCAGAAGAAATGTAAACTAGCCCCATTTCTATGGAAAACACTGCAGATTTCCAAAAATGTTAAAAGTAGAATTACCAGGCTGGAGAGATAGTACGGCAGAGAAGGCACTTCCTGTACACAGTCAATCCAGGTACGATCCCCAGCACCATGTATGGTCTCCCAAGGAATGATTTTGGATGCAGAGCCAAGAGTAAGCCCCGAGCACTGCCAGATATGGCACAAAAACAAACAGAACTGCCATATGATCAAGCTATGGAGGTCCCTACAACACTAGTGAATAAAAAGGATGTGGTATCTAAACACAAAAAAATACAATTTGAAAGGATGAATCTCGTCCTTAGCAACAACATGGATGGAAGTGAAGGACCATGCTGAATGAGACAAATGCCACATGATCTCACATGTCTGTGGGATATAAAGTGACAAAGGAACAGAACAACGTCCAGTGGAAGCAAACTCTTTGGCTATACCCCTAGGGCATACACAGTCTTGTAACCAATGTCACCTCAATTTCAAAGATAGAACTGTGTGGGTCTGTCAACAACATCCTTTTCCTGGGCCAGAGGATAGTACAGTGGGTAGGTGACTTACCTTGCTCACATCCAATCCCCGGCGTCCCATATGGTCCCCTAAGCCCTCCAGGAGTGACCCGTGAGTGCAGAACCAGAAGTGATCCCTGATCATGGCTGAGTGTGGCCAAAAAAAAAAAAATCATATTCCTGGTCTGAGAGGCAGATCAAAGGGCGGGGTGTAAGCCTGGCATGTGGGAGTCCTCGGTGAGATTCCTGACACCACAAAGTCCCCCAGCACCACTAAGAATAATCTCTGAGTACTGAGCCAGTAGTAATAATCCCTGTGTACCACCGGGCATGGCCCATAAAATCCAAAACAAAAACATCAAATGATATGCAAAGGTCTTAATGATACTCGCTGGACTTGCATTTCCCGATCTAAATCTTCCACAGAATCAACTTTCCTTCCAATCCCTCAGCCTAATTCCACACCCCAAGTGTCTCTAGTAATATCTTCTTTTGAATTATCATGGGTGACAGCTCAATTTCCAAAGAGTACATACGACTTTCAAATACAACTTAAAGAAAAGTAACACTTCATATATACAAATTCAAGCAAAATTAAAAAGACTAATGAAACACTAGTAAAGCCAAGTCAACATTAGTGGAAACTAAAGAACTCAAAACCAGAGAGATGGGACTTACCTTGTCTTTGTCTAGGTGGATTCCACTGATTTCAAAATCAAACAGAAAAAGTTCAGCCACCCGCCTACAAATAAAAAGAGCCCAGGTTCTATAACTGGGAATAAGAATTGCAAAAACAACAACAAAAAAGTTTTTCTATAAAATACAGACTTTTCAACCTACTGTCAAAAAACAAAATATTTCAAAACTCTCTGCCTCTCCCCCTCCCCCCCCCTTCATCCCCTCCCCGTGTTTGTCTGGCGCACACATACACATACACATACTCTGTCTCAGCCAGGAGCTTCACATTTAAGGAGTTTGTTTTTATCATCTTCTTTTACTTTGAGCAGTTTGTGCTTCAGGGTTGCTCCCTGCAGCACTGGGGAACAGCGCAAGGTCAGCGGCATGCAATGCAGGCTATCTCTCGTTCCCAAACTGCTCTTCCCAACTACTCTACAGATCACTTGGTAAAGTACTTGTTAACTGTGTAACAGCTAAATATCATCATAAAAACTACACCACAAACTTTAAACTGAACTAATTACTGAAATGAAGTCAAGTTTACCTGTTGCTTTTTTCTAAAAGACATAGGCATCTTTTCAACTGTTTTTCAAAAATATTTCCTGCATACCATAAGCAATGCACCATACATATACATATATGCTTGCTGTTAACTGCAATTAGGAAAGTCTATACATACATATATATACACATAAGCATATGAATATATCTATTAGCAATAAAGAATACATTATATAAATATACATTTTGATCTTCGGTATGTATATTTAACAAAACTATACTCTCAATTGCTTGCAGGCAAAAACTTAGGCCCTACACTGCATAGACATATCAGTATAAATACTCAGTAAATTAATGAATACAAGATGTAGGAAATAAGAAAATTTCTAACAGGGTTCAAATAAAGTATATGGAGAGTTCAAAGATAGACCATCAATAATACCTTTGGAGAGCCCAGCACATTTAAATGATTGCCTTCAATTTCTGCCAGTAGCCATTACCATTAAGAAGCAGGCTAGAAGCATAGACAGTATGGCCCCAAAACAATTTTTTTAAATGCTCTGGATTTGGTTCAACCCAACATCTTCTTGTGCTAAATTTGCAAGAGGAATCCACACTATTTCAAGAGAAAGCACTCTTGAGTGCTCTAAGAGATCACTTCCTAATAAACAAAACATGCATCTCTAAACTAAACAAGCACCTCAACTTTGTTTCCTTGATGGAACAAATTTTATCAAATAAATACTGAAACAGAGTGCCCCTAAGATAACATCTACAGGGGTTGTACCCTGTAACATTTTAATCCAAAGGAACATCTTTCTCTTTTTCATTACTTAACAGTTACTTTCCCATTAGGTACCCCAAGAATGAAAATATTATAAGTTTTGCTGGGTTCTGTTCTTCCCATGGTACTTGGGACCAAATGCAGGGCCACAAGAACATACTCCACCACCAAGCCTCAGAATCAGAATACAGAATTCATAAAATAAACTAAATGACAAAAACCATGTGCTTAAGGGCATCCAGACATTATCATACTATGCCAGAAAGACTGGGATGGGATCCATGGTTCTTCAGAGATACCAGACAGAAAGAAATGTATGGCCCCTTAGCCACTGCAGGCAATATTCTAATAGCAAGTATCGGAAATGCCTGTCAAGTATCAGGGGATCAAAGAAGCATCTCAGTGTTGAATGCTCAATTCCTGAACCTAAGTTTCGTGACACATATCACTGCTTGTCACTTACTTACATAGAAAATCTACTCTATAAATCGGACCTAAATATCTGGTGTGGAGACAGAAAAATATTAGCTTTGGTGTGTTTTGTTTATTTGTTTCTCCAGAGATGGGATCAAACCTAGGACCTCACACACGCAAGGCTCTACCGCTGAGCTCCATTCCTGGCCCTAGGAAAAGCATTAGGGAAAAACAGGTCACCCAACCAAACTAACCAATTCTCTCCTTCCAACACCCACAGCTGATCTGGACTACAGACAGCCTGCCCCAACACACTGGGCCTCTGGCTCCACAGCCTGTGCCACGATCCAATGGGGGCCACAGTCCTCGCCTCAACTCCAGTCAGTTCTTGAAATATCCTTGACACCAGGGTGAGTTCTCCCACCAATCTTTCTTCCACCATCCACCCAATTAGGGGTCTCTTTTTAATTTAATTTTAATTTTTTTCCTAAGGGCTCCAGTAGCATTTGTAGAGCATTCCACTTCATGAACTTTTTCTCTTTTTTTTTTTCGTCTTTTGGGTGAAGACTTTTCCTTTTTCAAGTTGAGGCCACAGGAAGCTTCAGTTTTGGGCTATCAAGACGTTAAAAGGATGCATGAATACACAAGCACAGAAGGGACAAAAGACTGCATCAACCAAGGCTGCAGCCAGCATATAAATCTACATAGATATACATATATATGAGTATGAAACACCTATGATTATTAGCTTTTCACAAAAGCGTATATACATATATATCACAGTGTGGAACACCTATGATTATGACCTTTTCATAAAAGCATAGATATACATATATCACAGAGTGTGGAACACCTATGATTATTAGCTTTTCATAAATGTTCAAAAGGAGCTTACCCTTTGTAAAATGTTCTAACCTGTGAAAGCCACTATAATGATTACTCCATCCAAATCTCAGCAATAAAAACATGAAACAGTTCATACTTGGACAATTTTTCAAAGGACTCCTACATAAGATTAACTTGTTTCTTCCAACAAGTAGCTTCTACTTAGGATATTAAATTCCTTGATGCTGAGCCGGAAGCCGAATTTCGTAATTGATGAGAAACATTTTCTTTCTTTTCAATCCTAGAGTATGCTTCAAACCAGCTTTTATTTTGTAATTTAATTTTCTTTAACCTTTCTTTGAGATGCTGTGGTTCACAGTACTATTAATGATAGGGCTTGTGTGTACAACGGTCTGGACCCACACCCCCAATGTGAGTGCCCGCTTCCATCCCCAGCGTATCTGGGTTCCCTCTCCGCTACCACATTTGCGTTCTGTAAGCTCAGTTCCGTGACCAGTTCTCAGGTCCTGGCCTTTAGCCATTAGCTGTTTCCTCACTAAGCACTTCTTTATAGCGTTCATACAAGAGAGATCATTCTGTCTGTGTCCATTCCTCTCCTAACTAACTGTACTCAGCATGATAAGCTCTAACTTAATCTACATTATGGAAAACTGCAGGATTTCATTTTTATGACCATGTAGTATTCCACTGTATGTATATGCCAGTCTTTTCACCTCTTTTTGGGTTATCTCCAGATCTTGGTTATTATAAGCAGTGCAGCAATGAACATGGGAGGGCAAATGTCTTTCCAAAATAGTGTTTTGAGATCCTTGGGGTAGATGCCAAAAAATGAAACTGCTAGATCATGTGGAAGCTCAATTCTTAAGCTTTTTGAGTCTATATTGTTTCCCATAGAAGTCGAATCAATTGACATCCCCACCAGCAGTGGGTAAGGGTCTGGAACCAATTCTAAACGTGACAACTCTTTTGAGATTGGCAGATGAGGGCAGAGCAATAGTACAGCAGGTAGGCCATTTGCCTCGAACCTCTCATGGTCCCCAGACCACCAGCAGAAGTGATCTCTGAGTGCAATGACCCCTGAGCATCATCAGGCATGTCCGCCACCCCCTCCCCAAAAAAGGGAGGTTCTGTAAGTTTTTTTCAACATGGGGACCAGATGGGGTGCTGGGGATTGAACCCAGGTCAGCTCCATGCAAGGAAACCATCTAACCCACCGTACTCTCTCTCTCCAGTTCCACATACAGTACCCACCGGAAGCCTTGGTCACTGCTGGGTATAGCCCAAAAGCCGGAACAAAGAAAACTACTATTAAAATGCTTGTATTTCTTTCCAACCTGTTTCTTTGTCATGTATTTTTTAGGCTATGAAGAACATGTTTAATTACATAAGACACAAGTAGAGAAATTAGCACAGTGTCCACCCAGTACAGGGTTTCTGTCCACTGAACTAACACTACCTAAACACAAGTTTCTCCCTCCTGATGTGAAATGACACTATCACAATATCTTGTTTTATATGTGTGTGTGTGTGTGTGTGTGTGTGTGTCTGTCTGAAAAGTCTCTATGCTTCCATCAACCTGATTATGTTTTCCATCGTGTTATGTTTATGCAATGTTACATTTTCAACATTTTCCTACCTACTGCAGTATATTTAACTCTCTAACTTCAAAATTATTTTTTAAATTACCAACCAATCGGGGGCTGGAGCAATAGCACAGCGGGCAGGGCCTTTGCCTTGCATGCGGCCAACCCAGGTTCGATTCCCAGCATTTCATGTGGTTCCCTGAGCACCACCAGGGGTGATTCCTGACTCAGAGCCAAGAGTAACGCCTGTGCATCGCCGGGTGTGACCCCCCCAAAAAAAAAAAATCCTCCTTCAACATAGCTTAGACATAGCTTGCAAGACAGTAGTGAACACTACTGGTTTTTTCTTCCTAATCTAAGAGCACAGTCTGTTTCTCCATTTAATCTTTAACATTTCCTAGATGTGTGTGCGTGTGTGCATGTATGCATGTTTGTGTGAGATTCTGCAAGATTCCTGAGTCCAGTCCAAGGTGTATTACAGCTTTTGTCACTCACTTTTGTGATTGGGATTTTTCTCTTCCATTATGTTCTGAGAGGGTGTTACATTCTTTGTTCACAAGAAGATTCCTAATGATTTTAGAAAACCCCAAATAAAGATTTCTTTGTGGCTACACTTCTTGAAGAAGCTAACATAATAAAACTTCCCAAGGGAAGAAAATATATAAATATGTTAGATTACCAGATCAGGAAATATTTTTAAATAACGCAAAAGCTAATCCTTCAAGAAGGGCATCTAAGAACAAAATGATGCTGTAGTCAATTTAAATTACACTTTTGTTTGGTTTGGGGGCCATCGTGGACTGTGCTCAGGTCTTACTCCTGGCCCTGCACTCACCCTCCTGGTGGGCTCGGGAGACTACATGTGGTTCCAGGAATCAGCATTTATGAGCAGTTGTTCATTAATGAACCATTTTCTACAGACACAACCAGATGGTTGTGTGCAGGTGCAGGTTCAAAGGTTGCAGAGTGCAGAGGAGGCCGAATCCTTGCTCTCAAGGAGCATCCAGCCCACTAAGGATGCTGTGAGCATTAAGAACGAAGTGAGCAGGGATGTGAACACAGGAGGGAAAAGTAGAGTAAGAAGACAGAACAAGATTCAGCACAAAGACCATGGAGAAAGCAAGGTTCCTATGGAGCACTGAAGATAGAGAGGAAATCATGGCCACAGAAGCCAGAGAGCCTACAGACCAAGCCCGCTGAGCACAGAGACACTGGTCTCAGGTCACCAGTGACCGGCAGGGAACAGGAAGGAATAAATACCTGGTTTCAGGATCAAGGGAATCCACAAGATCTTTATCAGCGAGTAATTTTTGCAAACTTTGGTACAATTCTACATTTGTGTTCAACCTAGAAAAATCACAAATAAAAAATATTCAGTCATTTTCCAATAACTTTTTTTTAACTTTATCCACCAAAAAAAAAAAAAGGTGTTAAATTCCAGCATGCACATACCCAGAGATTAAAAATTTGAGATCTTGTTAGGTTTTGCTTTACTTCATTTACACAAGGAACAGGATGGCTATTCTTAGCACAGGAAAAGGCAATGCTTCAGAAGTGCTGAGGTATGAACAGTTCTGAAGGCACAGGAGACATTCTGTTTACATAATTTATTTATTGGGGGTGAGGGGGTTGGAAGCCACACAGGGTGGTGCTCGAGGGTGACTCCTGGGTGGGGAGGGCTCAAGAAACCCCCTATGGTGCCAGGGAATGGAAACATGGCTGCCGAAGTGCAAACAAGGCCAGCACTGTCCCCTAGGCATTGGCATTGGTCCCACTGGGACACTGTTTTGTTTTGTTTTGTTTTTTAATATCTTTTTTTTTAATTTTTATTAGTGAAACACCATGAGGTACAGTTGTAGACTTACAAATTTTTGTGCTTGGGTTTCAGTTATACAATGATCGAGTACCCATCCCTCCACCAGTGCCCATTCTCTACCACCACTAATCCCAGTATCCCTCCCACCCCCCATTCCCCTCATCCCACCCTGCCTCTGTGGCAGGGCATTCCCTTTTGTTCTCTCTCTCATTTGGGGTGCTGTGGTTTGCAAAAGAGGCACTGAGTGGCAATCATGTTCAGTCTAGTCTACTTTCAGCATGCATCTCCTATCCTGGGAGGATCCTCCCAACACCCTTTATCTGGTGCTCCCACAGGGACACTTTGAACTATGACTGAGGTAAGAGGAGCAGACAGACATGAGGAGCCAGGAGAAACAGGCTCACAGGTGACAAGACGCCACAGGGAAACATTCCCAGCAATAAGAAGCCAACAATGATTTGCTTTGTCTGTGATGAGAAGTGAAGCCTGAGGATGGAGGGGGCTGAGCAAACACCAGGATGCGAGAGTCCTGGCCTGAACACTAGGAACAGGCCCCCACAGCTGTGTGGAGCGTCCAGGCAGGCACCAGGGCCACACATCTGGGAACACCCCTGCCCATGTCACTGTCAGCCTGGCTGCACAGGGAGACTCCTCAGTTCCTAACACCTCCAGCTGTCCAACCTTCTTCTAGTTCACCAGCCCTTTTCACAGAGAAACCCAACATGGGCCAGACACAATTCAAAGTCACTGCAAGCTGGTTTGGAATTCATTTCTGATCACTGTGTGTTCTGAAACCTTCAACTGCTGCCAGATTTTATATGACTCCCACATTTAGCAACATGAACCCATCTGGGGTCATAAGGCACCGTTGAGGGCTGAGACACTGCGTGCATTCCCATTCCCATGAGGCCATGTCAGTCAAGTCATGGCACCACACCCAGTCATGCCACCACCTTCCATCCTGAGTATCAAAACCTCCAGAGCAAGTGGGTCCTCTGAATCCACCCAGACCTGACCAACACTTGGAGAAGGAGATCCTACTTCTTAGCCAACCCTACTGGGCCTCGGAGACAGCTCACAGGCCAAACCCTGCACGTTTCTAGGAGTTGACTATCACGACAGTGCTCCTGGGCCAGTTCAGCACCAAGGCAATGGAGCTGGTCACCACCAACCACAGATGGACAAAGGGACCAGGAAAACAGAGGACATCAGAGTGATGACCACCCCTGTTTGGCTCACCCACCAGCTCCTCACATCACAGGGAGTCTGGCAGTGGAGAGGCAGCTCACGGCCCATGTAGCAGAAGCCACAGCCTGTTTCCCACCAGTGCTCTCTGCTTAAGACCTTGCAACAAAGTGAACACGTTGGCCTAAGTGCAGCTCTTACTCTAAACAAACACACCAAATTCTAGGCTTTTGTCTATCACTGAAAAAATAAAGTAGGTTGACACATACCCTAAACTCATCCTATTTTTCAAAACTCAACAGAAGCTGCTAGTGAAGCTATGGTTTAGTCAAACCAAAGGAAAAAAAAGAGTCCAAGTGTCACAGAGAATCAACTCTCCAGTGAAGGCTTGGGCAGACCCAGACTTTCCGGCAAGGTGCCATGAGGATGCACAGACTGATTCTCTCCCTACTAAGAAGCCAAGGCACGCACAAAAATCCCCTGACCTGGTATCATTTCCCTAGAGTCCGGTCACAAAATAAACTCCAAACTCCACCGAACTCAACACAGGACTCCCAAGTCCACACAGACCAGAGGGTACTGCTCTCAGGGGCGTGCAGGTGCTCACTCCCCTAAGTCTGTCACAGGCGGTGTTTCCTACCAAGTCCCCTGCCAGCCCTGAGTCCTCCAGGAGTCTCACTAGATGGAAGCAGCCACCACTCTCCCCCACCTAGAAATAAGTCTTCTGATGGAGCCCGGCCTGTCATCAGGTCCTGGGGTTCTCCCACGCACTCTGACCTTTACGAATACTGCCCAGCCACACAAGTCACCTCAGAGGGCTCTCAGTTAGCTTAACAAGCACTTCAGAATGCTAAGCGGCTTAACTATTTAAATTTGCACCAAAAAAAAAAAAGGCACTTCAAAATGACTCACTTTATCACCGCCTCAGCCCTCCCAGTCCCCACTGACCCCCACTCCCAACTTCCCAGGAATTACAAGGCCACTCCCTGTATGCAGAGAACATTGCTTTTCGCCTGTGTCCACAGAGAACATGACAGCGGTCCATCACAGAATCAAGCAGTTCCAACTTGCCGCTGAGATATCTAAAACCAGCACAACTGCGTAACTGAGACACCAGGCATGTCTAGTAAAGCCGGCACCTTTACAGGAGCTCTGTGTGTCATCCTACCTGCCTCCCAACAGCCCTTAGAAGGAATCACTTTGTGACTCGTGCGTAAGGCACCTCTGAAGCCCAAAGACCCCCGCTAGGGCTGAGAAGATGGGGCTAGAAGTCAGGGCCAGGATTCTCCCACCTGTTCCCATCCTAGGGAGCTACAGAGATATGGTGGCAGCTGCCACACTGCACCCTGCCGGGTGGAGACAAGCATCCTAAAGCCTATTTCCAAAATCCACGAAACCCTATGTCACCCAGCAGGGTAAGGAAGGAAGGAGAGAACCTACTTTTCGACCATGGTGCCAATACTTCGACAGGCCTCTTCCGCTGCATCTCTGAATGCCGGCTCCGGATGAGCAATCTTCACAAAGTCAGCCTAACAAAGAGAGAAGCACACGACTAAAAGGACCCTGCATGAAAGCTTTCCTCCAGGACCTGAAAACAAAGGTGAAACCCTACGCTTGAAAATGTGTCACTGGCCCCAGTCTATGCATTTCTATCAGTGAAATTTTCCTGAACTCACGGGCAAAGCCCCTTCCTTCTGAACAGTGGATTTCTGTTATTTCTTGGACATAGGATTGTTGCATTTGAAAAAAAATACTTTTCCTAATTACTGTCTTTGTTTTCCTTGGGCTGAAGTGATAGCACAGAGGGTAGGGCATCTGTCTTGTATGCGGCCATCCCGGGTTCAATTCCTCCATCCCTCTCAGAGAGCCCAGCAAGCTACCGAGAGTATCCGCCCATACGGCAGAGCCTGGCAAGTTCCCTGTGGCATACTGTGGCATAGTCGATATGCCAAAAACAATAACAAGTCTCACAATGGAGATGTTACTGGTGCCCGCTCAAGCAAATCAATGAACAACAGAAGGACAGTGCTACAGTGCTACAGTTTTTCTTGTTTATGTATAAACACCAATGAATTCTTCCTAATTCTGCAATTAAAAAAAAAATAGCCTCTTGCTAGCCTCTTGCTTCAAAAATGGTAAAACAAATTGGCAGGAGAGGGTGTATTTAGAGGCACAACTGCCACCAGGAGTGATTCCTGAGCGCATGAGCCAGGAGTAACCCCTGAGCATCGCTGGGTGTGACTCAAAAAATCAAAAAAATAAATAAAAATTTTTAAAAAAGGGGGCTGGAGCGATAGCACAGCAGGTAGGGCGTTTGCCTTGCATGCAGACAACATGGCCGACACAAGTTCGATTCCCAGGGTCCCATATGGTCCCCCGAGAACCGCCAGGAGTGATTCCTGAGCGCATGTGCCAGGAGTAACCCCTGAGCATCACCGGGTGTGACCCAAAAAGCAAAAAAATAAATAAAAATAGAGGCACAACTGGCTGCTTACGGATACTCCCAGCTCAGTCAATCCCAGCTGTGCCGGGGACCTTGTGGTGCCAAGGAATAAGCCTTGCACACAAAGCAAGGACTCAACCTGCTGAGCTCTTTCCCAAGCTCTGAAAATTCTAAAACTTTTGCATTAAAATAGATTGCAGGATAGTCGTTCTAACCTGTTAACATGGTTCCAGAGTTCTGGTTTGGTCTGGTTTAGTTTTGGTTTTTGGGGACTTACCTGGCTCTGTGCTTAGGATCACTCCTGGTGGGGTCAGGGGGATCATATCAAACTCAGGTCGGCCCCATACAACACAAGCACCCTACCCACTATACTACTGATTGCTCTGACTCATTTCTCTTGTTACTAATTAACACAGAACACAATTTTAAAACTCACTTAACTACATTCTAGTTTTTGTGTTGAAAACAAAGACACATTCTCTTTAGAGTTGATTTATAAGCAAGAATACTTGGTCCCATCCAAATCATATGGAAGCTGCTATGGCGACGGCAATGCTTGAACTGAGCTAGAATTTCTTTTCTTCTAATTTTGAAAAATTAAACATAAAACTAGATATTCATTTACTTGTTAAATGCAGTCTACTACAAAACAAAAACATCGTCTACAAAATACTACATACTTTCTGCATTCTCCATGAAGTAGACCTCAATTACCGAACATAAAACCATGACAAAGTCAAATTTTGTAATTTTATAATAAAATAGTTTAGCATCTTTTCTTATTTTGTTTTGCTTTGGGAACATATCCAGTGTTGTGCAAGGCTTACTCCTGGGCCTGGGCTAAGGGATTACTCCTGGCAGTGCTCAACAAACCACAGGTGGTACTAGGGGTCGAACCCAGATAGGCCATACACAGTGTCTATCCACGGTACTATCACTCTGGCCCCAATGTTGGTTTGATTTATATATATATATATTTTTTTTTTTTTAAAAGGTAAAGGCCCTCCCGTTGATCGTCGATTTGCTCGAGCGGGCCCAGTAACGTCTCCATTGGAGACTTTGTTGTTACTGTGTCTGGCATATCGAATACTCTCGGTAGCTTGCCGGGCTCTCCGAGAGGGGCGGAGGAATCGAACTCGGGTCGGCCATGTTGGCCGCTTGTAAGGCAAACGCCCTACCCGCTGTGCTATATCAATGACTTCCTACTAACTCCCTGTGGTTTTCATACCACTGTCAAGAAAAGCACAAGTCCCACTGCCCTAAGCTGGGGACCACAACTACACATAAAAGAATTTCACCAGGGGCTGGAGAAATGGCACAGGGGGTAGGGCATTTGCCTTGCACGCGGCCGACCCGGGTTTGATTCCCTGCATCCCATATGGTCCCCTGAGCACCACTGGGAGTGATTCCTGAGTAAAAAGCCAGGAGTAACCCCTGTGCATTGCCGGGTGTTACTCAAAAAGCCAAAAAAAAAAAAAAAGAATTTCACTGACACTGACTAGTATGCTGGGGTGTGTGTGTGTGTGTGTGTATGCGTGCGTGGGGGGGGGGGAGACATCACATGCAAGGCAAGCTTTCTTCTGCAGTGCTACATCATATCCCTATAAACACTTTCCTGCTGGACCAGTAGGGCCCTTCATTAGTGATGGAGGAAGAAGCCATCCTCCTTGGCTGCAGGCCTTCTCCAACTGCTCCATCATTTAAACTCCCACTATGTACATCATTGGAAGGTCAGAACAAGACCTGGTGGGACCAAATGCAGGGAACTCCCCTCATACCTCACTTAACTCCTGGGGAAAGCCCCTTAAGAGACCTGCTTTCCCTTAAAACTGGCAAGCCCAGGGTTGGAGAGATGGTTACAAAGGCTGCAGTGATTGTCCTGCATGTGGCCAGCACCACGCGGGGTCCCCCAATTCCCATCAGGAGTGATCCCTGAGTGCAGGACCAGGAATAAGCCCTGTGCGCAGTTGGGTATGGCCCCAAAACAAAAACTAGTGAGCCAATAATGATGATGCAATATGTTAGCATTGTAGACTTGAAAGGTGCAGCTGCTCAACTGCACATATGGGGAAAGGGTATTTTCTAGAAAAGACAGGTGTCAAAGTCCACCTCAAAAGGGATGCATGGGTTCATGCCCCTTATAGAAAGAGCAAAGGACAGAGAAGAAAGATGAGTTGTTGCCAGAGGTGAGAGGTAAGGGATGGAAGTAGTAATAAAAGAGTTTTGAAGGGGATGAAGGAATGGTTCCCATATCCTGATGAGGGGTGGTTGCAAAACACTTAACATTCACACTACATCACTCCCCACAAAGCACCCAGTTTTACCCAATGTTCATGCTCATTGTTGTGACTACTGCTGAAGATGAGGCACTGCTTACCTCCCAAGCCTTGCCCTAAGCAGAGAGCTGCTCTCAAAGACACAGAGCACCAATACTGGCAAGTGACATGGACAATCACACCTCTGCAAAAAGAGATGCCAAGCCATGAGTGCAGGTTAAAGCTTGGACTGGTCAGAGCTTGAACCCTAGTGAGATGCTCCATGATGGGGGTTACAGAATGTCAGTGCTACTCATGAATGTCTTCCAAGTGCCCGGAACAGCACCTGGCATATTTTCAGGGAAGAGGATGGGAGGAGGGGCACCAGAAGAGAGGGAATTTACCTCAATATTGAACTAATATTGTGTAAAAGCTATGTAAAGTTCGTCGTGCCGATATGCGCAATCACAATTCAGAATTATGAGCAACACTCAAACTGCTTTTATCAATTTGACTGATCAAATGTGCCTCTTGGGGGCTGGAGCAATAGTACAGTGAGTAGGGCACTTGCCGACCCAGACTGGCTCCTTGGCATCCCATATGGTTCCCTGAGCCTGCCAGGAGTAATCCCTGAGCACAGAGTCAGGAGTAAGCCCTGAGCATCACTGGGTATGGCCCCCCCCAAAAAAAAATTTAAAAAAAAAAGAAAGAAAAAAACAAAATGTGTGTCTTGGGGACTGTAGGTACACTACTTATCTTGCATGTGGCCTACCCAGGTTAGAACCCCGACATCATATACGGTCCCTAAGGGGACCCTGAGCAAACCTAGGAGTAAGTCTGAGCACAGCCGGGTGTGACCCAACCCACACAGGACAGTATTAAAGTATTTGCCTTGAATGCAGACAAACCTGGATCAATCCCCAGCACCACTTATAATCCCCTGAGAACAGAGATCAGCGTAGTCCCCGAGCACTGCCAGATATGGTCACCACCCCCAAAATGTGTTTTTTCTGGACACCGTGCCTATCTCAACATAGACTCTTTAGTTGTAAAGAGACTTAACTTCAAAATAAAACCATAAAAAAAGTGAGGGTTTTTTTTTTTTTTTTTTTTTTTTTTGGAGAGGAGGCGAGGCAGTCCCAAAGGTGAACCCAAGGCTCCTCCAGGTAAAATATCTGCTCCAGTCCAATGAGCCATCTCCTTCCCAGACCCCAAAAGTCTTTAATGCAGTTTGATACTAAACCTTATTTTTAATTAGAAGTGATTTGTGTGGCTGAGACATAGTATAGAGGGGACGCCTATCCCCAGCACCCCACAGTCTCCAGAGCCTCACCAGAAGTGACCCCCAGCACAAAGTCAGGATTAGCTCCTGAGCACTGCGAGGTGTGGCCCCAAAACACAGTTTTTAAAAAACTGGTCTTTCATAAGTTCTATTTTATTATATACTACATACATGAAAACCGCCGAAGAATCTTTGCAGTGAGTCATCATTCCTTTATTATACACAGCTTGTATACTCTGTTAACCATACCTGTTAAATCACATGCTCCCAGAATGGCCCTTTCCACTGTGTTCTCCACTCCTCAGGACAAATGCACCCAACACCCCCCTGCAGCTCCTAGCCACAGGCAGACACGCCGGCAGGCAGCCCAGCGCCCACTCACCAGGTCGGCCACGCTGCACAGGCAGTCCGAGAGCTCGTCGAAGAGCAGCACGATGCCGGGCCCCGGCGGCAGGGAGCATGCGCGCTCCACCAGCCAGTCCGTCCTGCGCAGGGCATTCTCCTGGGCGATGCGGAACCCTTCTGGGGAGCTGAGCTCAGGAACTCCAAAGAGACCCTGAAATCCAAAGCACATTTCCAGCTTCCTGAGAAGATGCCACTTTCTGGTACCCGGAATACAAGTCACAGTGCCGGGGCGACCAACCTCCCATCTGCAAGCCATTCCACAGTCATGAGACTAAAGATGCTTGACTGTAACCTCTCCAAAGGGGAGTGCAGCTCACTTGTCTTGCGTGTGTGTGTGGGGTGGGGGTGGGGTCTCCAGTTCAATCCTGGCACCACAAAACATAATACTTTTTCTTTAACTTTCACTTCATTCAGGTGGGAGGGATGCTGGGACAATTGGTGGTGGGAAATGGGCACTGGTGGAGGGATGGGTACTCGATCATCGTATGACTGAAACACAAGCATGAAAGTTTGTAAGCCTGTAACTGTACCTCATGATGACTTACTAATAAAAAAATAAGTAAAAATAAATTAATTAATTAATTTAAAAAACTGGGGCTGGAGCAATAGCACAGCGGGTAGGGTGTTTGCCTTGCACGCGGCCAACCCGGGTTCGATTCCCAGCATCCCATATGGTCCCCTGAGCACCACCAGGGGTAATTTCTGAGCGCAGAGCCAGGAAGAACCCCTGTGCATTGCCGGGTGTGACCCAAAAAGCAAAAAAAAAAAAAAAACTGAGACCTAATAGCATGGGTTCAAAATTCAGCTGCCCCTACTGACAGGACCTAACAGCGATTACAAAGATTAAATGATGCTACCTATACAAAATAATTAACAAAAAATAAGAGGCCAGTCAAATGCTATAGGAATTAAGGCGCTTGCCATACACATGGCTGACCTGGGCCCTTCTATCCTCAGCACCTCTTATAATCCAGGCACCACCAGGATTGATCCCTGAGCTGGGATTAAGCCCTCAGCAATGTCAGATAACACCCGACACGCAACAAAAAAAAAAGCCCTAAAAAAATCAGCAACAGTAATGCATGGTACACAGAACACATTTAGAAATATTATTTATAATCCCTTCTAGCTGGGTAAACTTTATCAAGTTCTCAATCCTCCTAAGGTCTAATTTATTCATCAAGCAGAACAGTTACGACAATACCATCTCATAGGACCATCACAGTACAGGTACAATGTCAAGAGAGTCCGTGTCAAATCCTTAAGACATTTTCTGGCATCAAGTAAAAAGCACCACATACACCGTAATCGTTAGTGCTGCATATTGATCACCCACCAGACGTCTCAGAGCTAAACCATGGAAAACGTGCTGAAAGCTACTGCAATTTTATACTTTCTACTTTTGCTGCTTATACCAAATCTTCTAAAAGCAGTTCAATATTTTGAAAATGACAAAAATCACTCATCTGATGGGAATGGTCATTTTTTGTGCCAGCTAAATCGTTGAGAAGGCATGAAAAGCCAAACATTAAATATGCATCCTCTAAGAGAACTGTGGTGTCCAACTCTTGTGCTGTGCTCAAGAGTTATTCCTACCTCTGCACTTACTCCTGGAAGTGCTTAAGGGGCCATACAGGTTCACTCATTAAAAACTATGTGATCCCAGTGAAAGCCTGCTACCTCATCTGACAAGGAAACATTCATTCTTGGTTTTGGTTTAGGATGGTTTTTCCTTTCCTTCTTTCTTTAGCACAGCGGGTAGGGCGTTCGCCTTCCAAGCGGCCAACATGGCCGACCCGAGTTCGATTCCTCCGCCCCTCTCGGAGAGCCCGGCAAGCTACCGAGAGTATTCGATATGCCAGACACAGTAACAACAAAGTCTCCAATGGAGACGTTACTGGGCCCGCTCGAGCAAATCGACGATCAACGGGAGGGCCTTTACCTTTACCTACCTTTCTTTCTTTCTTAGCAGGGGTAGGGGCATTGAGCCATACTCAGTAGTGCTCAGAGCTTCTGTGCTCATGGATCACTCCTGGCGGGAATCGCAGCATATAGGGTGCTGGGGATTGAACTGGGTTTGCTGCATATAAGGTAAACGTTACAGCCTCTATACTTCACCCAGGCCACAGTCACTTTTTGTTTTTGTTGTTTCGGACCACACTGTGCTGTGCTCAAGAGTTATTCCTAACTCTGCACTTACTCCTGGAAGAGCTTAAGGGGCCATATGAGATGCTGGAGATCCAATCCGGATTGGCCTTGTGCAAGGTAAATGCCCTACCTAATGTTCCCACAGCAAAACATTCACTCTTGAAGGGCACAAAACTGGAGGAACTTGACTCTGCTTATCCCTGGAGCCAGATACTTTCTCCACACCTCTGGATCCTGGTTTTATTTGTTGTGTATGTGCAAGGTGAGCTCCTAAGAGCAAGAATACTGCTCTTTATCACTGTCTTTTTTGGGGTCTTGGGGTCATACCCAGAGGAGCTCAGGGCTGACTCCTGTGTTAGGGACAGAATCAGGATCAATTCACACATGGCAATTCCTATACTCTATAAGATATTCCAGCCCTACGTTACTGCCTGACATCATGAGGGAAAGCAGTGAATTAAAAAAAAATCAATGTTGTAGATACTTTGTTAATTAACTGCAAACATGCAGATTTAGGTCAATATCAACAGGCTTGGAGGCCTGATAGTTCCTACAAGAGGGAAGGCTCAAAGCTGCAAACTTGTTTACTACAACGTTTACTACAAATTAATGTTGAAGAAAATAGAGACAGAGCAGAATCAGAATGGAAATTTAATTTTTTGTTGGTTTCTGTACCACACCCTGTGGTGTTCAAAGTTTACTCCTGACCCACTCTGATCCTGCACTCAGGGATTGCTCCTGGTGGGCTTGGGAACCCTGTGTGGCGGCGGCAATCAAACCAGAGTAAGACCAGTGGTAGGCTATTGTACTACGGGTTCCAGCCCAAAATTAAACCTTGACACAAATCAATCTAGATTTATGTGGACTATTTCTACTTCCTATGTAATGGGAAGCACTCTCAGGAATTCTAGATCTCCAGTTACTTGTAGTCACATCTCTTTTATTTTCCCTTTTTGAGCCAGAAACTAAGACACATATTTGAAAGTTTGGTTTCAGTGCCTACAACCACCGTGTGGGAAAGAAAATTCAATCAAGTTAAAAATTAGGTTAACTTCACCAAACCACTGGGAAACGGTAGCAAATTTCATATAAAAAATAAGTTTCAAACAAAGCTAATGAAAAGCAAAACTATTTTAAATACACCATTAGCAGTATTATACCGTTCGATCATAGGAAGTTAATGATATGAAATTTTGAAAAGGCAAACGTTAATAGATTCCATTTGTGGGCAAATTCACCAATACAAAAAGAGCTCAGGTGTTTTTGAGCCAGCCCGCCACTTTTACGTCCGCCTGTGCACTACCCACTGAGCGTCAGGACAGTGCGCAAAGGGCCGCGGGGTGGGTGGAATGCGCCTGGGAACGCCGCCGAGTCGGGCGGTAGGGTTATGGGGCAAAAGGTGGGCAAAGAATCCCACCAAGAATATCCTGGGAGAAGGAACAAACACGACCCAGAACGATGCCAAGTTCTGAGCCTCCAACCCGGGTCAACGAGCCCGGCACGGCGCGGAGCGCGGGTGGCTGCCGAGCTCGAAGCCCACCGCGGCCGCTCGGTCCCAGCACCGGCACCGGCCAGCGGGCTGGGTCCGGCAAGGTCCGTCCAGTCGGCGCCGCGGGGTGATTCACTTGCGGACCCGGCCGGGCAGAGGGTCTCCCACAGCGCCGCTGCGCCCCAGCTCCCGCGGAGGTCACGGGCAAGGTCCCCGGGAGCGCCGCGGGCCCACGTGGGCCGCGGGGCACCCGGGTCGCCTTCCGGGCACTCCCGCCGGCCAACCCCGCGCGGGTCGGACCCGGGTGCCCCCCACCCTCGGCCCCGCGCCGCTCACCCGGCGCTCGCCGAACAGGTCCAGGCGGCGGCCCTGCGGCTTCACATTGAAGGCGGCGCCCACCGGGGCCCAGCTCGTACTGACCCCTCGGGCCCAGGTCTCGGCTGCGAGGCCGCCCAGCAGCGCTGGTCCCGGCCGCAGAGCCGCCACCCGGGCCCCCAGCCCCCCCAACCACACCATCGCACTCCGGGGTCTGCGCCAGTCCCGCCGCACGCCCCCCGCCGTGCGTTTCCAAGGCAGCAGCTCACGCCGCGCCACGTGACGGCAGCGCTTCCGGGTAGCGGCGTGCGGCTCGCCGGCCCCGAGGCAAGAGCGTCTCCCAGTCGCGGTCTCAGTGGCGCCGGGGGCTGGCGCCTCCGTGCGGCCGGAATTAGGAACGAGAGGAGGCGGCTCTTGGAACCCGCTGACGCTTCCGGTGACGGCCGCCAGCGCGCTTCCCGGACTTGGCTACTAGTGCTTGTTGCACTCCGCAGCACGCCTCTGCCTGAGCGTTCTGCAGAGTAAAGGCTATCCACGTTTAGTTTGGAATGGGAATGCACATCCGAGCTACTGTGCGGAGCTGAATCTTTCTTCTTGTCGTTCAAGCCAAGACCCAGCTCCAGCAGCCCGTGCGGGGTTGTCCGCAGTTGAGTAGTGTCCACCGGTCTTTGCAGGCCGTAGCTGCTAGGAACACTGTGCAGGCGCCTGGGCCGCCTGACAGAAGAATGGGGAAACCAAAGTGATTTTGGTGCGCCCCAAGGCGGAGAAGAAAGGGAGGAGAAAGACTCACTTTCTCCCCATCCACTTCTGCCACCTAGGACCCAGAGTTACTGGGTTCTTGCCTCACCTGGCAGAAAAGAATTTCAGGAATAGATGTGCAATGAAGTGAAACATTTTATTCGTAGGTTTTGAAGGGGGAGTGGAGGAAGAGAAAGTGGGAGAGTGGAGAGTAACGTGCTCAAGAGAACCCAGGCTTCTCCGAGGGCTGAGAGAGCCGCTGCACACACATCCCAGCATTAGGCATGAAAGCATAAAAGTACACATCTCAAGAGTGGAGATGCGGCAATACATGTGCTTAGCTGCCACGTGCGCTCCGCGACGTGGGTACAAGTAGAACATGGGATCCGGCAGCATATGTGCGCCCTTCCTTTGTTCAAGGTGGCTTTTATAGGGTTTTTCCAATTTACCCCCCGACGTGGGGCTTCTACCTAGATAAGAGTCCATTGCTAGGGTTGCCACGAAATAGGTAGAGTTGGGTTGACCTTTGAAACTCCTTTTTTTGACCTTTGGACCTGCTGGATCTTCTCTGGAAGGATAGGTCCAGCCTTCTCTGGTGTGGATTATCGAGGATTAATCAATCAGATTAAAGGAAGAAATTGAGGGTTCTCCAGTAATTTTCTTCAGGCCCTTTCTATAGGGAGGGGTCCAGTCTCCTCAAGGTCTGTTGCTGGAGAAGGTCTTGCTTTCTGTATCCACAAGGTGGGTCGGACTTTAGGACTGGTAGCTTTATTACTTCCGGATATTTCATTGCCATCATGTGGAGGTGGGGGGAGGGTTTACCTAATCTACCTGCCTGCATCAAAATGAAGGGGTTCTCCAAGTGCCTGAGAACAGATGACTGGTTAAAGAAACTCTGGTAGGTCTACACAGTGGAATACTATGCAGCTGTTAGAAGAGATGAAATCATGAAATTTGCATATAAGTGGATCAACATGGAGAGTATCATGCTAAGTAAAATGAGTCAGAGAGAGGGGGACAGACACAGAAGGACTGCACTCATTTGTGGAATATAAAGTAACAGAATGGGAGACTAACACCCAAGGATAATAGAGATAAGAGCCAGAAGGATCGCTCCATGGCCTGGAAGCTGACCTCACATGCTGGGGGGAAAGGCAGCTGAGATAGAGAAGGGACCACTAAGTGAATGATGATTGGAGGGCTCACTCAGGATGGGAGGTGTGTGCTGAAAGTAGATTATGGACCAAACATGATGGCTTAGTACCCATATTGTGAAACATCACACCCAAAAGGAGAGAGAGGGTAAAAGGGAATGTGCCTGCCACAGAGGCGGCAGTGGGAGGGGGAGTGGGGTGGCGGTGGCAGGAGAGGGGAGGGATACTGGCAACATTGGTGGTGGAGAATGGGCACTGGTGGAAGAAGGGGTACTCGAACATTGTATGTCACTGTCACTGTCACTGTCCTCCCGCTGTTCATAGATTTGCTCCAGTGGGCCCAGTAACGTCTCCATTGTGACAATTGTTACTGTGTTTGGCATATCAAATACCTCACGGGTAGCTTGCCAGGCTTTGCCTAGCAGGCAAGATACTCTCGGTAACATTGTATGATTGAAACATAATCACAAAAGCTTGTAAATCTGTAACTGTATCTCACGTGGAAGGGGTTCTGTTCTCTGATGATTGTTAGGATAAGGTCATGTGGGTGCATGTCTGGAAAAGGGAAGGCACTACAGGATAGGACAGAGGCATCTTGAGCAGCTCACCATTGGTCCGCTATCTGCAGACCACAGCTACCGCTCGTGTTGGGAAAGGCTGCTCTAGGAACTGCACCATGAGGCTGAGCTGGGAGAAATCAGTGGCTCTCTGGTCCAAAAGAAGCCTGGTGGAGAGGTACCTCAGATCCTCAATCATTACTGGGCTTTGCACAGGACCTGGACCTCGCTGACTAAGTCAGCATCTGGGTGCACAGACTCTGCAGAGAGCTGTTTCAAAGGATGTTTCTTAAGCTTTAGCCACCTGAGGTGTGACTTGGGTGTGTAAGCAAACGTTTTTGTGTATGCAACATAAAGTATCAGATTTTCTTAAATGAAACAAACCCTCCAACTTGAGTCCTGGAACTCAGGGTACCACAGAAGTGATTGAACTTCAAGCTTGCAATGGAGAGTAGTGGAGCGATTTTAACACCTCTGGGGTATGTGTGTTTGTGGTAGCATTGTAAAATGGGGTGATCATCTTTAAATACATAAGCATGATTAGATTAGTGTAAAGATTAAAGTTGTCTTTGATTCTGCCTCACCAGGGCCCCTTGGAGGAGAGAGGGTTGAGTTTCCCTCCCCGCCCTGAGCAGAGCCCTCGCAGCTGAAGACCTCCGGTTCCAGCCACAGCTATGCTTAAGACCACTCTCCACAAGCTTGGACAAGCCTCACCCATGAAGGAACCGGCAGAGGAACCCAGGTGTGCAGGACCCGGGGCTTAGATCTTCAAGCCTGTTTGGATTGGGACTGGGGCTCCTCCACCCAGATCCCCCATCTTCCAGTATGTAGGCGTTACACACACCAACTGCCCCTTGCACTGTGTAATCCCATCAATGGCCAAGACCCAGAGACTATAAAACCCAGCTCCTGGAAGCGTGCGGCCCCGACATCTGATTCTCTAGTTCTTACTCTGAAGAACCTGGCAGGCTACCGAAAGTATCCTGCCCGCACAGCAGAGTCTGGCAAACTCCCCATGGTGTATTCAATATGGCAAAAACCAGTAACAATGATGGGTCTCATTCTCCTGACCCTGAAAGAGCCTCGAATGTGGCACTTTCTAAAATCTCAGGGCTAGGACGAAGGAGACGTTACTGGTGCCTGCTCGAGAAAATCAATAAATAGGATGGCAGTGATACAGTGATATAGTGATTCTGCCTCTACTTACTTTGTACATGCTGAAGCGAAGTTAACAGCTCCCTGCATTCCTTCTTGCAGAAACTGCAGGTCTATTCAGGCCTTTAAGCTTTACCTCTTGACTGTCCCCCAAATGTGCATGTTTGCAAAGTTATAAAGTTTAGCACTGGGCACTGTAACATTAACTTTTTCTTTTGAGCTTTCTTTATTGTGTTCCCTCTTGGTGTTAGGCATTAAGGCAGCTGGTTAAAAAAGTGGGACTGGAGAGATGGTACAAGGTGAGGGCACTTGTCTGCTTCACCTGCAATTGCATCCCCAGCACCACATACAGTGCCCAGAGCACCTCCAGGAGTGTTGCCTGACCAAGAGGCAGGGGGCGAGAACACCAGGATACAGTGGCCAGGAAGCAGCTCCCAAGCATCATGCTTGGAAGAGTTCCACTAGGGGTGACCTAAACTACAAACAAAAACACACTTCTGTGAATTTGAAGTGTTATAAGGTGTGCTAACTTAATCAGGCACGAGGAGACAATCCACAGCAGGAGAGCAGGAGGCCTTTATTACAGCAGCTGATCGGACCAGTGGGTGAAGGTTGGGCAAGCTCCTGAAGCAGACTAAGTCAGGGGTCCAAGAACTTGTTTTTATGGGGCATAATTGCAAACTCATGGTTACTTTTCTTGTGTTCAAGCCATGCAGGAACACACACGTGTGATGGCACCTTGTCAGTATGCTTACAGAGATTTTCCTAAAAGCAGCATTTTTTTTTAGCTTTGAACAGGGAAGTTCCTTGTGGGCATCTTTTAAAGCTTTCCACCCACAAGCAAAATAGTCTCTAAAAGCACCTGCCATAAATCAATTATAAAATCAAAATGCATTTCATAAATTTCCATCATAACAGAAGACTGTTGTTTAAAGACAGGTATTCCCAGGTGGCCATGGGGTCCAATGCAACCCCAATCACAGACTCCTTGGTAACTCCAAGCTGCCAAAGTCACTCCCATCAATAAATTCTATTTCCTATTAAAAAAATTTTTAAAATACCTTGAATCACTCTTCTTATAAGATGTTCAATACCCAAGATGCTTCAGACAGTAAAATGATCAAAAGCATTTTTTAAATGTAATAAACAGTTTTCTCCTCAAGCCCATGTTCTACCCTGAACATGTTTCACTTGTCTATCTCTATGTTTTTTGGGCTTGCTTGTTTCCACTCTAGAAAAGCCTGCATTCTCTTTTCATCACCTTTCCTCCTCTTTCTCTCCTCTCACATCTTTCTAAGCAAGTTTCATTCAATAAAAACTATCTTGCTTCATTTAAAAAAAAAGAAATTATAGGATCAAGGCGTAGTACCAGATGCAGGGCACTTGCCTTGCATGAGGTCAACCCAGGTTCAATTCCCAATGCTCCACTTGGTTCCCCAAGTGCCTTCAGTAGTGATTCTTAGGTGCAGAGCCAGGAGTAACACCTGAGCTTCTCTGGTGTGCTCCCCCACTCCACCCCCAAAGCAAAACAAAACAAAGAAACAAACAATGCAAATATTTTTGTGATTTTCGTTTTTTGTTTGCTTTTTTTTTTTTTTTTTTTTTGCGTTTTGGGTCCCACTCAGCGATGCTCAGGGGTTTCTCCTGGCTCTGCTCTCAGGAACTACTCCTGGCGATACTGAGGGGACCATCTGGGATGCTGGAAATCGAACCTAGGTTGGCTGCATACAAGGCAAATGCTCTACCCGCTGTACAGTGCAAATATTAAAAATAGCCCCAATGCAAATATTTTTGAATGTTGATAGCAGGAAAGCAGCAAGACCCCATTCTTGAGGGGTTCCAGAGAATCACAGTACTCCTCTCTTTCAAACATCTTTTACTTTTCCTCGCAACAGTGAGAGGGGGGTCGAGTAGAATCAGGAGGTCTGAGCCCAGCGGAGCATGATGCGGCCAGCAGGGTGGCAAGCACGCCTGAGCCTTCAGCTGGCGAACAGGAGGAAGCCCGTGAAGGTCGTGTCGTCGTCCTCGTCTGCGTACAGTCCATTAAACCGCTCCCCGCCCGCCGCCTGAATCCACACCTCGTCCCCCAGCCTCAGCTGCACCACCACGCCCCCCGACGCCTGGTCCTCGGAGCTCATGTAGCCGTCCTTGGTGTGCAAGACTTTGGCCCCGTTCTTGACCAGGGCCACCTGCACGTTCCTGGAGAAGACCGTGATGTGGTAGGTGAAGTAGTAGACGCCGGCAACGTGGCAGGTGAACTTCCCCGTGGCCACGTCGTAGTGGTTGAACTCATTGTACAAGATCCGGTCAAACTTGACTGGCACGTCAGACGGCGGGAACTTGCTCAGCACCGTGAGGCCCACGGTGAAGGCACTTTTGGGCAGCACTGGGGTCTCCCCGACTCTCCCCTTCTCCCCGCGGTCCCCCTTCCAGCCTCTCATGCCCCGCACTCCGGGCTCCCCCTGCGGTCCCAGGGGTCCAGCTTCCCCCCTGGGACCTGGTTTCCCAATGGGGCCCACTGGGCCTCTTAAGCCCTCTGGACCAGAAGGTCCAGCATCTCCTTGGGGTCCTGCCGGCCCCATGGGCCCCACGTCTCCTTTCTCCCCCTTCTGGCCCTGAGGTCCTGTCTCTCCTTTGAGCCCTTTGTCTCCCACTGGCCCCACAAAGCCCTTGGGCCCATGTTTCCCTGGGGGGCCTCTAGCACCTGGTTCACCCTTGACGCCTTTAGCTTGAACGTAGCCATCAGCTCCTAGAGGGAGAGAGAAGCCAGAGAGAGAGGCTTTGTGAGGTACAAATCTGATTTTCCTCCACCTCAGTCCTGAAAGGACATGAGGCAGTGCATTTTCAGAATATGCTCAGGGATTACAGTTTAATTGACCCATAAACCAGACATGTATACACACGTGCATACACATGTGCATAAGTGAAGATACATACACTCATACATACACATACACTCACACTTATGCATACACACATATACACACATACACACATCTTTTCCCCATATCTGTTAACTGATCATTGTAATTAATGTAGAAACGTTAATCTTTTATTTGTGATCCATCCCCCAGCTGTGCTCAGGGATCACTCCTGGCAGGACTTGGGGGAGCATATGGAGACCAGGAATCCACCCTGGGTTTGCTTCATGCCAGGCACACACCCTACCTGCGAGCTGTCATTCTGGCCCAGATATTCCAACTCTTGAGCATCTAAGGTTTCTACTCTGACCATCAAACAGTGTCAATACTTGCGAACATTTTTGGACCAGGGAAGACAGGCACACTAATGAGGCATTTTCAATTCTGACACTCAGTTCTAATTGCATGGCATCACCTAAAAGCCTCCTCCATGGAGTAAACACAAAAGGAAAATTCAGCATCGCATTCACCACTACCTCTGGGAAAGACAGCCTGCTGTGATATGCCTTGCATAGCCTGTGGCAAGTCTACAGCACTGTCTGTCACTCTCAATAGCCTTCATATAAGTGTAGGAGTGTGAGGAAGCTGGGGATGCTAACCCCCCAGCCCTGTCATCATTACAAGCATGGGTTCTGGAATTGAATGCCTGGACTTCATCCTGTGGTCTATGGACCATGGACACTAGACAAGTGAATCAGTTGCTGCCATCTCTAATTTCTCATTTTAAAAACTTGGTATAATAGTATTCTCTCTTGGGAGTGGAAGTAATTCAGTAATTTGCACACCACTAACTTGAATACAAACACAATTTAATCCATGTTATCTCAACTACAGTGAAAAATATGGGATGGAAGAACAGCAGCACCACCTCATTCTAGGCTTATATTCTGCAAGTCTGTATATGAAAAGCCACTTAAAACAATCTGGCACAGAGTGAACGTATCTGTTGTTCACTGGCATCATCTCCCTCATAGAAACTGCTGGAATGCCCCTACCCCAATTCAAATGTCCCCATGTCCAATGCACCAAGTATTAACAACATATCAAAGTATTTTATTAATACTTTTTTAGAAAATGATAGCTATTTTGTTGATTTTTTACTATAGCTTAGATAATAGGGTGCCCTAATGTTAAAGTTTGTGATGTACAAAGTTACTGCACCTCACCAATACCAAAATGCCCATAACTCACCACTGCCCTTTGCCACTTCTAATTCTTCCCTTTCTTCCATCCTTCCATCCCAAAGTGCTTGGTGATAATCAGTTTTTCAATCAAAGGATTTGTCCTCATTCATTTTTTATTTCTCTGTATTGTAATAGAATGTAATATATTCTATTCTATCCACCTATCAGAGTGAGATCATCTGGTATTTGTTCTTCTCCCTCTTACCTATTTCCCTTAATGTGATACCCTCCAGTTCCATCCAAGTTGCAAGAAATGGCATAATTTCCTCTTTTTTTTATACTCCACTGTGTATATAGACCACATCATGCTTATCTATGCATCTGTTGTTGGAAATCTAATCTGTTTCCATAAATCTGCTATTGTATTAAAAGCTGCCGTGATTGTGAGTGTGATAGAGCTTTTCAAATTAATGTCTTTTTTGTTGGAGGTTGGGTAGATGCCAAGAAGTGGAATCTCTGAGTCATATGGGAATTCAACTCTTATTTTTATATGCCTTCATATTGCCTTCCATAAAGGCAGAACAAGAGATTATTCGCACCTACAGTGGATAATGGCTTCTTTTTCTTTTTTAAAAAAATTTTTATTCATTTTTTTTGTTTGAGGGCCACACCCGGTAGTGCTCAGGGCTTACTCTTGGCTCTGTGCTCAGGAATCATGCCTGGCAGTGCTTGGGGGAGCACATTACATGCCAAAATAGGATTCCTGATTGATTTCATGCCAGGCAAGTGGTATATCTGGTATATTCTCTCACTGGTCTTACTTTCTCCTTTTTAACTTTATCCCCACCATCATTGGTTATTCCTAGCCTCACTGGTGTGAGATCATATATACCAATTTCACTGGTGTAAGATCATTTCTCATTTCTTCATTTGTGTTTCCTTAATAATGAGACAATGGTGATAACCTCTATTTTTAGGGAAGTGTCTGTTCAACTCCTCTCCCCATTTTTTGTTGGGATTACTGGGGGAGGGTTGTTGTTGTTCTTGAGCTTTGTGAGTGATTTATAGATCTTGAATATTAGCCCTTCACCTGATGTCTTGTATGACAATATTTCCTCTTAGTCAGTTTTCTGAGAGTGTCTTTTTACTTTGTCCTAAGTTTCATTGACCTTGAAAAACTTTTTTATTTGATACTCACCCATTTGTTCATTTTGGTTTGGTTGTCTTTGTCAATGGAGTCAAGTCATTGAAGATGCCTCTGAGCTCCATTTCCTGCCTATATTTTCCTCATTATATTTTGTGGATTCTAGTCTAATCTTAATGTCTCTAATAATAGTGTATGGTGTGAGGTACATATCCAGTTTCATTTTTGCCATGTAACCATCCAACTTTCCTAGCACTACTTGTTGGAAAAACTGTCCTTGCTCCACATCATGTCTTTAGCTATTTTGTCATAGATTATATCTGGGCTCTTAAGTCTATTCTGCTGATATTAGAGTCTCTCATTATCCAAGTACCACCAGTACCACATATTTTTGATGATTATAATCTCTTTCCTCAAGGCTCACTCATCAAGCCAGGCAGCCACAAACTGGGCCACATGAGCCAAAATCAGCCTCCTGCCCATTTTTATATGGCAGCCGTGTAAGAACAGTTTTTTTTATTTTAAACATTATTTGTTCACATTTTTATTGGGGGTATATGCCTAGAGGTCATGCTTGGTAGTTCTCAGGGGCTACTCCCAACTCTGTGCTTGAGGGTAACTTCAGTGGTGACTGGAGGATCAAGTGGTAGCAGGGATTAAACCCAAGCATCCAGCATGCAAAGCATGTACTCAGCCTATTAATCTCCCTCTCCAACTTCTGTGTACATTTTTAAGTGGTGATAAGTAATATACCATGACACAGGAGAAGTATATGAAATTCGGATTCCAGTTCTCATCAGTAGCATTCCACTAGGCTGTAGCCACACTGGATGCTATAGAGGGTTACTTTTTTGCTTCAGTCTGAAGAAAATGCAGACAGCATGACTGCAGACCTGGGAACTAGTCACTGACAGGCCTGATTCTTCCCAGAGAAAGGTTGTTGAATCCTAGATGAAGATTTGTGAGAATGAGAAATATGTTGTCTTTATTGTTAACGTGTCCTCAAAGGGCCAGAGAAATAGCTCAATGGCCTGGAGCACATGCTATGTATGCAGGAGGCCTGGCTATTCCCTATACTGTGTGGTATCTGAACACCACCAGGAGTCACACTTAAGCACTGAGCTAGAAGTAAGCCACAAACACTTCCAGGTATGGCAAAACAAAAACCAACCATGAAACCAGAAAGAAAAAAAGAAATAAATAAAGAAAGAAAGGACAAACTATTCCACAGAGCTCAGTGCAAGTGTACCATCTCTTAGAGCTCCTAGAACTTGCTAGAGAAGGACTCAGCTTTGGTCAATAATCAGTGGCAACTGAGATTTGCAGCAGGATAAAATGGAACATGGCATCTGACCTCGTTCTCCTTTCTCTCCGTTCAGTCCATCCTTGCCTGGACCACCTGGAAGACCTGGTTGTCCTAGTTAGGAAAAAAACAGGCATGAGTTTAAATTGTAGTTCTGACTTTCCCAACATTGACTTGTGATGTGGCTGGGAGGGCTGGGGCAGCCCCTGGGCACTGACAGAGACAGGCAAATGAGAGTAGCAGACAGCAAGGAAAAGAGGAAAACAGACCACTGCTTCCAGAGCCAAGAGCTGGAGTAGAGGGCTTATGTACATTTTATGAAAATTGACATAGATGACGCCTTCCCTATCTGGAATGCAAGACAGAATCCTGGCATGCAAGGCAAGTGCCCTCCCTGCTATACTATTGCTCTGGTTCCATGAACATTTGTGGTCTTTATTTTATTTTTTATTATTTTTTATGCTTAGAGGTCATACCCAGTGATACTTAGGACTTACTCCTGACTCTGCACTCATGGACCACTCCTGGTGGGGCTCAAGTGCCCATGCAGTGCCAAAAATGGTACCAGAGTAGGCCACATAGAAAGTTAAGTGCCTCCCGCTCTGTCCAGTCCATCTTTATTTTTCATTTCTGTCACTCTCTTTATCTCTCTCTCTCTGTATCTCTACATACCTCCTTTATGAGATCAGGGGGCTCCCAAGCAGTACTTGGGGGATTTGGGATTCCCTCCTGCTTACTCTTGGCCACACAGGCCAGATAGTTTATGTTCAAACCCAGTGATGTGATGTTACTTGGGCCCAAGGCCTCCCCAAGAAGATCCCAAACTCTCATGCCCAGGGCTGTACTTGGCAGTGCTTGCATGTTGTGTGTGTGTGGGGGGGGGGGGGGTTGGGAGGCACTGAGAGTGACTCTGTACTTTCAGGATGGAAGTTGGACCTGTGCATGCAGGGCAGGGGCTGCAGCCCTTCTACTTCTCTGTCCATCATCTCCTGTATGTAGAAAAGCAAATATAAGGCTACTGGGATACTGTGACAGGTGGCCCTGAAACATGCACATCTGTGTCCCTGGAGGTACTGTCTAGAGAGGCCCAGAGCAGCCTTCTCTTAGCCTAAGAGCTGATCCACAGAAACTGTCCTGTGAGCAGGTGGGATTCCAGAGAAGTTAGAATGTGTCCCTGGGAGTCTATGGTCACAGAGACTGGTGCCTGATTCTGAATAGGGAGAGTCTCCAGGAGCTGGATGAAGCAGCCCAGAACACAAAGCCAAGAGGACCAGGGCACAGCAGTTGCCACAGGCTAGACCTGAACACCATGAGGGGCCCTCTGATGGGTGAGTGGAGAAAGGGGGGGTATGGATGTGGAATGGAACAGTCTACTGCTGAAAGCAGAGGGGGGCTGGAGAGGCAGTCCAGCGGGTAAGACACTTGCCTTGCATGTGGCTGACTCAGGTTGAATTTCTGGCACCCCATAGGATCTATGGGGCCCTGCCAGCAGTGACCTCTGAGTTCATAGCCAGGAGTAAGCTCTTAGCACTCTAAAATCAATCCATCAGTCAAAAACATCTGCAACGTGAATGGACTGTGAGAAGATTGTGCTAAGTGCAGTTAGTCAGACAGAGAAAGGTAAAAACTGTATGAATTTACCTAGATGTGAAAGCTCATGACACAAAAACAGGGTCTGGGAGGTATCTCAGAGGACTAGAGATCAGGATTTGCATGTAGGACCCAGGGTTTGATCCCTGGCACTGAATGGTTCCCTGAGCACCACCCAGGTTGACCCCTGAGCACCAAGCTGGGAATAACCCCTGAGCAACACTGGGTGTGGACAAAAAATAAAAACAAAACAAAATAATTACAACAAAAGGGTGTTTTTTTTATGCAGGCACTAAAGGGGACAGTTGTATGAAGCTGGAGAAAAAAGAGACTTCGGTGGCAGTCATTAGGGTATGCCCATAGTGCAGAATTGGGAAGTACAAAGTCTATATACTGTTTCACTTCAATATGACCTGCAGAAAACCTTAAAAGAAGATGAAGATTGCAAAATAGTACAGTGGGTAGCACACTTGCCTTGCACACACCCAACCCTAGTTCTATCCCTGACACTTCATGTAGTTCCCCAAGCCACACTAGGAGTGATTCCTGAGTGCAGAACCAGGAGTAAGCCCTGAGCACTGCTGAGAGTCGCCTCCCCCCAAAAAACAAAACAGATGCTCTCCCCTCCAAAAAAAATTAAACAACTAAAAGAACAACTACCTCCTACAGTGCCACCAGGAGGGACTGTGGGGACTTGTTTCATATGTCCCAGAACCAGACCAGAAGAGGTTCCAGATCTGGGTAGGTGGCCTGTCAGCTGTTAGCCATTGTTCTTTTGCCCTAGTGTCAAAATGATGTTCTCTATTCTCTGGATTAGAAACGACTCTGCTATGTTCCTGCGATTCTCTGAGGCTGGCATGACCATTATCTGGGCTGGCATGACCATCTCTTTTCAGGTGTTTTGCTTTGTTTCACTTTCTGGAGCCTCCTAAGCAGTGCTCAGAAGTCCTAGAGCTCTCAGCCAGCTGAGTGCTCAGCCCCAGGGCCCAAGAGGACAATGCTGACCTGCTAGGAACCCCAGTTGCCCTGGTGGTTCTGGGGCACTGCACCCAGCCGTGCTTTGGGAGATCATGTGGTGCTGGGGCTTGAACTAGGCTGTCTACAGGCTTTTGCCCTCACACTGCCAGTTTCTTGGAGGAGTTGGGCAGCCCTGCTGCTGATGTGTGGAGCATAGCATCATTCCCATTAGTCTGGGGCCTCACAGAGGCCCTAGATGTGCCTCAAGGAAGCAACCAGATTAGCATGGTTGAGGGGGGCCTGTCACTCCACTCATGTTGGGGACCCCCGCTCTTTCCACAGGGTGCATTTCAGGCTGCACATGATCATGCCCCTCTACATATGGTCGACGAAGGCCACCCAGACCAAGCATGCAAACTTTCTAAAACATCCATTCCTCAGTTCACCTGCTTGCATCCTTTCTACTGTCAGCTGACATTTGTGTTTTCCTGCACCCATGCAGATCCCTGTTAGCTTCTCAGGCCTGTGACCAGCCATCAGTCAGGATTCAGGCCCAGAACTTTCATTGGTTCATGTCATGGAACTTCTCAGGCCTCTTGGCTGGAGTGAATCACTTCCTGGATGCTGATTCGTGTCCCCAAATCCACAAACTGGCTGAGGAGCAGCCTGCCGGCCTCAGGTTAATGAGTTTGTATTTATTTTGTCACTTCATGTCCTCACACTACAGTGGGACAGCCTGAGCAGCTGATGTCAAGGTAGAAGTGTGGCTTTCAGACCCCTGAAAAAGCAACTCACAAACTGATATTCATGCTGCATAGATGAGAAGGTGCAGTCAATCTTGTCCTGAGCTGTCCCCCATCTCCTGTCTGGAATTTGGCAAGGCCTGGTTGGATGGATGTGCAAGGTGAGGATGTAGGCAATGACCAAGGCAATGAGCAGGAGGACAGGGACAGGATGGAGGGACGAGGGAAAGCAGAGTGAGGGCTGTGGGTGGGAGTACCTGTATCCCCTTTGTCACCCTTCGCTCCATCTCTTCCATCTCGTCCAGGCAAACCGTTGTGACCAGGAGTTCCAGGGACACCAGGGTGCCCCTGCCTGCATGTGTCCTGGGCATCGACGTTCCCCGACATGCAGATTGCAGTGAAAATGAGTAGCCACAGGAGCCTCATGTTCAGATGACAGCACTCAGCTGCCAAAGGGAAACACGCATCAAGAAGAGACTCCCTCCCTGCTGGGCCCACATCTGAAGCCTCAGCATCTCCTGGGAGAAATGGCCCGGCCCTGGGCAGTCCAGGACAGGATGGCTATGCAGGTATGTGTGGAGGATGGTGACATACCATGTGATCACAACTGGAGGGACCCCATTATCTCTCTTCCCAAACTATGCTCCCGAAGGCCCCACTTCTCTCCTAGTTGCTGCTGCTCCCACCCCATCAGGACAACATTCATGGGTATCAGTTAACCCAACCATGAGTCTTCGCACAAACATGCAGGATCAAATCATGAAGGAAAGAAAAAAGGAGAGACAGAAAAGAGTTAAGTGTTAGTAATCCATTTTATTAGGGCTAATTCAGGAGACTGAGCAGAAGGGCTGGAGCCAACGAGGTGAGAGCTCATGGTAGAACTCAAGAAGAGGGGTTAGTCCACAGAGCAGGAATCAGGATCAGGGAGGAGAGAAAAAGAGCAAGAGTCCCTCATCTGATCCCTGCATGCCACCAGCTGTGGCCCCCAGCTGGCACAAGACCAGCAGACTCTGGCACAGGACTGGATAAACAAAATATGGTGTATACTGGGCCAGAGTGATAAGTTGGTGGGTCGGGTGCTTGTATTGCATGCATTTAACCTGGGTTCAATCTCTGGCACCATGCATGGTCCCCAGGGTCTATGTGTCCATCAGAAGATGTGTTGATAAATAAAATGTGGTAAGGCCAGAGCAATAGTACAACCTCAGAGTCAGAAATAAACCCTGAGCACAGAGAGGTGTGCCCCACCCTGAAACAAAAATATGGTGTCTGCGGATACTGGGCAATTGCTTATTCATTTAAAAGGAAATCTTGAAATGTGCTATAATATGAATGAATTTTGGAGACTGTGCTAAATGAAATAAGCCAGGTACGAAAGAACAAATCCATTTTGGCTTCACAGCACCTGCAAAGTTGAGGCCCTGGTTTGAGTTTATAAAACCATATTTGCCACATGATCATATCTATTATGCCGCAGTGTCAGGTCGAATGAAGGTGTTGAATGGCCTAAGTGGGGGGTAGAACCTATGTAGGGCTTCATACCCTGAGGGTAGTGTCATGGGTCAGAATCCAGAGCTTCACACAGGGAAAGCTGAAGGGAAAGCCACAGGGAAAAGAGGTCTTTGATTCAGAGATCTCATGTGTTAATTTCTCTGGAATGAAGAGAAATGTGTGCCTTAATATCTAGAGTAGTGGGAAAGGGAATACTTTATAATATGAAACAGCAGTTGGTTTCATTAGTAGAATATAGTAATGAAGGCCATCTAGAAATTTTTTAGAGTTATATGCTGTGGACTGGATAAATAGTACAGTGGGGAAGGCACTCGTCTTGCTTGCAGCTACCCTGGGTTCAATTTCTGGTACTGCATATGGTTCCTGGAGCACTGCCAGGAGAAATCCCTGAATGTAGAGCCAGGAGTAAGCTCTGAGCATCAAGCTGTGTAGTCCCTCAAACCACTAAAACCAAAAAAGATACATGCTGTGTTGCATGCCAAATGAGAAGATTAAAAGTCTTCCCCCTTTAGAATGTGCCTATGAATGAACTTAGAAGAAAATAAGCTTTATACATGCCTATACTGCTAGGACACATCCTGATCAAAATGATGAAAACCTTAAAAAGAGACAAAATTCTGAAAGCCGCAAGAGCAAAGAAAGAAATTGCCTACAAAGGACCATCCTTAAGATTGACAGCTGACGTATCTGATGAAACCCTAAGGGCCCAAGGACAGTGGTGGGATATACAAAGACTGTCCTCCCGTTGTTCATCGATTTGCTTAAGCGGGCCCAGTAACGTCTCCATTGTGGGACTTGTTACTGTGTTTGGCGTATTGAATATTTCACGGAGAGCTTGCCAGGCTTTGCCGTGTGGGCGAGATACTCTAGGTAGCTTGCTGGCTCTCCGAGAGGAGTGGAGGAATTGAACTCAGGTCGGCCAAGTTGGCTGCGTGCAAGGCAAATGCCCTACCACTGTATAGTGAAAAAAAAACCTCAATGAAATAAATGCCTCACCAAAAATATTATACCAAGCTAGGCTCTCATTCATAGCAGAAGGAACAACACACAGATTCACAGACAAACCACAGCTCAGGAACTTCATAGACCCAAAACCATGGTTACAGGAACAACTAAACGGGGCTACTTCAAGACAAGACAAGTCCCTCAAATACACAAAACTTTGGTGAAAAGATGGGACAAAACCCCATAACAATAATCTCTCTCAACATCAATGGGCAAAACGCACCAATTAAAAGATACAGAGTGGCAGGATGGATCAGAAAATTGAACCCAACGTTCTGCAGCATCTGAAAAAACACATCTGAATAGGCAGAGCAAACACAGACTCAAAGTCAAAGGCTGGAAAACAATTCTACAGGAAAATAACTCCCTAAAAAAGCTGGAGTAACCATTCTGGTATCAGACCACATTGATTTCAGACTGAAGAAGTGAAGAGACAGTGAAGGTCATTTCTTTTTGTCTAATTTAATTTTACTTAAATGTTTTTAAAATTTTATTCAATCACCATGGGCTGGAGCGATAGCACAGCAGGTAGAGCGTTTGCCTTGCACGTGGTCGACCCGGCTGACCCAAGTTTGATTCCTCCACCCCTCTCGTAGTGCCCGGCAAGCTACCGACAGTATCTTGCCTGCATGGCAAAGCCTGGCAAGCTACCCGTAACGTATTGAATATGCCAAACACAGTAACAACAAGTCTCAAAATGGAGACATTACTGGGCCCGCTCGAGCAAATTGATGAACAATGGGAGGACAGTGACAGTGACGTGCCTATAAAATTCTATGTGCCTATTTTCAAAAGTTACATTAATCCAATTGAGCATGATTATTTTATTTTTTAATTTTTTAATTTTTTTTCTTTTTGGGTCACACAGGGGTCACACATATACGGCACAGGGGTTACTCCTGGCTCTGCACTCAGGAATTACTCCTGGCAGTGCTCGGGGGACCATATGGGATGCTGAGAATTGAACCCAGGTCGGCTGCGTGCAAGGCAACAGCCATACCTGCTGTGCTATCGCTCCAGCCCCGCATGATTATTTTAGAATGATGGGATATGGACACTTTGTGTTTTATTGTTTTAGGGTCACACTCACTGATGCCCAGCTTGTTGCTCTAGGGTCCCTCTCGGGGTGCTAGGGGACCATGTGGTGCTGGTGTTGGAACTTGGTCCTCTCACATGCCGAGCCTGTGTGTGCACTAGCCCATTGAATTCTCTTTCAACCTGAATATTTTGGTGCATGCTTTGTTCTACATTCTACTATACAATCATTATCTTTTTCAAACCAATAGTCATGTAAAGGGTTGTATTGCCATCTTTTGGAAGCCTCTAGACATCACAGACTCCAGTTTGAAACAAGTAATTTTGAAATTATTTGTAGCAAAGAATTTGGGTTTTTTTTTAAAAAGGAAAGGAAATACAGATGTTTCCTTCTGAAATCAAGAATGTGTGCTATTTCAGGAAATTGATTTTTTTTAGAGCCAAGTTCCATAAATAATCACATCAGTCTTTTTCAACTCAGATGTGACTAGGAGTAAATCTCAACTGCAGCTGACCCAGGTTCAATCCCCAGCACTCAGGATCATGTCCATGAGTGATCCCTGAGCACAGACTCGAAGCAAGCCCTGAGTACCGCTGTGCATGACTCCCCAAAAAATATGAAAGAGAAGAAGAATCCCTAAATCAAAGTCCTGCAGACCAACCTGTATGAAGAGATTCTTAATTTTTGTTCTCTTCTAAAGAAGAGCCATTTTCCCCCTTTGATTCTTTCAAAACTTTTGCATATTTGTTAGTTCTAGGTAGAGAGTATATCTAGCTTGCTTTTACCTCAGGCCTAGAATACAGACAAGCTTCAACAATTGGTTTGGGGCTGGGCAGAGAGCTCAAAGGGATGGAATGCATACCCTGCAGCCCAGACCCAGGCTCAGCCACCTAACACCTGGCTAAGCACTGCGTGGCTTCCTGAGCATGGTGGATACAGAACCAGAGGCCCCACAGCAATACTGAGAAGACCCACCCACTCCCCCAAAAGTAAAGGAAGAACAAATGGTTTTGAATCGTTGAACACATTTTGTTTCCAAATAAGCGGTGAAATTAGTGGTGTCACTCTCTAAGGACAAAGTTTAGAAGGGGACCTTCTGGGGGTGCACCAGGAAAACAGCAGTTTTATTAATATATTAGGTAAAAGTTACATTTTGAACAAAGTTATTGGTCAGATGTTCAATTTTCTTAACTCAGCTACAAGTAAATACCTTCACCTCTTCATTCCTAGGATAACTTGTCTAGAATTTTTTACAGGCTCCCCCACCTGTACCTCACCTTTCTCATCCTCCCTTCACCACCACCCACATCTGGATCCCTCCTAGCCTCTCCGTCTGCCTCCCATGCTGCACCCAGATGAGCAATCACTTATTAGGCACCAAAAGGGCTAAGATTTTCTAAAAGAGCAATTTCATCCTTTCACTTTATTTTTAGTACCTTAGTCAATATTTGTGGGATACTGATTATCCTAGACCCAACTGTAAAAATCATGAGTGACAGATGATGGGATAGGAAATAGAATTCTTGCCAACACTACCGTTGAAGATCATTAGTTTCTCCAAGGCCCCTTCTCACCTTCCTCCATGGCAGTAGAAATCTTAGCTGGGTGTGTGGCTCCCAATCATCGACTGCATTTCCCAGTCTCCCTCTGCTCCCTGGGTATGACCCTGAAACTAGTTCCTGATCAGTGGGAAGTTGAGCAAAGGTGAAAAGTGCAGTCCATGGACCATGATTTTTTGGAGGGTAGGGAGGTTGCCTATTTGGTTGGTTTGGGGGCCACAACCAGCAGTGCTCAGGGGACCAGGGATGGATCCCAAGCTTTCTGCATGCTTAGTCCATGCTCCGCCTGGTGAGCTGTTCCACAATCTTAGAATGACTTTCCTCATTTATTTTTGTTTTGGAGTTACACCCAACTATGCTCAGGGATCACTCCTTGCTTGCTTTGTGCTCAGAGATCATTCCTGGTGATATTCAGGGCACCATGTAAGGTGCCAGGGATCAAACCCAGGTTCCTCATATGCAAGGCATATGCTTTGTCACTGAGCCACCCCAGCCCTGAAGTCTGACTTTAAAGGTCTGAGGAAGGGAGGGAGTGAGTGCCCTCTTCTGGTCCCTCCTCCCATTCCTGTGATGGAACCGGAAGGAGGTAGGAAAGAGTCACACCTTGGGGATGAACAAATCTCGGTCTCTGCTGACTTCTCAGACCAGATATATGGCACCTGCTTTGCCATTAGACAAATATCATTAACTTCTTGGGTCGCTGCTTCTGCGATCCTTTTCCATACAGCCGAGAATATATCTGACAACCAAAATGCTTCTGCTGTCAAGGATGGGTCTCTACACTCAGTTGTCCAGAGGTCAGATTTGTTATGACCTCGCATTTCTAGAAAACTGGAAATAGACTTAAGATTGGCAACAGTCCCTCGGTGCAATCATTGCGAACAAACAGAGGACAGATGTGTTCATAAGGCTGGTGTCTGAGTTCCTGGGGTGGGGACCCTGGATAGTGCAGGAGTCTGATAAGACCTTTCCTCTGCCCTTTACATGGTCAGCCACAGCAGGACACAGATTGTAAGTGACATTGTCTTCAGTTACTAGCAAAGTTAGGTTGTCTCCTGCACTTGACTTCTTGCTCTCTCTCAGTTACTCTCTCTCAGTTTCTCTCTCTTTCTTTCTCTCTCTTTCTTTCTTTCTCTCTCTCTCTCTCTCTCTCTCTCATACACACACATAAATACACACACAAGCACACACTCTTTCTCCAAGGTCGTGATTTTCCAAATTTATGTCCAAGCTTAAGGGAATCCATTCTTCCAAGATTCTCACTTCCCCAAAGGCTGAGATTTCAAACTGACCTGAATCTCCACCCTCTGAGGCTCTCCTCTCCAGATTTGGCTTAAGCATCTAAAAATCACAAAGTGGCCTTCATTCAATACACTTCCTTTACATGCTCCATACAACAGCCATGTATTTATTTTTCAACAGGGAAGCTCTCATCAAAACTATGCTGTGGAAATGAACGTAGTTGTGAATTTAATAACACACATACAATTTGTGCAGAATATTCCACCAGCCTCCCCAGAAAGTTCCTGAGCACGTTCTACTACTCTTAAGACTTTGTGGTTTCATCTCTCTGCTCTGCCTGTTTCTGGCAGAAGTCTGCTTTTATTTCCTATTTAGTCTCTTTCTCAAGGATGAATTTTAAAACCAGACTTATGTCTTTCCTTCCAAAAAGCACTGACAACATTTGTCTATTGAGTAAACAGATGATCACACACTGACAATATAAGCATTGTCTCAGGACTTAAATGCCTTCAATTGAATTTAAAGAAATAGTTTGCAAAGGCACTTACCTGAATCCAAGGGCTGCAGGCTGTGCAAGCCAGGAATCAAGGGCATACTAAATAAAAATCACTTTTTCCTGCCATGCAATTCCCTAGTGGGTCTATCTGCAAAATAGCAGGAAGGGGAGGGAACAGAGCGAGGACGGAGGTCTTGGAAGAGCTTCTCAAACTTAGGAACACTTTGTCATTTGTGTTTTCTTCCAGTACAACCTGTTTTAGCTCCCTTTCTCCCCCAACCCCGGCCCCTGAGTCCTTTCTAATAACATGAGAGAAAGCAAGACTTTCTAGAGGAGTTAGAAGAAAAGTTCTTTCCTTAAACAGATGTTTGTGCCATCACATAAGCAGCTTATCAGTGGACTGGGGTCAATTACGGGCAACAGGACAAAAACACAGATGAGCAGAGCCTGGTTCCATTCAGATTCTAGATTATCTGAATAACTCCCATTGAACTACATCTTTAAAACTGTTGAGTGGGGCTGGAGGAGTGATATTATAGCGGGTAGGGTGTTTGCCTTGCATTCGGCCTGCCCAGGTTCGGTTCCCAGCATCCCATATGGTCCCCCAAGCACCACCAGGAGTAATTCCTGAGTACATGAGCCAGGAGTAACCCCTGTCATCGCCAGGTGTAATACAAAAAGCAAATAAATAAATAAATAAATAAATAAAACTGTTGAGTGATAGAGAAGGCCAACTGGCATACAAACATGCCCCTCATCACTGATCAGAGATGTGGATATCAAACTGATGATAAATCATCTCACATGGTGAGGAAAAATCCAGAAGCAGTCAGTGAGGGTGGGCATGTGGTAGAAAAGAAACCCCATTCACTCCTGGTGAATGTGATCTGTTTCATGGAAAACATTGCAGACACTTTCAAAATTAAAAATTTGTAGTAGAGTTTGAAGTTGGAGAAGGTGATGACTCATATCTTTCCCCCAAGAATTACTCTAGCTATTTGTGGGTTTATTGTTCTATATTAATTTCATGAGTGTTTGATCAATTTCTTTGAAAAATGTTACGGGTAACCTTATGGGGACCACATTGAATCTGTATAATGCTTTGGGGAGTATTGCCATTTTGACAATGTTAATTATCCCAATACCTGAGCAGTGGATGTGTTTTCATTTCCTCATGTCCTCTTATTTCTTGAAGTAGTGTTTTGTAGTTAGTTAAGGTAATTCCGAGGTACTTGACTTTCTGTGGCACAATTGTGAATGGAAATGTTTCTTTAACATCATTTTCTTCTCGTTCATTATTTGCATATAATAAGAAAGCCATGGACTTAGGGTATTGATTTTGTAACCTAACACTTTACTATACAAATTTATTGTTTCTAGGAGCTTTTTTGTAGAGACTTTGGGGTTCTCTAAGTGTAATATTATGTTATCTGCAAATAGTGAAAGCTTGATTTCTTCCTTTCCTATCTGGGTGCCCTTAATATCTTTTTCTTCCCTAACTGCTATGGCGAGTACTTCAAGTACTATACTGAATAGAAGTGGTGAAAGTGGGTAACCTAGTCTTGTCTCCAATCTTAGAGAGAAGACTTTTGCTTTTTTCTTTCATTGAAAATAATAATTGTTGTGGCCTTGTGGTATATGGCTTTGACTATATTGAAGTTCCTTTAAATCCTATATCATTGAGAGTTTTTATCTTGAATCTTGTCAAAATCTTTTTTTGCATCTATCAATAAGATCACATGGTTTTTATCTTTTCTTTTGTTGATATGGTGTATTATGTTGATTGCCTTGCAAATGTTTGCAAATGTTAAACCTCCTTGCATCTCCTGGATGAATCCTACTTGGTCATGGTGTATGATCTTTTTATGAGTCACTGGATTCTATTTGCTAGTTTGTTGTTGAGAATCTTTGTGTCTGTGTTCATCAGGGATATCAGTCTGAAATTCTCTTTTTTTTGTGGAGTCTCTGTCTGCTTTGGGCATCAGGGTGATATTTGCCTCATAAAAACTGTTCAGGGTTGTTTCTGTTTCTTCAATTTCCTAGAAAAGCTTGAAAAGGACTGGCAATAGGTCCTGTTTAAAGGTTTGAAAGAATTCACTAGAGAATCCATCTGGGCCTGGGATTTTGCCATGGGGAAGACTTTTGATTATCAATTGAATTTCCTGGATGGTGATAGGTCTGTGATAGGCTGAACCAAATCTTCTTGCTTCAGCCTTGGGAATTTATAAGAATCCAGGAATTTACCCATTTCTTTAAAGTTCTCTTATTTTGTATCATAAAGATTTTCAAAACTATCTCTTGTGATTATATGGATTTCTGTAATTTCTGTTGTGATGTCTCCCTTTTCATTTCTGATATGGTTTATTAGGTTCCTCTCTCTCTATTTCTTAGTGAGTCTTTATAGTGGTTTATCGATCTTGTTTATTTTATCAAGGAACCAGCTCTTGGTTCGTTGGTCTTTTGGATTGCTTTTTTTTGGAGACTCCAGCTCATTGATTTCTGATCTAAGTTTTATTATTTATTTCCTCCTGCCTGGTTTGGGCTCCTTTTGTTGGTCATTTTGCAAAATCTTAATCTGTGAGGTTACATTATTGATGTGGGCCCTTTCTTCTTTCCTGATGAATGCTTTGTAGAGCTATAAATTTTCCTGTTAATTTTGCTTTTGCTATATCCCACAAATTCTGGTAGCTCATGTCCTCATTCTCATTTGTTTCCAGGAAGCTTTCAATTTCCTCTCTAAACCACTGGTTTTTCAGTAGTGAGCTGCTTAATTTCCAGGTGTTTGATTTGATTCTCTGTTTCTGTGTGTGATTCATTTCTATTTTCAGTTCATCAAGGTCTGAAAGGATAGTTGATATACTTTCTATCTCCTTAATTTTATGTAGGTATGTTTTGTGGCCTAGCATGTGGTCTATCTAGGAGAATGTCCCATGTGCACTGGAGAATAATGTGTATTCAGCCTTTGGGGGATGAACATCCCTGTATATATCTACTAAACCCCTCTCTTCCATTTCTTCCCTCAAATAACGTATCTCTTTGCTTAGCTTTAGTCTGGTTGATCAATGGAGAGGTGACAGAGTGGTAAAAAAATAAATAAATAAAATAATTCAGTTAAAAAAAATAAAGTCTCCAACTACTATTGTGTTGCTATCAATGTCTTTCTTAAAGTTTGTTTCAAGTATTTTGCTGACCTCTTGTTAGGTGCACATACCTTTAGGGGAGTGAGTTCTTGCTGGTGTAGCAATCCCTTGATCATTAAGAAATGACCTTCACTGTACCTTATAACCTTCTTCAGCCTGAAGTCTATGTGGTCTGATACTAATATGGCCACCCCAGCTTTTTTTAAAGGGGATTTATTGCTTGGAGAATTGTTTTCCAACCGTTTACTTTGAAAAACCTGTTTGTTTTGATTGTTCAGATGTCTTTCTTGTAGGCAGCAGAATGTTGGGTCTAATTTTCTAATCCATCCTGCCATTCTGTGCCTCTTGATTGCTGCATTTAGTCCATGGGTTATTGATTATTGTGATGGGGATTTGTGTTATCTTTATTTAGGAGTTTGGTGTACTTGTGGGACTTGTCTTAACTTAAAGTAGTACATTTAGTTCTTCTTGTGACATTGGTTTTGTTTCTAAGAAGTGCCCAAGTTGTTCTTTATCTGTGATATCACCGGTGAGAAGTTGAGAAATCTCCAGAGTGGAAGAATGCAAGTCCAGGAGGCCTGAAGGGTACCAGCTAAAAGAAATCCAAATAAGAATACCCCAAGACATATCCTAGTCAGAATGATAAAGATGTATATCAGTATTCCATAGATAGAGATGGAATACTGAAAGCGGAAAGATCAAAGATAGAAATAGCTTATTGTGGAGCAGCAGGTTCACAGCAGAGTCACAGGAGACTTCTCAGATGAAACCCTCCGGGTCAAAGACAGTGGTGGGATATAGTGAACAAACTCAATGAAATGAACGCCTCACCAAGAATACACTACCCAGCCATTCAACTTTGATGGTTACTTCTTCATCAGGGTTTTCTTCCTGACCCTCTGGGACTTCAATGATAAGTTATTCCTTTTGGCATCATCAGGATTTTCTCTTGTCATCTGTTGGTTTATTTTGAGAGTCTTCTCCCATCTTCTGCTGTAGTCAGAAGATTCTCTGCACCTTGTCTTGCAGCTCACTGATTCTGTCCTCAGCAGCTGTTACTGTGCTGGTGAGGCCTTCCAGTAAGTTTTTCTTTTCACTCACCATGTTTTTCAGGTTTATCATTTCTGCTTGTATTTTCATTTTCATTTTTCTCAATTCTGCTCTTATATCCTCCTGTATTTTATTGGCGGTCCATTCCATGGTTTCTTTGAGCTCCTTATGCATCCTTAACATTCCATTCTAAATTCCTTATCAGAGAGGTTATATAGCTAGTTATTACTCATTGGGTCATCTGGGCTAGCTTCACTCATTAAGCCTGGCGGTTTTCTGCATTGCTTTACCATCATGACCTTTGCCATTTAGGGTTGCTACATTTGTGTTTTTGTATGGTTAGGAGCCACACAAAATAGCGTGTATTTGTATGTGTAGGATGAGTGATAAACAAATGCACGGACACGGAGTGACACTTCCAGGCAATCCGGATTGGGGATGTACCTGGGAGACCAACACAAAGAGTGCCCTCCAATGTCTATCTGTGTGTCTTCCTTGAAGTCCTAAAGCTGCCATCCCCTTGCCCTCATCCCACCCCCTCATTTCTCATGCCCACAATTTATGCATTTAAATGTTAAGGATTTAATGCCAACCCCCCCCCCTCCACACACACACACACACACACACACTCACACAAACACACACACATTCACTCTGCCTGCCACTAAAAAAAATCTGACAAAACAAAGCATGGTGGACAATTTATTCAATACATGAAATGCTCACTCATGAAGGATCTGGCAGAGGAACTCAGGTTCCTCAGGAACTCAGGTGTGCGGGACTTGGGTCGTAAATCTCCAAGCCTGCTTGGATTGGGACTGGCCTCCTCCATCCAGATCCCCCATATTCCAGTATGTAGGCGTTACACCCACCAACTACCCCCAGTGCTGTGTAATCCCATCAACGGCCAAGACCCAGAGACTATAAAACCCTGCTCCTGGAAGCACATGGCCGCATTTGTGGCCGCACAACATCTTATTATCTAGTTCTTACTCTGGAGAATCTGGCAGGCTACCAAAAGTATTCTGCCCACACGGCAGAGTCTGGCAAACTCCCCGTGGCATATTCAATATGCCCAAAACCAGTAACAATGATGCGTCTCATTCTCCTGACCCCAAAAGAGCCTTGAATGTGGCACTTCTTAAAATCTCAGGGCTAGGACAAAGGAGACGTTACTGGGGCCTGCTCGAGGCAATCGATGAACAACAGGATGACAGTGATACAGTGATGAAATCAATAACTAATTTAGCACTTTCCCGATCAATATTTATAAACATTGATCTATAACTTAAGCATAGCATTAAGAGAACAAACATAATTCAACATTGCTTCTCAGAGGCAAAGAGAAAACTCAGAGAACCAAGCTGGATGTAGAGGGCATGGGAGGTTACATTCCCCTGCCTTTAATGCTGTCAGTTTTTGTACAGCTGGCAAAACCCATGTCACAAATGTCTTGGGGCAGGATTAAACTAGACCACTTAAGCTGTTTTCTCTTTACCAACCCTAGACTGACTTCAGCTCTGTTTTTTTAATTATTTTTATAAACTTGTTCACAATAATGCATTACATTTAATATTTGAACCTCAACGCCACCACCATTACACCTTCCCACCACCATATTTAGAATGTTTCCACCCTGAACCCCAAATCCTGTCCCCAAAGCAGAACTCAATTTATTCTGTATTACCTGTTATGAATAATCCGCTAAAAATGACCCAAAAAAGTTTCCTTAGAGGAAAGTGTGTGAAGGTTGTTGTACTTCACCCTGGAGCCATTAAGCCCTTCTATGAGATTACTAACATGTTTTAAAGGTTGAGCCGTGTGTGCGTGTGTGTGTGTGTGTGTGTGTGTGTGTGTGTGTGTGTATTCCTTTAAACCCCATCAAATGTGGTGTGTTCTACTCTTGGTACAGCGGGGGTATAAAGTATGATATGCCGTGCTCCAGGAATTCCAAAATTTAAAATACAGCAGATTCACTCCTGGGTGACGCTCCTCCTAGCCTGTGGAGAATGGTTGTGAGCATGGTGGCAATTGAGTTCTGGACGGTTTTGGCTGCTGGGGCTCTATTGGAGCTGGGAGGGAGGCTCATCTGGTCTCCCGGGTGCCCCTGATAAGACAGCCTGGCGTGCGGTCTGGAGGCATCCCTGCGGCGTGTCGTTTCCTTCCGAGAACTTTATTTCTGACCTCAGCTCTTGACCCTCATTAGTTCTGAGCATTTGCCTAGTTGGGCAAGAATCCCTAATTTCTCACTTCCAAAACATAGGTTTTGCTTTATCTTCCTTTGCCTGTCCTTTGGCCACACACCAGATGGTGCTGTGTCACTCCTGTGGTGCCTGGGGGACCACATGGTCGCAAGGGATCCAACCTTGCTCCCCCACATGCAAAGCACTGGCTTAACCCTTTGTGCTCTGAGCTGTCTCTTGCCCCTGCCTGCTCAGTGGCGGGAAGAGAATATGAGCGGATAACGGGGACTTCCCAGGTTGGCCCTCACCAGTTGCCTATTAGCAGGCCCAGCTGCATCCTTTGATTTAACCATGCCATGGGGATGCGTGTCTTTTCTAACCCTGACCTCCCTCTCCCCTAAACTCCATAACTGGATTTCACAACACACCTGCTATAACAGCTACAAATTTACATACAGACAACTGATCATCCTTTGCAGCCAGCCTCCACCCCCTCTGTCTTTGCTAGACCCCATATCCTAAAGTTCTCATTGCCGCTGCTTCTATGGTCCCCTTTTCTCTCTGGAATGAGCTCCTGTAACAACCTGACCACAGCTTTCCTTGCCGGAAACTGCAGCAGAGTCTGGGGAGATGGCAGAGGCTGGAGCCCTTAGTGGGATCCTGAGCATTGCAAGAGACCCTGAACACTCGAGGGAGGGACACCTTCCCACACTGCTCTACTTGGGTGTGGCCCCTACATGGAGCCAACTGTCTTGGCTACAGTGAGGTCCCAGCTCCTCATCCTGGCTTGCTGTTCTCTAGTAACCCAGTTTCCACTCACCATTTGGGCATTCATGACATCAGCAACATAAACATGCCTTACCTGGGGGCTTATTCTCAGTGTTTGGGTGAGGTCAGCCCACCAGGAGCAAGCTCATCTTCCTGCTTCCAGGCTCACCAGGGGAAGGGATTCTAGTCTCTATAGTTCTATCCAAATGGACACACGCTGAATTTCACTTACACGGTTCTGACTACCTGTCCTCTTGGGCTCTCCAACCTCATGTGCCCTGGGAAGAATCACACATTGCAACGGTCTCTGCATAGGTCATCCCTTCTACTTCCCAGAGGAAACTGCACCACCCTCAGCATCCACTACTATAATGGCAGCACTGAGTCTGGGAGGGGGCACCTTTGAGACAGGGTTACCACCCTTCCCAGCCACCTACACTTGCTCCCCTGCCCTTTCAGTTGAACCTAACCAGTTTGGGAAATAAGTGTTTGGATCAGGAACTAGCTGCTTGGCAGCTGTTGGAGGGATGTTTTCTGATTCACAGCAAACAATGGGCTATTTACTTAGCATTTCTGAGCTGTTGCTTAATGAAGGAAATTCTCACTACTCTGCCCACAAAAGGGGTACAGAACCCCTGATGACACCTGGCCCTTCTGCAGGCCAGCAGCTTGGAAGAGAAGGCATAGACCAGCACATACTGGACACTGGTACTCCCCTGCAATAAAAGCTGTTGCTACACAGATGAATTGGGAGTCCCCTCCTTCTGCAACCCAGCCAGGAGCTGGCTGTTTGATCCCTCCCATTCTCTGTCCTGCTACTCTGTATTCCACGAACAGCGAAAACAGAAGGGAACTGACTACAGGTCTTGGGCATTTCAGTGATATATTGGTGTAACTATGTATATCAAAATCACAAGTCAACACAAGTGTCAGCATGTGACTCAAACTACAATAAGTGAACTGCTAAACAAAGTTTGCCTTGAATGTGGGTGAGAAGGAACTTTGAACCCTTAGTGAAGGAACTCTGATACTGGTGGTGGGTTTGCAGGTACAATGTTGAATGCCCAAAATTGCTACTAACAATGTTAAAACAATAAAAGGACTGCAAAAGTCATCAGCCTGTCACTTAGTGTTCTGTGTAATGATGTTCTTGCAAATCATGTGGCCTCTCTGTCGCCCTCAAAGCATTATTTCTTCCATACGATCCCCTAATTTGTTCTAGCACACCGCATGCTGTTGCTAAAGAGGTCCAGGATGGAAATTATTATTTCCAGGCCAGAAATAATCCTCCTGGCATTCTTTCCATTAAAAACAGGTACTATTAGAACAAGTTTGGTAAATAATTTTAATACACAGATACAAAACAGGTATAGATTCACAGCATTTACAAAACAATCATGTCAAATAACATCGTGAATAAGTTTTGTACAAAAACATCATTCAACAAAAATACACAACAAGTTACAGTGATCTTGGACAACATACTTTGCTAACAAGTCACTCATCACTTTGGAAATTGTTACTTGACTTCATTGGTAATATCACCTTCATGTAAAAGGAAAAGGTTCCCAAAAGACTTGCCATGAAGGTAAGTCAAACATACCATGCTAATATTTACAAAACTTCAATTTTTAAGTTACAGAATCAGAGACAAGTTAATGCTTATGAAATAACTGATAGTAATATTAGGCATACTGTAGCTAAGGATATTTGTAGCAAATATTTTTTTTAAAGATGAGATGGCTTCTACCCTTTTTTTTCCCCCAAAATATTTTTGAACTCCACTTAGATTTCATCCATGCTGAGAACTGTAGCTTTTCCACCATACCCACTTTTAACAAGGGAACATTTGTAGGATAGGACTGATTATAAAGACCAGTGTTTTGTGTTATTTCAGCAAATGGACCCAGGTGATTTGTGCCCAGCAACCCTGGCCTGCAGGTCATTGAAAACACATTTTATTTACATGTGCTGGCATGGTCCAATGAGAAATACATCTATAATTTCTCTCCCTGACAAAATAATAAACCAATGTTATCCATAGCCCCAGGAAATCCGGTTTTTCTATTCTGACTAGGTACCTAAGCTGATTTGTACTGAGGAATATCAATCTTTAGGCATGTAAAGATTTCCAACATAAATTGCTGGAACATGGCATTTAGAGAAGATTTCTATCATAAACCAAATTTTTTTTTTTTTTTTTTTTTTTGCTTTTTGGATCACACCTGCGCGATGCTCAGGAGTTACTCCTGGCTCATGCACTCAGGAATCACTCCTGACGGTGCTCGGGGGACCATATGGGATGCTGGGAATCGAACCTGTATCGGCCATGTTGGCTGCATGCAAGGCAAACGCCCTACCTGCTGTGCTATCGCTCCAGCCCCCATAAACCAAATTTTGAATTACATGTACTTCTCCTTCTTGACAGCAGCAATTTAGGTTTAAGGGGATTTTCTGAACTGACATGGTGCTACATTTTTGTCTGCATTAGGTATAAAAAAGCACAATTCTGTTCAGAGACTGTGAAAATGATCCTGAAACGTTTTCATTTATAATCAAAGGGGCCAGCGATGGCTCAATGGACTGAATACCTGCTTTCAATGAAGGAGGCCTGGGTTTTGTCCTCAGCACTCTGTGGTTCCAGGAGCACCACTGGGAGTAACCCCCAAGCACTGCTGGGTGTGACACCAAAAACCCCAATTACACTAGGATCCTGGGGTGGGGGGGAATCAGGTCTACTGAAAACAAACTATGCAGATGGTAGTCTATAAAAACCCTGGCAAGTTGCTGATACCTGTTCTCTATTTCGTAGGCCAGGGACAAGTGTGTATGTGTGTGCATGTGTGTGTGTGGGGGGGGTATATTTCTCCAGGACTTTATAAATATTCTGCTATAATTGTTTAAAATCTTTGACAAGGTTGCTACACCTTTTAGATATGATTAAAATTGAGGTTGCTTAAGCAAAGGCCACTTTAACTCTCTTTGTTGTACAGCGTTTGAGTCAACAAATTCAGAAACATAAATGCTAAGTGAAATTCATCTAAGTGTTCCATCATCATTTTATTATTTTCAACCCATATTATACAAAGTCGGGTGAAACATGGAGGAAGACAGACAATGGGAGATTCCCAATGAAATTCATCCGTAGTCCAAACAGAAGGTTCTCAGTTTTCTCTTTTCAAATGGAATAAATGATGAAAATCAAGGCTGAAGTTTGGCAAAAAATAAAATGAGAGTTTCCAGCTGTCTATTCCATCTAGAATCTGGACACTTGGAAATTGGAATCCCGGCTAGAAACAGGACAGGCGTTCCAGGACAATCTGTCCTTCCTCCAGTGTCTTGTCCTATCTAGACACAGGAGTCTGAGCAGCAGCCCTAGTGTGGTAGCATCTGACCCAGGGCCACCACTGAGTGAGGCTGATGGGTGCGTGAATGGCCTCTCCTGCTGGGCGAAGGGAGGAGGGTAGGGAGGACTAATGGTCAGGGATCACTATTATGTATATCACAAAAGCATTTTTCCATGCCTCTTCCATGGAAGCCCTCAAAACAGTCTTGACCCAAATCGTAACTGGAAAAGTAACTTAAGAAAATGGTACTCAGTACTCTCTCAAAATAGTTCTATTTACAGAACAAATAAAAATAAAAATAAAAACGTGTTCAACATTGCTGTATATATACAAACAACTATTTAACAGAAACCCCTACAGTTGTTGGTAAGGGGGCCAAGTGAAGCATATTAAACATGGTTTTCAAATATAGACCATCTGTTGTTAGTAAAAAGGTTAGTTCTATAAAGGCAACTAAAACTGAGATGTCTATAAAAATATGGAAACACAGGCACACACAGACACACACACACACACACACACACACAGCGACAGCACCTCCTGAGATGCTTCCTGGGACACTGCCTGAGGGTCCACAAGAGCAGCCCAGGGTAGTAGGTCATGGGCTGGGCCAGCCTTCAGCCAGGTCACCTGCAAGCGAGCACAACACAACACAGAAGGACCAACAACAGGTAGGTGCGTCTCATTCATGCTCCCACAACATCCAAAGTGCTGGCGACATCTTGGTACAGGAATCACCTCCTACTGAAGTAGCTCTGGGTGGGGGCAGGGTAGAGAAAGGGCAGAGTTCACACCTGGAGGCTGACAGGCTTGTTGTCAGCACTGGTCTGTTAGAGGAGACACCTTTCCAGAGAGCCACAAGCACAGCAGTAGGCTGACCCCATGCGCCTGGCCAACCAGCTGGCCTCTTTCTGGCAGAGCTTTTCTGTTCTGGAGATACTGAGTTTTCATCATCATTTAGTGCACTCCCAGTGCAAAGACAGGAAAATCAATGGTGTAAGGGCAGTGGCCCATGCAGCCTCCCTTCAAAGCATTCTATCTTTGAGACATGGTTGGTGAAAGTCTCAATGGAAAGAAGTGGTCTCCAAACACCTGATGACAGGCTGACAACAGTTTGGCAGTACTGTTCTGGTTTTATTAAACAAGATCTGTTCCAAGCTGGAAGATGTTGGATGGCTGGACGCACTCATATTCCTAGTGGGGTGAACACAAATCCCAGCTCATAATCGGTGCAATGCCACGGAGGCTGATGACAGATTGTGGGTGTAACGTGCAAACACTCTACCATGGGGGACAGTTGGGGTTCTGTCCACTGCAAATGGACAGATGTGCCTGTTTCTCCCCACTCACCATCACTGGAGCCCTAAGGTAGAAGGACAAACAGAGCTCTCCGGGATCTGCCCATCTTCCTGACTGCTCCACCCCCTCTGGAGGGCCATTCTCTCTGTTTCCCCTTCACCTTGGGTTTTGGACCCCAACCCCAGCACTTTCGGATGAAGCCAGTGCTGCCTGCGGTGCCTGTGAGTTAGGCCATCCTCACCGTTTCCAACACCAGGCCACCTCAGCCTGCCAGCCAAGCCCCCTCCTCTCATGCTCTGAGGCCAAAGTGTACCTAGGGAGAGGCCCCTTCAGAATCTGCAGAGGGATGGTCAGCTCCCACGCAGCAGCCGGCTGGGGTCAACATGTGGTATCCAGGTGAGCACATGTCCAGGGTTCCAAGCTCCGCACCTCAGTGCAGCTTATGGAAGCTTCCTGGGAGATTCCAGATGAGCGTCTGACCTGCTCTGACCCTACCCCCTGGGCCTCTGCATGGCTGAAGCGTGGGTCTGGGTCCTCCTCTGCTCTCCATGGATTCTGAGGGTGTGTCAGCAGTGGTTGCTCTGGACTTCCAGCTCACTTCCAGTTGGGCCTAGCACACTTCCGGTTGGGCCTGGCTCACTTCCGAAAGGGGGCGAGTTTGCTCAAGCTGATCCTCAGCAATGACGGTTTCCGCCGGGGCTCGGCCAGGGCAAAAACTTGCTGCTGGGGCACGCTGGGCGGCACTGTGACGTGGCGCTGCTGCAGTGGGTGCAGGTTCTGGTGCGGTGGGGCCACTGGGCATCCCCCGTAGCCTGCACAGGAGGGAGAGAGATGAGACACAAGGTAGGTCACTTGTTAGTCAGAAAGGAAGAACCTAAAAGGGACCTAGGTGTGGAGGCCTTGGCTCATCCTCATTCCTGCTTTCCTGATGACCACTGGACACCAAGGAGCATCTGCTCAGACATCAGCCCGGCCAGACTGGCTCATTGAAGCTCTAACAGAACCATCAAGGGACGGGGCAATACAGTGAGTGACAGAGGAGTCCCTCAGCCCACAGCCATTAGGGATGGAAGCCAAAGTGGAGATGGATCAGTGAGACACAATGAATCATTTTCAATGAGACCTGGAGCCCACACTCCCTAGGCCCAAGTCTCTGCACACACTGACTGTTGTCACTGGGGAAAGGACTTGCTGTTGCTGGAGCCTTCTACCACCTTGCCCCTAAAATAGGACGGCGATGAGAACAAGAGGGCTCACACAGAGTGTGCCCAGAACAGGGCTGCTCCTGTTCCTGATGATACTAATCAAGATCTCCTTTCAGAGCAGGCATCTCAATGGCCACAGAGGCATGAAACATCTACAAACCGGCTTTTGAAGGAGCTGGGTTGCTTGCTTCAGAACCTGCCCTGCCCTTGTCCTGCCAAACAGCCTTCTCAATTCTGGAAGCCAACCGAGAGGAAATCAAATGCAAATGTGTAGCACAGGCCAACACAAGAATTACCACTCCAAAATTCTAGTGTTTGTTCCATTCAATAGTTGCCTGATAGCTAAGCCAATGACTCTTGGAAGTTTCAGACATAAACAAACCAACTCCAACTATACTTTTCAATCACCTAACACTAAAAGGAGTGAGACGAGAACAGAGAATGCAGTAGATACTGTGCTTGCCTTGCATGTGCTAATACGGTTTCAATCTCTGGTATCACATATGATCCCCCAAGCACCACCAGAAGTGATCCCTGAGCATACCAGATGTAGCCCCAAAGTCAAAATGTTGCTACCTAATGTCATCAGAAGGTGGGGGTTGGGGGTTAGGCTCTGCACAGTTAAGCAGAGGGGCAGTGGGTGATGAATCCTTCCTGGTGGGCTGGCACAGCTCACAGAAGCTCCTGTGCCTGTGCCTGCATTGGTAGCCTGGGAGAGGCAGAATTGGGCACATCTCATGCAGTGACTCCTCTGAGTGCAGAGCCTGAAAATGATCTCTCAGGATATAATATCCAATCATAGTAAAAACTATTATTTCATCCCTGGTGGGTTAGAGCAATTGTACCATCTGCTCTGTGGACTCAGCACACAGTATGCCAGCCTTTCTAAGGCTCCCCAGAGACCAGAGTGTGTGGGAAGGGCTGAGAAGTCCTGTTCTTGGTAAGTCCATCTTTCTCTTGTCAAAATCGCTACTTCCTGGAACCAAGACTGCCTTTTCAATCTTTCCTCTTCCCGAAGCAAGGACACAGCCCTCAGCTGGCAAGCAGAGTAGGACCTGAGGTTCCTGCCTTCGCTTTCTCAAAGATGCAAACCTGCTCTACCTGGACACAGGCCTGGTCATATGTGACGAAGAACCCCACCATTTCCACAGAGAATGATGCATAGAGGGATCACAAGCAAGAAAGGATGGACGATTTTTGATGCAAATCAAAACATAGATTCTAAGCTCACATTTTTTCCTGTTTTTGTTTTTGCTGTGTTGGGCCATAACCCACAGTGCTCAAGGACTAGTCTCAGCTCTGTGCTCCAGGGCTGCTCCTAGTGGTGCCTGGGTGATGGGCAGGATGGAGGGGCATATGCAGTCCCTGGGGCGGGATTTGGATCTCCTCTCTGCAAAGCATGCACTCAGATTGAATTTAATTGTATGCAAAGACAGAGCACATCCCAGACCAAATGCAATGATTTTCAACTGTCTGTAATCTTGGATCCCCCTACGTCCTTTGGGCCTCACCTGGCTATGTGCTCATGGGCCTTCTATGGTGCTGGCACTTGAACTCTGCTATCTTTCCAGCCCAAGTCTGTCATTATGAATTTCACTCACATTTCTTCCTGTCCCTTGGGGCTGACAGCCGAGGTACCAATTTCAAACACACCCCTATTTTAACAACGATTAAGGAGACAATGCTTCCCACGCTTACTTTTCGACTTGCTATGTCCAGCCTTCTGAGCATTCAACATTGCCAGTTTCTTCTGATTTTCTGAAATTTCCATTCCTGTAAATTTAGACATAGACACAACATGTCTTTAAAATAAATAAGAACATGAGAATACAATTTTCACCGCAAACCTGATAGGCCCTGAAGAATTCACCAGAACCCAAAGCAAAGCACCTCGATCCTTGGGGAGTTGGAGGAGTTCGGAAAGATGATAAAGGAGAACCTGTAAGAAGAACCACTAGGAGAGCCATGAAAGCATGCTTGAACCCAAGATGTTTTGTTTTGTTTTGTTTGAGGGCCACACTTGGCTGGGGCAGCTCGGACCCATGAGTGTCACCTGGGAACACAGGGGCCACCCTGAGGATGTGGAGGAGCTGGTGGTGCTGGGCACATAACAGGCCACATACTCTGCCCTCAGAGCTGGCTCTTCAGCCCAAACTAGGACATTTACAGAATGCTGTAACTGTGCCAAACTGTGCCTGAGGGGAAACCATACCTTGCGGTCAAATAATTCCAATTCTAACCCTCCCAATTCTAATTCTTCCAGGAGGTGACCCAGAAGGGGAGCTGTACCAACGGGGCCTCCCAAGCTCTTTCCAGGCACCCTCAGTGGAAATGGAGCTGGGCCCCGGGTCACCTGGACAGAGGTATCTGAGCAATGAGAACTGAATTTTGTGAACCAAACATGGAGAGCATGTGCCATGGGCCTCAGGTCTGCTATCCAGGCTGGGGCAGTGACTGTCTACGCAGTCTTGCAGGGAGGGGTTAAGCACAGAGGCGAGAGATGAGGTGGGCAGAGAGGAGCCGGGCACAGGGTATGAGGAGCCTCGAGGCTGGACAGAAGAATGGGAAGTGTCCTCCGTGGACAGGTGCTCCACTCACAGGAAGCCCTGAGGGCTGTTTCTCCTCTGCCTTCACAAACCTGCCCCTGGGTGGCCTCTGCCTCCAGCATCTGTGTGTCCCTGGGCCTGTCCTCCATGTCCTCAGGCCCCTGCACTGACTCCTGAGATCCACACTAGGCTGGGCTTGGAGTAGATTCACACCTGGGATCTTCTCCAAGCCCAACCTAGTCAGCACCTGCCTCCTGCCTGGCTTACAGCACAGTCGCCACATCATCTCCTGCATGTCATGCATAAATGTCTCTATTCACACCTGTGCCATGCCCAAGCTCACTGGCTTCAGGCATAGTGCACACATGCACACACGCAGGAACATACATGTACACACACAGGTAAGCACACACACAGAATTCACACATGCATACAGGTGTGCACACATACACGCAGTTACACATGCACACGAGTATTTCCTGAAAATCTTCTCTGGGGCAGAGCAGAGGAGTATTTAGATGCTGTTTATCTTGTTTCTGTATGAGAAGAAACGGGGGAAATTCAGACTAGGGCATAATTTTGGGGCCAGCACTAGATACTATGTGGCAAATAAAATTAGAACTCTCTTACCCTGTCATTTTACTTTGTTTTTGATTTGGGGGGTCACACCTGGCAGTGCTCAGGGCTTACTCCTGACTGTGTTAAGAGATCACTCCTGGCAATGCTCACTCTGTCTGTGGTGTCAGAGATCAAATCCTGGTTGGCTTCCTGCAAGGCAAGTGCCCTACCAACTATACTCTATCATCTCTGGGACATTATTTTGCATTTTAATCCTGATTATCTGCAAAAATCTGAAGTCTTCTCAGCATCAGAGAGACGTGTCTTATTGTGAGAGCAGAAGTCAGCGGAATGGCTTTCTGCATGGAGAGCACTTCTGCATTGGAAAGCAACAGTGGGGAAGGGAACTCCATGCCCTGAAGCCGAGGCATAACCCATATGCAGCCACCGCTGCCAAGCGGTTCAGAGGAGACGGCGCTGATGTCTAAATTCTACCTTATTGCACTTGTAACCCCACAAGCTTCCCTATGCCACAGCAGCAACTGTGGTCTCCACCACCTGTGAAGAGAGTGGCCTGAGGCAGCTGATCCCTTTTCAGATTCTGACACCCAAAGAACCAGCCAGAGGGAGTGAAAACAGGAGCAAGTGTAGGATGAGAGTGCAGACAGGGCAAGTCCTTGGCAGCCTCGCTGGGTACAGTCAGATAGACACACATACACACACACACACGGACATGTGCACGCACACACACATTCACATGTACACACACATACACACACACACACACACACACACACACACGGAGGAGCTGGATCTGGAGGGACCAGCAGCCCTCAGCAGCCTCACTGGGTATAGTCAGACACTCAGACACACACACACACACACACACACACACACACACACACACACACACACGGAGGGGCTGGATCTGGAGGGACCAGCAGCTTTCAAGAGCCTGAAACTCAAAGGTAAGAGGAAACTAAGCGTGCACTCCTGGGCCACTCCCGGTGGAAGTCAGGGTACCTGGCCTCTCCCAAGCAGACCACAGGCTCCAGCGCACTGAGTCATCACTCCAGCACCAGAATGGCTTTATTTTATTCTGTTTGATCTGATTGGTTTTTATGGTCACCCCAGGCAGTGCTTGCAGCCCTTATCTGGGGTCACCCCAGTGTTGTCACATGCACTGTGCATGCTTCCCTGCTGTCTATGTCTCTGGCTCCAGCATGGTTCCAATGCCACTAGACTATGTTATAAAAGTAGCCAAATGCCAGATGTCTCAATTCTTCTATGACATGGATCTTGGTGGCATCCACAGGTGGGGACAGAACCAGACAAAGCAGAAAGGTGGGTGGCCCAGGCTGTCTGACTGGAAGTGGCTGGAACCTGAGGCTGGAACAGCTGTGCCGAGACCCCACTCACCCATCTCCCGGTCTTCCTGCACCCGCCTCCGCTCGTCTTCAAAGGCCTGCAGCCACCGGGCCTTGTCCTCCAGCTTCCTGGCACAGAACAGATGTGCCTCGTCGGTGGTCCTGCTGACGAGTTTGAAGGCGTTCTTCACACTGAAGTTCCAGTCCTTGTCACGCCCATCCTCCAGGTCAACCAGCTGCATCTGGTCCATGTCAGTGCGGCCCCTGTAGTAGAGCATGTCTCGGCGCAGAACGTCCTTTTTGCATGAAACCAGCTGGTGGTCAAACAAGAAGAAGGTCCGCTGCTGGCTCTTGCCTTGCTTAGTGATCTTGGTCAGCTCTCCAGAGTGGATCAATTCTGAGCTTCGATCTAAGATATCCAGCCCCTGGAAGGAGGAGAACATGTTTTCAGATTTTTCCCATTCTGTCTCTTCCAAGTCAGGACCACTGAGAGAGGCCCCAGTATGGATTTGTTCAGCTGTTTTCCAGCTCCCCGAGACCCCTTACAAATGGGCGAAGGTGTCCACGTCCGCTCACACCCAGCTTACTGCACCCCTGTGTGTGAGCTTTTTCTTCTTTTGTTGCCACTCAATGAGAGCATGTTACAGTACTCTAGATCTGTCCTACTTATCAGAAATGTTGGCGGGAAAAAGCCTGGACTATGGAAGCCCAGGGAGAGCTGAAAGGCAGCTGACCCAGACTGTTCTGGGGGAGCAGGGTGGTGGCAGGGCCTTTCTCTGGACAGTGCATACAACCAGACTCTGGCTTATGAGCCAGGCATAAACAGTTTGAAATAACGGTTAGGTTGTCCTCCTGTTGTTCATCGATTTTGCTCGAGTGGGCCCAGTAACGTCTCCATTTTGAGACTTCCTGTTACTGTGTTTGGCATATCAAATACATCATGGGTAGCTTGCCAGGCTTTGCTGTGCGAGCGAGATACTCTTGGTAGTTTGTCGGACTCTCCAAGAGGGGTGGAGGAATCAAACCTGGCTCGGCCGGGCTGGCTGTGCACAAGGCAAACGCCCGACTGCTGTGCTATCGCTCTGGTTAGGTTGGGGTCCTAAAAACCAAAGGTAAAACGGCCAATTTATAACAAGAATGTGGTGATCTTCTGATGAGATATAACTCCAAAAGCACTGGAGATCAGAAAGAGAAGAAAAAATTCCACATTTTTGTAATATTTAGATTGGGTCTGATCCAGTGTAATATTATGGTGTTTGCTGATACTAGCTTTTGATCTGCAAGATTTTATTCTCCTTTAATTCTAGTCATACCCAACATTTTTGGAGAAAGAAAGGGAACTCAATTCCAAAAAAAATTTTATTTACTTGCGAGGGCAATCTTATGACCTACATTCTTCACATCTTTACGAAGTGTGATCTCTGAGGACTCCTCTGAGCTCTGAAAGCCACAGTCTGTAAGGTTGCTGAAATAAAAATCCATCTTCCCAACTTTTGAGTGCTACACCCCAGTTTAGACAAAAACCACTGCATCCAAACTTTCTTAATCATTTGGGAGAGTAAGACATGGCTTATGAGCTTGACGTAGGATGATGGCCCATGCTCAGTCCCAAAACCGTCTGGATGGAATCTGCTTATCCTAGTGACAGTGTGAGATTCAGTGGCTGCCAGCATGAACTCTGAGACCAGGAATCCTACTTGAGTGTGATTCTGGTTCTGACATTCTGTGTGGCCTTGGGAAAACTCAACTTTCTTTTTGCTTTTTGGGTCACACCCGGTGACTCTCAGAGGTTACTCCTGGCTCTGCACTCAGGAATTACTCCTGGTGGTGCTCGGGGGACCATACGGGATGCTGGGGATCAAACCCAGGTCTGCCACGTGCAAGGAAAATGCCCTACCCACTGTGCTATCGCTCCAGCCCCTCCTTAACTTTTCTGTACTTAACTTTCATCCTTCTTCATAGGATAGTAGAGGGAATTAAGTTCATATACATAAATGGCTCAGACAGGTACCTGGCCTGCTGTGAAGACAACAGAGGCACTAGTAATTGCCACTCGGTAACTGTCACTAGTAATTCATACCCAGGTGTCACACATTTAAGTCACACACAGGTTGTCACTGAGCCACATCCTGTCCCCTTCACTATTTCTATCAGAAAGTTGCAGGTGCATGCTGGATCATCCTGAGTCCTGCCATGCACTGCAGCTCCACTCTCTCATCAGCCTCACAACTGCCCTAGTGAACAGAGTAGGCAACAGCTTCCTTCCCAGTACTGCAGCAGCACTGTCCTCCTGTTGTTCATCAATTTGCTCAAGCGGGCCCAGTAGCATCTCCATTGCGAGACTTGTTGTTACTGTGTTTGGCATATCAAATACCTCACGGGTAGCTTGTCAGGCTTTGCCGCACCGGTGAGATACTCTCGATAGCTTGCCAGGCTCTCCGAGAGGAGCAGAGGAATTGAAGACGGTTGAACCTAGTTGGCCGCGTGCAAGGCAAATGCCCTACCCACTACATAGGTTCAAAAACTAATCTTACTTTGCTTTCTTCTGGGGCCGAATTTAGAGGTGCTAAAGTTTACTCTGGCTCATGGGGTCACTCCTGGTGGTGCTGGGGAGGGGCCACGATGGCCAAATGCAAGGCAACGGCCTTCCTTCTCTAACCACCCCAACTGCATTATGCCCAGCCCACTGAACCTGAGGTATGGGCAGTGAGGGCACAGTCCATGCTCCTCCCACACTTGGCCCACTCTGTCAATGCCCTCCACTCACCCTGGAGCTGATTTAGCTGGAGAGAGAGAGCACAGGCAATATGTCAAATAGACACTCTGTAAAGTCTCATGGCGCAGCTGGGAGGGAAAGACCAGTGAGTGCAATAGCGTGCCTCAGTATATATCTACCCTGAAAGCCCAGAGTGTCAAGTCTCAAACCACAGATGCTAGAGTGTCATCAAAGGAGACCAGGGGAGACTGGGGGTAAGGTGGGGGGAGGAACAACACTGGTGTGTGGGAGTGGATCAGGGGATTCCCACTTACCTCCCAGCCCACGATGGACACCTGCCACCGGGCTATCTTGTCTATGCTCTCCAGCTTGCGTTTGCGCTCATTGATCAGGCAGGCTACATTCTTCATGGCCTCGTATGCTGCCTTGATATTGCTGTAATCACTGCAAAGCAGGTGGATCATTTGAACATGCAATTCACAAATGAATAACACACTCCATCCCTGGTTGTGTCCTGACGGTCTAGACAAAGTGGCATTTAAGGACCAGCCATTGAGTCTTCCCTCTTGTTTGTCCATCAATAGACTACAGTCTTCAGAGGTTAAGGGAGCTGACCTAATGCAGTTTGGCATTCTCTAAAACAAGAATGTTTTCATTCATTTCCCAGAGATCACAATGAATGAAAGTAAATGCCATGAGAAATACACGTTAGTCACAGTGACAATAGATGATTTTCATGAATACATGAGAGTTAAGATTATGGATTTAATCTGCTACAGCTAGTTTTGCTTTATAAATTACTTTAATTATCTCTGACTACTTGAGAGTAATTACTTGTTCTGAGTCTCATTTTGCATGAGAGTATAGGAGAGTATAAAGTAGCAGAAATCTGATGTGGTCAGTTATGTAAAAGCTAAACTGGTGTTGACTTTATCAACAGATCTACATTTCTGTCACTTTCCATATATCACAGTCAGAAGTCTCCTGTCCCCATGTGTTTTACAAAGAAAGGCATCAGAAAAACTGAAACTGTGGTATTGATTCACACTCAGCCTAGAAGAGAGCGTGTCCACATTAGAAAGTTTTACAATTCAAGTATTGCTCAGCGTTAGTAACGTGGGGAGATGGAAAGCAGTCATCCAGTTCATGAATGACATTTCTGGTTTATCAGAGTCTCTGTCAGTTGGTGGGACTGAATCAGAGCCCTCCTGCACAGTCAGAAACAACCCCCCCACCCGAAGCAGATTCTCCTTTCAATTGACAGAAACACAACAGCCCTCTGCTCCTGGGCAGTCCTTGGGCACCTCTGCATACAGTAGAGCCTACTGTGTGCAGTCAGGCCTATTAGCTTTCAAGAGCAAAGCAGAGAAAGAGGAGTGATGCAGGCGGACTGTCAAAGTAGAGGGAGTGACCCCGGAAGTTCCCATCAGAGAAGGAAATACGCTGAATAGCTCTACCTTGGCTCACGGGGTTTCTGTGAACATCCAGAGGAGAGAGTAGACTGTTCTTAAAGTGCTTCTGTTTGTTTAGGAAATGGGCTCTTCTGTCATTCCCTTTCTAAATATTTAGAAATTATTGCTCTTAAACAAAAACCTACCGCGGCACACGTGTGCTTTTTAATCCTTTTAATCCTCTGGTTACATATTATAATAACTTTGTGACACACTCTGCACTTTGCTATTTTTCTTTCCACCACACTTTAATGATTTTTCCATCAGAAAAAAAGGGGGGAAAAACTAAGTTCTTTTCTTTTTATATTCAACGGACTTCTTTACTAACACCCTATCTAAGCTCCACTGTTCAGTCTCTTCTCCTTCTACCTTCCAACTGAATAGTGAAAAAGATTTCTTTTTCAAGCTCTGCTTCTCCCCAGAAGTTGGCGGACCAAAAAGACAGAAGAACCTGCTACTGCTCCCTGCAGGGCCAAGAACAGGCAGAAGAGATTTGGCTGCTCTGAGATGTCCAAAGCCAGAAAGGCTGTGTTTGCCTCTGTGAATGTCCTTCCAACATGAACAGCATGAGCAAGGGCAGATTCTCATCGTGCAACAGGAAGCTTTATCTGAGAGCCTGTGTCCCCACTGGCACCCAAGTGATGGACCAACTAAAGGGCATTAAGAGTTGGGTCCTGGGGCTATAGAGACAGTGAGTAGGGTGCTTGCCTTGCACGTGGCTGACCCAAGTTTGGTCCCTGGCACCCTAGATGGTCCCCAGAGCACCACCAGGAGTGATTCCTGAGTACAGAGCCATTAGTAACCCCTGACCATCTCCAGGTATGGCTCAAAAAACAAACAAGCAGAAGAAAAGAGCTAGGTCAGCTACCAGGGACTTTCTCACATTGCGGCCCATGAGCATGCACAACTCCCTGAGGCCCAAGACTATCTCCACACCACAGCGAGGCCATCTCTGTGCAGGGAGGGGAAGGATGTGCTGCAGTAGAGTAAGCTGAGGACCTTTCCTTGCAAGAGCCGAGCATTCAGCATAAGGTTAGCCCCAATAGAAAATGTAGCCCTGGAAGAATCTGGTTAGAAACCTGGTGCTGGCAGCAAGAAGGACGGGATGCAAAGGCATGTGGAGACAGAGCAAGTGGCTGAGCTGGGCAAGAGAGGCTGGGGTTGAGAAGCACTCAGCAGGCTGTGTGAGAAGAACTGGGCGCAGAAGGGTCTCTGAGGGTGTCTTCAGGCACAACCTCCACTCAGCTAGTCTTGAGATGAGACCTGGCATGCTCCTACCCCTTCTTGAGCTGCTGTGAAGAATAATGCTCTGAAGGAGAGCATGAAACAGGTGAAGAAACAGAAGAGAGAAAATGTTTCTGAAGCTACAATCACACCAGCCTGCTGATCTTAATGTTTCTAGTAATTACTTAGCACCAAGAGTGTTTGGTAAATTTGTCAAGATGTATTTTATAAATCATCACACCAAATCCTGCCATAAAGAACCTGAAGTGCTTATGACGGCCCCAAGGATGACCTGGGCCTCCTCAGGGATGCTGGGAATGGGGACATGGTGCCACACAATGTCAGGGGCCACTTGGGATTGTGCAGATATGACACTGTCTTCCCAGCAGTGTCTCTTGGCCCTGACCCGTCCATGTGCCCATCTGAGGCCCTGTCCAAGGCCCCATTTAACAGCTCCCAGCTTACTCTGCCCCTGCCCTCCCGACCCCCGTGCGCACCTGTGGTCCTGTGGCGTGTACTTGAGCAGCTCAGCCAGCTGCAGCGGGTACTTGCAGATCTTCTGCACAGGAGTCAGCAGGAAGCCATCAATGGCGATGTCAATCATTTGCTGGAGCAGGCGGCAGGCCTCAAAGAAGTGTCGGTAGCGGCCCTGCTTCATGAGGCCAGCCAGCTCGGCACAGGCGCGTGGGTGGTTGTTGCAATACTCCGAGTAGACGGCGAAGCCCTCTTGCTGTGGGGGAGAGAGCATGGACCATCAGGGAGGCAGGTGCGGTGAGAGAGGCGGCACCAGAACCAACAGAAGGGGGCGGAAATGGCCACGGGCCCGTGATGTCCATCCATGTTAGTCAGGCCTGGACAGGGATGGGGGCTGGCTCTGCTGACGGGCAGGGCCTGTGGCTGGGCAGTGGTATCTGAGGTTCTGTGTGGACCGGAGGAGACACTCAGGACGCCAAGTGGTCCCACTGCATCACCCATCCTCAGGGACTGGGGGTCAGAGCTGGGCACCTCACCCCGATCTCGGTCGCTTCCGTTCGCACCCCAGAGCCAGTTCGCCTTCCTCCTCCTGGGAGTGGCTCCCTGATCCTGGCCATTGCATCTACTGCTTGGCTTCAAGCAGTGCTCTGCTCACACCACCCTGCGCCCTGCTCCAGCCTGCTGTCTGGTTGCCATTCTCCCTTGCTCCCGGAGCAAGTTCCTCACCTGAGCATCACCCTGTGCTCAGCCTCTGTTAGTGCCACCAGGCTGTCACTCCCCATGAGCTTCAACCTGGACACACTCTCCTTCCGTCCACACCCAGCTTCTGGACAAGCTCCTGGACATACTGGGGAACGTAGCCTGCGTCCCTGGAAAGCAGGTCTTTCCAGGCCCTGTCTCCCCGCTGAGTCAGTACCTGCAGATCGGCAGATCTCCCTCCCCTCTCCGCTCCCGCTGGCCACTCCTGTCAGCCCACCCGTGCTCAGATGTGCCTGTGTCAGCAAGTCCTCTTTCCTGACCCCAGCCCAGGTCAGGCTCCGGTGAGGGGCAGCGGTGGTAGCGACCAAGGCAGGTGTCCCTGTCCTGCTCTCTAGAGCAGAGGCCATCATCAGGCCATGCCTGAGCTCACCTCCAACCTCCTTCCTTTCTAAAGGCCCTGCTAGAGAACCTTCTGCTTGGGCCACATGCGCACGTGCCAAGTCCCCTGGAGCCAGGGCAGGCCCAGTGCAACCATGTGCCCTGCACGGTCACCACGGCCTCCTTCCCGCTGCAGATCATCTCTCCTGCCCTGCGCTTCTGCCATGCTGCTGGGTCAGTGCCCAGCAAGAGTGACCCATAGAAGCAACTGCAGTCTCATGGGAAGGGGGGCGGTACCAGCTTGTCCTTCACGCCCTACTGAGGTCATGAGTTGCCCCCCACGAGCAGCTCTCTGGCATAGCCATAACACCAGAAGCACAGAAACCAATCTTGTAATTATTTGGCTCTTTGCAGAAATCCAAAATCGCAAGGCCGCTATTGCAGCCACGCGAGATTATATGATTCTCATAACAGCTATAGAAAACAAAGTATTTCACAATGCCTTTTCAGCAATTCTGATTGTTGGGGGGGGGAGGGAATTCTAAACAATAATGGTGCATCCTTTGTCGAAATAATGAATGTAATCAATGTAGAGAAGAGTTAAGTGGAAATCATCTGCCTCACAGGCATTGGGAGGGGTAGGAGCGGGGTATATCGGGGTTCTTGGTGGTGAAAAATGAGTACTTGTGTAGGGAGAGGTGTTTGATCATTGTATGACCGAGACTTAAACCTGAAATCTTAGTAACTTTTCCCACAGTGATTCAATAAATAAATATAAGAAGAATATAAATAAATAAATAAAATCATGAAAAAAAAAGTAAGGTGGAGTTCATGCCCAATTCAATCAGCTAATCAGTGGCTGAATAAATAGTAGTACTCCTACATAAAAAAAAAAAGAGTGACCCATAGAGGTGCTGGTCCTTCTCACGCCCTCACTCCTGTCACGAGACCCTGAGCACGAGGTCAGAAACACCATCACCCCCTCTGGAACCTCTTCCATGTCTGCCATACTCATGAGGCTTCGGGGGCCTCCCAGGAGGGAGTCCCAGACTCACGCCACAGGTGGGTTCACATCTGCACTGACTAAAGGGAGTCCTGGTCTCTCCGGGCTTTGCGTCCGTCTCTGTGAAATGGGGGAATGTCACCCTGACTACCACCAGGGAAGACATAAGCTCATTCACTTTGCCACAGCAATAAAGCTGAAATCAGTGTGTCCTGTGAACCAGGACCAGGCAGAATTCCAGACAAAACACCTAGCTCCACTGCATATATGTGTGAAGATTTAGGACCAGAGAGACAGCTGCAGGCAGAAGCCATGGCTCAACTTCCCGCATTACATATGGGCCACTGAGCACTGTTCGGAGTGATCCCTAAGACCTGAGTAGCCCTGAGCACCACTGAATGTGACCCCAGGATAACAATGTAATTTGGGGGGGTTTTGCTTTTTATGGCCATACCTGGCTGTACTCGGAGCTTGTGCCTAGCTCTGTGCTCAGGGAGCATCCCTGGATCTGCCACATGCAAGGCAAACACCTACCTCTGGCCCCCTAAGTGGTGCAATTTTGACAAAATGAACATGGAGGTAGTCAGGTAAGGAATAACCATATAAAACAACAGACTTCATTAACAAGGGGCAGCTCCTCCAGTCTGTGGGGAAATCGAGCAAACAAGGCACAGAGCAGTGCAGAAGGCTGCTGCTACTCTCAGAGGGACGCACAGACGCGGCAGGGGACGTACGTGCTGCAGGAAGCAGGACCCCAGTTCACTCAGATGAGGAGCCTCTTTGTTGTACTGTTTCTCGAGGTCTTTCAAGAACTTTCTCTGGAACTTGTAAATATCTTCGATGTTTCCAAAAATGGTGGTGAGCTGTGCCACTGTGAACATTCCCGTGTGCTTGCGACACTGTCGAATATAGCCCTGCAGGGAAGAAGGAAAACCTTGAGGAATATGGGAATTCACCAAAACTGTCCATGTAAAAAAACACCGATTTTAGAAGCCTAAAGTCTTGGGCTAGGCTTTAATCAGGGAAAATGAAACTCTCTGGGTCCCGGATGTCATCATCAGACTTCCAAGACTATAACCTATGCCCCAAACAGTTTCAAATCGGAAGAGTAAAGGCATGGCTGAATTTATAACCAAGAAACTGTTAATTTCCAGATCATACCCATGAAATGAGTTGTTTCACTTCAAATTTTAGAAATCAAAAATTGGCTACCATACTTTCCTAAACTTTTAGAAAAAGGAAGGAAGGGAGGAAGAAAGGAAGGCAGTCAAGTGAGCTGTCCCATCCCCAATTCCCTCTCACAGCAGGAAGACTTGTCCTGCTGAGATTGCTGTTGTCTGCCAAGCAATTCCCTTGGTGACAGGCAAGAATCAAGAAACCTGCACCCAAGGGTCTGCCAATACCAACTCCACAGATAGTGCTCACAGATCAATACCCAGGGGCCCCTCAGAGCGTGAACGGTCTGCATGCAGCAGGCTGCTGGCACTATGGTCTGGGAATTAATGAGGTAGGAAACCAGGACCAAATGAAATGACAGGTGATAACTCCTGCCAAATCAGCATCATGATGGTCAATAGTCTATGCTAACTGTATGGTAAAATAGACCTGAGTGTTTGGACAGGGTTTTATCAGAGCGATGACATGGAGAAAGATGAGCTCAGAGGGCAGGGTCAGGCAGGGCTTGAACATCAATCACGGCATGTCTCTCTCTGGTCTTGGTTTCCTTGCCTACAACATAGCAGAATGGGTCTACATGGCGTGTGCTGTACTGCCGGGGGTACTAATACCACTGAAGGGACTGCTCCAAGACAGTGTTCTGTGATAGTTAGCTATCCTTTCAATTTTATCTATTTATTTGGGATTTTTTGTTTTTGTTTTTGTTTTGGGGTTACACCCAGGGTGCTCAAGATTCCTGGCTCTGCACTCAGGAATCACACTTCTGGCAGTGCTCATGGGACCACATAAAATGTTAGGGCTCGGGGGTGGGGGCGCGACTGAAACCTCATGGGACGGCGGGGGGGGGGGGGGGCGTTCCGGCCAATCCTTCACGCCCTACCGAGGTCACCAGTTGCCCCCCATGAGCGGCTCTCCAGCACGGCCACGGCCCCAGAAGCACAAGGACTTAATGCAGAACCCAGCAGCTTGGAGCAGAAAAGCGAACAGACTATGCGTTAATCCAGGCCATCATGTCTCCCAGGAGGGGAAAGGGTGTTGCCCCATTCGCCCTCTCCTTTCTGGAAAGAAAGATGGCGGCCGCATGGGAGCCTTCTGGAGAGCAGGTCTGAGCCAGGAGTGAGGGGCCGACTAACCCCTCATGGGAAGGGGGACGTTCCGGCCCGTCCTTCACGTCCTACCGAGGTCACCAGTTGCCCCCCACGAGCGGCTCTCCGGCACGGCCATGACTCCAGAGCACAGAAACCAATCTTAATTATCTGACTCTCAGTAGAAATACTTCCAGGGTTAATAAGTAAAATAGCAGAAGTCCAAAATTAAATGAATAAGACATCATTTAATTATTGAACCCAGCTGTAGAAAGCAAATCATTTCACAATGCTTTTTCAGCATGGCTGATTGGGGGGGGGGGGGGGTAAACTCTAAATAATAATGGTGCAACTTTTATCGAAACAATGAAGCTAATCAAAGTAGATAGAGTGTTAACTAGAATTCATCTGCCCCCCAGGCATGGGGGGGTTTACTGGGGTTCTTCGTGGTGAAAAATAAGTACTGGTAAAGGGGAATGTGACTGATATTTGCATGACCGAGACCTAAACCTGAAAGCTTTGTAACTTTTCCCACAGCGATTCAATAAATAAATAAATAAAAATGTTAGGGCTCAAACCCAGGTTAGCCAGGTGCAGGTACAAGGCACAGTTCTACCCCCTATGCAATCTCTCTGGCCCCTCATTTTAATTTTATTACTCCCCCCTGATTCCTCTTTGTTGCTGCTGACACAAAGCCCTAAGCATACCAGGGTATGGGCCTGGGCTCCGCACACTTTCCCAGGGCACGGAGGCCGTGAGGTGAATGGAGGGCAGGCTGGGGTCCAGCCCTCGGTCTTGCTGCAAGCCTGGTGGCTTTAGCCACTGAGCCCTGTCTGGGCCTTAGGGTCGCTTTTATTTTCTCACGATGCTGCTTTGTAAGAAATGGCTCTTTCTCTGAGCAGGACCATTGGCACAAACCAAGCACTGAAGCCCTCACCTGCCTAACTTGTCTGGATTTGAGAATGCGGAGATGGGTCACTCCAGCACAGCAGTGATGGTCTGAAGAGCAGACAACAGTGGAATACCTCAACCAAGTCACAGAAACCAAACTCCCCAAATACCACAGCAGGGCAGAGCTCAAGGGGCTGAGTGCAGACTAAAGCATAAATGCAGAGCTGGGGAGAACCCCTGAGTACGACCCATGTGGCCCCCAAACAACCGACGGAACAAAAAGTATTGTGGGGAAAATAAAAAGTACTGCCTCGCATATTCTCATGATACTGCACAGTCAGCCCGGGTAATCACTGGGTAAAACTGACCCTTTGGGTCTGCTCTCAGTGACTCAGGGATCCTCTGTGAGTCACTGATCACACAGCCCATTGTGGCTGTTACACGCCTGTGACTCTGTGCAGTCAGTGGGCTGCTGAATGAGGCCGAGGGGCGGAGGGGACAGAGAATGAGAGAGGGAGAGAGTGTGAGGGTAAGAGGGAAAATGGGCGAGAGAGACAGGGGGAGAGACCGAGTGTGAGACATAAGGCTGAGTGAGAGTGACAGAGGGAAGGAGAGAGCGAATGAGAGGGGAGGGAGGGAGGGAGAGAGAGAGAGAGAGAGAGAGAGAGAGAGAGAGAGAGAGAGAGAGAAAGAGAGAGAATGGAAGATGGAGAGAGAGAGTGAGAGAGTGTAAAAGAGTGAGTGAGAGAGGGAGAGAGAAAAATGAGAGGCAGGGAGTAAATGAGAGAGCAAGTATGAGATGTAAGAGTGAGAGAATGAGAAAGAGTGAGGGAGAAGGAGGGGGACTGTGAGAAATAAGAGTAACAGGAGTGAGAGAATGTGAAAGAGTGAGAGGACAAGAAAATGAGAGAGGGAGTGTGAGATAAGAGGGAGACAGAAGGAGGGAGAGAATGAGAGAATGAGAGAGGGAGAAAATGGGAAGGAGAGAGAGCGTGTGAGAGAGAAGAGTAAGTGAGAGAGGGAGAATGAGAGTCAGCGTGAGAGCCTTAGCTCTCTTAAGTGAGGGCGACAGAATGAGAGATGAGAGTGAGAGTGAGACAGGGAGGAGAGACTCAGGGGGGAATGCCTGAGGAGAGGGGAGTGAGTAAGAGTATGAGGGGGCACCTGCCTCTGAAGGCCCGGCTACAGTAGCAGGTGGACCTTGTGTCTGAAGAGGAGGTCGGTGTGCGGAGAACAGGGAGGCCCAAGGCCAGGCCGGGGTCCCTGGGAAGCACGGGGCTCACCTCGCAGATGTCCCTGAGGTGCTTGATGTACACGCGCTCAGTGTTCATGATCTCCTGCACCACGTTGGCACGCATCTGCCGCTTGCTCTCAGGGTGCGTGTGGCGGGCCCTGCCACTCACCGGCTGCTCCTCGCCCTGGGAGCTGCCTGAGTGGTCCGACAGCTCCTCCTGGTTGACGCGCAGCTGCAGGGAGCAAGGGGGTTTTGGGGAGCTGCATGGGACCTAGGGCACTGCCGTCCCGTCTCCACAGCTCAGGGAGGCAGCTGGGCCCGGCCGTGTCCTCAGCCACAGAGCCACGGCCTGCCCATCCCTCAGCACAGCAGTGGGGCCAAGCACTCGCTCCCGTCTGCTCAGGGAATTATTATTTTTTTCTTTTTGGGTGTCGTCCCGCATGGCAAAGCCTGGCAAGCTACCCGTGACGTAGTTGATATGCCAAACACAGTAACAAAAAGTCTCACAATGGAGACTTTACTGGGCCCGCTTGAGCAAATCGATGAACAACGGGAGGACAGTGACTGTTCAGGGTCACATCTTAAGATGCACAGGGGTTACTCCTGGCTCTGCACTCAGGAATGACTCCTGGCAGTGCTCGGTGACCATATGGGATGCTGGGAATCGAACCCGGTTCAGCTGCGTGCAAGGCAAATAGATGCCCTCTCTGCTGTGCTATTGCTCCAGCCCCGAAATAATTTTGTTTTTTTTTCTCTTGTTTTGGTTTCTGGGCTGACCCAGCAAGGCTCAGGGGTTACTCTTGGCTCTATGCTCAGGAATCACCCCTGGCTGTGCTTGGGGACCGTGTAGGATGCCAGGAATTGAACCCGGCTTGCAAGGCAAACACTCCCTCCCTCCCTCCCGCCCTCCCTCCCTCCCTCCCTCCCCACCCACCGTCCTATGGCTCCTTCCCATTCCAAGTAATCTGATTAAAGGGATGCTCAGTGCTGACGGAAACTAGCCCTCCACCCCCAAGGGCGCCCGCCGAAAGCAGCAAGCATTGCACACTTACTCTGACGAAGCTGGCTGGGAACCAGGCCTCTTTCTCCTCATTTCGGCCCCACCACCAGTCCTTGTTGGAAGCTTCCAGAACCTGGATAACGTCTCCCGCCTTGAAGCCCAGTTCCTGGTCGTCCATGGTCACGTGGTCCCACAGGGCTTCTGCGCAGACCACGCTGCCATCACTGATCAGCTGGAATGAAGCCAAGGGCAGACTCAGGGCAGTGAGTAGGCTAAGGGGTGAGGGCGGCCTGGACACTTGGAGAGAGGCTGTTTCAGCACTCCAGAGTGAGACTTTCACAGAGTGCAGGAACACAGGGTCTGACACAGCGGGATGCCACTCGGCGGGTCACAACAGGAAACCAGGAACCCCAAACCTACTTTTTTTTTTGCTTTTTGGGTCACACCCGGTGATGCACAGGGGTTACTCCTGGCTCTGCACTCAGGAATTACTCCTGGCGGTGCTCGGAGACCATATGGGATGCTGCAGATCAAACCTGGGTTGGCTGCGTGCAAGGCAAATGCCCTACCCGCTTTGCTATTGTGCCAGACCCCCAAACCTACTTTTAAGTGTGTTAATGGGAGTCAGAGAGAGAGAGAGAGCAGGGATACAGATACATGCCTCATGTGTGCTCAACCCTGGTTAGAGCCCCACTGTCTCCGCACTGGGTCCTCTGAGCCCTGCCAGGAGTGATCCTTGAGCACAGAGCTTGGAGTAAACTCTGAGCACTGTTTAGTGTGACTTGAAAAAAAAATCCTCAAAATACAAGTCCCAAGTTTCAGACTAGTGCCAGAGGGCAGTGGAGTGGCTTGTCTCATCGGGGTCATGAGCACAGTCAGTGGGACCCAGGGGACCATGAAGTACTGTGGACAGAGCCCATCCTGCAACCAAAGCCATGCACCAGCTTTTCAACCATCTTTCCCGTCACTGGAGGAATCTCTGAGAACCATCTCCTTAAAGTGGGCTGCCAGCAGAGGCAGGAAGTCCTCTGAGCAGCAGTTAGTATCGGTTCAGGTCCAGTCCTGTCCCTTCCCACAGACAATTATTCTCAGAGTATCTGCTAGAATAAGGCCAGGCATGTCCCCTTGCATATGAGGTTTCACAGGTGCTAACACCGGGGATTGCATTTCACACGATGAAGCTCCCTTCCCAACTCTGTCTTAGCACCAATTTGTTAAAGGGTCGAGTTTTAGTTATCTAGAAACTCCAGCCACACATGTCTCCGGGAATGTCAGCATCCAGCTACAGTAAGTCTCTCTACTCTGAGTTCTGGCCTGTAGCAAACACTGAGTGAGACAGACTCTGGGTGGGAGTGGGCACTGTGTGGCTGTGGGGGGCGGGGGTGTCATGTACCTCGTTGACTGCCAGCTGTTCTCCGCCGGGTGGCAGGAATCGGGGGTTACCCTGCCGGAGGTCCTCATAGCTATCGTCCTCCTCACTGCCGTTGTCATCCACCAGGGCAGAGGACTCAGCACCTCCATCCGAGGACACTACCAAAGAGAGAGAGAAACCGCATGGCACGGTTTGAGAGACACCGACTTCCAGAACACTGCTCATGACACACAACTCGAGCACATTCTAAGGAAATAAATTTTAGAATCACTTTTTGTTTTTTCTGGACCCACAGCTGGTGGTGTTCAAGGCTTATTCCTGGAGAGGCTTGGGGAACCATACAGGTACTAAGGATCAAACCCGGGTTGCCTGCGTGCAAAGCCAGTGCTTGACCTACTGTATTCTCTTCTGACCCCAAATGAAGCTAACACTTTGACCCAGCTCAGAGTAAGAAATTAGTAAAAGGATGACTGGTCTACTGCACAAGGGATTCCAAGGCACTGATGGGGATTATTAGATTTTTAGGCAATTCCACATTACACTATCTCCAAATATGTATTTTCCTTCCAAGCAGAAGCCACGTGGCACTCAGGAGAGAAGGGCACATTCCCAGGAGTGCTGCCAACACCATCCAGTGTCATTTTGTGAGCTGGATGGACTCTCTAAACTGGGCAAAGCAGTGCTCCAGAGAAGACATCAAAAACATAAACACAGATAACAATGGTTCTTATCAAGGTAACCATTGTGAAAAAAATTTTTTAAATCATTTTTACAAGTGTCCTGCTTCTAGTTAGTGTCACCAGATAGTGTAAGAGTCAAAGGTCCCAGCAGCCTCTCAAGGCACCTGTGGTCCCTCGAGTTGCTGGAGCTCACAGCAAGGCACCGAGCACAGAAACTGAGAGGCCCTTTGGGGGCGTGCCTGCAGAATTTTTGCACAGACCTCCTCGTAATGCAGAACCTCTCCTGGCACAATGCCATGCTCCCACCGGGTCTGCGGCTGAACTGAGGGCATCTTAGAAAGAGAATGTCCATGTGAGAGGACCCGCGAGGCTTCCTGAAGAGTTGCAGAGAGCTGGGATGGAAACAGATGCAGCCACTCGGTGCAGCACTGAGACTCACACAGCAGCACTTGGAGGAAAGGATTAGAGTGGGGTGGATGGGCTGGTGGGTGCCCTAACAGGAGGCCCTCAAAAGCACTGGGGCTGCTGTGTCTGGTTCTGAGGATAGAGTGTAGCGTGACCAGGAGTCCAGCATCCTAGAAAGAGACCCACCCTGAAATCCTGGACCAGGCCTCTGTGCTGGGGCCTCTTCCACAGGTCAGCAGCACTCGGAGCCACCTGGAGGACAGGCCTAGGGCAGTCAGGAAGCCTGTGAGAGGCTGGGAGAAAGCTCCTCACACCCTGCCAGTGCCTTCCAGAGGTTTAGAGCACCGTGAATGGCCCAGGGACAGTGCAGATGAGCTGTGTGCACATGTGTATGTTTGAGGTTGTGTGTGCATAGCAGGGCATGCACATGGGAAGGGGTTCAGGCCCCTCTCTTGGGGGTCTCCTCTGAGAGCAGGGAGGGCACTGCAGTGTGAGTGGGTCAGGGTACAGTTCGGCTGTCCTGCCTAGGAAGATGCCAGGCCTGTGTTTGTGGAAAGCCTAGTGATGGGGTGGGGGTGGGTTGACTTCTGCAACTGAAGGGACTTGCAGGTTCCACCACGATGCCCCCTGGGCACAGCACCTTTCTATTTCTCATTTCTCCTGTCCCCACATTGACTTCCCTTGTGATCCAAGAGTGTCTCCATGAGGCTGGACAGCGTCTATTTCTGTGTGCCAGTATCTAGCCCGGGTGATGCCTGGCACAGAGACACTCAGTATCTGTTTCTAACTGAACTACCAAGTGCCAACAGGGCAGTGAGGCTCAGAGAAGCGTCGCTGTTTCATGGCTACACAGGTGGGGCTGGAGGCGTAAGACAACCCCAGGTCTTCCTGTTGTCCCAGGACTTGGGAGAAGAATCTTTCAGCAAGTCTCTGTGCTCCCATCTGTAGGGCAGTGCTCCATGCCACTATATGTTACGCAAAGGCAGCTTCTCGTCAATAACAATTTCAGCATTTTCATAAGAAGTGACACCAGTGATCTACCGTGTCACACAGGTACCAAGGCTGCCGGAAGCAGATGGTGCATTTCTGAGACTGGCATTGTCTCTCCTGATGGGTGACCTGACCTCTCCAACTCTGCTCAGGAGCAGGCCCGTCAGCTCGGGCCAATGGCAGATCCTTCAAAATCACCACAGACTTCTTGGACTTCCGATCTTCAACTAAACATTAAGTTTAGTAACAGGGTCTTTTGATGGAGACATTTTCAGAAATGTCACAACCCCAGTGCAAACTCTCAAAGTGGAATCCATCACTGTTACAAGGGATGAACATCTAGTCATAAAAAAGTGAACCAAATTTCTTTCTTGATAAAAACCAAAGACTGAAAAACAAGGATTCAGCATGGACCTTGGGAATATTAAGGATATTCACCTTGTATAACAGAGCTCCAGAACTTTCCTTCTTGCAAAACACACTCTACCCACAGAACACTGATTCTAATTATGTGCCCCTTCCATCTTTGCAGACATTCTTTCTGTTTGAGGGCCACACCTGAAGGTGCTAAGGCCTTAACTCGTGGCTCTGTGCTCAGAGAGCACTCTAAATGGTGCTCAGGGTGGCAGGCATGAAATCTGGGTCAGTCATGTGCAAGGCAAGCACCCTACCTGCTGTATTGCTCCAGCCCTACCACATTTTTTTATTTTAAATTTTATTTTTATAAAGTTGTTCACAGTAATTTATTACATTTAACATTCAAACACCAATCTCACCACCATTGCATCTTCCCACCACCATCATGATCACGATCATCCTATTGTTCGTCGATTGCCTCAAGCAGGCACCAGTAACGTCTCCTTCGTACTACCCCTGAGATTTTTAAAAAGTGCCATATTCAAGGCTCCTTCAGGGTTAGGAGAACGAGACCTATCATTGTTACTGGTATTTGGCATATTGGGTACGCCATGGGGAGTTTGCCAGACTCTGCCCACTAGCATATTTTTAAAAAAATTTTTATTAGTGAGACACCATGAGGTACAGTTGTAGACTTACAAATTTTTGTGCTTGGGTTTCAGTTATACAATGATCAAGTACCCATCCCTCCACCAGTGCCCATTTCCCACCACCACTGATCCCAGTATCCCTCCCTCCCCCCATCCCCCCCATCCCACCTTGCCTCTGTGGCAGGGCATTCCCCTCTGTTCTTTCTCTCCTTTTGGGTGTTGTGGTTTGCAAAAGAGGCAATGGGTGGCAATCATGTTTGGTCTATAGTCTACTTTCAGCATGCTTCTCCCATCCTGAGAGGATCCTCCCAACACCATTTATTTCCACCACCATATTTCTAATGTTTCCACCCCAAATCCCAAATTGTGCCTTCCAAAGTGAACTGAAACAATTAATTTTGTATTGCTTGCTATGAATAATCTGCTAAAAATGGTCCAATAAAGTTCCCTTAGAGGAAAGTGTATAAAGATTGCTGAATTTCATCCTGGAGCCATTTAGCCCTCGTATAAGAGATTACAAACATGTTTGTTAAACCCAGTCAAGCGTTGTGTGCTACTCTTGGCACATCAGTAGTGTAGAGTATTAGAGGTCGCACCAGGAATTCTAAAATTTAGAATACAATTATACAGCAGACTCACTCATGGGTCAGGCCTATGTTGCTCTCTTCCAAGAGCTTTATTTCTGAGTCTCTAGATCTTGGCTGTTGATGAGATTACAAGGCGCCAGGGGCAGTTTGTGGGTGTGACTGCCAAGCTACTGGTAACCTTGGAAGATGGGGAGGAGGCCCATTCCTGCTCCAAGTGAGCTTGGAGATTTCAGTCATGGGTCCTGCATACGTGGGCCTACCACATTTTCTTTATCTATGCACCTGCAGATGGAAATGTAGGCTGTTTCTACCTCCTGGCTACTGTGAATGTGGGTATGAATCTGATGTTTTTTTCTTTTGCATCTATAGCCTGAAAAAGAATTGCTGGCTTATACGGTCATTCTAACTTTTTTGAACAAGCTTCCATAGTTTCTCACCTGTGTGGAAGGATTCGAATTTCTCCACACCCTCAAATCACATGATCTTTATTTAATGTGCATGGAAAGAACAACTTTGAGAATAAACTTGGGAGTATGGCACAAAGACTGCTGGCAAACTGCAATGATTTTGAAAACCCTAAACTCCTAGCAAAAGAAGATCAATCAAGCCTCCTCAAAGCTTCATCCAGGTTGAGTGACGTTTTTTGAGCTCTGCACACAAGGGCTAGCGACCATCCTGACAGAGGTATCACAAGTGCAACGTCTCCCAATGCAGAGGAAACATATTGACTGCAACCTCTTTGTTCAATCATCACAGCATTAAATCCTTCTGGAGTGGCCCCTGGGCACTGGATGTACCCACTTTTCTGCCCTGGCACTGTTGTCCCTATACAGTCAGAGGTGAGGGTGGTGCTCACACCCCCCCTTCCTTGCTGGGGGAACAGACAATTCTTCTGCAGCTCCATCCCCAGGGGTGTGGCAAGTTCCAGCACCACTGTTCAGGTTTGGTCAAATAGGTCTCCACAAAGATGCTATCATTTAAGTCAAAGAGAATAAGTCATTTTGGTTTTGATTTGGGGGTTTTGGTTGTTGTTTTAGGGCCAAATCCAGCAGTGCTCAGGGCTTACTCCTGGCTCTGCATCAGTGATCACTCCTGGCAGTGCTCTGGGGATCAACTGGGATGCCAGGGATCAAACCTGGGTCAGCTGCACCTTACCTGCTGTACTATTAATCCAGCCCCAAACAAGTAATTTTTAAAGGGTGTGCTTTAACAGCTTCCATGCACCTCAGAAAAGCAACCAACCTTTCTGATCCTGGATCTCACCTCTGCAAAAACCAGCACTCTGATCACTGGTTTTAAAGATGGCTTATCTGACAGGAAATATCAAAGGGCACCAGAATGGAAACTTATTTTCTAACACATGCTGAAGCATGAAGACTTCCTGGAGAAACTTGATCTATGCTCAGAGGGGGCAGGCCCAGCATGTAGCCTGCTGGGAATCCGGCTCAGATCATGCAAGTCTTTTTCTCGTTTGGTTTAACACAGTGAAGGGCTTCAGAAGCAGTGTGGCAGAATTTAAAAAACATTCAACTGGCAGGCCAAAGCTCATGGCGTCTGCCCTGGCACATCTCCTGGCTCTGCTGTTTGAGTCTGCTGTTTGAGTCTGCTGTTTGAGTCTACTCTCTGGAAAGAAAGCGCCCATCTCATCTGTACCCGGCCACTGGCTTCTTCCCTGGGGATTTCCCTAGACATGAGTCCATTCAGGGAAATTCCCACACTGACAAGAATCTGCTGACACTCAACCTCCTGCTGAAACACACACACACACACACACACACACACACACACACACACAGAGCCCAGCAATTTCTGTAACTCCTGGGGGCTACTGCTGTGTGGACCAAACCCTACACAGGAGCCTGAACGAGCATGACGCTGGGTCACAGAAACTGACCTGACCTTCAGGATCCAGTAGGGACATTTTCTCTCCTGCTTCACTAACAATGAAGGTTAAGCATCTCGGGTCCGACGGAGAACATAATAAACCCTAAACTAGACCACAAAAGCAGGTTCTTGATATGAGTTGGTATGGGGCAGAGAGGAAATATTTGACAGAAGTCTTCTAAGTGCTTCTCAGGCTTGGCCAGTGAGAGCGTCGTGAGGACCAAAGGCTGGGCCATGGTGCAGTGGGAGAGAGCCGAGACCTTGCACGTAAAGGACCCGGGCTAATCTCCAGCAGTGGGAGAGCACTTCAGGCGGAAGTTACTCAGATGCTCCTACACAGATTTGTTCCAGGACTTGTTTTCCTTTTGCTGCCTGTTCATGCAGCCAGTCACAGGTTGGAAAATACTAGTTTACTCTAAAACTCGCTGCTTTAGATACTATCGGAGAGATCGTACATTGGGGAAGATACTTGCCACACACACAAGGGACTCAGGATTCATCCCCGGCACCATACACGGTTCCTGAGTTCTCCAGGAGTGATCCCTAAGTACAGAGTCAGGAATAAACCCTGAGCATTGAGAGGTTTGGTCCCCCAAACCAAAACAACTGAAAGAAAATTCCTGCTTTAAAACACCAGAGAATGATCTTCTCACCTAAGTTTATTTCTCCGCCCAGACAAATTGCCCCCAAAGCAGCAGACCCCTCACTCCTTCAGCCCCAGAGCTCTCACTCATTCCCTAGGGTAGAGTCCAGGACTTGGGGTCTCTCCTCTCTCTGCTGCTGCCCCCGCCCTTTACATGAAGCATTTGTCTCTGATGTTTAGGAAGCACAGGAGGCTTTCCTTTTTCAGAAGAGCATCACACTTCTCTACTGGTGTTAGATTTTCACTGCTGACTATAGTATTATAGTCACTTATTTCTAGGTCTGGATGTCATTTCTCTGACTCTTCTCTGCCAGGTTCTCCTCGGGCCCGAAGCCATACTTTTGTGTCAGTGTAAGTGGACTTCAACAAGGCACCAAATGTCTTTCATTGTTTGAAGATTTAAGATGTCACTGACAGGAAAATCACTACCATGATTCATAGAGACTTTCACACGACTTCCCATAAATTGAATTTTTCAGTCTTTCAAATCTACTGGCTAGAGGTTAAAGGGCCCTGACACAACCACGCTGGCCTCACCACTGCTTCACTGGCTCACCACAGCAAAGCTCCGGTGGGATGCTCACTTCCTGCCTCAGTCTGACATGCGCTCAGGACATGTGGCAGCCAAAGTCCATCAGGACCCAGCTCGGGTCCCGCCAGTCCTGACAGCAACTTTGGGCTCCACAAACGCTCTTCTTACTTGTATCTGAAGCCATCCCAGGAGTGTTCCCTCTTCATAAAGGTTAAGAGGGGTCGGGCCCATCAATATGCAGGTCCTGGAATGCTGTAAAGGCAGGAGGAGGCCCCAGAGCAGACAGTGGCCAGCCGGGTCTCCTGGGAGCTTCAGCTCCCTCCCAACACCCCCAAGAATGCGATATCGGACACCCAGCTCCCTCCCGAAGAGTCCCAGCAGTGACACTGGCCGTGCAACCCAGTGAGTTCAGATCTGGCCTCCTGGCCATCCCAAAGTCCTCAGAGTCTGGGCTCTGGCTCGTGGCCTGCAATCCACTTTCCCCTCAGAAGCCACTGAGGCTGTTTGGGGCCCCTCTCCCTGCCTGCTCTCTGGCAGCTCCCCAGGTCTCCTCTGGCCAGCAAGCCCCAACACTGCTTTGCAGCTACACCATTCCAGAGTCAGAGCCTGCAGGTGTTGCAAACCATGTGGACAGCAGTTTCTTCCTGTCCACCAAGCTCTGTGCTGTGGATCAGTGGTACCTTGGGCTCCTGCACCTCACAGGATCATTACTTGCAGTGGAAAAATTGTGGCTCAAAACAACATGGACAGAGCCAGAGTGATAGGACAGCAGTTACAGCGTTTGCCTTGCAATGTGGCTGAGCAATGTAGCTGATCTGGGTTCGGTCCCTGGGACCCCATATGGCCCCAGAGCCCAGGCGGGAGTGAAGTCTGATACCTGGTGTGATGGGGTTGAGATCTGAGGTCGGGTAAACCATACACATGGAATTTGATCATGGCTGATTGTAAAGTTGAGAACTATGAATAACTTTAAAAAAAAAATCATGGAATGCTGCTGTCCAGTGCGGGGCTGCATGGCCTCTGCCACAGGACCCTGCTGCCACCATTTCCACCTCACAATACTGCCACGGGCAGTGTTGGCATCCTGCTCCTCCCCGGCCCTGACATGGGCAGTCCTGGGTTCCTGGTGTGGCCTGTCCATCACACAGACACAGCTTGAGCCATGAGCTTGTGGGACACATCCAACCGTGATGAAGGACAGAAGAGAGGCATGGACGAAGGGTCTGTCCACACAGGGGACAGAGTTCTGCCCTGAACCTCCCCTGGCCTTTGCTTAGGTGTGGGCTGCCCCCAAACTCAGCTGCAGAGGAGCAATGTGGAGGGAGGAGTCGCAGGAACCCTGTGGACCTGCCACTGGTGTGCAAGATAAGCAGCTGACAGCTCTGCTCTTGCTCCACTGAGCAGGGGGGATCTGAGAGCCATGGGGCCTCAATGCTCAGCTGACCCGACACTTGCGGGCAAGTCAGTCGAAATGTAGAAATCACCGCACCATGTGTTCCTCCCTTGCTGCACTCTTGTCAGTAGAATCAAGCCCATGCTGGCCTTGTTTTCACAACCCAGCACATAGAGAAACCTGACCAGCTCCTGGTCTGCTTTCAGCCAGCGCAGGAAACCAACCAAAACAAGTAGCTGCGCCAACTGCCAGCCACATCGCTACACTGCCCCCCCACCCCCGCCTGTCAGCCTTCACTCTGATTCTTGTTTATCTCAGCCTAAGTACTGTACTGATTGCCAGCAAAAGCCAGAAACAAGGTGTGTGTGTGTGTGTGTGTGCGTGTGTGTGTGTGTGTGTGTGTGTGTGTGTGTGTGTGTGTGTGTACATGCATGCCGCCGCACTGGATATGCCTAGGGCTTACCCCTGACTCTGCACTCAGGAATCACTCCTGGCAGGGCTCAGGGGAGACCATATGAGATTCTGGGGATAAAGTCCAGGTTGGCCACACGCAAAGCAAATGCCCTCCCTGTGGTATTACCACGCCAGTCCCAGAAACATGACATTCTAGAAGCCCTGCCATGTCCACGTGCAGCAGACAGCTCTGATCTGAGGAAGACTTTCCCCTTCTTAATTCTTCAAAATCACATATAACTTCTAGTGTAAGCAGACCACATTCCCTTCTCTTACACAGCACTAGCCCAGTGGACAATACTCACACAAATACTGACATCAGGACATGATAAACAGTGAAGCAACACCCAAACACTGGGTAGCATCACTTTTGAAAACGCCATATATTATTTTTTTGAAAAAGCAATTCATAGCCTCCAATCTGAACTCTCCCAAATCAGCAAGGACAACTTTTCTATAACCTAACAATAAACTTCTAAATAAAGGAAGTTCAAGTAACAGAAGTAAAAAAAAAAGGTTCATAAAATTCAGCTCTGTAACTGAAGAGGTGCCCGTGTCTGATTCTCCTTATCTCCCACTTTATGCTAACAGCGGTACCATAAACAAATCCTATTTCTCTGACGTTCCCCCTGTCACTGCCCAGTGCCCTGAGGACCCAGAGCTGGTCGCAGGCAGCCGGAGTTGGGAGTCTGCACCCAGCATCCTGCTCCTCACACATACCCATGAGTAGGCTCTCGAGACTCCAGAATCGTGTTATTTCCTCCCGAGCCACCATCCTCCGGTCGGAGCAGCAGCCACAGTTGAAGCCAGGCTGGGATGTGACGAGCGGCACGGAGCCCCGCTCTCAGCAGCAGCGGAAACAGCAGAACTGCTTATTCACTGCCCGGCGCTGTGCTCAGCTCAGACAGCACGGGCTGGGAGGAAGCCGCCCCACACCAATCCCCCACGCTCAGAGACCCTCAGGTGGGGCCCCAGCCGCGGAGCAAGCGGCTACAGAGCGTTTGCTGCTGCTGCTGCTGCCCTGCCAATCCCTCAGCCGGACTGGACCTCAGCTACTCTGGGAACGCCTCAGTTTCAGGGGGAGAAAAAGGAGAGAGGTCGCAGGGTTCAGACCAGAGCTGCGATTTCACATGACAGCATGATGAAAACTTGTCATGAGCAAGCCGATCTGGCAGATCATGTCATTGTAACAGAGAATCTTATCAGCCACAGATGGAATCACTTTCAAAAGACTGTTTAGAAACAAATTAGGTTAGGCTGGGGAGTGGCCCAAAGGGCAAACATGCAGCCCCCCACTCATCACAGGCACGTGTTTTCTTTCCCAACAGCTCTGGAGAAGAACCCCACCATCTTTTAAAGTAAAAGAGATATTGTACAGCAAGTAGGGCACCTGCCTTATACACAGCCAACCTGGGTTTGATCCCCAGCACTCCATGTGATCCCCTGGGCCCCTGCCAGGAGTTGAGTCCTGAGTGCAGAGTCAGAAGTAAGCCTTGAGCACAGCCAGGAGTGGCCCCCAAATAAAACAAATATATATGATCTCTATGTAAGTTAAAAATCTACATATAAATTGTGTGTGTGTGTGTGTGTGTGTGTGTGTGTGTGTGTGTGCTGGGGAAGTGACTGAGAGACAGTGCCTTTCTGCACCCCATGCTCACCTGCGCATGGCTGCAGGGTCCTGGCACACACAGGATAGGCACAGCTGCCCTGGTGCCCCAGAGCTGGGGCACATGAGTGCTGGAAACACAGCATACAGGCACCCGGTGACAGCTCCCCAGGGTGAGACAGAGGCAGAAGGAGGGCAGAGGAGAGAGGGTGCAGCAGTCGCCATGCAGAGCAGCAGGGGAAGAAGGAGCAGAGTGGTGCGTGTCTGTGATCCTTCCGTCACTCTCTGGGTCCTGCTCAGCCAGGGAGCTCGCTGGCTCTGTTCACGCCAGCACTGCTGGGAAGGAAGAATTCTGGCAGGAAGAAGGGGCACCCGGACTGAGACCGGGGGGCCAAGGAGTGGCATACAACTGCTGGGTCGGAGGGAAGCTGTGGGTCCCAGCTCTTCTATGGCAGCATGGAGGGCACCTGCGGTCCGTGTGGCTGAGAACTCCCAGGAAACTTCGCTGGGGCAACACCAGCGCGCTCTTTAAGGAAATGGAACACTTGGACTGACAGATGAGGAGCGAATGAAGACCAGAGAAAGGAGAGAGTGAAGAGCACACAGCTGAACCGCAGAGACAGAGCAGCGGGCAAACACTGGGACCCCTATGCACCTCCTACAGCACCTGGGTCCCAGCAGGAAGGAGGCAGTGACTCCAGACGGCTCTCACTTTCTTCCTCTATTTTTCTATTTCGGTTGTGGCTTAAAAATCTCGGATTTTCCAAGAGAAACAGATCTCTTTGCCACAATTCCTGATTGTCCCAGGACAGATTTGCTCTCACTTTTCACTGGTGGCTAGCACAGTCTATTACCCAGAGACTTGCCCCAAACCCTGTGACTGCAGGCTCCTGAGTAAAAGGCATTCACCAAATCAACTACTGCACACGTGCAATAAGACAGAGAAGAGATTAAAGGACAAAAACTGCATTTCAAGGCCTCATCCCAAAGGACATTGACTAAACAACCTTTCAAGGTATTTTTGGAAGAAGCTACAGAATAGATTTGATTTTAGACATTATCTCCTCCCCCCAAATGCACCTATAATTGCCAATATAATACTGTGAATATAGAACACTGGATGAGGAAATGTATTGCAGTCAAGGGGGGAGGCCTAGATCTCCCTTCATCCCATTGTTTAGAGAAGTGAAGGACAGAGAAGGAAAAATATCAAGGAGGAAAGACGGGCACAGGGAGGAATGGGGGAACAGGCATCAGGATTTCAGTTATTTTATAGGTGAGTGGTGTAGCCACATATCCCAAAACACAGACCCAACAAAACGGAAAACATGAGTTCTAAGCTGCAACCACTGAAACCCTGTAATATGCCTGTCAAGCTGACATGGGGAGGGGTTTGGGGAACGAAGGGATCACGGGAACACTGGTGGAGGGAAGTTGACAATGATGGTGGGATCGGTATTGAAATATATCATGTGCCTAAAATTCAACTATCAAAAACTTTGTAAATCACAGTTCTTTAGCATTTAAAAAAATACTGCAAATAAAACCAGAAGCCTAATTAAAGAGAAACCCTAAAATCCAGCAGCTGGGTCAGGGTGGAGGGAGAGGGCAGGGTAAGGAGACAGCTCAAAGGGCCAACGCAGGCCTGTGGGCTGAGTGTCAGCACTGCAGGGTCCCCGAGTCCCACTTGGCTGATCATCACACATCACTGGGCTGCATGGAGTCATCCAGGCCCATAGCAGCAGGAAGAGGGCCCAGGGGCCAGGCTCTGCGGGGGAGTCTCTCACCCCCACTCACACACTGGTCCTGTCAAGGCAAGACACAGATGCTATACAGTTGATCAGAACCGGGAAACTGAAAATCAGCCTTACTGGCAACACCACACACTCAACTTCCAGCAAAGGGATCAGACTGACCCATCAGTGGAGAAGTCCCCTGAAACCTACATTAGTCAGAGGACAAAGAACCCCCCATGGAAGATGACTGTTATTTTTATTGTAGAGCGAGAAAAACTACTTCCACTAGCCAGATAGCCCCGAGACTCAGATCCATACTCTATGGGACAGAAGCACCAGTGCGTGAGCAGGGAGGCAGGAAGCAACACTGCAAATCAAACCAGCCTGCCAGGCTGCCGCACCCAGCCTGGTCTTTACTGCATCCGACCTGCAGTGAGTAATGCTCCCTCTGTCCTGGGCACAGACCTTCATACCAGTTTCCCCGCTTGCTGCTGCCTCGTCAAAGCAGAAGACCCCCCCCCCACCACAAAGCCGAGACCCCCCAACCCAACACTGTCCAAGGAGCTCTGTCCCCACAGGCTGGAATACAGTTCTGTTCCCATGAGCACTGGAGGATGGAGTCACATGATTACTTGGCCCAACACTAGGGTCAGTTTGAGAAACTCACCCAGAATCCAAGGAGCCCCTCCTGCTAGCTGCATTGAGCTGAAGTCCCAGCTCCACGGACTAGCAATGACTGCCCAAAAAGAAGAGGCCCTTGCAGTGCTCTCTGCTTGGTGGCTACAGGCAGGAGTGGGGAGGGCCTTCCAGGAAACCATCTGCTTTGTCTCTCAGTTTCTCTGCATGCTGCCATGGCCCTCAGCAGAAACCACGTGGGTCCTGAGCAATCCCTTTAGGAAACGGGTTTCTGATCATAAGTGCACAGCTACACTGGGTTCAGCATACTGCACTTTCATGCATACAGAGTTGCCACCGGACGCCACCACAGTCTGCTGCCAGCCTGTGCTTGGTCTCCTGGGATCACAAAAGGGGAGGCCCGTCATCCAAGCACATGTAAAATGGAGCCAAGTTATCAGGACACATCGCCCTGGTCCCTCAGACTGTTCTCTGGAAAGTGATAGAGAAGTGTCCTCTGTGCCTTCACAGCGCTGGTCAGTCTGGGGTCAATGGTCTGCACAGAGAAGGATGGAAGATGTGTCCACAGCAGCTGAATGAATCTTCCCATCAGCCCCATCTTCTCCATGCAAAAGTCTCATAAAAAATGGCTCCAGCATGACCAGAGCAATAGTACAGAGGGTAGGGTGCTTGCCTTGCATATGGCTGACCCAGGTTTGATCCCTGGCATCCCTTATGGTCCCCTGAGCCTGCCAGGACTGAAGTCTGAGTGCACATTTACTAAATCCTGAGCACTGCTGGGTGTGGTCCAAAAACAAAAACTGAAAAGAAAAGAAAAAAAATGCGTCGGGGCTGGAGTGATAGCACAGTGGGTAGGGCATTTGCCTTTCACACAGTAAACCCAGATTCGATTCCTAGCATCCCATATAGTTCCCCAAGCATTGCTAGGAGTGATTACTGAGTGCAGAGCAGTGCCAGGAGTAACTCCTGTGTATCGCTGGGTGTGACCCAAAAAGCAATAAAAAAAAAAATAAGCTTCAGCTGAAATACCATTCCTTGTCCTGGACTAGCACTTGTTAACGAGCTCCTAATGCATACAATTTTTTTCTGAAAATAAGATGCTAACAAGTGGCAGATGGTGATTTCTTCTGTCCCCAACAAACACCTTTTTTAGGCCCAGACACATGTTGCCTCTTTCCTGAATTTACTGATGCCTCTGGAACCTTAAGATACAAGATGCTGGGTCAGACTCACAAGAGCAAACTATGAATTAGAGGAATCTGATCTTTATTTTTGTGTGAGTTTAAAAAAGTACTGATCAGGGTCTGGTCTTCGAAAAGACCCGGACCACGATGAATATGATGTTCAACAGAGTCATCTGAGGTGGCTGTGACATCAGGAAATGCTTGGCCACACTTGGTGCCCCTCATCAGACCTTCTTAGGAGGCAAAGAACGGGACTGGTGCAGAGAGTGGGTGATGGCTCTGCAGGGAGCGGTGGGGTCCAGGTAACCCCCAGCCCCACTAGGCCAGCAGAGCTCTGCCTCCTCAGGCCTGTGCACTGAACTGGGCCTCCTGAGCACGGCTGGGGATCCCCTCCACCCCACCTTAAAAATTTAAAAAAAATTCAAAATGAGCGTCTGCACTTTCCTATCAGTATGATCTTCACTACCCACAACTTCAATGCTGTTTAGCCAAAAATACACTCTTGTCTCCTCTCCCCGCTGCCTGCCCACTTTCTCATTAGACATTTTCAAGACAGCACACTTAGCTGTGTGTAGGGACCACAGGCCTGCAGGGGTGATACAAGCCAGAAATCAACACGGGGGCCCCAGGCACGCAAAGCACGCTCTCCGCCCTCTGCGCTATCTCCCCATATTCCAACTCTCAAATTCCTCACATTCATAAATCAGGAACTGAGTGCAGGCTTCTGATGACTGTCTGCCAAGTGCCTAGATTTGCTTGGAAACAATTTTTGTCCTCCTTTAATAATTTTTAATACATACACACATATATATATAATTAAATTTTTGGCGGTACTACAAACCATATGTGCCAAGTGTGTGTGCCACTGCTGAGCCACATCTGAGTCCTTAATGCATTTCTTTTTTTCCTTTCCATGTCCAGCTTCTGAGAACTGGACAGTATGAGATATGGCCCTGCTAGTCATTTTACTTTTTAACTCTTGAGTTTGGTTTAGGAATATTTGCACCAAAACAAGTTTTACATCTAAGAATTTCTTAACTACTGGAGGGTAACTTTGCGAGTTGACTGACATTTGTTCCTTTGATGACCTCTTTTTCCTATTTTTTCTTTTTCCTTTGGGGCTACACCTGGTATGCTCAGGGGTTCTCTTGGCTCTGCACTCGGGAGTCACTCCTAGTGGTACTTGGGGTGCTCTATGGGATCAAATCCTGGTTGGCCGTTGGCCGGTGCACAGCCATGCCGTACCTGCTGTACTGCGGCCCTTCCCTAAGATTACACTTTTTTCTGAAATGGACCAGAACACTGTGTTCCCTTTCAAATACACTCTTGATCAGCCAGATAAGGCATGAAATGCCAGTTAGGGCAACAGCTGTTGTCGCTAACAGCCCCGAGGAGGGGCAGGTGGAGGTCTCAGGCCCTGCTCCAGAATCGCAACGCTTGCTCCTTCTCCTGCTTGCCAAACTCCTGCACTCTCCTGCAGCAGGTGCAGATGCGCTTCCCCGTAGCAGCCAGGGAAGCACTTCCATTGCAGCTGCTTGCCTGAAGCCAACGCAAACCAATCATGGTGTCTCACAAATCCAGACATCCCCGGTCCCGTGTGCCTTGGTGTTAGAGGGCAGAGCAGGAGAGGGGTGAGGAGAAGGGAACCAGACAGGCATGTGACCCTTTACAACACTCAAAGATCTGGGCCACCGAGGCAGAACTCTCCCAGGAAACTATCTCAAGAGGTGCTAAGCAAATAAGAGCCAATTGTCTATTTCTTTTTTCTTTCTTTTTGGTTTTTTGGGACATACCAGCATTTCTCAGGGATCACTCCTGGTGAGACTCAGGGACCAGATGGGGTGACCAGGTGAGCTATGTGCAAGGCAAGCACCCCACTTGCTGCACTATGGCTCTGGGCCCTGATTTTATAGTCTCTACTTTTTGAATCCACAGATAGTTTTTAGCAAGATACAGTAAAAGATTAATACACACTGGAACACAAAACTCATGGTGCAGTTGGAATAACTTCAAAGACACCACAAAGGTATCTCAATTCCTGCTACTGCATTTCTTCCTTTCAACAAACCAAACAATCAGGAGTGCCCAGGTAATATTCTGGGGCATCATTAGATTATCCCTGAGCTCTGTGTCAAGGGCCCATGGCATCTTTGAGAACTCACAGCACCTTGCTGAAGTGCACAGACGTAAGTTCAAATCCCTGATGCCCCAAATGAACCTGGGGTCCTGCTTGGACGCCGGCAGCTCTGTGAGCTCTGATTCCTGGCACCCCAGACAAGCGTGTGTGACACCAAAGAAGGGGCAAGACCCCAAAGCTCACAATCACTAGAAAGGTGTGAGTGCCATGGCCAGGAGGTGTGAACTCTGAGGCATGTGTATGAGCCTCACAGTGACCCCAGAGAGCCCCACGAGCCCCCATTACAGTGTCTTCCTACACCCGTTCCCCAGCTTCCCAGCTGAAAGCCTCTGGGAAATATCACAGCCAGTGTCCCCTCGGCTGAGGCCCCTGTGACCCCCACAGCCATAGTGTCTTCTCAGCTGAGGCCCCTGTGAGCCCCGCACAGTGTCCTCTCCACTGAGGGTGACTCCTGGCCAGCACATGTGTAAGCTACAATGAGCTGGCAGAGTCAGGCCCATGTGTGACTCCATCACTGCACCGGCAATACTGATGACAGCAACAGTGAGGAGGGGGGGAAGGACCAAGAGAGAAGGGGAGGGAACCGAGAGGAAACCAAAGAATGAAAATGGGCAGGCGGGCGCGAGCCATGCCTCTCTGGCACACGAGGGCAGACATGTTCTCGCTCTGCAGCGAAGCACAGACAACCTGAGCTCCGCACGCCCCAGAGAGGTCAGTGGTGTGTCTGAGATGGAGGTGCTGGCCAGTGTACGTCCCTCAGGAACGGTGCAGACTTGGTCCCCTCCTCCCCTCCTCAGCCCCTGTGAGCCAGCAGGTGCCTTCAGCACTCAGGGAGCCTGGCAGCGAGTAGACGGCCCGCTCCCTGTGCACATGGGGCACATGGCACCAAGATCCCCTGTCATGGACAGCACAGTGGCCCTCGAGGGCTAAGGAGTCTACCGAGGGACAGAAAGGGGCAGTGGCTACTTCCTGACCTCCAAGGTGAGTGAGTAAGAAGATAGCCTTGGCGGCAATCATCAGATGGAACAGGACTATTCCCTTGGGATCTGCGAGGTCCAGTTAGCAAAGAATCCATATGCCGCGGGAAGGGAGACAGCGATGGGGCTGGCTGTCGGGGCAGGGTGAGCCCAGACCCAGCCAGAGTGCGCCCTGCCTCGCTGGGTTGCTCACACTCTGGAGGACTGAAATATGCCCTCATCTGCTTCAGTTGGGCTATCGCTTAATCCAGGGCTCATCTGGAACTAATCAGAGTGGTTTCTGTTTGTTTTCAAGCAACAAAGACTAAGGAAATAAAGCTATTTTTGCCCTGACCAAATGAAAAAAATAAATCTAGTGGCCAGAGTCATAGTACACAGGGTGCATGCCTTGTACATGGCTGACCCAGGTCTAATTGCCGGCACCCCATGTGGTCCCTGAGCAGCATCAGGAGTGATTTGTGAGTGCAAAGCCAGAAAAAACCCTTGAGCATCACCGGGTATGGCCCCAAGCCCCCATCCCCAATTAAGAGAGAAATCTAAAACATTTTAGTGAATTTTTCTAACTTTAAGATTTTACATTTCCCTCTCTTCCCTATGTTATAGTATCCTCTGTAACTCTAAATAAATAAATCAAACATTCTGATTATATGTAACATTACTATTGCTTTCAAAAGCATCTCATGGAAATAAGCACTTTTTGCAAGAAGAGACCCCAGTGTCAATTTCTGGCACTGCATGTTCTTTTACGCACCTCTGGGAGCAATCCCTGAGCACAGAGCTAGGTGCAGCCCCGAGGAACCTCTGTGTAACCCAAAACAAAAAGAAAAAGAAATAAATGGTTATACTGACACGAATGAACTGTAGAAATTAAGCCGATGCAAATCTTAACATAGTAGCAAAACAAATCTTTTTAAATTGCTCCTATGATTTATGGGGAATTTTCTACCATAAAAATCAGAAAACCAACATAGATAAACAAAGTTGTTAAATTCCCTCCAAACTGTAAATCAGCAACTCAACTCCCTTTACCCTAGCTTTTCTCCGAAAGGTGAACCAAGAAAAAAAAAAAAGGCTGTTGACAAGGTCAACAATCTGACCCTGGCATCCAATCCGATGGGAACTGTTTACCCACTGGCTTGTCTCATTCCCTTCTGAAAACCTCTAACACTGGTCACTCCAACCTCGACAGCTGGGCTTCCCCTTACCTGTCTGGCTCTTCCCTTTCTCGCTTCTGCAAGAAGTTTCCTGCCACTGGTCCCTACATGTCATTGATCCACTCCTGTTTCTCACCTCTCCCCACCCCCCAATGTTAATTTTCCCCTCCCAAAGCTTGGAAACCACTGATGCTCTTGCGGTCTCACCTCTTGCCTGGGTCTCCTTCCTTCAAGTCAGACCTGAAGCTCCAGGGCATGGAGAAGGCATTTGTGCTCACCAGGCGCACTGGGGTCTCTGGACTCCAAGTGTGTGAGGTAAATCAAGCCTCGACTCAGGGGCACACTCCACTGCCAGCACCCAAAAGGTCCAGAGAATTAGTAGAAGCACCAACACCTCTGTCAAGCTCCCGGTTTCTGTCCTCTAGGTGAAGCAACAGACTCCTCCCTCTCCAGGCGGGCCTGCAATCTGGCCAGTCAGTGATCTCTCTCCAAAATACAAACCTGACCATGCAGGCCAGGAGAAACGCTTCAGGGGCTCCTGGTTACTCCTGAGACATAATGTCTAAGCCCTAAGCCACACAGGCAGGGTCTTCTAGTTAACGATAATGGTCTGGTCTCCGGTCTAGACCCACCGATGGGGAAAAAAAAGTCAGAAAACAATGAAACTCCCTGTCCATGTCATAAACAACTTAAGGTAAAAAACGCATACAGGTACAACCCACTCATCTTCACTATCATTCAGAACCAGAGGCGTTGGGACTACACTCATCTAGCTGGAATCCTGCATACTTTTGTGCACAGCCCACACCCAGAACGCGCCAACTAGGATTTCCAGTTCCATGTTCCTTAAAGCAGCAACCAGATGCACGGTCCAGCCTTCTGTGCGGAGAGGCCTGGTCTTTCTGTATCCCCACAGCTGCCAGTTCTAATCTGCTCTCCTGGGTTCCTGAGCCAAACATAAACCTACTGCAGGCAGCCCGGCATCACTGGACCGTTCCAGACTTCAGGCTTCACATGTTGTCTCATTCCAGTTCATGGTTCATGGTTCCAGTTCGTCTGTCTACATCTAGTAAGTTCCATGCTGTCCTAAGAACCCCAGCCGCTACTCCCAGGGTTGGACTGGACCCCTGGGCACTGAGAAGGATGCAACTGTGAACTCTCAGCAGGCTCATGCCTGGCTCAGCAGGACCCGAGGCTCTGGGGCACCCAAGTCTGCCGGGCAAGCCTGCTCTGGGACCTTTAAATATCCTCTCTGTTCTCTGCACTCGCCTTAGTATGTGCTGTTCTCATCACCTGGAACACCCCTCCCCCAAGCCCCCACAACTCCGCCAGCTCCCGTTCATCTCCCATGCTTCATCCATTCTCTTTGGTTCTTGGCTACCCGGTCTGAGGTACATGATTTGTTCACACATACCTGGAGTGCTATTACACTGGTTATCCAGATGTGCCTCACATCTGAGCACAAGGAGAGTCCTCTGCCTCCAGGACAACAGGGGCAGGTCCATGCATATGTACAAGAATGGACATGTGTATATCACACATGTTAGGGGGTGCACAGACACATAAATACTAAGGGCACAGAAACATAAATGCACAGGAGAGAAATGGACACATACATACACACACATAAGGGAATGGAGACATACACACACAAGAGAAATGAAAACGTACATACACACATGGGAAATAGACATAATAAACACATAAGGGAATGGAAATGTACATACGCACATGTAGGGAACAGACATGCACATACACACACATAGACTAACAGACACGCATACACACACAGAAACAGAAAAGTGGAGCTAGTCGGATAGCACAGCAGGTAGGGCGTTTGCCTTGCATGTGGCTGACCCGGGTTCGATTCCCAGCATCCCATATGGTCTCCTGAGCACCACCAGGAGTAATTCCTGAGTGCAGAGCCAGGAGTAACCCCTGTGAATTGCCAGGTGTGATCAAAAAAGAAAAAAAAAGTGCATACACACATAAGAATAGACACCTCTACACACAGGAATGGACACATGCTTGCATACAGGAACAGATATGCAGAGATCTGAATGGACACACATTCATAAGGAAATGGACGTGAATATGCATACATATGAACACACGTGTGTGCACATGTACAGGAATGATGTGTCGATCCAGGCCCCACAGCTCACCCTTAGCCTCCCCTGCCTCTGAACAGTTCCTGAGCATTGCTGTTCCCTGGGTCCCCAAGTCCATTATCCTCTCAAGGGTGCCCACCTCACAGAAAGGCCGGACACACTCACTCTGACAACCAGTGTCAGTTCCCGGACCATAAGGAATAAAAACAATACAGGCGTGAGGACATCGTCTCAGTTCTGGGCAGCACACACATCAGTGTAGGCCAGGTGAATAAAGGGGGATGGGGTGCAGGCATGAGGAAGAGTGATGTCTCGGGGGCTGGGACACTCGCGTGCATGACACTCTGACAAGGGTGTGATCCCCAGTACCACCTATGTTCCCCGAGCCTGCTAGGAGCGGTCCCTGAGCACAGAGCCAGGAGTAAGTGCTGAGCACAGATAGGTGTGGCCCCCAAACGAAAGCAAATAAAACGGACATCGAGCAGTAACACACACTCAGACTTAAAATCACCAGATATTAAGGATGGTAAAAGGTCTCAACACACTTTCTCTGAGCTACACTAACCTCACGCCTGTACGTGAGCAGTTCCTATATTTCCCACCCTTGCATAAGCAGGCACAAGGGTGACTGATGGATGCCAAGGGCCTTACTGTGGGGACAATGCCAACCCCAGAGCCAGAACCAAGGCCTGGCCTGCCAGGCTCTGCCCCCTGGTGCAACCTTTCCTTCAATGCCATTCCTTCAGCACTGTCACTGACATCAGCAAGGTGATGCCCGTGCCCCTTCAATAATGTCCTGGGAAACTGCCTAAGTGTCTCCCCAGGTCTCTCCAGGCTGCTCTTGGATACTCAAGCAGGTGTGAAGTGGAGAAGGGGTGGTGCATCCTGGTGGTGTGCAGTGTCTATCAGAAGCCAGGTCAGATTCTGCAGTACCAGAGACAAGAAGTCCGCTCACAGGAGCCCAGCAACCAGAATTCCGGCTCTCAGGAGCCCAGCATCCAGGAGTGGGGCTTGCAGGAGCTCAGCATCCAGGAACAGGGCTCGCAGGAGCCCAGCATCCAGAATCCCAGCTCTCAGGCATGGGGCGAGCAGGAGCTCAGCATCTAGGAGCGGGTTTGCAGGAGGCCAGCATCCAGGAGCTGGCCTGCAGGTGCTCAGCTTGAGGAGCTCAGCTCGTGGAATCCTGGGTTTATAGGAGCTTGGCTTGCAAGAGCCCAGTTAACAGGAGCTCAGGTTGTGGGGTTCTGGCTTGCAGGAGCCGGGCTTCCACATCTCGGGTACATGAGCTTCCCAGCCTGTCCCTGCAGAAGGCCTAGTGCAGGCCGCTTCTTCACAGTGCAGAAGGAACAGAAAAAGTGGCTACAGGGTCATGGGACCATGTCCCAGGAGGACACAGCGATGCTGGGAGTCTCTCAGCAACAGTCCACTTATTCTTGAGGCCAAAGGTTGAACTGATTTCATCAAGGTGTCATTTATTGTCAGAAATTTCTAATCCTTATGCCTAACAATTCTAGTGGTAGAATACCCCAGCAAAATCAAAATATCAACCTGAATGTAACAGGTAAATTTTTTACGTTAGCTTTTGGGCCTGGAGAGATAGCACAGTGGGTAGGGCATTTGCCTTTCAAGCGGCCAACATGGCTGACCCGAATTCAATTCTTCCGCCCCTCTCAGAGAGCCCGGCAAGCTACCGAGAGTATCTCGCCTGCATGGCAAAGCCTGGCAAGCTACCCGTGACGTATTCAATATGCCGAACACAGTAACAATTGTCACAATGGAGACGTTACTGGACCTGCTCGAGCAAATCGATGAACAACGGGAGGACAGTGACAGTGACAGCTTTTGGGCCATGCCTGGTGGTGCTTGGGGCTGATTCCTAGCTTTGTGCTCAGGGATCATTCTTGGTGGTACTCCAGGGACTATATCAGGTGCTGGTGATCAAACCTGGGTCAGCTGTAAAAGGCAAGCAGATATCTTAACTGCTATACTCTCTCTCAGGCTGCAATATTTCTGTTGCTGTTACTTTCTTGGTGACAGGAGAACCAGGATTTAAAAATCCTTCCCGGCTAGACTTATGAGTCAGTTCCTCCCTCACCCATCATTGGCTGTGCCATGGCCTTCACCAGCAGGTTGACCAGCATACAACGTGGGCCTTTTTCTGTCTATAGGTTAAGAGGTCCTATAAAGTATATACAGGTCATAGATAGCATATATATGAATATGCGAGAGAGTGGGTCTCCCCCGACCCTTTCTCTTTCTTCTTGTTTTAGTTGCAGTGATTGGAGCCCCACAAACTCTGGACTGTGACACTCTGTGATACTCACAGTTGGGATCCACCACTTTGGCTGTATGCGTTGGGGTCTGCAGCCTTTGTGGAGCTTCCAGGGACCCCCGAACAGCAGTGCTGGAGTGGCATCTAGTCCTGATGCCTACGAAGGACACTCCACCCTTCAGCCATTTCTGGGAGCCTAGACTGTGTTACCATGTTTTAACCAAAAGGGTGGCTGGGTGCTCATGATTTAGAATTTTCCAGCCCCACTGTTAGCAGCTCAGATTATTACATCACTCAATTGAAGACAGATTCCAGTTGTGGTCACTAGAGGGTTGGAATCTCCCTGCAATCTCTCGAAGCTTGCAAAAAAGTGACTATAATCGGAAGAAAATAAATGCAAAAACAAATGAACAAAAACTCTTAAGATCAAATCAAGCATTTAATATAGAAAGCTTTACAATCCTAAAATGCCCAAGTAGGTCAACTTACTATGTCTGTATCCTTTCAGAAAACAATCTTATTTTTCTTCTTTGTTTTTCTTTGGGGGTGGAAGGGTACACGCTGTGCTCAAGGCTAAGTCCTGACTCTCTCTCTCCGGGAACCCTATGTGGTACCAGATCGAACCCTAGTTGGTCATGCTATTGCTCCAACCCAATTTTCTCTTTTTCTTTATATTTTTTTAATTATACCTAATCTTGTTCTTCTCTAAAAAAATGCTCTACAGTATTATTGCTTAATATATCAGCTTTTAAATTTTATTAAAAGTGGGAAGGGATTGAGTCTCAGTAATAAAACTCTTGCTTTCTGTGCAGAGAAGCTGGTCTCAATCTTTGCCACCACAAAAATTACCGTAACAAGTATTAAGCATAGCACATCCTTGAATGACATTATATTGATAATTGGGGGGAGGGGCGCACACCAGGCTGGTGTTCAGGGGACTATATGGGGTACTGGAGATCGAAGCCAGGTCAGTCGCATACTATCTGTGCTATTGCTCCAGCCTCATATTGTGATAATGAAAAGAAGAATTAAAAAAGCTACCATGATTCTGGACTTGGTAACACATAGGATTCTCATATATTCTTACCATATATTCTTTTGTGCTTTGGGGCCACACCTGGCAATGCTCAGGGTTTACTCCTGGCTCATACTCAGGAATTACTCCTGGTGGTGTTTGAGTCGGCGGGGGAGGGAACATATGGGATGCCGGGGATTGAAAGTGGATCAGTTGTGTTCAAGGAAAACACTCTACCCGCTGAATTATTGTTCTGGTCCAATATTCTGAACTGTGAGTCCACCCAGTTCTACTGCCTTCAGTGCAGGGGTGTGCTTTATTCCTTTTTCACTTAAAATTCATAAAAAGTCTCAGTGAAATAGCTAAGAAAACCTGAATGTTTTTTCTTTCTGGAAACCAGTTCAGGCAATTGATTGATTCATGTCACAGGAATAAACTAATCTGAACTACATAGGGGGATGGATAGAAAGAGGCTAGAATAAACATGAAAATGAGAATTTTGAAAAAGTGATCAAAATAGATTAATAAGGGACTGGGAAGAAAGTGGAGCGTAAGGGGCTTGCCTTGCATGTGGCCAACGCGGGTTCGCGTCCCACCACGCCATAAATGGTCCCCTGAGCCCTGCCAGGAGTCAACCCTAGCACAGAGCCAGGAGTAAGCCCCAAGTCCCACCACGTATGGCCCCAAACAAAACAAAAACAGACAATACTGGAGCAAATATGGGAAAATTAGAGCGAGCAGGTAGGCCATGAGGGAAGAGACGAGCATCATGCAAGAGCCAAGTGAAAGGCAGGGCAGAGACAGTCCCTGATCCAGTTCTCACAGCACCTGGCCTGTTCAGCTGCGACCTGGGAAAAGACAGGGCTGTGGGCATTGCCTGGGCATTGGAATGCTGCCCGAAGCCTCCCACCCTGAGCTTATCTGAGCACCATGATTCATGAACTGGAGTCTGTTATTCTAAGTTCCACCCTGCAATCTGGCATGGGGTGGGGGTTCCTCACTGAGCAGGAGCAGGCCTGGGTAAGGAGATAAGGTGGGACTCTGGGCAAAGCAAGAGAGAGCATGAGCCAAGAGCATGGCCGGAGCTGGAAGCCCAGAGAGGGGACACTCACATTCGCCTAAAAGGAGAACGTAATTTAAAGAAACAAAACAAGGGGCTGGACAGTGTAAGAGGCAAGCACCTGCCTAGCATGCAGCTAGAGAAGATGCTTCCTCTGGGTTACTTTGAAAAGGAAGGTCCCATGCAGGAATGGAGACCAGGCACAGGCACTCCCCCAACAGGTTAATAATACAGACCATGAAGGAACCAGTCAATACCTGGAATGCTGACTGCAATGAATTCCTTATACAATGGATTTTCTAGAAAAGAGGGGAGGACCTGACCTTGCTGGAAAGAACAGTCTGGAAGGTGACCCTACTGACTGGCAGGACCTCTGCATGCTAGAATATACACTTTCTGTGACACCTTATACTCTGCTAGATACCAAATGATAACCAGATTCAATCCGCAATATCCCATATGGTTCCCAAGCACCCCAGGAGTGATTCCTGAGTGCAGAGCCAAGAGTAATCTCTAAGCATCGCCAGGTGTGGCTCAATCCCCACTCCCCGCCCCGCCTCCCCACCCTCTCCACCCCCCCCAAAAATCCAACAACAACAACAGATGAAACAAAACTGGTCAAGATCTTACATTTTGAGAAAAATTCAGTTGTGGGCATGTCTCTTTCTCAGGGGGCGGCGGAGTGGGTACATGACTGATACTCAAGGCTTACTCCTAGCACTGTGCTTAGGGTCCTCTTGGCTGTGTGTCCAGGGACTGTATGTGGTACCAGAAGGAAGTCAGGGTCTGCCCACTCACTGTAAGGCCTCAGCCCAGCCTCCCAGCACTCCTGCCCCTTGTGGGCTGACCTGAATTTGGAGGTCCTGAGAGGAAGTTACCAGGGAGGAGGAAACATACGTACAACATATTATAATTGTCTGGGCTGGGAACATAGCTCAGCAGTAGAATACTGGCATGGCATGTTTGATCTTGGATTCGAGTCCCAGCACTCTCCTCCCTACCCCAGAAGGAGGCCTGGGGAGACAACTCAGAGGGCTGGAGCACGTGGCTTGCATGCAGGAGCCCTGGGGTTGATCCCAGCACCACGTGATCCTCGAATACACCAGAAGCCAACCCTGAATCCTGAATCTAGTTCAAAGCCCAAAACTCAAATAAGTAAATATAAAGATGTATTACTACAGAATAATTTAAACTCAGAAATCTGCATGATGAAGCAAGATACATTAATATTTTAACTTTTTTTTCAACTATTTCTCCCAAACTTTTGGAGCATTTGAAGACAAATCCATTCCTTTATTTGGGTTAAGACACACCCAGAGGTGCTCAGGACTTACTCCTGGCTTTGTGTTCAGGGAATCACTCCTGGCACTGCTCAGGGGGTGCCAAGGACTGAATCTGGGTAAGCCATGTGCAAAGCAAGAATAGTACCCACTGTAGTATTACTCCAGCTCTAAAAATAAATTTCAGTTCATGCATAAAGTATTATAGTGTACTATAAACAATAAGAACTTAAAAATAGCTAACATAATCAAAAAGTAATGTTAAGATAAAAAAGGTAAAGGCCCTCCTGTTGATCATCGATTTGCTCGAGCAGGCCCAGTAACGTCTCCATTGGAGACTTTGTTGTTACTGTGTTTGGCATATCGAATACGTCACGGGGAGCTTGCCAGGCTCTGCCGTGCAGGCGAGATACTCTCGGCAGCTTGCCGGGCTCTCCGAGAGGGGCGGAGGAATCGAACTCGGGTCAGCCATGTTGGCTGCGTGCAAGGCAAATGCCCTACCGCTGTGCTATCGCTCCAGCCCTCTACTTTAGTAAATACTTTTAATAAAATATGAAATGTAAAACCAAAATAAAAATTAACAAAATAAATGTTTCTTGATGACACTAGATACTCATTCCACGTGAAAAATCCCTGACTTGCCTCCAAGTGACACTCTAAAGCTGGTTAGTACAAAAATATGCAATTTGCCATGGCAAGGATCAAATGAGAGGACATCATGTTGAGTGAAGTCGGTCAGAATGAAAGGGACTGTTACACAGTGATCTCTCTCACCTGTGGGACTTAAAGATACACAGCAAGGTAGCAACAATGGGCTAAAGGCAACATAATGGGAGAATTGATCCACATAACTGAGTGGGGGGCATTAAATAGGAGGTGTTAGGGTCCTTGAGGTGGGATCACTGGTGATAGGTGTGGTGTTGAAACTCAAGGCATGAAAACCATCATTAACAGTATATTGTAAATAACAGAACCTCAATATGTTTTAAAAATATAATAAAAGTAGGTTAGTAAAAACAAGGCTCACATTCTACAATTGTTGCATGTATAGTTTTTCAATAATACATTTTATTTGATTAAATGAAATGTCTTTATTCGGGTGGCATGGGCCAGAAGCTGTGCCTTCAATGACACCATTCCAGCAAGTGGGTGGCTTACGACCTGCCAGTGTCTACGGACCCACAGGAAGGCGGTTGTTGGCATGTGGAAAGATGCTAAGGTCAGAGACAGTCACAATGGAAATGATCTCGTAAGCACTCCCCCATCCCATTTCCCTGAGCAATAGGCTGTGAGTCTCTAGGGTTAGAAGCTGGACAAAGAGTTTCTGTCACAATTGAGTCCAGAACCTACATGTAGGTGGGACATGTGGCACAGGAAGGGCAGCTGTAGTTTTTGAAGCAGGAAACAAAATCAGCTTGGTCACTGATATGAGACCTTAGAGGAGAATGCTGAGTGAAGAGTAAAACTGGCCCTTTCTGATTACAGTCGCAGAAAATAGCCAAAGCTAATGAGCAGAGAACAGACCCAACTCAGGTATCAAGTGGGGCTCAGTTTCTGGGTCTATTGCCAAGCAGAAGCCAGGTGACCCTGAAGTGGGCACTGTGCTTGCCCTCACAATTTCTCCTTACTCTTCCCTGGGGGACCTTCAACTCTGGTGACTCGTGCCCTCAGGAAGAAAGATGCTCAAGACAGAACTGGCGCTGAGAAGGTCTTGGTATGGATGCAGCGGAAAGGCATGGAGCAATGTACAACCAAAATATAGGCCAGGGTCACTTAGTACCTGCGCTGCAAACCACAACACCCTAAATGGGGGGGGGGGGGCAGGGGAGAGAGAGAGAGAGAGAGAGAGAGAGAGAGAGAGAGAGAGAGAGAGAGAGAGAGAGAGAGAGAAAGAAAGGGAATACTCTGCCACAGAGGTGGGGTGGGGGCGAATGGGGTAGGGGTGGTAGGAGGGATAATGGGATCAGTGGTGGTGGAGAATGGGCACTAGTGGAGGGATGGGTACTTGATCATTGTATGACTGAAATGTGAGCACAAAAGTTTGTAAGTCTGTAACTTCACCTCATGGTGATTCATTAAAAAAAAAAGGCCAGGGCTGGTTTGAGGAAGAGCATGATTAGCTAGAGCAGACTACACTGAAATCAGGAGAAGACACTCGCCCCCGTGAGCGTCCAAGAGCATCGCCTGTGAATCCTACAGCAGAAAAAGGCTGTTTCACAACCGGGCGGACATTACCTCACCGTGTCAACTCATTTCTTCATCTTGATAATATTGGGTTATACTGACAAAGTAGGCCCCATGCAGGGATGGAGACCAAGTACAGCCTGACCCACGGGCATCCCCTCAACAAAGTTAACAATGTAGACCATGAAGGAACTAGACAGCTACCTGGGAGAAGCTGGTTGCAATGAACATTTCCATAACAGAGGGGGGAGGACCTGACCCTGCTGGAAAGAGCAATCAGGGAGATGACCCTATTGACTGGCAGGGTCTCTGCATGCTTAGAATACGCACTTTCTTTTTTATTCTCTGCCAAGTGCCAAATGATAAAAACAAAGCACAGCTCACACATTTCTAGAGTCCACTGACTGATTGAGAAAGGGGATTGAACAAGGCAGACTCAAGTGGATGGGGTTCATAACGGCCCCAGAAGCCTTCAGAGTGGTTCGTGTCACTTCTAATGCAAAGGTCTTGGCCACATAAGGTCCTGGAAATTTCAGAATGCCATACATAGCCTTGGAACTAGAAGCAGAGGAAAATCTTTTTTTTTTTCTATGATGCCACAACTCATATATGAAAATGGCCAATTTCTTATCTCCCATTGTGTGGCTTAAATTTGCCTCCAGTTACATAAAAATAAAAAATATTCAAACTCTGTTCCCAGAGATGTCTGGAAACCAGTGAGTCTTTGGAGCTTTTGAAATTGACAGTGTTTGAATGCGGTTCATTACAGGTGAATGTTCTCAGTGAGACGGCCATCATCTGCTCACACCCATCCCCAGAAGTTCAAAACCCAGCAGTGCTGGCCAGAGTGTGGGAGTGTGGAGTAAGAGGAACCCACACACAGCAGCGGGAACATAAACTGGGTCTGGCTCATGGAAAACAGGATGGAGACTTCTCAAAATATTACCACCAGAGCTCACACGATCCAACAATTCCACTCTGGGCATCATGCAAGGACACAGAAACACTCACTTGAAGAGACTTTGGCATGCCCCTGTTCACTGCAGTACCACTGACAACAACAAGAGTCTGCAATAACCTCGGTGTCCAACAACCACAAGCGGCGAAAGAACAGAGTAGGCAAACCCAGACCACCACGGAAACACAGCCCTGCACTCTAGAAGATGAAATCTCGCCTTCTGTGGCAAGAGGAATGAAATGCGGGTGGCATGCTAAGGACAGGAAGTCAGAAGGAGGTGGGGGAACTATGAGCCATCAACTTCAGAGCAAGGCACAGGAACCGAGGGAGCCTTGGATGATGCAGAACTGAGTCACCAAAGCGGCAGTGGGCAGCTGGTGTGGGGGGTCAGGTGTGGAGTAGGAACTGTTCCCTGAACAGTCTTATAAGCCCTACACTAGTCACCACAACAAAAATAAATGAATGAAGTAATAAATTGGGAGACTAATACCCAAGAATAGCCGAGATAAGTACCAGAAGGTTCACTCCATGGCTTGAAGGCCAGCTGCACATGCTGACAGAGAAGGCAACTCAGATCGAGAGGGAAGCACCAAGTAAAGGGTGTCGGGAGGACCCTTCCAGGATGAGAGATGCATGCTGAAAATAGACTATAGACCGAACATGACTGCCACTCAATGCCTCTTTTGCAAACCACAGCACCCAAAAGGAGAGAGAGAACAAAAGGGAATACCTTGCCACAGAGGGAGGAGGGGGGGAGGGATACTGGGATCCGTTGTGGTGTAAAAGGGGCACCGGTGGAGGGAAGGGTATTTGATCATTGTATAATTGAAACCCAAGCACAAAAATATGTCAGTCTGCAACTGTACCTCATGGTGTTTCACTAATAAAAATTAAAAAAAAATAAATGAATGATAAAGGGGTCCAATGATTGCTCCAGGGCAAAAAATGCCTCCCCGGCAAGCGCAGGCTTGAGCACAGCCCAAGCGCTATATGAGGTGCCACCTGTGCTGTCTCCAGGTGACCACAGCCAGGACCGGGAGAGTGCAGCCAGGAGGGGGATGGCCCCTGGCAAGCACTGCAATGAGTCTGTGCCAGCGCTCGGCCCAGTGCAGACACCATGGCTGGGCTAAGCACCGTGTGCACAAGCCTGGCACCTGGCGAGCAGCACCCAGGGGCTATGTGAGCACTACAATGGGCATCACCAGAAGAGAGGGGGCCAGAGACCAACCATGGAAAGAAAGGAAGGTCAGTCACACTGCCCCCTCATCATGGTTCTATAGTGCTCATTCATGTCCATCCTCCATGAGAATTCAATCAGCAGAAGGGTCATCCAGAGTCTGACCACTGATGTCCCCTCCACTGACCTCCCACCCACTTACCTCCCACCCACGTACCTCCCCTCCATCTAACTCCCACCACCAACATCCCCACTCCCAACCCCCCCCCCCCACCTCCCCACCATCCAGCTGTCACTGTCACTGTCCTCCCATCGTTCATCGATTTGCAAATCGAGCGAGCCCAGTAACGTCTCCATTGTGACACTTGTTACTGTGTTTGGCATATCGAATACTTCACGGGTAGCTTGCCAGGCTTTGCCGCGTGGGCGAGATACTCTCAGTAGCTTGCCGGACTCTCCAAGAGGGGCGGAGCAATTGAACCTGGGTCAACCAGGTTGGCTGCATGCTAGGCAAACGCCCTACCTGCTGTGCTATTGCTCCAACCCCACCACACAACAATATCATTTAACTGTTGCCTAGTGTCATTAATATCGTGACCACACATGTGTATACATCACGCATTTCATCAGGATATATGCTAGAAGATGGATTCTAACTCTTATCTCCTACCACCACCACTACCACCAGCAACAAAAATGTGCTGAACTCCAAATGCACCAGCGAATGCAACCTTGTTTGGAAATAAAATTCTTTATAAATAATGAAGTGAAAGTGAATCATTGGTCTGACTGCCTTGGGGAAATGCCACATCTTCTTGTAGAGATGCGATGCCAGGGCCCAGGCTACTGAAGCCACGCACATGAGGAAGAGGCCAGGGAGATGCCCCCGTGGCCCCAGGAAGGGACCAGCCCCTCAGACACCCTGACTGTGGACGTCCCACCTCCAGAAGTGAGGTCAACACCTGCCGCTGAGGTCAGCTGAGCCATAGAATGCTGCTCTGGCAGCCCTGAGTTCTTAAGCACTCAGGTGACTTCCCTTCCTCCTTTTATCTTTATGATCGTGGCAGTTATTTTTCAGGTTCTCCTAAGTACCTAGCCACTTGCTTCAAAGCCATCTCCCCCATTCCAAGGTAACTGGACATTAACCTTGTTTTAATTTTTGTGTCACAACAAATCATAACGAAAGAACATTTGGCAAGGTGTGTGAGGGTGGGCAGGGGAGGGGTGAAGGTTCAATTTTCATTTGTTTCTTTCTTTGGAACCTTTTGGATAATTTTCTCAAAATGCATTGCCAGAAGTTATCAACTGGGTCAGAGAAAGAACTGGAGCCGTTGCTGAGTTGCTCTGCAGAAGGATAGGATGCACGTGTGGTATCACCCAGAGTGTCCGGGGCAGGGAGCTTGGAGTACTGAATGAAGGGATGCTGAGATGGGGAAAGGAGAGGAAGGAGGGGGTAGGGGTGAGATGGGGCTCTCAGGAGCGAGAGGCCAGATCAGAATCGGGTGTAGATACTTGTCAATAGCTGCAGGATTTAGGGGCTCGCTGGGAGTATGAGCTGGGGACACAGCCAGCACCTAGCAGGGGCAGACGCAGCTGGTGTTGGGGTGTGGGGGGGCAGTCTGTGTGGGGAGGGGACTCAGCTGTCCAGTTCCTCAGCTCTGAGCACAGATGTTTCCTCTGATGGCCTGTTCCCTCAGCCCCTCTTACACTCCCAGACTTTCATTGCTGCTCCTCCTACGTTAAGGCTGGTGATTCTTCCTCTCTCTTCCTCCCTTGTCCTCTAGCTCCTTGGCCCCTGATCCTGGCCCAGAACACTGTCAGGGATGTTTGTATTGGGGAGACAGCTCAAGAGGCTGGGGCATGTGGGTCACATGCAGGAAGCCTAAATTTGATCCCCAGCACCACACAGTCCCCCAGGGACAGCCAAGAGCACTCCCCCGGAGCACTGCCAAGTGGGCCCCTGAATCCAGGAAGAATGTCTTTGTCAGAATCCATCAGTGATTTTCCTGGCCCCGTTTCTGGCTGCCAGGGTTACCCTCTTCAACCTGTGCAAACATCTCCCTTACCTAGTGACTTCTACTCGCAGTCTTGACTTCCTTCCCTCCTCACATGTGACCCTCGGCTGCCCCAACCTCTCCCAGAAAACTAAATGTTCTCCAGATTCAACTTTCTTAAGTCACTTGAAAGGAGAGACTTGCTTAAACCCCATATACCCTGTGGCCCTGGGCCCCATGTCCATGTGGAGAACTTCCCACACAGCCCATCAATGGCACAGCTGCAACCAGAACCAACCTGTTCTTCAGCCAATTTTTCCCCCCTCACCAGCTACAGGACATTCACCTCAAAAGGACCAGGGGAAGGAGAGGCAGGACAGGAGGTCAGTCGCCTCATATAGGGCTGAGCCAGCCATACCTGTGGCTCCACCCTGCACACACACAGCCCCTAAGCCCCACCAGGGGTCACTCCAGGCCAGAGCCAGCAGTAAGGTGTGTGGCCCAATTCCTCCCTCTTCCCCTACAGTCAGCAGCTAGAGAGCAGGCCCAAGGGCAGGAGAGCATGCCTGGCAGTAGGAGGCCTGGGTTCACCCTCCAGCCCTGGAGGTGCCCCAAACAATGCCAGGAATAGCTCCTGAGCACCGAGAGGAGTGACCCCCAAAGCAAATCCAAGAAATGTTTTAAAAGAAAGCCAGCTCAGCAGCTGAAACGATGACTGTGAATAGCTGCCACACGTTAAAGAGTCAGTGTAGTCTAATGCCTAAAAACCAGGTTCTTGGAATGAAAAGTCCTACCTGACGACAGGTTCAAGTCTCCTTTCCGCCCCTCTGCAGCTCATCCACTGACTCTCAGGTTCCCTGTCAGTGAAATGAGGTCCACTGCAGTGTCCACCAGGGCACGTGGCTGCTGAAGGGATGAACTGACCCTCCACATGACAGAGGAGGCAAGTGCCGGCCCTGAGGCAAGTGCTCGACCACCACTAACGCTTCTTACCCAGTGCCTGCCGGGTCATGCTACTGGCCAATCTCTCATCGATGCTGTGCTGAACAGTAGCACAGGGGAAGATTCTCTGGGGGATTTAAAAGTCATTCCCCCCGATGGGAGATGCATGCTGAAAGTAAACTACAGACCAAACATGACTTCCACTCAATGCCTCTTTTGCAAACCACAGCACCCAAAAGGAGAGAGAGAACAAAAGGGAGTGCCCTGCCACAGAGGCAGGGTAGGATCGGGTAGGAGGGATACTGGGATCAGTGGTGGTGGAAAATGGGCACTGGCGGAGGGATGGGTACTCGAACATTATATAATTGAAACCCAAGCACAAAAATTTGTAAGTCTACAACTGTACCTCATGGTGTTTCACTAATAAATAATAAATTTAAAAATAATTTTATAATAAATTTTATAATAATTTAATAATAAATTTTTTTTAAAGTCATTCCCCACACACTAAGTATTAGCGCAAATCGACCAGTACTAAGCCCTATGACAGCACAGTAAATAACTATGCTATCGTTTTCTTTCGTGTTCAAGCTGTAAATCAGTAAATCTCAAATATCCGGAGAGTTTTTAAAAAGTTCTGGTGAAGGGCTAGAGCAACAGGACAGGAGTAAAGGCACTTTCCTTGCCTATGGCAGACGTGGTTCAATCCCAACACTGTGCAGGGGCCCGAAGCCTCGCAGGAGTGATCCCTGAACAGAGTCAGGAGTGAGCCCAGAGCACCGCCGGATGCGGCCCCAAACCAAAACCAATTCAGGTGCAATCTTGAGACTGCTTCCTCAGCTGGAGCCCACCTACTGGCGCTTAGATTTGGGAGAGGATCACACTCTGGATCATGGGAGAGAGGGGGCAGTGAGGAAGAGGCCAGCCTCGCCGGTCACCAGGCATGCAGCAGGCTGATCTGGGGGAGGCACGGGCACGGAGGGGAAGACTCACCATTGGACGCACGCATCTGCCGCCGCCGTCCCACGCGGTCCAGCCCGATTGGGGTGCTCTGGGAGAAGGTGAACGGCCGGAAGCGGGCGGAGACGGCCTTATAGGGGGGCACCTGGTGAGCGGGCACGGGCGGCCTGGCTGCTGGCTGCAAAAGGAAAGCAAAAGCCTGTGAGCAGATGCCAGGAAGTGGCAGCCTGGTGAGCCGCAAGCACAGCTGCATGGCTGGGCCTGCTCACCTCAGGGCTGCCTGCACACGGGCTGTGGGGCTCCGGCCCCGCCAAGGTGTGAGGCCGCCTGCAGGCCCGATGGCCGCCGTCCTGGGCAGTCCTAAACCCCGACACGCAGGCCCTCTGCTCACGCGTGCATCTCCCTCTCTGGGACAGGGGCAGGGGGGAGGCCCAGGAGAAGCAAAGGGTTTGAGTAGAAGAAATGCAGTTTCAGAAAGCGACGGGATTCGCGTGCACGTGCAGGGCCCGGGGGCTGGGAGGTGCTACCAGCTGCAGGCCCGGAAAGTGCTGGGTAGTGCCAAGGCCATGGTCAGGTTGGCACCCTGTGCCAGCCGGAAACGGGACCCTGCCACCCTCTGACTCACCCACAGGCTGACTCTGTACACCTGTCAAGGTCTGTGTCCCATTTCCCTATAGATGCTAGCGTGACAACAGAGCTTGGTTCTGTTTCTTCCCAGGGAAACGCTGGCTTTCCGCCCGTGTGCCAGACTCTGAGAATCTTAGCCAGACCCTTCGACTTTCCTGCCTTACCACAGATCAGCAAACGACTGTCGGAGGTAGGAAGACACGCTGAATGCCAGGATGGAGCATGGCAGGCCGTTCCCACCCAGCCGCCGCCACTCGCTGGCAGAGCAGCAAACTCCTTCCTGCAGGCGCCTTTCAGAAGGAGCTGGGAAGTGAAATCATTCCGAAGTGCTCCTAAGTCTCTGTCCTGGGCCACGGGGTAACAGCTTCATTTACTTTGTAAAGTTCAGCATTACTGCTGGCACGTAAAACCTCTTAACAGAAGAGACTAGCATCTTCCAACCTGATGGAGAATTCGCTTTTGATTAGGGGGAGTCTGGGGTGCGTCTGAGACAAATGAGGCCCTGTCCTGGGCTCCAAGGGCACAAAGTGAACATTTGATTCCGCAGTGATGTATAATTTCCATTTAATATAAATTCTGTGAGTTATCTGATACTATCAGAGAGCAATTTTCAAAACTGAAACTGGTACTTCCCCATACATACACTGTTCCGAGAACAGCCCAGGCTGAATTGTTCGTCTTGCCAATAACAGAATTTCCCTCTGAAACGGGCCACTATTTAAATGTTTTGTAACCTCAAAGAGCTTTTTGGGTTCTTGATTCACAAAGGGCATAACAGTAATATCCTAATCTATTGCCAAAACAGCTATTAAGCTACAACTGAGGGGTAAAGATTGCTGATCCACTGAAGAAAAAAAATTGTTTTTCTCTTTTTTCACCCTCTTATCTTTACCTGTTGTCTATAAGGACACTGATAAAAGGAATTTCTTCTTGGGATAGCATATGCATAGAGTCTTTGCCTTACATGTGGCTGACTTGGGTTTGATCCCCAGTACCCCTTATCCCACCCCCTCCCCCAAGCCCAACCAGAAGTGGTCCCTAAGCACATAGTCAAGAATAAGCCCGGAGCACTGCCAGGTATGGCCCCAAACACCAAAAAATAAGGAAATGAAAGAAATTTCTTCTTTGAGTGCTTCCTAAATAGGCACTGCTACCCCCTAACTCAAATATCAGCTGCTTTGGAACAATCTGTACAATAGTTTCCCAGACAAGATGAGAGTTCAAGCAAGAGACAAGCGTCCGAGTAACCAGGTGGTTAGTTGTAGGAGGCATGTTTCAGAGAGTCAGGAGGAAAGGCGGAGAGTAAGGGTCATCCTCGAGCAGAGAGAGGAGAGAAAGCAGAGGCCTGATGAGCCTGTGGCAGAGACAGGAAGCAGAGGGCCGCTGGCGTTGGCCGACGCACACCCGATCTTACTTGGGTCAGAAGATTCTCTATTTCCTCAGTCCGCCTCTGGCCATAGAAGCTCACCCCGCCTATCACAGACATGGGGCGTCTTCGCCGGCTCCCTCTGGGGCAGCTTGAGCCCGCACTCGGCTCTGCAGCTTCCACGGAGGCCATGCCTGGCTGGGGGGCACTGGTCACACTGGCCTCCTCCTGGGGGTCTCCAGCAACTGCATCTTCAGGAATAGACAAACTTCGGCTGACCAAGTGGCCATAGTCAGACAGCGGCCGAGGCCTGGACCTCCTCCCTGAGCCCCATCTCCGCCGGCTGGTCTTCTGAGGCTCCGTGGTGTCGTCCTCCTGGGGTGGGTCCCGCCTGCACGATTCCTCAGCCACAACCTTTTCAATGCAACAAGTCAGGTGAGCACCAACAGCCAGGAAGGTATCAGCAAAGCACCACGTACACCCACTCCCACCGCCTACGTCCCGAGTCCTGGCACAAGTCTTTCTTGATTTACTTGCTTGTCCTAAAAGGTTATTTGTGTAATAGGAAGACGTGGAGGAAATGTGAATTAACATAAGCAAACTGAAGGTTGAATGAAAAAAAAATTATTGAAATGATGATGCTGGGTACCTGAAGGATAGATGAGCTACATGAAAAGATATTTAAAAGGTCAGTGTTTTATTAACATGAATTAATTAAAATAAAAACTTTGTTTGCCAAGTGGTAGGTGTCACCCCAATATACATAACAATAGAAGAAATGCAGGTCTGCAAGTAGAAGGAATAAATGTGTAATGCTAGACATTGCTTCTCTCAGGGATTTTCTTTCAAGAAAGTGTGAAAATAGAAGGCGCTCTAAGAAGATTAAGCTGGGCTGTTCGCGCCTGACAGGCAACGATTCCACTCCAGTCTGCCAGGGAGAGGGAGAGAGCACTGAGCTCATCTTCAAAGAACAAGCCTCGTATGGAAAGTGCTCCTCGCCCCCAATGATTGGGAAAACGCACATCTAACAGCAAGGGCCTGGAGAGAGTACAAAGGTAAGGTGCTTGCCTTGCATACGTGCAACCCACAGGGTCCCCCTAAGCCCCACCAGGAGTGATTCCTGAGCACAGAGCCAGGAATAAGTCCTGAGCATTGTCAGGTGTGGCCCCCAAACAAAGGGACAAAAACCGATTGGACATCATCTCTCATCATTGAGAGTGTCATGCATAAAGAAGACCAGGAACAACCAGCACTGGGGGATGGGGCGGGAAGAGGTGCCCTCACTCACTGTGGGTGGGACTGTCATCTCTTCAGTCTATGTGAAAAACGGTATGTGGACTTCTCAGAGGGAAGAATTCCATTGTTCCAAAATCTAGGATAGTCCAACAAGTAAACAAACAAACACTGTCCTCCCTTTGTTCATCAATTTGCTCGAGCGGGCCCAGTAAGTCTCCATTTTTTTGAGACTTGCTGTTATTGTGTTTGGCACACCGAATACGTCATGGGTAGCTTGCCAGGCTTTACTGTGCAGGCGAGACACTCTCGGTAGCTTGCCGGGCTCTCCGAGAGGGGCGGAGGAGTCGAACCCGGCTCAACCAGGCAGGCTGGCTGTGTGCAAGGCAAACGCCCTACCACTGTGCTATCATTCCAGCCAACAAGAAAGGTTCTCTAATTTTTTAGACAATTAGACTTTCAAGCAAGACTTTTCAGAAGTAATAGCATGGCCTTAAAAAAATACAAATACACGAAGTCTTTATCACCTCTGATGGGTACTAATTTCCTCACCATGTGCCTGTCCCTTGGGTGCTGCCAGGGCTGACACAGACAGTGAGTGAGTGAGCTTGTCCATACCAGCCCCTCTGATGACTGTCCAGTAGCCCTGGAGTGACCCTGTCAGGTTCACCCGCATGGACACCCCCTGTAGCTGGGCAACACTACAGCACCTGCACACAGGGGAGGCAGCTTGAGGGGCACTATACACATCTGTGGCCAGCAACTGCCGTGTGTCTGTGGGCCAGCCAGGCGCGGCACCTCTGCTTCTCCCTCCTGACAGATTATTCTTAAATGGGGAAGAAACAGCAAGAGGAGGACCTGGAGAGAAGCACAGTGTGGGCTTCTCAGCATGTGCCCAGGAACCCCACCTCTCAGCATGTGCCCAGGAAACCCACAGTGTGGGCCTCTCAGCATGTGCCCCACCCCGCCTCTATTGAGAAACAAATGGGATCTAGCCAGCATGAGCCTTGAGACCTACTGAGACTTCTCTGTGGGACACCCCCTTCAATTCAAGCATCCTGGGTCCAGAATAATACTGGGGGTGGGGGACAGCGTTTCAGAAGAGTCTGATCTCTGGACCCTCCTGTCTTCCCGAAAGTTGAGGCACCCCAAATGACCCACTGGCCAGGAGACCCTGTGTGGGGACAGAGGCCCCACTAGCCAGTGACTGCCAAGAGAAGACGCCCACACTCAAGTATCTGTCCTGGAAACATGCCCCAGGAGTGGATACCCCAACAGTCCCCAGAGCTTTCCTGACAATTGCTGGTATTCCCTCAAGGCCCCCTCGCACCCCTAATAAAACGGTATATAAACTCCTTCCTGGGCTGGAGCTATAGCACAGTGGTAGGGTGTTTGCCTTGCATGCGACCTGCCCAGCAGACCAGGGTCAATTCCTCTGCCCCCCTCGGAGAGCCTGGCAACCTACCGAGAGTACCTCACCCTCACGGCAAAGCCTGGCAAGCTCCCCGTGATGTATTTGATATGCCAAAAACAGTAACAACAAGTGTCACAAAATGTTGTGAGATGTTACTGGTGCCTGCTTGAGCAAACTGATGAACAACGGGAGGACAGTGCTACAGTAATAAACTCCTTCCTCAATTACGGTTTCTGTGAACTCCCACCTGCATGGACAAAACCCCACCTTTTCTGTTCAGTTTGCACTGTGACAAAGAGCGAGCAGAAAAAGGTACAAGGAACATTTTCCTCTCTGACACCACCATGGAGAAATGAGAGAAAGCATGGGAAAGCGATTATTTCTAGAATGATGCACCACAGAAGACGCGAGAGCCAAATTAAACCCGGTCGCCAAATAAAGTCCATGTGCAAGCTAAGACTCAACCCCCCTGCATTCTCAGCCCGGGGGAAGAGGGCTTGAAAACAGGGTCAGAAGGAGAATAGCGCCATGGAACCTAGTCTGGGCAGCTGGCCACAAGGCCACACGCTTGGTCTATCCCTTCTGCACCTAGACAGCCTGCAGCCTGCCTTCCTTCACTGATTCCAAAGAGAAAACATGTTTTTTTTAAAAGGTCATAAAAAGAAAACATTTTAAATTAGGTTATAAAAAGCTCTCTTAAGGTAACACAAATGTCAGAGTACAAGGCCACCCAGAAGAGGCTCAGACTGGGCCCGACAGGAAGTCAGATAGCAGGGGATGCGGCAGGGGGCTCAGTCCTATCACAGAGGCCCCCTCCCTGAGTGTCCCCACAGGAGAGCACAGAGAGTCAGGAAGAAAGATTCCCCCTAGGTAGGATAGTGGGGCCAGAGAGACAGGACAGCAAGGTACTGACCGCGCTCCACCCGCAACACCACAGAGGGCCCCCGATCCTGAACCGCCAGAAGAGATCCCTGGGCACCCCCGCTGTGGCCCCAAAACCAAAACCAAATAAATGGACAGTGTTCTAAGAAGTGCCAAGGCCGGTTCACAGAATAATGCACAACACAGAAGCAGAAAGCAGAGCAGGCAGTAGGGGCGGCTTCCAATCCCTCTGACTTCAGCTCACATTCAGGGGGCCGGAGCCAGAGAGGCCCACAGGCCTGTGAATTGGGATGTACATTCCCAGCTGGAATCTTGGCCTTCTGGGACCCAGCCAACACTCACCAGTGATCCTCACCTACCCCAGACTTGGCATCAGGCGGTGGGGACCCACACACACATGGGAAAAACAAGCATTTCTTCATGTCCACGCTCCGGGAACACCTTCCTTGCGCCTAACACACGGCCTCATCAATAGCTGCTGAGTGCCCAGTGAACGGGGAGCTCTCCACTGCACATTCACACCCAGGCCATAAACTTCCGTCAACTGGCTTGTCACTGGTTCGGCTGCCTTTCTACCCACTGTTCCTCAAGCTCATGTTAAAGAACATGCCAGTGGTCTCTCTCTGTCTCTCTGTCCCTCTCTCCTCCCCCCTCTCTTTCTCTCTCTCTTTCTCTCTGTCTCTCTCTCATCTGTTTCCTGTCCCTACAAGATCTTTGTTTATGAAAGAAAAAAGTCAAGACAGATCTTACAGATCTTGTTACCTCTAGTTTACAAAAACTCAAAACATTTTTTTGAAACCTCTCTGATTGGAAATGATCAACCGGAGGAAAGATGGATGGTAGCTACTCAGAAACTTGCTCTGTGAGAGAGGGAGAAGGTGATATATATATATATCAGCATCTCTCTCTCTCTATATATATATATAGAGAGAGAGAGAGAGAATCTGCCATAGAGGCAGGTGGGGGGGGTTGAGGGAGGGAAACTGGGAACACTGGAGGTCAGAAGTGTACACTGGTGAAGGGTCAGGTGTTGGAAAATTGTATAATTAAAACCCAATCACGACCAACTTAGTAACTGTGTACTGTTATTCAATTAAAAAAATCAATTTTTTTAAAATAAAAAATAAAAAGAAGCTTGCTCTGAGTAACACAGGCTGAAAGCTCCGGAATGGAGAGGAGAGTCGGTCCCAGAGGTTTCTAGGTGCAAACCCAACCAACAGACCCTGTTGAACTTGGGTTGATCTCCATAATACATAGAAACATGGTCTTTGGAGCCGGAATCCAGTTGAGCTTGGGTGGTGGTGTCCTAAGGGGATCACCTACATGCAGACACAGACCCTGGGAAGAAAGCCATGGGGGACAAAGCACTGAGGCAAAGTACCCATCAACCAACCAATGCCAGGATCTGCCATGACCCTCAGCAGAACTAGAAGAAAAAGGGAGAGAGGCAACGTGCTGAGGGTGCAGCCTGGCCCCGATGTGTGAGATCTCAGCCTCTCCAGTTAATGTGGCTTCAAGCCAGCCAAGCCCTGGGCTACCCGAGGCATGGGAAGTGAACACAACAAGCCAATATAGAAAAAAAAATCGTATGAACAGGAGACTGAACTGTATTCAAAGATGGCAGCGAGTTTCCTGGTGACACCATGTGATTCAGGTGCCACAGAGAGCTCCAGGCTGCCAGGGAAGACACCTGGGCCAGGAGCACTACGGGGCTCAAAGGTGAGCAGCTGGGCCTCACCACCCTGGAGTCTGGTCTCCGCCCTCTACCAGGAAGAACAGCAAGATGGCAGGAACTCTCTCATTTTCCAGATGATTCACACAGACAAGACTGTCAGCACAGCTGGGCTGGTCCCCCAGCAGCGTGAGGAGTGATTTCTGACTGCAGAGCCAGGAGTGATTCCTGACTACAGAGCCAGGAGTAGCCCCTGAACATCTCCACATGTGCCACAAAACCCAAAACCAACAAACAGGCTGCTGGGACAAAAGTAGCAAAAACTGGGACTTCCTCCTGAGGTTCCAGGGAGGCTGGTATTCGAGGCTGGTTCTTCTTACCATGTTTTACTGATGAGAACACTGGTGCGCAAACACACAAAATCATCTGCTTGATTAATACAACCCCAAAAGTTGGGGAGGGGGGTGCAAATTAGGCTTGCAACCCCAGTGCATCTGCTTTCAAAGTCTGTATCCCTTGGCCCTGGCTGAGGCCCGATCTGCTAACAGTGCTGGAGGTTTTCCTGACATTAAGGGCAGAGTTGCTTGGAAGAAGCGGGGAGAGAAAGCAGATACTTGGGCCAGGTACAGAGATTCCCTCCAGTTTCAGCACCAGCTGGTCCCCAGGATCCTGGGCACCAAAGGGCCTGGGCAGCACACACCCTTAGGCCTGTGCATGACCAGCAGACCTGGCCGACTGAGAATTGCAGGCACACCCCCGGGCCTCCAGAGCACCGTCTGGGAGTCTCCCCAAAGGTATGAGTGACTCATGGAGAGGGGGGCACCATATTGCCTCCAACTGAGAAACGACACAGTGGAGAATAACCTGGAACTTTCTTTGTTTCCTGTTCCCCTGTCCTCTTTGACTTGGGTGTAAGGACCACACCTTGCTGTGCTCAGGGGTCACATGCATGGTACTGTGGATTCAAACTGGAGTTGGCTCTCCCCACTGCACTATCTGAGATGAAACTGAGAAGCACCCAAGGATGGACACCGGTTTGAGAGCAACATTCAAGAACCAACTTCAGTCTAGTTCTGAAGTATGAAAATGACCAAGCCCTCTTCTTTTTTAATTTTAATGAAGACACTGTGATTAGAGTCATTTCAGGCATACAGTGTCCCAACACTAATGTCCCTAGGTCCTCTCCCACCCTTCAGCTGGCCTGCCTGGAGAGGTACATAACTAATTGATTCCATATTTCTTGCTCCAATAAAACTTATAGTCTGTGATGATTGATTGTGATATTATTTTAACCTGTGTAAATAAAGAAATTCAAAGTATTTGGGGGCTGGAATACAGTGAGAAGGGCATTTACCTTGCATGCAGCCAACCTGGATTCTATCCCCAGCATCCCATATGCCCTGCCAGGATCCTTGAGCAAAGAACCTGGAATAAGCTCTGAGCACAGCCAGGTGTGGACCCCAAGCCAAATAAATAAAATTCAAAGTATTTTATAGAATATAGTATACTACTTATTTTCATTTATATAACTAAGTTTTCACCTCTGACATCGAAAACATGGTGCATTAAATTTTATTTTGTAAGGGGGTATGGTGCTGCCAGCAGGTCAATCTGTACCTGTGAGGCGAGTGCATCAGCAGCCTCATGGCGCCTTCAGACTTCCAGATACCCCAAAATTGCTGCTGTGCCTTTGGCCAGACCCCCAAAAATTGGGGCAAAGTTTACCAAGAAAGTAAATGGCCAAAAGTTAGGTATGTGGGAAACACATCCACAAACCACCTCCGGCTCAGCTATATAATTGGAGGCAAGGCCTCTTTGGTTCCTGATTGAACTGCTCAATGGACATGATCCCAGAGACTCAGAAACGAATCTCAGACCCCAGTGGCTTTAGGTAGGAATGCATCTGGTCTCTGCAGTAGGCTACCGGTGCTGGGCCAACCCAGGTGGGAATAGGTTTCGTGCCTTGGCCTGTTCCCCCTGGCGGCCCAGTGGCCGCCATCCTTCAGAGGCCACTGGATAGTCACATTTGGGCCCCCAGTGACGAGACACACAGGGCCTCATGGGATGGGGGTGGAGCCAGGCTTGTCCTCCCCACCCCAACGAGACCCCAAGTCATCACCCACGAATGGCCTCTCTGGCTCTTGATCAAGCTGCTTAACGACCATGATCCCAGAGACTCAGAAAAATATCTCAAAACCCAGTGGCTTTTGGCAGAAATGCATCTGGACTCCACAGTACGTTACTGTCGCCGGGCCACCCCAGGGAGGAAAGGGTGTTGTCCCTCCGTCTGCTCCCTCTTGGCGACTTGGTGGCTGTCATCCTCCAGAGGCCACTGGACAGTCAGGCTTGGGCCCGCAGTGACGAAACTTGTTGGGCCTTACGGGATGGGGGGGCAGGGGAGCCGGGCCTGTCCTCTCCACCCCAACGAGACCCCAAGTCATCGCCCACGAACGGCCTCTCTGGCTCCTGATCAAGCTGCTTAACGGCCATGATCCCAGAGACTCAGAAACAAATCTCGAAACCCAGCGGCTTTTCGCAGAAATGCGTCCAGACCCCACAGTAGGTTACTGTCGCCGGGTCACCCCAGTGGGGGGGAATGGGTGCTGTCCCTCCGCCTGCTCCCTCTTGGTGACTTGGTGGCTGTCATCCTCCAGAGGCCATTGGACAGTCAGGCTTGGGCCCACAGTGACGAAACTTGTTGGGCCTCACGGGATGGGGGCGGGGGCGGAGCCGGGCCTGTCCTCCCCACCCCAATGAGGCCCCAAGTCATTGCCCACAAACGGCCTCTCTGGCTCCTCATCAAGCTGCTCAACGGCCATGATCCCAGAGACTCAGGAGCAGATCTCTAAACCCAGTGGCTTTTGGCAGAAATCCCTCCAGATTTAAGTGTTAAAATTTCGGAATTTCAAAACCACATGGCCCTACTGCAGCCACACGACATCATATGTTATTCATAACCAGCAATAGAACACAAATTGTCTATTGTTGCCTTTTCAGCAGATCTGAGTGTTGGGGTAAAATCTCAAATAATGGTGGGTCTGGTGTCGAAATAGTGAATGTGATCAAAGTAGAGAGAGAGTAATGTGGAAATCATCTGCCCCACAGGCAGGGGGAGGGTGTGGGATGGGGGTATACTGGGATTTTTGGTGGTGGAGAATGGGCACTGGTGAAGGTACGGGTGTTTCATTGTATGACTGAGACTTAGACCCAAAAGCTTTGTAACTGCTCTCACGGTGATTCAATAAATAAAATGATAAAAAATGGAAAAAAAGTAAGGTGGAGTTCATGCACAATTCAATCAGCTAATCAGTGGCTGAATAAATAGCAGTACTCCTACAAAATTTTTTTTTTATTTTGTACTTGGATCTTATTGTGGTAATTACCCTTTATTCCCTGTCACAAATAAAGCTTTTATCCCCCTTTTACCACTCTCTTAAAGGATTTTACCCCACTGTAAAATCAGGTGTGAGGGTCTGGTTTATGGGCACCCCTCAAGGTCCCCCCCCAGTCCCAGGAGCTATATATATATATATATCACTTAAAATGTAAAGTTCTATGAGTCAAAGATCAGCAGGTTCAATCCCTAGCAACACCATGAGAAACCCCTGAGCACTGAGCCAGTAGTAGCCCCTGAGCACTGCCGGGTGTGGTCCAAAGCTCCCCAAATTAAGAAGTTTTAACTTTATTCCTAGAATTGTAATTCTGAAGTGACTTTTAAAGATTCCTGCATAAGCAAAACAAAAGAACAGGAGTGAAGTCTTGTGCTCTGTGAAAGTTGGGGTCTGTCCCTTAGCAGAGGTGGGCCATTCATTAGACGTATCTCAATTGATTCTCCTTTCCCTCAGAGTATAGTATTGGTTTCAGATACTTCAATTGTCTTTGCCTGTCTTTGAAGACACACTTCAAACACAGAGTTTCTGCCTCTGCCTTGTTTTATGGATAGAATAAGCAATTTATTCAGAATTCCAATGCTTGTGCTCTAGAGAAGACTTCATTTAATTCAGCTGGCTCAAATACTAATTGAAAAACCTTTTACTAATGAGGTTTTTTCTCTTAGCCTTTGCCAAAATCCCTCACAAGATTTTTGGTTATTGGTTTTGAGCCATACCTGGCAATGCTCAGGTGTTACTTCTGGCTCTGCACTCAAGATATCACTCCTGGCAGTACTCAGGGGATGATATGGGATGCAGAGGCTGGAACCCCAGGCAACCACATGCAAAGCACATGCCTTACCCACTGTACTCTCTCTCTTTTCAGAAACTTTATTTTCAGGGCTTTGAGTATTAAAAATATACAGACAAACAATAAACAAACAAAAAAGAAAAGAAAAAGAAAACCCAGACTACCATATTATCTCAAAATCAATGGCATCGCAATGCTGAATTTCACACCCATGAAGAGAAGAAATAGAACTGCAGGTTGCTGTTTTAGACCTGGACTTATCAAGAGAAAAGAGACAGTTTAAAACCATCGTATTATGAAATAAATGTCCACTGTGATCCTGGCTTTAAAAATATTTCGTCCGTGGGCCAGAGAGACAGTAAGTGGGCAGGGCATTTGCCTTGCCTATGGCCGACCGGGGTTCAACCCTGGGCATCCCATAGGTCCCCTGGGCACTGCCAGAAATTATTCCTGAGTGCAGAGCCAGGAGTAACCCCTGAATACCGCTGGATATGCCCACCTTGCCCCTCCACCAAAAATATTAAAAAAAAAATCTCTGAAACACATGTTGAAGAATATAGCTCTATTCAAGCATTCTTTTCTCAGTAAATATAAAGTATCATCTTTATCAAAATTATCTCTTTCCTCTTTTAATGTTGCCTTAAAAATGACAAGTATCCTCAAATAAATAATCATGTTTTAGATCTGAATGTTAGAAACTCATTGCATAACTGAACTTGTTTAAACATTAGAGTACTTGCAGGTTACTTTCTGGGGATCACTTCTGACACTGTTCAGGAACCATGCAGTGCTGGGGTCCAGGCGTGATAATGTCCCCAGCCACTGCACTCTATTTCTTACTAGAGTGCTGGCAGGCCCAGGGCAGAATAGGCAAAACACGCTGGTAGGCGAGGGAAAAGAAGACTGGCCCGGGGGTGGAAATACAGTACAGCAAATACAGTACAGTAAGGGGCTTAGGGACTTGCCTTGCATTGCCAGGTATGGCTCAAAAGTAGCTGAGGCTGGCTTGATTCCCAGCACTGTGTATGGTCCTGTGTCCATTATGTGCAGTGATTCCTGTACACGGGGACAGGATTAAGCCTGAGCACCACTAGGTGTGCCTCCAAAACAAAAAGAAAAGGGAAGAGAAAGAGGAACAGAGAATCTTGCTTCCTCCACAATCAGATCTAGTTTTGTGACTCAAGTCACTCTAGGAGCCAGAGAGATAGTAAAGGGGTTACGGCACTTTTCTTGTCCACTGTGGCCCTGGTTCAAACCCTGGCAGCCCATATGGTACTCTGAGGCCCACTAGGAGTGAGCCCTGAGCATCGCTGGGTGTGTCCCCAAAACAAAAAACAAAAAGGAAAGAAAGTGAAAATCAGAGAAGTAAATACACTGATGTCAACTTCATTATTGTCACTGTCACTATCCTCCCGTTGTTCATCGATGTGCTCGAGTGGGCCCAGTAATGTCTCCATTGTGACCAAAATCATCATTAAAAGGGAAGCTATAAACTACAATTTCCCCCACAAGAAGAGCCCCTCTTTCCTCCCTAATCAGGGCTGGCTTCAGCCAAGCCTTTGTGATCCACAAATCAGGACAAAGCAGTAGGTCAGGGGAGACAAGGGGGTTCTGGCAGGCCCTGCAGTGTCTAGACATTAAGGGTCCCACAAACTGTGGAGAACTGATAGAGATCCCAGGACATCACTCAGTATTGGCTACACAGTTATTCTGACAAGGTCGACACGCGTTGGGGACCAGACCCCTCCTTGCCCCACAGGCACATAATTGGGTCCCCTTCTCCTACTTTTACTTAATGAGAAAAGCTTATTTGATGACATTTCACTTGAGAGAAGCTATTCAAGAAATGAGCCACCGGCAAATTCAAGAATTAGCTGTGTATTCAGATTTTTTTCAGTTTTTTTTTTGATAGAACCCAGTCCCTCATATACATAAGGGAAGTTACTCTATCACTGAGCCTCAACCCCTGGCCTCTAGACTTTACATTTAAGAAGCATTTTTACATTTTACATTTTTTATATTTTTATATTTTATAAATATATTATATATAAATAATATATATTTTTATAAATATAAATATATATATTCTTTCATGCATGAAAGAACTGGCAGAGAAACCTAGGCATGCGGGTCCCAGGGCTGAGATCTCCAAGCCTACTCGAATTGGGACTGGGCCTTCTCCACCCAGGCCCCCATCTTCCAGTAGGCAGGCGTCAAACCCACCAGCTGCCGCCAGCGCCAGGTTGGTCCCATCAACGGCCAAGACACAGAGACTATAAAACCCAGCTCCTGGAAGCTGGGACATCTTATCAATCTTATTTTTCCTTTGGAGAACCTGGCAGGCAACCAAAAGTATCCTGCCCGCACGGCAGAGTCTGGGCAACTTCCCGTGTCGTACTCAATATGCCAAATTCCAGTAACAATGATGGGTTTCATTCTCCTAATCCTGAAAGAGCATTGAAATGGCTCTTTTAAAATCTCAGGGCTAGGAAGAAGACGTTACTGGTGCCTGCTTGAGGAAATCGACGAACAACAGAATGATTGTGATCGTGATTTTTTATATTTTATATTTCATTGCCTAGTAAATACTAAATATTCATTCAGAAATATTTCTGAAACTTTCCACTGCAAAAGAAGTACCTGTGTATGAAAGGACAGAAAAACTGACTGGGCATCAGAGAAGTTTAAAAACTGAAGCACATACTCTACACACAGGAGTTCCAAGTCTGATCACGAGCAGCCTACCCTGAGCATCGTGCCAGAAGCCACCACAGAGGGCATGTTCTCTGCCCAATACAAGTGAAAAATGAAGAGCCTGGGAGGCTAGAGAGAGAGTGCAAGAGTTAAAACACTTGGTTTGCGTGTACCATGTCAAACCCAGCCCCACATATCGTCCTCCAAGCACTGCTGGGAGTGAGTCTCTGAGCACAGAGCAAGGAGTAAGAACCGAGCACAACTGTAAAGAACTATTCCAAGCCAGCCTACCCCCCACACATACACACAATAGAGACACAGAGGCCTGGGGCTAGAGATCAGTGGCAGAGCACACCACGAACACATCCAGGACCCATTGTGCAATTCCTGGCAGCCCTGGCGCACCTGAAGCAATGTCAGGAAGTGACCACCATTTTTCCCCTTTTAAAAAGAAAAAGATGAAAAGGTGTAAAAATAGCAGTTCAGCAGCTGCCTGTGAGTCCTCAGTATGAGCAGGAATCAAGCGCAAAAGGCACAGGAGATACATTTGGGCTACAGAAGTGTTCTTGATTGTAAGTCCCTCCAAAATCACCAAACTATTTCTTGCAATTAGTGAGATACGCATTTAATATCTCAACAACTACTAAAAACACCTTGGGTAGACTTTCTTTGGCCACTTGATTTACTTCTCTCTATAAAATCTCATCTCTGTTTCTAAGAATGGCTTTGAGGATAATTCAGAGCCTCCAGGAGAACTCTTTAAACACACTGAGTGTGTGTGAATGTGTGTGTGTGTGTGTGTGTGTGTGTGTGTGCAATTTTAACACACAGTGCCAGCCTCTGTGTGTTCCATTTCCCAACTAGCTATTTGGGCAAACCAAAGAATAATTCCTGTGAGATGGAAGTCAAGCTGATGAAACTCATGGGTACATCAGTCTTTAGGCTGAAAACTCTGGGGCGCCCTTGGGAAGGGAACAGCCGAAAGACCTAGCAGCCCCACCCACACCCTGCACCTGCCACCATACAAACAGCCCCACTTCACTGCTTCACAACCAATCTCTGAAGAGACGCTGAGCCACCCAGACTTCCTAGTGCAGTGGTTCTTGGGTTGAAAGCTTTGGAGTTCTCATGGGGTCAGGGCGAGCCACCCCCACCTATCCCAGCCCCAGAGCAGCACCTATATCCCACAGCCCCACTGTGTAAATGGTGTAAATCCCAAAGCTTCACCAATCACCTCGGGAGAGACGCCAAGCCAATCCACTGAAACTCACAGGTACACTAGTCTTTGGGCTGAAAACTCTGGGGTGCCCTTGGAGGGGGGTGGGCCAAATTTCTGCCCTGCTGAAGCCCCAGCAGCCACACACACACCCTGCCACTGCCACCACATGAACAGCCCAACTTCATTGCTTCAAATTTCACTGCTTCACTGCATCTCTACAGAGATGCTAAGCTGATGAAACTCCCAGGTAACCTCCAAATTCCACAGTACTCACAGCCCAGTAGGAGCACAGCAAATTAGATGGGAAAGTAGCATCAAAGTCCACTGAGCTCAATAAGCAAAAGCAACAATACAGAAGCTCAACTAAAAACAAACAGCTCAGTAAATCCTCAGGCCTTGACTTTAACAACACCACTGTGAGATATAAAATGTTCACGAACTTTCTCTTACTGTTAAACTTTCACAAAATTCTACTTAATAATTCCACTTTTATTATTCTTTGTTTTTATATTGAAACAGGCATTATAAAATAAATTATTTTGTACCTGCCAAGGGGCAGGTTCAGGAGTACATGGGAAACTGGAAACAATGGCAGAGAGAAGGTCACACTGCTGGTGTGATTGGTGCTGGAATATTGCATACTCAAAACAACTGTATTAGAAACAACTTTATAAACCATGGCATTTAAATGAAGTTTGAAAAATAGGGAAAAAAGATTAATTCCTGAACAATCTGTCAAAAAATATGTTGTGAACCTACAACTAATTAAATCACACAACCCCTCAGCATCTTGGGGGCAACACCATCATCATCATCATCATCACCATCATCACCATCACCACCATCATCACCATCACCATCGCCATCATCATCACCACCACTATCACCATCATCATCACCACCATTATCATCATCACCATCACCATCATCACATCATCATCATCACCATCACCATCATCACCACCATCATCACCATCGTCATCAACCATCAACCATCACCATCACCATAATCACTATCACCACCACCACCACCACCACCACCACCACCACAAAGCTCCACAGTTTGAGAATCTAGTCACCTGCTAGGATTGCCCTAGGGCTATAAATTGGTTTTATGAAAGGTTTGTTTTCAGGACCTTATGCATGTGGTGCCACAAAAACCCACTTCTTTTTTTTCCTTGAGGAAGGAACAAAATATAAAATATAAAGATGGTTCCTAGGTGCCAGTGGAATCCAGGACAAGCTAAAATCTCCACTGAAGAGACTAGGGCACACCCTGGAAATATCCTGGGGCAAACCAGAAACCCCTGTGGGTAAGCTCATGCTCATAGTACAATAATGTAAGTTAAGAATGTGCCTGTTGGGGCCAGACAGATGGTACACTTGTCTTGCAGGCAGTCGACCCATGTTTGATCTCTGGCAATTTATATGGTTTCCGAAGCCCCACCTAAGTGTAGAGTCAGGATATAAGCCCTGAGCACCGCCAGGTTTAACCCAAAAATAAAAACAATATCTGTTAAGGAGGTGCGTGGGGTGGGGAAGGTAATCCGACAACTTGATGGAGGGAAGCTGACATTGGTGGTGGGTGGGGCTGGAACACTTTATGCCTGAAGCTCTATTATGTACACCTTTTGTAAATCATGGCCCCTAATGGACCACCACACACTGTGATAACCACACTGTGATTCTAAAGAACAGATATTTTTTCAGTTAAACTTTTAACACCATGAGACCCAGTGGTTCAACAACCCCTTCCAACAATTTTGGAACCAGAAATCCATGAGGATAAAAAGGATAAAACCCATAAATATTTCTCAGTTCCTGACAAAGGGATTCAGGGTGTGCTCCTGTCAAGTGGAAGGAGGATAAAGCACTTTCACGCAGAAGAGATCATACACTGGGTAGACACTTGCCTTGTATGTGGTAACCCAGGTTGGATCCCTGACATCCCATATAGTCCCCAGAGCCCTGCCAGAGATCACTCCTGAGTATAGTAAGCCCAGAGCACCACTATTGTGTCCCAAAAATCAAAACCAAAAGAGAGCTACATTCAGTTCTAATCTGTTTTTGTGTGTTTTTGAGTTCTAATCTCACCACTGGTCCTCCCACACCCCCCCATCAGCTGAACTCTGACTTTTCTCATTCCCCAAATAGTCAAGCACTATACTGTTGCACTGTCCTCCCATTGTTCATTGATTTGCTCTAGCAGGCACCAGTAAGATCTCCATTGTAAGACTTGCTGTTATTGTTTTTGGCATATCGAATACGCCACGGGGAGTTTGTCAGGCTCTGCTGTGTGGGCAGGATACTCTTGGTATCTTGCTGGGCTCTCCAAGATGGATGGAGAAATCAAACCCAGGTTGGCCGCGTGCAAGGCAAAAGCCCTACCCGCTGTGCTATCGCTCCAGCCCAAATCGTCAAACACTAATTGAAAATACTAACTGGGAAATCATAGTGGAATCCAATCCCCCACCCCATTTCTGTGGACAAGACCACCGAGAGACATGCATCCTCCAACCCCCACTACCCAATCCTGCACACAGAGCTGGGCCTCCTCCTGGTTCCCTGCTTAAACATTTCTCTGACTTTGGGCTGTGCTGGGGGAAAGTCCAAACTCCAAAGTGGCAAGCAAGGCCCTTCATAGTTACCTACAGACCAATCCTCCAATCTCCACCTTATCTCTCCCTTCTCCACCCAACCACCCCATACAAAAGTCGGTATGAGCAAGCTGCAGTTCCCTGAGCATGGAGTATTAGTCACTGTGTGGACACAAGCATGCAGAGCTCACGTCTAGCATTGCTTCATTCAGTCACACGATGACCCCGTGAGCCAAGCGAGGCGGCCGCTGTCACTACCTCCTTGAGGCCCCCTCTGTAGAGGAGGAACAACAGAAGACATGAGAGAACCACTCAGCTTAGCCATCTGATCTCCATACTCCTCCTTTCAAGCCTCTGCCCCCCACCCTGGTCTTCTGAAGGGCCCCAGCCACTACCTGTCTCTAACGACATTCCTCTGCACCAGAGTTAATCATTTTGTACTCACAGGGTACTTTGTACACTTCTCATTAGACATCTGTCACTTTGCATCACCATCACGATTTGCAGACATTTGAATCAACCCATCATACTGTAAACCTAAAAGAATACAGATCGCTTGGGGAGGAGGGCTGGACAACCACCCTTCCTTTCTCCTCTACCTGGAATATCAGGTAGGTGAGAAAACTGCTGAATGACTAAGCATACTGTTATTTACTCTGTGCTGCTCGTTCACTCCTCTCTTCCTACCTGACACATTCCATTTCTATGTCCATATTTCAGAGCCTTCTTGCCTCTGGGCTCCCCTGGGTAATAAACTCATTGGTTCCTTTCTGGTAAACTTTCTAATTCTCTTACTTCGTATGTGCTGCATCATTGCAGTTCTGAAACATATAGCTCTGGGGGTTGCCTTTTCTATTCAGAAAAATCCCTGGCTCCCTGTACTCAGTAGCATATGAATTCCTGAACTGGAATCCCATGATCTGAGCCCCCTCCGACGCCCCCCACCCCAGTTTACCAAACCTCATGATGTCACTCCCGTTCTCTAGATCTAGAAAGCCTAAGCCTATCTGGTCACTGAAATGTCCCACCTTCTTCTTCATAACCCTCTACAGCCACCTCGCCTTTCCTCAACTGAAATTTGGTTAATACTCAAGGGCTGGAGCGACAGTACAGCGACTAACCCAGATTCGATCCCCAGAACCCCATATGGTCCCCTGAATCCCACCAGGAATGACCCCTGAGCGCAGAGCCAGGAGTAAGCCCACTGTAAAAATGTGGTCACCTTACACCATGGCCCAGGAGCAAGAAACTCCTCTGAAACTCTCCCCCACTCTCTAGCATTACAGGTTTGCCTCTTTTATGGAACGTAGTACATTCTGCACAGTTCCTCTGTAACTTAGCTGACTTTAACTTACTCATCATCTCCTTGATATCATCCAGTAAACCTTAGAATAAAAGTTTTCAACCACTGATCCCCATACAACTGCTGGTCTGTAGGGTTAGAGAGGTTGAAAACCAAGGACATACCTCAGTGGGTCATAGTGCAGACCTGTGGTTAAGTATGCCGACCCTCCAGCCGCTGAGTATGCAGACAGGTGTGGAAGTTTGAGGAATGCTGCCTTACAGATAAAATACTTAAGTGTTTTATCTGGTAGCAATACATTTGATTCATTATTGAGTGAACGTAGAAATACTTGGTTTTATTGGAATCCCTAACTCTCATGCATTTATTTCGAACACAAAGCCAAACTAATTATTTGAAAAGTTCAGTTTTATCTGAGACTATGACAACGGAGTATCAAAACTACTTTGAAGGAAAAGGAAAAAAAAAAGAAAGAAATGCTAACTAGCAGTTGAAATCTAAAGAAATCAGGTTACGTGCACGTAGGATAAAATAAATCACCAATCACAAGGGGGACAACCAGTGTTAATTCTGGGTTAAGTGTCTGATATGCCTCACTTCAACTCTTACTAGTCTGGGGCAAATCAAACAACTCTACCTGGCACCCTTGAGAAGACTGAAACAAGAGAAGTTCAACAATTATCCCAATATCACCAAACTTTCAGTAGCAGAGCTAAGACAACAATCAACTGCAAACATTTACCAAAAGATTAATATTCACAGAACACCCTGTGAAGGAGTCACATGGTTTCTCATTTGAAAGATCCTCATCGAGGCCTAGGAGATGCTCAGAGGGCTGGAGGACAGGCACGGCATGTGGGAACCCTGAATATGACCTGTGTCACCGCATGGTCCCCTGAGTACCACCAGGCATGAACCGAAAGCAACATACCAGGAGTAGCTGAGTCGTGCTCAGTGTAACCCCAAATGTAAGTCCATAAGGAAAGAAAAGTTTCCTATAGAGCATAAATCGCACTATCCAAGCCCACTGAGTTTGTACGTAGCACATACAGGTCTCTCTTTGAGGGCTCTCTGACGCCCCCCAAAGGAGTTACTGTGTGCTTAGGGAGGAAAAGCAGCAACAACACAGTGCCTGGCCCTTCTCAAGAGAACAGTTAGGGCTCTCAACAGCAGGAAAGGTAAACTGCATTGGGCGGGGTGGTGCACAGGGCTTACTTTCTTCTGGCTCTCCACTCAGGAATCATTCCTGGCAGGTTCAGGGGACCATATGGGATGAAGGAATCAAACTTGAGTTGGCAGCGGGCAAATGTTCTATTTGCTGTACTTTGTCTCCAGCCCCATAGTGTGATAATGTTGATGAAGTGTCTGTCAGGACTCCTGTTATTCTCAGGCCACTGGGCTTAGAACACGCTTACCACTAGGGGGCAGGACTGTGACACTCATGAGTTGATTTTCTGAACATTCTGATATTCCCAAAGATTATTAAAGCCACATAAATTCCTGTTAAACTGCTGACAATTTTAAAAGATTACTTTGTCACGTTTAGAATATTCCATTGTAAATACATACTCTAAATAAAAATACATTTTCCTTTACTAGAAATTGTGTCATACTTATTTTAAATTCCATTTTCTACAGCTTTTAATTTATTTAATAAAATTGTTTTATTCAGTAAAACAACTTATTGCTGAGCCCGAAAGTTAACAACTTTTATAGTCAACAATAACCACAGATTAACCTACTATTAAATGTAAGTACAACCTCTGAATGGTAGAATTATCAAATAAGCAAATAAAAATGATATACTGTACATTAAAATAGAGTAAAAACAACTTTCTTTTTCTGTAATGAGCCACTAAACAAAAACTTTTGAACCCATAATGGTTAAAATTATTGCAATTCTTCATATGTTTTCATTTCATTTTTGATTTTTTCCTCCCTAAATGTCAAATAAAGGGAATGTTTCATTTTATATTTTACAAACACTTCTTTCCCAGTTGACAGAGAAGATTGCAATGTATAAAATGTAAACTGAGCAAAACCATCACAGACTTTTAAAATTTAATATTTACTTTGAAAGAAGGGCTGGAGCGATAGCACAGCGGTACGGTGTTTGCCTTGTACACAGCCAACATGGCCGACCCGAGTTCGATTTCTCCGCCCCTCTCAGAGAGCCCGCACGGCAGAGCCTGGCAAGCTACCCGTGACGTATTTGATAAGCCAAACACAGTAACAACAAAGTCTCCAATGGAGACGTTACTGGGCCCGCTTGAGCAAATCAATGAACAACGGGAGGACAGTATGACGGTGTGACTTTGAAAGAAAATCAGAGAAAGGGTCAGACTGACAGTACAGCAGGTGGAATGTTTGCCTTGATTGTGGTCAACCTGGATTTGATCCAGGGCATCCCATATGGTTCCCTGAGCCTTGCCAGGAGTGATCCCTAAGCAGAGAGCGAGGAATAAGCCCTGAGCACTGCTGGGTGTGGACCCAAATCAAAAACAAACAAACAATAAAAGAACAAGAGGAAGCTTGATGGCTACATAGAAATTTTGTGGAAATGCACGGCAAAGCCTGGCAAGCTACCCGTGACGTATCTGATAAGCCAAACACAGTAACAACAAAGTCTCCAATGGAGACATTACTGGGCCCGCTCGAGCAAATCGATGAACAACGGGAGGAGAGTACAGTACTACACTGCATGCAGATTTGACATGTGTACTCTTGAAGGAATTTTGTAGAATTATCAACATCTACACAATTTTCACGCTAACCTTTAACATCAAGAACCTTCTAGATCTGCACAAATCCTCCATGAGTAGAGCTGGTGGCAGAAATAAGAATCCATCTCAGCCTCACCAGGAGAGCCCAGACAGGTTTGGGACTCAGTCAATTCTTCGACCACAGTCTGCAGGACTGAAAGCTTTTCCCAAGGCTGGCAACCAGCCCTGTCCTTACAACTATCCCACAAGGCTTCTCTGGAAATATGCAAGGGAGTGAACAGACAAAACTCCTAGAAGGTGACCAGCCCTGAGATTTCCCCATAAGCCTCCCTCCACAGAAAGTCAGGCGGTCACTCCTCCTGGTGCCTGGGATTCTTGAGGCTGACTGTGACACACAGGCTTCTCTTGCTAAGTTTCTCTGTGTAGCAAAAATACAGAGCAGCTTGGAGACAGACCTGGCTTCTGGGCATGAAGGCAAAACTCAGTTCCTCCCCAGGGGCTGGGGCAAGACTGGGACGTTAAGGGCTGATTTACTAAGGCGAGAGCCAATTTATACCTGTGGTGCATTTGGGGGAGTGATCTGCAACAGGTGTGTGGACAGGCTTCCTCCTCTCTCAGCTCTGTAGGGGGTGCCAGTGAATGCAGTTATAAAGGGAAGATCATGCAGAGAAGGAAAATGAATGAGATGCCTGACCCGCAGGAAAAGAACACTGCTCCTGAAGCTTCAACAGCTACCAGTTATAGAAGCAGTGGAGGTTTCAGTTCCACCCTGAAAACAGAACGCTCAGAGAAATTTCTTTAAAGCAGGGGGTGACAGAAACCAAACCTCGCCATTACGGCAAAGAAACTTCTTTAAGGCCAGACACCTCACTGGAATGGGGCGAGGGGGAAGTGGGAGGGAAAAGGAAAGCTCTGAGAAATCGTTCAAAGGATAGGGCTCTTGCCTTGCGCGCTGCTGGCTCCTGGGTTCGATTCCCCAGCACCGCATATAGTTCCCCCCCCAAACCCAGCCCACCCCCCAGGAGTTATCTGAGCGCAGAGTCAGCAGTAAACCCTGAGACCACAGGGTGCGACTCAAACGCTAAAAGAGCGGGGAGGGGGGAGGGAAGACACTGCCACTAACATCCACGCTGGGGACGGACATGGAGCTCAGCTGCAGGTTCAGTGGCATTGCACAGGGTTTCACAGATGCCACACATTCCCCAGGGACAGGAGGTCAACAACATCTCGCCGAGTTCCAGGCGCTCGCCGGGCCCTGCTCATTCTCCAGGAGACGGGCACGAGACTCGGAACTCGCAGGGCAACGCCAGGGTAGACACCCACAGCAGCATTACCCGGACAAGCCCAGTCCTTACCTCTTCTCTCCCTTCCTCCCTGGGACTCGATGGGGCATGGTTGCCGGCCGGGTCTAGAAGGCCATCATCGTCGCTCCTGCTGGATGCAGAATCCCGGAGGGATGAGGGCACCTGGGCTCCGTCTTCACCAGTCACCGCGCTCAAGGGCCGCGAGCTGAGGCTGCGGAGACCCCCAGCACACGGGCTCTGCGGACTGCGGGGCTTGGGCGTGGCGGGCCTGGGCGGGGAGATCAGGTGTTCGGGATCCCCGGGAGCCGGGCGGCCGGGTTTCTGGGCATCCGACAGCTCTCCACGCCTTTCCTGAGCTGAGCTGGATGCGGCCGCGCTTCCCGGCGCAGCTGAGCTGGATGCTGCATCACCGGCTCCTGGTCCAGCGTCTGCGGACGCAGATGCCGCGGGGGGTGCGGGTTCGAGGGGAAACACCGCCGTGTCCACGTCCACCACGGGCACGGACCCGAAGTCCACGGCTGCGTACACGCTGTGCAGGGATGCCGATCGGCCCCTGCGCGCCTGCTCGCTGCCCGCCGACGCGCGGCGAGAGTAGTCGTCGTGCAGCGCGCTGCGGGGCCGGGGCTTCGGCGGGGGCTCCCGGGCCGCCTCCCTCCGCCAGGCGCCCTCGGCCGAGCCGCTCACCAGCCTCAGGACGCGGACCGGGCTCTTCCAGCGCTTGGTGCTTCTCTCCGAGCCCCCCGAGCGCTCCGAGTCGGCCGACGAGCTGCTCAGCGTCCTCCGGGGGGCCGGCTGGTCCCGCGCGCTCTTGAGCTCGGCCAGGCTGGCGGCGAACTTGCGCTTGCAAGTGCTCTGCGCCGGGGAGCGCGCGCCGTCCGAGCTCCGGCTCCTGGGGCCGGCGGGGCCCGGGGCGCGGGGCGGCGGCGCGTCGGCGTCCAGCAGGCGGATGCGGCCCAGGCCGTAGGCGCGGCGCAGGCTGCGGGAGCGGTGCGTGCTGCGCTGGAAGGCGTCGTCGGCCGTCTCCTCCGGGTCCGAGCCGTCCGACGCGCCCGCGCGCGCGGGGGAGGGGCCCCGGGCCGGCGGGCAGGCGCAGGGCGCGCCGTTGGGGACGGACTTCGGCGGCCCCGGCGCTGCGGTGCTGTCCCGCGCCCCGCGCGCCCCGTCGCCGCGGCTCTGGATGCCCTGCAGCACGGACGCCTTGAGCCGCTTGAACGAGCCCGCCTTGCGGAGGGACGCGAGCGCCGTCCAGGTGGACGCGCTGCGCACCAGCACCACGGAGCGGGGCCGCTCGGCGCCGGCCAGCCGCGGGCGGCCCCCCGACAGCAGACGCAGGAGCTTGGCCGCGCTGGGCCGCGCTTCCCGGGCGTCCGCCGCGCCGCAGCCGCCGTTCTCACACGTCGGGGCGGGCCCCGCGCCGGGCCCCGCCGCCGCCGCCGCCCGCCCGCCGCCGCCCTGCCGGGCTGCGCTCATGCTCTCCCGGCTCGCGTGCGCGTCGGCGGGCGCCGGCCCCCAACTGCTCTCGCCGTCCTCGCGGTCGTCGCGGTCGTCGGGGTCGTCGGCCCTCCGGGGCGCAGCCGCCTGGCTCGCACGCCCGCTGCAGCGCGCATCCGGCTCCGGCTCCTCGGCGCGGGGCAGCGCCTGCAACGCAAAACACAGCGCAGTGAGCACCCCTTGCAGAGATGGGGCAGAGGGGAAGGATGCGGGCTGTTGGGAAAAAAAGATAAATTCTGGGTGATGCATTCAAACAGGGCCGTAATCTCTTGGATTTGCTGAGCTTGTTTAAGTAAAAACCTTTGATATAGAAAGACTGCACTCATCTGGGGAATATAAAGTAAAAGAATGGGAGACGAACACCCAAGAATAGTTGAGATAAGTACTAGGAGGTCTGCTCCACGGCTTGGAAGCTGGCAGCACATGCTGGGGGGAAAAGCAGCTCAGATAGAGAAGGGAACACCAAGAAAAGGGTGTTTGGAGGACTTACTCGGGATGCGAGATGTGTGCTAAAGTAGTCTATAGATGGAACACTATGTCCACTCAATACCGCTATTGCAAAGCACAACACCCAAAAGGAAAGAGAGAGCAGAAAGGAATGCCCTGCCACAGAGGCAGGGTGGGGTGGGGGGTGGGTGGGAGGGCTACTGGGATCATTGGTGGTGGAGAATGGGCACTGCTGGTGGAGGGATGGGTACTCGATGGCTGTATAACTGCAATCCAAGCAGGAAAGTTTGTAAATCTACAACTCATGGTGTTTCACTAATAACGGTTGGTCGGTCCTCCCATTGTTCAACGATTTGCTCTGGTGGGCCCAGTAACGTCTCCATCATGAGACTTGTTGTTACTGTATTTGACATATCGAATACGTCACGGGCAGCTTGCCAGGCTCTGCTGTGCGGGCAAGATACTCTCGGTAGCTTGCCAGGCTCTCCGAGGGGGGCGGAGGAATCGAACTCGGGTCGGCCATGTTGGCTGCGTGCAAGGCAAATGCCCTACCGCTGTGCTATATAATAATAATAATAAACCTTTGATAAACAGTAGGAATGGAAAAAATAAGCCCAGATATCCACTCAACTATCTTCTTTCGTTATTTGAAATGGAAGATCTTAATTATGAAACACTGCACATAAAAGCTATCCGAAGTATGTGGCTGTGAATTGGCAGCCCACGTGGAACTCAACATAGCTTAAGTGGGTTCGGTGTAATGAGGAACAAGATGCATTCAGCTGCTTGTTCTCTATGAAGTGCCCCAGAAGGAGCAGGAGTGACAGTACAAGCCTTGCACCTAGCAGACAGGGGTTCATGCCCCTCTTCTCCCCTTCCCCAATATGGTTCATTGAGCTCCGGTAGAAGTGATCCCTGAGCAAGGAGCAGGAGTAAGCCCTGAGCACGGCAGATACCCCAAAAGAGAGAGCTACAACCAATGTGTTACCACCTGGAAGATTCTGTGAATCTTCAACCATCAAGATAACAGGGGGCAAGGGAGGGTGATACTGAAGGACCAGGAATCCAGACACAATGACTTAGACCAAATACTGTCCCTCTCCTTCCTCTCACAAGCCCTGAGGCCCCCAATTTGTGTCCACACTCTTTCCCCAAACCAGAATCCCTTATGGGCCCTGCTCATGGTCTGCTCAGTCTTCTAGAATGGGCTTAGAGCCCTGCGCTCAATGAATGACTAGGGAGGGAGGAAAGGTAAGTGGAAGAGAGGGAAGGATGGTGAGAGAGGGAGGGAGGGAGGAAGGAAAGAAGGAAGGAAGGAAGGAAGGAAGGAAGGATGGAAGGAAGAGAAGTAAGGAAGAAATGAAGGGAGAAAGAAAGAAGGAAGGGAGGGAAAGAAGGAAGGAAGGGAGGGAGGGAAAGGGAGGAAGGAAAGGGAAGGAAGGGGAAGGAAGGGAGGAAAAGAGAAGGAAGGAAGGAAGGAAGGAAGGAAGAGAAGTAAGGAAGAAAAGAAGGGAGAAAGAAGAAGGGAGGGAGGGAGGGAGGGAAGGAAGGAAGGAAGGAAGGAAGGAAGGGAGGGAGGGAGGGAAGGAAGGAAGGGAGGGAGGGAGGGAGGGAGGGAGGAAAGGAGGGAGGTAAGGAGGAAGGGTGGGAGGGAAAGAGAAGGAAGGGAGAAAGGAAGGAGAAAGGAGAAGGAAGGGAGGAAAAGAAGGAAGGAGAAGGAAGGAAAGAAGGAAAAAAGGAAGCTGATGACCACAAAAAGCTATTTAGCTGCCTCCACTTGTCCACATGTGGCCCCCAATACTGACTGCTTATTTGTTTTGTTTAGGAGCCAAGCCTGGTGGTGCTACTTCAGTGCTCAGGGGCTAATCCAGCTCGGTGCTTTGGGGTCTACTTGGTGTTCAGATCGCAGGCAGTGACTCCCAAAAGGACAGCACAGCCCCACAGTCCTTTAAGCTATCCCACAGGCACCTAGGAGATTCTGCTTTTAGTTCAACTCTCCACAAAGCACGAATACAAACCTACAAACTCAACAGAGTAACTGTAACTGATTCTCAGGACAACCAAGTGGCATGGTCAGGCTGAGTACTTCTTGGGAAACTGCTGTAGTTGTCGCAGCTAAAACCGACATTCCTTTTTGGCTGCTTCAAACGAATGCACAAAGAATGCACAGGGGCAGCGCAGAGCAGACCCCAGCTTCGGTGCTTTGTGACATGGCCCTGATCTAAGTCCCAGCACTGGGCAAGATAACTGTCAAGGTAAGCAACAGTATGGACAGAGGACAGGGTGACAGAATTTGAGGTTAAGTCCTGATTGGACTCCTCCCTCTTAGAAGAAATGTTGAGTTCACAGAGTCTCTTCCTTCTGTTCTCCCAAATCTCTAAGTTCCTTTTGCATGTACTCCAACATCATGACCAGAGAAGAGGAATTTCTGAGGAGGCGAAGACCCCTGCCTCTGGGGCTTCTGGCTGGACATATCCCTTCCAGGACTGCTGTGCAGTGGGGCTGGGGCTCAGCGTGGAGCTTGGGTCTTGCCTGGGTAAGGTTCTGGGTTGCAGCGCAGCACCACAAAAAAAAAAAAAAAAAAAACCAACAAAACCCAACTTGCCTGTGCACTGATGGGGTCTCCACAAACCCTGTGCAATTAAGATCCTTTTATTTGGGGGGACCTTGCCAGCAGTGTGGGGGCCACTGGGACTACACACAGCAGCACTGGGTGGCTCTGGGTGCTCTAGCCCTTCGAGCTAGCGTCCCGGCCCCTGCATCTTAACCCTCCAATGAAGAAAGAATATGGAGTCCCCCAGACTGAGGCTGGGTGGCAACTCTACTGTCAGTGACCCAAAATGTCCATCCAGCCTCGCCTGCTCTAGGAGGGACATGGGATTATCATAGTCTCAGCTTTTCTGAGCTTGAAAGGAAGCTGTTCTCCCCACACAGCTGGGGCCAGTCGTGGGTCATGCAGTGCAAAGGCTCTTTCCGTGGCTGGCATGGGCACTGGGGACAGTCCAGCACCCAGCACCACCTGGCATCACAACTAGAAAGCACCTTGGGATATGAGACAGTGGAGGTGAAGCTGGCCGCTGGCCTGAGGACTCAAGGAGTGCGGGGAGGGTCTGATTTAACGCAGAGTCGTCTGAGCCCAAAGATATGTGCTGGCCCCATGAGGATTCAGACAGAGAGATGTGATGGTTCAGCTGAAAGGGAGATGGGCATGCGCAGAAGAGAGGCGGGAGCCTCGCCTGATGGGGAGGCAGGAAGTGAGGTGACCAGCTGCCTCCCAGGAGATGCTCTCCCACCGGTCACCCGATCAGCCTCAGGGCTCTCAGGGCTCAAACCAGGAATGTGATGTTCACACTAGTAACCCAACAGCAAGTAGAATATGGGTAGCACAGGGGCTTTCAGGAGCTCTCAGGGGTTAAGACCAGGAACATTCTGGTCACACTAGTAACCCAGCAGGAAGTAGGGCAGAATGGCTCACGGTAAAGCAGTGATCAGAATAAAAGATGGACTTGTTGGATTCAACTGTCAGGAGTCCCTTAAGCTAACACGGTGAGATTTAGCTACAGGGGTCAGGTTATTTGTGAATACTGGGACCCCACTTGTGGATACAGGGGTCTTGTAAGTTGCTTCATCAGAACCTACTGGGATGGTTTCCTTCAGAACGAAACTATGAGGCCCCTAAGAAGCAGCTTGATGGTATCTATACACTTTGATTATTTAGAATATACTGATGTGAAGTTGTAGCCATTATTCTGTTTTGTTAATATCTATCCCAATGTAATTCATCATTCTGTATTACCATGTGTTTTTATTTTATTTTATTTTTTTTTTTTGCTTTTTGGGTCACACCCGGCAATGCACAGGGGTTACTTCTGGCTCTGCACTCAGGAATTACCCCTGGCGGTGCTCAGAGGACCCTATGGGATGCTGGGAATCGAACCTGGGTTGGCCGCGTTCAAGGCAAACGCCCTACCCGCTGTGCTATCACTCCAGCCCCTACCATGTGTTTTTAATGTGAAAATTCTTAGACTCCCCCCCCCCCCCCCACACACACACACACAACTCTGGAAAGTCTAAGTATTTACTCCAACTTGTTTTAAGTTTTAGTAGAGGTCTAGTTAAACACAGAGAAAATTTAGTATCAAATCAGGACAACATGCTTTTGAAAATACCAGAGACCCTTACACAGAAGGTGTCTCACGCTTCTAGTCTCCAAAATCTTTAGGCTCCTTCCTATGCACCCGGAGAGGCGGGATTTCCAAGGAAGTTCCATTTCCTTTGAGCAGCTGAATACCATGATTGTTGTCAAATGCTTGGAAGAAAACCGAAAACCAAGAAAAGCTTCTCCTGGAATTTCTGAGTAGCATACCATGTTGTATTATTTAGAACTAGTACTTTGACCTCTATTAACAAGGGGAACAATTCAATCAGTGGTTTTGTGCCAAGTCTTGTAAATTGTATGAGCTCAGCCTGACATATTTATGAACAGAATTGGAAGGAAGAATTTTAGGAGGGGATATTGTGAAATCTATTGTCTACAAGTGAGAGTCTGGGGTAAATGAATTTGAATAGATTTCCTTTCAGCTGTAATGAGAATGCTCTGGAAACATCTCTCACGGGACAATTTTTAAATTAAGAATTGGTACTTGATTGGGAATATATACCAAGTTAAATACTAGGTTAAATACACAAACAAGATGACTGTTAAAATATGTTCCTACTAAGTGACAGGCAAAACAGGAAAAAACATCTAAAGAGTGAACAGAGCCAAAGTATTGCTCCCTGACCCACAGCACTGCAGAGCTCTGGGGAACATCAAGGCCTGATTGTTAAGATGAGGCCACAGGGGTCCGATGGGTCTGAGAAACACAAGCACCAAGTGACTGCAGATGAACACTGAACTGGCCCAGCACAGTCCCCTGCTGGCCTGCGGCAAAAGCATGAAGTGACCGCAGCTGAATGCTGTGAGCTGGCCCAGCACTGCCCCCTTCTGGTCCGAAGGAGGACTGCCGGCTGTCCTCTAGATGTCTCTCTCCAATTCTCATTGGCTTTTGTCTTTAATTTTTTTAGTTGATTGATATTCTGTGATTTACAATACCGTTAATAATGGTTTCTCATACACCTAATCCCAACACCGCCAAGGCTCCCAATACTCCTCCCTCTCAATCCCCCCAACTCAGTTGTGTTGCCTTTGGCTCTTTGTTGCTCCCTTGAAGTCCCACATATGATGAGAGAGATCTTCCTGTATCCCTTTCCTTCCAACTGCCTTCCCTCAACAGCGTGGCACCCTCTAGTTACATTCATGTTGCTGCAAGTTGCATGATTATGTTATTTCTCAGAGCTGCAAAGTATTCCATTGTGTATGTGTGTTTGTGTGTGTGTGTGTATATATATATGTATATACACATACACACACACACACATAAGCTGTGACAACTTCTTATAGATCTCATCGGTCCTCAAAGTTTCTTTCTACAGTGCATCCCTACAATACCTGCTCATCATGTACCACCATCGCCTTACTTTTACCACTTAAAAAGTGCTTCTGAGAGCCAGAAAGATGGTACATGGTTAAGACACTTGTCTTACATGCAGCTGCCTCAGGTCCAATCCACATCACAGGGTTCCCAGAACCCCACCAGAAGAGACCCCTAAGCACAGAGAGCCAGGAATAAACACTGAGCACAGCCAGGTGAGGCCCCCCAAACCTAAATAAATAGATGAAAGGTCTGTCTACATGGACAGCTGCAAGGGCCTTCTGATAAATCTGCCTGTCAGCCGTTCTCACCTGTGACTTCCCCATGGTATCCTTCTCAGACTGCAAAGATTCTCACTGCATGTAATGTTCCAGGCTGCTGAAGGAACTCGAGACGATGGATCTCCTCAAGCTAGCACACAATCCCTTTCAGCCTAGCCATGTGGAATTACTTCCCATGATCCTTTCCCATGCAGTAGAGCTTTTGTGTATGTCTGCGTCTGCTCTCAGATTCTCTCCCAGTCATGTCTTTCTGTATTGTGGTGAGAGATTCCCAGGCTCCCCGGACAGATGGCTTCCGGCCAGAGCAGCCAATGAGAAAAGCATAGTGGGAGATGAGAGAAGGATTAAAAACAGGATTACTCGTAAAGTGTTTCTGCAGCAGCCAGGGGACCACATTCAGTGCCAGGGACGGAACCAGGGTTAGCTACCTGCAGGACAAGCACCTTAACCCCTGTACTCTCTCCTTTCCCTTTGTAAACTTCTTATCCATAAATTAAGGATAAATGTATAATATGTAGGTTGAGAATAATCAAGCCAAATAGTCATATTAAACTAACCCATTTATAGATTATGTGTCTGTGAAATGAATACACAAGTTACTTAACTATCATTAAGTCAAGATGGATATTAAAAAATGTTCAGATGTGGGCTGAGACATTGCTCAGTGGTAGATCATTTGCCTTAAAGGTGTGTGGTCCTGCAAAAAAAAAGCAAAACCCCCACAATGTGTGGCTAAAATAAATTTGGATAAATATTAAAACATCAGTTAATAGTTTTACTTTATTTCAATTATATAGAATTTGGAGCGATAGCACAGCGGTAGGGCGTTTGCCTTGCACACAGCCAACATGGCCGACCCGAGTTCGATTCCTCCGCCCCTCTCGGAGAGCCCAGCAAGCTACCGAGACTATCTCGCCCGCAGGGCAGAGCCTAGCAAGCTCCCTGTGACGTATTCGATATGCCAAACACAGTAACAACAAAGTCTCCAATGGAGACGTTACTGGGCCCGCTCGAGCAAATCGATGAACAACGGGAGGGCCTTTACCTTACCTTTACCTTTATTTGAGACAACCTGAAATTGAGTTAACTGAAGTTTAATAGAAAGAAAGATTTTAAGGATGGCTTCATTAGCTGAGACTCCACATTTTATTCTCCCTCTCTCTTCCTTGCCTTGCTTTATTCATTCTAAAATGTTTTCCAGAGCCCTCCTGAAAACAAGATTCTAACCAGAAAACAGAATTTCTAAACTTTCTAGAACCTCCGGTTATGAACAGATTGCATTTTAAAGGGTTACCTATGGGAAATCCACTTCTCTATAGTCTGACATTACATATATATATGTGTACACACACATACACACACATATATATAAATAATCCAGACTATATGTAGTTCAGACTAAAGAGAAAATTGAACTGTACCCTCATCTATAATACTTTCAGGTCAGGAGAAAAGTCAACTAGAGACTCTGGGCTCTAGTTCTGACAGGGAAGTTCCTTTCCCCACTCCCCAGCTCTTTATGAAAACCTCCCACCCTCTCCTTCCCACCCCCTGCGCACACCTCAACAGGGGTGAAGGAGATCCCCGGGGGTCCAGCACCCTCAGAGTCTCTTTCTGAATACTAAGACACTGGCTTGCAAAGAGGGTGACTGACTCTGTTCAATGTCCAATCAGGATGTGTTTGAAAATGGAGAGTCTAAAGACATCAAGCGTGGATGAGACCAGATCATCGTCTCTTTGAGAATAGTGTCAACTCTGTCCAAGCGCAGGGCTGTCCTGGCTTGCCTTATCTGGGTTACTGGGCTAAGCCACATTCCTGTGGGCGAGAATGGGGTTTCTCAATGGAGCTGGATGTTTGCTCTGTCAATCCTGTGGGGCAGCGGGGGTGGAGAAAATGAACATTTACACAGACAAACCTTACAAACAAGACAGGAAAATCTTTTGTCTCTGAAGTCAGGGGTCAGGTGGGTCAGGCAGGAGGAGGAGGGTGTCTGGAGAGCAGACATGATGCTCAACACTGTCCTTCCCTGCCGTGACCAAGCCACTGCTCACCAAGCCACAGCCTCTGGTTCTCTCCGCTTAAAACCTCAAAGGGGAATGAGCCCTGAGACACTGGGCCACAAGATGGCTTATGCTGTGACTCCTTGGACTTCATCCCTATCTACCTCCATCCACTGGTTATAAGGCTAAACAGCAAGTGCCAAGCTCCATACTGAGGGCGACCTAAGATTGCGGTCAGTGCCCTAAGTGACATCACGGGAGAACTACAGCTGATGCCATAAGTGACATCAATAATGAAGACCTGCAACCGATACCAGAAGTGATGTCACAGAAGTCCTACAACTGATGCCCCACCCCTGATGCCGTAAGTGACATCAGCAAAACTCTGCAACCAACATTAGAGATGTTGGAACCTGTACCGCTGCTGCTCTAAGCATTCAGAGCTAAAACAATTAAAACAGTTTCTTAGATGGGTGGGTCTAATCCAAAAGGTCACTGGAACAAAGACACTGAGGCAGACTCAGCAGCATCCAGAGTCCTGCATCACTGTGCTCAGTCTGAAACGTTGCAGGCTGCAGAGAAGGTTCTAGAAGGATCATGTGGTTTGTACATTGAGTGCTGGGGTAAACATTCTTAATAACTGTTTGTACATACATGTAGCTGTGTTGTTTTTTTCCCTGAACGACTCAAGATTCTTGTTTTTGTTTTCAAGAAAAGTAGTGGGTTTATAAGCACAGAACACGGTTCTGAACATTGTGTTCTGGGGAAAAGATCAACTTCCAGCTTGCATTTCCAACCATGAGCCGATTAGGCCTGGTGAGAGAATGTCACAGCATTGCTCTGTTATTGTCACTCAAGAGAGAGGTCCGGAGAGTCCCTTCACACTCCACGCTCCACTGCCTGTTCCGTTCTGGCTGGGTATTCCCACTTAGTCTTCATCCGAAAGCAGCTGCCGAGTGGCAGACAGGATACTGTGAACGGTTTCCTTCCACGTGAACTGAAAGCTGCATTTCCCCAAGAGGCTCTGTCCTTCCCGACACCATCTCCCCATGAGTGGCCCTGGACAGCAACGAGGTGACACCATGGAGAAACAGCTCCCTTTCTGGGTCCCCTTCTGTGCCTGCCGTGGTGATAAGGTGCCAGGGATTCTGCAGGCCATCCTCAGGAAACCGCCCAAAATCTCCCCAGGAATGCTGAGGTGCACAGACTGTTTGCTCAAAGACAAAGGAAACTCCCAGAGACTGACAAGGAATCCGTATTCTCACCCTCTGCCTGGACTCAGGAAAGCAAGATGCCCTTCACTTGCCACCTGGCCTGGAGAGAGACAGGAGCAGAAGTCCAGAGAGGAAAGTGAGTGACAGAGGAAGCAGCAGCTGTTCTCCAGGCTCCATCAGTCCCAACTTCTCTGCAGGGCTGTGAGGATCCCGACTCAGCGGGGCTCATTGGCAGCTTCTCTGGAACTTCACTATACTTTCCACTTAAGGACGGTTGAACAAGTAGGTACCCTACTATCACATGCCATACTCCCACATCACTTATTTGTTACAGATGCCTGCTGGGGGGAAGGGCCCACTTGATGCTGTGCAAAGGTGCTGAGGCAATGGTAAGGTGCCCACCAATCCTGTGGTTCCAGTCACTGCTCTCCATCATCTACTCCATCTCCATCACCTACTCCATCATCTCATCCATCTCTATCATCTACTCCATCTCCATTATCTAGCCTGTCTCCATCATTTCCCTCTACTTCATGGTCTAATCCATCCCATCTCACCACCATCTACTCCATCTCTATCATCTACTCCATCAGCTAGTCCATCTCTCCACCATCTAGTCCATCTCTATCATCTAGTTCATCTGCTCCATCTCACCATCCTCTCTCTCCATCACTGACTCCGTCCGCCCATCATCTACTCTCTCACCAACCCTCCACCTCCTAACAGGGCAGCACACTGAGGAGACAAGTTATTCTAAATATCTTTCCAGGCTAGAGAGAGCAGGAAAGAACTTAACTTGCGTACTGCCAACTGGATTCAATACCCAGTCATATGTAGTCCCCTGAACCTTGCCGGTGAGCCCAGCTGAGTGTAGAACCAAGGAGTAAGGCATGAGTACTATGGGGGGTAGCCCACAAACAAACAAACACTTGCCTCGCTTCCTAGGAGCCCGGGAACATTCTCCTGCCTCACCTGCAGATCTGACTTTGGTCCTTCCCCAAACCTGAGCAGGGACCTCTCGGAAGACAGGTTGTGAGCAGATGCATGGTCCCAGCACTTAGAAGTTGGCCTTTTTTGTTTCTTCACTAAGCAGCTGCTCAGGATAAAACTGCTTCTGACTGACTTAATTGTATCTGTTCTCACTTACAAAACAACCTGCTTCATGTCTCTCCTGCAAGGGAGGCACTTGCCAAAGCAACTGCTTCATTTATTCTCTAATGATAATTTCTGAAGTCTAATGACAGAGCAACTGGCTCTCTAGGCCCCAGGAGTTTCCCGAGACTAGATGTCCAGTGCAAATGTCTAATGTCTTGCCAGCAATCACAGCCGCGGTTGCCTCTGGGTGCTCACAGAAGCACCCAAGTCGAGCTACTACAACAATCACCCCAGCAAGGTCCACCAAAATGGCCACCATTGGCCTGAATGCAGTTTAGAGAGAAACCAACACTGATGACCTCACAACGTACACAGATCTCCTCTGCTTTGGTCTGAAGATTTATCTTTCATCCTCATCTTCAGGAACTAACTCGGCCCTCATTCTTCAACTTGATGCTGTTCCATTGGTGCCCTGGCCAAGACTGGGAGGTCTGGGAGAGGCCTGGGCTTCAGGAACTCATCTGGGCATTACCAGCCAATCAGGGGCATCTGTAGGACCCATAAGCAACCATGGCCAAGAGGTGCTGAGTGCTGCCATGCCAGCCTAGGGGGGATGGTGTGTTTGTGTGTGTGTGTGTGTGTGTGTGTGTGTGTGTGTGTGTGAAGTGTCCCAGGGCTGATGCTGAAGACTAGGCTAAAGGGGGGGGGGGGGCAGGGGGAAGCCAGGACCCGGCAACCTGCACTTATTTGCAGATCCCGGCACTTTGCAGGTACAGCCGCACAAATGCAGGGGCAGGGAAGGGGAGCGAAGACCTAGCCCACGTGGCCTGATGACCAACAGGGATTGGAAGAAGAGACAGGTGTGACTCCAGATAGCTGGCTGGGCCAGCTGGTGACATTCCCACAGGAAGGTTGTTAGTGGGGAGATCCGAAGGCCAGAGGCAGAGCCCCAAATCCAACATGCTGATCTGGGAACAGACACGAGGAGCCCAGGAAGCAGCTGGGATATACCCCAAAGCTGGGGCGAGCAGGCTGGGCTCAGGAGGCCTCACTCTGGAGAGTAACAAATGCTAAGACTGGGGCCAGGCCAGTGCAAAGGTCCAGTGGCATCTCCTCAGTGACAGCCAGAGATAAGAGCCTGGAAGAGGAAACGGAGGAGAAACTGAAGTCACTTCCTCCTGGTCAGGGATTGCCAATTGGAGGGTTGGGGGAGATGGAGGGGTGGAGGGGGTAGGGGTTGGGAGTGGGCACCATAGCTTCATTTCAAGTGAATTTAGTCACTCTGGTCATCAGACATTCAGACATGACAGACCTATCCTCTGCTTGCTGACAAAGGAGCTGTGACAAAATCCTGGGCAGCCAAAAGGAGTGGGGTGGGCAACTCTGCCTGGCCTCCACTGCCCGCACCACTGTTCCTCTCTCCGTCCCTCAGAAGGCAATCGGGGAGAGAGAGAGGCAGAGGGGACTGACTGAGAAAAAAAAAAAGGGGAAGGGCAGGGAGGAGAGAGGAGTCTCCAGGTCAGGCTTCTCTAGACATCTTTATTATCACACCCATTGCAGACCGGAAGTCCAAGACTGGGCTCTGAGATCATGCAAGAGAAAAGGCTGGAGCCTAGACCCAAGTCTGCAGCCACGGCACCTCCCTGGAGGCTCAGGACGACTAGGTCCCATCTCGGGGTAAGGCGAAGGCAGTGGTCACTGAGCACAGGTCACCTAGAGTACATGCTTTCCATGGTGTGTCAGGCTGGCACACTTTTTGGTGTTAAATAAAGAACAATAAAGAACATGCCTCCAGCTGCACCCATCAGGGGTGGGTTATTAGTCGATTCGTCGATTGCCTCAAGCAGGCCCCAGTAACGTCTCTTTCATCCTAACCTTGAGATTATATTCAAAGCTCTTTAGGAGAATGAGACCCATCATTGTTACTGGTATTTGGCATATTTGGTACACCACGGGGAGTTTGCCAGACTCTGGCAAACTCAGAGGTGGGTATTACCTAAAATACAGAAGGAACAGGCGTTGGCCGGGAAAAATGAGAAGCTTTGTGTTCAGTTGGTGAGAAAGGTAACGGTAGTAACTATACAGCTGTAAGGCACCTCTCTGGGGGCTGCAAGCTGACTAACCCAGAGCCACAGTGCTCCAGCAACTCAGCCTCTGAACCCAAACTGAAAGCCAGGCCTGAATGAAGGTTTTGCACACTAATGCTCACAGCCATGTTATTCCCAGAAGTCAAAAGATGGAAGCATTGGCAGATGCAGGAGTCAGTGCCGTGTAGGTAAGGGGCATCCACACGATGGACATCAATCTGTCTGCACAGGTCAGAGGGGTCTGCCATCTGCTGCCTCAAGCAAGCCCTCACAAAAGGCTAAGTGCTATGTCTATCCCTTAGGCAACACTTAGGGAAAACCAAGGACACAGAAAATAGGAGGGTTTCTGCAGAATGGGGGCAAGAAGGAATGTGGAATTAACATGTCATGAGCTCAGAGTCTCAAACTGGGAAGACAGGAACAATTTGTAGCTGGTGAGTAGTGACAGTTACAGACAATGTAAAAACTGCATTTAAGGTCATTGAATTAGTCAGCAAGGTAATTTTTAATGATCTTTATCTTTTACTACCAAAGGAAATAACTCTGGCTTTAAAAAAAAGCCTTTTCATAATTGACCACTTCAGTGAAAACTTTCCCCAAAAGTATTTGGTTCAAAAAGATTTCTGATGACTTTATAGTTTCAAATGTCCCTGCACCAGGGAAAACTGAAAACAAGCAGGTATAAAATCATGCAGATCGCCTCCCAGGGCACGAGATTGTGCTGGGATCCTCCAAATATATGAGATTGTGCAGACCACCTCCAAGCAGACACAAGATTGCAGAGACTGCCTACAAGCACACACACCATCATAAAGACCCATTTCCAAGCACACATGAGTTTTTACAGGCTGCCTCTAAGCATTCACGAGATTGTACAGACCCACCTCCAAGTACACATGAGACTGTACAGGAAGCCTCCAAGTACACACAAGATTTTACAGACCAACCTCCAAGCACACACGAGATATAGAGGCCTACCTCCAAGGACACATTAGACATAGAGGCCCACCTCCAAGTACACGTGAGATTGTACAGGCCCATCGCCAAGTACACGCGAGATTGTACAGGATCCCGTTAAGCTCACACAGACTGTACAGGTTACCTCCAGAGACACACAGACTGTGCAGGCCCTCTCTGCACACAGTGGGTAGAGCAGGCCTGCCCTCATCACGTGCACATGGGCCTGTGACAGAAACCCCAGTGGTGTGCCTGCTGCCTCCACAAAGACTCCTTGGAAATAAGCCTCCCAGTCACCTTTTGCCACAGCACAGGCATGGCAGCACCTGGCACCGGCAAGCTTCTAGTGAATATCTGAGGAAACATTCACAGTGCAAACACGACGCCAGGATGTCTCAGCACCAACTCAGCTACCTGGATCCAGAACCCCTGCCTTGCCTCCACTCTGAACTGATGGTCCCAGCCCAGCTCCAAGGGCTGCAGCCTGGAGGCCCCCAGCACTGCTAAGTGTGGTTTTGGGTGGGTCCAGCATCACTCAGAAGCCCTGAGCACAGAGCAGTTGGGGCCCCGGGAACAGCACTGGGTGTGGCCCTCAGGACCCTCGGAGTACTTGGAGACCCACCCCCCCAAAACGGATTTAGGGGAGTCTTTGTTCTATGTTCTGTGCGCTTGTTTTTAAAACAGATCTCAAATTTCATTTCAGAAGAACACTCATAATCTCATTATGTGAAGAATTTGGACTTTCTGTGGCTGTCCCCCACCCCCACCCCCCACTTCCCAAAGCCCCTTCTCATTGAAGAGCTGGACAGACTCTGACTACGCAACCCAGCAACAGTAAATATTTTGCCCATGATCCTAAGGGCGATTGGTCCCACAGAGAACAGCCCATTCTTGAGACCAGTTTACATATACGTGCTTCGGTGTTTTTTCCATCTGCACCAGAGTTCAGCAAGACCCTGGTACAAGGTGGGGGTACTCTACCCAGCCAGCCCCTAAACCCTAGTATTGACTTCAGTCAGCGACCTAAATTCTACCCCCCCCCCCACCCGTTTCGGTTTTATGGCAACACCCATCTGTCTCAGGGTTTACTCACGGCTCATATGCGGTGACAGAGATCAAACCCTGGTCAGCTGTGTGCAAAGCAAGTGTCTTACTCCTGTACTATCTATCCAGCCCAAAGACCCTTTTTTAAGCTTCTCTAATTGAAGGTCTAATATTAGACATTCCTGAGATTTTTTGCACATGAATAAATTGGAGATGAAAATTTATATTAAGGGTTAACACCTGAAAGGGAGTAGGAGGAAGACTCCTGCAGAATAATAGTTGCAATATTTTTGTTCAGAAGACAAAAGCAGATGAAAACCACACCTCTCTCACTAAACAGAGGGCTTTTTTTTTGGGGGGGGGGCAGGGCGAAGGGTGGTTGTTATTTTTCTTTTTTTAAATTTTTATTAGTGAAACACCATGAGATACAGTTGTAGACTTACAAATTTTTGTGCTTGGGTTTCAATTATACAATGATCAAATACCCATCCCTCTACCAGTGCACAATCTCCACCACCACTGATCCCAGTATCCCTCCCACCTCCCATCCCCCCCCCCTCCCCGTGGCAGGGCATTCCCTTTTGTTATCTCTCTCCTTTTGAGTACTGTGGTTTGCAAAAGAGGCATTGAGTGGCAATCATGTTCAGTCTATAGTCTACTCTCATCACGCATCTCCCATCCTGGGAGGAACCTCCCAACAAGGGTGGGTGTTATTTTTCATCTTGCTTTTAACTGTATTATTATTTGGCATTAGAAACTCTCACTCATCAAAGATAACACAAGAGATCAGAAAGAATAATCTCAGCAAACCCTCTTGTGTACTACAGAAGGCTGTAAAACTGAAGCTCTCTGCACGCTTGTCCATCAGGGTGGTCAAGTAGCTGATAAGGACAGAGCCCTAACTTAGGAAGCCATAAGCAGTGTCCAGAGCTCTGCTGGGGTTTCCATTCAGCGACGATTCCTTATTTGGAATCTCCTTCCTCAGAGTCCCTTCCTCCAAAGCTCTATGGAGCATCCTAGTTTGAAAGCTTCTGTTTCTTTTAATTCCTGCTAGCCCACTTCCCCACTCTGGGAGCCCAGGGCTTGCGCACAGTCAGGCTGTGGGTCCCTGGAGGTCATGTGGGCACTCAGTTCCTGGGCTTCCTGAGGTGCCTGCTCCTCTGAGCTGCCGTGCAGAGGGCTGCATTGGTCCTGGCCGGGACTGCACTTCCTACCTCCCTGCTGCACACACTTGCTCTTCACTTCAAGGGGTGCTTGTCAGGATTGCATCCTTTATTTCTGGCCACATTAGGGCTGGAAATTGTGCATGTCATGAGGGATGACACACAGTAGATCATGCTGTGTGCACGTGGGAACTGGGGATTCAAACCCAAGGGGAGTCACCTGGTCAGTCTGATCTTTGTGGCTGTCAGTGCCCCAAGCAGCTCCACATGCACTATGTTGTACAAGGGTCCTGGGGTCCATCACTGCCCAGTGCTCTCCCAGCTGCCCTCAGTCCAAATGCAGCCTCCTGCCTATACATGCATTTATACACATACACATTTATATACACATACATAACAAATATGCATATTTACACACATACCCACATATATAGCTATACAAATACATACATATACCATACATACACATATGTCGATTTGCTCGAGCGGGCCCAGTAACGTCTCCATTGGAGACTTTGTTGTTACTGTGTTTGGCATATCGAATACGTCACGGGTAGCTTGCCAGGCTCTGCCGTGTGGGCACGATACTCTCGGTAGCTTGCCGGGCTCTCCGAGAGGGGCGGAGGAATCGAACTCGGGTCGGCCATGTTGGCCGCTTGTAAGGCGAACACCCTACCGCTGTGCTATCGCTCCAGCCCACATATGTAACACATATATACATATATAAACATATCCATATACACATATATGTATACATATATAACTGTGCACATATGCATAATACAACATAAACACAGAGGCATATACGTGAATGCACACATATACACACAGATATACACACATACTCACAAGTGGGATTTTTGCATGTTAGAAGTAATAAAAAGGGTTGAGAGATAATTCACAGGTAAGGTGTTCACCTTGAACATTGCCAACCTCAGTTTAATCTCCCAGCTTCACCTACGATCCCCTGAGCACCATCAAGAGTAAGCCCTAAACACAACAGCCACATATAGCCCAAGAGCAAAAAACAACAAAATTAAATAAAACATACAGTCAATATCAGATTTCTACAAACGAAACTCTGAAGCAAAACTAAACAGTAAAAAAGTTTATATCAGTTTTATTCATAACTGCCCAAACTTGGAAACAGTCAAGATGTCCTTCCATTGGCCAATGGAAATGCTAGCGAGGCTCATCCACACAACGGGATGCTATTTGGTCATAAAGAGGAAGGAACAATCAAGGCCTGAAAAACAAGTGGAAAAGGTTAAAAAAAAAAAAAGCACCTTTGATGGATGAGCAGCACCAGTGTGGAAAGCCATCTACAGCACAATCCCAGCTCTTTAGCTTTCTGAGAAAGGCCAAGCTATGGAGGCAGAGAGTAGATGAGAGCTTCAGGGAGGGGGATCCAGAGGAGACACTAGGGTCTGTTTGAGCAGGGACATTGCTCTGTGTGAGCAGCCATGTGGCTTCACAAGAGTCAAGTGTCAGAGCCTGAGAATGACAACGCCAAGAATAAATCCTAATGTGAACTAATGACAGGTTCCTGCTAGCATGGAGACATCAGTTCATACATGTAACAAACATGTCACATACAGAGGGAAAGGATTAGTAACACAGAAGAAATTACATGCAGGCAAGGAAGCATGTCCCAACCCATTTGGATGGAAGCATGAAAGCTCTCTTTACTGTATAAGCATACACAAACGAATCTCCTGAATGAGCGGGAGATGAGGCCTGAGGTACAGGGACCGAGAAAGTCTTCTCAGCTCCGAGTCAAACAGAAGCTGGGTGCATGTAAGCACAGCTGGCTGGCCTGGAAATTCACAGAAGGGAGGCTGGAGCGAAAGGATGGAGCGAGGGCATTTATCTTGCACATAGACCACTTGGGTTCCATCCCTGGCATCCCATATGGTCCCCTGAGCGCCCCAGGGGACCTCCCCCCCCACCCAGGAGTGATGCCTGAGCACAGAGCCAGGCATAAGCCCTGAGGTTACCAACAGGTTTGCTCCTCCCAAAACAAAAAAATAAATACCCAGTGCTGTACATCATAGAAATGTAATCAATTAACAGTTAAATAAATCAAATGGGCAGTTGTCTTGCATGACTTGGTTTGCATAACAGTCCCCAGAGCACTGTCAGGAGAGACACCTGAGCACAGAGCCAGGAGTGGCCCCCAAATCAAAGTCAACAACAAAAAAATAATAAAAGATAATATGCATAAAAGGTCCAAGCATTGGGACACCTCCTAGAGGGTGGGGGGAGAGAGAGGGACAAAGAGGTGAAAGGCATCCCCCAAATCAACCTTTCCTTTTTGGGGGGCACACCCGGCGATGCTCGGGGGTTACTCTGACTTTATACTCAGGGATCACTCCTGGTCAGTGCTCAGGGAACCATATAAGACCAAACCTGGGTAGGCCTCATGCAAGGCAAGGGCTCTACCTGCTGTTACCAGCTCTCCAGCTCCACCTCCCCATCAATCTTAAGAGCCTCAATTTTAAAGCCAAGATTAAAATTTTAATTATAATATAAAACTGAGCATTTTAATTACAAAGGTGAATAGTATCTTTTTTAACTAAAAATGACCTTGAGATTTTGATGACCCAAAAGTGACCAGTTAAGTTAGGATAATTGCTTGAGTTTCCATGAAGGCTGGGGGAAAATTAGATAACTGAAGGAATCATGAAGAATAAAAAACTAAATTGCTTTAAGGTCATACCGCATTCGTAAATTTATTCAACTTGACAACTACATTAAAAATAACACTACTGGACAGCACACAGCCACAGAGAAGAAAGGCCGCGCAGGGGCCTCCACAGCTACATGCTCCCGGTCCCAAAGAGAGCCAAGATCACAGGGAAGTCCCAGATGGGGTAGGTGCCGCATCCCGCCTCCTCTAGAGGGAACCGGGTGACCATGAGCCTCTACAAGCATAGCTCGCTTATGCAGGAACCAGGACTCTCACTGCAAACTGCGAGGCCGCTTATGCGGCTGCGCGACATCTTCTTATATATAAAGTGATCAATGGAAAGTAAATTCTCCAACGTTTTTTCCCTGAAAATCAGGCTTAACTCTTTTACAAACCACAACACCGAATAGGAAAGAGAGAACAAAAGGGAATGCCCTGCCACAGAGGCAGGATGGGATGGGGATGGAATGGGGGGTGGGAGGGTTACTGGGATCCGTGGTGGTGGGAAATGGTTACTGGTGGAAGGATGGGTATTCAAAATAAATAAATAAATTTAATAAAAAAAAATAACACTACTGGGGCTGGAGTGATAGCTCAACAGATAGAGCTTTTGCCTTGCATGCAGCCAACCCACGTTCGATTCCCAGCATCCCATATGGTCCCCCTGAGCACCATCAGGAGTAATTTCTGAGTGCATGAGCCAGGAGTAACCCCTGTACATCGCTGGGTGTTACCCAAACAAGCAAAATAATAATAATAATAATAATAATAATAATAATGAGGATTATATTTATTTGTGGGAAACCAAGAAAGAAAAGTGAATTCCCAAATGTGGAATGATTGGCTTGTTCCCTGGGAAGGGTGGCAGAGGACAATTAAAAACATTCACAGAAGGTGACATTTTCTATTTCATACTGTTCACGTTTGCTACCTGTTCATGTTTGAATTGACAAATGTGTCAGGTATAAATATTCTTTATATAAACTGATGATGTAATGAAACAATTTTTAGAAGTTAGATAAGTGTAAGAAGAATGGATCAGGAAATACGAATAATTTTAATAACAGACAGTCTGATGATTGCTAGGGGCCAGACCAGTACTCCAGTTTTCAATGTTTAGTAGCTTTTAAACAAAGAACAAGTTACATAACAAAGCTGCAGTTCAGGCATCTGTAAAAAGAGGGATAGTAACAGTCAGGTGGTTTTCTTTTTTTTAATGTAGGAGTACTGCAGTCAGGTGGTTTTCAAGTTAAACAGGTTGCAGAGCTCAGGAGAAATGGCAGAAAGCAATGATACCTCTCACAGCCTAGCCAGCAGCAGGAGAGCAGCCAGCAGGCCGCAGGCCAGAGTTATCTCAAGGTCATGGAGCTAATAAGGAAGGAGACAGGGTTTGACCAACTGATGGTCTCCATCCAACCAGCCTTTCCTTTCTCTGATAAAATTTATTCATTATTATCATAAATATTCACAGTTATGGTTTTAAAAATTACATTATAATGACTGAAGCAGGGCCATGATGGGAATACTTAACATAAAAGTAATTTATTTCAAAAAGAACCCAACTTTGGGGCTAGAGAGATATGGGTTAAGGCCTTGATCCCTAGCAACCAAAACAGCCCCCCATGCACCACCAGGAGTGACTCCTGTTTACTGCTAGGGGAAAGGAAGGAAAGAATGGAAGAAGGAAGGAAGGGAGGGGAAGGGAAAGAGAAAGGGGAAGAGGAGGAAAGAAAGGGGGAAGGGAGAAGGAGGGGGGGAGGGAGGGGGAGGGGAGAAGGGAGTAGAGAGAAATGGAGAACCTAACTTTGTCCTGAATGTAATAAATCAGATGGTCAACATGATCCAATTCTGTCATTTTGTCCTGCAACCCTCAGAAGTTCTAATAAACTCTGGGTCCACACACTCAACAGGAGAAGTGTGAGGATCAAAAGAAGCACAGTCTTGCCTTGTAGGTGAGACCCTGGGCCAGATTTGCTGGAAGACAAAGAGGGGAGGGGAGAGAGGAGGAGAAAGAGGACGAGGAGGAGGAGGAGGAGGAGGAGGAGGAGGAGGAGGGTCTGGAATCTGTGGAGGGGTGAGAAGGAGAAGAGAGGAGAGGAGAGGAGAGGAGAGGAGAGGAGAGGAGAGGAGAGGAGAGGAGAGGAGAGGAGAAGAGGGGAGGGGAGGAGACGGGAGGGGAGAAGAGGGGAGAAGAGGGGGGAGGGGAGAAGAGTGTTTGGAGTCTGTGGAGACTCTATGATGTACATATGCTTTTTGGTAGTGTATGAATTCACACTGGCCTGTGAATTTATTAGTGTCTCCAGTTCAAAATGCCGCAGGGGCGGCCCTTGTAGTCTCTGGCATCATAAGGCCTAAATAGTGCCACACCTTCACAAGGAACCATCTGGTCCAACTGTCCAGAATCACTGAGAATACACTGGGAATATCCCCTGAGTCCCCTAATACTGGGGGTTTGGGAGATTCCCCCTCCAGCAAAAAAAGAAAAAAAAAGAACAAACAACGGTTTGAACAACCACCTGCCAATCGACCCTTTCTTGAATAGAAGGATTCTGGCACTCATACTGAAAATACAACTTTGAGAAAAGCTGTCACGGTGATGCCTTAAAAGGCAGAGATTCATCTACATTCTCATTTGATTCAGTCTTTATGGAAAGCAATATGGAGTCCACCCGAAAAAAAAATACTAACAGGACTATCATAGACCCAGCAATACCACTTCTTGGCTTCCATCTTCAAAACACAAAAGTGTTCATTCAAATGGAGATATGCATACTTATATTCATCGCAGCACTTGGCACAATAGCCAAGATATGGAAATAACTCAAATGCCCAACTATGGATAAATGGATCAAGAACTTGTAGTCTATACACACAATGGGATACTCTGCAGCTCCAAGAAATAACAAAATCATGCCATTTGCAGCAACATGGATGGAACTAGAGGATATCATGCTGAGTGAGGTCAGTCCGAAGGAAAGAGACCGGTACACTGTGATCTCACTCATATGTGGGACTTAAATATACACAGCAAGGTAGCAACAAAGGTCCAAAGGCAACAGAATGGGAGGAAGAATTGACCCACACAATTGAGTTGGGGGGGAAGTGGGCACTGGGGTCCTTAGAGGTGGGTACACTGGAGAGGGTTATGGTGTTAGAATTATGTCTATGGGAAATCATAATTAGCAATATCATATCATATCATATCATATCAATATCATAACCATAGAAATTCAATCAGTTAGAAAAATGTTTTTTAAATATACTAGGAGAATCTGTATAAAGAATTAAGCATTCCCCATTTGGGAGCAGAGAATTTACACATATCCAAGAAACGGAGCATGCCATCCAGCCAAGTTCAGGCTTTGCACCTGGAAACTTCTGGGATCACATAATGAAGAATGACAAGTCAGAAGAGGCTAGATTCGTAACCTCTGATAATAGCTCCACCCTTCATGATCCTACGAAGAAACAGATCTCTTCTATGAGAGAGAGGCAGATAGAGAGAGAGAAGAGAGAGAGAGGAGAGAGAAAGAGAGAGAAAGGGAGGAAGGAGAGCTCAGTGGGATGAACACATGCTTTGAATGCAGGATGCCCAGACTCAGTCTCTATATCACATGATCCTCAGAGCACTGCCAGGAGCTACCCCTGAGCACTGAGCCTGGAGCAGCTCTTGCACACTGCTGGGTGTGGCCCCCAAACCAACCCCCTCTCCTAGTGGCATGTCTCCTCCAAGGATAGTTTTCCATAAGCCACTTTTCAGAAAGTCCCCTTCAGGAAAGGTGTGCTGAGTGTGCCATGCAGGGGAAACTCTACCTTCTAAGCCTGCTGAGCTCCTCAGACGATGATCTTCTACATCCTATTGACCAAGTGCGGGGACAGCCGACTAGGTGACAGTCGGGTTTGCAGAACAGGAAAATCAACTCTGCTTTACCAGATTCTACTGTGAACAGCACTTTTTTAGGGACCTAATGTGAACTGCACAAAGACCGAGAAAGAATGAGCCCACCACAGTGATTCCATGACACCAATTGCAGAAAGCTCCTGATTAACAGATTGCATGGCAACGGGTTTCAGAGCTCTACTCACTTTTGTTTCCCCATTCCCCACCCCCACCTCAGGAACACACAGCAGTGCAAGCTGTCTCCAAAACAGGCTTTGTGATGTGTCTCTATCTGCACGGGGTTTATAAAGAGAAGACTGTGAACCTGGTTTAGCACCATCAGTTTAGAAACGAAATGAGGGAACAGGTGAGGAAAGGGAGAAGGTGAAGAGTTAAATGGGAGCAATACAGGACCAGAGTGACATTACAGTGGTCAGAGTGACATTACAGTGGTAGGGTATTTATTTGCCTTGCACACAGTTGACCTGGGTCCGATCTCCAGCATCCCATATGGTCCCCTGAGCACTGCCAGGAGTGATTCCTGGGCGCAGAGTCAGCAGTAATCCCTGAGTGTCACTGGTGTGTTCCAAAAAGTCAAAATTGCTTAAATGTTTTTAAAGAGAGAGAGAGAGAGAGAGAGACTAATGCATATGCAGAAGAGAAAGTATGCGGGTCAAAAGCGTTGCAAGCATGAGATCCCAGCTTGATCTGGGGCACTGCATGCCCCTTGGAGTGCCTTCAGGTCTAGCCCCAGAAACTTTTCAGAATACAAAAGAGCGCCTCAGTAACCCCTGGCATCTCTGGGCCCGGAGGCCCTGCAGTCTCTGGCCCGAGAGTGGAACCATGTGGCCCAGTTGGCAGAGTAGCTCCAGGAGTGGGGCTGGAGCCCCGGGACACCGTTTGGGATGCCCACAAAGAAACAAGTATATATTATCGGGTAACTTGAGTTCAGTAGAAGAATCTGCCTCCAGAACACACACACACACACACACACACACACACACACACACACACAGATTCACTAAGTTGTCAGCATCCAAGCCATCACCTGGTGCTCATGGACCTTCTTCAATCCTCACCCATTGCTTAAAATATTAACCAGACATGGAAAAAAGACAAAGAACGGTGAGAGAAGGTCTTAATGGGGCCATTCAAGGTTCCTTCTCTGTGGGGATTGGACCTTATTTTAGACTTGCCAGTTCCTGGGGCTGGGTAAGTCACAGGTTAATTTGTAGATCTGGTTTCTGTCCAGGAGAGAAGCAGTTTCTGCGGAGACGGTGGGCTGACCTGCCCTGTTGGACATTAACCAGCTGCCTCTCACTTAGCAAACACTTCAGCAAATGTTCGGGACAAACTGCATGAATCTGCGCTCCTCGGTGGTGCTGGCCAGGGCAGCAGCCAGACCTCCCTCATTAACGAGCAAATCAATCTCTGACACACGTGCAGGTGAGTCTGTTGGGCAGTCAGTTTCCAACGCTCTGAAAACTGCAATTTCACGTATTTGATCCACGTATTCACCAGTGTCCCCTTACCCTTTCCCATCCTGTAAGTTCTTTCTCTGAATCTGTCACAATTGACAGGCACTCAAGTTCTGTGTCACACGAGCATCATGAGTGCAATTACATTAATTATGAAATGGATAAATGAGTGTGAAGCATATAATTAAACATCTGAGGACCATCATTAAAAGCACATCCTTCCCCCAAAAGGCCTTTTCTAAAGACTGAAAAAAAATAATAAAAGCAATAGACAATTTTTTTTACCACATAGATAAGATTTTCAGTAATGAGTCACTTTTCCAACATACCACACCACTAGTTACCCACACTGGGCAGCTGCTTGCTCATTTTTTTAAATTAGTGAAACACCATGAGATACAGTTGGTTTTTCGTTTGTTTATCATTTTAAAACTAAACTCTTTTTTAGCCTCAAATTCACTTTTATTACTTTGCAATTAAGCCAAAATTTATTGTGATTATAAAATACTAATATAAACCATTTGTTAAAACCTCAGCCATAATTGGACCTGTCACTGGGTATCATTACACATTAATAGTGCAAAAATTAGAGATGAGCAACAATATAAAATTTTGAAATATTATTATTATTTTTAAGTAGATCATTCCCTCTGCTCTGGAACAAGGGAAGCTAACATTTACATGGAAAGGTTGTTGAAATTGCTAAGGACTCTGTTTCACTTATGAAAATTAAAAGAAAAAAGCCAACCCACAAATGTTTGGTTTATCCCATTACCTAACAAAGTGACAAACCTCCTGTCACAAAACTAGCTCCTGAGTAATATTCTTCCTTGAAAGCTGAAGCAGACCTGCAGCACACACTTCATTTAAGCAAACATCTGCTCTGACCGTCAACTTTGATGCCTGGGGAACAGTTTTGTCTGTACCAATGTGACCACTTTCACTGAATATCCCAGCTTCTAAACTTGGACCCCTTAGGCTGCAGTTGATTATACTTTATGAAACACATTTTTGTTATCTTTTATGATGCCATGAAACCGACCTCAAAATTGAGTACAGTGGCACGGAGGGGGTGGTGAGGAGAGCGATAGCACAGCAGTCAAGGACCTTGCCTTGCAGGGTACATGGCAACCAGGGTTTGATTCCCCAGCACCTCATATGGTTTCCTGAGAACCACCAGGAGTGATCCCTGAGCACAGAGACAGCAGTAAGCCCTGAACACCATGTGGTATGGCCCCCAAACAAACAAAGCAAGAAGAAATTGAGTGCGGGGGGCTAAGGAAGGGGCCCTGCATGCCCAGAGAGCTGGCCCTGGCTGGGTTCCAGCACCGCTTGGCGCTCTGAACAGTGCTGGGCTGGCCAAGGGGTCCCCAGCATTGAAGGGTCTGAGAAGCACCACATCCTTGATGTGCTGGGACTAAATTGGCACTTGATTGGCCAAGAGGCACCGGAAGGAGGCCCCAGAGGATTGCTTGGATGCCCTGCCCACCTGCTTCCCCATGTGTACTTGTTTCACCTCTAATTGCCTCACTTTATCACTAATTAGTGAGACAAATAATTAAACACAGGTAATCCCTGCCATCTGTATTACTCCTTTATACATTTTCCATGCATCCGAACTCTGTTCTAAGTTTCCCAAACATCTACTTCCTGCAATGCCTCTTCCCCACCTAACACACCTTCTTTATCTTCCTACTAACAAACACTGGCCATCATCCTGGGACTTTCCTTTCCCGGGACTTCCGTGATTTATGTGCAGGAGATCTGCAGGCAGACCTGATATTCGCAGAATCCCAGTGCCTTCTTCTCACAGAAATCCTGCCTTAGTCAGGGGCAGATCCAGCAGCACATTCTATGGCAACCTCCAGTAAAGAGGTCAGAGTCTTCCTTCAGATTCTGGTTGCCCAAGAAAAGGACTCCTGCAGTGGACAAGCTCACTTCCTCAGCATGATCTCGGTTAACAGTGGTATGATGAAGAGGCACTGTACCATTTTCCTAGCCGGACACTCTATCTGCTCGGTGACGAAAGAGATCTAGTGTGAGTGTAAAGGGTTGGCTGCGTCAGTGTCAGATCTACAGGAGCCCAATGTTTCCAACGACAGATATGAATAGCCTTTGAAAGGAACCTGGAAAAGAAGTCTCCACCCTGAGATGCTTATAGGGGTTAGTGTTACGACCCTGTCCCCAATGCAAATGCTGGATGTTAGAACTCTGGCTGGGAGGCCAAAGAGACAGCGCATGCGGCTGACTTGGGTTCAGTCCTCAGCATCCCATATGAGCACCACCAAGTATGATCCCTGAGCACAGAGCCAGGAGGAAGTCCTGGGCATTGGAGGCTGTAGCCCAAACAATCTCTCCCCACCAAATAAAATTAAATGTGTACTAATAACTTTGGCTGGGTCCCCAGAGGTTCTGATCACATGACCATGATTCCATGGGAGAAGACCCTTTCTTCCACCCTCAGGCCCAGGGCCGATTCTGTCCCCCACCTCCAATTCCTTTCTTAGTGAGCCCAGTATTCTAGTTTGATTCATAAGCTATGTCTGATTTATGTTCTTAAAATGTACTTCTTTCTACTGATCTGTCGATTTCTTTAGCAAGTTAGTTTTGCACACCAAGTGCCAGACACTATAATTGACTATTCATGTGTATGAACAAAGAGAAACCAGAATTGTTTTTCCAATCCACTGCAATCTTGTATTTCTAAATACATGATATGCCAGCGATGTTCTGCAAAGGCCTCTGGCTTTCCCTTCTATTCTTCTACCACCTACGTGCTTTTTAAATCTCCATTGTGCTATGAATTTTACTCAGATGTCATATTCCAACATACTATTAGAACCTGTTTTGCTTTTCTAGCTTTTAAATATGATCTCTTTGTTCCACTTATTCTCCAGGTTCCAGATCAAATGTCCACATGTGTGAGAAGATCAGGAACAGGCCCTGATCCACAGATTATTCCAATTATCTTCACTTCATAGATGAGGATGCAAAGTCCAAGAGTCTTAGCAAAGAAATCCAAGGCCACCCAGCAGAAGTCTGAATTTAACATACAAATTATGAGGTTAGAGAGATAGTACAGATGAAAGGCACTTGCATGCAGGCAACCAGGTTCAATTTCCTGGACCCTATATATGACCTCCAGAGCGCTTCCAGGAATGCTCCTGAGCACAGCCAGGTGGGGATTTCAATCACCACCCCACTCCTTAAAATTCTGGTAAAGTAACAGAATCTGATGTGTCTCTGCCCCACTACCACTTTAACTGGTCCAGTTCTAGAAATTTCCATATGAACTAAAGCTCCTGGTTGGTCAGTAAAAGCAAGGTGATTACTTAGAAAGGGTCACTCACTTGGACCAAATCACAGGGCAAATATGAGAGGTGGGACAGCTCAATGCTGCTGTCCCCACAATTCAGTCTTGGGTATTTCAGCACCTGCCCGGTCCCCAGACCTCTATCCAGAGCACTCTGGCCTCTTCTTCCCAGTATGTGGCTTTGTGCTGACTTGCTGTATCACTTAGTCTAATTTCCTCAATGTAATGCCTGACAGATTCTTAAAGAGAACCAATACCATCTCTCTCCATTTATTCCTTCAGTTCCTTTGATTTCGGGGCCTCCCAGCAGTGCTGAAGGACCCAGGGCCACTCACAGAGCCTGCAGTCTGGCTGTGAGACTTTCAAAGTCGAGTGCTCAGCCCTGCACTCGGACCCTGGAATGTGAAAGCTACCACAGACGGGCTGAGTTCAGAGCCTCAGATGGGCAGGGCAGGTATTGCAGCTCTTTGAGCTAGGAACTCCATGCCAAAATTCATGATTTACTTATTTACATATGTTTTTGGCCATGTTCAGGGGTTACTCCTGGCTCTTCACTCAGGAATTACTTTTGGGAACCATGTAAGATGATGGGGATCAAACCCAGGTCAGCCACATGCAAGGGGAGCACCTTATCCTATATATCTATATATATCTATATATATCTTTCTGGCCCCAAGATCTTGATATTTTTTATATCCACAGTGTGGAAAGTGACTAACATGTATTAAATGAACAGATGACAGGAGTGTAAACATCTGTGTCAAATGGAAAACATTTTAGCATGGAGAGGACAGAGCAACTATTTTGAACATCTTTTAATTCAAGACTACCTCATACTAAGCTTCAGAGATCTAATAGGTGGATGTTGCGGAATAGTGTCAGTCCATGTGCTTGCTGGAAAGAGGTGGCAGAGGCCTGTATGCCCCACCCTAGCCCCTCTGGGAGGCTCCAGCCATGGTTACAGGCTTCACAGACAAGCACAAGTCCTAACTGCGAAAACTCCTCACCCCGTGTCAATAATCCAGGATACTGTTGAAAGATTGCTCCAGTGCCCCAAGATATTTTGAATTATCTGCACTGAGTAATCACTTTAGTTGAATTTCCAGGCACCTCAGAATTAACACTTATATGCAAACAAAGGCACTAAAATTAAGCAGCTGTTTTCCCCATATAATGAGCATTCAGGTGCTATGGAATATGCTTAATTAGCACTCAGTAGCTTCATGAATGAAAGCAGAAAATTTACAAGTTCTCATACCTAGCACCATAGAATATATCCCCAGACATCCACGGGGCTACCTGCCATTAATACAAAGCATCACTTAAGCAAATACACTCAGCCTTTCCGCCCTTTAAACCCTCCTAGATAATTTGCTAACAGGTGTTAATATGTACCCACATTAACCAATTTACCTTCACCCTGTTCTACTTCACCCTTCTGTCCCCAGAGAAGTGAAACTAGATATGTTTCATGTGAAACCAACAAATCGGTAGCTTGGGAAACAAAGAGAAATAAAAGTCCCAGAAAACCCACTTACCAGATAATCAGCGCCTAAATTATGAGGAGTGTGCTATTATAATGCACTGTGTTCAGATCCACATGTTCTACCAAGGATGGGAAGGAATCAGACTTTCACACCTTACGGGTAGCTGTGAAAATGGTGTGGCTATTTGAGAAAACAATTCAGCAGTTTCTCCAAACAAGAAAAACACCGTTAAATGTGACCCAACAATTCCACTCCTAGGCCTATACATAAACGGAAGCCATCGTCTCCACACATACAAAAAGCACATGAATACTTACAGTAACAATCTTGTTCATATTCAAAAAGTGGAAACAACCCAAGCATCCCTCAATCCATGCAGGAATTAACCAAAAATCACATATTCATGTATTTGAACATTAATGACCATAAAAAAGGAGTATTAATGCCTGCTACATTTAAGAACCTTGGAAAAATTATTACAAGTGAAAGAAGCCAGTCAGAACAGGACACTAGCATATGATTTCATTTATCTGAAATAGGAAAATTCATGGGCTGGAGTGATAACACAGTGGGTAGGGTGTTTGCCTTGCACACAGCCAACATGGCCGACCTGAGTTCGATTCCTCCGCCCCTCTCGGAGAGCCCGGCAAGCTACCGAGAGTATCTCGCCCACACGGCAGGGCCTGGCAAGCTACCCGAGACGTATTCGATATGCCAAACACAGCAACAATTGTCACAATGGAGACATTACTGGGCCCACTCAAGCAAATCGATGAACAATGGGAGGACAGTGACAGTGACAGGAAAATCCATGGGCTAAAGAGATAGTACAGTGTGAAGGGTGCTTGCCTTGCACGTGGTCAACTCAGGTTTGATTCCCAGCATCCCATTTGGTTCCCCAGTCTCCTCCAGGAGTGCCCTGATCACCACCAGTGTGGCCCCCAGAAAAGGAACAGGGAAATCCAGAAAAAGTAGGCTATGCATTGCCAAAGGCAGGGAATCGGGGAGGAAGAAACTTCTTTGAAGTTGTATAGTTCACTTTCCATGATAATTCATCCTTACAAGACTCTTTTTTTAAAATGTCCTACTCCAGGAAGTATTTGGCACTGTCCTATGGATAAGAAATTTGATTGGATGAAATCAGAGGGTAACCCCCAGTAGGTTCATTCCACAAGTCTTTCAGAAGGTGGAATTTTTAACAGAGCACAAATGATTCAGCCTATTTTTATACTAGTTCGGTAGTGCACAAATCACATAAACTTAAGTGTTAGCCAGGAAATCCTTGTCCTGAGCACATCGAGGTACAATGAAACATACAAACTAGCAGTCCCATTCTAGGTTCTAGATCTGTTACCTATCACTAAGCCAATTCATCAACATGTTTGAAAGTCACCTGAGGAGTGAAGGTGGAGGGAGAATTAGCAACCTACTCCCAAGGCTCCTGCACCCCTGAATGTTCTCAGGACCCAGAACCTGGGTAGGAGAGTGCTGGCCCTACCCGCACCTATGTCTCTGGCTCCACTATGGACAGTCCACCAACGGGTCCCCCCTCCCCTAAGTGCTAAGGCACACTCTTGAGTTATCCTGATGGCCAAGAGTGGAAAAGAAATCTCAGGAACTGGAACTGTAGGAATTTTCTTTATTCTTTCATTCGATTTGTATGTTTAGAATGATGCAAAGTTCAGAACACTTGGAACAGTCTCTCTCAATCTCTCTCCATCCCCCTCTCTCCCGTCTCTCTTCTTTTTTCTACCCTCACTCCTGGCGGTGCTCAGAATACATCCGTACAGTACTGGAGAACCATGTGATGCCAGGGATCAAACCTGCCACTCGGGTGTGCAAGTTCTGCACCCTCACACCACCACTCCTGCAACTCCTGCTCAGCTGGGAATCAACGTACATTGACATCATTGCCTACTCAGCTGCTCCCACCCCCAGACCGGCACTTTTACTTTTGGTCCTTATGGCTTCTGTAGTCAACCAGGGTCTGAAAATATCGTAGACATTAAGATATTCTGAGACTCAAGTAAGCATTCACACAGGACATGGGTGATAGTAAAGTGTTATAATTATTGTATTTTTGCTTAGCAATTGTTGTTCTCTGACCACACCTAATTTACCATAAAAACTCTTTATCAGAGAGCCAGAATGTGAACAGCTGAGCGTGCAAGTGTTCCCCACAAACTCTTGGGGACCACCTGCGTCTCCTTTTATGTTTCTCTAGTCTTTGGAACTTTGTCTTTTCTTGGCTTATAGCAATGGATCCCGATTCTGCAGGAACTGCCTTAACTGCTCTCCACCTGCTCAGAACGCCTGCTCAGCAGGGAGGCTCATCCCCTTCCTGTGTGTGATGTGCAGGAAAGCGGGAGGTCAGGTGAGTGAACTGTACATTTTAACTCGTGCTTCTGGGATCCCAAGCCCTTTCTAAACTGCTCAACTAATTCTGTCACTGCACCAACCCTTGTCTACTTAAACACACTCTTCCTGGCCACTGCTCTGAGGGTGCACACACCCTCCCAGATATTCCATGTGGCCACTCCACAGCCATGTTAGAAAAACTGAGAAACCCCCACTCACAACGTCCCCACAGGCTCTGGGAGTTCTTCTGTCCCCTGCATGCACCAATCAAGAGTCCCAGCCACCCAGAAGCCACCCTGACCCCACCCTGGGCACCTGGATGCCCCCTTCAGACCAGAATAAACGGGGTCACTCTGCTTCATAGGGCAATCTGCAGGCCCAGGTCAGCCCTCACTCTTCCTAACTCTTCACCATGCATGTCCCATGTGGTACCTTGTGTGTGATGCCAAGAACTAGGAGACCCATTCCTGACACACACCCCCACCTGTCCAGCAACACCTGCTCTGCATCTCACGGCCCTGACCCCAAGCACAGCCTGTGAGGGGCAGACAAGCTCTCTCCTGGAATGGAGACTCTGTCCTGGCCAGAGGGGACTGTTGTGCTTCTGCTCCACATCAGACATTAGGGTGGCCCAAACCTCTGGTCTTGATTCCAAAGAGCGGCCTGTCTTAGGGAACCAGGCTGAGCCGGGTGTGGAGCATGCTGGGTCAAGATGCGGGGTTAGGCCATAGGAGCACTGGAGCTGAGAACCATGCTGGAAACTGATCTCCCGTAATCACACCTACAGTCAATGCCAGGAGCAGGAGAACAGAGGCCAGCATCTGGGCAGAGCAGGTGACACAGTGGCACGCAGTTTCAAGGAGCCAGAGCCAGGTCGACGATGGCTCAGGTTGCAGAGAATCATGAGTCCCAGAGAACTCCACTCATCTCTTGCAGAGTTAGAGACTGGCTGGACACAGAGCAGACTGGCTCCGCTCAGATGGAAAAGTCCCAAATGACAAATGCCAGTGTTCAAAATAAGTGCAGTGTGAGAGACCGAGTGAACTGCAGTCCCCAGCCCCGCACGCTGCTAAGGGAAGGTGGAGGCAGGTTGGCTGAGGGCAGGGGTCAAGGGCCACAAAAACTGGGGCGCATATTTTGCATGCAAGAGCCGTGGCTCTGATCCCCAACACTTCATGTTCCCTCAGAAACACAGCAGGTACAGCAGCATTGAAAGAAGACATTCAGACGAGAAGCCATGTCTAGGACTCCTTAGAAGAGCCCTCCCGTGCTGGCTCCTCTGCCCGCTCCCGTGTGGCTGGTGCTGGTGTCTAACTTGGGGCAGGGAAAAAACCTGCAATAAGGACTGGTTTGGCCTGTTGCTTTCTGGCCTGTGAGCCATGGAGGACTGAATGGGCTCTGAAGGCCTGGCAGACCTGGGGCAGTGACAATATAGGTGACATTTCTTTGAAAGACAGTTTCCTGCCCAAGTCGGGTTACAAAGAACCTAGTGCTTCCCTGGAGCAAGTAACAAATGGCCCTTTGTGGATTCTGCTCTATTTGCATAATCCCACAACTCCATACTGAGCCCAGGCTAAAGTGCTTTCAACCAAACAGGGTAGAGTAAGAATGACTTTACAGACAGGAAATCACTTTCTTGATAAATTAGCCCATTAGAATTTGCTGCAGATGAGCTGCTATACAAATGCACTGCTATTTTCTATTTGATGTCTTAAGACTTTTGCTTTCTCCCTCTGTCTCTCCACTTGATTTTTAATGCTTCTGTTGCTCCTTTTCAAACAAGTTATTCTAACTGAGCACTTTTCCCCCAAACCTACAGGAACCAGTCAAATGTGCCTGCAACTAAGAGCATCACGCTTGGCTCTGGCGTACCCAAGCAGAGGGTTGAGCGTCTTTCCAAGGTCTCTGCAGCCCTCAAGTTAACCACAGGGGCACGGTTTAGCTCCCGATGATGAGCTAAAAGCACTTCAGCTGGACTCACTTTGTTACTCTCCAGTTGTGTGTTCTTGTTACTCTCCAGTTGTGTGTTCCCTGGCACTGCAGGGGACTGTCCCCAGCATGGCTGGGCTGCTCCTGTTTCTGCTCCCACATTCGTTTCCTCTTGACTCCCTGAACTCCTTTCCTAAATCACTTGCTTCTACTGGCTGTTGACTTTCCCTCTATCTTTCCCCAGTTTGCAATGTCTACTCCTCCCTCCTCTGACGAGCGAAGGATAGAAGATGACTTGTCCATCAGCATAAGTAATCTGGGGCCATTTCCCTGCTGGTGAGGGATGGGTCACTTCTCGCATCAACCTGGGTGGGCCATGGGGCGCGGCTACTTGTTCAAACACTTGCCCAGCTGTCACTGTGGCTGTGAAAGATTTCTTTCCTGAAACTCAGATTAAATTGGGAGTCTGAGGAAAGCTGATCCTTCATCCTGAGGGTGGGCTTTACTAGTCAGCAGAGAGCCTTAAAATCAGAGGTCCCCAGGACAGAGTAGATGGCCTCAGACTCCCTTCAGGGTGGGCTGAGACAACAGCACAGCAGGTAGGGCTTGCATGTGGCCAACCGGCTTGGATCCCTGGCGTCCCCGTATGGCCCCCTGAGCATCCACAGAGGTAACTCCTGAGTGCAGAGCCAGGAGTAACCCCTGAGTACTGACATATGAGGCCCCCAAACAAACAAACAAACATATGACTCAACTCCAGGTGGAATTTCCAGCCTGCAGGTTTTAGATCAATCAGCTCCCACAACCTCACGAGCTCATTTATTCTATCTATTCTAAGACATGAATGCACACATGCACACACGCATATCAGCACATATTAGCAAAACACACTTGCACACACCACATGCACACACACACTTGTGCATACACACAGATACACACATGCACACACATCCTATTAGTTTTGCTTCTCTGGATAAACCTGTTAAATTCACATCATCAGTAAGATGTATCATGGGATCTTTAAATGCCACAGCTATTAAACAAAAAATCTTGACTGAAAATTTCCAAAATGAGACTGATTGAAAGACTAGACACACAGACCTGTCAATAATCAGCAAACTTCTTTTAAATAAAGTGTGATTTTGTAAAAAAAAAAATACAATTGCAAACAGACTTAACATTTATGGGCTACATGCCTAGAGAACACAGAGGCAGAAACCACATTAGGGAAACAAATCCACAGAACACCAAGCACGCAGCTAATTGAACATTTGTCAGCCTGTAGGAGATGCCTAATCAACCCAAGCACCAGTCCTTGGGAAGAAGTATACCCAGTGCTCATGATGCGGATACAACAGGAGAAAGACCAAAGATCCCACTACTGCTGAGGCCAAGAAAAGTGCTTTAAAGCCTCTGCATACTAACCACGCAGAGGAGCTGCCAAAGTGGGATGTGGCATGACATTGCAGCAGACACTGCATTAAGGGGCCTCCATCCCGCAATCCTCAGCACCCTCTGAGTTTAGTTTCCACATTGACTGCAGGCTACAAAGCAAACACCAAGTACTTAGGAACGCAAGGCCAGCACTGGATCACACATCTTGGGGCCGCAGAGAAAGTGCAGCGGGTAGAGTGCTTGCCTTGCATGAGGCTGCCCTGGGTTCGATCCTCAGCATCGCATAGGAGGGAGTGACCATCTGAGCACAGAATAAGAAGTCAGTCCTGACAACTACCGGTGTGGCACAAAGCAAAACAAACAAACAGGAACACAAGTCTCCAGGGCAGTGTCTGACTCCTCAGAGAGGAGAAGGATCCACCCGTCTGCTCACGGCTGTCCAAGCGTCAATTGAACAGACACCATCAGACCAAGCTGTGGCTGCTGCCAGGGCCTCTGCCTACCCAAACCTCCCCTGTGTATCCGAGTGTGCAGAGGGGACGGCACAGTGGGGCAAGCCTGCAATTCCTGCTCCAATAAGTACAAACCCAGCCTTCACTAAAGCACCAGCAGCACAGACCAGGATAAGAAGTATACTTTCTGACTCCAGCTGTCAGAAAGCCTCCAGCTCCACCTCCCCGTCCAGGAGAGTAACCACCTGCCTGCTCCTGCTAACAGATGGCTCCTCTCCCTCCACATCTGCAGGCCCAACAGATGACAGAGAACTCCAAAGAGAAGGCCGTGGTGCCTGTGAATCAGCCCATAAACATGAGGGCTGGGTCAACTCAGCAATACAGTGCTGCCAGCAAGCACGAAGCTGTGGGCTGCAACCCCACGTCTGTGTCCGGCACCAGCCAGTATGCCCAAAAGGACTCCCAGCAGCTCTGCTGAGCTCTGCCATGGACCAGCCCTGGGTAAACAGGAGGAAAGCAGGGACTCAGTAAAGGATGAAGGAAAAGAGGACCAGAGTGAGAGTACAGCGAGAGGGGGCTTGATTTGCATATGGCCAACCAGGTTTCGATCCCTAGCATCCCATATAGTCCCCCAAGCACTGCTAGCAGTAATTTCTTAATGCAGAGCCAGGAGTAACCCCTGAGCATTGCCAGGTATGGCCCCCAAAATAAAACAAAAATAAAAAAGGAAAGAAAGATAATAAGTGAAACTTAAGATAAAATAGCAGTAATGACTCAAATAGAAGAGGAAAAATAAGGTTGATGGGATGAGGTGGGGGGGGGAGGAATGAAGAAACCATTCAAGAATTCAATTAGAATCTTAGAAGAGGTAGGATAAAGCTAATGGGCATGGCAGAAGGTGATGAGAGAAGGGAGAGAGAGAGAGAGAGGTGGGGGGGAGAAAAAATGTCTATTCAAAGAAATAAATAATTAAGAATTTCCCAAAGCTAAGGAAAAAAGTAACCATAGGAATCTGAGAAGTTGAAAGAATGGTCAAATTTCTAAGTGCAAAAAGGCATATTTCAAGATATATCATTGTTGACTGATCAAAGGTCAATGACAAAGGCGTAGAGAAACAGCTGAAAGGGTGAGAGCACATACTGGCATGGACAGTGACCCCCCCCCCCCCCAGCACTGGATGACATCCCTGTATTGTCAGGTACAATCTGAGTGACGCTCAGCACCACTGGGGAGGTCACTAAAAAACGAACCATTGAAAACAGCCCGAGGGGGAATATGTAATAATGAGAAAATATTAAAGGTTGCTGGAGGCAAGTATGTGATACACAGAAGCACTATGATCAAGTTATCACCAGATTCTCAGCAGAAAGTCTAGAGGCTATAAAAGTAGAATAGAATATTCATAGCTTACAGAAATGAAAATGTCTTGTCAAGAATATTCTAGTCCGGGGGTATGGTGCTGCAAACAGATCAACCTGTACCTGCAGGGCAAGTGCATCAGCAGCCTCATGGTGACTTTGGGTTCCTGACAACCCAAAATTGGCGCTGTGCTTTGGCCGGACCCCAATAACTTGGGACCAAGTTTACCAAAAAATTAAATGACCAAAAGTTAGGTATGTGGGAGCCATGCCCACCTCTGGCTCAGCTATACAAGCTCATTTATTGGCTTCATTTCAGAGACCCATAGCTATATTTCGAAAGAGACCAAAAGCCACAGTTAATCACAGACCCGTGCATGGCTGAACAGATGGGGGCAAATTGGAGGGGGGCAGGTTGGCCTGTGCCTGCCCAGGCAGAGCCCCCCGCAGCAACTTGCTTCCACAATCCAAAATTGCCGCCATATCCCCAATCTGACTCCACCATCTCAGGACGGACCTCACCAATGATCGGCTGAAAATTCGGGTATGAGGGTTTTGTGACTGAAATCTCCAGGCTTTCACGGAGTTGGGGTGGGCTACCTCCCCCCACTTCCCAATACACATGGAAGCACTGGCAGTCACGAACCAACTCCAGCGCCACCCTGTAAACTCTATTACTGGCCTTGTTTCAGAGACCCATAAATAAATCTCGAAAGAGATCAAAAGCCAGAGACACAGACGCAAGTCCCAGAAGACACCACAGAACCGGAGATCTCTCCGGGCCCCACACTAAGCCAATTTTACCAGGGCACCCCAGATGGAGCAGGTGCAGTCTCCCTGCCTACTCCAGATGGAATCCCTGCCACCAAGAGCTTCCACAAGCAAGGCCTAGGTATATGGGTTCCAGGACTAAATCTTCATGCCGCATGGCTGCAGAGGTGCCAGGATGTCCCTCCCCGGCTCCCCACCCACTCATCCGCCTGGCTGTCACCCCCACACTGTGCCTCTGGGAGCCATCCTAGCGCACCAACAGTCCTGGTCCAGAGATGCACAATTTAATCCCCAAATAGACTGGTGCCCTACAGAAATGTTTCTGGAACCCAACCACTTACAATCTAGGACTCCAGAGGCGTGCAGCTGTGGCACCCAAGATATTCAAAATGAGCAATGGACAATAAACGATCTAGCATCTGTCCCTGGCAGGTAGGCTTGAATGGTGGTGAGAAAATTCAAGCAAAACATAATGCCCCAAAGTAGAGAGAGAGTACTGAGGAAATTGCCTACCTACCATGGAGGCAGGGTGAGGACTGGAATTGAGGGTGGGAGGGGTATACTGGGACACTTGTGGTGGAAAGTGTGCACTGGTGGAGGGACGGGTGTTCGATCATTGTATGGCTGAATCTGGAACATAAAAGCTTTGTAACTATATGTCACGGAGATTCAATTAAAAAAAAGCAAGCAATGTGGAGTTCGTACCTAATTAAATCAGCTTAATCAATGGCTGAATAAATAGCAGCACTTCCACATTAAAAATAAGTAGATAAAAGAATACTCTAATCTTGGGGCCTTAGCAATAGTACAGCAGGTAGGGCATTTGCCTTGCCTGCAGTCATCCCAGATTTCATTCCTGGATTCCCATAATGGTCCCCCGATCCAGGAGTAATTCCTGAGTGCAGAGATGCAGAGCTAGGAGTAAACCCTAGCATCGTCAGGTGTGGCCCCAAAGAAAAAAAAAAACAGAAAAACAACAACCTCTAATCTGTAAGTTATCCTTCAAAAAATATAATGGAAAAATAAGGTTTTCCCAGATAAACTAAAGCTAACAGTGTTTACCATCACTACAAGAAATATTGAAATACTGAACTAGGAATGTTTTGTAGGAAAAAAAAATAAACCAAAGAACATTTTTTAAAAAAGTGTAGTGATAAACAAAAATACAGAAGCATAAACGAGAATAAAATGACCAACAAAACACGAAAAGGTAGGAAGAACCATACAGATCTGTTTAGTCTAAAAATGAAGAGTTAATACCAACAGATCAAGAAAGATTATCTTAGATCTAGACAGCTGGATCAAACTTCACTGTAACCACAAAACAAAAATATGGAGCAGACACTTGGAAAAACATTGAAGAAATCCAGAGAATCAGAGGAAAACTGTCTAGAGGAAAATGCAGACAGAAACTTGCAGGAAAATAAATAGCAAAAAACAAAATAACTAGAAAGTAATCAGATCGGAAAGTGGTCATTAACGCCCATGTGTCAATAATTAATCCTAAATGTGATCAGTCTGAACTCTCCAATCAAAACAATTGGTAGTTGGACAGTTTTAACCTGTTGTTGTTACTGGGTTGGGCTAGACTGGAAAAAGATGTTTTGGTCACACACACTACATGAAAAAATCGGAACTTTCAAGATAACACAGCTAGAACTCATGGGGACTGAGCCAAGTAAAATAAGGCCAGAGGATAAAGACAATTACTGGATGGTTCCATTCATATGTGGAATATAAATAACTGAAGCAAACAAACTGGCAAAAGAACACACAAGGACTCTTACATTCTGTGAACAAGATGGTGGTCAGCAGATGAAGCAAAGATGACGGGGTGAGGGGTGGGGGCACACTGAGACCAGGTGACAACACTGGAACCCTGGTGGGGGAACAGTATCTGACATACATTTGGACAGGTGTGATGCTTGTTCTCCCCAAACCTTAACTTTATGAATCACTGAAACAGGATCTTAAAAACCATGGTGAAAAAAACGCTCTCACTTATCACCAGGAAAATGAAGTCAAAAACAACAATGAGATATTATCTCACACCAATGAGACTATCATACATCACAAAGAATGAAACAGCCAGTGTTGTACATGCGGGGGAAAGAACCATCATCCGCTGCTGGTGGAATGTCAACTGGCTCAACAATTTTGGAAAACAATATTGACACTCCTCATGCTTCAGAACACTAAGAACTGAGCTTTTATATGACCCAGCAATCACACTTCTGTGCATCTACCCTGGGGGCCCAAAAACTCTACACAGAAAAAATATTTGCACTCCTATGTTCATTGCAGCACTGTTCACAGTGGCCAAAATTTGGAAACGACCCAAGTGCACAAGAACAGATGACTGGATAAAGAAACTATGGTACTAGACACAATGGAATACTGCTCGGCTCTAAAAAAAAAAAAAAGAGAGAAAATTATATAATTTGCTGCCACGTGGATGAAACTAGAGGGTACCATGCTGAATAAAGTCAGTCCTTAGTCATGTTGAGTTCTTGTCCTAGGTCACACAACTGCTGCATTAGTAGATGTTTGTTTCGTTGAAAGCAAATGGAATGTCAGGAACTAGTCCGTTTCTCATGAACATTGCTTCGTGAGATTATCTATCTATATATAACACAAATATATATATATATATATGTGTATATAAATACACACACACCTTCAAATAAGTGGCACACATGTAACTTAGTAGAAAATAAAAGGACGAATTAGTTCCAGCAGTGATATAAAAAGTCGCAACTAAATGTGGTCCTTTCAAATCTCCAGTCCTTAATTCTCTGCACTGAATTATTTCTTACTCAATGGATCTCCAGATAGCTTTAAAGTAAATTACATTCCTGAATCTGGTTATTTTACATCACAAGGTCTTGAAAATCATGCTTATGGAAAAACATTGCAAATGGATAAAACTTCTCGTGGGGGAAAAATCTCATCCAACAAGTGTCACCAAGTGCTTCTCGTGCGTGTAGGGTACTGTCAGTGTCAGCAGCCTCTGCTGTGCTGTCCTGTGTAACAAAGACCAGCAGCTGCTCAGAAGCACAAAGAGAACATTGAGGTTAGGTGCACTGACCTCCGTTACTAGGAAAGGCTTGTATTAGGTTACAGAAAAGTAAGGGGCAAATGCCTGAACTGGTAATAAATTCTTTTTTTTTCCATGCCATTTTTTTAATTATTTATTTATTGAATCACTGTGGGAAAGGTTACAAAGCTTTCAGGTTTAGGTCTCAGTCATGCAAACCAGTTGCCCCCCCGTGAGTGGCTCTCCAGCATAGCCACGGCCCCAGAAGCACAAGGACTTAATGCAGAACCCGGCAGCTTGGAGCAGAAAAGTGAATGGACTATGCGTTAATCCAGGCCATCAAGTCTGCCGGTGGGGAAAGGGTGTTGCCCCATTCGCCCTCTCCTCTCTGGAAAGAAAGATGGCGGCTGCATGGGAGCCTTGTGGACAGCAGGTATGAGCCGGGGGTGTGGGGGCGACTAAAACCTCATGGGAAGGGGGACGTTTCGGTCCTCCCTTCATGCCCTACCAAGGCCACCAGTTGCCCCCCACGAGCTGGTAATAAATTCTGAGTAGGTCCCCTGGATAAAATAAACACTGCCGGGGCTGGAGTGGTTGCACAGCAGGCAGGGCATTTGCCTTGCACACGGCCGACCTGGGTTCTATTCCCAGCATCCCATATGGTCCCCTGAGCACCGCCAGGAGTTATTTCTGAGTGCATGTGCCAGGAGTAACCCCAGTGCATCGCCAGGTGTGACCCAAAAAAGCAAAAAAAAAAAAAAGTAAAATAAAAAAATAAACACTGCCCTGCCACAGAGGCAGGGTAGGGTGGAGGGGACATGGAGGGGGTGGTGGGAGGGATGCTGGAACCTTTGGTGGTGGGAAATGGGCACTGGTGGAGGGATGGGTACTCGATCATTGTATGACTGAAACACAAGCATGAAAGTTTGTAAGCCTGTAACTGTACCTCACAGTGATTCACTAATAAAATAAATAAATAAATAAACAACACAACATAAATGCTCTCCGTGAGACTGGTTGGTTCCCACTGCCTGCCCTGAAGGTGTTTGCTACTGACTCCGACTCAAATACAATGGAGCAATGGGCACTGCAGGCTCCAACATTGGACTCAAAACTCAGTTCAGGTGGAAAACAAAGTGTTTTCCTCATTAAAAATCACCACAGAACGACTTTGTTCAAAACCCACCATAAGTCAGACTCGGCCTCCTTTCCCAAGTCTTCTGAAGGCCAATAAAGAGGTCTCAGAGGACAGTGGACAGGATTTTATCTGAGGGTCAGCTGCACAGCAGGAGCATCAGACCATGAAATTATTGGAGCTGTGACCTTTGTCCTGCATGGAATACAAAAACCCACCAGTGTGTTTTGCAAGTCTGTGCTATTGCCTGGCATTAAGTTAATGTATAACAACAATTATACATCTGAGAGAGGGTAACAAAATTCACATGTTTAAATATACAGACTTAAAAAAAAACTTGGCAACAGCAGTAAAAGTGATAATCTTTATCTGTTTGGGCTGGCCTCTATTTGTATTGCAGGCTTACAGACACCACACACACACACACACACACACACACACACACACACACTCATACTCACATATACTTTCCCAAGTGTGTGAGGGCATCTGCTTTGTCTAAGCAATGGCTGGAAAAATGATGGCCCAGCCTATCTGTAACCCACACAACAGAGGTGGGTTCTGTTGAGCTGGGTTAGTTTTGGTTTCACCTAAAGCAGAGTTCTTTATTGTTGGATTCCTACAAAACCAAGTTCTTCCACAGAGAATCTTCAGCATCCAAATGAGTCTAACACTGACTTCCCCAAGGAAGTGGTTGTCTTCCTATGTAAGACCTGTTCACAGCCAGGCACCAAACACGGCCCCACACACCACAAAGGTTCCAACCGCAGATCCACAGCCCGTTAACTTTTCACTTTACACTTGATGTTAATTCTCCCAGCAGTCCTAAAAGAAATGAGTTTTTCTGTGTATTTTAACAAATTATCAATCTTAGGAACTTTAATTTCCTCCTTGATTATAGAGGGAATTATAATAGCTATTCAAGGTGTTGCGTTGTGGATGTGAAGCATTATCTGAAAAAATCTAGGCGGCACCCAAGAGAAAATAATTTTTTGACGTTTGTTGAATCTAATATATGTGAGAATTTATTCTTTTTTGAAAAAATAACCTCAGTTTAAAGATTATAGGAGATATTCTCTCTCTCTCTCCATATAAATTAACATGTTCACTCTACTTTTGCTTATGTTTGAATTTTTTCCCCTGGTTTATTAAATCACCATGAAAACATTTTAACCCCAGAAAACCCAGGTCAACAGAAACAATTTCATGAGGGCCACTGGCTTAATGGCTTACCCTTTCTTTGACATTGAGCCTGACTAATGAGGGAGATCAACCCAGGGCATTTCCAGTGTTGATAAAATCTGCATGGCTAACTGAAGGTACTACTGTTAGAAACACACATTATTAGAAACAAAAGCTTTGTTTCAAGAATATGCCATAATGCAGGACAAATAATAACCATAAAACAGCACTGCAGCCCCCAAGTCTCATTTTTAAAGATGGGGCAGGGACACAGCAATATAACAGGGGGTAGGGCATTTCCCTTGCACACAGCCGATTCCCAGCACCCCAGACAGTCTCTCAAGCCTGCCAGGAGTGAACCCTCCAAGAGGAAGCCCTGAGCACCACTGGGTTTGGCCTCCCGAAAACAAAACAAAACAAAAAAATAGGAGCAGAGGAGGAAAAAATTCTTTCTTAATTCTAGACGCTCAGCCTATGTAGAAATAGGACGCATCTCACTCACTCAATCAGACCATTTTCTTTGGGGGCCTGGGGACAACTTCCAAGGTGGTCAGGAGACAATGCTAGACTGGGGAGGGATTCCAGATTTCCTGTGTGGAAAGCATGTACTCAGCCCATTGAATTCCAACCTCAGATCTTCTTAGTGAAAGCTGCTTGGGAGGGGGTGGAGGGAAACACTTTCTTATGGTTGGTTTTTACAAGTGGTTAATAATTTCCATGAAACTATTCACTCAAGCCAGAGAGAAAAGACAGTGTTAAGGCCCTAATCTTGCTTGTAGCCAACCTGATTTCCCCAACCCTCTAGGAGTGATCCCTGAGTGCAGGGCACAGAATAAGCAACAAGGCGTGGCCCCCAGAAAGAAAATAATATTCACTCAAACATTTATCAAGAGCCAGCCACTGTATGGCGTCCTGAAATGATGAAGAACATGAGACTTGAGACTGAGCACTTCTTAATAATGCAGGGTCCTATGCTAACTATTTCTCACCGAGAATCTCTCTGCAGTCTCAGAATCGTGGCTGCATGACAGGTGAGGACGTGGGGAAAACCACAGAGCTAATGAGTTCCTAACCCTGGGTCGAGGGTCTGTCTCCAAGCCCGCGCTTTTAGTCACCTCCTCTGGAGTTTGTGGTTAAGGCAGACATGTTGTCTTCCACAGCAATTTCTGAGGCATTCCAAGAAACTAGTAGACAAAACATGTGCAATTTGTCAGAAAACCTAATAAAGGAAGAGTTTTAGATAACCAGGCTCTAAACAAAATTTGTGTTGTGGAGTCTACCTAGTGGTGACTGGGGGACTGTGAGGAGTTAGGGACCAAAGCTGGGGCTCTTGCATTCAAAGTATGTACTATCTGCTCTCCTTCAAGCCATCTCCCTGCCCCAATACCCCCAGTGCAGTTTCCATAGAGTACATTTCAACCCTCCCCCCAGCTCAATTGTATGTATGAATCAGTTTTGCCAAAAAATTGCTTTGGCCGTTTGCTGTTATCTTGCTGTGTATCTCTAAGTCCCACCTGTGAGACAGATCATTGTGTATCTTTTTCCCTCTGACTTCACTTAGCAGGATATCCTCAGTTGCATCCATGTTGCTGCAAATCGCATGATTTTATTCGTAGGGCTGCATAGAATTCTATTGCGTATATAGATCACAACTTCTTGATTGATTCATCCAGAGTGGGACGTTTTGGTTGTTTCTGTATGTTGGATATTGTTCTAGTGTGGTGATAAACATAGAGTGCGTATATCTTTTCAAATTAATGTTTTTGTGTTTTGGGGATCATCTTCCCTATTTTTAAGTGTACAGTTCAATCATGTTCAGAACATGGATGTTCTTGTGCCAACTCTCCTCAGAATCTCCATCTCATGGTACTGCCAGGCTCTGTTCCACCACACCACTTCCTGTCTTGGTGTCACCTGTTCTTGTAGTTTTATTTATTTTTAAATTTAAGTTTTTTTCAGGTCTCAAATATTTTTTGTTTTCTGTTTGGGAGCCACACCCAGTGGTGCTCAGGGATCATTCCTGGCTATGTCCCCAGAGTCATGATTGGCAGTGCTCAGGGGACCATATGGGGTGTCAGGGATTGAACCCAGATTGGCCACGTGCAAGGCAAATACCTTGCCCACTGTACTCTTTCTACCGTTCCCACAAATACCTTTTTAAAAATCTGCATTTTCGATTGTTACTGTGGTTTGATTTATCTCTTTTAGCTGGTAAAATACATATAACAGAACTGACTAGACCGTCATTTCACAGTCATTATGGTTCAGCTGTATGAAACACATTCACATTGCCATATGACCATTCTCACTGTCCACCCCCACTGTGTGTATCTCACAGAAATTAAACTCAGTCCTATGAAATAGTAACTCCCTCAGCCCCTGCAACTACTGCTAAATGTTATAAGAAAACATACTCATATTCCTGACAACTCTGAATACCTCTTCTAAGTGAACTGCACCATTTGTCTTTTTGTGGCAGACCCATTCCACAAGATTTGTGCATGCCGTAGCCTATGTCATTTTCCTTCCTTTCTTTCTAAGAGTGAGTGACTTTGCAGTGTTAGTATTGCCTATGATTTTGACTTATTCATCTGTCAAGGGACATTTAGGTTGCTTCCACCTTTAGGTTTTTGAAAATAGCATTCCCATCAGCATAGGTGAGGACTGTGTTGGGTCCTAGCTTTCAGTTCTTTGGGGCTTATGTGTGGAACTGAATCAATGCTTTTCTTTTTCTTTCTTTTGGTTTGGTTTTTGGACCACACCTTGCAGTGCTTAGGGATTACTGCTGGCTCTGTGCTCAGTGGACTATGTGGTGTCAGGGATTAAAGACAAAACCCAGGTCCCCACGTATATGCAAAGCATGTGTTCAGCTGTTGAGCCACCTCTCTGGCTGTAATCATGTCTAGCTTCAATCCTCAGCAGTCAAAGGAAGTGCTTTGTGTGGTCTCTGTCTCTTGGAATCTACGGAGAGCTGTTTGTAGGCTTAGAGACAATGAACACAGACTCTCACCTGGAAAACATCTCCACCCAGTATAGAATGCAGAGACTGTTGAGGATAGTGCTCTGTTAATGCCAGCGAGATCTACTTGGACGGTGTGTTTAGTTCTCCATGCCCTCCTGCTTTTTTGTTAGTTTATTGTGAGTGGGGAATTGGAACCTTCAATTGTTACTATTGAACTGTGTATTTCACCATCCAATTCTATTGGTTTTGCCATATATGTTTTGCTGGTCAGTCATTATAGTATTACTATTTATAATTTATTATTAATTGGGCCTGGGGCGATAGCACAGCAGGTACGGCGTTTGCCTTGCACGCAGCCAACATGGCCGACCCGAGTTCGATTCCTCCGCCCCTCTCGGAGAGCCCTGCAAGCTACCGAGAGTATCTCACCCTCACAGCAAAGCCTGGCAAGGTCCCCGTGGCGTATTTGATATGCCAAACACAGTAACAACAAGTCTCACGATGGAGACGTTACTGGGCCCGCTCGAGCAAATTGATGAACAATTGTTTTGTGTGGGGAGACCATATGGGATGCCAGGGATTGAGCTCACGTTGGCTATGTCAAAGGCAATCACCCTACCTGCTGTTCTACCTCTCCAGCCCCCTAATGACATAGATTTAATGGCATCAAAGAGTATTATTTTTCAAGAGATATCAATATTTATACATATGGAGCTGCTCCCTGACTTACATAGTATGACTTATGATCTTTCAACTTTACGGTGGTTTGAAAATGACAAATGACAAAATGACTCACTCTTTGGGGGAAGGAGGTGGTAGCCTGGTAAAAGGTGTGGTGCTGGAACTATGTGAATGAGAAACTGTTATGAATAGTTTTGTAAAACACAGAATCTCAATTGGAAAAAATAATTTAAGGTGGAAAAGATGAAAATTTTCTGCTGCTTGACTTTTACCAGTCCAAAAAAAAAAAATCAGCCACAAGTGCCAGTGAGGATGTGGAGAAAATTGGACCTGGCTCATGTGAATGTGGATGGAACATCAATGGTCACCATGGAACAGAACAGTCTGAGGCTTCTCCAAAAGCTGCGCAGAGTTGCCAAGGGACTTGATACGCACCTAAGAGAAATAAAAACTATGTTTGGGGCCAGAGAAATGGTACAGTGGGTAGGGCACTTATCGAGCATGTGGGTGACCTGGGTTCTATCCGTAAGACCCCATATGATTTCCCAAGCCCCACCAGGAGTGATTCCTGAGCATGGAGCCAGGAGTAAGCCCTGAGAACCACTGGTGTTCTAGAACGGTAGCACGGTCCTCCCGTTGTTCATCGATTTGCTCGAGTGGGCCCAGTAACATTGTGAGACTTGTTGTTACTGTGTTTGGCATATCGAATACATCACGGGTAGCTTGCCAGGCTTTGCCGTGCGGGCGAGATACTCTCAGTAGCTTGCCGGGCTCTCCGAGAGGGGCAGAGGAATCGAACCCAGGTCGGCCAGATCGGCCGCGTGTAAGGCAAACACCCTACCGCTGTGCTACACGCCTGCAAATTTAAAAATATATATACTTACATCCACACCAAAAATGTATATGTATTCACAGTGGCACTACTTCTAATAGCCAAAATAAAAAAAAATTTTAAACCCTCCTATCAACTCATGAATGAATGCAGTATGGCATATACATGCAATATTTGACAAAAAATAAAGTGACTAATACAAGCTGCAACGCAGATAAACCTTTCACCAGAGGGTTGAGTAACAGAAGTCAATATGCCACCTACTGTAGGATTACACTTAGATAAAAGTCTAGAAGAGGCAAATCTAGTGACTGGATAGAGATAAGCATCTCCCAGGGCTGACAGCTTGTGGGCAGAATTCTGGGGACAGGATTTCCAAGAAGCTGACAATGCTCTAACTGTGGGGATGACTGCATGACTCTGGGAATGTGCCACAAGCAACTCAAGTCGGGCGGGAGAGTTAGAACAGCAGACTGGGCATGTGCTTGCACGTGCCTGACCAGGGCTCCATCCCCAGCACCCCCAAACATGGTCCCCAGAGCCCTGCCAGGAGTGATCCCTGAGTAGAATCAGGAGTAAGCTCTGAGCACAGCTGGGTTGGCATATTGACTTCTTCTACTCACCCTTCTGGTGAAAGGTTTATCTGTGTTGCAGCTTGTATTAGTCACTTTGTTTTTTGTCAAATATTGCATATGTATGCCATACTGCATTCATTCATGAGTTGATAGGAAGGTTTTAAATTAGAAGTAGTGCCACTGTGAATACATATACATTTTTGGTGTGGACATAAAGAGCACAGCTGGGTGTGCTCCAAAAACAAATATTAATTAAATAAAAATAACTGAATTATCTACTTTAAATGGATAAACTATGTGACAAGTAAATTATATAGCAATGAAACTGCTATTAAAGAGGGGAGAGGAAGAAATCACGCCAGTTGCTTACCTGTCATGCTAACTTTCATGCTAGTCAAAGGTTGCCTTGGGCTACCCTTCTCTTTTTGGAAAAAAAAATTACCTTCTCTAAGCAAACACACAGAGCTTCCCCTAACTGCACATCCCCTGGTTCCCTCCATGACTGCCCAGTGGGGAGTAGGGTGCCACCAACTTTGGGAAACACTGAGTTAGTAAGAGTGGTGCAGAATAAAATGCTGGACTGTCATCTTGGCTCAGTCATTAGGCAGAATGTGTCCACCTGGATCATTGTTTAGAAACTCTAATCTTCTATTTATACATCCTTTGTCCACAAATCATTCTATCCTCATAGCAATGCATGCACAGCAACAGAACAAACTTATTTCATTAAAGCACTTATGAGTATTCACAGAACGTCCAGTTTCAGTGAGGCATGCCCTACCTCACTAAGAGGTAGTCAAAACCCTCTTACCGTGAGATGACGGACCCACGCAGGTCGGGGGTCTCACACAGAAGCTACCCACTAATGCAATGCAACCAACCATTTTGACGCAACAGGCATTTTTTAAAGAGCATGTAAGCCAAGTAGGACAGAGAAGGGACCAGTATGACAATGATAGTTGGAAATGATCACTCTAGACAAAGCTGAGTGCTAAAAGGAGGTAAAGGGATATACATGACAACTTCTCAGTGCCAATATTGCAAACCATAATGCTCAGAAGGAAAGAGAGAGAGTGAGAGAAAGAATGAAAGTGCCTGCCATGGGGGCAAGCTGGGGGTGTGGTGTGGTGGGGAGATGGAGAGGGGGGCAGGAGGGAAACTGGGGACATTGATGGTGGGAAATGTACACTGGTAAAGGGATGGGTACTGAAACACTGTATGACTGAAACCCAGGCATGAACAACCTTGTAACTGTATATTTCAACACACACACACACACACACACACACACACACACACACACTTTTTTTCCAGTCAAAAAAATCAATTTTAAACATTAAATAAAATAAAGATCATGTAAGGTGGGCAAGTATTAGGTTTGGGGAGAAGTCATCATGCCATTTATTGGTTTACACTGAGGGGTTTTAAAGACCAAATTCATTTTTTAATATCTAATTTGCCCTTGTAACCCCCAGGCAGAGCCTCTGGAGTGAGTGGCTGCAGGCCTCCTCTCTTATCTGCCTGCAGGTAGGAGCAATATCACCCCACACCTGGGCAGACTCAGGCTGACACAGCATGGAAAACATGCCAGAGCTCTTCACTCCATGAAGTACAGAAACAGACTTGCAGGAGAGAATGACAACAGACATACCTGCTCAGCAGAGTCACTAATTCTGCAGCCAGATTCATTTCCACAGAGTAGGGAAGATCAGGTCCCAACGAACAAGCTACTATATTTCTCAAAGACAAACCATCAGAAAGACTCACTGGGAACATGTCTGAAGGAATAAAAAGTGCCTGATTGCTTTCTTCCAAATATCTGTAAGACTTTAACCTACCAGGGGCCGGAGAGATAGTACAGCAGATAGGGTGCTTGTCTTGCATGTGGCTGATCCAGGCAATCCCTGGCACTCTACTCTATAAGGTCCCCCAAGTCCAGCCAGAGTGATTCCTGAGCACAGAGCCAGTAGTAAGTCCTTAGGCATTGCAAGGTGTGTACCCCCCTACCCCCCAAAAAAACATTAAAAATTAAATAAAATTTTAAAAGAAAATATATAAGAGTTTAACCTAATAGAGTAATGGTGATGAGCGGAAGAGAGCTGACAAAGCCCAGACATACTCCTGGTATGACCCCTGCCACAGTCTGCAGGACCACTGCAAGATGCAAGGAGAGAACTGTCCAGCCCACACAGAGGAGCCAAGGACTGACAGCAGGAGCCCTGCAACCTTGAGCTCTATTTAAGTTCAATAACATAAGTAGAAAAAAAGTAATGATGAGGGGGCATGGTGCCACTAACAGGTCAACCTGTACCTGCGGGGCGAGTGCATCAGCAGCCTCATGGTGCCTTTGGGCTTCCTGACACCCCAAAACAGCCTCTGTGCCTTTGGCCAAACCCCAACAGCTTGGGGCCATGTTTACCAAGAAATTAAATGGCCAAAAGATGGGTATGTGGGAACCATACCCACAAACCACCTCAAGCTCAGCTCTACAAGCTCATTTATTGGCCTTATTTCAGAGACCCATAGCTAAATCTCGAAAGAGACCAAAAGCCACAGTTAATCTCGGACCTGCGCATAGCTGAACAGACTGAGGTAAATTGGAGGGGGGCAGGTTGGCCTGTACCTGACCAGGCAGAGCCCCCAGCAACCACTTGCTTCCACAATCCAAAATCACCGCCATATCCCAGGCCTGACTCCACCATCTCAGGACGGACCTCACTAAGACATAATCTGCTGAAAATTCGGGTATGCGGGTTTTGTGACTGAAATCTCCAGCCTTTCACGGAGTTGGGGTGGGCTACCTTCCCAATTTTTCAATACACATGGAAGCACTGGCAGTCACGTCCACAAACCAACTCCAGCGCCACCCTGTAATCTCTATTACTGGCCTTGCTTCAGAGGCCAATAAATAAATCTCGAAAGAGATCAAAAGAGTCCCAGAAGACACCACAGAGCCAGAGATCTCTCCAGGCCCACATCGAGCCAATTTCACCAGGGCACCCCAGATGGAGCAGGTGCAGTCTCCCTGCCTACTCCAGGTGGAATCACAGCGACCAAGAGCTTCCACAAGCAAGGCCCAGGTAAGCGGCTTCCTCGACTAAATCTCCATGCCGCATGGCTGCAGAGGTGCTGGGCTGTCCCTCCCCGGCTCCCCACCCGCTTGGCTGTCACCCCTACAATGTGCCTCCTGGGCACCATCTAGCTCACCAACATTCCTGGTCCAGAGACGGTGTGCTCACATGCCCATCCCCAACAAAAAGAAATAACTGGGTCAGGCATGGCCCAACCACACCTCAAAATGCATGTATGATAAATAACAGAGCCAGAGCTGAGAATGTGGCTCAGTGCATAAAGCTTATGCTCATACGTACAGACCTGGGTTCCATTCCCAGCACTGCACATACTGAAACACACAAGCACACATATAGCAGAGCTGCAGAAACAGCCTACAGTGGCAGAGATCATCTGCCTTACGACATGCTTGAGACCCCAAATTCAATCCCTGGTACCACATGGCCCCTTAAGCAATGTGAGTGTAGCCTTGGTGGCCCCTGTGCAGGTCTGGGGGGGCAGCCCCCTACACACAAATAAAAGAAATTACAAAACAGTTGAATAAGCAGTATAATTTCAATTTATTTTTATTCTAGGAACAAAAGAGTGGACTTCTTAATAAAATGACACAAAATGAAACTTGGGATTTTCATCCATAACAATCAGCAACGATCAACCAACTTAGGGATCAAACAACATTTACCTGCTCTACATAATTGACTTAGTAGAGGCAACTTTTTAAAAGTTACCTGTTCTATTTTCTCAGGGAACACAGCAATTAAATCAAATAGCCCTGAGGTGAGCAAAAGAAGACCGGATCCTTTCCAAGACTCAAGCCAGGAACCCATATGCTTTCTCTGTCCTTGAACTGGCCTGGCCTAATTAATCAAATCAACAAGTTTTCTGGGAAAAACATCATGTTTCCTTGATCCCAAAAACACAGTTGAAGGAAACTCTGATGTCACAGAAGGGAAGCAAATGCTCTGCTATATGACCCTACATTTTCCAGCTTCTTGCTGCTTTGCATGGAAAAGTATAAGACAAGGTCTTCTGTCACTGCCCTTTTGACATGGACTTGGTCAGACAGGTTACACTAATGGTGTGTTTACAAAATGATACGAGGTGAACTGCAGAGTTGATAGCTACTGGAAATGCTGAATATTTCAGTTCGACAGCACTTAGGTGGGCGGGCCTTTATACAGCTGTGTTATTGAGCAGACAGCCTACATTGATACATCTGGCCAGGCTACCCGGAGGCTTCTATTCCTCCAGCAATAAAACAACAGAAAGCTTAAGAAAATTACATTTGGTATCTAAAAAAATTTCCAACTGAAGAAAAAAGAAACAGAGCAGTAGTCAAGCAAGTGCAGACTCCCTGATCCATGGCAAAGGAGAGGAGTGAGAAATGCCCCCTGACCCCCAGTGAAAGTGATCATGCAAACAGATGATAAAACACAGCTTCCCTGCAAAGCACGTTCAACAGTATTTTTCAAATACAAACTGCATCACCTGAATCTAAAATAATCATCAAGGTCACATTGGCTCTTAACTTTTCTAGTCATGGCTCTCAGCCGAAGCCTCTGGAATTCCTAGATTTTTCTTCTGTGGGTCAACAAAGGACACATGACTCCGTGCTTCTATCTTTATGTCCTCGGTAAGTATGTGCTCTGTCTGAAACAGAAGACTTACCTGGCAAATGTTTTAGAATAGATGACTCCAGAGTTTATAACAATAATACAATTTTTGTGCTCTGTCTCTAACTCAAATGGTGACTGAACAAGCATTTAGTAAATTAGTTCACTCTGGAACAGTATTCAAGAAGCAACAGTGTTATAAATCATGGTGATTCAAATAGAATTTATTTTAAAAAATTAATCTTTTAAAAGTCCATGTGTGCATGCGTGTGTGTGTGTGTGTGTGTGTGTGTGTGTGTGTTTTAAAGCAGAAGTGGTGTATTCTGGTTAACCTTGAAACATATCCATACCCTCCAATCCAGCTTGGCAAGTTTGGTTTTCTGGCCTCTGACTCGGCTACCCAGCTTGGTTTTCTTCAGACATTTTAACACAAGGCTATGGACAGATGAGACATTCTGGATCATACATTTTACTACAGAGAAAGTAAAATCTCCTCTCTTCCTGGCTGAGTGCCAGAGTTACCCCAAGAGTAAATGACAACCTTCAGTCTCAGTTCTGCCAGAAGACATTATTTCAAAATTTTTGCTACATCTTATGCCCTGAGCTTTCCCAGAAAAGCAAATAAAAGCAGGAAACAAAGAAATGCTACCAACATCATTACAACAACACATTCCCCTCCATCAACCGACAGAACTGGGTGGGTATTCATAGGCCACTTCAGCCTACAACAACAGAATATACCATACTTAGATATTCGTTTGTTTGTTTGGTTTAGTGGCCACACCTGACAGTGCTTAGGACTTACTCCTGGCTCTATACTCAGGGATCATTCCTGGTGGACTTGGGGAATCTAGAGGATTCGAGGGAGCAAACCTGGTGGTCCTTTATTATTTTAAGTAAATCGTTTTATTGAGTGAGGATCTAAATCCAAGGAGAATGGTGAGATGTGGCAGGGAGAGGGGAGCATGAGCTAGAATATACACACACTCTTTCTCAAGAACGCTGAGAACATTTCCACGTAAGTGATACAAAGACAGACAAGATCCTGCACCACAAAACAAACCTTAATAAATTTAAAAGAACTTTGTCATGCAGAATGTTATTACCCACCATAATGGAATAAATTACCAACCAATACTGGAAAGACAGTAGGAAAATCACTAAATTAGAAACAAAACGACATATTCCTGTAGACCAAGCAGCCATTCATAATGCAATGAGGGAATGCTGTTAATAACTCTGTAGACGTCTAAATACCGGATTTCATGAAACGACACTTCACAGTCCTTAATAATCAATGAAATTTAATCAATAATTTCAAAATCCCTCAAAAGAAAAGTACAGGACCAGGTGGTCTGAGTGAAGGGTGTAAAAAATAAAAATTAGTATCAATTCTAGTTGATCGCTACTAGGAAACAGAAAAGAAGGGAATATTCTCTGTTCATTTTATGAAGCTAGTACTGTCTTGATACTAAAATCAGATAAAGAAGGGGCTCGGGAGTGGCTCACAGACTTGACACAAGCTCTGTCTGGGTGAGATCCCTGGCACAACCTGGCCTGGAGCACTGCCAGGAGTGACCCCAAGCACAGAGCCTGGACAATGCTGGGTATTGCCCCCAAACAAACAAAAAACCAAAACTGAGATAAAACAGCATTAATAAACACAGACAAAAAAAGAGAACTAGGGACCAATATGAATAATATCCCTTATGAACAGGAATGCTTGATAAAACAAGAATCGAACTCAGCTATCCATAAAAATGATCACACACTAACTAGTTGTAAAAATTTCTCATATACACCAGTCCCCGGCCTAAACTTTAGTGCAATCTCAGGAAGGGGGAGGGCCAAGTCCCCACCTTGATAAAGTCATAACGGTTATTAAAATAATAATTTCAATAATTAATAATTGATACAAGTGGAGTGATAGCACAGTAGGTAGGGCATTTGCCTTGCATGTGGCCGACCTGGCCAACTCGAGTTCGATTCCTCCACCCCTCTCGGAGAGCCCAGCAAGCTACTGAGAGTATCTCGCCCGCACAGCAATGCCTGGCAAGCTCCCTGTGATGTATTCGATATGCCAAACACAGTAATAACAAGTCTCACAATGTTATTGGGCTTGCCCAAGCAAATCGATGAACAACGGGAGGACAGTGACAGATATAAGTATATTCATTTATATATTTATAATTACTGTATATAATTTCCTCCGCCCCTCTTGGAGAGCCTGGCAAGCTACCGAGTGTATCTCGCCTGCATGGCAAAGCCTGGCAAGCTAGCTACCCGTGATGTATTTGATATGCCAAACACAGTAACAAGTCTCACAATGTTACTGAGCCCACTCGACAAATCGATAAACAACGGGAGGACAGTAACAGTATATAATTTAATTTATTGTTGAACTAGTAATCTAGCATATTAACAGAATAAACAAAGAAAAACATATAACCACATCAATGATACCAAAAAATATTAAAATATCAACACCCACAGAGATGCCTCCAGACCCATGCAAGGCTGAGTTTCATATCTGGAGCACCCAGGAGATGGGCTGGTGAGCCTACCACCCGCCCAAACCTCAGCAGTCAAAAACCTCCATACTCCAATGCTGCCATGCTCATGGCCAGACTCCACTCCACTCAGGATGAGCCTCACCCATGAGTGAATCTGTTGAAAAGCTCAAGTATGTGGGTTTTGTGACAAAATCTCCAGGTTCTCATATAGTTGGGGATGGGTGACCTCTCCCCATCTCCCTGTTCTTCCAGGAGCCTAGCAATCATGCCCACGAACTGCCTCTAGCACCATATAAACTCATTAACCAGCCATGATCCAGAGACTCATAAGTAAATCTCAAAAGAGATCAAAAAGCTGCAGAGATATTTCCAGACTCCAAAGTCACCATCGAGTTAAAAATTTAACTCCAGTTGTATCACCCTGTTCAAAATTTTTGAAATCCGAGAGCATGCAGTCATGAATGCCATCTCAAACTTTACACCACTGATATACAAGGAGAAGCACACCATATTGGATGGGATGTAAAGCAGAAGGCAACCAATCCCAACTAAGAAAATATTAACACAAAAGGCTTAACCTGTAACAACATGTTAGTAATCTATTTATACAAGGGCTTAATGGCTCCAGGGTGAAATACAACAATCGTCACACACTTTCTTCTAAAGAAATCTTTTTTGATCAATTTTAGCAAATTACTCATAACAAGTAATATTTAAAAAAATTATTTAGGGCCTTCTATTGGGGCAGGATTGGGTGGTGGTTGGGAAAATTGTAAATATTGGTGGTGGGATTTATGTTGGAATATTGAATATAATAAATAATCCTTAACTTTATAAAAATAAAATATTTTAAAAAATCAACACCTATTTATTATTAAAAACTCTTAGAAAAATAGGAATAGAGGGAAATTTTCTCAATGTGATAGGAACCAGTTACCAAAACCCTACAGCTAGATTAGTGGTCTAAGGTGGAATGCTCCCCCCTAAGACTGTAATTGTATATATTACAAAAAGTGGAGACTTAGATTTTCACTCTTAACATCCCTCTTAACATAGTACTAGAAGTTCTATCAGATGAAATAAGACAAGAAAAGTAAATAAAGACTTTTGTCCCCTCTGGAAAAGTCTGTGTTCTCTCTTGGACACGTATCTCTTTGTCCCACTTCACATCTCTCTAAACTTCTTTTAATAAATAAAGCTACTCTGCTTTTAAAAAGAAGGCCATAAAAAACATACAAATTAAAAAGAAACTAAACTAACCCTATTTGCAAATGCCATGACTATCTACATAGAAAATCTGAAAGACTACACACACAAAAAAAAAACACTAGGACTGTAAAAAAAATAAAATAAAATAAAGGGGAAAAAAATAAAAAAAATTAAAAAAAAAAACACTAGGACCAGAGTGTGCTCTGTAAGGCTGTAGGGGCAGACTAATCTCTCTCTCTCTTCCTCTCTCTCTCTCTCACACACAGAGCAAGATAGTTCTATGTACTACCAATAAACACACAGACACAGAAATTAAAAAATACAATGCCAGACCGAGTGCATGCTTATATATAGAAGCCCTATATTCAAATCTCAGTACTACATGTTACTCCCAAGTAAGTGAAGAGGGAAAGCCCTGAATACCATCAGGTGCAGCCCTAAACTATAACAATAATAATTATAATACAATACCATTAACAATCACTTAGAAAAAAATTGCTTAGGGAGAAACCTAATAAAATAAGTACAATTCTTGTTAATGACATCAATGGAGAGATATACCATACTCATTGATTAAGAATCAAGTGAGACTGAAAAGGGACAACAAAAAAAGAAAGGACAGCAATCAAAGACAGGACAGCAAATAAAGCACTTGCCTTACAAACAGCAACATGGGTTCGATATCAGACATCATATACGTCCTCTGAGCCCCACCCACCAAGAGTGAATCTGAGCACAGAGCCAGGAGTGAGCCCTGTGCACAGCTAGGTGTACCCCCTAAATAAAAACAAAAGATTCAATGTACTAACAGTATTGATTCTCTCCAAAAGTCCAGCAAGATTTTTTTGTAGAGATCAAGAAAGTTACTATTCTAAAAGTGGTATAGAAAGTGAAGGTAGCCGAATGTTCTGAAAACAGAGCAGAGCTGCTGCCTTAATGCTCTTGACAGGGATTCTGGAGCACTGAGCTCAGAGTTCCCCTTAAAAGGGCATACATATTTCCAAATGATTTGGGGTCAAGGTATAAAATGGAACAGAGGCAACCTTTCCAACAAAAATGGAGTACAGGGCCATACTCAAAGAGTTATGACAAATTTTATACCATGTGACACTATGTGGACTTTTAGGGCTGGAGAGAGACTTGCAGGGCTGGAGTGCAGGGGGCACATGTGGAAGACATAGATCTGATCTCCAGCATCACTTACCCTCACCACCTCCAGCACAGCCAGGACTGACCCCCAAACACAGGGCCAGGAGGAGTCATCAAGCACCCCCAGGTGTGGACCGTGCTTCCCCCACAAAAAAGAAAAAAAATCTTAGAAAAAATGTAATGAAAATCTTTAGGATCTAGGAGTAAAGGCTAACTAAAAAGTGAGCTTAAAGGCATGATCCATACAAGGAAAATGTAAATAAATCGAACTGCATCAATATCAGAATTTTTTCTTCTGATACAATTAGTAAAAAGACAGCTTATATAGCAAGAGAGCACAAACCTACATGTATTAAAAAGGTTGTATGTCTTCAGAGAACTACGCTAACTGAAAAAAAAATGAATGCATACTATATGATTCCTCTTCTGTATTTTTTTTTTTAAAAATGACTGAATCATACAGAGAACAAATTAATGGTTTCCAGGGATAGATAGAGTAAGGAAAGTAGGAGTGTCTGTAAAAAAGCAGGAGGGGCCCATGTATTTTGGGTTTATCAATGATGGTATCTTCACTGATGCTTTGTAACGTATTGTGTAAATACACCATGCTATATCCTGCCTGTGAATCTATAATTACTTCAAAGTAGAGTTTAATTTTAAAAAGTTTTTTTTAAAAATTTACAAAACAATTACATAGTACTTTAACTCGCAAATCCCTACTGTCAAGATGTTATTCCAAGTTTTTTCATCATCTGGGTCAGATGTTGACTTTAGTTGTTGTGTTTTAGGTTACTTAGGCCATGCCTGGCAGTGCTCAGGGCTTACTCCTGGCTCTCTGCTCAGGAATCTCTGCTAGCAGGGACCCTATAGAGTGCCTGGGATGGAACCTGGGTCCTACAGGTCTGGCCCCAAATACTGACCTTCAACATTACTTAGCTGAAGAAAAGAATTAACATATGACTGCTATGTCTTCCACACAGCAACCCCGGGAACTTGGGTAAGCTTTTAAAGTGGAAACTCAGAGTTACTTCAGAGAGCCCTTTTTTAAACACCCAGACCTCAAGGACAAGTTAGGTAAGAGTCCAGAACTGATGCCAGACTCCATGCACTGCAGGACGCTGCCAGCTACACACCAGCAAGGACCACAGCAGCCCCTGCCACGGCCCCCCGCCCCATCCAATCCCATGGCTGGACATAACCAAGCCTATCTCCTGCTCCTTTTGCAGCCTGTCATTTCACTCTGGCGATGCTGCCACTGTCAGCAACATCACACGGCCGAGGAAGGAGAGTGGATTGTAGTGAGACATGGGGCCAGAGGGACAGTAGCACACAGCTTCCCCTATGGCGGGTCCACAATCCAGGCTCCATGGGCACACAGCAGGGACCTCCAGATGCCCTGCAGGGCCCAGTCCCTTCGCCTCGTGCCACAGGGCAGCACTGGATGCCCGAGGCTGGCCACAGGCACGGCCTTCCATGTGCTTTGAGCTCAGCCCCACAGCACTGCCCCACTGGAGCCTGAATCACATGGAACTCCCACAGAGCAATTGAGTGGGCAGATCAGCGTCAGCTGGGATTTCCTGGAAACCTGTGGCAGCTGCTCAGTGGGGAATCAGCCTGCAGGATCCACCCAGTGGGGAATCAGTCTTCCAACAAAGAATCTACGAGAAACTGTGCTCCAATAATTTATTATTTATTTTTTATTTTTTACTTTAGGTTATGGTCAAGCTTACTCCTGGCTCTGTACTCAGGTCACTCCTGGAGGGGATCAGGGGACCCTGTGCGGTGCCAGGGATGGAATGATGCAAGGCAAGTGTCCTCCCCACTGGACTATCTCTGCAGTCCCTCCAAGTAAACACCTGCAGTGAAGTGAGTTTGCAGTGAAGAGAAGGATTTCCATGCCCAGGTCTGTGGTCTCTGATCATTATGGAATTTAGTTCCACGGAAAGCAAGGGCACTGAAGAACATGTGACAGTTTCCAGGAGAAAGAACACACAAACACACACTCTGGAGAGGTGTGTAAACTCCACTCTCGGCAGCGAGTAAAGCGCTTCCCTACTCTTTCTGGCTGATCTGGACAGTATGACGGGGTAGCCTGTTCTCACACAGAGGTTTACCCTGGGCTCACAGCTTCATCTCACACACACACACACACACACACACACACACACACACACACACAAAGTAGAAGAAGAAGAAGAAAGTGTCCCAATTAACACAAAGCGTTCTCAAGAATCCCCAGCCTGAGACAAGCACGGACTGCATACAAAGAACTGCCTAGCTTTGAAGACCTTCCAGGAAAGCCTAGAAGACAGCACTGTGCTGCTGACAGAGGCATTTCCTTCTTCCTTGAGTGACTCCTCTTCCTACCACAAAAAAAAAAAAACCCTCAAGGAAGGTTTTTAACAAGAGTTAAGGAGAGTTTACAGCTCCCCAACCTGCAGAAAATCCAGAAAGTAGCACAAACACATTCACAATCATCTATGAGAGCAATGGGAAGTGAGCAGTTGAACATGGACTGAGAGGTATCCTTTAAGATGACTCCTGCATGGAATTTGGTTTCATTCATCCCTACAGTGTTGATTACAACCTTGAGGATGTCATTGTGATAAACTTCCTTCTAATGCACTGGCATAAAAATGTAAGTTCTGTGCTGCCAAAGCAGACACAATTTGGCAAGGACAGGAGCAGAATATAAGGGACGTACAGTTTGACCTATACCTCTAAGCACTGATCTGAGAGCTAGGACCTTCAAAAAAAAAAGTTTTTTTGAGCCACACCTGACAGTGCTTAGATTCCCTCCCCAATACAGTGTCAGGTAATAAGCCTGGGGTCCATGCACCAAAGCAGGTGCTCCAGCCCAGGAGCCATCTCCCGGGCCCCCAGAACATATTTTGTGTTTGTTTCTTCTCTTTTTTCTTTTATTTTTATGGGAGGAGGGGTCATACCCAGCAATGCTTGGGGCATTCTCAGAGGCTCTACACTCAGGGATCACTCCTAGAAAGCTTGGGAAATCCTATGAGATGCCAGGGATCAAACCAGGGTTGGTTTGATCAAAACAAGTGCTCTAAACAAATGCTCTTCAATATTTGTTGCATTATGAAACAATAAAGCTGAATCTGTGGGATGGGCCAAGGTACCCAGAAAGATTCAACATGCTGAGCATATTTGTAACAGAATAGCATTTAGATCCTAGAGAACAAAGCTTCTGAGGGGAGACGAGAGAACGAGAGAATTTGGAAACGGGCTTTCAAAGTAGGTACAGAATCCTCAGGCTTTAAAAAAAAAACAGATGACTGGATATAGAGACTCTGGTCCATACACAGGATGAAATACTACTTGGCCTTGAAAGAAGACGAAATCATGAAATTTGCTGCTACACGGGGGTGGGGAGGGTGGGGAGAGTTATTGCCGAGTGAAGTTAGTAGGAGGGGGGGGGGCCACAGAATGATCTCTCTCATGTGTGAGGTTTAAAGCAACAAAGTAGTAGGGTATAACAAATGTAGCAAAGAAACAAAAATTGAGAGCATGTCTACAGTAGGATGCTTATCTATACAGGGGAGGGAGGAAGGGAGAACAAGGTGAACACTGGACAGTGGTGGAGGCAAACAGACACGCCAGAATAGGGTGCGACCATACTGTTATGAAAGCCTATCCCGAGTAGTATTGGAAACCACAGTGCCTAAAATAAAATTCTTTCAGAATTGAAAAATTAAAATTAAATGAAAAAATTGTAGGTCGTATTGCAATTTGGGAAAATTGTTCGGCCTAAAGGTGAAATATAAGTACCTGAAGATACTATTCTCTCAGAGACCATGTGCAGAAAATTAATTTATCATGCTTCTTATACCAGGGCCCATACTCAGGAGACATCCTACTTTCAATGTAGTGTTTTTTTTCCATGTAATAGAATGATATATGTATTTACTTGTAAGAAGCTTGAAAGGAAGTAAATCAATTAAAATAATAATCATTTTACCCTTAAAAAGAAACAACAAGAACCCTCTGCCTGAGTCCCAACCCGACTCCCACCCACACAGCAAAGTGACTGCCTTATGCCTCTGGCACCTGCTTATACCCCAGAGTTCATTTTTATTGGCCAATGGAGAAAACGATGCTTGATGCTGCCAGGTGAGCCCACGGAATCTGGGCTCCTGACAGAGCAGCTCGACAGCCCTGCAGGGCACCTGCGTCACGGGTCAGGCTCCGATCCTGCAGAGTGTGAATCGGGGTGAGGAACGTACCTCTGCACAGCGTGTGTGAACGACAAAAGTATCACCACATTGGAACCATCTCTCCCCTCAGCTCAGGACTAAACCGGGCTCATCACACTTCCAACTTACAGAAAGCTAACAAAAATATTCATCCCCTGGATAGAGCGCCTCTTCCTCCCTGTCACCAAACCATCAATGCCACCCACTCCCCAATCCCACTGGACATGACTCAGCAGCATGAGCCACGCACTAGGCAGGTAGGCAGGATGCTGAGCTGATCACCAGCCACTCTCTTCATCCTCCCCATAGCCTCAAACCTGCTTCCCAAACCAACAGAGGCTCCTGGAACTCCCCAGGGACAGAAGAGAGCACAGTGAACCGGAGCACAAGCTTTGTCACAGGATCCTGGGATTCCAACCCCAGGACTGCAGGCCCCCCAAGCACTGCAGGGAGAGTCCCCAGAACAAAGATACACACATACAGAGAGATACAGAGACACACACATACGTACACACACACACAGATACACACTCATGCAGAGACACATATGTACACACAGACACACCTACAGATACAGACACATATATGTACATGTAAACACAGCAATTTACAGTCACAAGTATACACACACTGAGATACAAACACAAACACACAGTCACACACAGACTCACACACAAAAAGATACACAGTCACACATATATACTCCAGAGCCTAAGGGCATAACCCCAAACTAACCCCACAGCTGGGGGCGGGCATCTTTTTCCTTTTAGCACTTCCAGTCTCCAATGCAGGCCGGAACACTCCTGAGACAGACCCTGCCCACACCTGGCAAAGAGGCAGTGGAGGCGCAGAAGGGCCAGTCTCCCCAAGGACAGGCCAGGAGGTGGAGGCAGGGCAGACTCGGCACTGGCTCTGAACCCTCCAGTCAGCACGAAGAAATCAAGTCAGACGGGACTGTTACAGACACAAGGGCACAGGGAGCCGGAAGTGAGCAAAGAAGTCTTGCAGGCAAGAGAGCCCAGTGAAGCTGAGGTCAGAGGGACAGTACAGTGGGTAGGGCACTTGCCTTGCATGCAGCCGACCCAGGTTCCACCCTAATACCCCATACGATCTCCTGGCACTGCCAGGAGTGAGTCCGGAGTCTTTTTTTTTTTTTTTGCTTTTTGGGTCACACCCAGTAATACACAGGGGTTACTCCTGGCTCTGCACTCAGGAATTATCCCTGGCAGTGCTCAGGGGACCATATGGGATGCTGGGAATCGAACCTGGGTTGGCAGAATGTAAGGCAAACGCCCTACCCGCTGTGCTATTGCTCCAGCCCTGAGCCCGGAGTCTTGAGCACAGCCAGGTGTGGCCCAAAAATTAAAAAAAAGAAAAAGAAAAAGGAAAGAAAAGTGATGTTCTGCTCAGGGCAGGAAAGCCCCCGGGTGGGGGCACTGCCCCACGAGGGAAGCTCACAGCCCATGCTCTTTCTCAGGTGGGCTGGTGCGTGGAGGAGGCACGTGGCCCTGGTGCATGTGATCTGCAGCAGTGCTTCTCACACGCTGGCAAGCAGAGAAAACATCTGGAGGGCGTGTGGAAACACCAACTGCTGGGCCTTTTTTTTTTTTTATAATTTATTTATTTATTGAATCACTGTGGGAAAAGTTACAGAGCTTTCAGGTTTAGGTCTCAGTCATGTAAATATCAAACACATTTCCCTTTACCAATACTTTTTTTTAACCCCGAACCCCAATAGACCCCCACCTCCCACCCCTCCCAATTCTTGTGAGGCAGATGAGTTCTAGTTAATACTCTATCTACTTTGACTAGATAGATTGTTTCGATAGAAGATGCACAATTATTGTTTAGAGTTTACGACCCACCCCCCACAATCAGATATGCTGAAACAGCGTTGTGAAATGATTTGCTTTCTACAACTTGGTTTAAGAATAAAATGATGTCGCGCGGCCGCAATAGCGGCCGCGCGGTTTTGAATTTCTGCTATTTTACTTATTGACCCTGGAAGAATTTCTATTAAAAGTTAGATAGTTAAGAGATTGGTTTCTGTGCCCTGGAGTCGTGGCCGTGCCAGAGAGCCGCTCGTGGGGGGCAGCTGGCGACCTCGGTGGGGCGTGAGGGACGGCCCACAAAGCCCCCCTTCCCATGAGGTCCCTGCCGCTCCCGCCGAGCCCGGCTCAAACCTGCTGTCCACAAGGCTCCCGTGCGGCCGCCATCTTTCTTTCCAGAGAGGAGCGGGCGGGCCGGTCAACACCCTTTCCCCTCTGGGCTGGCTTGGTGGCGCTGTTTAACACATAGTCCATTTGCTTTTCTGCTCCAAGCGGCTGGTTCTCTGTGCTAAGTCCTTGTGCCTCCGGGGCCGTGGCCGTGCCGGAGAGCCGCTCATGGGGGGCAGCTGGCGACCTCGGTGGGGCGTGGGGGACGGCCCACAAAGCCCCCCTTCCCATGAGGTCCCTGCCGCTCCCGCCGAGCCCGGCTCAAACCTGCTGTCCACAAGGCTCCCGTGCGGCCGCCATCTTTCTTTCCAGAGAGGAGCGGGCGGACCGGTCAACACCCTTTCCCCTCCGGGCAGGCTTGGTGGCGAGGGCCTTATACCCAGGATTTGTAATTGGCAGGTTGGAGCACCAGCCTTAGAGTCTGCTTCTCTAAGAAAGTGAGGCAGGCATGAGGCTCAGTTCCGGCAAGGGGTTGAATGTCCAGCTCCATGTGGAGCAGACAGCGGGGCAGTCCGCAGCAGAGGCCTGTCTCCCCGCTCCAGGTCCTTTCATCTCTAGAGGCTGGGATATTGCTATAGTTACATCCCCGACCCACTTCTTCCTCTTGCCACTGAACTAGGTGGTAAGTTCCTTCTCCCTCAGGAAGCCTTCCTAGATTCTAGGCCTTCCATGTCCCCCTAAACAATGGGCTATGTATAGGCTGAGCCCTGCCTGCCAGAGTTTCCTTTTCGTTTTTGGTTATCAATGGTGTTTGGAGGATACTTCTGACTCAGTGGTCAGGGAGTCGTGAGGGGCCAGGATTGAACCCTGGCAAAACACGCAGAGCACCTACCTGGCCCTTTGAGCCAGCCCCCTGCGTTGAGTTTTCTATCCTGCTGTCTCTCAAACTTGGCTATAGAACAAGAGTGTGAACGGAAACCATTTTGCCCCTCTTGCCTCCTTCTGCAGGGGCTGGAGTGACAGCACAGCGGGTAGGGCATTTGCCTTGCACGCAGCCGAACTGGGTTCGATTCCTTCGCCCCTTTTGGAGAGGCCAGGAAGCTACCAAGAGTACCTCACCCGCACGGCAAAGCCTGGCAAGCTACCCGTGATGTATCTGATACGCCAAAAACAGTAACAACAAGTCTCACAATTTGTTGTGAGACGTTACTGATGCCCGCTCCAGCAAATCGATGAACAACGGGAGGACAGTGCCACAATGCCACAGTGCCTCCTTCTGCAGCCCGCAGGCCGGGCTCATGGAAAGTATACAATTGGCAGAGGCTTACGAGCAGAAGCAAGGCCGAGGGCTTGCCCAGAGGCTGTTTGCCTTGAGCTGCAGACCCAACGAGAAAACTGAAGAACGGTCAGAGATGTGTGTGAGGGGCCGGAGCAATAGCACAGCGGGGAGGGCTTTTGCCTTGCACACAGCCGACCTGGGTGGTCCCCGGCATCCCATATCGTCCCCCGAGCACCCCAAGAGTAATTCCTGAGCACAGAGCCAAGAGTAACCCCTGAGCACTGCCAGGTGTGGCTCAAAAACAAAAAGAAAAAAAAAAGAAAAGAAAAAAGAAACACGTGAGAGTTGTTTGGGGGCTCATTCCCACCCCCTCTGTCTTTCTGCTTGAGGTGGCTCAGCAGTGACCTCAAACACTTGTTTTATGTGACTCATCTGTCATTTTAACACAAGCACAAAACTGCTCTCTGTTCCTGCTCTATTGAATCCGTCTCATGAAAGACTATTCTCCCAGCCCAATACCTCTGGGGTCATTCCCAGACCCCTGTCCCTTTACTCTAAGACTATCAAAGCCTGCTCTCTCTCTCTCTCTCTCTCTCTCACACACACACACACTCACACACACACACACACACACACACACACACACGCACAATACAGCTTCCTGAGACGAGTAGCAAACACCCCTTTTCCCTGCATGCATCTCCTCCCCTCCACCCACACTCTCCAGTCTGGTCATTCTGAACCTGTCTCCCATTTCCTTCCAGGGATGGTCTGTTCCTCTTAGGGAACAAACTGAGTGGTGGTGTGAGTGGGAGGAAGCCTGCCCCAGCCTCCTGCACTCCCAAAGGTCATGCAGTTCTCTGAGCCCCCTACTGAGCCCTGCCCGCATGGTGAGATTCTGCTCACCGAGGATCCGAGGGCCGAGGATCCAGGGTATTCAGCTCAGGACACGCGGTCCCTAAGGCCCTAGGTCGCACCCTCCCTTCCAACCTGACCCTGCTGGGATAGCAGGACAGGAGACTGGGGAGGGGTGACCTCTGACCTAGACAGGAGGTGCTTTAAGGCTCTAGCTCCCTAGCAGCCCACGTTAAGGCCACCAGCACTCCGTGCCCACAAATGCTGTCACCCAATCACAGAAGGTCACCACAACCACAGGACAGGAAACTCGGTTCCCTCTGCTCCTGGCGTTGCCACGGTGCCCACGGCTCCTGGGGTTCTCTTAGACACTGCCAAAATGCTACAGACTGAGGCTGGTGCTAGAACTTTGCTGGGTCCCCCTGCCACTGCGCCTGACTTCAGGGTGCAGGCAGAAACCATCCACTTGGAAAAAGGCTCCTTGGGTACGTGGGCACAAGGCTCTGGGGAAGATGGAGAAGACGAGGGCGCTCCCCAGGTGCAGACCCTAGTCCAACTACCATTCCAGGGAGTGGCTGCGACTTCCCTTGTGCGTCCATTCCTTCCAGTCAGAGGAGTGGTAAATCCAAATCCTCACCCTGTGGAACACAGACAAGGACATGTTGACTTTCCCTCCTCGTGGCACATAAACTCCCGTCTCACCCTACACGCATTCAAGAGAAGTCAAGTCAGCGCGGGGTCTGCCTGGGGGTCTGGAGAGGAGAGGGCACTTGCCTGGAACGCAGCTGACCCAGTTTTGATCTCCAGTACCAGATATGGTCCCTGAGCACAGAGCCAGGGGTAAGCCCTGAGCACTGCCAGGTGTGCCCCCTCCCACACGCCAAAAAATATAATAACTCTGTTGCAAAAGGCTGAGGTGCAATAAAGCTGAGCACCCAGAGTCCACAGTACCCCTGGGTGCCCCGAGAGTTCCTGAACTCAGTAGGAGGAAGCAGAGCTGAACCTTGGGGGACACCAGCAGAGACCAGGCCCAAGAGACCATGAGGAAGGGACAGAAGACTGTCTGAAGGGCAGGAGAACACCCTCTCCATTGGAGCAACTTCCACCCAACATCCTGCCAGCAATGGTGTGTGGGGGGAGATAGAACAGAGGACAACACAGAAACAGCAATTTACCTGACGCAGACAAGTGGAAAATCATGGAAGCATTTTGCGCTTAAGACATTTCTCTCTGCCAAAGGAAAAACCCAATGAAACATTCCAGTTCCAGATTTTCAAATGGCCGTGGAAGCCATCATGTGCCCCTAGAAAGCAATGTGCCTCTTGGTGTTCCTGCCTGGTATTTCAGAAAGAGCAAAAAACCAAACCTTTCTAATTTTCCACATCTACTAATTTTATAACCCTTCCGATGCCATTACAAGTCTCAGAAGCAATGCTTTTTCTTTTATTATTAGTGAGACACCATGAGGTACAGTAGTAGACTTACAAATTTTGTGCTTGGGTTTCAATTATACAATGATCAAAAACATGTTTAGCTTTCAGAGCACCACCGACAATTTCCGCTCACCCTTCCAACACCCTCTCAGGACAGGAAATGGAAAGAAGGTCCCTTGCTTGAAGCAGCCCATTGGCTGCAGTACCAACTTCTAGGCCCCTGGGCCCTGGGCCTAGGTGGGCTGAAATGCCCCAGCAACTGCCCGCCCCTGCTTCTGCCCCTTCCATTTGTCCATTTATTTCTCTGGCCCACAATTCCCTCCCTTCCAGCTACCAAAACAAAGAAACACCAGCACTCTGCTTTGGCGACTGCACAAATAAGGAATACCAGCCTTGGAACCTTCCAAGGAGGACAGGACTCACGTAGACTCAGGGAAACATGACTTTAAGCTTCTGCACGGAAACAGAAAGTTCCCCGACCGTGGCTTCCTGGAGCTGCCTGGACCACGGCCAGTTCTAAAGACCAGTCAGGGGACAGTGAGCGAGGGTAGCTTAGCCAGTGGCCCAAGCTCTCTGAGCAGCGCAGCAGGTTGTCCGGTCCATGGAGGGGCGGGTAGAATGCACACCCTCAGTAGCCTGACCCACAAATCAAACAAATGGGGAGCAGAGCCGTGACCTCATTCCCAAGCTAAGCCCCACCCTAAGGCTGAGTCCAAAAGGGCACTGGGATGAACAGGGGTGACCCTGGACAAACCCCGAGGGTCTGGGCCTGTTCCTCCTGCTATTTCTCCCATTTCTCCACATGAAGACAGCAATAGCATTCGGGGCTGGAGCAATAGCACAACGGGTAAGGCATTTGCCCTGCACGCTGCTGACCCGGGTTCGATTCCCAGCATCCCATATGGTCCCCTGAGCACCACCAGGAGTAACTCCTGAGTGCAGAGCCAGGAGTAACCCCTCTGCATCGCAGGGTGTGATCCAAAAAGAAAAAAAAATAGACAGCAATAGCACTCCAGGACTGGGGGGAGGGGAGGGGAGTGGGCTTCTGAGTTATCATTACCCAGCCCCAATCCCGCAAACAGATCCCATCACCAAACATTGTCCCGGTGCCGGGGCAGGGCCGTTCGCGCGCGACTCCCCCAGCCGTCCAGGAGCCCCGCGCCTGGGGAAGGGGGTCTCAGCTACCGCGCGCCTCCTGCCGCCGAGCTCCCGGGGCAGTTGCAAGGATCGATCAAGAAGTCTGGGCTGGGAGAGCGCGCTGGTAGGGGGTCAGGAACGCGGGGGTGGCGAGAGTGGAGGAAAAGCACGTGTCAGAGAGAGAGAAGTAAGTGGGTGAAACGCCAGGCGCGCCGCGTGGGAGGGAAGAGCCGTGCACCAGCGCGGGAACGGGCCGGGGGGGTCGGCCAGAGCGGGAGGAGAGGCGCCCCGACAAGCTGAAGGCAAATCCCAGCGCCCTGGAGTGAGGACTGGCACACACAGCCCGGCAGGGCCGGGAACGAGGTCCAGCAGCGTGGGGGGTGGGGGGGCGGTGGGGGGGTTCAATAAGCAGCAGACCCGAGAACAATGCCAGAAGGAAGTTTGGGAGAGGGGGAGGGGAGGCGGGCAGGAGAGGAGCGAGTGTTCAGGAAATGCGGAGAGATGCACCAGAAGAACCTCCGTGCAGGAGGCCGGGGACCCGGCGGGGGCGAGCAGGGAGGAAGCAGCGCGCGGCTCTGAGGACACCTGGGAGGCGGGCACAGAGGATGCCCGCCCGCCCGCGCAGCCGGCGTCGGAGACAGCCACAAGCCGCCCGTGCACGTCTCCAAGGTGTGCAAAGCGCGGCAGCCGCTCCCCGAGCGGGGGCTCTGGGGGTTCGGTTCGATTCGGTTCGATGTAAAGGGCGGGGACACCCGCCCGGGCGGCGACTCGGCGAGTGGACGCGTGACCCGCCCAGGACCGGCCCCTCAGGTATCTCCAGACGGGGGCGCAGGGCCGGCGCGCGCCTTCCCGGGCCCGGCGGGGCAATGCCCGCTCCGAGGCGACTCCAGCAGCCACGGAGTCGGCGACGACAGTCCCTGGGCGCCCCGGTCAGTCTCGGCGGAGAAGGAGGAACGCGCTTTGGAAGTTGGGGGGGGGGGGGGAATCTCCCACCGTAGACCCACCCCGCCCCCACCCCGCCCCCACCCCGCCCCCGCCCCCGCCCCGCAGGGGCACCGGCTTCTCCGACCTTTGTCCGCCGGCCCCCGAGCCCGGGAGTGCGAGGACTTTTTCCGGGGCGACCCCGGGGAGCGTCGCGCTGGAGGTGGCCCCAGCCGGCGCCAACAGGTAGGCGGCTGCGGCTGCCCCGAGACCCCCGACTCCGGTCCCGCACGGCCCCGCACAGCCCCCGGCGCAGTCTCACCTCGCGCGGCTCCCATTCGGCGGAGCCTCCGAAGACGGCAGGTCCCAGAAGTCCCCGCCACTCACTGCCCGTCTCCGGCCCGCGGACCTCACACGAGCCGCGCTCCGGGGAGCGGTCGCCGGGACCGGCTGGGGAGACGCGGCGGCGCGTCCCCGCTCTCTAGGCTCCGCCCCATCGCCTCCGGGCCACGCCCCTATCAGGTATCCCCGCCCTGAGGGACGCCCCATCCCGACCATCCCCGTTGCAGGTCCCGCCCCGATTCGCTCCAAGCCACGCCCCTACCGGTTACCCCGCCCCTGGCCACGCCCCATTCCGACTATCCACGCTGCAGGCCACGGCGCGATCGGCTCAGGGACACGGCCCCCCGGGTTACCCACGCCCCTGGCCCTCTCGTCTCCTTCAAGGACTCGGGACCCTGGCCCTTCTCCATCCACAAGCCCGCCTCGGTTCCCGCTTCCCAGCTACTCTGCTACTCAACCCCTCCTCTCTGTCCACACCCAGCGACTTCCCGCTAACTAATCTGCCCCGCAGCCCCACCAACCTCGCCCCTAGCCTGGCAGAGGCGGGACAGGCGGCAGCCCAGCAACCGCCCCCCGCAGCGCGCTCCAAGTTAAGCAAAGGAGTTGTGAGACTTTTCAAACCAGGGCCTAGGGCAAGACTCACTCGGACTGTTAGGAACCCACTCAAAGAACTCTCACCTCCCCTTATCGCTGATTCACTGAAAATCCTCAGGGATAAAACAGACCCTTTGCTTCTGGGCCCCAAAAGTGCCCCGAATATGAAGCTAATTTTATCAATTTAAAAAAATCAGAAACCCGTCGTTTTGGAGGATGCACTTGAGCAGTAACTGCTTGCCAGCTCTTGTACTGAAAGAAAAATAACCTCCCGCGGTGCTCAGGGGCTCCTGCAAGCAATGAGAGCTTGCTCGGTTTGCACAGGGAACCACGTGGGATCAAACCACGCTCCCCACAAGCAAAGGGGATATACATTCCAATCTTTTAAGCTACCTTTTGGACACTATAGCCACTATTTTTAACTAAAGAACATATATAATTCCCCAGTAAGAAGTCTAGAATTAATTTTATATGAGTATTTTTTGTTTTGGGGTCACACTCGGATGCTCAGGATTTACTCCTGCTCAGTGCTCAGGTATCAACTCTTGGCGGAGTTTGGGGTACAATATGGGGTGCTGGAGATCAAACCTGGGTCAGCTGAGTGCAAGGAAAGCACCTTGCCTGCTGTTTTATCTCCCTGGGCCCATACATGCTTGTTTGCTTGGAGATATTCAGGGTTTACTCTTAGCTCTGCACACAGGGGTCACTCCTGCAGAATCCAGGACCGCATGGGTGCCAAAGGTCAAACCCAGGTCAGCCAAATGTAAGGCAATACAATACTCGCTGTATTATCTCTCGCAGCCCATTTGTGCTTATTAAAATAGTGAAAAAAGACTATTTTGTATGCTACTCAATAGAGTTACTCATCATTATGTAATTGTCAAATCCCACAGAACGTAGTGAGCAAATAACAAACACTCATAAAAACTTTTTAATGATGTTCCGTATTAGTAAATACTACAGCATTTGCAGAGGGGAGGGGCTGAAGGGACAGATAGGGCAACTTTCCTTTCCGTTCTATTTCACTGTAAATGTAAAACTCTAGAAGTTCATTAATTAAAGCACATGCCCCAAAAGCTTCGTGGCAATTTTCTTTTGGGTGATGGAAGTATTGGAGGATTTTAATTTTATCACTTCAGTTTTTATTGAAATTTTCCAATTTAATGATAAGAGGCATGTTATTCATTTGTGTTTTTTTGTGTTGTTTTTGTTTTGTTTTTTTTTTTTTTTTTGGTTTGGGGAGCCACACCTGGCTGTGCACAAGGGCTATTCCTAGCTCTGTGCTCAGGGAAATTTTGTATGGCTCCGGCTTTACTTTCATCATCTCCTTAAACTCTCAGCAGCCCTTGAGGGGAAAACAAAATCCAGAGAAGCAGAAAGGGTAGCCTAAGGGTACACAGCAAAAAAAAAAAATATATGGATTTGAGTTAAAGCTTCTGCTTATAACTCAATGAAGAAAGAAGTGCTGTGAGTTCCTCCCAGATCCTGAAGATGTGCCCTTGTATTCTATCTGGGAGGTCCGTACTTTGTGAGTTTTCTGAGGAGAAGGGATTAAGGAGGAAAGCCTTTGCATCCAAATTCGGCTGTTGAAGCCTAAAACCCCAGTGAGGTGATGGTGTGGGGGAGGCCTCTGGAAATGGGTCTGGTGTTCTTGAAGATAGAGCCCCACAAGGAAATCAGCATCCTGATTTGAAGGGGAATAAAAGTTGTGCTCACTTACGTTCTCTCTTTCTCTCATTCCCCTTCCCCACCCCATGAGACCATGAGAGGCCAGAGCCAGGAGCGCCACTTGTAGGCCAGGAGATGCCCCCCCCCCCCCCAGCTCAGTGCCTGCCAGTTTCTCCATCTTGGACTTCCAGCCTCTACAACGGTGAGAAATCAGTTTCCCCAACTGAAGTCGCAAGCAGCCCCAGCTAACTAGTACCAAAAGAAAAACTTCTTTCTCCTCATTTTAGAAATTCTCTTTTTGGTTCGAGGAGCTTCCAAAGAATTTCAGTTTACCCTCTACATTCCAAGGACCAGCCTGTGGTGAGAGAAACCACGTCTACAGCAAGTTAAGAGAGATTTAAAGTCAGAGCAATAGCACAGCAGACTTAGTTGACTCATTTATTAGCCGTTAAAGAGGGGTTTACATGGGCTGGGGTGATAGCGCAGCAGGCAAGGCTGTTGCCTTGGACGCAGTCAATCTGGCTTCCATCCCCAGTAACACAAATGGTTCCCCAAGCCCTACCAGTTGTGATCCCTGAGCACAAAGTCAGGAATAGGTCCTGAGCATCACACCGAAAGAAAAAAAAAGGAAAGAAGAAGAGAGTGATTTACAGGGGGCAGAAAGATAGAAGAGGAGCAAGTGCTTGTCCTGCATGCAGCCTACAAGGGTTCTATCCCCAGCATCGTATGCAGTTCCCTGAGCTCCACCAGGAGTAATACCTTCGGACAGAGCCAGGAGTGTGACCTAAGCACCAATGGTGGGGTGCAAGCCACACATCCCCCCCAAAAATTAATTTACAAAAGCACAAGGGATTCACTCTTTTCTCATATTTTCCTCAAACCATTGTAGGAAGCAGTGAGGGGCATGTCTCTGCCTTAGAATCTTGCTGTTACTGGGTGCAGTGATTATTAGGCCCCTAACCAGGGGGACAGGAGGTCATACAGAGAATATGAGCAAGAACTTTCCACACAGATGTAAAGTCACATTATCCAGTTATCTCTATTGGAACCATTGCTGACTTAAAAATAATTGGGGGGTAACACCTGACAGTGCTCAGGGATTACTCCTGGTTCTGCACCCAGGAATTACTCCTGATGGTGCTTGAAGAACCATATGGAGTGCCAGGGATAGAACCTGAGTTGGCTGCATGCAAGGCAAGCACTCCACCTGTTGTACTATCACTCCAGCCTCGCTCCTCTTCTCTTTTGCATCACTGATATTTTTATCTTTATAAGTTGGTCTCCAGAGTCTTAATTTTCACCGGTCATGAATGAGGAAGAAGGAGCACAGGGAGACTCATGACCCTTAAACTTCTGGGAGCCAAGACTTGAGAACATACTTCTCTCGCACTCCAGCCCTGTGGATCGGGACACTTTCTACTTTTTATTAGGACTCTGTTCTTGTCCAGGACAGATTGTGGGAAGAATTTTGGGAATGTATGCGAGTGCCAGTTCAGTGCCTGTTTCTGGGGAGATGCGCAATAAACAGTGGCCGTCATTACCAATTAGAATGGATAAGGAGTTTGCTGTCTTCCTTCTACAATTTATTAGAGCACATATCTTTAGGCTTCCTAGCATGAAAGAATAATGTTTGATATTTGTCACATTATTTGGGCATATATGTATCTACCTGGGGAGAGGCAGAAAGGCCCAGTTTATTTGAGCAGAAAGAAAAGCATCTTCTTCCCTTGCCTGAAAGAATAGAGTATCAAGGCCCAAGGGACTGGAGAGCAGGGACCACAGCTCTGTCCTGCACTTAGTTAAAGAGAAGATCCAAGATCTACATTTAGAGGGAACAGATGAGCGAGCAGGAGGTGGCATATGAAATGGAGCAAATGAGCAGTATGATGGTGTCTCCAGATCCTTAAGCTTGCACACACCATTGGGATAAAGTAGCTGATTGCAAAGTGATTCTTTGAAAGCTCTTAGACAGTCAGGCCTTCAAATGTGAATCTAGGATCTAATATAATATAATAATGTAATTGAAAATGCCCCATTGGAGCAAGGATTAGATGAGATATTCTCAGTAAAGACTTCAGACTTGCCCCACCTGTAACGAGTAACACATGTAGTGATAAACTCAGGTAGGCCTCGCAACCTCCACTATCAACTCTGGAAGCCTTCTGAAGAATCTGGACGTCTTCCCAGACTCCCATAGGTAAGGTTGCTTGAAATATTACCTCCTATTTAATCTTATAAGAAATATGATATGACACACACTTCTGAATGAGCACTGACCAAAGAGAGCGTGATTTCCTTGAAGGAAGTAAATATTTTAAATTATGACTATATTTTATAGAGTTTTGGTTTACAGAAAAATGGATGAGAAAGTAGCATCCCTGTATACCCTCTTACCCGATCAAACTGTCCTACTAACTGATTTTCACATCAGCGCAATACCTTTGCCACAATTACTAATATTAACTAACGCCCATAGTTGACAATGGGTTCAGTTTGGCTTTCTACATTATCTTGGATTTTGGCAAATGTGGAAAGCCATCTACAGTCATAGGAAAGTTTCATGACCCTAAAACTCTCATGCGTTCCATCAATACGTCCCTGCCCTCCCTCCGCTGCTTGGCAACCACTGATCTTTCCACTATCTCTCGAGTTTTGCCTTTTACAGATTCCCTATAGTTGGAAACATACAGCACATAGTTTCGGGTAGCTTTAACTGCTTCATCCTTGCTGGCCCTTTAAGACTGCAGATATGCACTAGTTTTAGCACTGATCAAAGAGATTATGAGTGTTTCTTTTTCCTTTTCCTTTTCTACTTTGTGATCTCCTACAATATTAGCAACGTGGTAGGTACAAGGCATTAAAAAAAATAAAGGTGATCACAACAAAACACTATTAGTTATTATTATATGCTTCACAAACAAGAAGAATGGAGTTTAAGAATAACAGTTCCTTAGAGCCAGAGTGATAGTACAGCAGGCAGGGTGTTTTCCTTGCTGTCAGTCAACCTGGGGTTCAACCCCCATCTGGTCCCCTGAGCCTCACCAGAACTAATCCCTGAGAACAGAGACAGAAGTAAGCCCTAGCATTGCCAGGTATGGCTCAAAAACAAAATAGTGCCTAAAATCAAGAATCCAACTTCTCGAGACACCGGTTTTCCTTGGCTGATTTTTTTTTTACAAACTCTATTAAAACAATGGATCTTTTCAATTCCAGATTTTTAACAAGTTTCTGATAACCACCAAGCCCACATTATATTTGAGATGGGTGGTGATAAGTTTGAGTTTGGGGCTACTACCAAGCACTATCATTTTATAACCTAAACTAATCCATTTTTCCCCCACTACTGAACTCCAAATGTGTGTGAGAGAGAAAAAGATGATCCCCTATTTACTTGTAAGGAGCCCTCAAATAATGAGAACAAGTGGAGGAGATAGTTATATCACAATACATGTTAAAACAGGCCAGAAAATAGCCAAGGAATATTCACAATAAACCTTCAGGTCTAAGCACACACATTTATTCATCCTTCCTTGCTACCCAGACCTGAAGGTTTATTGGGAATATTCCTTGGCTATTTTCTGGCCTGTTTTAACATGCTAGGCACATGTTCTGCCACTCACTTTTCTGGAGATTTATGAAAATGATATGTGAGTCCAGAAGAGGACTAGAATGGTAGAACATGTGCCTAGCATGTGCAAAGTTGTGTGTTCGATCTGAGACCATAGGCAGCAAGATCACTGCCGAGTGTGGTCTCATGGTGTCCAAGCAGCGCTGGGCCAGAGGAGCATGGCATAACTCAAAGGTCCACGCGTCACAGCAGGTGTCCCCAAATCTCCCCTTCCCATGCCTTCCACCCACCCCCTGCATAGTTGGATATGGCCTGAGGAAAGAAATAAATCAGTGGTAAAGCATACATTTACCAGGATCAATAGAAAAGTCCTAAACAGAGCCCGGGAGACACAGTATAGGGTAAGGGCTGGGCTTGCATGCAGTCGACTCCCCTTCAATCCCCAGCACTGCATAAGGTCCACAGAGCAACAATGGGCATCATTCCCAATCACAGAACCAGGAATAGCCCCTGAGCACTACCATGTGTGGTCCAAAAGTTAAAGAAATAAATTTCTAGATAGAAATTCAAAGGCTCTGGTACCTTCTCTGCCTTACAGCATTGTTTGAGACATACAAACAATTCTAATCCTCTGAAACTTAAATGAGTCATAGTTATAACTATTAAACTTGAACGACTAGCATTTTCTGAGCCAGAGCATTTGGGGGCCTTTACCCACATCCTCCCAATTGAGTCTTCAGAAGATGACACACAGGATTGGGTATCATACCTGAAACACAATCCCACCCTTGCCCACCTTGTACCTGAGTGACTTAGAACACTATTTATCTTGTAGCCTTCATTTTAAAAAAAATGGAGTACAGGCACTGGAAAGACAGTCACTTAATCACTTAATCACTTAATCCCCGTTATTCATCGATTTATTCGAGCGGGTGCCAGTAACGTCTCCATTCATCCCGGTTGCGTGCTAGCGTAGCCCAATGGTATCTGTTCGTTTTAGGAACATGTAGAGCCTCAAACCGATCATTTAGGGTCTTGACGAAGAAGTCTGACCATCTTATAGGTGGGCGTCCACGTGATCTTTTGATGTCTCGTGGAATCCAATCAGTAATGGCTCTAGTCCAGCGGTTGTCTGTAAACCTCATTACGTGTCCAGCCCATCTGATTTTTGATGTCTTGGCAAATGAGACAGCGTCCCTGATTCTTGAGCGTTGACGAAGATCAGAACTCCGGATTCTATCTCTCATTTGAGTGAATCGTGATATTCCAAGCATAGTTCTTTCGATTCCTCTTTGAGAGACCCGAATAGTGTTCTCATCCTGTTTTCGTAGGGTCCAGGTCTCTGAGGCATATGTTAATGCAGGAAGAATAGTGGAATCAAAGAGATGTGCTCATAGCTGGAGGTTCTTTGTCCTTTTAGTTATTTCTTCAATGCTCTTGAAGGCATTCCAAGCCGCTCTCTTCCTCCTGCGCAACTCAGGTGCCAGGTCATTCATCATGTTGATTTCTCGACCTAGGTATATATAACTGTTGCATTCGGAGATGGTGGTTCCGTTGAGAGCGAATGGAGCGTCAGGAACAAGGCTGTTTCTCATAAACATTGTCTTCGCAAGATTCAGCTGTAGTCCGACCTTTCCACATTCACGGTCAAAGTCGTTCAGCATTTGTGCCGCTTGGCTGATGTTTGGTGTTTTTAGAGCGATGTCATCAGCAAAGCGGAGGTGGTGTAGTTGCCGACCATCTATCTTCACTCCCATGTTTTCCCATTCCAGCCGTCGCATGATGTTCTCAAGGGTGGCACTGAAGAGTTTTGGTGAAATGGTATCACCCTGCCGAACCCCTCTCTTGATATGGATGATTACTTCTTTGTAGAATGGTGAGATCTTGGTAGTGAATCCGCAATAGAGCTCACGAAGGATCCTGATGTATTGAGTTTGTACGCCCTGATTGGCTAGGGCTTCCATGACCGCTTCCATCTCAACAGAATCAAAGGCCTTCTTTAAATCAATGAACGTTAGACAGAGCGGCATCTTGAACTCCCGAGATACCTCAATGAGCTTGTTTATTGTGTGGATATGGTCGATGGTACTGAATCCTTTTCGGAATCCAGCTTGTTCACATGGTTGTCCTTCATCTAGTGTTCTGCTAATCCTATTCAGGATGACTCGAGTGAATAGTTTGTAGATGACAGACAATAGGCAGATTGGGCGATAGTTGCCAATGTCGTGGATGTCTCCTTTCTTGTATAGTAGTACAGTTTTGCTGGTTTTCCATTGGGATGGAACCTTGCATTCAGACAGGTAGCGTGTGAAGAGTCGAGCCAATGTATTGATGAGTACTGATGGTAAATTCTTCAGGTGTTCAGGTCTGATCTTGTCTGGGCCAGGTGCTCTTTGTTTCTTTACAGACGAGATGGCATGTTGGATTTCGGAAGGGAGAACATTGGGAACGACATATCCATCATGTGGTATGTGGTATGTGGGCAAGTGGATGTGGCTATTAAAGAGATCTGAGTAGAAGTTATGAATAATCTTCTCCATTGCCCTTCTGGAAGATGTGATAGATCCATCATGATGTCGGAGGGCAGTCATCTTGGTTTTGTAGTTGGTGAAGGACAGGCGGGCATTACGAATGTTTTTTCCAGCTTCTGCTGCATCTACCAGTACTGCTGCTCTCCTGTTTTTGAGGTCATCCTTGATGGCTTCTCTGCACTGTTTTGCCAGTTCGGACGTTTGCTTGTGGTTGCCTGAGGCACGTGCCAAGCCACGTTGGCGAATAAGTTCAAGAGTGTTCGAAAAAAGACGGTTTTTTGTGGTTATCTCTCTCTTGGCATTCCTTGCACAATCATGGAGGTGCTGAATCATTCGATCGTATTCTTCATCAATGTTGTCAATGACGGCATCTTCCCATGTTGCCGCAACAGAGCCAGAGTTCCCAGTTGGTGGTTGTTCTGGGAGTCCTCTTCTTAAATCTTGCATTCTTTTCTCCTCGTTCTGTGAGGTAGAATTTTGCACGAAGAAGACGGTGGTCTGATCCCGTTTGGAATTTTGGGACAACAGCAACATCGGTTAGGCAAAACCGCCGATTGAATATGATGTGGTCTATTTCATTGTGGAACCGTCCATCGGGAGACTCCCATGTCCAACGTTTAGATTCAGCCTTTTGGAATTGTGAGTTACCATGGAAGGTTTTGGTTGACATGATGAACTCAGACAGTCTGTCACCCTGTTCGTTCCATTCCAGGCCATGGGTTCCAATGTGGAGTTCATCGACTGATCTTCTTGGTCCTATCTTGGCATTAAAATCACCGACAATGATCTTGTAGAAGGTGTGATCTTCTTTATAGAATTTCTCCAGCTCCATGTAGAATTTCTCAGTTTCTCTTTCACCATAACTGGATGTTGGTGCATAGACAACAAAGATAGAAACTGCCGGTAGTGAGCCACATTTATTCAAGTGTAATCGTCCGATTCGGGTTGTTAGGCATTCAAATGAATCAATGCTTGTGACTAAGTTTGTGTTGACAAGGATACCGACACCACCGGAAAGACAGTACAGTTGAAAAATGCACTTACTTCACACACAGCTAACCCAAGTTCCATCCCAGATATCCCATACAGTCCCCCAAATCCTACCAGTGGTAATCCCTAAGCACCAGAGTGTGATCCAAAAGCAAAAAAGAAAGGCAGGAAAGAAGGAAGGAGGGAAGGAAAGGAGAGAGGGAGCGAGGAAGGGGGAGGGAGGGAGGAGGGGGGGAGGAAGGAAGGAAGGAAGACTGAAGTATAATCTAGATACACAAAGCACATGAATCTATGATGTTCAGCAGGATGTGTGTGTATGTATTTGTGTGTGTGTGTGTGTGTGTGTGTGTGTGTGCGCGCGCGCACGCGTGCACACATTGGACAAACCCTAAAGTGACCTTTGAGTGAGAGCTCTGGGTGTTTTGTCTTTATGTAACCCACTTTCCCTCATTGCAGACAGAATCAGTCCACAATCTTCACCTTCCCTCTAGAACATGCTAAGGCAATGGACACCAGTCCGTGGTGCTGTACTACTATACAGATGCCATCTCAGCAGGCTGAGCAATAAGACTCACCAACAGCCCAGTAAAGCAACTGGTGGCACAGCAAGGGTCTGTGGGTAGCCTTAAGGATGAAGGGCAGTCTACAGCCAACAGCCATCAAAGAGCTGGAGCTCTTGGGTCATAGATCCTCCACGAAATAAACCTGAATGAGTCTGGGAACAAGTTTGTGCCCTGCAGGCTTCCAGGCTCCCAGGCACCCAGCCCACATCTTAAATGTAATTTTAAGCCAAGGACTCAGTTGTACCACACCAGGACTTTTAATGTGTGGAAACAGAGAAAAATGCTGTATTGTTTTAAGCCACTAAAAGGTGGCTCGCCTTATTGCACTTCCTAGAAAACCAGCAGAATTTTAATGTAATCACCAAGATGATCAAAATACAGACTATTTCTATGACACACAGGATTGGGTATCATACCTGAAACACAATCCCACCCTTGCCCACCTTGTACCTGAGTGACTTAGAACAACACTATTTATCTTGTAGCCTTCATTTTAAAAAAATGGAGTATAGGCACTGGAAAGACAGTACAGTTGAAAAATGCACTTACTTCACACACAGCTAACCCAAGTTCCATCCCAGATATCCCATACAGTCCCCTCAGAAGAGACCCCTCATTTTCCCTCCATGTTAGCAATTCTCCACATTCGAGGGTAAAATAAACTCTAACTCCCATTGCCATTAGTTTGTTAGATTTGTCACATGCATGGAGCCACATAGTATGTCCTATTTCATGTCTAGCTTCTTTTATTCAATATTCAGTGTACATGATTTATCCATGTTCTGTGTTAGCAGTACTTTGTTCTTTCCCACTGCTCTGTTGGATTGATCATGTTCTATTTTATTGTTGATGGGCCAGTAGGTCACTTTGACTATTAGTTAATAAGCTGCCATGAGAATTTCTGAACATGCTTTTAGTAGGGGGGAATAATCATCCTTCATTTGGCTCCATATTCAGAAGTGGTAGTGCTGAGTCATGGGTTGTGAGTGTGTTTACCTTTAGTTTGTACTGCCAAGTGGTTTTTCAAAATGGCTGTATCAGTTTACATTCCCACAAGGGGCACAAAAGATTTCCAAAGGTCCAGGTGTTCTGACACTCTCACTAACGCCCAATGTTGTCTGAATCTCTCTTTTCTCTCTCTCTCTCTCTCTCTCAAAAAAAAACCAAAAAAGTGGGATAACCACCGCATGCAAGGCACAGATTTGTTGGGAACCTCAACTGAGAAAATAAATAGCCTTACTAAAGGACTTGCTTGGTAAATGGTGGATGTTTTGTTTTCTTTACTAGCCAGGTAACACAAGTAGAGGGGCTGGCAGAGGTTCATCCCCAAGGGTGGACATCGAACTGCAGTCCTCTACACTACGCTAGTATTTTAACACAGTCTCTCCATTTAGACTGCATCCTTCTGCACAGATCTGCAGGAGTGTATGTTCTTTCTACAAGATTTAGAGAAACAGACTCTCAACTTGATAGTTAGGAGGGCAGTTATGATTTCTTCCACAGAAAATGCCGACACTCTTTTTCGCAATTTGCTCTAGAGCTTCGCTAAATATCTTCTGCTGAAAGTGGTTTTACTGCCTTTGTTGATCTATCTATCTGTCTGTCTATCTCCCTAAAGAATCTACTATATTCATAAAGTGAGAATTTCCCTAATCCTAAATTGCCATTGTCTTCACGTTGGGGCCACATATTAACAGGCTGTTTGCTTCATTTTCAGTTCCTTGTCTGCATGACAAGAACAAAGTCCAGTTGACATGACAAAGAACCAAAGAGAGGCCATGACATCGACTGTCAAGATCGTGTACGGTGGCAGCACAGCAGCCATGTACTAAAGGCAGGGTGTCTGTGTGACTCTTACAGCCCCAAGACAGCACAGATGGATGACACGGCTCACACTTCACACAGCCCAAGACCACACAACATCCTATTTGGAAACCCCAAAGACCCACAAGCATTAAGATTTGTTTGCCAAAGGGCTAATCTGATTGCAATGCCTTGGAATGTTATAATGTCCACTGAATGGTTTTGGAGTGGGAGGTGGGGGGTGGGGGGAACTGAGGGGAGTTGTGGGGTAAGGGAAGGGAGACTTGGATGAAATAAGATCTGATGGTGATTTGCATCCAGAGAAGATGCCTTAGTCTCCTCAGAGAGCACGTTTAGACGAGAGCACAGACTCACACACATTTTCCTCATGTTCGGTCTTGCACGTTTGCCTTTACCATACTCAATTCTGTGTCTATTGAAAACCCACAATAGAGGTGACAAGAGAAGTTTCCATTTACGAAGTGAATATGGGAGAGAAAACGTGACAGCCGCAGGGCCAGAACATGGGTATGAGAGACACGGAAGTACCCCCAGGATAGGGATCCTCATCATTCCCCAGTGCCCTCTAGGTGATCTCTAATAGAAGCCTGACAGATGATGGTCATGTATGTCTCTCTGGCAGTGCCAGGGGCAGCGACAGAGAGAGTTGTCTGCCACTGTCTGGTCTTTACAGCTGTGGCTGTGGGCTCTGATTCACACAGGAGAGGGCTCTGTCTGTAGGGCCCACACTTTGAATCTGGTCCCTGAGGGGGAGGATAGAGGACTTGGCAGCTGGAGTGCTGTCATGAATGCATTTCACCACTGGCCCGAAGGTCCCATGGTGCATACTGCAAATATAGCCCTCTCTAGAGAGGTCACTCTCAAAAATGGAGGCAGCAAGGGAGGAGATTATAATATTAGCATAACATAATATGGACCATAGCATAGCATAACATAACATAATGTAAGTTAACATAAGACAACATAGTACAATATAATAGATATAACAACACAACATAGCAAAATTACATTTGGCATAACAACACAACATAATTATATGATGACAAAGCAACTTAACATGACAAAAAATAACATAACATTGCAACATAACAATTAACACAACAGTATACCACGACAAGTGTTTTTTGAGGGAGGGATAGTAGAAATGCGGTGCCCAGGCTTAGCTAGCCACCACATCCTCACTTGGGTCCGAGGGCCTCTGCCTGTGCCCTGTGAGAGCAAACATTCCCTTTGTCTGTGTGGCCATTTCTAACCAGAGTTACAACAAAGGTCTCAGCACTGCTACAAAACTATTCACTCCTGGAGCACTATGCCATGTCTCTCCAGCAACACACCCTCTCAGCCCTCGCTCCACTCATCCTGGCTCATGTACAGTCTCAGGTCATTAACATCAGTTGAATTAGTGATGCTGAGTACTATTACAGATGTTAAAAATAGGTTTGGAGATACAGTAAGGGGGCAAGCAGCTGACCCCAGTTCAGCTATATATGGTCCCCTAAGCACTGCCAAGAACAAGAAACACTGAGCACCCCACCCATAAAATAAAATTTTTAAATAATAAATTAAAAGTATTTAAAACATGTAAAACCAAACTATAACAAAATCTAGTCAAAAAAGTTAGATATTCAATAGACTAGCAGAAGCCAAAACTTTTTTTTTTTGCTTTTTGGGTCACGCCCAGCAATGCACAAGGGTTATTCCTGGCTCATGCACTCAGGAATTACTCCTGGCAGTGCTCAGGGGGCCATATGGGATGCTGGGAATTGAACCTAGGTCAGCAGTTTGCAAAGCAAATGCCCTACCTGCTGTGCTATCACTCCAGCCCCAGAATCCAAAACATTTGGTACTCATTTAAGAATAAATATACTGGACCAGAGAGATAATACAGCAGATAGGGTACTTGCCTTGCAAGTAGCGGACCGGGGTTCAATCCTCAGCATCCTATGTGGTCCCCCAACCACCACCAGGAGTGATTCCTGAGTGCAGATCCAGGAGTAATTCCTGAGTATTGCTGGGTATGGCACAAACAAACAAAAATAACAAATACTTAGGGCTGGAGAGAGTACAACAGGTTGGGTGCTTGCTTTGCACACGGCTGACCTGTGTTCAATTCCTGACACCCGTTTTTTTCCCCAGGGCCTGCCAGAAGTGATCCCTGAGCTCAGAGCCAGGGCACTGCCAGATATAGGCCCTCCCCCCCAAAAAAAAGAAAAATAGAAAAGAAATATGATTTAAAATAATAGATTTTTAAAACATTAAGAAAAAAATTCTTTTTCTTTTTTTTTTTGTTTGTACAGCGATAGTACCGACTGTACTATACCTCCAGCCCCAGAAAGAATTTTTCAAAGGTGAAAAATCAATCACTCAATATGGCCTAGGAGATGGCTCAAAGAGCCGGAGCACCTGGTACTACATGACCCTCAAGGAAGCTGGTAACAACCTTAGAGCACTGACCTGGGAGTAGCCCCTGAGCTCTGCTGGGTTTGGCCCAGGCACAAGTACACAAACAAGAACAAACCAGCAAAAAGGTACACAGAAGTAGGCCAAGAGAACATTAGGAATGGATTTGTGAGCAGGAGGCCAGAAAGTTGAAGCCCTGGTCCATGTGAATGTGAGTGTTCAGAGTCCCCCACCAGCACACAGCAGCCACAGCTGGTGGGTCTTGACAAACTCTAAGTCCAAGCACTGCAGCTAAAGGAGCACTCATATCAAGGAGCACTCATCGGCAGCATAGGGGCTGAGTGTGCAAGCAGCCTCGCTTGCCTCACCGATGAACATGGGGAGCTCCAGCTACAAGTGTGTGAGCATGGTAGCCAAGTAGTCATGCAACCACCAGTCACCATAATGCAGCTGCAGAGTAGGTGAGTTAGGAAGGGGAGGGAGTGACTTAAAAGGAAAATGTGGTCACCTTTAGGAGGGGTCAGATAAATAAATGAGCAGGTGAGCCCAATGATCAAAATTCTGAAGTCACCTGGGATTGGACATATATGTACTTACAACTTGAAACATTTTATTATGAAACCTGTAGAGAGCCAGAATTTGCAAGTAAGTAAATGGACATTTCCACTGTTTCCAAATGAATAGGTTGTGGATGATTAAGCATTCTTGTTATTACTGCCACGATCATTGGCTAATTCATGATTACCACGAGGCAGGCCCCGAGTTGCCTATTTCATCATGAAATTTACCCTAGGGAAAGTTTATCATTAGCTTCACTTTCTAAGTGGGAAGCACAGTTCCAGAGAGCCATAATGCACGGCCCAAGGCCCCAGTTGCACAAGATGGGCAAAGCCAGAATTCACAGACCTGAGGGAGCCAGGAGGGATGCCTCACAGCTTGTCTCTGAAAGGACGGAGGGCTCCAATCTCACTAAGCACAGACACTGTGGTGCGCCAGAGGAAACACCTCGAATTCAGAGACTTTTGTTTCCAGGGTCGTGTGAATCGAGGCAAGTCTCTTCTCCTGTGTGAATCTCAATGTTATCATCAATAACAGGATGAGATTCCTATATTCCCAAGTGGGGTGGTGTACTGGATCAAAGTGGGTAGAAGGGAAAAGACCCAGTAGCTGCTCGCTCCCACACTCCAGAGTCATTGCCATGCCCCTGGCCCAAATCCATTGCCTCAGGATTGAACCTCATTAAGAACTTAACCAGCCCCAAACCTCAGGTCGGGTCCCCATGACTGAAAACTCCACCTTCATGGAGTCAGGATGGGCTACCTCCACCCACCTCCCTATAGTTCCAAAAGCCCCAGCAGTCATGACCACGCCCCAAAGCCACCTCCCAGTGAACTCCATCTGAACTGCCCAGTTAAATATTCTGGACTTTCTGGAATGTGTGACATCTTCAAACTCTACAACACTGTCATTTCAGTAACAGCACAGCAGATTGGATGGTATGTAATGTACCAGTCAACCAATTTCAACCAACAAAAGCATTAACAGAGCTTAACTTGTAACAACATCTTAGTAATCCTTCAGAAAGAACTTAATATCCCCATGGTAAGATACAACAATTTTCTTTTTTCTTTTTGGGTCACACCCAGCGATGCACAGAGGTTACTCATGGCTTTTCACTTAGGAATTACTCCTAGTGGTGCTCAGGGGACCACATGAAATGCTGGGAATTGAACCTAGGTCCACCACATGCAAGGCAAACGCCCTACCCACTGTACTATCACTTCAGCCCCAAGATTCAACAATTTTCACTAATTTTCTTCTAAGGAACTATTTTTGATCATTCCATTATCAATTTATTGGCAATAAGCAATATAAAATAAATTATTGTGGGCCTGCTCTAGGGGTAGGTTTGAGAGGTGGTTGGAAAATGGAGACAGTGGTGGAGAGAATGTGACGGGGTGGTGGGATTGGGTTGAAATATTGAATGCCTGGAACAAATCATCATGAACAGCTTTGTAAGCCACAGTGTTTAAATAAAGTGTGTGTGGCAAGGGAGGGGGTAAATGGGTAGAAAGGGGTCAAAGAAATGACTCAGAGGTACAGTACTTGGCTTGCAGAAGGAATGAAGAGAGGGAAGGAGGGAGGTAGAGAAAAAATAAGGTTATAATAAGAACTTAAAAAATAAAAGAATAGAGATTGGAGAGCTGACCCAAAGGTCTTGGGTGTCCGATCCTCTTTGCTGCATGATCCCCTGAGCACCATGGGGAGTTACCCCACTAAGTGTAGCCCCAAAACAAACAAAAAGGAAAGATGAAAATCACATGATCGAGCTGTATCCCTCTCAGCTCACCACAGAATAATAATCAGAAGCCCGTGCATGGGACTTTGTGGATCAGAACCCCAGCAGTAGGGGAAAGCAGTCTCTGTGTTCCTCCATCATCACACCTTATCATCATTCTTCTGTAAGGCATAGTGAAATGAAGATGGGTAGAGCTAGAGGACTCTAATGGACTTTGGCTACAGAACTAGGATTACCAAGCAGTGCAGCTGGGTGATAGGGTGAGGTGGAGGCAAACTAGAAGTGACATAGGACAGTGGTGGAGGGTCTGGGGCACTCTGTGGTGGTGAAAGTGTGTAACCTTCTACACCAAAGCATAAATGTTAACACTACTGTGCTCACAATAATAAAAAAAAGTTATAAATAGATATGTACTCCCTATAGGTGATCTGGGCATTTGATACACACTTGAACACTGTCTTTGAGCTAGACTAGGTTAGATTGAAAGAGAAAATGGGGCAGGAGAGATAATCCAGAGGGTAAGGCACTTGCCTGGCATACTGTAAATTTGGGTTCAATCCCTGGTACCACATATAGACCCCTGAACCCCACCAGGAGTGATCCCTGAGCACAGAGCCAGGAGTAAGCTCTGGGCAACACCTGGTGTGACCTCCCATCCCCAATACACACATACACACACACACAGTCCCCAAATGTCACACCTACGTCTATATCATCCGCAACGGGCCCATTCATTTTTCCTAAAGCTCCAGAGGCTTCTCCTCCTCTTTCCCTGTTCAGGTTTAGACTCTTCCCTGAGTCTAAAGCAAGGTGGGGGTTATTCTCTTTCCCCTGGGCATCTTTCTTGTATGCATGAAGCATTCATACTCACAAAACTGTATATCTTTCTCTTGCTAGGCTGTTCCTTATTACAGGGAACTCAGCTAAGAATGCAGTTGAATAGAGGGGACTTTTCGTTTATTTGTTTCCTGCAATATTTGCTCTCGGGATAAAATATTCCACTCTCTCCCCACCCTTCCCCTCACTTCCCTCTCCTCTCTGAATTGATATAATATTTATTCTGTTTCCCTGGAGATTCCTGATGAGTCCAGGGATGGAGGGAAAGTCTGGACAGCTTTTCAAAGGATGTTCTGTCTGAACCAAATTCCTCTGAGGAGTAGACTTGTACCACTCTATGAAGAAACACCTAATAGGATTTGGATGTTTAGGATGATGGAGAGAGATGCAATGTGGGGTCAAGAAGACAGAACAGGGGTTAAAGCATTTATTTTCCTGGCATGTGGCCAATCTGGGTTCGATCTCTGGCACCAAATGGTGGTCCCCAAACCAAAGTAAAATAAAATTAATAAAGAGCTTCGCTGTGATGAAGATGCTAAACTGTTCTCTAAGGCCCTGATATGGGCCCAATGGGCTGAGCACAGGCTGTGCATGTGAGGGTTGGGTGGGGTTCCTGATACTTCCAGAAAGCATCCCCTACTTTGAGTCTGGCAGTGCCCAGCACCCAGCACTGCTGTATGTAATCTCAGAAAACAAATAAGAGATTTGCACTCTTCCAGATGGTCATTAAACCATCCAATGTATACATCTGTGGCTCTACCAAGTGGGGGGACTCGGGGATCAGAGGGATGGGTAGGGAGGAGGCAACTTGGATGACTGAGAGAATTTGTAGCCATAGTAGGAGCAAGCAGGGGAATGTAGGCGGGATCATTTGGCCATCAGGAAAGGAGCCCCAGTTCTCACAGCCTGAGCTTCTGTTCACTTTCCACTTTCTGTCATTTTCCATGCAACTGAAGTTTCAGGGCTCAATCAAGTGAGCCCCACGCCTAGACTTCAATACCGGGCTGCCTCCCTGGAAAGCCAGTTCTACTGTTTTCTGCCAGCAACCTAAGACTGGCTCTTCTGCCAGGTCCAGGGAGCACATTATAACCCCCCTTCCTGCAAGGCCTCTCCTCCCTCTCTCCTCAGAGTTCTTAGAGAATTATGCTTATCTCCAGGACCAGCCTACAAAAATCCCATCGCCTGATGTCCAACACCATTTCTGATATTGAGTAGGCATTCAACAAATCTGGTAAGTGGCTGAACAGAGACTCCAGTTCAAGGTTTTTAGCTCTAAATTCAGAACTCCCCATGTCAACACAACTGATATTTAAGTAGGAGCATGGGGCCTCCTTATGAAGTGGTGATGAAAGTGAACAGTCTTATAATCAACCAGGATCATCACATATTGTGCCAAATATGGGCACAAAATCCTTATGGATTGAAAAGAGCAATCCAGTAGTGTAAAGCAGAAGAAATGTCAGAATGTTCCTTAGATTTCTGACTACAACCCACAGTAAGAAATGTCTTTTGTGGTCTTGAGAGAGTTCAAAGGGCTGAGCACGTACTTTGATTGATCAATGGGTCCAATCCCTGGCATCACACAGATGCCTCAGCATCACTAGGAGTGGACCCCAAAATAAAATATTTGGGGTGTGAAAGTTTGGGCCACACTTAGCAATGTTCAGAATTTACCCCTTGCTCTGTTCTCAGGGATCTCTCCTGGTGGTGCTGAGAGGACTATATGTGGTGTTGGGGATCAGACTGGGGTTGGCTGCATGTAAAGCAAGTGCCTTAACTTCTGTACTATTTTCCAATTCCCAAATACAGATGATTAGCTTTTTAAAATAAGAAATGATTTTTTTCATTATAATTATTATCTAAACTCATGAACTTAGACATATGGGCAATGTATTTACAAGCCATGCTGATGCTTCCTGTAGACTATCCATCCTGATAGGTTCTGTCCAGTCCAAAGGTTTCATTTGGTTCTGGGCTGGCTCTCTCTTGGAATGGTTCCATAGGCAAATAACATCAGAGTGATAGTAATGTGGGAACCTCATTTGTACAACAAATGTGGGAACCTCATTTGTACAAGGGAAGCAGCTGTGATGCTCCTTTCCTCTGCTTCCTTTCTTCTTACTCCTCCTTTCCTCTTGATTTCTCCTCCAGTGCAAAGAAAGTTGGTTTCAGCTAGTAGCCCTCTTAGGACTGCCACCTAGTAAATATATATGATTTCTCTTACTCTAGTACATACTAATTGCAAGTTTACACTACTGGGCATTTCATTTATGCAATAACAATGCCACAATGCCATTGTAGGTTGTTTTTTTTCTTCCAGTTTTTGTGTCACACTCTATAATGCTCAGGGGACCACATATGGTGCAAGGGGAATCCAACGAGGGTCAGTTGCATGCAGTGCTCCACCATTATAGGCTCTTTGTTGAATAACTGAAAATCCAAAGGGAGTGCTTTTTAATCTTTGTTTTTTTTACCACACCTGGCAGTGCTTGGGGCTACTCCTACCTCCTACCTCTGCTTAGAGGTTAAGAGGGGTTATGGGGCTCCAACATGCCAAACAGGTCATCTAGCCCTTTGAGTTATCACCCAGTCCTTGAAACAAATCTTCCAAAGAACATAAAATAGATCGATAAAACAGAAAGCCTAAAAATTGAATTCTGATGTCCAGGCTTACCCACCCCAAGGACTAGAGCAATGTCACTTTTAGAGGCTTGTAGAACTACAGACTGAGTGTTAGGGGCTGGGGAAATTGCACAGGGATTAAGGTGTGTGCCTTGCATGCAGTTGACTCTGGAGGATCCTGACACTACTGGGTCCCTGAGTATCGCTGGGTGCATTCCTGGAGGTTTGCAGCACTATGGGGTGGTCTGGGTAATTCCTGGCAGCACAAGGCAGGAGCAGTTCCAGGGCCACAGGCCCTTGCGTTGGACCAGTGGCTGAGAATGGCAGAGAGAGGTCTCTGGACTTTCTGAGCACCTCTAGGAAGCCCCCCTCAATTCTAGACCTTTGGCTCTTCTGTGAGGGTATTTCCTCAGCTCCAAATAACTTTACTGAGTGTTCCGGTAAAATATCCAGCCCTTCATCCTGCTTCTTTGTCCATAAGTGAAGGCCACATTCCAGCCAGGCCAGTCACATCTCTGAATCACAGCTCTCCTCTCTGCCCTGGCTGAGTGGAGCCTTTCTTCACTGAGGAACACACATGGAAACCATGAATAATAAACAAGCGACTCTCCCTCGGTTCACAGCAGCTCCTTTACGTGACTTCTCTCCATCCTGGAGACTCCAGTCCTGGCCTGCTCCAGCTCCCCTCTCCCCCACACACACTCAGGCTAGAATGAAAAGTTAACGTGTTTTGCTTCTCCAATTTGTTTGCTCAATTAAGACTGATGTGCGAGGTTTACAGTTGTGGGCCACTTGTTGACAGAGTTTCAAAACTCTCTAATCTAAACTCCCTCTCTGTGCCTGTGGGACTCCTTGGCCACACTGTGTGGGCTGGGGTCTGGATTGGGGCCACCTGTTGTATACTCCTCTAGGAGAAAATGGGACTGGGCAACACTGCCAAGGGAGCCAAGGATCTTGGCTCGAACAGCACAGAATTCTACCCTGGCTTATTTTCACTTCAGTTCTAGTGGTATTTCTGCCCTGACATTATGCAAACTTGCCATTCTGAACCACCAAATAAAAACCTCACAGGTTCTACGACATTGTGCATAGGAGAAACAGAGATAAGGTGTTAGTACTCTATGGAGCACTAACAAATAGTAATGATCCCAGAGACAGGACAAAGAGTTTAAATGGCATGTTAGGCTGAAGAGGAAGCCCAGCGGGAAAGGCACTTGCCCTGCATGCTATTGACCCAGATTCAAATCTCTGGCACCTGCGCTCAAAGCTAGGAGGAAAGAAAGAAAGAAAGAAAGAAAGAAAGGAAGGAAGGAAGGAAGGAAAGATGGAAGGAAGGAAGGAGGGAGGGAGGGAGGAAGGAAGGAAGGAAGGAAGGAAGGAAGGGAGAGGGAGAGAGGAAGGGAGGAGGAAGGGAGAGAGAAAGGAAGGGGGAGAGAGAGAAGGAAAGAAAGAAAGAGAGGAAGGAAGGAAGGAAGGAAGGGAAGGGAAGGGAAGAGGGAGAAAGAGAAGAAGGGAAGGAGGGAGGGAGGGAAGAAGGGAGGAAGAAGGAAGATAAGGGAGGAAAGAAAGAATGTAGAAAGGAACAGAGGATGGGATGGAGGGAGGAAGGAAGGGAGGGATGAAGGGAGGGACGAAGGGAGGAGGGTGGATGACAGGCAGGCAGGCAAGCATACAACTCCATCCATAAAACTTCATCAAAAAGTAGAAAGTTGAAGAGATATTTGCATTTCTGATTTCATATCAGCAATGGCCACAACAGCCAAGAAGTGGGAACAACACGAGAGTCTGCAACATGTCATCTGGATGAACACAAGGTGTCTATCCACACAATGGAATATTGCTCAAAGAGGAAGGAAATTTTTATCTCCACCATGTATAAAATTTGATGATGTTTGACAAGTGAAACAAGTCAGTCACAGAGATAAAAATATGGTATGATTTCACTTTGTGTTCTTTTTTGGGTCATACCCGGCTCAGGGCTTACTCCTGTGTCTGTGCTCAGAGATCATTCCTGGTGTGGCTCTGGAGATCATATACATATTGGGATAGAATCTGGGTTAACCACTTGCAAGGAAAGTGCCCTACCCACTGAACTATCTCTAGAGCCACCATTCTATATCTATGAAGTCCTTTAAGAAATCAAAGTCATCATGAACAGCTTTGTAAGGGTCACAGTGATTCGATAAAAAAAAGGAAAGAAATCAAAGTCAGAGACAGAAAGTAGAATGGTGGTACTGGGGGATGGACGCCAGGGGGTCAGTGTTTCTTGGGTAGTTTCAGCTTTGCAAGATGAAAAGAGTTCTGCAGGAAGTTGGAGGTGATGGAAACTCAGCACATGTGTTTAATCCAGTGCACGATATCATTGAAAATGATTAATTCCATGAGTGAATCTCTGGAAAAACCCAGGTATACAGAACTTTGTGGCTGAGAACTCTGGATTCAATGGGACGAGGAACGGAGATCCTCAGCCTGTATCCCCTACCACGCTCTCAGGAAATTCAGCAGTCATACTCATAACTCACCTCTGGCTGGTGCCAGATAATTTCGTCATCAGCCACAATCCAGATCGCCCATCCTTTTCTCCCGGAAGGGATCACAAGATGACGCTGGCAAAACCATGCCGCCAGACCCCGTGCCAGACTCTTACTCAGGATGCCCTGGAGGGAGTGGGCGAGACCCCTCCCTGCCCCAAGGAACCTAGCCCAGGCTGCCGAAAACCTCCAGAACTCAGCCAATGCCATGCTCAGTGCACTCTCCATATCCTCGGGCCAAGCCTCACCCATAAGTGAATCTATTCATGGACCACGTGGCCACATTCAAACCACACATCCTTCCCATACTCCAAGGTTACTACACACACGTAATAGGGTTCAAAGTAGGAGGCAATCAATCTTAGAGGGAATTTACGTTTTTAAACATATATTTATATATATATAAATACACACACATATATGTTTATATATAAAGCACACAAGGTTCAGCCCTTAACAACATGTTAGTGATCTCTTGTAGAAGGTCTTAATGGCATCTGGGTGAAATACAACAATCTCCATACTCTTTCCTTTAAGTATACTTTTTTTAATAGCATTTTCAGAAGTTTTTCATAACAAACAATACAAAATATATTATTCCGGTTCTGCTTTGGGGCAGGAATTGGGGTTCAGGATGGAAACATCTGAAATATGGTGGTGGGAAGGTGCAATTGTAGTGGGATTGGTGTTTGAATATTAAATGTAATATAAGTATTGTGAACTACTTTATAAAATAAAAATCTTTTAAAAAGAAGATGATTTATTATCCTGTGTTTTACTACAGTTAAAAAAAAAGTGTGTGTGTGGGCTGGGGAGAGAGTGCGAAGGGTTTCATGCAGCTGCCATTTCTGCCCCACTGGGAGTGGCCCAGGAACAGCTCACAGAGCCTTGGAGCAATGCCAGCTGTGGCCCGAAAACAAAAACATAATCAAATAATAACAATGATAATAAGAATCAGACAAGGGAGTTAGCTCAGAACTAGAGTTCAACATTCGCCTACATGTGTGAGGCTCTGCGTTCAATCTCCAACACTGCAAAAAAAAAAAATGATATAAAATGGAAAAAGAAGGTGTAAGCGGCTTTGTGAAAGAAAGGGGCTTAAGGGTTGCTGCAGAGTTAAGACAAGGATAGAAATCACCCAGACTTGGGGAACGCAGAGAGTCAGAGAAGGGAAGTTCTGGAAGAGACGCGGGTGCCCTCACCTCTGCTGCTGGATGCAAGGCCAGAGCTCTGGGGTGGCTCAAAATCACACGCGCCCCACGTCACAACGGCCCCTTTAGAGAACTCACTGAGGAAAGCACATCCAGAGCTGCCAGGACCAAGTTACTCAGCTGGGCCATCAGCACACCCTCCTCAGTCTTCCCTGGCCAAAATGTCTAGAAATGTTACGTGTCAAAAAATCACTCTTGTGCCAAGAAGACAATCTTTGATTTAACTGCTTGCTTTAAAAAACAAAACAAAAAAATCTCTCCTCTCTTTGCTCTCCTTTCATTTCTTTTTGCTTTGAAAAAATCCTGATTACATGTGGAAAAGGATGTGGCTGATCAACTAGCATCTGGTCCTGACGTATGCTCAGTGTGAGAGACTGGAAAATAATACCCAGAGGCTGCTGAAAGTGTCTGTTGATGTGGATCAAGAGTCTCTAGCATGTTTCTTTCCCTATATTTTCATGTGAGTAAGGGAAAAAACACATTTATGTCTGAATCACTTCTCTTGAAAAGAGAAATTTGTAAAAAGACTCCTTATCAGGGTAAGGGTTGAACAAATATCAGCCCTTCTAAGAAATGTGGTACTTATTTTTTTGAGGTGCAATAGTTTTATTGAGGGAAGATACTGATTGCAGGGAGAGAATGTGGGATTCTCTGGGGAAAGAGAAAAAGGGAAAAGGCCAAAGAAAAGGAAACAAGTGCTTTAAAGAAGTAGAGTGTAAAGTAGAGGAGAGCCAGGGAATACAGAGCTGCCCAGCAGGTCAACCTGTACCTGTGGGGTGAGTACATCAGCAGCCTAATGGTGCCTTCAGGCTTCCTGATACCCCAAAATTGCGGCTGTGCTTCAGGTCAGACCCCAACAACTTGGGACCAAGTTTCCTGATAAATTAAAAAGTCAAAAGTTAGGTATGTGGGAGTCACACCCACAAATCACCTCTGGCTCAGCTATACAAGTTCAATAAACTATTTAGCATCTCCCTAAGGGGCAGGCTGGGGTGGTGGTGGTTAGATTCAAAGTAACAGTGGTGGGGAGGTGCAATGGTGGTGGAACTGGTGTTGAAATATTGAATGTAAATAATTATTGTGAACAATTTTGTGAAAAATTAAAACAGTGGGGAAAAAAAGAAAAGAAATTTCAGATGTTACCAGTTCCTGAGAGCAGGGATGGAATCCATATAATTTTAAGACTAACTGATGTAATAGCCAGCATGCCCGTGAAATCTCAGAGAGCCAGCACTTTTGTGACCTCAGAGAGCCAGCACCTGTGTGACCTCAAAGAGCCAGCACGCATGTTCTATTCCATACATCTAAGCAACAACCCCCAGGACAAAGGGAATTATTAATATAAGAGTAATTTTTTAATGCATGTTGTAACAAGCTTGGAAGGCAGCTATGCTAGCCACAAGGGCTGGAGCGATAGCACAGTGGTAGGGCGTTTGCCTTGCACGCAGCCAACGTGGCCAACCTGAGTTCAATTCCTCCGCCCCTCTCGGAGAGCCTGGCAAGCTACCGAGAGTATCTCACCCCCACGCCAGAGCCTGGCAAGCTCCCCGTGACGTATTCGATATGCCAAACACAGTAACAACAAAAGTCTCCAAAGGAGACGTTACTGGGCCCGCTCGAGCAAATCGATGAACAACGGGAGGACAGTGATTACAGTGATGTTGTAACAAGCAACAAAAACTAAACTATCTTTTGCCTGCCTATGGGCAGGCTTGGGGATAGGTGGGAAAGGGGACAATGGTGGAGGGAAGGTCACACTGTTGGTGGGATTGGTGTGGGAATATTGAATGCCTGAAACAACTGTAGTATGAACAACTTTGTAAATCAGGGTGTTTAAATAAAGTAAAAAAAAAAAGGTAGAAGAGAGCTGGTCACGAAACACAGCATCAACATGACATGAACAAATCACCTATAGGCCAGGCAGGAACCAACTGGAAATTTCTTCACAGGTTCTGGAAACTTAGGATGCTATCACCCAAAAGATCATTTCAGAACTGATTTCTAACCTATGTTCCTCGATGTTAATGCTCTTCCTCATTTACTGTCTATGGCTTATCTTTGTATTGGGGGGAGGAGGAGTCCCTTTGTCTAGTCCCTCGATTCTCAGCTCAGCTGAGTGGAAAGTGCATGTTTCCATATCATCGTGAAGGTGAAATATGAGAAGTCTCATTGGAACTCATTGGGAACACTTAAGGACAGACTGTCAGCAGGCCCAGGTGGGACTAGGGAGCTGGCGTCCATGCATGATGAGGACATGTGTACCCCTGCCCGGTCCTGCAGGCTCCCCCATGCCTCAGAGCTGCCTGATACAGACAGTAGAATACGAATAAACCAATCAAAGAAACTGTACCCTAACCAAATGCTGTTTCCTTCCCTTTGCCCTGGCTTCCCACTTTCACCAGACCTCTCCTCCTGGAAGCTTAAGACTTTTCATCTGGGGGCTGAAGTGATAGTACAGTGGGAAGGACACTTGCCTTGCACGAAGCTGACCCAGGCTTGACCACCATCATGTGGTTCTCTGAGCCTTGCCAGATCCCTGAGTTCAGAGCCAGCAGTAAGCCCTGAGCACTGTTAGTCATAACTCCCAAACAAAACAATCCTTTTCATCTTAACTATTTTTGCTTCCCTTCCTCTGTACGTGGAGGACTGCACATGGATTTAGCTGTCCTTAGCTCCCAGTTCAAATGCAGCTACACAGACACTGACGTTAGGGAGCCATCTTGCCACAGATTCTTTAGTAGAAGGCCTGCCGTGATTCACTATCTGCATTAGCCTTTCACTCCTGGTAACCAGGATCCCTTGGAGGAACATGGAGAGGGTATGATCGTCAAGTCAGCCTCTCTGCCCTAGTGTGTCTTTCCTGCAGGGTAAAGCTTTTCAAGACATATTCAAGGACCAGGATGTAGCTAGGAGTTAGAGTGTGAACTTAGCCTGAGTTCAATATCCAGCACACAAAAACCCAACACACATACACACACACACACACACACAGACACACACACAAAGAACTTCCTTCAGAACCACAAAGGCAGCATGTGACTTTCCTAGCTCTTGTACCATGTCATCAACCATCCTAGAAACAGTGCTAATGAATTTCTTTTCTTTTTCTTTCTTTCTTTCTTTCTTTCTTTCTTTCTTTCTTTCTTTCTTTCTTTCTTTTTAATGAAGGAGTACTGCTATTTATTCAGCCACTGATTAAGCTGATTGAACTGGGCATGAACTCCACATTACTTTTTTTTTTTAATCACCGTGAGATACAGTTACAAAGCTTTCATGTTCCAGATTCAGCCATGCAATGATCAAACACCCATACCTCCACCAGTGCACACTTTCCACCACCAGTGTTCCAGTATATCACTCCCACCACCCCATCCCAGTCCTCACCCTGCCTCCATGGCAAGAAATTTCCCCAATACTCTCTCTCTACTTTGGGGCATTATATTTTGCTCAAATTTTCCCACCACCATTCAAGCTAGCTTGCAAGGAGCAGGTGCTAGATCATTTATTGTCCATCCTCATTTTGAATATCATGGGTGCTGCGGCTGTGCACTTCTGAATTCCTAGATTGTAAGTGATTTGGTTCCAGAGATATTTCTGTAGGGCACTAATCCATTTTGGGATTCTTTTGGGTATCTCTGGACCAGGGCTCTTGGTGCACTAAGATGGCGCCTGAAGGCAGATTGTGAAGGTGACAGCCAGTCCAAAGAGTGGGCGGGGAGCCGAGGAGGGACAGCTGACACCTCTCCTGCCCTGCAGCATGGAGATTTAGTCCTGGAACCCGCGTACCTGGGCCTTGCTTGTGGAAGCTCTTGGTCACTGGGATTCCATCTGGAGTAGGTGTTGAGAGAGTACCTGCTCCATCTGGGGTGCCCCGGTGAAACTGGCTTGGTGTGGGGACCGGAGAAATCTCCAGCTTTGTGGTGTCTTCCAGGACTTACTGCTGTGTCTTTGGCTTTTGGTGTCTTTTGAGATTTATTTATGGGTCTCTGAAGCAAGGCTAGTAACAGACTTTACAGGGTGGTACTGGAGTTGGTTCATGGGGGTGACTGCCAGTGCTTCCATGTGTATTGGAAAGTGGGGGAAGGTAGCCCGTCCCAACTCTGAGAAAGCCTGGAGATTTCAATCACAAAACCTGCATACCAGAATTTTCAGCAGATTAAACCCTGGTGAGGTCCATCCAGTGGAGTCAGGTCAGGAGTATGGCAGCAATTTTGGATTGTGGAAGCAAGTGGCTGCTGGGGGCTCTACCTGGGCAGGCACAGGCCAACCTGCCCCCCCTCTGATTTACCCCAGTCTGTTCAGCCATGTGCGGGTCAGAGATTAACTGTGGCTTTTGTTCTCTTTCGAGATTTAGCCATGGGTGTCTAAAATAAGGCCAATAAATGAGCATGTATATAGCAGAGCCGGGGGTGGTTTGTGGGAATGGCTCCCATATACCTAACTTTCAGTTGTTTAATCTCTTGGTAAACTTGGTCCCAAGTTGTTGGAGTCAAACCAAAGGCACAGCGGCAATTTGGAGGTGTCAGGAAGCCTGAAGGCACCATCAAGGTACTGATGCGCTTGCCTGATAGGTACAAGTTGACCTGTTGGCAGCATCATAGCCCCTGCTAATGAATTTCTTAAAGAGAGAAGCAGAATTTAGAGCATTGTACTGCAGAACTGTTGTACTGCTGGTTGGCTAGTTGTGGCCATAGCCACAAATCAAATCCTTGAAGGCCAAAGGATTGATTCTCATCAAGTAGCCTCTCTGTTCCTGTTCATATTATATGAGCCAGTGGTGGCTTGTGGCAGGGACTTGAGAGGAAGGTGTCTGTCTGGAGCATGTTCCCTCTGACCTGACTGCTTCACACTAGCAGCTCTGACCTCTGAGTGTGGCTACATTTCTCTCCTCCGTGGGCCATCACATTCCTCTCCACAGGTCATGCATTTCTCCATCCTCCCTGGCCTTACAGGACTAAAACATTAACCAGTGGAGCCAGGGTGATAGTACAGTGGGCAAGGCACTTGCTTTGTATGCAGTCAACTTGGGTTTGATTTCCAGCACCAGTATGGTCCCCTGAGCACCATCAGGAATGACCCCTGAGCACAGAGCCAGGACTAACCCCCAAGCGCAGCCAGGCACAGTCCAAAGTCCAAAATAAATAATTAAAACATTATCCAGATTTGGGCAAGAATGAAGAGGGAGGTACTGTTCTGGATCACAGGTCTAAGGAATTATAGACAAAGGCAAGGAAATGACTCCAAGTATTCCCAGAGCCTGCTGTCCATGGTCTAACCTTTGCTGTTACTACAAGCAGGCTCTCTCCCAGGATCCTAGTGTGCAGAGACTTGGGGGTGGCTGTAGGAGGCTGGACAGCTGTGAACAGGGGTTCTGAGGCCAGAGACATGTAAGGATCAAACTCAGAATTGTTCATCTGCCAACGAAAAGCTTTGGGGCCAGCCAGGCTCCCCTAGAGCAGTGCGGCCTTCAGAAGGGAGGGAAAGCCTTGCCTCTGGGCACCCCCTGCAGGCTGGGACAGTGTTGAGAGACTTCTGTTTTCCCTGTGGTCTGGCCAAGAGATGTTGAGATCCCAGGAACCCTGGGTGTTTGAGTATGAGGATATGACTAGAAGAAGGCTGGCGCCTGGTCTCTTTGTTTTGTGGTGTGTGTGCCCATGTGTGTCTGTGGTTAGAGAGATGGTGGGATCCGAGAGACCCTGTTCACATCCCCCTTGGCACACACAGTGGTGACTGACCTCCCTAGGAAGGGGGTCTTGGCGCTACAGAGTGGACACTGTGAGAACCACTTCCTAGGTACAGGGACAGATCCTAGTGGCTTACAACGCTTTCCTGGTGAGTGTGTGGTTAAAAGTTCAATATCTGGCAGGTGCCACATGCTTTGAGCATCATGGCTACCCTGCTGGCTCTGCTTCTGGGTCCTGGGAGCAATTTCCGGCCACACAGCAGTGAGGCATGTGTGGGCAGTGCAAAGAGCTGGGCCCCCAAGAACTCTGAACACCACTGCTCAGGGATGTATGTGGCCTGGTCCCCACAGCAACATCAGCACCAATCAGGAAACAGACTTATCCCTTATCACATATAAGCCTCACAGACTTATCCCTTATCGGGAAAGAAGAGTCACAGGTTTGTGTTAGGTGTGCTTGGGGCAGCCCCCTTGGCTCATGGAACAGAGGGAGCTTCAATGAGAAAGAGTCTTGCCTATCTACTCTCCTTGCAGTGACATCATCCAAATCCAGATAAACCTGCTACCATGATTCCCATAGCAAAAATGTGTAGTCAACAACTCACCTGGATGGCCCGACCATCCCCACATACCTTGCTGGTCACCCTCTCTTCTCTACCTTGTTGGTTTCACTCACCACTGAGGGTGGTTTCACTGGTTTTATAGTTACATGTTGGAGAAAACTGGAGAAGAGAGACATTAAAGGAGGGGAGAGAGAGTAAGGCCTGCAGGCATCCCCAGATCTCTAGCTCTTGCTAAAATGCCCTGAACACTACAGGCATCCCGAGAGCTAGCCCTTGACATGGAGGCGTTGTTGGGTTTTGAATGGGCCAGAGGCCAGAAAACAGAGTGGAAGGTGCTGGGAAGCCTCAGATCAAGCACCCGTCTTCCCTCTACATCTCTCTGGTCTGCATCATGCTTTGCTTCATGGACAGATTTTGTGAAGGCAGTGCCCAGCTTCTGCTTGCACCCAGCCCAGGAAGACATCTGTTCTGTATGATGCCAGGAGCTGCATGGGTGCACAAAAAGGGCCTGGTGAATGGCGGAGGGTGACTTGAGCTAACAGTGCCTGAGCAGGGTGCCTGCTCAGCTGGCCTTGCATTTTCCAGGGGAAGAAAAATGAATGGGCTTTGAAGGAATCTTTGTCCATGAGGCACAATTCCAAACTCTTAGTCATTTGCGTGCTCTACTGAATTCCTATGAAATGCAGGGCACACAGAATGCCAACAAAATGTACCCTTTTGTTGTTGTTATTCTGTTTCTGGACCACACCCGGGGCTAATCCTTGCCTGGGGCTCATGAGGCCTTCCCAGCAGTTCTCAAGGGACCATGTGGTACCAAGGATCAAACCCAGGTTTCCGCATGCAAAACATATGTTCCAATTCTTTAAGCATTGTCCCATCACTCACATATAATATCTTTGGGAAAATCCCCAACACACATGTGACATCAACGGGAAAGAAATGTGCATGCATTAAAAAGGCATAGTATCTCTTCCATGGTCCTTCCAATCAAGCCTGCAGAATCTCAATCTTATATGAAAGGACGAACAAAACCCAAACAAGCCCAAACTAAGAAAAGCACTGGAGATCACTGATGGCAAAGCAAAGGAAGATCACAGAGCTGAAGAACAGTGAGATTTTGGAGAAAACAGTCTAGTTTAACAACTCTTGGATTGAGTTCCGGACCAAAGGACAGAGGGGTGGTTTGGGGGATGCCTGCAGGCTGGGGAGTGGGACAGCACATCCAAATCAGGCTGACAGATGAACACAAAGCATAGTGCTGGTGTCAGCACTCTGGCTTAGATCTTGCACTGTGGTTATGTCAGATGTTGGTATTAGGGAACATCGGGGGAAAAATAACCTCCCCCTTTTTTTTTCATTATTGTACATCTACAATCCAGAGTTTCAACCTCCATCGACGATCAAGAATCAGACCACTGTCTCGTTTGCCAAGGCGTCGAAAATCAGATGGGCTGGACACATAATGAGATTTGGAGATGACCGCTGGAGTAGAGCCATTACCGACTGGATTCCACAGAATGTGAAAAGATCACGTGGCCGCCCACCTATGAGATGGTCAGACTTCTTCGTCAAGACCTTGAATGATCGGTTTGAGACTCTTTGTGTTCCTAGAACGAGCAGATGCCCCTGGGCTACACTAGCACATGACAGGGACTAATGGAGATATTACTGGCGCCCGCTCGAGCAAATCGATGAGTAATGGGATGTTAAGTGATCAAGTGATTGTACATCTAAAATTACTTTGATGTTGAAGGTTAAAAACAAGCAACCTTCAAAGATGATTCCTTCCATATTGCTCTAACTTTGGGATTGAAAATTGTAACTTGGAAAAGTTGGCTGAATTGCTTTGATAACTAAATGGAAAATTGGGGAAAAGATATTTTATGTCCTTTGTGTAATCACACGTGCTGGGGTGTTCGTAATCTTTTTTTCTAAGCTATATTTAACCGCTCCTTAAAAATTTGCATTCAGGGACTGTTTCTCCAAGTTTCCTGTGAGAGGCCAGACCAGGTGGGTAAAAGCCTGCCTGAAGCCACAACAGCTATTTGCCAGCCCAAGTTAAATAGCAGTTTTGAAGGGAAGGAAAAAGGCCAGACTTGCCCAAAGCAGTGGTTAGTCTGCTCTGATACTGCACATTATAGCCCTTGAAGTGAAACATCAGTTAGGAGGGGGAAAAAAAAGACAACATTCACTTAATAATATACTTGCCTTGCTTTCCTTTAAGCAGTTCAGGAGTCACAGTCTGTGGTGCAAAAGGCAATTCATTGGTTGCCCTATTTTTTGTCTACTGAACAAAACACCATTTATTCACCAGGCATTAGGCTGCAAGGCAGAACAGGACCATGGTGGTCTCCTAATGGGAGGATTCCTACTTTAAAAGAGACTGTACCAATTAATTAATTGCCATATTGATATGCTCTTTAGTAGACAATCATGCAAACTGTTTTTGGAGCACAGGAGAGGGAGAGAAGATTAGTTCAGGTGAAGGTCCAGTCAGGCTTTAAGGGATATATAGGAGTTTTTCAGGTACAGAAAGAAAGCTCACACTCTGTACAAGATTTGAGCATGACTAGAACATGCAGGGAAGCAGAAACTGATGGAAGAGTCACACCATTAGAAGATGCCCTTCAAGGGATGGAGAAATAGTACAGTGGTCAGGGTGCTTGTCTTGCATACGATCAACCTGGGTTGATCTCTGGCACTCCATATGGTCACCTAAGTCCCACCAGAAATGATCCTTGAGCACAGAGCCAAGTGAAGTCCTTAGCATCACCAAGTGTGACTGACTCCCTCCCCAAATAATAATAAATAAGAAAAAATATATATTCCTTCACTAGAATTCTCCAGAACACAGAATGAACTAATTATTAATAGCCTTCCCATTCCTCCTTCAAGATTATATGAAACAGTTAAGCTTTGATGGTAAGGCTGACAGAGGTGTAGTAGAGATACATCTGAGATGTAATGTTCGTGCTCATTAGTTAAAATAAATAAAGTTTAAAAATTAATCCAGTTACTGGAGAGAAAAGCAGGAAAGGCTTGCACACAGTTGACCTGGGTTTGATCCCGAGCACCACATAAGGTTCCCCGAGCACGATGAGGAGTGATCCCAAAACACAGAGTCTGGGGTAGGCATGCAGTACCATCAGGTGTATCCCCAAAACAAAAAACAAACAAAAATTAAACCAGATGTCACGGGTCTACCCATCTCAGTATATTATCCATCTTGGTTTCTTCATGTAAATGAACTGCAGGGATTTACAAAGGATACCTAGTTTAATTTTAGTCCTGTAACTTAAATGAACATTTTAATGATCATTGCTTTAAAAAGATCCACATAGGAACAGAAGTACACACAAGCCACTTTTGGGACCAAACGTTTAACCATGACAAAGAATAGGGTAGTTCTTCCAAGAATTCCAGTTCTATAGCTGACCCTATTTCTTCTGGGTTCTAGAAATTCTTAGCGCAGGTCTTCCCAGATCTCCAGTGTACAAAGAACTTTGAAGATGAAAACCCCACAGTGTCACTTCCAACATCAATGAACCTTTTATATTTCTGAAAATATTCTCAGGCAGCAGAGAGAACAAATGGTGGATTGATAATCTGAGCATCTCTGCATTGGGCTCTGGCCTTTTGATTCTGAGTTCAGCATGGAATTCAAGACACATGGTGATTTAAATGAGAACACAATTTAACTGGAACTGCTAGGGGTGAATTTGTGTGTGTGTCTGTGTGTCTGTGTGTCTGTGTGTCTGTGTGTACTAAGTACAGCAGGGAAAGACCATGTTCCTATGTGCACCTGGAAATGGAATTAAATGCATGGAACTGATTGTGCCATTGAAGCCCAAGATTATGCAACTGGTTGGAAGTGGAGAGGTCCTTGAAGGTGGGCAATAACCAAATGATGCAGATTTTTTTTAACAAGACCAGATATGACAATAAAGTTTGGCTGTTCTAAGTCAACAGCAAGCCACACAGGACCACTTGACTTCATGCAGAATATCCACCTGACTACTAGTCCCTTTTTTGTCATTTTAGTGCTCAGTGACCGTAACTCTGAAATCTTTATTAATCTATGCTGTAAACTCTAGCTAATTGCAAATTTGGGAAACCACAGCTCTCCACAGCAAATTGGAGTGATGGATGAGAAGCTACACATTTTCCTATGGAATGGCATGCACCTCCCAGTTTTGGTTTCAAGTTCCATCCCAATGTCCCTTCCAGGTTTTGTTTTCATGTGCTGTGTTGGGCTAAAACGTGGTCTTACCTCCAAATAAACAACTCTGAGGTGGTAGAGATGATCTTATTTGAAAAGCGTTTCTGTTTTGTTTTGGGGGCCATACCCAACTGTGTTCAGGGCTTACTCCTGGTTTTGTGATTAGAGACAACTCCTGACTAATCTTAAGGGACCACACGTGTTACAGGGGACTAAACCTGGGTCAACCACATGCAAGGCAAACTCAGTTGCACTAGCTCGCCAGCCAACTTTTTGGATTTGGTTTTTTATATAGGAGCACAGTCTTTGGTGCTGGGGGAGGGAGCAGGCCTATTTGTGAGACTCCAACCCTGGCATTTCAGTGCTCAGCCAGGGTGTGTACAGCTCAGGAACCACCAGAGCCACATCCATAGGTGTTCAGGGGATGCCACAGGGCTAGTGTCGAATGCCAGTGCTAAGTGCTTAGCAAGTGCTAAATAGCAAGTGCTAAGCCATAGCCTCAGCAAACAGCTCTATAGATGCAGTTCCATAGATCCAACATTAGCCTCTGAGTAAGATGATGTCCTGCAGGCTAGAGAGGCAGTACAGCAGATAGAGTGTAGCTGACACCTGTTCCATCTCAGGCACCCTATATGGTCCCCAAGCACCATCAGGAGTGATCCATGAGTGCAGACTCAGGAGTAAGCCCTCAACACTGCAGGGTGTGGCCCCCAAAAACAAAACAAGAGGAGGTCTTGCTTGCCTAGGGTGGTCACTGATGATGTCATATTTGAAAACAGGGCTAAGCTTGGACAGAGACACTCATGGACAATGCCAGGAAAAGGTGAGGGCAGGGATTGCAATGAGGCGGCAATTTTCTGCCCTGCTGGGGCTTGCTGACCACAAGCAGGAGAGGGAAGAGGCCCTGGGGGGCCTCCCTGAAGCTTCAGGAGAGCCCCAGCTCCACCAAAACGCCTATTCAGATTTCCATGTTGGTTTCCATGTCACTAGGACTGTGAGAATCCATCTATGCTGCTGGAAGGAGCTTGAGTCTCCTGGTAATTTGCTATGGGAACCCCAGGGAATTAATGCATGTCATTAAAGATGTTGAAATTCATGAATATGACAGACAGAAATATTTTATGACCAAATTAATTTTTTTGTTTATTTAATTTTTCCAATTTCCTTTTATTTATTTATTTTTTAAATTTTCTTTTCTTTTTTTAAAATTTTTATTAGTGAAACACCATGAGGTACAGTTGTAGACTTACAAATTTTTGTGCTTGGGTTTCAGTTATACAATGATCAAGTACCCATCCATTCACCAGTGCCCATTTCCCACCACCACTAGTACCAGTATCCCTCCCACCCCCCAACCACCCCATCCAACCCTGCCTCTGTGGCAGGGCATTCCCTTTTGTTCTCTCTCTCTTATTGGGTGTTGTGGTTTGCAAAAGAGGCAATGGGTGACAATCATGTTTGGTCTATAGTCTACTTTCAGCATGCTTCTCTCACCCTGGGAGGATCCTTCCAACACCCTTTACTTGGTGCTCTCTTCCCTATCTGAGCTCCCTTTTCCCCTAGCATGTGTGGCTGGCCTCCAAGCCATGGAGCAAAATTCCTGGTACTGATCTCGGCCACTCTTGGGTGTTAGTCTCCTATTTTGTTACTTTATGTTCCCAAGATAAATGCAATCCAAAATTAATTTTTATAATTTTAGGTTTCTTGGGTTATACAAAGCAGTGCCCAGGTCCTATTCCTGGATCTGTGCCCAGGGTCAGTCCTGGTAGTATTGGGGGCTCACATGTAGTTCTCAGGATTAAAATGAAGTTAACTGCATGCTAAGCAAGTGCCTTAACCCCTATATTATCTCTCCAGCCTGCCCCCCATTATTAAACCACATAAAAATATATCCAGTTCTGCGATATATTAAGGAAATTCACCTTAAACACCATTGTGGGGACAGGAGCATGGTTCCGCGGGAGAGCATATGCCTAGCATATATGGAGTCCTGAGTTGGATCTCTGACACTGCATAATCTGTGTCCCCCAACCCCGCCCCACCCAGCACTGAGGGGTGTGACAAAAATACAAAGAAAAGAGGGAAAAAGTGTAGTACAGGCATTTACTTTGCATTAAGTCAACCCTGGTTCAATCTCAGGCTTTGCATATGGAGCCATAAGCACTGCACAGAGTCAGGAATAGGCCCTGAGCACGGCTGGGCATCGCCCCAAAAGTGGGAAGGAAAGAAAGAAAGAGAGAGAAAAAGAAAGCAGAAATGAGACTAGACTCTAGACCGAACATGTTGCCACTCGATGCCTCTTTTGCAGGCCACAGCACCCAAAAGGAGAGAGAGAACAAAAGGGAGTGCCCTGCCACAGAGACAGGGTGGGATGGGGGGTTAAGGGGGGTGGGAGGGGTACTGGGATCAGTCGTGGTGGAAAATGGGCACTGGTGGAGGGATGGGTACTCAATCATTGTACAACGGAAACCCAAGCACAAAAATTTGTAAGTCTACAACTGTACCTCATGGTGTTTCACTAATAAAAAAAAAAAAAGAAAGCAGAAAGGAAGAAAGGAAGGAGGGAGGGAAAGAAGGAAGGAAGGAAGGAAGGAAGGAAGGAAGGAAGGAAGGAAGGAAGGAAGGTGAAAAGGAAGGAGGAAAAGAAGGAAAGGTAGAGATAAGAAGGGAGAGTAGAGGAGAGAGGAAGGAAGAAAGGAGGAGAGAAGAGAAAAGGCCACAAAAAGTACAGAGTACCAAGGACCAGTAGGTGAGGCACATTCCCCACTGCCTACCCCTGCCCAAACACATTACACACACACACACACACACACACACACACACACACACACACACACAGTCTCTCTCTCTCTCTCTCTCTCTCTCTCTCTCTCTCTCTCTCTCTCTCTCTCTCTCTCTCTCTCTCTCCCAGAAAACAAACCAAAAAAAGTCTTTAAAACACTATTGTGCTCCTTCACTTACTGAAACAGCAAAAATTAAACATAATCCACTGTCAGTGCAGGGCCAGGGGTAAGCTGATATACTGAAACTAAAACATCACTGGATAAAGCACAGAACTGATACAACTTGACTGAGAAGCAATTTGTCAACCCTTATTACATTAGTGATCTCCCCTGGGCATCTGCTCAGGCTCCAAAGGAAAAAAGAGAAATGTCAAGAACACACAGTAAGGAAAAGCAGTTGCCCCGGCCTGAATGGAGCAGAGGCAGTTCAAGCTCCTGCCTCTCTGGCCTTTCCTGTTCTAACCACCCGTCCATGCTGAGACACAAATTCTCAAGCAAAAGTCTGAGAGCACAAGCACTTTTTGATAATACTGAATATCACATCTTGACATCACTTCTTTTGTTGCTCTTCTGTTTTCTGAGCCTCCTCTTCCAAGCTGGGGGCCAGCATATACCTGGTGGTGCTCAAGAGGTTCTGTGGTACCAGAAATTGAAACTGGGCCTTGTGCAGGCCAGATGCGTACTCCACTCCTTTGGACCATTGCCCAGGTTCATTTCTCTTCTTTATGATTTTTTTCTGAGTATTTGATAATTCTTAAGCTAAATTTAAGAAAGTCTTATTTCAAAATTCCACTCTCGCCTTAAAAAGTATGATGCATACTACATTCTACCCCTCTACTCATTAAAAGAAGAGTTATTAAACTCTGCAGCTTTCTTTGTTATTAAACTCTGCAACTTTCTTGTTTCAGAGTTAATTTTTCATGCAACTCTCAAAGGCAAGTTCTATATTCTCAACATTACTCAAGAGAAAAGTACAGTTCAGATCCATTGACTAATCAGTAGCCAATCCAGAGATAGGCTGTGTCATCAGCTGAGTTCAGTTGCTTTTTAATCTACTGGGACAGCAGCAACGTCTTGGCAGTGATCTTGTGAAAGTCGGAGGACACTTAGAATTCATCTCACAGATGAGGAAGCAGAAGTCCCGAGGCTTCAACGAGTTTGCAAACTCAGCACATGGCTACCTGTCTCCACTGACACAGGATTGGGTATTTTGTCTAATCCCACAAACCACACAGATCTGCTTGTGACCAGGTCCTTTCAAGATTCTTAACACAAATATTTCTTGTAGACTTGCTGTGTACTAGTCTTGGGCGAGGAGGTCTCTGCCCAAATCGGTGGTCCCAAAGCTGAGCCTGTCACTTCGGCTTGGGAGATCTAAAAGTCAAATTTATCTACTGAGTTTTTTGAGCTTCCTAGTTATTTCTGAGTTTGTATATTTAAGAACAAAAAAAATATTTTTAATGTGTGGGCTGGCAGTAAAGAGACCATCCAGAACCTCAGACAAAAATAATTTTCTCTAAGTAATAATGTGTTTAGGAAAACTTTTCTCTCACACACTATCCCAGCCCAGTTCCAAGATCTCCGAACAGCCTGTCAGGCAGACTTGTTGAAATAGCAACCAAAAAGACCTTCAGTTGCCTTGAGGAGGTGAACCCATTAAGTCTGTTTGTTTGGTTGTTTGTTTGTTTTTCCCAATTTTTTTTAATGAATTACTTACACCCATTCTCCACCAGTGTACATTTCCCAGCACCACTGTCCCCAGTTTCCCTCCCATCACCCCACCCCACCCCCAGCCTGTCCCTATGGCAGGCACTTCTTTACTTCTCTCTCTCTCTCTCTCTCTCTCTCTCTCTCTCTCTCTCTCTCTCTCTCTCTCTCTCCCTCTCTCTCTCTTACACAAACACACACACACACTCACAGACACACACTTTTTTTAAAAAATTTTTTATTTTTTATTTTTTATTAGTGAAACAGGGCTGGAGCGATAGCAGGGGCTGGGGCGATAGCACAGCGGTAGGGCGTTTGCCTTGCACGCAGCCAACATGGTCTACCCGAGTTCGATTCCTCTCGCCCCTCTCGGTAGCCCGGCAAGCTACCAAGAGTATCTCGCCCGCACGGCAAAGCCTGGCAAGCTAGCTGTGATGTATTCGATATGCCAAACACAGTAACAACAATGTCTCCAATGGGGACGTTACTGGGCCCGCTCGAGCAAATCGATGAACAACGGGAGGACAGTGATGGACAGTGATTAGTGAAACACCATGAGGTACAGTACAGACTTACAAACTTTCGTGCTTGGGTTTCAGTTATTCAATGATCGAGTACCCATCCCTCCACCAGTGCCCATTCTCCACCACCAATGATCCTAGTAGCCCTCCCACCCCCACACCCCACACCCCCCATCCCACCGGGCCTCTGTGGCAGGACACTTCCTTTTGCTTATTCTTTCCTTTGGGTGTTGTAGTTTGCAGTAAAGGTTTTTAGAGGGTGTTGTAATTTGTAGTAGAGGTTTTAAGTGGCCATTGCACACACACTTTTTGAGCATTGTGGTGAACCCATTGTTTTTAGGAGATCAAAAGAGATGTGATCCTACTAATGCTTTCTTTCAGATTGTGCAAGATTTACAAATTTTCGTGAGACAAATATGCTTGCCTTAAGTTAGACAAATAAAAGAGAAAGGATCTAGCTGGGTGTTGACTCTAAAAGCATTTCATAAAGTTCTCTTTATCCAACAGAAATTTCCAGCAAAACACTTGTGGTTGGAGAAATCACCCTTATTTAAAATTACTGTTCAAATGATTGCCACTCAATGCCTCTTTTGCAAACCACAGCACCCAAAAGGAGAGAGAGAATGAAAGGGAATGCCCTGCCACAGGAGTGGGGTAGGATGGGGTGGGGTGGGGGGTGGAAGGGATGCTGGGAGCATTGGAGGTGGGGAATGGGCACTGATGGAGGGATGGGTACTCAATCATTGTATAACTGAAACCCAAGCACAAAACTTTGTAAGTCTACAACTATACCTCATGGTGTTTCACTGATAAAAAAATAACAATAATAAAATAAAAAATAAAATTACTGTTCAAGTGTGAAGGGAAACCTGCAATTCTGCACCATGACTGATGACTTCAGCTCCTGGGCCATGAATGTGACTCAGCAGCAAAGATCTTGCCCTGCATATTGGAGATCTGGGTTTGATCCCCAGCATCACAAAAAAAGAATTTTTTTGAACTCCTTAATTTAGGGGTCATTTTAACACTGAATGAATATAATTTTATAGGATATAGTTTTTTTATTGAATCACCATGAGATACAGTTACAAAGCTTTCATGTTTGAGTTTCAGTCATACAATGCTCGAACATCCATCCCTCTATCAGTGCACATTTTCTACCACCAATGTCCCTAGTGTCCTCCCCCTGCCCCCATCCCACCACTATCTCTGCTTCTATGGCAGAAAATTTCCCCCATACTCTCTCTATACCTTTGGGCATTATGGGTTGCAATATAGATACTGAGAGGCTATCATGTTTGGTCCTTTATCTGCTTCAGCACACATCTCCCAACCCGAACAATCTCTCCAACCATCATTGACTTAGTGATCCCTTCTCTATTCCAGCTGCCTTCTCCCCCAGCTCATGAGACAGGCTTCCAACTATGGAGCAATATTCCTGGCCCTTGTGTCTACTGTCCTTGGGTGTCAGTCTCATATTATGTTATTTTATATTCCACAAATGAGTGCAGTCATTCTCTGTCTGTCCCTCTCTTTCTGTCTCATTTCACACTCTACATGACCACCCACTTATAGGCAAATTTCATAACTTAATTTTTCTTAATAGCTACATAGTATTCCATTGTGTACTTGTACCAAATTTTCTTTAACCAGTCATCTGTTCTTGGGCACTCAGGTTGTTTCCAGATTCTGGCTATTATGAACAGTGCTGCAATGAACATATGGGTGCAGTGTCATTTCTATGGTGCTTTTCTTTTCTTTTTTTTTCCATTTTTTGGGTCACACCTGGCAATGCACAGGGGTTACTCCTGGCTATGCGCTCAGGAGTTACTCCTGGCGGTGCTCAGGGGACCATATGGGATGCTGGGAATTGAATCCAGGTCAGCCACGTGCAAGGCAAACGCCCTACCCACTGTGCTATCTCTCCAGCCCCTATGGTGCTTTTTTGTACCCTCAAGATTATATTCCCAGAAATGGTATTGCTGGGTCATATGGAAGCTCGATTTCTAGCTTTTGAAGAAAAGTCTATATTGTTTTCCAAAAAGGCTGGACCAGTCGGCATTCCCACCAACAACGAGAGTCCCTTTCTCCCCACATCCACTCCAGCACTGGCAGTTCTTGTTCTTTTTAATGTGTGCCAGTCTCTGTGCTGTGAGATGATAGCCTGTTGTTGTTTTGATTTGCACCCCCCTTATGATTAGCAATGTAGAGAATTTCATGTGCCTTTTGGCCTTTTGAGGTTTTTAAAATATGAATTTGTGGGTACCAGAGCAATTATAGCCCAGGTGGGTCAATTGTCTTGCATGTGGTCGACCTGGGTTCGATCCTGGCATCCCATATGGTCACCAGGTGTGATCTTTAGGCACAGAGCCAGGAAAAAACCCTTAACACTACTGGGTATGGCCCCCAAATAAACAAAGAAAAAGATAAAATATGGATTTGTTTTGCAGAGTCTCCTGCCCCCGCGCCTGGCTGTCCTCGCCAGGGCCCCTTGGAGGGGAGCGGGTTGAGTTTCCTTCCCCGCCCCGACCAGGGGTCCGGCAGTCAAAGACTTCCAGAACCAGCCACCACCATGCTGAGACCACTCTCCGCACACATGAAGGTACTGGCAGAGGAACAAAGGCATGCGGGTCCCGGGGCTGAGATCTCCAAGCCTACTCGGATCGGGGCTGAGCATCCTCCACCAAGATCCTCCAAATTCCAGTAGGCGGGGGTCACACCCACCAACTGGCCCCCAGGCATTGTGTAATGCCATCAATGGCCAAGACTCAGAGACTATAAAACCCAGCTCCCGGAAGCGCGTGGCCACATTCGAGGTCCCGTGACATCCTACTTTGGACAAACTGGCAGGCTACTGAATGTAACCTGCCCACACGGCAGAGTCTGGCAAACTCCCCGTGGCGTACCCAATATGCCAAATACCAGTAACAATGATGGGTCTCATTCTCCTAAAGAGCCTTGAATATGGCACTTTCTTAAAAATCTCAGGGCTAGGATGAAGGAGGCGTTACTGGGACCTGCTCGAGGCAATCAACGAATAACAGGATGGTCGTGATCGTGATTGTGATGGATTTGTTTTAGGGTTGGTTTTTGGGTCACACCTGGCAGGGGTCAGGGGCTACTCCTAGCTCTGAGATTGTGGGATCCCATGCAGTGCTGGGACTGAATCCTAGTTGGTAGCATGCAAGACAAAAATGCTTTCAACCCTACCTAATTGAAACCCAAGGACAAAAATTTGTAAGTCTACAACTGTACCTCATGGTGTCTCACTAAAATAAAAATTTAAAAAAATAAATAAATAAAATTTTAAAAATTCCACTTAAAAAAAATTTCCCCCTTTAAAAAAAGTTAAATTTTAGCATTGAAAATAAATCATTTTTATATAGTATATCATACAATAATTATATATCACAGATAAATAGGTAATTATATGATTTATTATATATAAATATATTCTATAAAATAAAAATATTTTTATGGCATATTAAAAAATTTAAACTTAAAGTTTGAATTGTCACTATCACTGTCACTGTCCTCCCGTTGTTCATTGATTTGCTCAAGTGGGCCCAGTAATGTCTACATTGTGACGCTTGTTACTGTGTTTGGCATATCGAATACGTCACGGGGAGCTTGCCAGGCTTTGCCGTGCGGGTGAGATACTCTCGGGAGCTTGCTGGGCTCTCCGAGAGGGGCGGAGGAATCGAACCTGGGTCATGCAAGACAAATGCCCTACCCGCTGTGCTATCACTCCAGTCCAAGTTTGAATTGACAAAAAGATATTTTGTATAGAATATAAAATATATAATAATGACATATATGTTATAATGTAATGATACATGAACAGATTTCAAATGAAAGCACTGGAGACATAAGCAGGCAGCAGCCTCCCACGGCTCAGACCAGGCAGAGGGTCTGGCTGCTCCTGCAGAGGTCTGGGGATCAGAGACAAGTGTCTGCCCAAAGGAAGTGCAGGGGATATTGGGACTCAGGTATAGGAGTCACTGATGCCGGAGGACGAAGTGCATAATTTGGGCCCTCCAGTGATGTTTCTCCTGATGAGAGTCAGCTGTGGGAAGTCTGAAGGACCGGACAGGCCGATGAGAGGTTCTACAGAGGCTGTAGAATCTTTCTTTTGTGCGAAGGAGCTTTGGACCACACCCAGGGTGCTCAGGGCTACTCCTGGCTCTGTGCTCAGGGGTTACTCCCTGTGGGGTGCTTGGGTTAGAACTGGGGTTGTCTGCGCCCAAGCCAAACACCTTGCCTGCTGTATGAAATATTTCAAACTGAGGTCAGCCCAGGCCCCGAGGCTCATCCCCTTGACTCCACAAGGAGGAACGACCCAAAATCAGGGGGTTGACTGGAAGCATCCTCTGTCATACACAGCCCTACCTCCAAGGCAGACAAGTGTCTGCATCCAGTCCCTGGGTCAACCGTGTGCTGTCCCCCCACCCGTCCCGCCAGTCCTCTTGAAGCTCCAGCTCCTCTTCCTTAGCTCAGAGCAATCCTGTTTTGCTCCATTTCCTTTAGCATTTGTATTCACCCCATACCTATGTAACTCAGTTTTTTTCTTTTTCCTACCAATGTGGATGATTTAATTTGATGATTTGATCAGCCTGATAAGAACTTAGCATTAGGGGAAAAATTTCTCTCCACTTCTCTATCTCCAACCACCTATTTACCATATCTGTAGTGTCTTATGTTTCTTAAACAGCAAATTCATATACTCTAAGTAATCAACACTCCTCCTACCTCAGAATCCACACCCCCTTCAAGCCCCACCCCCTTTTTTGCTTTGGGGTCACATCCCACAGTACCTAGGGGCTATTCTCAGTTCTGTGCTGAGGACCAACCTTGGCAGTGCTCCGGAGACCTGATTAAGGTGCCTGTTTGAACCTGGTTCTGACACATGTGAGCCAAGAGACTTATCTTCTGTATTATCTCTCCAGCCCCTCCCTCTGCATCTCTCATTCTGATACATCCTCATTCTCATCTCCATCCAGGCCCTGCAAATATGGAGGTAAGCAAGACAAGATCCCACCTTGTAGGTGCTGTCTGGACAGGAAAGTAGAGCGGTGTCCTGATCAGAGCTATGAGCCATTTGCATGGAGCTGGTCTAAGACACTTGGGACCAAGAAAAGAGGGGCATTAGGTTAGTTGGAGTCCAGAGAGCATTCTGGGAAAAGGACTCTTTGGCCTAGACAACGTATGCCCAAAACTTGGTAGGAAAAAGGTTCAGTTTGAATAGACCTTGATTTCAATCCAGAACTGCAGAGTGTTGACAGCTTCTATGTATCAGTATTTATGTGTATCAGTACTTGCTACTTTGCTCTAGTTAAGTACACAAGAACTTTTCAAAAGCTACTGCCAGGCATGTTCCCTAAGCATAGAGCCAGGAGTAAGCACCATAAAAATGTAGCACCCAAATAAGAACAAAGCCCCCAAACCAACGTAAGTCAACATTGTTCTCTTCAAAGTAGCTATATCTATGTGGACTTTTGTTAAAGCATTCTTTTTCTAATGCAATTTGATTAGATACAATTCCTCCACCCTTTTTTGAGAGCCGGGCAAGCTACCGAGAGTATCTCGTCCACACAGCAAAGCCTGGCAAGCTCCCCGTGATGTGTTTAATATGACAAACACAGTAATAAGTCTCACAATGTTACTGGGCCTGCTTGAGCAAATCGATGAACAACGGGAGGATAGTGACAGTGACAGTGACGATTCTGGGTTACTTTCAAATGTAAATAGAAACCTTAAAAAAATTCCTATTGAGAAATTCTGCACCTTTATGTTGGGTTTTATTTCTGAACATATAGGACCCAGGAAGAAAAAATAAATCATTTTCTTGTTGCTCTATGAACACCATTGCTAAGCAACTTCAATTGCTGGAATCCGGAACTCCTTGCACTGCATGGAAAGGGCTCTCGGGAAACAAAGGAGGAACTGAAAACAATTCCATCTTGAATAGACCCTGACTTCAGCCCAAAACTGCAGGTGTTGGAGGTTCTATGCATCTCTGTCTTCTCAACCATAAGGTAAGTGCTTATTTCTTCCTAAGAGGTTGGTACTTTATCTGAGAAGCTTCTCAGCATTTGTCAAGACCAAGAAGGACTCCCACTTGCTTTGGGGACACTGCTAAAGTAAAGTTGGCCACACACAGAGTTTTGTCTTCTCTGATAAGCACCTTGTTCTCAACGCTCCAGGAACAGAAATGGAGCCATGAAAACAGGGAAGTTTTTCTCCCATGAGCTCCTAGAATCTTTAGCAACTTTGACCTTTACCTTTGACCTCCTCTCCTGTCCTCATTTCTCTGTTTCATCTTTTCTCTCCTCCAGCTGGATCTGAGGAAGGGCAGTAAGCCTATTTCCATCAGTTAGAGGGCTGTGTCCTTCCGGCTCACGCTGTGCATGGGAGCATTTTGCCTTTGGTTGTTTGAGGTGTGGGTGCCAGTCACTGGTCAGCAGTATCATTGCCTGTTGGTGGACAGCAGCCCTCCCTCTGCTCCCTCAGTCATGACTCTCCTGCATGGTTCCGGGGCTGACCAGGGCCTGTTCTTTTCCTGGCCTGGTTCCCTCACACGCACAAGCCTCCAGCAGTTCCCACTAGGCCCCCAAACACAGTGAGGTCAGCTGAGGGCTCCCTGCCAGCACCAGGCAAAAAGAAAACACCCTGGAAAAAGGAGGAGGTGCAAGGGGGCAGTCTTCAGCACCTGGCACCCAGCTCCACACTCTTAGAATGCTGGGAACAAGGGGTCCCATGTGACTTTCTATAGCAGGAAAAGGGAAAAGCAAAAAATAATGAAGACGTAGAGGCGGTGAGCACACAGCATGGCCCTGGGTTCTGAGCATGCAAACAATCCCAGCACCACTCGTGAGAGATCTCTGCCTGACAAGCCTGTTTGATGTCCTGGAGCTGACTGGGACACGGTCACTCAGCCTTCAGGCATTGTGGGTCTAGAGTGTAGAACCAGCCACAGTCCTGCAGGGAACGAGCCACTGACTTTGCCTCTATCACCCCCAACGTTTCTGACTGCTGGCAAACATCAGGGACACTAGATTACTGGCTTTGTAACCTCCAGCCTGCAGCAGAACCCACGGTGAAATGAGTCACCCCCTCCCCCCGCCCCCACCACACCCAGCTGCAAAGCTGCAGAGTTTCCACACATGTTTTTCTGGTCTGGTCCAGAGAGGGCTTTTACCAATTTTTCTCTTTCCAAACACCTCAGGTAAGAAGAGATCAACATGGAAAGCAGAGTGGGCGGGAAGCCAGCACCTTCTTCCCGACAGCTCTCACTTCGTTCTGTGCTCACAGGGCTTCCTTAACGCCCCAGCAATTTTGTGTGGGCCTTGAAAAGTGGACCCAGGGGCTGGAGCAATAGCACAGCGGGTAAGGCGTTTGCCTTGCACGCAGCCGACCCACGTTCGATTCCCAGCATCCCATATGGTCCCCTGAGCACCGCCAGGGGTAATTCCTGAGTGCAGAGCCAGGAGTAACCCCTGTGCATCGCCAGGTGTGACCCAAAAAGCACAAGAACGCAGGACCATTTGGGGATCTTGGGACATGGATGGCTGGGGCTGGGTGACACCATGACAAGGCTGTCCCCTCCTGTTGAAGTTTATCCCCATGTTGGCAGCAGTCGGAGCAGGTGGTGGCTTTACCAAAGTGTTCACCCATTCCTGTGACCATTATTTTTGTAAACAACAAGGACTTGATTCTGGGTGGCAGAACAGCACAAATATTTGCATTTACTTGTTCTCTTAATAGATTTTAAAGACCATTGAGTTGTACAATACTGTTTTTCCTGGCTCACCTTTAGTTCAGATTTTTAGTGGAAAGCAAGCAGTTTCTTATAAGGGAGGCGATTTTTAAGCACAGATCCTCCTTAAGTATTAACTTTAGCATGTTATGCTCCCAGGAATTCTATTTCAACACAAAGCAATAGATCTGTATCAGCGAACAGGAGGCTGTTTTGTTTTGTTTTTCTTTTTGAAGAACATTTATGTATTTGCTTGTTTTCTTGGTCTTCCAAGTAGGGGTCACTCACAGAAAAACTCAGCCTGCTGTATGGGGTTGAGGTTCAGAGCTTGCACCTTGTGAAATGGTTCTTAGGGACTCCTCAATGCTGGGGATCAAACTTGGGGTCTAGAGTATGCAAGCAAGGTTTTCTTCTCCCTCTGAAACATCCCCTGGGTCCAGTAGGGAAGTTTTTGTGGTACTGGGGATCAAGCCCAAGACTCTGACAGGTGCAGTGGGGAGAATCTGTTTGTTTGGGGTAGATAAACCCCATGGTGCTCAGGGACTATTCCTGGATCACTGCTAAGCAGCCCCATGGTTTTCAAAGGGACCACATGATGCTGGGGATTTTACTGGGGTCTCCTTCATGCAAAGCCTATGCTTCAACCTGTTGAACCATCTCTCAAGCCCATCATGTTAAGCTTTAAAATGTAGATTCCATTAAAAATATTTTTTGAGGGGGCTGGAGAGATGGCACTTCTCATGTATGCACTGATCTGGGTTCGATTCCTCGCACCTCATAAGATCCCCAGAGCCCACCAGGAGTGATCCCTGAGCACAGAACCACAAGTAGTTCCTGAGCACAGGTAGGTGTGGCCACCACCCAAATTTTTTTTGAAAATTTAAAAAGCCCTGCATGAGTCTTATTTTATTTTAATTCATGATGTCAACACAAACCCTCTAAAATTAATTTTAAAAGTTAAATGAAAGACCACCACCACCTATTGGACTCCCGTGGACCCTTGCATCTGCCCTCCAGTAAAGAAGATTATAAAGCAGGTCATACCTATTCCCCAGCTGGATGAAAGCAATGGAATTCATTCCCTGAATAAAGTCTGGTTCATTCCCTGATCTATACACCCACTGACTTGTCCCACCAACCGGGAAAATGCAGATTCCTTAGCTGACATTAAATAAAGCCTTAATTTGAGGAAAGGATCAAGGGATTGATCAGGAAGTTCCTTGAGATCTGACCATCCCCACCAGCCTCAGGGATGTCCCAGCAGCCTCTGTCTCAGCGTCTACTGACTCTTGCCTTTATTCCTCTTTCCAGTGAAGCAGAAACCAGAGAGCCAACCACAGAAGTTCTAGGCTGGAATAAACCAGAAAATTTGAAAAATCTTTTGAAAAATCTTTTCTTGAGCAGGTGAGATAAATTCCTGGGGTCCAGGAGAGAAAGGGAGAGGTCACTTCTGGGGCTGGGAGGACACTGATGTAATTTCTTCTCTGTGTGTGACAGGGGTGCCCATGTGGGTCAGCTTCCAGAATGAGGGGCCTTCTTCTGCCTTGACCTTGTAAGGTCAAGGATCCTGGAACAAGGTCAAGGAACACAATATTCAGTACCAAGGGGGAAGGTGCTTCATTCCCCTGACACTCCCGTGCCACGGCTGGAGAGGTTCTATCCTCTGAAGAGCCTTCCCCACATTAGAGAAGTCCCCCACACCCCCTCCCAAGAAAGTGACACAGCCAGGGTGGTTGGCAGCGAGGGCCAGTCCTCTTGTATAGAGCAACGTACAGTCACTAACAGCCAGGGGATAACTGTTCTTTGGCAAACGGCAGAATAGGATGTGCTGGGAGACCGACTCAACGTGGGGGTAAAAGCAACCAATGAGTGCAGCCATCAGACTCCCACGCACTTCTGATTTCTCTCAGGCGCTTCACTCAAGGGCTTCTGATTTCTCTCCCTCTGGGATGTGTGATTTCAATTTCCAACCCACACCTTGCATGAGTCGCACACACTTACTTACAAATCAGTGTTGGAGGCCCCAGACAGAGTCTGATGTTGCTCAGCCCTCCTCAGTGGCTGGAGAGGTCCCAGCTGTACCTTGAGTGGCTTATTACAATCGGCATTTCTTGAGTCCTTCCTGGGTTGGGTCTCTGGCTTGTGTGCTCTTTCTGAGTTCACCCTGTGCTCCGCCCTCTCCACCCGCTCTGTGCCCAAAGGCCATTCTCTGTGGATGCCCTCCAAGGACACCCATGCCCTTGGGCTTCTGGCTGGATTTGCAGATCTGAGCACAGACAGCAGAGGACATGGACACAGTGGGAAGCAATGAGGACAGGCTGGCATCCTCTCGAGTATTGGCTGGATGTCCTTGGATAAAGTTCACAGTCCTAAAAGCAGCTGCTCACCACCAGCGCTCCTGCCTCTGCAGACCCCAGATGAACCCCACAACCCACAACCCTGCTGTTTCCTATTGGGGTGGGCACTGTCAGCCCCTGCCAACCACTTATTTACAATCTATCCTTCATATCCTTTTTCCTGCTTGCCCGACTGGTGGCCCTTTCTTTGCGTTCCCTTCCTTGCCTTTTGGACTTGGGGGCCACACTGGCTCTCACATGACTTTGGTTGTATTGAAGGAAATCACCAAACAGCACGATTTGGTGAGTCTGACTAACTGCATGTCACAGACCCGGAAGCTGGGTTTCAGGGCTGAGAGCATTTCTGCAAGATCACAAGGTGACGGATAGCAGTGCATGAATTCAAGTGCAGCTGCCAGGTAAGCAATGAAAAGAGCAATGCCTGTGTGTGTGTGTGTGTGTGTGTGTGTGTGTGTGTGTGTGTGTGTGTGTATGCGTGCGTGCGTGCACGTGTCTGTGTGCACGTGGGGGCTAGAGTTGGAGAGTGCGGTTCTCCCCTGTCCCGTTCTCCTTCAGGGAAACTGGAGATGCACATGACTGGTTATCACTAGATTCAAAAAATGAAATGAGTGAAGTGAAAGAAACACGCTGGAAAGAGTAAGGAGTAGGGAGTTGACTGGCCAGTAATAGTATGAAGACATGAGAGGACATGGAATCTGTCCCCTTATGATCAGTGCAGAGGTCTGGGGCTATGCCCCACCTCCAGGAACCCCTCTCTCAGACTCAGCCTCAAGTTTCAGAGCCCAGCTAAGCCTCTGACACCCACATTGCTCCATCATTCCTGATGAGCCAGGGAGAAGGGCCGGGCTCAGAAGACACCCTGAGTGGGCGGCGGGGGATGAGAGGAAGGGGCAGCACGTGGCCTGTCTGGAGCTTATGGGCCTCTCCAGGAAATACAGTATCAGGCCTGGAGCAGAGTGAAAGGCTGGCTGGGTTTATTCATAGGAATAGTCCGGGGGCGGGGGGGTTGAAACCCACAACCCAAAGGGGCTCCTGCTCTCCTCATCATCATCCTTTATCTACTTTGCCAACTAACTGGTCAGATGTTTATTGAGCATCTGTATTACTTTTATTTATTATTTAATATTTATTTCATTTAATATTTAAGTAATTAATTTAATTATTAAACTAATATTTTATTTATGATTTAAATTTATTATTTATTATTTTTATTTATTATTTATTATATAACCTCCAGAACCAGTCACAGCCATGCTGAGACCACTTTCCACATGTCTGGACAAGCCTCATGCATGAAGGAACTGGCAGAGGAACCCAGGCATGCAGGTCCCGGGGCTGAGATCTCCAAGCCTGCTCGGATTGGGACTGGGCCTTCTCCACCCAAATCTCCCATCTTCCGGTAGGTAGGCGTCACACCCACCAGCTGCCGCCAGCGCCAGGATGGTCCCATCAACGGCCAAGACGCAGTGACAATAAAACTCAGCTCCCGGAAGCGCACAGCCGCATTTGCGGTCACACGACATCTTATTTTCTCTTTTTCCTTTGGAGAACCCAGCAGGCTACCGAAGTATCCTGCCCGCACGGCAGAGTCTGGCAAACTTCCCGTGTCGTACTCAATATGCCAAATACCAGTAACAATGATGGGTCTCATTCTCCTAACCCTGAAAGAGCATTGAATATGGCTCTTTTAAAATCTCAGGGCTAAGAAGAAGGAGAGTTACTGGTGCCTGCTCGAGGCAATCAACGAACAACAGGATGATCGTGATCGTGATTATTTATATTGGTTTGGAGGCCATACTCAGTGGTGCTGAAGGCTGAATGAATCCTGGCTCTGTATTCAATTGATACCTGACTCAGAGATCAATCCTGGCAGGGCCTGGGGAATGTTATGGGGTGCCTGTGATCAAACCTGGGTCACTGTGTGCCATGCCAGAGTCTGAGCCTTGACTCTTCTGCACTGTGTTGGGTCACTTGCGGTGACTGTCCTTTGACAAATGGCAGAGTAAGATGTGCTGGAAGACCAGCACAATGTGGGTGGAAAAGCAAGCAATGAATATTTTCTTGTTTTTTCTTTCTTTTCTTCCTTCCTTCCTTCCTTCCTTTCTTTTTTCTATTTTTGGGTCACATCTGGCTATAGTCAGGGGTTACTCCTGGCCCTGCACTCAGGAGTCATTCCTAGTGGTACTCCGAGGACCATGTAGGATGCCCATATGATCGAACCCGAGCCGGTTGCATGCAAGGCAAAAGCCCTACCCACTATACTAAAACACCCTACCTGGTGTACTAAAATGCCCTGCCTGCTGTACTATCATCCCATCCGAGCAAAAATATTTTCACTATTATTTCCCTGCTCTCCTCTCTTGCCCTGACTCAAACCTTTTCTACAAGTACCCAAAGTGTGTTCCTATTCCCTCATGAGGAAAACATTGTCACTGGAATCCTGAAGACCATCACCAAGTTTGAGGAAAAAATTCCCTGTTTATTGATTCAACTGAGCTCTCAGAGTTCTCTGCTCCCTGACACTGGACTGGTACTGAAATCATCAGAATCTCTTACTGGCAGATGTTAGGGAAATGGTCAGGAAATCCACATCACCCACACAGCCCCTCATGGCATCATTTGTGATCTCTGAGAGGAGAAACTTGCAACACCTTCCCTCCCTCTTCAAACCCGAATACTCCCAGCCTCTTTGAGACACACAGACCTTCCTCCCCTTCTCGTCTGCCTTCTACCCCTGCCCTGAACCCCAGGCTCTGAATGTTCCCTCAGACACTGACAGGAAGGAGAGGAAGCGCTCAACTTTGTGGCTGGGTCTCTCTCCCCCTGGTGAGAGGAAGCAGTGCCCCTTACTTCCTCCCCACTCCTGCACCCTCTGGGCTTCTCCGTGGAAGAATCCAGAAGAGATGGGTCTGAGACTACTGAGAAGATTCTGCAGTCGCTGCCTTGTAGCCGTCTGCATGGTAGATGCCGTAGAACAGTAACTCAGGAGCTGAGAGACAACTCAAAGGGCTGACCATGGGCTCTGCATGGCACTCCATGCTCCATGAACACTGCTGGGATGAGAACAAGAGTTGAAAATATCCCCCACCAAAAACACCCCCTTCACACACTAGAAATTAAATTAGGGCACAGGGTGGGAGGGAAGAGAGAGGAGAACATGGAGTCCTTTGGGGAAAGGAAGGACAGATAGTGCCTTGTCCTTCATGTCGATGAGACTCCCAATTCTTTCACCCTTCTCACCTCAAGAATGAGTTTCAGTTTCTTTGGAGCAAATGACCTCATAAATCTGGGCAGGGAGGCTGTGACAAAGAAATGAATACCTGGGCACATTCTAGGGGATGGGGCTTTGGCTCAGGAGCAGAGCGCATGTCTGCTGTGTGCAAGCCAGGAGTTCAATCCCCAACACCACAGGACCCAGGCTCACAGCCAGATCTGGCACAATAACAAGACCTGACAATATTCTAGCAATATCTGTTAATAATACACTGGGAGTGGAAGGGTGACATGCCAGAAAAACTAGTAATCTGAGGTTAATCTATGTCACTTTAATTTGCCCCCTGAAAATGCATTCAATCAAGAATAGATAATGGGAGGACTAGGGGGTCGGAGATAACAGCAGATAAAAGGAAGTTCCTGGACAGGCAAAAGGAGAAAAAAGGAAGGCTCCCTCCCCCTGCCTTCTCTTTTCCTTACTTGCTTTTTATTCTACCAACTGTGTTCAGACAAATGGCAGAACCAGGAAGGGCTGTTATACCAGGACAGACGCAGGACAGCAGGGATCTCACCCACAAAGATGGGACCAGACCATTGTACACTGGACAGAGAATGGTGTAGGGAAGAGATCAGGCCATTGTACAGTGGAGATGAGCTGACGATGACGGACAGGACTTAGGAAGTCGTACACTGGACCGGGCATTGAGGAACAGCATGAATGATAACATACATGGGTGAAGGGAGAGACCTGGACCTGGAGGAGGGCCCCAACCCATCCACTGAACTTTACAATAAACTCTAACTTCTTAAGCTTCTGAGTTTTGATTGCAAATCTTTCACACAATTCTCAAGAACCAAGAAAAAAAATTCACTCCTGTGTTATCATTTCAAACATTTAGATAGGTTAGAAATGAACACAATGGGCCACAGATCATTGTTATAAAAATACAATATTAATGAAGACAAGAGCTGCATGTGCAAAGATACTTGTTTGTTTTAGGGGTAAAAGTAAGATCAGGCAAAAGAAAGCAACTAGGAAAGTTCAGTTAATTGATTAAGCCTTAAAGGATGTCTAATGCCCAATATTCAAACAGACTTGTCTGATCACCTCTAAATAAATCCACCTTTAGAGCTGTCATTCAGCCTTTGTGGGAGGAAAACATTGCGGGTGGATGGAGGATGGTTTTTCTTCACTTGGAGAGTGGATGTTGCTTGAGGCCCTGGAAAGGCCAGCACTCTCCACCTAGACTTGAATGACCAAAAGGGGAAGGGGGAGATGATAGATCTTAACTATGTCCTCAAAGGATGTTATCACAACCCTGGATACTGTGTATGTACGTGGTCATTATCTTCCTCATCCATAGATGGGGAATGAGAGAATCTTTTTGTGGATTTTTGGGTCATCCCCAGCTGTGCTCATGGCTTCCTCCTGGCTCTGTGCCCAAGGATAACCCCTGACAGTGCTCAGGGGACCACATGTGGTAGCAAGGGTGGAATGAAGGTTGACCATGTACAAAACAAGTGCCTAACCCTGGTACTGTCTCTCTGGACTGAATGAGTTAGATAAAATAGCAAAATCTCCTCTTCATAAAATTTTCAAAAATATAAAGTCAGTTTATTGTCAATTTTTTTTCTGTAAGAGTTCAGATAAATGCTTTTGTAGGTAGGTAAATTTGCATGTTACTTGATGCTGAGAAGACTCAGACCCAAAAAGATTGTTCTGTGCACAGCCAAGAGTTAAAGGACACTGCTTTTTGCCTCCGAGGAGTTCTGTCTGAGTCCTGGGCTGCAGTGTGGTCCATGCACAAGGGTGGGGAGCAACAGCCTCCAGGAGACTGCCCAGAAGGTCCCACCCCACTGACCCTTATGGGCAGCACCAGCCAGTGTCCTTTGGGCTTGGAGCCTTCCTTTCCCATGACCAGTTTTCCCAGGTTATCTCAAAAGGCTGAAACAGGAAATTTGTTAAGGAATCAACAATGGTTCTCTCTGGGTGGAGAAGTTTTCGGTAACTCATTTTCTGCCTTACTTATTCCTGTTACATTCCCCAGGGGCCTTCATTGCTTTTGTTAATTAAAAAAAAGGGGGGGGGGGCAACGCAAGTAAAGCACAAGAAACTTTGAATTCCTCTGTGTCATTTGTTTTCTCATATTTTTCTGTTCCAGGAAGCTTTGCCCTACTCAGCATCACCAGCACTTTCGGACAGCAACGGATCCTCAACTCTCACGAACCAAGGAGAATTGTAAGGAAAATCCAGCAAGCTTTTCTCTCCGTGGACGCTGCAACCCATCACCCTAGTAAATCAAGTCCCAGGTAGGGGAGGATCACAGCCATGGGAAGAAGTTGCTTCAGCTGGGAAATATGCACAGACTTGTCCTTTTGAAGCTGACATTTTGATTTTCCACAGTTATACAAATCTTAGTGATCATTGTTGTGGGGGGTTGGGAGGGGGGTAACACCTGGTGGTGCTCAGGACTTACTCTTGTCTCTGCACTCAGGAATCACTCCTGACAGTATTTGGGGGGAACCAGACGGGGTGCTGAAGATTGAACACAGGTTGATCATGTGCAAAGCAAGCTCCTTACCTGCTGTACTATCTCTCTGACCCCATAACAATCACGTTGGCGTCTTTATGCCAGAATTTGGTCAAAGCATTCAGAAGCACTAATGTTTAACCCTACAATCCTAGGAACTACGTACTATGGTTCTCCTTATCTTCTGGGTGAGGTAACAGAGGAATGGGCAATAAATAGAGGGATTTTCTAAAGGTTAGTGCGTGACATAACCAGCATTTGAATCCCAAAACTTCCTCCTCCAAGGCCTCACTCTACAAGTAACAGAACTGAGCTAAATTTCACTTTCTTCACTTGCTCACTGGAATTCCTACTGCTGCTTTTCATTGAATGAACAAAGGCTAGGACACCGCTCTGGAGCATCAGTCTTGCCAGGGGCTAAACAAAGCTAGTGAAGAAGCAACTTAACCCCAAGTCTCTCGTGTGGCACAGAAAGAAGTCCTTTGCATCCTGCAGTGCTTCCTCAGAGACCCTAGCCAATTTTTGATAATCATTACCCAGGACATTGAGCAGCAGCTGTAAAATCCCGACTTTAGAAAGGGGGAAGTTGAATCCGTGAGTCGGGGAGGGGGTGGGGGGGAAAGGCAGGGAGGGGGGAGGAGGCAGGGAGGGGGTTGGGAGAAGGTGGGGGAGGGGGTGCAGCAGGGAGGAGCTGAGGCAGCCTGGAGTTGAGGATTGTCTTCAGTTATAGACACAAAACACATCGGACTTGACTGATCAATTTCCCACCAATGACAGCTGGAATAAACAAGTCAGCAGGAGCAAGGCCATTTGGGTGATTGTTTCTTGTCCCCATGTTTGGGCATAGGGGCTGGGAATAACTAAGCTGTTTGAAGAGAAATTCAGCATCTGACCGCTGATGGTACCACTTGGGAATTTGTCTAAAATGCTGAGACATTTCACAGTAAAATGTTTTCTCAAAGATTCTCGGGGTCTTGCCGAGGCTCCCTGGAGAGAATGACCTTTAACTAAAAGCCTTTCTGGGCTCTCCCTCTGCAGGGTTTGTGAGGTCCTCATCTTCAACTTGGGCCAGTTGGGATGGGGGTTCTCATTTCAGTTGTTTATGGTGAAGATCAGAGATAAGATTCCCAGACTCCCCACAGCAACAGTTGGTGATTGGGGTTAAATGAGAAGACACAGACTAAGAAAGTCCTACAAAGAGACTCTTCTTTATCTCAGCAAGTTGAGCCACTCCTATTTTTTCAGTGATAATTGCTTATACTAAGCAAAGGTTATAGTAGATGTCCACCTTGGTTGGGCAAAAAGAGTCTTTAGAAGAAGCTCTGATAAATTTCCACCAAAGGCAGGTTCCTAGATGTCTACATCCAGGAAGAAAAGTCTAGCAACTGCTGAGAAAGGGGATATTTCAGATACTATTTTTTCTCCCAACACTAATTTGAAAATTTCTCTGTTGCACTTTTGCAGACTTTTCTTCTTTTGAAATATTATTGGGTTTATTTTCTATAAGGATTTATTAGGAACTTGATTTTTTTTTGTTTGTTTGCTTTTTGTTGGGGGGTCACAACTGACCATACTCAAAGCCCATACTCAGAGCTTTTTCCTGGCTCTGTGTTCATGCCTGGAGGGGATTGGGGTACCTTATTGGATGGCAGGAAGTGAAGTCAGGTTGGCTGGACAAATGCCCTACTCACAGTTCTATGTCTCTGATCCGAAACTTTAAAGCAATTACAAAAAGGTAAAACATTGCCGAGGCATTTGAGTTTTTGTTTTAGGGCCACACTTATACCATTCATGTTTAGGGGCTGCGTCTGCTGGTACTCTAGGTCCTTTGTAGCACTGAGGATCCAACCAGGGGCCTCAGGCTTGAAACACAGTACAGGGGCTAAGGTATTTATCTTGCATGCAGTCAATCCCAGTTTGATTCCTGGCACTGCATAAGGTTCCCTGACCACTGTCATGAGTGATCCCTAAGCACAGAACCAGGAGTAATCCATGAGCACTGCCAGGAGTGGCCCCCAAACCAAAACTGAAACAACAAAAACAAACCCCAAACACCATGAAAACAAGACCAGAACCAGAGCCCACATTTCCTACAAGCAAAGAGGGCATATCACCACACTTCCATCTCCCCACTATAAAGCAGCCATAGGATATGGGAGCCCCCCACAACTTCTCCACGACTCCATTATTCTTTCTGTACAATGGGGTGACAAATTATTATGGATGATATTGGAACTGGAGAGATAGTACAGCAACAGGTCATTTGCCTTGCATGGAGCCAACCTGGATTTGATTCCCAACACCCCATATTGTCCCCCAAGTCCCACCAGGAGTGATTCCTGAGTGTAGAGCCAGGAATAAATCCTGAGCTCTGACTAGGTGTAGCCCCCAAACCCAAAACCAACCAACCAAACAAAACCCACCCCTGAATCAACTAAAAAGTTCATCCTCTATGAGTTCTGAGCCTTAGTTCTGAGAAGCCTGTAAAGATCTTTGATGGGAGGACAAGGGGCAAGATTTGTGGGCTACTCAGGCAGCAGGAAATTAACTTAATTGGTCATTTAAATCCTGGCCTTCAGGAAGGTAACAAGTCACATATATAGTAAAAACAGCTAAGGAGTCAGAATGAAAACATTTATAAGGACACCAGACCAGTAGCTTCCTCTTAGACAGACTGACAGAAGTTTCTCTTGGACAGCCTCACCTGTTCCAGGTGGAGAACAGGAAAGCAGCAGCTCTCAGCTACACCATCTGGTCGGAGAACATTACAAAGTTCTTGCGGTTGCAGCTTAAGGCTCATGCTTTCATTATCACTGAGTCTGTGTTTTGGATATAAGGCTATACTACTCACCCATATCACCAATATAACGAAATCCCTGATGCCTGCTCACACCCATTACTTCCTGTTCTCTTCTTCCCCCCCCCCCCCCCGCCCCCATCCCCTTGATTTCTTTCTTTCTCTGTCCTTCTCTCTTACACTGGCGGGATTTTAAGGAAAACAATTGTAACGTTGAAGCAGACTAATTGCTTCTTTACCTAGTGTCATTCCAATTCCATGCAGGAAGAGAAGGGCATGGAATCAAGAGCAAAGCTCTGGTTGTTGCTGGCCTGTGCAAGAAAAGAATCAGTTTGGAATTTCCTTGATATTCTAGACAAACTTACAGATCATATCAAAGAATGTCCGTCTGAGGAAATAAAGGATATAGCAAGGCAACTCTTAAGACCTGGAAGACGAACAGTTTCTAAAGTCACACAAAAAGACCTATGCAGCAATTAAGTAAGGAAGTCATAAAAATAATAATTAAAAAAAAGATGCTGGACAAAATATTTTATTGTCCAATCTGAAAAACTGTAGGCAAGTTTGATAATTATCTAATCGCATAACAGTCCTGATATATCATTTGGCATAAATTGGAAAAGGCAAGGATACCTGTGTACAATAAAAGGAAAGAAAGGAGAAGAAAAGCCCAAGGCCAAAACAATAAGTATTTCCTTGTAATAGCTAAAGATTTCATTTGTAGGTAGAGTTTGAAATCAATACTGAACCATATCTCCTTTCTGCTTTTAAATCTGTATTTATTGTTCAATGTACAATGCAAGTACAGCTATTACAGGGTGAGAGTGTCTGTGTTATTCTGGAAAGAACTAGAAGTACAGCACACGGTGAACATGCAGGTCTCAGAGATGGCTGAGTTAGACTGGAATCCTTTTTAGCTTCCTACTCATCAGCATTACACAGTATCATCAATTTGCTCTCTGTCAAATGAGAAGAAAGCTGGGATTCTGTCCAAGGAGGATATAGCTATCCGAAGGGGTAGAGCTGGGTGGCAAAGGCCACCTACAGTGCAAATTCTAAGTTTGATCCCGGTTTGCCCTAGGTGCTGAGAACTGTGCTAGCTGCTCTGATGTCTGTGACCCCTCAGCTCCATGAGCCATTCTAGATAAATGGGAGCCCCCACAATGAAAAGGGTGCAACTCCCAGAGAACAATGCAAGCACACGGCCTCCCACGCATCACCAGGTGTACGCAGGTGGGACTGGCAAGGCACAGTCTGAGCAGGCTGCATTTTCAGGCCTTAGCTCTGCACTCCAATGCTGCAGGCTGAGTGTCATAGAGGGACCCCTGTGCCCTGTGCACCACTTGGGAGGCCCCCCTTGAAATACTCTTTTAAACCAGGGAGTAGCAGAGGGCTAAGGGAGCATGGGTCCCAGTTTGATCCCAGGCATTGTATGGCCACCAGCATCGTTGGATGTGACCATGGGGGCCCCCAACCCAGCCTGAACATCCAGAAGTTGGTCCAGGCCCCTGCGTATGCCTTGGAAGCTACTACACTCCCAATAAAATACTCTTCTCTTTTTGTTTGTTTGTTTTCTGGTTTGGGGACCACAACTGGCACGTACTGATGACTTATTCCTGGCTCTGTGTTCAGGGATCACTCCTGGTGAGCTTGGGATCCTTGTGCAGTGACAGTGGACCAATATTTGCCACATGCAAAGCAAGTGCCTTAACCTCTGGAATTTCTTTCCAAATTAAGGTGATTGCTTTATCTTGGCCTATGAGATATAAGCCATATGTAGCAGTTCATAAAATTAAAACTTCAGGCCTGAACCCCAAAATCATTAAATACACACACACATCAAATTATCTTGGTCTATGCAAATATATTTAAGTGGAAATTGTGTAGGCAACTTCTTTACATCATATTCTAGGAATGTGTCGGGGGAAAAAGAACCATGAGGAAGCTGGAGCCCAGACCCTGTCATGTTCCTTGAGTGAGGCTCTCTCAGAAGCTCAGGCTTTTGGGGAGTCTGACACCTTCCACCAGAAGTTAATGCAGTCAGGAATCCCTCCTGCTGGAGACTATCCAAATAAAGTACAAATCAGTGAAATTCTAGATAGAGCTCAAGGTGCTTTGGCAGAAAAGTGGAATTAGCATGAGAGTGAATGCACAGGGAAGAAAAGCCAAGATCAAGCAACACAAGTCGACACTGTAGCATTTGCTGAGGGACAATGAACCTCAGTGCATCAAGGCGAGGGAACAAAGCAAGAACAGGAACCCAGACTCAAGACCCAGGGTGCAGGTCTGAGAACCAGTTTGGAAACCCTCGGGACAACAAACCGTATGTCAGAGCTCTCATGAGCTGTTTTTGTTGAGCCCATCAGAACAGTTGGTTCGTTTATTTAACAAACATCAACCATCTTTGTTCGCTAACTGGTGATACTGCAGCTGTGGGAACAGCGAGGATGAATGAGCACAGTGTTCTGAAACTCGTGTTCTGGTTAGAGGAGACGAACAGGCTCACAGCTAACAGCCCAGTGGAGAGTGTAGGGTTGTGGGGGTGTGTCACGAATACCCTCACTGGATCGAGAGCTGAGGGGACGATTTCAGGGCAGAAAGGAAATTTATGGCACAGGACACAGTGTAGAGAAGAAACTCTGAGCTGCTGGACAAGAATGTGAGAAAGCAAAATCAACATCTCCATAAGGACAGTGTCCTGGGAGCCAGGGAGAGAAGGAAACACAGCAGAACCTAGACAAACCAAGACTACGTCTGAGCAATGGGAGGTGAGGCTAAAGAACTTACAGACTTCTCAAGAACAGTGATACCAAAGAAAGTCAGCATGACCCAAATGGAAGAGTGAACACTCTCTTCACCCAGCTACATGCAGCTATTATCAGCTTAGCATCAGTGTCCAGCATCAGTGTCCTGAAACAACCGCCCACACCAGTGCTTCTTCTGCGAAAGAAAAAACAGCGTGGAGAGGGTAGTGCTGGTCTAGGAGGGGCAGGCAGAAAAATTTTTAAAAGGAGGTGGTAGACCAAATAATTTTGGACACCCATAGTTAAACAATAAATTTGTAAGTCAGTCTGGATATAGAACTGAGCTTACTCACAGCTGGGGGTGGGCAGGGTAGATGGTAGGGGACCCCAACACAATGGTGGAGGGAAGTGGACGCTTCCAGGATACACGGTATTTAGACATTGTATGCTTGAAATGCTAATAAACAGGAGGGTCTGCAGATTTCAGCTACAAAATCAATTTATAAAAACCATAACATTTCCATAAAATACAACAACTCACATAGATCACTAAGAAATCTCATTCACAATAGCAACAAAATTTATGGTCTTAGAAATAATTCTAGGCAAAGCTATGTGAGATGTCTATATAAAAATATCATAACTTTATTTAATAAAATTAATATTTTCCTTTTTATGAATTATATTGATTGAGGTTCTGTGATATACGGTACTGTTAATGATGGTTTCTCATACACATAATTCAACACCACAGCCCTCATCAATGTGATAATATCATGTACACCTCTTTCTCCCAAGGAACACAGTGCCCCTCTGTTTTGGTAGTCATTGTGAGGTCACTCCCAGTGGTGCTGGGGATATTTCGGATTCTCATAGTTGCAGGGTACGCACCCTACCATTTGAGATGCATCTCCTGTCAAAATACATTCTTAATTTTTAAAATGTTTGGGCTACAGTAGCAGTATTCAGGGGTATTACTGGTTCTGTAAAGGAATGACCTCTGGCTATGCTCAGGAACCAGATACAGTGCTTGGGGATTTGATCCAGAGTCAGGCAGAAGTGACAACTTGCAATGCACATACTACTGCCACAATCACAATGTCTCTCAATGGGAAAAGTCTATATTGCACAGATGATATTTTTCTCCAAATAATTTAAAATTCACTGCAACTTCAATCCAAAGAGCTAGAGGATAGTTTGAAGATGATAGGTCCTTCATAAATTTATGCAAAAGCTAAAAGGTCAAAGCTAATTTTGAAAAAGAAGCATGACTCATTTAATAATATAGTAAATAGAATACAGTATTGTAATAAAGATATAAAAATTTAAATAGTAGTAAGAAAAACTTAGATGATTAGAACAATAGAATTAATAGAGAACCAAAAAAAGATATCATGTTTATATTATAAACTAGTATATCTAATGCAAGTTGGCACTAAAATTAAATAGAAATCGATATTCAATACGATGTTGAGATAATTAGCTATAGTACAGGAAAATTGAATCCATATCTCATGCTACAAGTAACAATAATTTAAGCCAAATGAAGACAAAACTAAATGGAAAAAAACTGAAACTTTTTAACTTTTAAAGGAAAAAAGAATATACATTGGGGGCCTGAGCAATAGTACAGCAGGTAGGGTGTTTGCCTTGTATCCGGTTGACCTGGGTTCAATCCCCGGTATCCCATATGGCCCCCTGCACATCACCAGGAGTAATTCCTAAGTGCAGAGACAGGAGTAACCCTGAGCATCGCTGAGTGTGACCCAAAAAGTCAAAAAAAGAAAAAGTATATTCTATACAAACATATACCATATATGTATAAAACAGTAGGGTAGGAATAAAGCTTTTTTTTTCCTTAAATTTTTATTAGTGAAACACCATGAGGTACAGTTGTAGACTTAAAAATTTTTGTGCTTGGGTTTCAGTTATACAATGATTGAATACCCATCCCTCCACCAGTGCCCATTTCCCACCACCACCCGTCCCAGTATCCCTCCCACCCTTCTTCCCCCCATCCTCCATCCCATTCTACCACTGTGGCAGGGCATTCCCTTTTGTTATCTCTCTCCTTTTGAGTGCTGTAGTTTGCGAAAGAGATATTGAGTGGCAATCTTGTTCGGACTATATTCTACTCTCATCACGCATTTCTCATCCTGAGAGGAACCTCCCAACACCCTTTATTTAGTGCTCCCTTCTCTGTGTGAGCTGCCTTTTCCCCTAGCATGTGCGGTTGTCCTTAAAACCATGGAGTAATCCGCCTTGTACTTATCTCAACTATTCTTGGGTGTTAGTCTCCTATTTTGTTACTTTGTGTTCCCCAGATGAATGCAATCTTTCTATGTCTATCCCTCTCTTTCTGACTCATTTCACTTAGCATGATACTTCCCATGTAGTACCACTTGTGTGTAAATTTCATGACTTTATCCTTTCTGACAGCTACATAGTATTCCATTGTGTAGATGTACCAAAGCTTCTTTAACCAGTCATCTGTTCTTGAGCACTCAGGTTTTTTCCAGATTCTAGCTATTATAAACAGTGCTGCAATGAACAGACAACTGCAGATGTCGCTTCGACTATACTTTTTTGCCTCTCCGGGGTATATTCCCAGGAGTGGAATTGCTGGGTCAAATGGGAGCTCAATTACTAGTTTTTTGAGAATCGTCCATACTGTTTTCCAGAAGGGCTGGACCAGTCGGTATTCCCACCAGCAGTGAAGGAGGGTCCCTTTCTCGCCACATTCGCGCCAGCACCAGTTACTTTTGTTCTTTTGGATGTGGGCCAGTCTCTGTGGTGTGCAATGATATCTCATTGTTGTTTTGATCTGCATCTCCCTGATGATTAATGATGTAGAGCATTTTCTCATGTGTCTCTTAGCCATTCGAATTTCATCTTTGGTGAAGTTTCTGTTCATTTCATCGCCCCATTTTCCGATAGGGAAATTTTCTTCTTGTGTAGTTCAACCAGTACTTTGGATATCCTTGATATCAGCCCCTTGTTGGATGTGTATTTGGCGAATATTCTTTCCCATTCTGTGGGCTGTCTTTGTATTTTGGTCACTGTTTCTTTTGAGGTGCAGAAGCTTCTTAGTTTAATATAGTCCCATTTGTCTATCTCTGTTTTCACTTGCTTAGCCAGTGGCGTGACATCTTTGAAGACACCATTAGCTTCAATATCATGGAGGGTTTTGTCGACTTTGTCTTCAATGTACCTTATGGATTCCGGTCTGATGTTGAGGTCTTTAATCCATTTTGATCTTACTTTTGTACATGGTGTTAGGCAGAGATCTGAGCCCATTTTTATTTGCATGTAGCTGTCCAGTTTTGTCAGCACCATTTGTTAAAAAGGCTTTTCTTACTCCACTTCACATTTCTTGCTCCTTTATCAAAGATTAGGTGATCGTATGTTTGGGGGGAGATGTCAGTATATTCAACTCTGTTCCATTGGTCTGCTGTTCTGCCTTTGTTTCAGTACCATGCTGTTTTAATTATTACTGCTTTGTAGTACAGTTTGAAGTTAGGGAGGTTGATTCCTCCCATTTTCTTTTTCCCAAGAATTGCTTTAGCTATACGTGGGGGGTTATTGTTCCATATAAATTTCAGGGGTGTTTGCTCCAGTTCTTTGAAGAATGTCATGGGTATCCTAATAGGGATCGTGTTGAATTTGTACAGTGCTTTGGGGAGTATTGCCATTTTGACAATGTTAATCCTCCCGATCTGGAATAAAGCTTTTTGAATAAGACAATGCACTCACAATAAACAGAAAGTGATAAATTCTATTGGTAAATGAATTGAGGCATGAAAAGTTCCAGGGAGCAAGATGCATGTTAGAAAAATAAAATAATAAGTACTGGATACTCATAACAGAAGTAGAATGGAAGGGTGGAAAGCCAGGATGGATGAAAACTAGGATTTACTTTGTTAGAATTAACATGTGTAGCTTACTTTTATTATTTCTGTTAATAAATAACAATTTTTTAAAAACACCCTGCCCACAGAGAATACAGACATATTTCAGTCTTAGAGCAGAAGTCCAAAAACCTTGGTGTTCACGCGCTCAGTCACACACCTTTATTTGAAGCTGATGCTGGACTAGAAAGATTTGCTCTCTTATGTGTGTACCCTGCTCTGTGGCTAACCCACTCTCCCACCCCATTAGCTGGAGTGTCATCCCTGAAAATAAAGTCATCAAACAATTAAAATAAGATAGTGCTTTTGTTTGTCAATTTTACAAGTTTTAAAAGATACTAACACCCAATGCTGGAAGAAAATGTGTCCCAGCATGAAAAAGAGGTTGAAAAACTGACTCAATCTTTTTATAAGAATTTGGCAATGTCTAACAAAAACCTTTTCGGAGGAAAAAATGACTACATTTAGCTTTCTAGAAATGTATCCCAAAGAAATAGTTGCTAATCTGCACAGATGATACTAAGAAAGATACTCATGACAGTCTTAATTACTGGAGTGAAATTTGCTACCTTATACCTCAGTAACAGGGATGCAAATTAGGTGAATTTTAGTTTTTATGTACATAGAGAGGAATGTTATGCACACATTCAAAGAAGTAATGGAAGCCAAAATTTGGAAAAAATCTGAGTGCCTGAGAACAGATGATTGGTTAAAGAAACTTCGGTACATCTACACAATGGAACACTATGCAGCTGTTAGAAAAGATGAAATCATGAAATTTACATACAAGTGGTTCTACATAGAAAGTATCATGCTAAGTGAAATGAGCCAGAAAGAGAGGGACAAACATAGAAAGACTGCACTCATTTGGGGAATATAAAGTAACAGAATGGGAGTCGAACACCCAAGAATAATTGAGATAAGTACCAGGAGGTCTGCTCCAGGGCTTGGATGCTGGGCATAGAGAAGCATCAGATAGAAAAGGGAACATCAAGTAAAGGATGTTTGGAGGACTAGCTTGGGATGCGAGATGCGTGCTGAAAGTAGACTATAGACCGAACACGATGGCCACTCAAAACCTCTATTGCAAACTACCACACCCTAAAGGAAAGAGTGAGCAAAAGGGAATGCCCTGCCACAGAGGACGGGTGGGGTGGGGGGGGATGGGGGTGTAGTGGTGGGAGGGCTACTAGGATCTTTGGTGGTGGAGAATGGGCACTGGTGGAGGGATGGCTACTCGATCATTGTATAACTGAAACCCAAGCACTAAAGTTTGTATGTCTACAACTGTACCTCATGGTGTTTCACCAAAAAAAAAAAAAAAAACAAAAAACAAAAAACAAAAAACAAAAACAAATAAAAAACCAAAGAAATAATGGAGGAAATTCTCGAAAACATTTGACCAAGTGGGGAAAATAAAGATTCCAAAAGATCATGTACAGCATTAGTGGGTTTTATTGTTTGTTTTTGTTCTTTCAGTGCTGGAGATCAAACAAAGCCAAGGCCTCATACATGCAGCCTTTACTCTTTAAAAAAATATATAAAGTTCAGGGCTAAAGAAATAGTACTATGTGTAAGGCGCTTGGCTTGCATGTGGCTGACCTCAGTTCCAACCCCAGTACCCACCCAAGGGTCCCCCAAGCACTAAACAGAGTCAGGAATAGACCCTGAGCACTGTGGGTATGACTCAGAGACAATAATGATAATGATGGCTTTAAATATGACTCAGGGCAAACTTCACACGTGCGCACACACACACACACACACACACACACACACACACACACACACACATCACACACAGAGAAGGAGAGAGAGGGAAAGAGGAGGGGAGAGAGAGAGGGAATGAGAGAGAGAGAGAGAGAGAGAGAGAGAGAGAGAGAGAGAGAGAGAGAGAGAGAGCCTTATCTTCTTTCTAAAATCTCAATAAAATGCATGAGTACAAGGAAGAATGAATCCTTGGCAGTGGCCGTAATGGGGGTTGGGGGCACCTTCAGGGGAGGAGATTGTAAAGATTTCAGGAAGAGAAAGCAAAGGCCAGCATGCTGCTGGTTAAACAGGCAGCCCAGAATCTGGTAGGGGGAACATGGAGCCAGGCTATCTGGCAGCTCTCCAGGGAGGCCCTGGGCAGGGGGCCAAAAGGCTTAGAGCAAAAGAAGAAGAAAAGGTGCTGAAATCCAGGAATGAATTACAAGTGGGGTAGGGGAGCCTCAGTCCCGTCTCCCCAGCTGTGTGCTGTGAACAGTTACCCAGACCCCGAGATACATCACTCAGGAGCAGCAGAAGCAAATGTACCACCGAAGTGCAAACAGACATGACCTATTCCCCGCCCTGCTTTATTTATTCTTTATTCTCAACACACCACACACACACACATACACACACACACACACACACACTCTTTCAGTTTTAAGATAAAGGGAAGGGGCCTGAGAGCTAATACTGGGGTAAGACACTTGTCTTCCACGTGGCTGAGTTAGGCTCAATCCCTGGCACCACATATGGTTCCCAGCACTAACAGGATTATTCAATTAGAAAGAAGGGAGTAAGTCCTGAGAACTGCTGGGGGTGGCCCCAAAAACCAATCCATCAAAAAAAATCAATCAATAAATTGTGTATATAGAGATCATCTTTTTGCTTTTCTATTTCCTAAGAATATTTCAGAGATGGTTAATTGTAAACACATTGGAGTTCACTGATTTATGCCAGTGCCCGCAGAAATGACACTCACTGGTGGATCTGCCGTATTTTCTGAGGGAATCAGTTCATTTAAATCAAACCAGAGTGTGTTTGCTTTTGCTCTTATTCCTCCCTGAGCCTTAAGGCTTTATATTTGTTTGGTTTTGTTGTTGTTTGGAAAACCATTCTCACGCTCTGGAGACAGCACAGAGAGGTCTGATGGTGAATATGGTCATACCTGTACAACCTTCATTGTTCCTGGATCTATAGGAGAGTTTCACCAAATCACCCAGAAAACCGGGCTGAAGAGAGAACAGGATCTTAAAACTTTTGTTGTTACAGAATGATCACCCTCTGGTGTGATGCATTAAGTAACATAATAAAGGAACAACAAATACTCAAAGGCAACAGAATCGGAGGACTGGTTTTAGGAGGGGGCTGGGGAGATAAGAGGAGGGGGATGGGTACCGGGACATGTTGGAAGGAAGGTGACACTGGGGGAGGGTGTGGTGTTGGAACGTTTTGCATGAAACCTTGCCAATATTAACACTGTAAATCACAGCACCCAAAATAAAAATAAAAAAATTTAAAAACACCCAGTGCATTATATATGTACACACACACACACACACACACACACACACACACACACCACACACTGCACACACATATCTTTTGTTTTCACAACCAGATTTTAAAATGACAGCCTGGGGAGTGGGAGGGACCGCCCTGGGGACACTGGTGGAAAAAAATTGGCACTGGTGGTGGGATTGATGCTGGAACTTTGTATGCCAGAAGCTCAACTATGAATAACTTTGTAAATCATGGTGCCTTAATAAAACATTTTTTAAAAAAACTCTTGTTGTTAAAAGGGGAGTCAAAAGGGCATTTGAGTGCCAGACCATTTTTGTAATCATCTTGTATTTCAGTTTCCTCCTTCCTTATTAGATCTACTCTAATTTCTAGTATTTCCTTCCCTTGATACAGTGGTAAATGCTTTATTTATTCCCTTCACTTTTCTGGCAGGCATAAGCTCCTTCCCTCCTTTTTATTCTGGCTTTATCTTCCCTTCATGCTTGTGCCTAATCTGAAGGTTCCCAGAAATATATTTTTCAGAGAGGAAGTGTGACTAAAATCCTATCGGTGGCACTGACTGGGGACCCCAGACGTGAGCCCACAGATGCCTTCTGAAACCACACACTTAACATTTGCTCACATTCCCCAATCTGCCTGGTCTAGAATCTTCAGTGAAATTAGGAATGATTTCAGTGAAATTGCATCCCTTTTCCTACAAGAGGATTGACCAGTTGCATTTCTTGTGGCAGGTTCTTAGCCTGGTTGGTCACACTGCGAGGATGGATTGCTTTCAAGGGGAAAGGTCCTCACCTTGAACTTGTTTTTGAGTTTGATCTGTGCTGAGTGCCAGCTCGGGGCCCCCAGTACCAGGGGATTCTGCCTTGGAAGCAAACAATCATCAAATTGTTGGTACCTAGACTCAGTGAAGCACAATGCAGGTGTTGTTCTGGGAAGGGATCCACTGGCCGGCTGCTAAATGATCTGTCATGGCTTAGCCTTAGCTGCACAATTGCCCTACTGAAGTGAAGGAAGACCAGGCAATCCAGAAATCGAGCAAGACTCCCACCAGGCCATTGGTGGGGTAGTTCACATTTTCATATATACAAGGAAAAGTTGAGGGAAGAGAAAAAATAGCTCTGTTCTGCAGATCAAACCTAAGTCTCAAACACGCCATGCATGTGAATTCTTGATTTCTAATAGATGGAAGACTTAAAAATGAAGATAATTTGGGACTGGAGAGATAACTACAGCAGGTAGGACACTTGCCTTGTGTGCAGTCGACTGGGTTCCATTCCTGGCACCACATTTGGTTCCCTGAGCACCACTAGGAGTGATTCCTGAGTGCAGAACCAGGAGCATCAGAACCTCTGAGCATTTCCAGGTGTGGTCCAAAAACGAAAATAAAAAAAAAAACCATAAAAGAGCTGATTTCTATGATTTAACATGAACTACAAAACAGATAGTTTCAACAAGACATTTATTTTCTCACAATTCTGAAGCCCAGAGGGAGAGATCAAGAGATTAGGAGTGTTGGATTCTTCTGGGATTGTTGTTTTTTGGTGTAGATGTCCATTTTCTTGTGCTCTTCCCTGGGTTCAGTTCCTGCCCAAATCCCTCCCCTCACAAACACATCAATCATATAACTACACTGCCTTTCCAAGCATTCACATTCAGACACTGCAGGGCTAGGATTTAATATATGCATCATGAAGGAGGGGCACACAATCACAACCTAAAATATAGCATAGAGTTTTCATATTCATCACATTTCTCTGCTTCCACAACACATTTTCTGTAGATATACTTTAGCTCTTCTTTCTTTTCTTTTCTTTTCCCCCCATCTTTCCATCTATGTTGCTTGTATTTCTGTAATGTGCCTCCTGCTGTGCTTGGTGATGAGTATCCCAGGAAGGCTCCTGTGACATCATTAATCCTTTAAGTGTCCATATAAGGAAAGAGGGAGCAGCCTAGGAAGGACTAGGATGGAGGCATGGCAAACATTTGACAAGAGTTCAGAACACCAACTGAGGCCAGCACGGGGGCAAGCAAGTCAGAACAGAAGAGAAAATTAAGATCAGAAAGCTGGGATGTAGCCCAGCAGTAGAGCACTTGCCTGGCATGAATGAGATCCTGGGGTGCATCCTCAGCACTCAGCACTAGGCACACCCAAAAGGCAAAAATAATAAAGGATGTTGGGAGGATCCTCCCAGGATGGGAGAAGCATGCTGAAAGTAGACTATAGACCAAACATGATTGCCACTCATTGCCTCTCTTGCAAACCACAACACCCAAAGAGAGAGAGAGAGAGAGAGAGAGAGAGAGAGAGAGAGAGAGAGAGAGAGAGAGAGAACAAAAGGGAATGCCCTGCCAACAGAGGCAGGGTGAGATGGGGGGGATGGGGGGTGGGAGGGATACTGGGACCCGTGGTGGTGGGAAATGGGCACTGATGGAGGGATGGGTATTCGATCATTGTATAACTGAAACCCAAGCACAAAAATTTGTAACTCTATAACTGTACCTCATGGTGTTTCACTAAAAAAATAATGTAGTCTTTAAAATGATGGGTCTCACTTCATCAAGAAGATAAATTGAGACAGCATCCTAGAAAAGAGGCTCAAAGACTCCAAAGGACAGGAGAGAGAAAGGTCTGAGGCAGCCTTTAGTGGTGAGTGAAGGGCTGACATTGCCGGGTGCACAGGAATGAGGCTGTGAGGTGGGAGGCAGGCTAAGAAAATAGAAGCTTAGCTAGAACTGATCAATTGATATTTAAAAGCATTAATCAATCAATGAATACATTGAAATCTAGATTTCTAAGTGCTTTCTATGTATGAAGCACTGCTCTTTTGTGTCATAATAGTTCCATTGTATGGAGTTTTTCTGTGCTTGAAGGGGGCACAACTTACTTGGCTTTTTTTGTTTGTTTTGTTTTGTTTTGAAGCCACACCCAGAAGTGCTCAGGGCTCACGCCTGGTGCTTGGGGGACTCTGTGGGGTGCTGGAGATAGAATCAGGGTCAGATTGAGGCAACCCAAGTGCCCTACCCACTGATCTATCTCTCCAGCCCCAGGAGGCCAAACTGTGATCCCTGTCACTGCATGGTTCCCCTGAATACCACTGCTGTGGCCCCTAAACAAATATAAACAAATGAACCAGACTCTGACATCATCAGTGACTTTTTAAAAAATGTCTATTTAAAGAAAAGTGGAGCAATAGCACAGCAGGTAAGGCATTTGCTTTGCATGTGGCCGACCCAGGTTCGATTCCTCCGTCCCTCTCGGAGAGCCTGGCAGGCTACGGAGAGTATCCCGCCCGCATGGCAGAGCTCCCCGTTACGTATTCAATATGCCAAAAACAGTAACAACAAGTCTCACAATAGAGACGTTACTGGTGCCCACTCGAGGAAATTGATGAGCAACGGGAGGCAGTGCAGCCCTACAGTGCTATGATTTTGGGCTGGAGCCATAGCACAGGGGGTAGGGGTTTGCCTTGCATGTGGCTGACCGGGTTTGATTCCTCCACCCCTCTCAGAGAGCCTGGCAAGCTACGGAGAGTATCCCGCCCGCACAGCAAAACCTGGCAAGCTACCCGTGGTGTATTCAATATGTCAAAAACAGTAACAAGAAGTTTCACAATGGAGATGTTACTCGTTCCCACTCAAGCAAATCTATGAACAACAGGAGGACAGTACTACAGTTGCAAGACTGAAAGATTTACACCTGTCTTAAGAGTTTTAAAACCAAGTCATGAAATTTGCATATAAGTGGATAAACATGGAGAGTATCATGCTAAGTGAAATGAGTCAGAAAGAGAAGGGCAGACATAAAAGGGCTGCACTCATTTGTGGAATATAAAGTAACATAATAGACTAACACGTAAGGATAGTTAAAATAAGGGTCAGGAGGACTGGCCCATGACTTGATAGCTGATCTCATGCGCTGGAGGAAAAGGTGGCTGGGATGGAGAGAGGAGCTCTAAATAAATGATGGTTGGAGGGATTGCTCGGGATAGTAGATGCATATTGAAAGTAGACTATGGACCAGACATGATGACTGCTTGATACCTGTATTGAAAACCATAATACCAAATAGGACAGAGAGAGTAAGCGGGATTATGCCTGCCACAGAGGCAGGAGGTGGGAAGGGGTGGGGGTGATGGGGAGAGATACTGGGAACATTGGTGGCGGAGAATGGACACTGGTGGAGGGATGGGGTACTTAAACATTGTTTGACTGAAGCACAATCATGAAAGTCTGTAAATATGTCTCATGATGATTCATTAAAACAAAAAAATATAAAATAATTGAAAAAATAAGAGTTTTCAAACCAAAACTTATGTAAGAACTCAGAATGTAATCACTTCTTCATTTTGTAGACTAGAGGAATCAAGATCCCGTTAAATAATCTGAAGTGAAAACAGTGGATCCCCTCTGTCCAACATCAAGCTCTTCCCTACAGGTTTCATTCAATCTTTCTATTACAAAAGAGCAAAACAAAGCTCTCCACTCAAGGTGGCTCTTATTAGAATGTTCTTAGCATTTACATGAAAGTCTGACATTCTCAGACCCTTATAATTTGTCTCTCACGGTTTCTTTTCTTTTTGAGGGAAGGAGGCCTCCCAAGCAGTGCTCAGGGTCTGTGGCCTCTGGGTCTGTGGCCAACTAGGTTGACTATTGAATACAAGGATTAAATTCTTGAACTGCTGAGTCCAAGGACCGAATGCTACTTTCAATGCTGGATACCATCTGGGTCATGCCAAGAAATGTGGATCACAATTTCCAGGGTGTGGTGCCTGGAACATATGGGGGCAAGGCATGTACCCCTACACCTAAACTCTCTTTCTGACACTCTAACAATTTTTTTGAGGGGAATGAGAGGTACACCCGGCGATGGTCAGGGATGATTTCTGACTACGCAATCAGGAATTACTTCTGGTTGTACTCAGGGGACCATATGGGATGCCAGGAATTGAACCCGGGTCAGCCACATGCAAGGGAAGTGTCCTACCTCTTGTACTATCACTTCGGTCCTCTTTAACAGTTTCTTATAAGAAAATTATTTTTTAAAACCATTAAAAGCACAATACTGTGTCTTCCTATCATGAACAGTGATAGAAAATAGAACGCTGAAAATTATACCAGTGAACATGCGTTCTATGGTGCCAAATACCCTTATGCATAATCAAAGCATTTGATTCTTAGATGAGCCTTTTATCTCTATTATCTCTGAAGATGTGAAAACAAAGAATCCAAAGTCACAACTAGCAAGTGGTAGGTGGGAATTTGAGATTAAAATCTGACTCCACATGAAATTTGCTTCTAAGTGGATGGTCATGGAGAGTATCCTGCTAAGTGAAATGAGTCAGACAGAGAGGGACAGACATAGAATGACTACACTCATTTGTGGCATATAAAATATCATGATATGAGACTAACACCCAAGGTCGATAGAGACAAGGGCCAGGGAGATTGCTCCATATTTGGAAGCCTGCCTTATGAACTGGGGGAGAAGTCAGCTGGGATAGAGAAGGGATCACTAAGTCATTGATGGCTAGAGGGATCACTTAGGATGGAAAATGTGTGCTGAAAGTGGATAAAGGACCAAACATAATGGCTTCTCATTATCTGTATTGCAAACCATAATGCACATAAGTAGAGAGAGAGTAAGAGAGAAACTCTCTGCCACAGATGTAGGGGTGGGGTGGGGGGGGTGGGATAATGGGGACATTGGTAGTGGAAAATGTGCACTGGTTGAGGGATGGGTGTTTGATCATTGTATGACTGAAACTCAAACATGAAAGTTTTCCAACTATAGCTCACAGTGATTCCATAAAAAAAAATTAAAAATTTTAAAAAAATTTAAATAAACAAAAATTTTTTGACTCCAGTATCTGAGGTCTCTGTCACTGGGTTGCTCTTGACAAAGAAGGCTTTTCGTTTTGTGTGGCTTTTGTGGGGGGAGGTCACACAAGCAGTGCTCAGGACTTACTCCTGTCTCTGCACTCAGGGATCACTCCTGGCGGGGCTCGGAGGACCATATGGGATGCAGGGGATGGGAAGCCAGGCCGGCAACTCGTAAGGCATGCACCCGACCTGCTTTACTATTGCTCTAGTCCCACTGTCAAGAAGGTTTTAATCACAAATGACACCTTACCTGAGCCCTGAATTAGTGATAAGACTGGGTCCCTCACACAGTCATTTTTTTCCTCTTTTTGTGAGGGTCTCAACTGGTGACGTTAACGGAGAAGGGATTGAGGGTGCCTGAGATAGACTGAGGACTCCCGCATGCAAAACACAGTCAGTTTTGACCATCTTCCTGCCCCCAACCCCCACTCCCACTTCATACTAAACCTTTTTGACTGCTAAATCAAAAGGCAGTGAAGAGCCAGACTCCTGGGGCAGGGCCTGCCTTCTGACTCAACACAGGGCTGTGTAGCTGTGAAGGGCCAATGCAATGGATATTGTGTCTGTGTGCATGTGTGTGTGTGCATGTGTGTGCGCATGTGTGAGTGCCTGTGTGTGCGCCTGTGTGTGCATGCTTGTATGTGTGCGTGTGTGCATGTGTGTGTGCCTGCGTGTGTATGTGCACGTGTGTGCATGCGTGCATGTGTATGTGTGTGTGTGTGCGTCTGTGTGCATATGTGTGTGTGTGTGTATGTGTGTTGGGGGGAAGTCTGGGGTATGGGCTGGAGGGGTGGGGAGGAGGGTGAGTGGAAGTAGCAGCTAAGGTCCCTGTGTACTGGAGATCTAACTCTAAAGGACTTTTCAGATTAAAAAAGAATATAGGGGGGCCCGGAGCGATAATTCAGCAGGTAGGGCATTTGCCTTGCGTGTGGCCCACCCGGGTTCAATCCCCTGTATCCCATATGGTCCCCCAAGCACTGCCAGGAGTAATTACCTAGTGCAAAGCCAGTAGTAACCACTGAGCATCGCTGGGTGTGACCCAAAAAAGCAAAAAAAAAAAAATGAATATAGGTCGAAAAAGAGAATGAACCAGTGTTTTTTTTCTCCCTGTGTCCATCTCTAAAGGATAAATTATAGTGAAGAACAATAACTGCATCCATCGACTGAGCATAAACTGAGTTAAGCGTGTTATTGTTTCAGTGAATTTTCCCAACTCCACAATCTGAGGTGGTGGGGACTCAGAACAGGGAGTGGAGGGTCGGAGGGATGGGACACGTCCAACTTTAAATGTCCTTTTCCTCTTCTTTCTTCTCCCTCTCTTCCCCCACCTCTCCCTTTTGCCATCCACACTCCCCTACTTCCTCCCTCTCCCCATTTGCCCTCATCTGTTCTTATATATTGAAATACAAAGGACACACACAAAGAATGGCACTTCCATTCACTGTTAGCTTTGGCATAAAAGACCATTGTGGTATACACTTCCATTTAAATCTTTCTCTCTTGAGACGTACAATCAAGTATTTATAATGAAATGGTAATATAGCTGCCTTATAATAAAATTGTTAGTGAAAGTATTCATTAGGACAAAAGCAAACAAAAGGGGACTCCCCCTCTGTAATGTACATCTCTGCCCCCAGATCTGGTTGTAGACCTTTTAAGCAGCTGAGGGGCCCAGTTCTTTGTATCCACATTTATTGCCTCATGGAAATGCCATTAAAGTCTTAGCGAAAGTTCCCATCAAAGCAATGGCTTCAGGGGGTAAAGTTTCTTTGGGGGTGTCAGATTTTATCAGCAGAACTCTCTGTGGCTGAGATGCAACTGAAATGGGAAAAGTGATGAGCTCACCAGGTCACATGGAATTCGGACTTCAACAGCTAATTTCAATATAAATTCAGCTTACCAAGGGTGATTTGCATGAAACCCTCCAGTAAAGGACATGCAGTGCATAAAGCCTGTTGCCAGGAGACCAATGTGGTGTGTGCTGGGAGGGTGGGGTGCTGGGATGAAAGAGTTGCCTCCTCCCTCCCACATGCTACAGCCTCTGGGGGCTTCTGGGGTGGTTGGGGGGGGTCTGGGGAGTGTTGGAGGGTCTGAGGGGGTCTGAGGGATCTGGAGAGAGTCTAGGGGTGTAGAGGGTCTACAGGATCTAGGTAGGTCTGGGAGTCTGGGGAGGTCTAGAGGGATCAGGGAGGACCTGGGGGGCATGTGGAGGGTGCGAGGATGTCACAGCTTCTGCAATTGTGATGAAGCTTGTGTTCAATGATGTTGCCAACACAGTATAAAATTCATTACCCCCAAAAGTGTGCTTTAATTTTTTAAAAAATATCCTAAGGTTTCAGCAGATGGTTTAGATGTGAATGGATGTGGTTGAAGCCTCATGAGCTGGAGGGGGGGGGGGTGGGGAGAGAAGGCAGCTGAAACAGAAGGAATCACTAAGTCAGTGATGGTTGGAGGAATCCTTAGGGATGGGAGATGTGTGCTGAAAGTAGATAAAGGACCAAATGTGATAGCCTCTCAGTATCTGTATTGTAAACCATAATGCCCAAAAGTAGAGAGAGAGTTTGAGGAAAATTGTCTTCATAGAAGCGGGGGGGGGGGGGGTTGCAAAAGGGGGTGGGGATACTGGGGACACTAGTGGTGGAAAATGTGCACTGGTGGAGGGATGGGTGTTTCGATCATTGTATAACTGAAACTTAAACATGAAAGCTTTGTAACTGTATCTCACGGTGAGTCAATTTTTAAAAAAGTGCATGAATGTTCTTTTGGAGAAATCAGGCTTTTGGTTTTATCTATTAGCATCATCAGCTTTAGCCTATGGGACCCAGTCAGACCCTGAAGTGAAGATCTTGTTGGAGCAAGTGGACAGTCTGTGGTCAGGGGATGGCGGGCAGCTGTGGCAGAGAATATCAGTGGCAGGGCAGTGGACTCATTAATGCTGCTTTGTTTCCAGGAAGGTGACGAGCTGGGTGTTGTTTTTAATATGGCAGGAGGGCCTCAGGCCACTGAGGTCAGGCAGGCTACAGGAACAGACTCGGTCAACAGTGAAAAGTGCTAAAATTAACTGGCTCAGAGCAGCTCCCACTCAGCTAACGACAATAGGAGGAGCCAGTGGAACAGGCCTCTTGGCTGGTCTCCCAGAATAGAAGCAAGAGCCCTGCTCCAACCAGAACAACTGCAGAGGGATGGCTCCGGCCCAGGGAATCCCCTCTCTCCTCTCTGCCTCACACAGCATCTCACACCAGGAGCCGCCTCTCTCCCTGGGAATGCTGGAAACACTAGTCTGCTGGGGACCTGGGGGAGAAGTCAGCTCAGGGGGCTTGAGACAGGCAAGTCTCGGTGTCCTGAGCAAGTCCCGTGTGGGAGAGAGAAATGCAGGCCCAGCCTCACTCCCGCCACACTCTGTGTGGTTCCTCACCCCTGGACATACAGGCAGACCCAAGATGGGACCAACGGACCCTCCAGGAAGTGCTTTCCCTTCTCAGCACACCTCCCGACTCCCCATTTTGCAGAGACAGGGGAAAGTTGCATGAAGAGGCGACGAGAAAGGCAACTAAATGATTTTCATCACGGGAAACTGACTTTGTTGGTATGGTATATTTATATGCATTAATGCACAGATATGTGCGCACAGATATAAACATGCATATCTATTTCTCCTTATATGAATGCATTTTAATTGTCATGGAATGGTATTTTATTTTATTTATTTTTAAATTTTTTTATTGAATCACCGTGAGATATAGTTACAAAGCTTTCATATTTGAGTTCCGGTCATACAATGATCGAACACCCATCCTTCCACCAGTGCACATTTTCCATGACCAATGTCCCACCCCTCCCCCTCCTCTAAGGCAGACAATTTTCCCTATACGCCCTCTCTACTTTTGGGCATTATAGTTTGCAATACAGATATACGTATGAATATTTTTATAGAGAAGCATGCCCAACAGTTCTTGGGGGCTACTCCTGGCTTGGTGCTCAGGGGTTGCTCACAGTGGTATTCAAGGGAGCAGGCAGTGCCAGGAATCAAATACGGGGCCTCACATATGCAAGGTAAATGCCCTGGCACTGAGCCACATCACTTGATCCTCTTCTATTTCATTTCATACACACACACACACACACACACATACACACACACACATGCAAAAACCTATAATACATTTATATAGGAATATGATTATAATTACATCTAAAAGGCATTCTTATGTGTTTATAATCATATATATTCATACATATATAACCTATTGGTTTAAATACAGAAATACAGCTGGGACCTGGGAGTATGTTTTGTACCATGTGTGAGTAAACAGTAGCAATATTGATATTTTCTTTTTTTCAGTGAAGCAAGATAGTTTGTATTGAATGAAACTTGCTTAGAAAGATATGAGAAGAGAGAAAAAGGGAAAATATTTTCAAGAGAGAACACAGGCTTCTCTAGATCAAAATACGCAAGTAAAGATATAGAGAAGTACATGAGATAATGTGTTCAAGGAAGACCATGAACTTGAAAATTACCGATATTTTCAAGTAATAAGTGTTAAAAGTAGGCACATAAAGAGAATACAGAAAGACACAAAGTGATGGTAATACGATTTAACACCTGAAGTTTATGAGAGTTAAGAATAATTCTGTAATTATTCATTTCTTATTTTGACATAAAGAATCTCCTTCCTCTCTCCCTCCTTTCTCTCTCCTTCCTTCTTTCCTTAAAGAAAATATATTTCTAGACTGTGCTGAATAATTTATTTTATTTTTGAAATGGGCTTGGTAGAGCAAATTAGTTTGGGAGCCACTGACCTAAATGTAAGACCCCAAACTGTAAACTTTTCAGAAAAAACATAGGTGGGGAAATCTTTGTGATGCTAGGTTTGGCAGTTATTTTTTGCATATGACCTTCAAGCCAATGATAAACAGGATTATATGAAACTTGAAAACTTCAGTGCATGGGGCCAGAGCTATAGAACAGGTAACAAACTTGCCTTGTGTGCGGCCAACCCAGGTTCGATCCCTGGCACCTGAGATGGTTTTATGAGCCTCACCTGGAGTGGTCCCTGAGCACAGAGCCAGGAGTAATCCCTAAGCACTGCTTGGTGTAGCCCCCAGACCAAAAATCCTTTTAAGCAGCCATGCCACCATAGGCCCCTGGCAGTGGAACCGGAGTCTCAGGCTGCAGGCGTAGCTCAATAGTGGAGCACAAGCCTTGCATATATGAGGCGCTGGAAAACGTATCCCTGACAAAAAAAAAGTAGCAAAACAAACCTGTCTCATTTGCCAGGAAAGCGAGGCTACAGACATCCACAGTCACATCAGGCCAGTTTAGCAGAAACCAAGGGAGCCGCAGCTCACTCAGCTGTTGCACTTCTTCACAAAGGGCCTAAACAAGAACCCCGAAAGCATTGGCTCTAACTAATCTATGGCTCTCACCAACTCTGAGACCAGCCTGTGCTCTGCTCCACTGCAGCATGCAGCCTGAGGCTCTAACTCCAGGTTAGTGACAGCGTGGCAGCACCACCATCTAGGGAGCAGAGCCCAAGGCTCCACACAATAGGTCCCATGTAGGCAGGAGCAAGGCTGACAAACAGCCCTGTGGTTTCAGAGTCCAACCGGTTGCCCAGTCTTCCCAGAGAGCACAGACTAAGCCCTGCCTGACCAGGCTGCACCTCACTACAGAACACAGCCAGTAGCCCTGTGAGATCAGCATGCCCCCACTCAGCAGCACTGGACACGGCCTCACGAGCAGGAGCACTGGAACACAGAGCCAACCTGACACTCAGATGTGGAGCTCACTGAGTGACAACTTCAGAGCAGAAGGAGTCATTTCAACCAATGACATGCCCAAGTTCACCCTCCGCAAGTGTGATTTATTTACCCATCTTAGCCCAACTAAACCAACTGGTGAAGGTCGCTCTCTGCTTCAATGAATGTGTGAAATCTGGAAGCTGTCATTGCTTACCCAAGTGTGCAGATTCCAGCTCAGGAAACCAAATATGAAGTATCAGGAAAACATGACACCAACACAGTAGCAAAATTACAATGACGTCCGAGAAGGAAATGACTTCAGTGAAGGAAATGGTGAGTTGTGAGCAATCTGACAAAGAACTAAGGATAATCATCCTAAAGAAGTTCAGCAAACTATACGAACACATTGATAGCTATATGAAATTGGATCAACAAAACACAAATAAAAAGTTCAACAAAGAAATAGAAACCAGGGTTAGGGATGTGGCTCAGTCTGTGTGTCTGAGGCCCTGGGCTTCATGCCCGTAGCAAAACAAAAATAAAATAAGCATAACACAAACCATAAATCAAGAGCAGAATACCGTGACTGAATTGAAGAATTCAATAAACAGCTTCTGTAGCAAACCTGATCAAGTAGAACGAAGAATCAATAAACTCAAAGATAGATTATTTAAAATAATCCTGTTAGGACCCAGAGAGAGTGCAGCATCTTACCTTGCATGTGGCTGACCTAGATTCTATTCCGGGCAACCCATACGGTCCCCTGAACCCAACAGGAGTGATTCCTAAGCACAGAACCAGGAGTAAGCCCTGAGTACAGCCAGATATGGCCCACAAACAAAAATAAAATAAAATAAAATTATTATCCAGTCAGAGATGTGCATGTGCACACATGCAGGCACGTGCATATGCACACACACACACACACACACACACACACACACACACACACATTTGTATGCAGAAAGCCTACAGGATTTGAGGACATCAACCAAAGAAATAGTATCTGCATTCTGGAAACCTCAGAAAGAGAAGAGAAAGTGGGCCAAAAGTCTACTTAACACAATAATGGTTGCTATGGAGTATGGTGCCTCCAGCAGGTCAATCTGTACCTGTGAGGCGAGTGTATCAGCAGTCTGATGGTGCCTGCAGACTTCTAGATACCCCAAAATTGCTGCTGTGCCTTTGGCCAGACCCCAACAACTTGGGGTGAAGTTTACTAAAAAAGTAAATGGCCAAAAGTTAGATATGTGGGAGACACACCCACAAACCACCTCCAGCTCAGCTATATAATTGGAGGCAAGGCCTCTCTGGTTCCTTATCAAACTGCTTAATGGCCATCCTCCCAGAGACTCAGAAACAAATCCCGGAACCCAGTGGCTTTTGGCAGAAAAGTGTCTGGTCCCCGCAGTAGGTTACTGGCGCTGGGTCACTCCAGGGTGGAAAGGATGCTGTCCCTCTTCCTGCTCGCTCTTGGCGGCTCGATGGCCACCATCCTCCAGAGGCCATTGGACAGACAGGTTTGGGCAGTGACAAGACACATGGGGCCTCATGGGATGGGGACAAAACCGGTCCTTTCCTCCCTGCCCCAATGAGACCCTAGGTCACCGCCCACGAACGGCCTCTCTGGCTCCTGATCAAGCTGCTTAACAGCCATGATCCCAGAAACTCAGGAACACATCTCGGAACCCAACAGGTTTTGGCAGAAATCCTTCCAGATTTAATTGTTAAAATTTCAGAATTCCAAAATTGCGCAGCCACTACTGTGGCCGCATAACATCATAAGTTACTCATAACTAGCAATAGAAAACAAATTGTCTACGGTTGCCTTTTCAGCAGATCTGAGTCACAGTCACGATCACAACCATCCTGTTGTTCGTCAATTGCCTCGAGCAGGCCCCAGTAATGTCTGCTTCGTCCTAGCCCTGAGATTTTTTAAAAAGTGCCATATTAAAAGCTCTTCCAGAGTTAGAAGAATGAGACCCATCATTGTTACTGGTATTTGGCATATTGGGTACACCACGGGGAGTTTGCCAGACTCTGTCGTGCAGGCAGGTTACATTTGGTAGCCTGCCGTTTTGTCCAAAGTAAGAATGAGATCTGAGTGTTGGGGTAAAATCCCAAATAATAATGGTGGGTCTGGTGTTGAAATATTGAGTGTAATCAAAGTAGAGAGAGATTAATGTGGAAATCACCTGCCCCACAGGTAGGGGGAGGGTGTGGGATGGGGTGGGGGTATGCTCGGGGTTTTGATGGTGGAAAATGGGCACTGGTGAAGGGACAGGTGTTTCATCATTGTATGACCGAGACTTAAACCAGAAAGCTTTGTAACTGCTCTCACAGTGATTCAATAAATAAATTTATAAAAAGAAAAAAAAGTAAGGTGGAGTTCATGCCCAATTCAATCAGCCTAATCAATGGTTGAATAAATAGCAATACTCCTACTTTAAAATTAAATTAAAAAAAAGCAATAATGGTTGCTAATTTTCCAAACTTGGCAATGGACAGATTCAGAAAGCCCACAGAACCCAAAATAGATCTACCTGAGAAGGATTGCAGTGAGACATATCACAACTGAATTGTCAAAAATCAAAGACTAAGGGGCCAGAAGGGCTGAAGAGATAGTATAGCAAGCATGAGTGGCACTGCCTTGCACATGGTTGACCCAGGTTCAATTCCTAACACTGCACTGTCACCTGAGTTCTATCAGGAATGATCCATGAACACAGAGCCAGGAATTTTGCCTGAGCATTAATAGTTGTGGCTCGAAAACAGTTAAGATGAAGGGAGGTTCTAAAAAGCAGCAAGAAAGAAGTCACTTGTTACATTTAAAAATACCTATATGAAATTATGATTTCTCAATGAAAACTCTGCAGAAAGAAAAAAATTGACATGATATGTTTAAAGAAAAGAAAGCCTTTCAATCAAATTTACTATACTTATAAAAACTGTCCCTAAGAAATAAACAAAAGACAGATTTCCTCCTCCCCCCAAAAAGGAGTTCAGCTTTTTTAGATTTGCCTTAAAAAATGTTAAAATGCACTCTACAAGCTGAAATAAAACAATGCTAGTTAACAATTAAAACACATGAATGGAACTTGGCAAAATTCAACATACTGTCTTGATAAAATCTCTTTAAGAACTGGAAGAGAGCTGGGGAGACAGTTCAAAGGGCCAGAGCACATACTTTGCATATAGAAGTCCCAAGTTCTATCCTCAGAGCTTCATGGGTCCCCAAGAACGACCAGGGGTGACCCAAATCCCAAACCCAAGTATTTAGAAAGGAAGATACCCTAGGGTTGAAAAAAAAGACAGTATATGACAATCCCATAGTGATTAAACCCAATGGTGAGTAGCCAAAAGTTCTCCTATAAATTCAGGAGCAACACAGAGGGCTGGGGAGAGGCATGACACGTTAAGGCTCTTAACTTTTCAAAAAAATTTTTTCTTGTATAAAGTAGTCCACAATATGTGATTATATTTCATATTCAAACACCAAGCCCATGACCATTACAAGTTCCCACCACCATATTTCGGGTGTTTCCATCCTAAACCCCAATCCCTGCCCCAAAGCAGAACCAAAATAATATAATATTTGCCTCCAAGGTTGGTTGCCTCCTACTTTGAATCCCATCAAATGTGGTGTAGTACTCTTGGAGTATAGGTAGAGTGTGTCCTATGAAGTGTTGCTTGGCTGCAAATGTGGCCTCATGGTCCAGAGAAAAAGTTCCCTCATGGGTGAGGCTCGGCACTAGTGGCCGTGAGGGGCGGTGATTGAGTTCTGGAGGTTTATGGTTTCTAGGGCTGGGTCCCTTGGGGAATGGAGGGATCTCACCCTCCCCACTCTGGGACACCCCAAGTGAAACAGCCTGGAGAGGGGTCTGACAGCATGTTTTTGGTGAGTATCATGTTGCTCCCTTCCGGGAGAGAAGGATATGTGATCTGGATGGTGGCAGATGACAAGATTATCTGACGCCAGTCAGGGTGGCTTATGGGCCTGACTGTGGAGTTTCCAGAGATAGGCGCAGGGGGGTAGAAGCCTGGGGGATATGGGCAGAGGATCTCCATTCCTAGTCCTGTTGAACCCAGAGTTCTCAGTCACAAAGTCCCACATATCTCAAGGCTCTTATCTTGCATGCACCAGACTTGGTTTGATCTTGGCACTGAGTAAGGTTTCCCCAAGCAATACTGAGAGAAAACCCCAGCACAGAAACAAGAGCAGCCCCTGGGTACCACTGGATGTAGCCCGAAGACTCCCAAAGAGATCAAATCAACATGGGAAACAACCTCAATATGCATCTTTCTACACAGAAGAAAACAAATGGTCAACAAGTACTTGAAAAGATGCTAAAAATCATTAATCATCTGGAAAAACTCAAATAAAAACCAAAATGAGATATCCCTTCCCTGATATCTGAAAATATGATATACATAACAAGTACCAGAAAGTTGTAGAAAAACTTGTATTCATATGCACCCTTGGTAAGAACATAAAATGATGCAGCCACCATAGGGATCTTCAAAAAATTACCAGTAGAATTTCCCTATTATCTAGCATTTTTGCTTCTGATGCTAAAAAGTTTTTTTTTTAAAAAAAAAATAAGATTTCACAGAGATATGGTCCTTCCTACACACACTGCTCAATCATTCATAGTAACCAAGAGGAACAAGCAAGTTAAATCAGATGTTCATTAACAAGGGAATTCATTAATAGCATGAGGAATATATGTTCAATGGAGCATTATTTGTTATACACTCGGAATAATGAAAGTAAGAAAATAAGAAGAAATCTTGTTAGTTGCTATGACACAGACACCTTGAGAACAACATACTAAGTGAAATGAAACAGCCACACATTATGGTGTGATTCCAGATCTGTGATATATTCGAATAAGTAGACATATAGAAACAGAAAATGAAACCTGGTAACCAGGTACTGAACAAGGAAGGGGTGTGGGAACTTGCTTCATTAGTGCAGACTTTCAGTTTCACAAGATAAAAACGTTAGATATTGATGAAGAACAAATGGCCAAATAATTAGCTTGTTTATTGTTTTTGGGGGGCCACATCCTGTGGTGCTCAGGGCTTACTCATGGAGGGGCTCGCTCGACAAACAAGGCAAGACAAGCTCCTTCTCCACCGTAATATCTCTCCAGCCCTGGTTTATATTATTAAATTGTATAATTAAAAAATGTTAAGATGAAAATTTTATTTTTCTATGACAACGAAATAATTAAGTAAATATATAGCATCAAACAGGGCATAGGGTACTAAAACCTTCTAAGTTTATTCACAAATAAACAAAGTATGAGAATAAAACATGCAGTTTAAAAAAAAATCAAGACTATCAGTGTTCACAATGCTATCAAATGCAAACAAATGACTTATCCAGATGTTGAGAATGGTCACGGCACATCCATATCAGGAAATTGTCAGTGTAAGGAAAACATAGCTAATCTTCTCCTCCACTGTCTGCCATTCTCAGGCACTTGGTACAAATGAGGAGGTCTTACCCCATAGCAACCAATTCTCCGGGACCCAACGCACACAAGTTTAACCAGTTCTGACACTGTCTGGAATTGGTGCTGACCCTTTGCCCAAGGACTCAGTCACTCCCTCCCCTTTGCTGTTTCAGATGCTGAGAGCAAATCCCAGTGGTTTCCTGTGCTGCTGCTCATTTATGATTTAGAGTGTCTCACACCCTCTCAGGGTGAAGGATTTGCGAGATTAGGTCTCAGAACCTAGGGAAACCACTAACTTCCTAGACTGCCAACTAGTTAAAAGAACTGAGAGTGAGAAGTAACCCAGAATACTGGTGCATGGAGGCGACACTGGTAAGATTGGTGTTGGAACAATGTATGCCTGAAACAACTATTATGAATAACTTTGTAAAGCATGGTATCTTAATAAAAATAAAACTGAAGTAAAGAAGCACTGAGAAACATCAGATGGGAGCAGCGCATGGGGCTCCCTCTGGATCTTGCTATCCCTGGAGTGCTCATCTCCAGGTCCTGAGCCCATGGGACATTCTCCAAACCATGCTTTTGAGATTTTTATAAAGGCTACTGTGGGTAGAATTGATTAAATTAAGGATCATGGGTGACTCATTTGATGAACTCCAGTCTCTGGAGGAGACTTGAGCTGTGGGCTGAAATGTCCAAACCTTTAGGCATTTGACTGTGGTCACTGATTCCATATACGCAGGTGCCCCCAGCCACCAGTCAATTCATTAGCATGCAAAATGTCACTGAGCACTTTGTGCTATCAGAACACTCACTCTGAGATCTCAAGGCTATTATGAGTCACATCGGAGTAAGCAGAAACCAAATATACATTTCTCGGGAGGGCAGAGTATGGCAACTATAACAACACTTAAAAATTTTAAAATTTAAATAAAGCACAGTGATTCACAAAGTTATTGGTAGTTGAGTTTTAGGCATACAATAGTTCGACACTAATCTCACCACCAGTGTCAACTTCACTCCGCCGGTGTTTCCATGCTCCCTCCTGCAATCCTCACCCCCACAACACACACACCTACCACCTTGACAGGCAACATTTCAGAGTTCTGTGGTTGTACTTTAGATCTCATGATTTCAGTGTTGTTAAGTCTGTGCTTTGGATATATAGCTATACCACACTCCAACATTACTGGTATACCCAACGATCCTGACCTCTGCTCCCCATTATATCCCTTTCTCTTCTTCTTCCTCCCCCCACCCTTGATTTCTTTCCTTCTCTGTCCTCCTCTCTATACTCTGGGTCAAGGCTAATGTAGGCATCCCCCTTTACCACATTATATAATATAAAATAATTCATCCAGTTATTCTAATACCATGGATAAGTGAGATCATCCTGTGTTTATCCTTCTTCTGACTTACTTCACTCAACATGATATCTTCCAGTTTCAACCAGGTTGCAGAAAATTTAAGAGCGTTTCTGAAAATTATATTTCTGTGTGTACGTGAGTATGAGAGAAACGAGAGGTGGAAAAAGAAAGACCTAGAAGAGAAGAGGCAAGGAGGAAAGAGTGGAGGGAAGCCAGGGCTGGCAGCGCTGATTGGAATAGTGTTGGGTATGAAGTGTGGGTGTGCATTTTCTTTGTGTTCTCAAGATGTGGTAGTAGGCATGTAACTTGACAATCAGCAAGAAAAATAAGGCTGTTAGAATAGAAAATAACAGCAGGTTAACTCTTAAAGGAAAGGAAGAAGGTGCTGGGGTGGGGAGACAGTGTGATCAGAGGCGACTCTCCGAAGGTGGGAATAAGGGGAAGGGGCTGAGGGGTCTCAGAGGGGAGGGGAGACACAGAGAGTCACCTACACCCAGATTCCTTTGAAAGCACCCTGCAAAGATGCTATTCCATAAAACTGATGCATGCTGCAGATGTCCTTATTTCTCCTTATCAGCACTGTGGTACATAAAAAGACATTTCCCCCCTTCTCAGCATGGGAGAATCTGATGGAGATTTAGATTATGAAAAGGCCTGAAATTGCTACCAGAACACTTGCTCTGAGAACAGCATCATTGGAAGTGGGGTGTGAGGCTGTCAGAAGATGGTTTGTGCAAGTATGGCAAATCCTACCTGTAGAGATGGCTCAGACCACCTGAGTGTTGGTGGGGAGCAGACATGAAAGTTCTGGTAAGAACAAAGTCTCCCCTGTTCCATGTCTTAAGTTTTAGGGTAGAAACATATTTTGGGAATTGGAGAGATATAGCACAGCAGGGAGATTCTTACCTTGCATACTGCTATCCCATCCATCCTAGACACCCTACTATGGTCCCTTGAGCCCCACCAAGAGATCACAGAGCCACAATAAGCCTTGAGCACTATTTACCAAACAAACCAACAAATAACAACAAAGAAATAGAGGTAGTGGCTAGAAATATCAAAGCTCTAGCCCCAGTTTTGCTCCAAATCAAAGACTTTTTGGGAAACCATTTCTGTCTCCTATGGATCTCAGTTCCATGTAAGTGAAAATTTGAAAGAACCAACCACCTTTATGTCTCCCAGAAGCAATTCTATCACTATAGGGCAGAAGTGGAATGGAATTGCTTCTGGGAGACATAAAGTTGGTTGATTCTTTTAAATTTTCACTTACATAGAACTGAGATCCATAGGAGACAAAAATGGTTTCCCAAATGGTTTCCATTACTACAAGGCAGAAGGGACTCCACGCCAGGTTGTTTTCACTTGGGGAGCCCCAGAGGGGACTGGCAAGAACCCTCCCAGCCCTAAGGGACCCAGTCCCAGCAGCCGACCTCTACTACCCAACCGCTGCAACGCTCCAGGCTGCTTTGCGGCCTCGCGACACATCATAAGACACAGACAGTATGCAACAAATCATAGAGAGAAATATATATATATATATATATATATATATATATATATATATATGCCTCTCGGAGACCCCAGCAAGCTACTGAGAGTATACCGCCCACACGGGCAGAGACTTGCAAGCTCCCTGTGGCGTATTCGATAAACCAAAACCAGTAACGACAACAGGTCTCATTCCCCTGACCCTGAAAGAGCCTCCAATCGTTGGGAAAGACAAGTAAGGACAGGCTGCTAAAATCTCAGGGCTGGGATGAATAGAGACATTACTGGAGATCACTCGAGTAAATCATAGAACAATGGGATGACAGTGACAGTGACAAGGCAGACGAGTGGGACAGTGCTTCTGCTGGGGAGCTGGAGAGGGAATACAGCAGGGAGGGCACGTGCCTTGCATGCAGCTGACCCAAGTTGGATCCCTGGCACCCCATATAGTCACCTAAATCCACTAGTAGTGATTCTCGAGTTACAGAGCCAGGAGTAACCGCTGAGTATAGCAAAAAACAGAACAAAACAAAAATGTAGTCCTATTGGACAAATTTGAAAGATGGATCTGAGGACAAGAAGTTGACAGGTATGTTGTCAGCCCTGTGAGCTATAGAAAAGCCAGGCCTTCTCAAAGTACTCAAACTACAGCAGGAAAAATAGAAAGTTAGTTATTTATTTTTCCTCAGAGAGCTAGTTGGAACCTAAAACAGAGTATAATCTCCTCAAATGCTAATGCATCTTCATAAAAAGGTTTGGTAAGAAGTTTAAAGAGCATAAATTGTAAGAAATTATCTTGTCAGAGACACAGCGTTCTGGTGAGATATTTATTTCTAGGTTTCTTTGTTTTCAAAGAAAAATGTTTTTAAATTACAAAATTAGACACTGATAAAGGCAAAAGAGAAAGTCTTCCAAATATGGCTATTGAACGTTCCCAAGGCAAACACTATGCTAAGCAGCTCCTCCCACAACAAATGGAGTTTTGCTGGCCGCACCCAAAGTGGGTGTGCTCGAGCGGCGTTTTCAGCACCAGGAACACGTGTCCTTACTTTGTTCGCTGGGCCTCACCTGGCAGTGCTCACGGACTCCTCCTGGCTCTGGCCTGACGGTGGCTCCTGGAAGTGGTCAGGAGTGTTGTGCTTGGCTGGAACCTGCGCCTCCTGCAAAGTGTGTGCTCTGGCTGCATAACTTTTTACAAAGCTGTTATTTTCTTCATTAAGGCACCATGATTTACAAAGTTGTTCATAACAGACTTAGAGGCATAGAATGTTTCCACACTGATCCCACCACCAATATCAGCTCCCCTCTACCAATGTCCCAGGTTCCCTTCCACCCCCAGCCTTTCTCTGACATTTTTCAGTTTGATTTTCATTTTGATTTTCAGTTTCAGTTCCAGTTTGTTGCAGTTTAGGTCTTATGCTCAGTTTTGCTGTTTCTGTGGTTTAGATACATATCTACAGCATAGCTCTGCACTGCCTGAGTGGCTAAGGCCCTGACTCCTGTTGCTGTTACCTCCTGCCCATCTTTTTTGACTCCTCCACCTTGATTGCCTTCTTTCTAGGTCCGTATTTCTCTCATTTAGGACAAAGAGTAATTGAGGCATTCCTCCTTTGATACACTGCATTCCCTTGTCCTATTATCTATTCTATATATCATAAATAGGTGAGATTAGCCAACATTTGGCCTTCTTCTGTCTCACTTCACTTAACATGATATCCACTAGTTCCATCCAACTTGCAGTGAATTGTGGCTGCATAGTATTCCACACCTTCATTATCCATTTGTCTCTCAATGGACGCAGCTTTTCCAAGAAAACCTGCCTTTGATATGAAGCCATCCTGGCTTCTGTAGGAATCACCTTGCATTTCCCGTAGCTTTTCCATCCAAGTGTCTGTTCTCAAGCATCGTACCATTGTCTTGGCACTTTAACATTTTCTTCCTTTATATCTTCAGGCTCCTCTTTATCCCTTTCTTTTTTCTTTCAATTTATTTGATATACAACTTGGATTTTTTGATCTAGAAAATTCCCTAGAATCTGGGTTCACTGATTCAGGCTGCTGGTCAGTAGATGACCCTGTCCTGCATACTCTCTGGGAGCTGGGGCAGGACTAGAGCCTTGGACTTATTCCTGCTGGGTGCCTTTAGCTAGACAATGAGTGAGTTGTGATCTTTAATCAAGGTGTGAGGTCTGTTTCCCACACCCTGATGATCACACAGATGACCCTGTTGGCCCATGGTCAGGGTTGAAAATGGCCCTGTCGAGGTTTACTCCATGTCTTGGAGGCCAGCTTCACACTCTAGGGGTAAAGGCAGCCCAGATGTAGAAGGGAGCACCAAATGGGGCGTGTTGGGAGGATCCCCCCAGGATGGAGAAGCATGCTGAAAGTAGACTCTAGACGGAACATGATTGTCACTCAATGCCTCTTTTGCAAACCACAGCAAACAAAAGGAGAGAGAGAATAAAAGGGAGTGCCCTGCCACAGAAGCAGGGTGGGATGGGGGGATGAGGGGGGTGGGAGAGATACTGGGATTAGTGGTGGTGGAGAATGGGCACTGGTGGAGGGATGGGTACTCGATCATTGTACAACGGAAACCCAAGCACAAAAATTTGTAAGTCTACAACTGTACCTCATGGTGCTTCACTAATGAAAAAAAATGGCCCTGTCTACTGAAATTTTCCCGAAAATTTACAGAAATTTCCACTCCACCATAGTGCCTTAGAGGACTTCGCCTAGTTCAATGCTTGAAACATGGTTAATGAAACTAGAGAACTAGAATGTACATTTTTTAAATTGATGTGCTCTTGGTTTGTGATACAAAGGTGCAGCTTCCCACCTTGATGACTGTGTATACCACACGGGACTTCTAGAACCACCCACCACTATCAAACTGATTCCCTCTGCCAGCTCATTCCCCTTTTCCCCCTGATCCTCTGTTAACCACCATTTTCTTATCAGAGTCTGAGTTGTTTCTGTTTTGTTAATCAGTTGCTTTGTTTCTTTATATTCTATATGTGCATGAGATGAGTCAGTGTTTTGTTCTCTTTTGACTTATTTTGCTTGGTATAATCAATCAGTTCAAGTTCCATTCAAATTGTCACAGAAAGCAAAATTTTATCTTTTGAGGCTGCATACTATTTCATTAAGTATTGTACCACATCCTCCTCACTATGCACAGTTAGGGACTTCCATTGCTTGGTTCTTGTGAATAAATGCTACTATGAAGTAGGCCTACATATAATCTTTGATCAGCATTTTCTTAGTCTTTTGATAAATACTAGAAGTCAAATTGCTGGATTTAATGGCATGTCTACTTTTCAGGGAGCTGTTGGTGGGACCACGCCAGGTGATGATTTGTGGTTTCTCCCAGTGGTGCTCAGAAGCCCATGCAGTGCTGGAGACAGAATCTGGGTCACCCACAAACAAAACATTTGACTCAGCCTTTTGGGCTATCTCTCTGGTCTGGTAATTCTATTTTTAGTTTCTGTTGTTGAGGTGGTGGTGGTTGTGGTATACTTGTGATACCAAGAGTAGTAGTAGGTGATATGGAGTAGTGCTAACCTGGGATTCTCCACTCAAACATTCAGTCTACCACTTAGTCCCATCCCTGGATCTCCTATTTTAATTTTTTTGAGAGATTCATGTTCTGTTTTTACATAGAGGCTGCACCAACTTTATTTAATTTTTGTTAATATTTAGATTTAAATAGCCACATGTATCACTTACTAAACAGTGATAGTTTCTATAGTTGATTTCTCAGTTATCATTTAGAATAATTTTATAAGTATCTGCTTATCTGCATTTATTGTACAGTAAGGAGACATACATAAAGCAAGATGAATACTCATTTTCTCTACTTAAAGAGTTTCAAGATAACAAATGTTCCCCATTATCCTTCAAAGATGACCACTCATTTTTTTTAATGCTGCAGATTCAGGAACTTAAAGTATTTGATAAGTTTCAATTAACTACAATTGACATTCATTGTAAATTTCAAATGGTCCTATCTCTGTTCTTAGTATTGACTTCCAAGTCCTTTGTCACTGTTATCATAGTCTCTGAATCTTTATGACCGTTGAAATGATAAGATGGTCCAGGCCCATTTTTTTTTTTTTTGGTTTTCAGGCCACATCCGGTGACACTTACAAACTACTCCAGGCTCAGTGCTCAGAAGCTAGTCTTGGAGGTTGTTGGGGGACCAGATGGTGCTAAGGCATGAACCCAGAGTTCATGCATGCAAACACATTCTCCAGCCTGTTTAGCAAATCCTCAAGTTCTTTCAATTTTTTTTTCTATTTGGCAGTGCTCAGGGATCACTCCTAGAATAGTGCCCTTGATGGTGCTTGGGGGACCAGGCTGGTAATTGGCATGTCCTTTTAGCTATTGCACTGACCCCTAAAGATTCTGCTTGTTTTGTTTTGTCTGGGGGCCATACCTGGAAGTGCTCAGTGATACTGCTGACTCAGTTCTCTTTTTTAAAAATTTATTTTATTTATTTATTTTTAATGAATCACCATGGATAGTTACAGACTTACAAAACTTTCATACTTACGTTTCAGTCACACAATGATCGAGTACCCATCCATCCACCAGTGCCCATTCTCCACCACCAATGTTCCCCTTATCCCTCCCACCACCCCCACCCCATTCCCCCTCACCACCAACCCGCCTCTGTGGCAGGCAGATTTCCTTTCACTCTACTCTCCTTAATGGTGTTGTGGTCTGCAATGCAGGAATTAAGTGGCCATCATGTTCGGTCTATAGTCTACTTTCAGCACACATCTCCTATCCTGAATGGGTCCTCCAAGCATCCTTTACTTGGTGGTCCCTCTTCTATCTGAGCTGCCTTTTCCCCCCAGCATGTGAAGCCAGCTTCCAAGCAATGGAGCAATCCTCCTGGTTCTTATCTCTACTATGCTTGGGTGTTAGTCTCTCAGGGGTCATTCTTGGTGGGATTCAGGAGACTGCACAGTGCTGGGAATAAAATCTGGGCTTCACATATGCAAGGCAAACACTCTGCCACTGAACCATATCCACAGCCTCTTAACAATCTTACCTTCAAGCTGGACCCAGCCTCTTCTCCAAGAAGCTCAGATTTGTGCAAGATTGAAAATGTACTTCAGCACCTTAGTGTGAATCTTAAGTGTATACAATCCTATGGATTATTATTTCTAGTTGACACTGGTAAATAGAATTGGGAAACGTCTTTTTTTAAGATAAGGCATCTCATGAGTTTATGATAGTTAGTTAACAAAGCTAGAATACATGCTGATAGTCTCAGAAGAAAAATAGTAATGCTTCCAAATTTTATGATCAACTGATTTTCAAAAAAGGGTGACGTCTATTTAATGGGAAAATAATATTCTTGAACAAATGGTGCTAGGAAACCTGCATATACACATGCAAAGAGATGAAACTGGTTCTCTGTGTCAAATCATAAAGATGAACACAAATTGATCACAGACTGAGTGTACAAGTTAAAGCTATAAAATTTTTATAAGAGAACACAGAAATAAACCTTCATAACCTGGGATTAGTCTTTTTAGAAATAGCTGAAGTCAGACCGGAGCAATAGTACAGAGGATAGGGCGTTTGCCTTGCATGTGGTGGAGTTCAATGCCCAGAATCCCACATGGTCCCCCAAGCACAGTCAGGAGTAATTCCTGAGTACAGAGCTAGGAATAACACCTGAGCAATGCTGGGTGTGACTCAAAAAGTGAAAGAAAGAAAGAAAGAAAGAAAGAAAGAAAGAAAGAAAGAAAGAATAAACAAAAAGGCCCTCCCGTTGATCATCGATTTGCTCGAGCGGGCCCAGTAACGTCTCCATTGGAGACTTTGTTGTTACTGTGTTTGGCATATCGAATACCTCACGGGGAGCTTGTATGATCAATTCTTGTTCACTCACAGTTTGAATAAACCAAATATTTTCTAGTGTTAACTCGAGAAATTTGTGGACTGGATTAAGTGCACTAATTTTGTTATGGTATTCATGTAAGAATACATTATTTTTTTAAAGAGAAACAGACTTATTTAGGAATACGCTGTCTTCCTGTTGTTCATCGATTTGCTCGAGCGGGCCCTGTAATGTCTCCATTGGAGACTTTGTTGTTACTGTGTCTGGCATATCGAATACGTCACGGGGAGCTTCCTAGGCTCTGCCTTGCGGGCGAGATCCTCTCGGTAGCTTGCCGGGCTCTCCGAGAGGGGCGGAGGAATCGAACTCGGGTCAGCCATGTTGGCTGCGTGCAAGGCAAACGCCCTACCGCTGTGCTATCGTAAATAGCTGAAGTCTAAAGAAAAAAGACAAAAATAAATAAACTGTACTTCATAGAAATGAAAATATTTTGTATTTCAAATGAGAATATAGTGGATAAAGTGTTTGCCTTGCACACAGCTGACTCAGCTTTGATTCTTGGCACTCCATATGGAGTGATACCTGAGCACAGAGCCTGGAGTAAGCTCTGACTACTTCCAAGTGTGGCCAAAAATGAAAGACAGAGGGAGAGAGAGAAATAATTTTAAAAAATGAGTGTTGTCAAAAATCAATAGAAGCATATCTGCAGCTTTGATTACAGAACTGGGTTAAGTCAGGGACTGTGGTGGATACAGGTCCACCAGTATGGACCTGTAGACAGGGGTGCTTTTATTATGGATGGTAACAGATATTCTGAAAAGCCATGAAATTGTACCCTGAAAATATGTGCAATCCTGGAGATGAATTTTATCCCAATAAATTTATCCCAATAAAAAAATCTGAAAAACAAAGAAGGCACCTATATTGAAAAATAGCTAGTATTTGTATTGTGTTAGGACTTAATATTGTTTTCAATTTGATCTCATTGGGAAAAGAAGTTGATTGTAACAGAAAATAGACAATTCATGAACTTCTTAATTTGGTATTCACAAACTAATTTAGAGACTCTATATTCTGTTGGTGATGTTATTCACATTCAAATGCCAAGGCCTAATTTTAGTTCATTAGGGCATAGAAGGCCAAGGTTACTGCAATTTTAAGATGAAAGCTGGCCCATGACTCAAAAAAAATAGTGCTCATAAGATTATTGCTGTACTATGACTCTTTCTTCCTTTGTTGTCTGGTATATTGATGGTAGAAAATTGGCAATATTTTCCTTAAAACTGTACTGGAAAAAAAGTCAAACTATTTGAAATGACCCCATTCAGCAGTTTCCTAATAGCCAGTAAATAGAAGCTTCATTCCTTACGTGGTATTACTTCTTCCTATAAATTTTTAATTTGCAGATAAGAGACAAGCAAAATAGATTTTATAGGCATGTTTAGGCCAGACCTTTTGGATGTTTTTAAAAAGTACATAAATATATTTGTTTATTTTACTAGATATCTGCAATGTGCCTGAATTTTGCATCTGTGTGGCATTGTATAGTTTGTTCATTTCTCAAAGCCCAGGAAGTAATTTTACTTTCAGAAAACCTTTCACAAATGAAAACCTTTCACAAATAAAAACCTTTCACAAATGAAAGACCTATTGTATTTTATTTTATTTTTGAAAGGCTTCCTTTAAAATGAGCAAATCCCTCATGACTCATGACAGAAGGATAAATACCGATGGAGGTAATGGAGATTTCAGCATTTTCTGATTTTTAAAACTCTAATTTAGAAAAGATGATCTGCTTCAGTTCACCCAAAGACACTTATTTTTTTCTCTTGGTATGATATATTTGGTATCAGGCTCATTCACAAAGAAAAATAGCAGTTCCCATTGATGTTTAACTGTGGGCAGGGCTGACCTTTTAACCTGATGATATATGAGGCTACCTTATTAGGGTCAAGCGGGAAAATGAGGGTTTGTTTATTATTCTTGGAAACAATATAAGTAAAACATGCCCTTGCTAACAAAATGCGGTCACTCTCACAGTATAATCTGAAAAATAAGATTAATTACTCTAGCTGACATTATCTCAGATTCTATTAGAGAGGAAATGGTTGTCTGTAATGGTTAATGAAGAACCAAACATGCAAAATTTTACTTAATATGAGTCCTTCAGGCTTATTTAAGGACACTTTTAGCTTTTAATTTTTCCTGTAAATATACACAACAGTCTATAGAGTTTAAAACCCGACATAAAACTACTCAAATCTGACAAAAATATAAGTAATAAGCAGAAATATTGGGCAACCAAACTTGTGGTAGATTGAAGGGTATATCAATTAAGCAATGTATTTTCTTTTTTAGTTAGTTTATTTTTGGTTTGGGGGCCACATCTGGTGTTGCTCAGGCCTACGACTGGCTCTGTGCTCAAGGATCACTCCTGGCAGTGCTTGGGGAACTATGTGTGGTGCTAGAGTTTGAATCAGGGCCAGCTACATGCAAGACAAGTGCCTTAACATCAGTACTATCTTTCTAGCCCAGAACAATATATTTTTCAAGTCAGAGACTGATAAAAATATCTCCTGCTATAGTTTTCCTATATAATGCAACAGACCAGATCTTCTTAAACTTTTTCCACCCCTTTTTGCCTGAATTACAGTAAGTAAACACTACCAGAAACACCTTAGATTCATTTCATGGTTTACTTTGAATAACTGTTAGTCATCGTGCATTTGGAAATCTTTTACTCTTTCTGAATCTTCTATGATCCTCTCATACATGTGAGTCATTAAGTGCAACCCACATGAGACTGCAACCTACCACTTATACACTATAGGGAGCCCATTTCTTTTTTTTTTTAATTTTTATTAGTGAAATGCCAGTAACGTCTCCATTGGAGACTTTGTTGTTACTGTGTTTGGCATATCGAATACGTCCCGGGGAGCTTGCCAGGCTCTGCCGTGCAGGCGAGATACGCTCGGTAGCTTGCCAGGCTCTCCGAGAGGGGCGGAGGAATCCAACTCGGGTCCGCCATGTTGACTGCGTGCAAGGCAAATGCCCTACCACTGTGCTATCGCTTACTGGGCCCGTTCGAAATGCCATGAGGTACAGTTGTAGACTTACAAATTTTTGTGCTTGGGTTTCAGTTATACAATAAATACCCATCCCTCCACCAGTGCCCATTCTACACCACCACTGATCCCAGTATCCCTCCCACCCTCCATCCCCCCATCCCACCCTACCTTTTGTTCTCTCTCTCCTTTTGAGTGCTGTGGTTTGCAAAAGAGACATTGAGTGGCAATCATGTTCTGTCTATAGTTTACTCTCATCACGCATCTACTTTCCTGGGAGAAACATCCCAACACCCTTTATTTGGTGCTCCCTTCTCTATCTGAGCTGCTTTTTTCCCCTAGCGTGTGCAGCTGGCCTCAAAGCCATGGAGTAATCCTCCTAGTACTTATCTCGGCTATTCTTGGGTGTTGGTCTCCTAATTTGTTACTTTATGTTCCCCAAATGAATGCAATCTTTCTATGTCTGTCCCTCTCTTTCTGTTCCATGTAGTACCACTTGTATGTAAATTTCATGACTTCATCTTTTCTAACAGCTGCATAGTACTCCATTGTGTAGATGTACCAAAGTTTCTTTTACCAGTCATCTGTTCTCAGGCACTCAGGTTTTTTTCAGATTCTAGCTATAGTAAACAGTGCTGCAATGAACAAACAAGTGCAGATGTCACTTCAACTATACCTTTTTGCTTCTCTGAGATATATTCCCAGGAGCGGTATTGCTGGGTCAAATGGGAACTCAATTTCTAGTTTTTTGAGAATCGTCCATACTGTTTTCCTAAAGAGCTGAACCAGTCAGCATTCCCAGCAGTGAAAGAGAGTCCTTCTCGCCACATCTGCACCAACACTGGCTGATTTTGGTCTTTTGAATGTGGGCTAGTCTCTGTGGTGTGAAATGATATCTCATTGTTGTTTTGATCTGCGTCTCCCTGATGATTAATGATGTAGAGCATTTTCTCATGTGCCTTTTAGCCATTTGGATTTCTTCTTTGTGAAAGTTTCTGTTCATTTCCTCGCCCCATTTTTTGATGGGGTTGGATGTTCTCTTCTTGTGGAGTTCAACCAGTATTTTGTATATCCTGGATATCAACCCCTTGTCAGATGTGTATTCGGTGAATATCCTTTCCCATTCTGTAGACTGTCTTTGTATTTTGGTCACTGTTTCTTTGGAGGTGCAGAAACTTCTTAGTTTAAGATAGTCCCATTTGTCTATCTCTGTTTTCACTTGCTTGGCCAGTGGCGTAACATCTTTGAAGATACCATTAGCTTCAATGTCATGGAGGGTTTTGCCAACTTTGTCTTCAATGTACCTTATGGATTCTGGTCTGATGCTGAGGTCTTTAATCCATTTTGATCTTCCTTTTGTACATGGAGTTAGGCAGATATCTCAGCCCACTTTTTTGCATGTAGCCGTCCAGTTTTGCCAGCACAATTTGTTAAAGAGGCTTTCCTTTCTCCACTTCACATTTCTTGCCCCCTTATCAAAGATTAGATCATCATATGCTTGGGGAGAGATGTCAGTATATTCAATTCTGTTCCTTTGGTCTGCAGCTCTGCCTTTGTTCCAGTACCATGCTGTTTTAATTATTACTGCTTTGTAGTAGAGCTTGAAGTTGTGGAGGTTGATTCCTCCCATTTTCTTTTTCCCAAGAATTGCTTTAGCTATTCATGGAGGCTTATTGTTCCATGTGAATTTGCTCCATTTCTTTGAAGAGTCTCATGGGTATCGTAATAGGGATCGCATTGAATCTGTACAATGCTTTGGGAAGTATTGTCATTTTGACAATGTTAATTCTCCCAATCCATGAGCAGGGGATATATTTCCATTTCTTCGTGTCCTCTTTTATTTCCTGAAGTAGCGTTTTGTAGTTTTCTTTGTACAGGTCCTTTACTTCCTTACTTAAGCTGATTCCTAGGTACTTGACTTCCTGGGGTACAATTGTGAACGGGATTGTTTTTTTTCATTTCACTTCCTTCTCTCTCACTATTTGCTTATAGGAAAGCCATAGACTTTTGGGTATTGATTTTATAGCCTGCAAATTTACTATACAAGTCTTTTGTTTCTAGAAGTTTCTTGGTAGAGGTTTTAGGGTTCTCTAAGTATAGTATCATATCATCTGCAAATAGTGAGAGCTTGATTTCTTCCTTTCCTACCTGGATGTCTTTAATATCTTTTTCTTGCCTAATTGCTATTGCAAGTACTTCCAGTAGTATACTGAACAGCAGTGGAGAGGGTGGGCATCCTTGTCTCATCCCTGATCTTAGGGGGAAGGTGGAGAGCCCATTTCTAATATTCTAATTCTGAGCTTTCTGATCACTTGTGAATAATCTCATGTTTAAGCTTTTCTTTCCAAAAGATCTCTCACTTTTAATAACTTCCCACATTATTTACCTCCACTAAAATTTCTCCCTCGCATTGACTCATCTACTTGGAAAATTAAAAACCATTATCTTGTGTCATTCACGTAATATCAGCTATAGTGATTCAACAACTATGTGCAATAATAATAAAGTAATAAAAGAGAAAAACCTATGCGGTCTGTGCCAGAGACACCAGGAGCCATGTCCGGCTCTGGAGACATAAGAAGATGCCCTTGAAGATACCAAGAAACAAGGCAAAGAGATGAATGAGGAAAATCAAGAATTTGAACAGAGATGGAAGAGGAGCAAATGGAACTGAGGAAGAAGTGGAGAAGGGAGCGTTGGAAAATGGTGGAATGAAGAACTGAGCTTACCAGGGTGGTGGAAGGAAAGAGGGGTACAGAGAGAGGGGTAAGTTGAAGGAAGCACTATTGCTGAGTGTGTTTTTGGAACACTTTATGCATAATGAACAGTATTGTAAATCATGGAGATAAAATTAACAGTATTGCAAATCATGGTGCTAAAAATAAATAGAAAATGAAAATAAAGTTAATATTCGGGAAATTCCTGTTCAGCAGAACCTGACAAGCCCCACATGGCGCATTCGATATGCCAAAAAACAGTAACAACAAGTCTCACAACGGAGACGTTACTGGTGCCAGCTTGAGCAAATCAATGAACAATGGGAGGACAGTGCAGTGTTATTCAGGAAATAAAGAAATCTGGTAAAAACTAATTCATTCCTTCTCCCTTAAGCATTGGTGATTATTAACTCTGTCCCTGGTTATACTTCTGGGTTTCTTGCTTAACTTCTGTTGCCAGCAGTAGCTAGAATGAAGTAGGAATGGAAGAATTAGCTATCTGAAGCAGTTACACCAACAGACAACTATATCACACTCTTCCAACAAAGGTGGAATAAGCATTATTCTCAGTGAACTTGGAAATTTCTTCATAGGCTCGATATATGCAACACCAAAATACAAGTCTCCAAATGTTTGGAAAAGAAGGTAAAATAATATAAAATTGGTGTTGAAAAAAGGGAAAATAATAAAAAATGTGTTTCTGAACCCAATAATATAAAATAAGAATCAATAACAAAAAATGGGAGAATCAAACACGTAAAATGTAAAACAAAAACATGTTAAGTAAACAATGACTTAAAAAAGAAAGCTGCAAGGTCAAAAACAAAAAACATTTCCTTCTGCAATGAAAAAAGACCAAGACAGACAAAAGCAAAACGTTGCAGTATATCCAGCAGAGTGTAAACAGAGATCCCACCTCTAATGCCACTATTAGGAAAGAGACATTCCCGAATGAATAGTATAAATTTTCTCCTGTGAAGACTAGGAAAATATTTGTATTTTGAAACCATCTTTCCATAGACTGCAGAACAGGGCAAATTTCAAAAAGGAAAAGAAAACAAAAGGCAGGGACACCAATGGAGAAATGCCTGAGGTTCACAGACAGAAGGTGAAGTGGCTCTATCTCCAACTGTGATGGTGGCAATGGAGAGAAAGGGTGTCAGTGGGGACAGGGCAGCTGGGTGAGCATTGGGACGGAGAAAGAAGGAGGTGTCAGGCTCAACAGTGTCATATTTTATTGTGAGGGGAGAATTTGGGCTCATGATTGCTAGGGAGAGAAAATTTTTCTAGAGAGCTGATTTAAAGTGCTCCTGAAGGGGGTACTAGGATGAATAACATGACTGGGGCATGTGTTTCCCATGGAGGAGTCCAGATTTGATATCCTGCACAGCGTCATCTCTCAGCACCCTCAGAAGTGACCCACAGGTACCAAGATGAAAGTAAAAAATAGAGTGAACTCAAGCACAAAAATTTGTAAGTCTACAACTGTACCTCATGGTGTTTCGCTAATAAAAAATTAAAAATAAAATAAAAATAAAAATGAACCTAATAAAATAAATTAGCACAGAATTATGCTAATACTGTGCATATTAGTATTATACACCTGTAAAAAAATAAGAAACCCATCGTTTGAAAAAAATAGAGTGAAAATGGGACAATCAGGTGGAGATGTCAAGTTAGCAGGTGGAGCTTGAACACTGATGTTTCATCTTATTGATGTCCTCAGAAGATGCACATGACAAAGGCCAGCCAGAGCAAAGAGCAGTTGCAATCACAGGTAAAATCTCTTGTTATTTGGAGGGCCACACCCACAGTACTCAGGGCCACTTCTGGCACTCTGCTCATGGATAACTTCTGGTAGTGCTTGGGCGACTATATGTGGTACCCAGGATCAAACACTGATTTACCTACAAGGTAAATTCCCTACCTGCTGTACTGTCCCTCCAGACTCAATTTTCTTAATTTTTTGCTTATTTCTATTTGGGGGTCACTCTCAGGGATTACTCCTGGCTATGCTGATGGGGCCATCTATATAGGGTATCAGGGATCAAACCTGGGTCAGCCATGTGCAAGGTGATATTTAATGGGAAACAGAAACAAGTCCAAATAGGATATACAAACACATAGAACTGGGTAGAAACCCAACCAATGGTATAAGAATTGGAATTGCCAACTTTAGAGGGAAAAAAAACAAACATATACCAAGAAGTTCAGTTAAATTTGAATTTCAAAAATTCCCCAGGACATTCCTAGTATATTATGCCCTGATTATGGCACAGGTCATAGATAAGCTGAATATGATTGATGTCATCATTATTTAGCTCTTTGATGATTTGTGCTTATTTCACAAAAGCAAAATTATTTTAAACAAATTCTATCTTAGCACTAATATTTCCTGAGTTTTGAAGTGTTTCGTAATGTTTGTATTTGGAAACCCTATCAGAATTAGGAAGACAGATAACTGTCTTCCTAATTCTGATAGGAATTTAGTCTGGACTAAATATAGGATGCCACAACACTCTCCATAACCATGCCACCAGACCCTATGCCAAGCTGTTTCACTCGGGGCGCTCCAGAGGGGGGTGGGTGATACCCCTACCCACCCCAAGGAACCCAGCCCTGGCAGCCAAAAACCTCCAGAACTCAAGCACTGCCATGCTCATGGCCACTCTCCACATGCTCAGGCTGAGCCTCACCCACATATGAACCTTTTCCTGGAGCGTGAGGCTGCATTTATGGCTGTGCAACACTTCATAGGACACACCATACCCATACTTCAAGAGTACTGCACCATGTTTGATGGGGTTCAAAGTAAGAGGCAACTAACCTTAGAAGGTACTTTTTTTTAATATATATGCACACAAGGCTCAATCTTTAACAACATGTTAGTGATCTCTTATAGAAGGGTTTAATGGCCCCTGGTGAAATACAACAATCTTCACACTCTTCCACTAAGGAAACTTTTTTGTAGCATTTTCAGCGGTTTTTCGTAACAAACAATATAAAATATAGTATTTTGGTTCTGCTTTGGGGCATGGGTTGGGGTTCTGGATGGAAACATCTGAAATATGATGGTGGGAAGGTGTAATGGTGGTAGGATTGGTGTTTGAATATTAAAATATAATCAAATATTCTGAACTACTTTATAAAATTAAAAAAACCATTATATAGGATCCCAGGTAAATCCTTTGCCTTTTAGTCACTATAATTCATAGCAGTGAAAGAGAAATGCCCCTTCCTCCTTCCCTCACTTCCTTCCTTCCTTCCTTCCTTCCTTCCTCCCTCCATACTCGCATTTCCTCCTTCCCTCCCTTCCTTCCTCCCTTCCTCCCAGAAATTGCCCACATTCATTTCTCACAACACCAAGCAGCTAATGTAACTATGCTCAAGTAATGTTTATAGACATCCTACCTAAGTGTGAAAACCATCTGTACAAATTAGAATAATTGTTACTAACCATTTAAGAAGATGTTACTATGAAACCAGCACAAATTTCAGAAGACTCTGTGTCTGAATAAATATTGCACCAGGATGTATAAAAATAACATAAAATATGTAGACAACGAGAAAAAGAGGTAAGTGTTGAAACCCTTTATATGTGTACCTTCATTATTTTCCTTATGTTTGTTTCTTTATTTGGAGAGCTCTGGGGGAGGGGGTTTACAACCAGCATTTCTCAGGGGTTACTTCTGGCTCTGTACTCAGGAATTACTTCTGGCAGTGCTCAGGGGACCATATGGGAGGCTTGGGATCGAATCCAGGTCAGCCAAATGCAAGGCAAATGCCCCCCACACTGTACTATCCCTCTGGCTCCTGATAGGTTTATTTTTAAAACGTCAAATGAAATGGCTTCATCAATGAAAAGGCCCAGTTTAGTTCTCTTGAGACAGCTCCAAATTGGTCCATGAATATTTCCCACCTTTATAAATATAGCACAATGGGTAGGGTGCTTTCCTTGCACGCGGACAACCTGGCCGACCCAAGTTCAATTCCTCCGCCCCTCTCAAAGAGCCCAGCAAGCTACCAAGAGTATCTCGCCCGCACGTCAAAGCCTGGCAAGCTACCCGGGACGTATTCGATATGCCAAATATAGTAACAACAAGTCTCACAATGTTACTGGGCCCTCTTGAGCAAATCGATGAACAACGGGAGTGACAGTGACAGTGACATTAATGTAACTAATTCACCCTTGAATACTGGTTTGAACCACCTAAATGAGAATTTAAACACGATGGCTTCCACTTGGATAGATTTAACCAATATTGATTACTAGAACTTAAGGATATAAAGGCCAGTTATGATGAGTTACTTATGCTCTTCTTGGCTTTTGGTATTCTCAGGGAAATTGAAACCAATCCCTACCTCCCTCCCTTCTCCCACAAGCAGAAACAAAAAAAAACTAGTTAAGCTTTGGGCTTCCAAAGTTTTACAGGGATTTCTGATTTCACTGAAATGGGAGTCCATAACCCGTTCTTGTTCAACAATCAACTGCATTTGTTCAAGTTTCCACATCTAAAAACCCAGGGACAGAGGCCCAGGAGATAGTTCAGTCACCCAAGTGCGTGATGAGCACCGCAGTCAAGTCTGTGCAACCAAATAGAGTGCTTCAACGAAAGACGTGGAACATGGAAACCAGGATGAGCCTCTAGCAAGCACTGTGCACCAGCATGGCCCCAACAGGTGCCAGCACCATATCTGAAGAAGACAAAACCCTGGTGAATGCCATGGCCAAGTGAGAGCACTCACCCTGATATGTGAGTCGGGCAAACACTGCACCCAAGTGTGTGAGTGACACCCTGAGTGAGTGATCCTGGGCAATATCAATGGCAGGAAGGGGAAGGCAGGAGAAGAAAACACACACAACAAATAATACCAACTGGGCTGGAGACACAATGGATCACATATTCTACAAGTGAGAGTTAGTCTTCGATCCCCAGCATCATTTGCTCCCCCAAACATTGCTGGAAGGGACCACCTGAGCGCAGGGTCAGAGAAAGTGTGTCCTTGGGAGGAACCTCCAAGCAGAAATAAGCAAAATAATTATACAGAGGATGGAGAGACAGTACAGCAGGTAGGGCACTTACCTTGTAGGCATATGATAGGGTTTGATCCTGGGCATCACATATGGTCCCCCAAGCATTGGAGGAAACATAAATGTATATTTCCCATTTTAAATGTTGAAGGAAGCCAATCAGAAAAGGCCCTATACTCTATGATTCCATCCATTTAACATTCTAAAAAAGGCAGAACTATGGATCAAGGTGGGAAAAGCTGATTTACAAGAGACAGGGGCTGTAACTAATTCACCCCTGGGGGGTTGAAGAGTTACAGCCCAGGGGATATTTAGGTCAGTGAAACTACTCTGTAAGACAGTAGGATGATGAGTACATCACCTTTGTCAAAATCCATAGAATGCACATCGAGTGAATCCTAATATAAACTATGGATTTAGGGTGATTATCATGTGTCAATGTTTGCTACTTAAGTGCAGCAAATGTACCAATCTGGTGTCAGAAACCAATAGTGGCGAAGTGAGGGATTGGGGGCAGGGACAGGCATTACATATTCATGCTCAATTTTTGGTGACCCTAAAATGTCTCTAAAATCAAAAGCCTATTAAGTATCATTACTGTCTGCTAGGATTATATTAAGATATTTCTCAGTTGTCTAGACAGTTGATTCAATATCAATATTTATTACCTAATGCATCAGTTGCAATAAAACTGGTTATAAATGTCCAAATTTACATACTCAGTTTGTTTTTGTTTTGGGTCCACACCAATGATGCTCAGGGCATACACCTGGCTCTACACTCACGAATCACTCCTGATAGGGCTCAGGGACCATATGGAGTGTATGGGGATTGAACCTGAGTCTGCCACAAGCAAGGCAAGTGTCCTACCCAACTGTACAATCTCTTTAGGTTCCATACTCAGTATTAAGTGATGTTTCATCTTATTGATGTCCTCAGAAGATGCACATGGCAGAGGCTATCCAGAGCTGGGGATGCTACACCTGACAGTGCTCAGGTGCTATCCCCAACAAGGTTCTGAGGTGCAGTGATGGGGACTAACTCTGGGAATCCTGCAGTCAGAGCATGCATTCCAACCTCTGAGTCATCGCCCAACCCCTTGAAATGCAATTTGACTGATAGGGTAAGAAAAAGGGAATTGGAGATGCACCAGAGTACAGAGTACAAATTGAGATCAGAACCTGACATCAGTTAGGTATAGAATACAGTAGTCTTGTAACCTATAAATTCCATAGGCTCAATGCCTGCTAAGTGAAAAAATGAGAACTACCTTAAACTTTATTTGGGGTTCCAGATAAGGTGCCCCACCTCCTGGGACCATGTGTCAGAGGAATCCTTCATGCGACATTCTCCATTACTTATTAATGCTAGATCCTTCATCTCTCTTAGGTATTTGAGCAACTCACAAAGAAAAGCTTTCCAAAGTGGACACATTGCTCCTGAGGGACGCTGGAACGTTCCAGGAGACAGAATAGCTTGGGGAGCAGTTGGTGGGCACCTTCGATGGGTTCACTTAAGAAGGTAGATTTTGGGGGTAGGGTGCTGAATGATTTTTTGTCCAAAAAGGGGGAAGGGGACCACATACGTTTGGGACCCTCTTAAGACGAGCTTAAACACAGCTCTGAAGACATGATAGATGGTTAGAGATGTGCTGGCCAGGGAGACCCCCCAGGAGAAGCTGCAGGAAGGCAAATCTAGAGGGGCAGGTGTGTGGTCCCATTTAATTGAGGCTATACTTCTCCTGGCATCAGTCTGGGGACAGCAGTGACTGGGTCCTGTTCAGTTGCTTCCTCTTGACTGTGTCACTAGCAGTGATCCTGGAAGAGGGAGCTCCAAGAAGGTGAGGTTCAGTGGAAATCAAAGAGCTTCCTGGAACACCCCCCACCCATGAAACCTCCCTATACCCCACAAGGCATCCCCAATCTGGAGTAAATGTGGTTGAGTCAGGAGAGATGGGGCTGCTGGATTCAAGCAGATGCCACATTCTATGCAGGTTCCTAATGCCTTTGAAACGAAATCACTGGCTTCCAATTATTCACTGCCGGCCAGAATTTTTAAACTTTTCAACTGAATTTTCATCTGAATAGGAGCCAGAAATCCTTCTGGGTTGTATTCAGATTCCAATAAATCAAATTACTGTTAAGTTCCTGGATGCTTTCCATAGTGAAAGTTCACTAGTAATCTATTTTCTCTCTGTTCTTGTCTGAGAAAATGAGAATGCTGGATTTATGGAGCATGCACCCCTATATTGTCCTTTGGGGGTGCAGATGAAGCAGGGAGTCAGGAATATCTCTGTGACTGAGGGTTCTGTAGGGCCCAGTCTAGTATCCAGCAGGGCTTCAGGAGCAGGACCTAGAGGAAGTCAGGTCGCCTGGCTATAGCCCCCATCTGTCCCTCTACACTGGTAGAGCTGATTGAGTTGCCAGGTCTCACTGTGATGTGAGGAATATTGTGAAGATATTCAGGGGGAAAGTTTCTGGAGGCAATCAAAGATCTAAAGTGTGTTCCTTCCCAGCTGGGGCCTGTTAGAGCAACAATGATTTTTCCACATTCCCCTTTCACCGTATTGAACATATACAGAAAATGGGCCACAGGGAAATCTGATACAAGTGTTAGCTGAGACCAGAGACTAGAATTCATTGTTTATCTATTTATTGTGTTGTAGGCTCCCTTTATTGTGCCTAGGTGCCTGCTCTGTTTGACTCCCTTGAAGAACTTGCGTCTTGCTTTTCCTTCCTTCCTTCCTTCCTTCCTTCCTTCCTTCCTTCCTTCCTTCCTTCCTTCCTTCCTTCCTTTCTCCCTTCCTTCCTTCTTTTCTTCTTCCCTCCCTCCCTCCCTCCCTTCCTTCCTTCCTTCCTTCCTTCCTTCCTTCCTTCCTTCCTTCCCTCCTTCATTCCTTCCTTTCTCCCTTCCTATCTCCCTTTCTTCTTTCCTTCCTCCCTCCCTTCCCTCCCTCCCTCCCTTCCCTTCCTCCCTCCCTTCCCTCCCTTCCTTCCTTCCTTCCTTCCTTCCTTCCTTCCTTCCTTCCACCCTCCCTTCTCCCTCCCTTCCTTCCTTGCGTTTTTAGGTCACACCTGGCAGTGCTCAGGAGATCATACATGGTATTTAAGATTAAATGAGGGTTCCCCACATGCAAGTCCCCTGGTTTTCTCTGCCTCTCATCAGGACAGGCACAAGAAGCAAAGCTTCCCAGAGAGGCCAGAGAAGTGCTGAGCCAGAGCTTGTGGGTAATGGCCAGAGGCCAGCCTGATTCTAGAGACTTGAAGGAACCTTTCCTGGCAGCAGAGGAACAAATATAAAGTCAGGGAAGGTCATATTTGACACTCAGAAAAGGCTCCTTACTGCAAAGGGGAAACTTCCTCTCAAATTTCAGATCCCTCTGGCAACCGCTCAGGACAAACCTTCCCCAAAGCTGCTAACCCCGCCATACAGCAGGGCTTCCAGAACCTATTCCCTTGCCCAGAATATTCTCAGGTCAGTCAGTGCTGCTCATTGGGCAGCAGAATCAGAGCGGTTTCCCACACTCCATATCGGGGTCACCCACAACAAAAGAACCGCCCCATCTTCACCTGAACCCCATGCTTTGGGTGGGACACGTGAGATGAAGCTGGGTGTGTTCACCCTATCCTCAGACTTTATAATCAGATTGTGTGTCAAACAAAATCTCCAAATTGCTCTCGCATGAATTATTGCCAAGCTAGGTTTCCTCTGACCAGTGTTTGAACTTTCAAATGGAAGTAAGTGCTGTCACATGCCTTCTTGATCTTTGAACAGCGTGCAAAACTTTTTGGACCCTGGCTCTGACCATTGATCCATTGGCCATCATCCCTCTCCTGTGCTTTCTGAGCATCTGAGAGGCACAATTGGAGACAGAACCCCCTAGAGGGGCTTTGTCAGAAATTCACCCCCAGCTCAAAAGTGCATACTTCTTTCTACAAGAAAAGCAAATTAGAGGGCTGAGGAGAGAGCTCAGTGGGATGAGCACATGAAGGTTGAGTTGTATCCCAGCATCTCATGGTCCCCCATGCACTACCAGGAGTAACCCCCAAACACCAAGCTGGGGAAAGCTCCTGAACACGTTGGGTGTGACCCCCAAACAAAAAAAAAAGCTAAAGGAAAAGCTAAGCAAACAGCATCATCTCATCATTTAAAAAGGAAAATCATGCGGCACTTAGAGAATTGGAATCCGATCCAGTGCAGAAGCCTGGTTGGTCTGCCTGCCACTGTGAGTGCTTAGCAACAAACAAGGCTGCATCTTCCCTTTTCTGGTGCTTACCCACCTACCAGTCTAACCACCTTGCAAGCAACTTGTCACTCACGCTCCCTCCCCCACTCTCCCTTGTCTCTCAAAAGCAGCAGAAATGCGTGCATAGACCCACCCTCACTTTCTCCAGCTCCTAAATGCCTCCTCTGATTGTACAGGGATGCTGGGGTGCCTGATTCCACCCACATCTGACTTATGAATTTAAATTGTTCTGTTCCTTTCTCCCCTCTCCCGGTGTGTTGCTAAGTGATGGGAGTGAATTAAAAAGAGATTTGGGAGCTGATCACAATTCCACTCACCGGGTGCTCACCCTCCTCCCTCCTCTGCCTTTCTCCCACTTTCTTTCCAAGGGGCAAGAGGGACATGTTGGCTACAGTAAAATGAAAAGGAAGCACCTATAGCTGACTGCTCAGGTGTTGAGCTTTTGGAAGTTGCAAGAATGAGCACACACTACAGAAGTTCATGAATGACTGCATTGAGCCCCTGCCCTACTTCCAAGAAAGTGTCCAAAAAGCACCTGTACCTTTGAGGCTGAATAATCTGGCCAGAGACCCAGGAGGGAGCTACCAGCAAGGAAGCAGTTGCCACTTGACAATTCTTATTCAGCCCACAGAATCAGCCTAATTTAGATCACCTTTGACTGAACGCATATCCAAGTAGTCAATGCAGTTGCCCTGTCTGCAAGGCAACTCCCTGTCATCTTGCAAGCGAGCCTCACCAGACAGGTGAAAAGGCGCTGTTTGAGTCCACGCTGACGAATGGCACGAAGCAAGTTCAATGCCACTTGTAATGAGGTTCTCCCAGCAAATGATGCAGGATGACAGGGAAACCTAATAAAGCTCCACCCCTTTCCCTCTTTGGTTCACTCAACCCTCAGCTCACATCCCTGTTACTCCTGAATAAGCTGGTGTCCTCTGACCAGTGCCAGTCCTGGCTTGGCAATTTGTGTCTGCTTTTCTTATATTGCCCACAGAGACAGAATGGAGATTGTCCCCTTAGCAAGGCACCTTGGTGGGGTTCAGAAACTGCTGTCTTGTGACTGGCTGCTTGGCCCATCTCTCTATTCTCTTTCCCTGAATGTCTTCCATTCCCGGGTGCAGAACTTAGTCATAAATGTATTAGGGATCATAAATCTTCTCACAGGATTGCAGGTAAGGAGAGTCTCATTCATTTTTATATCCCTAAAGGGCTTAATTAAAATTTTCACTCTCAAGTGGTGTTTATAATTTCTGGTCCACTCTAGGAGCTTTGGATTATCCTAACTATTAAGATTTTCTTTCTTCTTTTCTTTTCTTTTTTTGTGTGTGTGTTTCTATACACATTTTTATTTATTTATTTTTTAATCATTTTTTTATTAGTGAAACACCATGAGGTACAGTTATAGACTTATAAATTTTTGTGCTTGGGTTTCAGTTATACAATGATCAAGTACCCATCCCTCCACCAGTGCCCATCCTCCCCCACCACGGGTCCTAGCATCCCTCCCACCCCCCATTCCCCCCACCCCCCCCCCCCGTCCCACCCTGCCGCTGTAGCAGGGCATTCCCCCTTGTTCTCTCTCTCTTCTTTTGGGTACTGTGTTTTGCCAGAGAGGCATTGAGTGGCAATAATGTTTGGTCTATAGACTGCTTTTAGCATGTCTCTCCCACCCTGGGAGGGTCTTCACAACACCCTTTATTTGGTGCTCTCTTCTCTATCTGAGCTGCCTTTTCACCTAGCACATGGGGCTGGCCTTCAAGTCATGGAGCAAAATTCCTGGTACTAATCTCAGCCATTCCTGGGTGTTAGTCTCCCATTTTGTTGCTTTATGTTCCCCAGATGAATGCAATCTTTCTGTGTCTATCCCGCTCTTTCTGACTCATTTCGCTTAACATGATACTTTCCATGTAGTACCACTTGTATGTAAATTTCATAACTTCATCTTTTCTAACAGCTGCATAGTACTCCATTGTGTAAATGTACCAAAGTTTCTTTAACCAGTCATCTGTTCTCGGGCACTCAGGTTTATTCCAGATTCTGGCTATTGTAAAGAGTGCTGCAATGAACAAACAAGTGCAGATGTCACTTCGACTATACCTTTTTGCCTCTCTGGGATATATTCCCAGGAGTGCTATAGCTGGGTCAAATGGGAGATCAAATTCTAATTTTTTGAGAATCGTCCATACTGTTTTCCAAAAGGGTTGGACCAGCCTGCATTCCCACCAGCAGTGAAGGAGGGTCCCTTTCTCGCCACATCCGCGCCAGCACCTGTTGCTTTTGTTCTTGTGGATGTGGGCCAGTCTCTGTGGTGTGAAATGATATCTCATTGTTGTTTTGATCTGCATCTCTCTGATGATTAGTGATGTAGAGCATTTTCTCATGTGCCTTTTTGCCATTCGGATTTCTTCTTTGCGAAAGTTTCTATTCATTTCCTCGCCCCATTTTTTGATGGGGTTGGGTGATTTCTTCTTGTGGAGTTTAACCAGTACCTTGTATATCCTTGATATCAACCCCTTGTCGGATGTGTATTGGTGAATATTCTTTCCCATTCTGTAGGCTGTCTTTGTATTTTGGTCACTGTTTCTTTTGAGGTGCAGAAGCTTCTTAGTTTAAGATAGTCCCATTTGTCTATATCTGTTTTCACTTGCTCGGCTAGTGGTGTGGCATCTTTGAAGATACCATTAACTTCAATATCGTGGAGAGTTTTGCCAACTTTGTCTTCAATAAACATTATGGATTCCGGTCTGATGTTGAGGCATAAATCCATTTCGATCTTACTTTTGTGCATGGCGTTAGGCAGAGATCTGAGCCCACTTTTTTGCATGTAGCCCGTCCAGTTTTGCCAGCACAATTTATTAAAGAGGCTTTCCCTGCTCCATTTCGCTTTTCTTGCCCCCTTATCGAAGATTAGATGATTATATGTTTGCGAGGAGATGTCAGTATATTCAACTCTGTTCCATTGGTCTGCAACTCTGCCTTTGTTCCAGTACCATGCTGTTTTGATTATTACTGCTTTGTAGTAGAGCTTGAAATTAGGTAGGTTGATTCCTCCCATTTTCTTTTCCCCAAGAATTGCTTTAGCTATTCGTGGGGGCTTATTGTTCCATATAAATTTCAGGAGTGTTTGCTCCATTTCTTTGAAGAATGTCGTGGGTATCCTTATAGGGATTGCATTGAATTTGTACAGTGCCTAGGGAAGTATTGCCATTTTGACAATGTTGATTCTCCCCATCCATGAACAGGGGATAGTTTTCCATTTCCTCATGTCCTCTTTAATTTCCTAAAGTAGCGTTTTGTAGTTTTCTTTGTACAGATCCTTTACTTCCTTAGTTAAGGCGATTCCTAGGTACTTGATTTTCTGGGGCACAATTGTGAATGGAATTGTTTTCTTCATGTCACTTTCTTCTCTTTCACTATTTGCATATAGGAAAGCCATGGATTTTTGGGTATTGATTTTATAGCCTGCCACTTTACTATACAAGCCTATTGTTTCTAGGAGTTTCTTGGTAGAGGTTTTAGGGTTCTCTAAGTATAGTATCATATCATCTGTGAATAGTGAGAGCTTGATTTCTTCCTTTCCTACCTGGACGCCCTTAATATCTTTTTCTTACCTGATCGCTATTGCAAGTACTTCCAGTACTATATTTAACAGCAGTGGAGAGAGTGGGCATCCTTGTCTCGTTCCTGACCTTAGGGGGAAGGCTCTCAGTTTTTCCCCATTGAGGATGATGTCTGCTGTATGTTTGTGGTAGATGGCTTTAACTATATTGAGGAAAGTCCCCTCCATCCCCATTTTGGCAAGGGTTTTCATCATGAATGGGTGCTGGATCTTGTCAAATGCTTTCTCTGCATCTATTGATATGATCATATGATTTTTATCTTTTCTTTTGTTGATATGATGGATTATGTTGATTGATTTCCGAATGTTGAACCATCCTTGCATCCCTGGGATGAATCCTACTTGGTCATGATGTATGATCTTTTTGATGAGTTGTTGAATTCTATTGGCTAGTATTTTGTTGAGAATCTTCGCATCTGTGTTCATCAGGGATATCGGCCTGTAGTTTTCTTTTCTTGTGGTGTCTTTGTTTCCTTTTGGTATTAGAGAGATATGGGCTTCATAGAAACTGTTTGGGAGAGTTTCCGTTTTTTCAATTTCCTGGAAAAGCTTGAGAAGAACTGGCAATAGGTCCTCTTTAAGTGTTTGGAAAAATTCGCTAGTAAATCCATCTGACCTGGGCTTTTGTTTTTGGGAAGACCTTTGATTACAGCTTCAATTTCCTTGATGTGAATAGGTCTATTCAGGTACTCTATATCTTCTTGATTCAGCTTTGGGAGATGATAGGAATCCAGGAATTTATCCATTTCTTCTAGGTTCTCTTGTTTCGTGGCATACAGACTTTCAAAGTAGTCTCTGATGATCTCTTGAATTTCTTTAGTTTCTGTTGTGATATCCCCATTCTTATTTCTGATTCGATTTATTAAGGCTCTCTCTCTCTGTTTCTTTGTGAGTGTTGCTAGTGGTTTATCTGTCTTATTTATTTTCTCGAAGAACCAGCTCTTGGTTTCATTGATCTTTCGGATTGTTTCTTTGTTTTCCATGTCGTTGATTTCTGCTCTAAGTTTTATGATCTCTTTCCTTCTGCCTGATTTAGGCTCTTTCTGTTGATCCTTTTCTAAGGTCTTGAGCTGTGAGGTCAAGTTGTTTATGTGCATCGATTCTACAGTCCTAAGATATGCTTGCAGAGCTATAAATTTTCCCCTTAATACAGCTTTCGCTGCATCCCATAAGTTCTGGTAGTTTGTGTCTTCATTCTCATTTGTTTCCAGGTATCTTTTGATTTCGTCCTTGACTTCGTTCTTGACCCACTCATTGTTCAGCATCGAGTTGTTTAATTTCCAGGTGTTTGATTTTGTTCTCCGTGTCAGTGTGTGATTCACTTCTATCCTCAGTGCAACATGGTCTGAAAAGATGGCTGATACTATTTCTATCTTCCTGATTCTGTTGAGGTATGTTTTGTGTCCTAGCACATGGTCTATTTTGGAAAATGTTCCGTGCGCACTGGAGAAGAATGTGTATTCTTTCTTTTGGGGGTGTAAAGCCCTGTATAGGTCTATAAGCCCTTTCTCTTCTATTTCTTCTTTCAAAGCCAATAATTCCTTCCTGGGTTTTGTTCTTGTTGATCTATCCAGAGTTGATAAGGCGATGTTGAAGTCTCCAAGTACTATTGTGTTGGTAGCGATGTCCTCCTTAAAATCTGTTAGCAGTTGTTTTAGATATTTAGCTGTTCCCTCATTAGGTGCGTATACATTTAAGAGTGTGATTTCTTCCTGCTGTATGTATCCCTTGATGAAGAGAAAATAGCCTTCACTGTCCCTTCTAATCTTTTTCAATGTGAAATTAATGTTGTCAGATACTAGTATGGCCACCCCAGCTTTTTTGAAGGAGCTGTTTGCTTGCAGGATTGTTTTCCATCCTTTGACTTTGAGTCTGTGTTTGTTCTGGCTGTTGAGATGAGTTTCTTGTAGGCAGCAGAATGTTGGGTTCTGTCTCTGTATCCATTTTGCCACTCTGTGTCTCTTAAATGGTGAATTTAGACCATTGACATTGAGAGAGAGTATGGTTATGGGGTTTTGTGTCATTTTCTGTAGGGTGTGTTGTGGTTGTAGGGTTTGTCTTGTCTTATAGTAGCCCCTTTAGGCCTTGCTTTAGGTTTGGTTTTGAGTCTATGAAGTTCCTGAGCTGCTGTTTATCTAGAAAATAGTGTACTGTTCCTTCGATTTTGAGGGAGTTTAGCCGGATAGAGTATTCTTGGTGAAGCATTCATTTCAGTGAGTTTTTTGACTATATCTTGCCACTGCCTTCAGGCTTGCAGGGTTTCCTCTGATAGGTCTGCTGTGAATCTAAGGGGTGCTCCTTTGTATGTGATTTCCTTCTTTGCCCTTGCTGCTTGCAGTATTGTGTCTCTATCAGCAGCATCAATCATTCTAACTATGATATGTCTTGGAGTGTTTTTGTTGGGGTCTCTTTTATCTGGCACCCTTAGGGCTTCTTGAATCTGAATGGCTGCATTGCGGAGCTCTGGGAATTTTTCAGGAATGATTTGTTTGACGGTGTTTTTTTCGTTGGGATTGTTTCCCTGAGCTTCAGGTAGTCCCATGATTCTAATGTTGTTCCTCTTGGAATCATCTGCTAGGACTCTGATTCTCTGAAAAGCTATTTTGAGGTCCCTTGCCACTGTTTGTTGTTGCGTGTTGGCTTGTTGCAGCTGATCTTCCAGCTCACTGATTCTCTCTTCAGCTGTGGTCATTCTATTTTTAAGAGAAGAAACTGAGTTTCTCATTTCATCTACGGAGTCTTTTAATCGTGACATTTCTGCTCTCATTTCTTCGCGTAATTTGTCGATTTTTTCTGTGGTGTTACTGGTTGTCTGTCTGACCGTTTCATTGAGTTGATTGAACATCTTAATGACTTCGTATCTGAATTCTGTGTCAGAGAGGTCCCTTAGGTGAGCTGTATCGACAGAATGTTCTGGATTGATTTTGTTGTCCTCCACTTGTGGTGGGGATTTTCTTTGTTTCTTCATATTGCTGGGTAGGTTGGGGACTAAATTCCTTGGGAACTAGGTTTCTTAGAATGGGTAAACAACCTGTGGCCATGTCAGCGGCCGCCGGCAGGAAAATAGGCCACACCCACTCTGAAGCCACGCCCACTTCTGAAGAGACCACACCTCTACGGAAAACTGGGTTTGAGATGAGATGGGCGCTGCGTGAGAAGTGAAGAGGGGATGGCAGACGCTCACAGCTGCGTTTCTCCAGGCGTCTGCGGGGACGCCTGAGGTCCCGAAGGGAGAGATGGAAGTCCCGGGGCCACACACCAGGGGCTGAGCTGACCTGGGTTTGAGATGAGATGGGCGCCGCGTTAGAAGTGAAGAGGGCTTCTTTTTTTTTAAGTTATTAAATCACTGTGGGAAAAGTTACAAAGCTTTCAGGTTTAAGTCTCGAGCATGAGATTATCAAACACATTTACCGTCACCAATACTTATTTTTCACCACCAAAAACCCCAATAACCCCCCCCCCCAACCCTCCCAATGCCTGTGAGGCAGATGTATTCTAGTTAACACTCTATCTACTTTGATTAGATTCATTGTTTCGACAAAAGATTCACCATTATTATTTAAAGTTTACACCCCCAAATCAGACATGCTGAAAAGGCATTGTGAAATAGTTTGTTTTCTACAGCTGGTTCACGGTCACGGTCCGGTCCTCCTGTTGTTCATCGATTTGCTCAAGCGGGCCCAGTAATGTCACCATCATGAGACTTGTTACTGTGTTTGGCATATCGAGCACGTCACGGGTAGCTTGCCAGGCTCTGCCGAGCTGGCGAGATACTCTCGGTAGCTTGCCAGCCTCTCCAAGAGGGGCAGAGGAATCGAACTCGAGTTGGCCATGTTGGCTGCTGCGTGCAAGGCAAATGCCCTACCGCTGTGCTATCGCTCCAGCCCCTACAGCTCGTTACAAGAATCAAATGATGTCGCGCAGCCGCAATAGCGGCCACACAATTTGGGATTTCTGGTATTTTACTTATTAAGCCTGGAAATATTTCTGCTGAGAGTCAGATAATTATGAGATTGGTTTATGTGCTCTGAAGCCATGGCTGTGCCAAAGAACTGCTCATGGGGGGCAACTCGTGACCTTGGTTGGTAGGGCATGAAGGACAAGCCGGGAACGCCCCCCTTCCCATGAGGTTTCAGTTGCCCCGTCATGACCGGCTCATACCTGGCTTTCCATAAAGCTCCAAAGCGGTTGCCATCTTTCTTTCCAGAGGGGAAAAAGTGGAAGGGAGCAACACCCTTTCCCCTCCGGGCAGGCATGGTGGCGTGGATTAAAGCATAGTCCATTCACTTTTCTGCCACAACCTGCTGGGCTCTGCATTAAGTCCTTGTGCTTCTGGAGCCATGGCCATGCCAGAGAGCGGCTCGTGGGGGGCAACTCCTGACCTCGGTAGGGCATGAAGGACGAGCCTGGAATGCCCCCCTTCCCGTGAGGTTTCAGTCACCCCATCACGACCGGCTCATACCTGGCTTTCCATAAAGCTCCCAAGCGGCTGCCATCTCTTTCCAGAGCTCTTCTTTTCTTTTAATTTTTTTTATATATTCAGCAGTGCTCAGGCTTACTACTGGCTCTTTGCTCAAGAATCACTCCTGGTGAGGCTTGGGAGCCATATGAGCTACTAGAGATTGAACCAGTATCTGCCATAAGTAAGGCAAGGGCCCTACCTATTGTACAATGTCTTCAGACCCTAAACGTTTAGATTTACATACTGTAGTCCTAGGAAAGAATCTCACAAAAATACTTTTCTTATTGAAAGGTCTCCAGAGTGTACTACTATTTTGTACCAAGACAACTAAAAAGTTTTGTTTTTGTTGTTGTACTTACATGGGGTGGGGGGTAATGAAAAGGCCTTATTTTAATGAAATCTGTAGTTGAGTATAAAAACATTTGTGGCTTTCTGAGGACCCACTATGGTTGGCAAAGCTACTGAGGAGTTATCACCCATCTCAAGGTATGTTCTCAAACACACACACACACACAACTCTAGCATAGCTACATTATGCTATTTTGATGAAACAGACTCACACAGTTACTAATGCATTGGTTTTCAAATCATGTTAGGCTCAGCACCAATGACTAATGCCAGTTCCAGTCCTATCTCTTGTTACAGGGAAGTCAGTGTACCTACATGACTTGTAAAGCAACCAGCATTGAACTTGGCAGACAGCAGGTGATCAATAGATTCAGTGGACACTATTACTTTTGTTTGTTTTGATTTGGGGCCAGACCTGGAGTTTCTCAGGGACTACTCCAGCTCTATGCTTAGGGATTATTCCCAGTAATTTTCCCGATATAGTGCCAGGAATTGAACCAGGGCCTATCACATGTAAAACAGATCTCTGTACTATCTTTCTGACCTGATATCATTAGTAGTATTAATAGTTGTAGTCCTAGTCCTACTAAAAGTAGAACTATTACTAATACATTTGTATTAGTATTTATCTAGGTTCCAAACTGATAATACAAAGAGAGAGTAAATTTATTGCAGATACAAATGGTGAAACCATCTGACAGCAACATGGCAGTACTCAGTGAAGTTAACCAAGTGCTTAACCTCTGACCTTCAATTTCAGCCCTAGAAATAGTCTCCTAGAGTGCACCAGCATTAAGGAATAAGTCCAAGTCATTAATTGCAGCATTATTTGTTGTAGAGAGTGTGAGGCTAGCCCGAGGGGGTGAGGGGGGAAATCTGGGGTTTAACTTATGGGAATGGGTGAGAAAAATGTCTGCATCTGGTACAAGACAAAATGGAGAGGGAAATACTAGAGGCATTGTCAGTAATAAGAACTGATCTTGAGAACATCATGTGACATTTAAAAATTCAGAAATAGGATGAACTCAGTACTACTTTTTTGCTTTTTTCAATTTTTTAATAGAGGCACTATGGTTTACCCTTTGATAAATAACAGTGATAATATAAATACTACTTTATACTTATCATGCTACTTCACCAGACTACATTGCACCCACCATCAGAGGAAATATCCCTCCACCTCTGTTCTTAGGACCTTTCTCCCACTCCCACCCCCGTGCTCTGGAAGTCTCAGTTCTAAGTTATGTTGGCAATATATTAGGGTTTGTTTCCACTGGGCATTGCCTCTTCTCCTTTCTGTTTTCTTTACATTTTACACATGAGCAAGATATTCCACCATTTGTGTTTCTCCTCTGACTCACTTCATTTAGCATGATACCCTCCAGTTCAACTCCAGATGAAGTGAAATGCAAGGTTTCATCTTTTCTCACTGCAGACTTAATGTAAAGTTCAAATACATACATGCATTAAACATGGTGTTCTTCAAAGATGCACACACATCAAAAAATTGTGCATCAAATGATCTAAGTGGCTACTTCTGGAATGGGGAAGATAGTTAATGGGGTGCAGATGAAAGGGAAGAAAAAGTAAATCAAGGGCCAGAACACACAATTGGCAGATGTTGATAAATGCATTCCTTTATGTCCAAAACAAAACCAAAGTGCTGTGTGACTTGAATAGATTTACTTGAAATTAGTAAAATCATTTAATAAGTCTTAAGGCAAAGACAAAAAGTCCTGAGAATAATGACTATTTTAGCTCATCTATACATACAATACTTGAGACTACGCATTTCATGAGACAGAGAACAAAATTTTGACTGAATGACTAAAACTAAACCTGCTCATCTTCAAATAATTTTTTTCCTCCTTTACTAAAGTTGACAAAGACTTGAGAATGAACAAAAAAATTATTGAGCACTCTCTAGGAGCAGAGTAAGTTTCCAGGAGACGAAGAAAGAGAGGTATTTAAAAGTTGCTTTCCAATCCCCAGAAATTTGTCTTCACCTCACTTAAAACCTGTTCAAAGAAACAGAAAACTACCCCCAAGAGTACACAGTGAAGTGCAAAATTTTAAAAAGTGCTTTCGTCTCTTTGAGCTCTGCGCTTTTGTAAGGTACACGGTGTGCCAAGTTGTATAATTGATGTGTGGTGACAAGGTCACAGACTTAATCCTAGACCTAATTGAGAATCTAAGAGGAAATTGCCTTCAGGAATGACATATGGCACATCCAAGTGAATGGATTCCGGAGTTGAGCCCGGCAAGGCTCAGATTCCCAAAAGGGGGGTGCACAGGAGACCAGAGATTGCCTTCCTTCCTCCCTCCCACTCCCCCTGTCTACAGGGTGGCCAGGGGCCTTGGGAGCGTTTTATTACCATGGCAGCAGTGGAAGCCAAGGAGTGGCTCAAGCACCACATCCTGCCATTCCTTCTGATTTTTAACAAATTGTGCCCGACCAGCAGGAGGCTTTTCCACAGCTCAGCACTGTCCAGGGTTCTCGGCTCTGCTCTAAAAGCTGAGGATGGCGAGAGCGTCCAAACGCCAGCGTTCCTGCCGGAAGATGGATGTCGGGGGAGGAAGATGGGGGCTGTGGGTGTTCGGGAGGGTTTGGGGGCTCAGATGGGCCTGTTTCAAGGAAGCCAAAAATCCAGGTTTTCAGACTCATTCCTTCCCCCCCCCCCCAACAGATTCATACTGGAGTTGGGGCGGGGGTATGGCACTGGAAATGGGGAGGGAGCCACAGGCCGAGAGGCAGCAGGGGAGAAAAGAGAAACGGACATAAGGCGTTTGGCAAATCCTTTTATGAGCTGGACCGGTCGGTGCAGAGCGTCCGCCTGCCCGGAATGCGCGGCGGCGGGGGTCCACGACGGGCTTGGCCGCCCGGCTGCGGGGCTCAGCCTCTTTGGGTCCTCGGGGGCGGGTGTGACAGTCCTCGGCGGGGCTGGTGGTGGCGAGCGGTCGTACCTCTAGCCCGACTTGAAGAGCAGGATGGCCACCTGGCCCAGGTAGAAGTAGATGAAGTGCTTGGTCTCGTGCGTCACGTAGCTGCCGAAGTTCCGGCCCACGATGCAGTGCCAGGTGGGGTTGTACTTCTTGTCGAACTCCTTCTTGATGTGCGCCGCAATGTCCTTCTCTATGTTGTACTTCTCCAGGGCCTGCGTCGCGCACTCCACCGAGTCCTGCTGCATCTCCTCGGACATGTCCGCATTTTTGATCACCGCCTTTCGGTCGCTCATGGTCACCGCGAAGCTGGGCTGCAACGGTCTCCTGCGGACGGGCTGCAGGTGCTCAGATCCCGCGAGAACTCCCGGGACCCGGAACCGGAAGTCGGACCGGGAGCCGGAATCGGAAGCCAGGCGCTTCGCGAGTGCTGCCGGGCTGTTGGCTTGCCCCGGCTGCTGGAGCTCTCGAAATAGTTTAATCATCAAGGACTGCTTATTCTTGGCGTCATTTCTTTCTTTTTTTTGTTTTTCGGGGCCTGGGTGGGTGGAATTCCACAGGAATGCTGGAACCTGCCTGGAACCGCTCCTGCTTGTTTCCCTGGGCAGTGTAGGCCGAGTTCTGGGCTTCGTCAGCCAGGCACTGCTGCTCAGGCCCAGCAGGCCTGGAGGCCACCAGGACCACCCGGTGGTGCCTGGGCGGTGAGGGGATTCATGTGTTCTGGGGATGGAACTTAGGGCCTAGCACTCCCTCGGTAGCCTTCCAGCCCATTAATGGCTTTCTAGCCCCAGTGTCATTTCTGTTTGGGAAGCTGGTGTTCACATACCAGCAAGAGAAGATGCAAAACCTCCCTTTGACTGAGACCCTGGCTCCACCCGTAGTTCACACTTGGGCATAGATTAATCAACACACACTGCAGCGCAAATGAAACCCACACTTTAGTGCAGTGTGGGTTGAGGAATCTGATAGATTTGGCTGGAGCCATAGCACAGCGGGTAGGGCGTTCGCCAACATGGCCAACCCGAGTTCGATTCCTCCGCCCCTCTCGGAGAGCCCGGCAAGCTACCGAGAGTATTCGATATGCCAGACACAGTAACAACAAAGTCCCCAATGGAGACGTTACTGGGCCCGCTCGAGCAAATCGATGATCAACGGGAGGGCCTTTACCTATTATTATTATTATTATTATTTTTAATTTTGCATTTTGGGTCACACCAGGCAATGCACAGGGGTTACTCCTGGCTCTGCACTCAGAAGTTACTCCTGGCGGTGCTCAGGGGACCATATGGGATTCTGGGAATCGAACCCGGGTCAGCCGCGTGCAAGGCAAACGCCCTACCCACTGTGCTATCTCTCCAGCCACTCTTATTATTTTTTAAAGAGCATGTAAACCTGGAATCGACATCCTCACTTGAGGAAATCACGAGAGGATCATACAGGACATCTTCCTCATGGGAGATGTCTTTCCCTCCACTGGACATATGCACAGCTGACTTCCTCTCAAGTTGAAGACCCAAACATCTGACTTTGAATTATGCATTAGCCATGGAAACATCTAGATATACAGCAACAAGATGAACATGGGAAGTCCAGCCAGACTCTTTTATTTCCATGGAAAAGCCCAGACCAGGAGCTCTGTCATTGATACCATCTCTGTCCTTTCTCCAAACTGTTATTCATTGTGAAGTCAAAGTGATCTATTCAAAGACTTGGCCCTGAGTTTATTTCTAGTCAGATGTCAATCATAGTTTCTGCTCTAACCCTCCCATGTGCATACCTCCGGGCCCTTGCACATGTGTTATCACTACCTGGGATGCTTTTCTTCTCATCTTCCACTGTCATCCACCCTTCCTTCTGTTCTCAAATTAGCATTGCTTACACTGGAAACCGGCTCTCGATTCTTTAATTAAATCAGATTCATTGACAAGCCTGCCAAAAGAGTTCCTCTTTCTGAGCACTGGCCAGTTTTTTTTTATACACTGAATGCAGACTTCCCACTGGATTGCAACACCAAGAGGACAGAATGCATATTCATCTTGCAAATTGCTATGTCTGCATTATCCAGAGCAGTAAGGAGGAACCCAAGACATATTTATTCAATAATTGCCCAAATCAGTAAATGGATAACTGAAAAAACCCAGATTAAAACTCTATTCACACAAGTGGGATGGTGGGCTTGAATAAAGTTGGGAATTGTGTATACACTAATATCAGAAGTATGGAATGAAGAATGCGACTTTATAGATTCAGGCAACACTGCTTTCTGAGCACATCTACTGGGAGATGAAGTGCTGAACAGACAATAATAGTGAGAGCAATTACTTATTGGAACCCACTGTGTGCTAGGCTGAGGGTGGAAGGGCTTTTCATTTTTTATTTCCAGAAGTGAATAGGGCAGATTTGAATTTACACTGGGCTAAATCTTCGCTCTATTGCTAGCTTATATTCTCACTTTGTTGTTATTGTTATGCTCCGTGCTCAGCTACTCTTCCCTCACTTATAAAATATGATAAGCGATAGCACAGCGGGTAGGGCGTTTGCCTTACAAGCGGCCAACATGGCCGACCCGAGTTCGATTCCTCCATCCCTCTCGGAGAGCCCGGCAAGCTACCGAGAGTATTCGATATGCCAGACACAGTAACAACAAAGTCTCCAATGGAGACGTTACTGGGCCCGCTCGAGCAAATCGACGATCAACGGGAGGGCCTTTACCTTTTTACCTTTTAATCATAGCTTTTACTTCATTGTCATTGTGAGGTTTAAAAGAGCCAGCACACAGCCTTTACAATAGTGTTTGGCACAGAATACACACTTTAAAAAAGTAGCTGTTGTTACTACTCTCTTTCCAAACCCAAGAAAACTGAGGTCCAGAAAACTTGATCATCTTAAGATTCCACTACTACAGATAGAATTTTAACTGAAGTGAGCATGGCTCCGGAATCTGTCCTCTCTGTCCTCTCTCTCTCTCTCTTCTCTCTGTTTTTTGTTAGTGTTTTTTGGGGGGTGGTCACAGCTGGCAATGTTCAGATGTTACTCCTGGCTCTGCACTCAGGAATTACTCCTGGCAGTGCTTGGAGGACCATATAGGATGCTCAGGATCGAACCTAGGTCAGCCATGTACAAGGCAAATGCCCAACCCGCTGTACTATCACTCTGCCCCATCTGTTGTCTCTTGACAGATTGTTGGATTTCAGAGATAGAGGAGCAGGGGAAAACCCAGAACCCCATATGGTCCCTGCAAGCACTGCCAGGAGTAATTCCTGAGTGGAGACAGGAGTAAGCCCTGAGCATCTCCAGGTGTGCCCTCCCGAATCCCCTCTCCCCTCTCCCCCCAAAATAGCAGAGAACAAGAAGCTCTCTTGAGACCGAAAATGTCTGAGCAGTTTAGTGTGGGGTGAAAAAGGTTCTAGGTGGTGGGAGGAGGCAGTAGTCTGCCTTACAGAGCAGTGGATCAAGGCTGGGATTATTGCCAAAGCCTACTGGACCTGAAAAGTGGGACCCAGGAGGTGAATCACAGAGCAGTAGTGCAGCCACCTCCAGAGGATTCAAGCCAAGGAGTCTGGGGGTGAGGGTAGGGGTGGGGGTGGGAGGCAGACAGTGACAGAGGAGTGTGACCAATGCCTGGTTTTGGAGCTGTGCACACATTTTTCCATAGAAATGAGTTGTGTTTGAAGCACTATTTCCTAGAGCGATCAATAAAAACCCAATGTCTATAATCTGTTCTCTTATCCTAGTAAGAGCACATGTAGACTTGTCAAATCGTGGATTCCAACTTGAGATTTGAGATATAGTCCCTAAAAATATAGAACTATTATGAATTAAACTAGTTCTTGTGGACCGAAACTGGAACTTCTAATTTTAATTTCCTGTAGGGAAAATTTACTCCAAGTTCCAAAGAACTTTGGAATGGAACCCAATCTTAGGTTTGCCTACATAGTTAGCCTACATATTTGCTGCTATTACGTTCAACTTTGATGAGATGGTGCATTTCCTTGACTTGCTGCTCTTCATCTAAAAAAGATGATTTTTTTAAAGAATGCAGCAAACAATAAAAAATTAGCAACAAAGTACGCATAAAAATGATGGTTTGACAAGAAATACGTGCTTATCTCAACAAATATAAATTAAAACAAAGGAGCTTCCCATTTTCTAACTGAAAGCTGGTCACTCTTAAGAGTATGGCAAGGTTAATGGGGGTCATTCCTCCATGGTCAGCCCATTCGTGCAGCTAATCCACAAGGATCAGAGGAATCTTGTCTGCATTTCAAGAGGGCCTCATTTGAACTCTGCTCTCTGGACCTGCCTGCTACTTGGTTTCTGCTGACTTCTTTTGTGGGGTGGAGAGCAATGTTCTTTTGATAAAGCATGGCATTCTAGATTTTCTGTCTTGTAAACAGAATCCTTCCCCTTCTCTCCCTCTCATCTTCCATCTCACTATATTGGTCTTAATTCCCACAATTTACATTCACTGCAGAATCACCCCACAACATAAACCCTCAGTTATTATCAGAACCACAAGAACCTATATATAACCTTTATTTTAACATCCCAGATACTGCTAGTCATTTATACTTACCCCCATTAGCAAAAGTGTTTGTTTCACTTTTTGCACACACACAAACAATCTAGACAAGAACAAAGAAACCAAACACCCCACCCTACCCCAAATCCCATACATGTTACCCTCTTTGGCCTAGTTCTTCTCTTTCCTGTCCCCTCTACCCTTGACAAGTGCAGACATTCTGCAGTGGTGATGGCATCCACCAGCCATGAGGCTGTAGCTAAATCCACAAAGAGAAATAACTCTTTTCCCATAAGGAGTTCAGTCTGAAAAGCTTGTCATCAGTATGAATGACAAGCTTTAATGAAAGATTATCTCTCAGTGTTATGTACTCTTGCCCATGACTCAGGGAGCCAAGAGGCTGCTTTCTCTCCCATTCATAACCACATTACCAGTAGGAGTCTGTTCCATTTCCATAGTACACCTCCAAACTGGATTCTAGCCCTGAGTTTCAAAGCAAATACCATGTCAGACATATTGGAACCTCAATTTTCAGCTTCACTGTCTTTGCCTTTTAATATGTTAGAGTTTAGTCGCATACCATGCTTGTGTAATTCTCTCACTGCTAAAAGCTGTCAAACACTATTTCTGCTCTTTCCCTTGAGGATTTCAGAGAGCTTTTGAGTCAAGAATTTACTGCAGGGCTAAAGCATGGGTTTTGCACGTGGGAGCCCTGTGTACTTGATCTCCAGCACTGCAGGGGCCCCAGGAAGTGGAACCCAGCACCAAGTTTGGAGGAGCCCCTGCACACTGCCAACTATGCCCAGGCTGTCAATATGTCCTTGAAAAGCAAAAAGAAACACAGGATTTCCATCAATGGGGTTTATCATCTTAATGAATTTCAAAGTAAATATTTTCTCTATGGTACAGGCAGGAAAATGAGAGAGAGAGAGAGAGAGAGAGAGAGAGAGAGAGAGAGAGAGAGAGAGAGAGACAGAGAGAGACAGAGAGAGAGAGAGAGAGCAGTCAGCTGAGTTTGGGCTGCATGTTTTAAAACACTGAGAGGGACACATAAGATCTCAGAGAGAACTAGGAGCATGTTACCACATTATTTCCTAGTTTTAGACAATTGTTTCTATACTAGATGATTTGGGGTTTTAGTTTTCCTAAATAAATTATTTTCTCTAGACATGTAGAAATGTCTCTTCTGATTCCCAACACCCCAAATGGTGTCTGACCAGGAGTGATCACTGAGTGCAGAGCCAAAATTATGTGCTGAGCACTGCCAGATATGCCCCCCCCCCCACACACACACACACAAGCGGGTAATAAATATCTTATCTCTTGTCCAGGGAGAGCAGTATTAGTAGGAGACTGAATGGTGGCAAACGATTCTGAGGACTTGCTCCTCTTTCTTCCCCAAGTAATGTTGGGCAGTGTGGAGCAGAATGTTAATGTAACCCCTGTCCAGGGAGCGAGCTTTCTGTCCAGGAGCTCGCCTGCACCCCCAGATCCAGAGGGCAAGATGAAAAACCTCTTCACTTCAGCACCAGCTGAAATTACAGCCAATCTTCATGTTTCTTAGAACTAAATACTTGACTTTTACAGAGCCAGATAAGCAAGCAGTTCTATCGTAGCTTTTCAAGTTCCATCAAATAGAAACAAGGCCAGCATTCTAACCAAAGAATCAACAGATTCAGCTAGGAGACAGCAGAATATCATGCGGTCAGGAGAAATAAGAGGACAGTTTTAGCAATTACAAACTTGAGTACAAATCCGTAACTCCAAAAAGAGATTATTTTTAAAATACGTCCTTTGTAGCTTGTTTGAGCTGCACCAGATACTGCTTGGAGGTTATTCAAGCTAATGCTTGACTCTACCTTGTAGTGCTGGTAGTACTTGGGGATTCTGTGGAGTTGGGGCTCAAAGTTGGGCCTCCCACATGCAAAATACACTAATTTTTGTTTGTTTGTTTTTGGGACCGCACTGGCAGTACTCAGGGCTCACTCTTGGCTCTGCACTTACGGACCATTTCTGGCAGGGCTCAAGGTACCACATGGGGTTCTGAAGATCGAACCACGGTCAGCTGCAAGCAAGGCGGCAAGAGTCTTACACTTTGGGCTATACTATCTCTCCAGCAAGAGTCTTACACTTTGGGCTATACTATCTCTCCAGCCTCAAAGCATACTATTTTTAATTCTACCACTGTTGGACTCTAAGTTGTGCTGGTTTCTTCCTTTATGCATTCATCCCTGGTGTCAGTCAACAACCATTTATTGGTCCTCACAATTGTCAGATTTCTAGACCCTGGGGAATCAGATAATATAAAAATAAGCACAGAACTGCTTTCACGGAGCTTCCACTTGAGATGGAGACTGATAAAGAACACCCAACAAAAAGAATATGAAAATTTAAATAATAATAAGGGTTCTACATCGATTTAAATCAGGTGCCATGACAACGAACGGGGTGAACAAGAAAATGCACTTAGGAACAGACACTGTAAGTGGAATAAGAAAAGGGGGCAGCCGTGAGGGCTCCATGGCCACCTGGGGATCCTGTGGCTACTTCTGAAGATGGAGCCACTGGACCCTGGACAGTGGGTCTCCACAGTGTGTGGTCATACGAGGACGGGGGAAGTGGGCAGTGATATCAGTCAGGCTGAGCTCACACTCTGTGTTATCCTTAGTGCTCTTTTTAAAAGGTGGCAAGGAAACTGGAGAGATAGCTCAGCAGGAAGGGCACTTGCTTTGCACACCACCAACCATCAACCTGAGTTCCATTTTGGCACCACGGTTGCCCTGAGCAGTGCCAGGAGTGATCCTTGAGCACAAGGTCAGAAGTCAACCCTGAGCGCCACTGGATGTGACCCCAAAACCAAACAAAAACATATGGTAAGAGGCCAGGGAGGGGCTGGAGCGATAGCACAGTGGGTAGGGAGTTTTCCTTACACATAGCCAACTCGGGTTTGATTCCCAGCATCCCATATGGTCCCCTGAGCACTGCCAGGAGTAATTCCTGAGTGTAGAGCCAGGAGTAACCCCTGTGCAACACTGGGTGTGACCCAAAAAGGAAAAAAAAAGAGACCAGAGAGATAGCTCAAGTGGCAGAGCACATGTCTAGCATGTTAAAGGTCCTGGGTTAGATCCCAAGCACCATAAAGGATCCTCAGAACAACACTGGTTGGGATCTTCAGCATGATGGAGAACTGTGGTCCCAGCACTGAGCAGTCACAGCAGCACTCACAAAGATGCAGCCACAACACGGGGGTGGAATCCAGAACAGAGGGAGCTTCTGAGCAGTAGCAAGGGTGCAGAAAGGGAGTAAGTCTCACACAGTCCTGTTGGGAATTTGGTCCCTAACTGGTAAGGAGGATTGTAGCAGAATCTTTTCTACAGGGTCTGACTGAAAGTCACTGCCCGTCCCCACGTCTTCGCATGAGCACACACAGTGGAGACCCACTGTTCAGGGTCAAGTTTAAACTGGGGTGATCTCTTGGTTCAGGTCTCTCGTATGCTCACATTCCCATGTGTATTTCTGCTGTGCACCATTGCTTTCATCCAGCCACAAAGATTCTGAAGACTTTTTAATTCACAATAGTTCTGCAAATAGAGATAATGGTTTTAGCAATAAACCTTCAGGAGCCCAGAGGAATCATTCAGGGACTTAGAGTGCTGGCCTTGCAAGAATGTGGTCAGGAGTCAAATTCCCAACACCCCACATATGCCTAGCACCAACTGTAGCTCTTCTACCTGTGGTTGCTGATAGTGCAAATTATTTCTGGCTGCACCGTGGAAAAAAGAGAGCATCTTATAGTGAACACCAGGACTAAAAAGATGTGTGAGTGTCTTAGCCAGGAAGCATAGGTTCTCACAAGCACATGTGGGCACCACAGCCCAACTCAAGGGTCTCAGCTGAGCATGTGAGGCCCAGGGCACTGTCACAAAGGAGTGCAAGCTTCAGTGAACACTGAAACCCAATATGCAATCCCCTGGGAGCACTACAGCCAGAAATAGGAGCACCGCCTCCAGGCAAGTGTGTCCCTCTGGTCACTGCTGCAAGCAATGACCACAACAAAAGGGGAGGGAGAGGGGAGGAATATAAAGAAACAAGTACATTTGCAACGGTAGCTCTGAATGCTTTTGTTTTGTTTATGTGGGGTCAATTACAAACCACTTCCTGTGGTTCTCAGGAAATATTTACCCTATGACAGAGACTAATGTTTTCCCTTGGCATACTTGTGTGTCACTGCTGAAGTTTCTCCAATTTGCTCTTACTTAATGTCCTTGACTGGGTATGTGCACTTCTAAACAAAAAATGGGAAGAGGGCAAATGAATTATTTGCAAACGTCAAAGACATGCTACATAGTAACTATGTCAACAAAACCATTAATGACTCCCTGTAACCAGTTGCAAATTCTTTATTCTTTAAGTACTCCAGCCACTGAAGCTCCCAGAGGAAGCTGTTTTAAAGTGAGAATTCTCTTGTGCAAAACTTTTTTTTTTCCTGCAGTGTCGGGGATCAAACTCCAGAGCTCACATATGCTAGGCAAGTGTTCTGCTGTTGAGTTAGAGCCTCAGTTCTCAATTTGTAGTCTTAGTTTTTTTTTTTATTTTTTTGTTTGTTTGTTTTTTGAGTTCAGTCGTGCTCAGGACTTACTTTATGCTCAGGGATTGGGGTATCATATGAGATCAAGACTGAAGCCGGGTCAAGTGCATGCACAGCACGTGCCTTACCAGCTGTACTACTGCTCCAGCCCCAACAACGAAAAAAGCTGCGTCAAGTCCAGTGTTCAAAATGTGGTGTGGGTGTGGAGGCCAGGAGTGTGATGAGCTGGGCTCAGTGAGCTGCTCAGGGGTTTGGGTCATTCAGCTTGGCAGTGCCAAGTCTGAAGTGACCCAGAATATTCCTTTCTGGCTTCTACAGCTCTTGGCCCCAGTGTCCACAGAATGAAGCTACAATGATGTGAGTTTGGGTAACTATGGCCACTGCTGAAATCAACAAACATGGAAAAAGCTAGGGAGAGCTTCCCTGACTTCAACTCAGTTGGTCCTTCCAGACCCCACCGAACAGCTGAGCACTGAATTCATCTCCCACCCCGACTGCAGTTCCGGTTCCAGGTCAAGCAAAAGGCGAGAGAGGTGGGCCATGTGGGTGGAGGTTCCCAAGGCTGGATGCTCAGTTTCTAAGACTGGAGGTAACCTGGAACTCTGTTGGGGTGGGGTTACAGCAGAGAGCAAGAGAACAAAGAGGAAGAGTTGATGCCCTGACAGGGTGGAGTAGCTCCAGTCCCCAGATCTACGTCTGGCCAGTGCTGGCACAGAAGGACATGGGCTCAGCTGGCCGGTGCACTCACATGGAGAATGGGACTCAGGTAGAGTTTCCCCAACAGACTGTACCAGAAGGCACCTCTATAGACAGGAAGGGAAGAGAACCCTTGACAAACTGGGGGACGCTTCAGGACATCTTGGAGAGTCCTCCCAGCTACAGGGGGTGGCAGGCACGAAAGACGATGAGTGGGGGGTAGAGCCAGAATGATAGGACAGCAGATAGGGCACTTGCCTTGCATGTGTCTGGCCTGGCTCCAATTATTGGCATCCCAATGGTCTCCTGAGCACTGCCAGGAGTAACTTTTGAGCACAGAGGAAGGAATAACCCCTGAGCATCACTATATGTGACCAAAACAAAAATAAAAACAAAGATTATGAGGGGCCTGAGGAATATCCTCTCCTCCTCCTGCCCCTAAAAACTCTGCACCCCAGCTCCCCGTTGAAATCTCAGGAGACTCCCTTTGGGATGACAACAGACACTCTCCCTTTATCTCAGTACCATCTGAAGAGCAAAATTGGAGCCAGATCCGCTGAGTCGGTGTGTGACCTGAGAGCCACTAAGTCATGTCTGACTCCTCTCCTCTCCCAAAGCATAGTCAAGAATTCTTCAAACGCAGAATGAAGAACTCATGGCTACTTTCCACGTATGGCAGTGCGTAGTTTCCACTGATCTGCTAAAGAAACCATCTTCTCATTCTCAAGATAAACTTGTTGACATAGTCTCCTTTTCCTTCTCCTCCTCCTTCTCCTCCCATATGTTGGGCACTGAGACAATCAAGAAGCCACCAGCTGACAACCCTAGAGCTTAACTTGTGAAGGGGAAGATGAAAAGTTAAAGCAGAAATCCAGGGTGACAGCTGAAAGTAGACTATAGACCAAACATGATTGCCATTAAGTGCCTCTTTTGCAAACCACAACACCCAAAAGGGAGAGAGAGAACAAGAGGGAATGCCCTGCCACAGAAGCAGGTGGGATGGGGGGGGGATGCGGGTGGGAGGGATACTGGGACCCGTGGTGGTGGAAAATGGGCACTGGTGGAGGGATGGGTACTTGATCATTGTATAACTGAAACCCAAGCACAAAAATTTGTAAGTCTACAACTGTACCTCATGGTGTTTCACTAATAAAAATTTTTAAAAAAACAGTAGATCAAGATAGAAGGAAAAAGAAAAAGAAATCCAGGGTGACATTTGGGAGGGAAGAGAAGAGTAGTGAGGGAGGGGAGTGAGAGGTCTTGATTCTTCTTTGATTTAGTGCTCCAAGGCACAGCGTTTTGGTTAAGTAGGTGGAGAACCCATGCCTGCCTGCCTGCCCCTCCAGGACCACACAGCTCCTCGAAATTGGTTCCAGAGTACTTTCAAAGGTGGCGGGGGACGACGACACACAAAACAGACACTGCATGGAAGTCATTTTTCTTTTCTTCATCACTTTTAGGATTAACTTTTCCCTCTTTATTTATTTGGGTGAAAGTGACTAATACCCTCATGCAACTTGCCACAGCCCCATGAGGCAAGTACTAGTAACATCCTCAGATTTCTGAGGCAGGGGCCAGAGAGAAAACACAGTGGGAAGGGTATTTGCCTTAAATGTAGTGGACCGCGGTTCAATCCCCACCATTCCAAATGCTCCTTTGAACACTGTCAGGAGTAATTCCCGAGTCCAGAGCCAGGAGTGACCCCTGAGCATCATTGGGTGTGCCAAAAACAAACAAACAAAAAAACCACCTAAATTAAAAATGAAACAAATCAGTTTTTTGAGGTAAACAGAAGTTAAGAAAAGTTTCTGAGATTACACTTGTGAAGGATAGAGCAAGATTTGAATCCAGGCCTTCTCCAGTTTGTCATCTTTCAACAAAAATAACTGCTATGGGAGCCACACTCTGGTGCTCGAGGGCCCTTATGGCGCTGAGGCTTGAGCTCTGGGCCTGGCATGTGAAAGGCCGATGCTCCATGACTTGAGCTACACCCTTGGTCCCCTGAATCTGTGATCTTAAAGATTTCTTCATTTCTATGAACAATGAAGGGAGAAATTTAAAAAACACATATGACTCTATAGCGGGGAGGAGTGGGGCAATTGAAAGAGAAAGTAGCTGTTATCCAAACATAGATGTATCTGCTCTAGCCACAGAGTATAGTCTGGCTATTCACGAGTGGAGATTCTGATTCAAACCTCAAAGTTATGTAAAATAAGGTGGGGTATAACATTTACCTTTGGGGCATAAAAATTTTGAATTATGGCTACTGGCACGGTGTGGTTCACACATGTTACAATCATAAAAGCACAAGAACCACCTTCTTAGGATGCTTGCTCAGAGCTACCTATTTGCTAAATGCCAAAGGGCAGAGTGACACTAGGAAGTTAGTGCTACTCACTATTGCATGAATTGTCGATCTTACCACGCTTGCACTAGCCCACAATACTCCCAACACAAAGCTGGCATGTGATCTCTGGGCCTCCTGATGTTCCTGACACTCGCCCCTGAGACTTCAGTTGCAGCTTGTTGGTTAGTTCTTAGAACCCAACTACTTAGAAGCTCATTTGTATTGAGCTAATTTTACCCAATCAAGAAGCTTGCAAACGGATGTCAAGGCCCCTCCCACCTTTCCCAGATAAATTGAATCAAAGGCGTACCACACCAAGCCTGCTCTGTGTGTCTCTGTGTGTTGGTGGCGGTGGTGTGTGTGTGTGGGGGGGGGGGGGGGGGGGGGAGGTAGGATGGGGGAGGTAAGTGGTAAAGGATGGGAACCCTAAATTTTGAACACTGGAGGTAGGACATTATGCTTCTCTCCCCTGCTCCCGACACACACACACACACACACACACACACACACACACACACACACACACACACGGAGGCATGGGCAGACCTCGGACTCACAGGGTAAGCCTGAGACTGCCGTACAGTTTTAAAAGATGTGAGCACTCGTCGCCCGAAGGACATAGAAGTCGGCCTTTGCTGACCCATTGATGGTCAACAATCCTCTCAAAGTCCAGTTGCATAGCACACTCCAGGAGCCGTGCCTCAAAGTGTGTCAGTTTCTGGCCCAGGGTTCAACAGTCATCAAGAAAATGAAGGGACAGTTTTGGTATCTTGTAAAATTCTTTTCTGATCTCTCCTTCGCTGAAGCATTGTGTCCCGGAATTTCAAACAGGGAACCAGAGCACAGGCTTGGTGACATCAGTGAGACTCACCAGCCCCCAACCAAGGCCCCGTAACAGGAATGGCGACATCTAGTGGACAGTGGGAAGAGTACAGTCTGGAACTCAACTGCACGGCAAGTGCTCAGGTATTAAGTCAGTTCACCTCCTTCCAGGTAAGGAAGCTGAAGCTCACATTTCACCTTGCTTAGGGATGGTGCCAGTACTTATTTTTTACAGATCCCTTCCGCCTGCCTGTTAGTACTTAGGATCTCCACCAGCAGACCACTCAATACTAAGAGATTGGGAAAGAATTTCAGTGGCTTATGGTTCACTGGGTATTTGCATTTATATACAGTGATCTTCCAGATGCCATCATTCATCATTTATAGCTTATGACACTTGCACTCCTGCCTGAAAGAGAAAGGTCAAAAGTGGAGCTCGAGAAATCCATTACTGAGTTCAGCTCTGAAAACCCCCACAAAGTTCATACACGAGCATGGATGCACACACAAGGGCTTTTCTGCATGCCGAGATAATGAGATGTAAGCAAGTTTCTGATGCATTTGATACATCTAAAGTAAAACTGGAAGTGCACAGATAGGTATACATAGGACTCACAACTTAAAACACGACATCAAAGATAATCTCTATTTCTTTAGCCTAAAGAGTATCAGGGAAGAGAGGAAAAATCCAAATAATTAGGAATCAGAGCTATTATTCAAGAGGCGTGGGGATGGAAAGAGGGGTCAGGGGCCAAGGTCCTCAGTTCCAAAATAACTCTACAGGAAGCTCAATGGAACAATCTTCCATGGAAAACAGGAGATGAGTCTTATAAATAACCAGTTGGACAGCGAGTGAGACAAGAGCCACTGGAGGAAGGAGGAACTTGAGCTCTGTGATGGCCCCACTTCCCAGCCTCCTGCCAAGGGGAAGATGTGGGTACCAAGGCCAAGAAGCTGAATATTTATGTTCCTTATGAAATGTGGCTTTTATAGAGAAATTTAATCACATTCAACTGAAGCCAAGACGTTTTTTAAAGTAAAGGACCCTTTCACACTTGCCACCAGCCATTATTTCAGCGTCCAGGGAGACAACTACTTATTTCAAATCAAAGGAGTCAGGCAGAGAGATTCTGCAGGTGATCCCAAGCCTCTGGCCTGGACATTCATTTCATACAATGACTTAAAAATGTTTTTAAAAATAGAAACACACATTTACCTATATGCATAATATATACACAATTGATCCTTGAACAACATGGGTTTGAATTGCTGGTACTGATGCATATGCAGGAATTTTCTTATAAGCAGAAGTGGACTAAAAGAATCGATAAACACAGCATAGTACTGTGACTCATTTTTTTCCTTCCTTTTGAGTTCCTTAATAGAATCATTTCTTGCAAATGGACAAAAGACACATGAAAAAATGCTCCACATCACTAGTCATCAGGGAGATGCAAATCAAAACAACAATAAGATATCATCTCACACCACAGAGAGTGGCACACATTCCAAAGAACAAAAGCAACCAGCGCTGGCATAGATGTGGGGAGAAAGGGACGCTCTTTCACTGTTGGTGGGAATGCCCACTAGTCCAGCCTTTCTGGAAAACAATATGGACAGTCCTTCAAAAACTAGCAATTGAGCTTCCATATGACCCTGCAATACTACTTCTGGGAATATATCCCGAGGATGCAAAAAAGCACAGTCGAAATGACATCTGTACCTATATGTTCATTGCAGAACTGTTCATTATAGCCAAAATCTGGAAACAACCCAAGTGCCCTAGAACAGATGACTGGTTAAAGAAACTTTGGTACATCTACACAATGGAATACTATGCAGCTGCGAAGAGAGATGAAGTCATGAACTTTGCTTATAAACAGATAGACATGGAGAGTATCATGCTAAGTGAATGAGTCAGAAAGAGAGGGACAGACAAAGAAGGACTGCACTTATTTGTGGAGTATAAAACAACATAACATGAGGCTGACACCCAAGGACAGTAGATACATGGGCCAGGAAGATTGCACCATAGCTGGAAGCTTGCCTCATGAGCAAAGGGGAGAAGGCAGCTGGAATAGAGAAGGGATCACTAAGAAAATGATGGCTGGAGGAACCAGTCAGGATGGGAGATGTGTGCTGAAAGTAGATAATGGACCAAACATGATAACCTCTTACTATCTGTATTGCAAATCATAATGCCCAAAAGTAGAGAGAGAGTATGAGGAATATTGTCTGCCATGGAGGCAGGGGGAGGGTGGGAAAGGGGGGTGTACTGGGGATATTGGTGGTGGGGAATGTGCACTGGTGGAGGGATGGGTATTTGATCATTGTGTGATTGTAACCCAAACATGAAAGCTTGTAACTATCTCATGGGTTTACTCAATAAAATTTAAAAACAATAGAATCTGTTGTTACTGTGTTACTGTGTCTGGCATATCGAATACTCTCGGTAGCTTGCCGGGCTCTCCGAGAGGGGCGGAGGAATCGAACTCGGGTCGGCCATGTTGGCCGCTTGTAAGGCGAACGCCCTACCCGCTGTGCTATCGCTCCAGCCCCATTTCTGTAGCTAATCATTTTTTTGTAAGACCATACTAGACAATATATATACAAAATATGTGCTACTCTGCTGTTTATGCTAGTGGCAAAGTTTTTGCTCTATAGCAGGGAGAGATTTCCAAATTATATGCAGTATTTTTTTAAAACTAAATTGTGGGCCAGTACCCTCATGTTATTCAAGGATCAAGAGGAAATACATATATATGTATATACATAATTTTTTCATTGTTGTTATTGTTTGCATTTGTCTGGGGGGGGGGGTCACCCGGTGATGCTCAAGGATTACTTCTGACTCTGCCCTCAGGGATTACTCTTGGCCAGCTCATGGATCATACCTGGGAACCCTATGCTGAAGATGGAACCAGGAATGGCCATGCAAGTCAAGCTCCCTGCCCACTATTGTATCTCTCTGGACCTTGAGTCTTTATTTTGGGGCCACACTCAGTGGTGCTCAGGGGCTACTCCAGATTCAGTGCTTTCAGTGTTGGTGTGTGTGTGAGGGGGTGTCACCACTGGGAGACCAAGAGATTGTGAAGGAAGGCACAGCCTGTCCTCCACCCAGTCCTCCACTCAGGCAAGCTTCCACTGGGCCTATAAATTGTTTTTTTTTTATTTAATTGAGATTCTGTGATTTACAATACTATTATTAATGGATTCTCAAGTCAAGAAATAGATTTACCGCATAACCCAGAGATAACACTTCAGAGCATAGTAGCATTAGTTGGAAAGGATCAGAGCAGACCGGTGGTCAGCACCTCACTCAGAACAATAGCCGGATATGGAAACAAAGCAAATGCCCAACTGCAGAAAACAACCCCTGGCGATGCTCAAGGCTTACTCCTGACTCCCCACTCAGGAATCACACCTGACTGTGCTCAGGAGACCATGTGAGATAGATCCAACCAGGTCAGGCATGTGCAAGGCAAGTGCCCGTCTACTGTCCTATGGCTCTTGCCCAGTAAATCTACTCTTAAAGAGAACTAAGAAACAAAGCTTTTAGGCACGTGCCACCGAAACCCAGAGAACCCCTATGGCTGAGTCTGGAATCATACTATAAGAATACACCTGTAGGCTGATACCCATTGTGAACAAGGCCCAGAAATTCAGGTGAGGGCTGGAGAGATAAGGACCAAAGCTGGCTGGGGACACTACTGCCTGCCATTGCCTTGCTGGCTGCCTCTGCTGCCTCCCTCCATGCTCTCCGCCCCTCCTGGTCCTGGGAGGATGCTTTCCCCAGGACCTGGGCTCTGGTGCACCTCTGCGCTCTCCCCCACATCCTACTTTTCCTAGACTCGCCTTATCTACTCTGCTCCGTGGGTCTCCTGGGCCTCCAAACCACAGTGACAGGCTGCCCACAGCACTGCTCTAATCAGTGCACATGCCATTCACTCAACAGTTCTGCAAGCCACTGGGGGTTAGCTCCCCTCCCCATCTACCACACTGCTGTGACCTCAAACCTGGCGACCACTGTCTAGGGAGCAGTCAGGGCCCCTGAGAATGAGCCTGAAGAAATGTTGGTCACTGCCCCACTGAGCCAAGCACTGGGGTGTCTGGGCCATGGGGCAGCCATGACTAAAAGCATACAGGTGATATACCAGTCAGGGATAGCGAGAACAGAAAATAGGGACATCCTGAGGGGGTTTCACCTGTAGCCCAAGGGCACACAGGCTGTGTGGCTGCCTTCCAACCACACTGAACTCTTGGCAGTCCTGGGAACTCTGCAAAAGGCATGTGTTCAGAGTGTCAGAGGCCCTGACTGCTGGCTGGATCACACTCTCAACCCCTTCATGCACACTGAAGAAATCCAGAGAGCAGCAGGTCTGTGAAAAGCCACCCCCTCACCAGGACACAGAAGAATGCACAGAACCTATAAGAACAGGATGGAGAGATAGCATAGGGCACTTGCCTTGCACACAGCTCACCAGGTTCAATCCCCAATACCACATATGGTTCCCTAAGCACCATTAGGAGTGATCCCTGAGTACAGAGCCAGGAGAAAGCCCTAAGTACAGCTCGGTGTGACGAAAGAAAGAAAGAAAGAAAGAAAGAAAGAAAGAAAGAAAGAAAGAAAGAAAGAAAGAAAGAAAGAGCAGAATGTAAAAAACAAACCTTCAAGGAACTCACCTGAGCTGCTCAGGTAAAAAAGTGAGCTTCTGAGAAGGAGGGACCAGGACAGGATAGCGAGACATAGAATCAGAAGCCCCCTGCCCCCCCCCCCCCCACCCCGAGTTTGCACCTGAGTCTTTACAAAAACTTGTGCAACTGTCAGATGTAGGCGGCTCACGACTTTTCGTGCCCACCTCTGGAAAGAAAGAAAAGGTCTGGAGAGGGCCTGCAAGCAGCCCAGTGCACGTGTGGAGAGCCTGGGCACGAGAGGAAATTCTACAGAGCTTCTGAGAAGACATTCACATCTCCAAACCCTGCATTTGGACCAAGACAGCACAGAAATGTTGTCTACCGTGACTTCCTGCCCAGTGCTCTGCCATGCTGGGTGAATGCCCAGGGGCTTCCCCTTTCCCAGTCCTGACTGATGGGAGCCTGCCAGGGACCACGGAACCAAAAGTCACCTGGCTCTTCTGCCTGAGTGTTTGAACCTCATGTCAACGCTCTCCTTAGCATAGGGAGGTTTGGTTTCTCGGAGGACTGGCCAAGCAGGTAGGTTTGGCTCTGGGAAAGTGACCGTCGGCATGATCAGATTTCAAGGAACTACCCAGCCTGGAAGACCTGAATCTACTGTTACCAGCTAAGATCACCTTTCTAACTGCCTTCTAATATCTACTCTATACAAGTCACTTGAACACTTGAACTGCTCGGAGCATATCCCTGCTGTGGCTTCTATGAGGGATTCAGCAAGAGAGGTCAAGTCTCTGCAACTGAAAAATAATCAGACTTACTCCTCCTGTTTAGAGGGCCCTGCAGACAGCTCTGCTGGCTTCAGGGAGAGGCGCACAGGCCCTTTCTTCAGAATATTTTCACCGACCGTGCAGAGGACCCCTAGTAATATACAGCCACCCCACTGCATGCCAGTGCTACACTGCTCCCATTCCGTTGGTGCAACTGCACTTATAAAAAGGAAATCTGTGGCCGTCTAAATTGTACAGGACTGCATTTTGTCTGCTTCTCTTGGGGGTCATATCTGGTCATGATCAGGGCTGAATCTTGACCCTGTGTTCGAGAATCACTTCTGGTGGGGCTCAGGGAACCCTATGTGGTATGCAAAGCAAATACCTTAACCTTTGTACTATGTCTCAGGTTCAATAGTATGACTTTTTAAAAAATATGGTAACCGTTGACTCACATGTATGACTATTATTACTGTTCCTCATTCTGTTCTTTTTTTATTTTTGAATAATTATATTTCTATTTTTTTACAGACACTACTCCCACTACCCAGCCGTCGCCACACTCCAGGATGCTTTCCGGACCCGCGCGGCTGCAAAGCGGCCGCACGACACATCATAAGACATTAAATACCCATCTTCCGGAATTGTCATACCGTATTTGATAGGGTTCAAATATGGTAACACCTACAAGGGTGATTAGAGGTCGCCCCAAAAGCCTCTATCCCTCTCGGAAAGACTGGCAAGCTACCGAGAGTATTCCGCCCGCACAGAAGAGCCGGGCAAGCTATCCATTGTGTATTCGATATGCCAAAACCAGTAACTACAACTGGTCTCATTCACCTGACCCTGAAGGCTTCACCGACATGGCAGCACTGAGAAGGATGAAAAAGGAGAGGCCGACAAAATCTCAAGGCCGACCTAGGCTGCCACAACGAAGGAAGACAAAAATGATTGTCTGTACTTTCAATGCACGTACGCTAGCATCAGATGCATCCATCGAGGACCTGATGGTACAAGCGCGAATAATCAAGTACGACATCATTGGTCTGACCGAGACAAGAAGGCACGAATCTCACCATGCCGTTTTCGACACTGGAGAAGAATTGTTCCTCGGAACATGCGATAAAAGAGGTGTTGGAGGCGTCGGTGTCCTTGTCAACACAAACTTGGCCAAGAGCATTGATTCATTCGAATGCCTAACAACCTGAATCGGATGTGTACATTTGAATAGATGTGGCTCACTGCCTACAGTTTCTATCTTCGTTGTCTACGCACCAACATCTCATTATGATGAAAGAGAAATCGAGAAGTTCTACATGGAGCTAGAGAAGTTCTATAAAGAAGACCACACCTTCTACAAGATCATTGTGGGTGATTTTAATGCCAAGATAGGACCGAGAAGATCAGCTGAAGAACTTCACATCGGGACCCATGGCCTAGAATGGAACGAACAGGGTGAGAGACTGTCTGAGTTCATCATGTCGACAAAGACCATTCATGGTAACTCACAGTTCCAGAAGGCAGAATCTAAACGATGGACATGGGAGTCTCCCAGTGGATGATTACACAATGAAATAGACCACATCATATTCAATCGACGGTTTTGCCTGACTGATGTCGCTGTTGTCCCAAAATTTCGAACGGGATCGGACCACCGTCTCCTTCGTGCAAAATTCTACTTCACAGAGCAGGGAGAAAGGGCTGCAAAGTTCAAAAAGAGAACTCCCAGAATGACCACCAACTGGGAACTCTTTGGTACTATTGCGGCAACATGGGAAGATGCCATTGTTGACAACATTGACGAGGAATACGATCGACTGGTTCAGCACCTCCATGAATGTGCGAGGAACGCCAAGAAAGAGATAGCCACAAAAAATCGGCTATCTTCAAAAACTCTTGAGCTAATTCGCCAGTGTGGTTTGGTGCATGCCTCAGGCAACCGCAAGCTAACGTCCGAGCTTGCAAAGCAGTGCAGAGATGCGATCAAGGAACACCTCAAAGAGAGAAGAGCAGAAAGTACTGGTAGAAGCGGCAGAAGCTGGGAAAAGTATTCGTTACGCCCGCCTGTCCTTCGCCAACTACAAGACCAAGGTGACTGCCCTCCGACGTCCTGATGGATCCATCACATCCTCCAGAATGGCAATGGAGAAGATTATCCATGACTTCTATTCAAATCTCTTCGATAGCCATGTCCACTTGCCGACATACCAAATTCCACAGGATGGATATGTCGTTCCCAACGTTCTCCCTTCCGAAATCCGACACGCCATTTCGTTGGTAAAGAAACAAACAGCACCCGGCCCAGACAAGGTCAGACCTGAACACCTGAAGAACCTGCCGTCAGTACTCATCAATACACTGGCTCGGCTCTTCACTCACTACCTGTCTGAATGCAAGGTTCCGTCCCAATTGAAAACCAGCAGGACTGTACTACTGTTCAAGAAGGGAGACATCCATGACATTGGCAACTATCGCCCGATCTGCCTATTGTCTGTCATCTACAAGTTGTTCACTTGAGTCATCCTAAATAGGATTGGCAGAACACTAGATGAAGGACAACCATGCGAGCAAGCCGGGTTCCGCAAAGGATTCAGCACCATCGACCATATCCACACGATAACCAAGCTCATTGAGGTTTCTCAGGAGTTCAAGATGCCGCTCTGTTTAACGTTCATTGATTTAAAGAAGGCCTTTGATTCTGTTGAGACGGAAGTGGTCATTGAAGCCCTAGCCAATCAGGGCATTCAAGCCCAATACATCAGGATCCTCCGTGAGCTGTATTGTGGATTCACTACCAGGATCTCACCATTCTACAAAGAAGTGATCGTTGATGTCATGAGAGGCGTTCGGCAGGGTGATACCATTTCACCGAAACTCTTCAGTGCCACCCTTGAGAACATTATGTGACGACTGGAATGGGAAGGAATGGGAGTGAAGATAGATGGTCGGCAACTACACCACCTCTGCTTTGCTGATGACATTGTTTTAATAACACCAAACATCAGCCAAGCGGCACAAATGCTGGCCGACTTTGACCATTGAGTGTGGAAAGGTAGGACTACAGCTGAATCTTACGAAGACAATGTTTATGAGAAACAGCCTCGTTCCTGACGCCCCATTCGCTCTCAATGGAACGACCATCTCCAAATGCAACAGCTATGTGTACCTAGGTCGAGAGGTCAACATGACAAATGACCTGGCACCCGAGCTGCGCAGGAGGAAGAGAGCGGCTTGGAACGCCTTCAAGAACGTCAAAGAAATAGCTAAGAGGATGAAGAATCTCCGACTCCAGGCACATCTCTTTGATTCCACTGTTCTTCCTGCATTAACATATGCCTCAGAGACCTGGGCCCTACGCAAACAAGATGAGAACGCTATTCAGGTCTCCCAAAGAAGAATAGAAAGAGCTATGCTTGGAATATCACGTTTCATTCAAATGAGAGAAAGAATCCGGAGTTCTGACATCCGTCAACGATCAAGCTTCAGGGACGCTGTCTCATTTGCCAAGGTGTCGAAAATCAGATGGGCTGGTCACTTAATGAGATTTAAAGACGACCGCTGGACTAGAGCTGTTACAGACTGGATTCCACGGGATGTCAAAAGACCGCGTGGCCGCCCACCTACCAGATGGTCAGACTTCTTCGTGAAGATCATGAACGATCGGTTTGAGGCCCTTCATGTTCCCGGAGCGAACAGATGCCATTGGGCTACACTAGCATGCGACAGGAACAAATGGAGATGTTACTGGCGCCCGCTCGAGCAAATCGCCGACTAATGGGAAGTTAAGTGATTAAGTGATTAAGATTTTTTTACACTTTTTTAAAAAATTTTATTAGTGAGACACTATGAGTTACAGTTGTAGACTTACAAATTTTTGTGCTTGGGTTTCAATTATACAATGATCAAATACCCATCCCTCCACCAGTGCCCATTTCCCACCACCACGGATCCCAGTATCCCTCCCACCCCCCCCCATATCCCCCATCCCACCCTGCCTCTGTGGCAAGGCATTCCCTTTTGTTCTCTCTCTCTCCTTTTGGGTGTTGTGGTTTGCGAAAGAGGCAATGGGTGGCAATCATGTTTGGCCTATAGTCTACTTTCAGCATACTTCTCCCATCCTGGGAAGATCTTCCCAACTCTAAGCAAAATGAGTCAGAAAGAAAGGGATAGACATAGAAAGATTGCATTCATCTGGGGAACATAAAGTAACAAAATAGGAGACTAACACCCAAGAATGGCCAAGATTAGTACCAGGAATTTTGCTCCATGGCTTGGAGGCCAGCCACACATGCTAGAGGAAAAGGGAGTTCAGATAGAGAAGGGAGCATCATTCTGTTCTTTTCAAGCAAAGAAAATGAAGAAACAGACAAGAGATGCATTTGTTTATTGTTTGTTTTGCGGTATCAGGGGTGGAACCCAGGGCCTCACACAGGCAAGGAGATGCATTGTTTATAAACTACTTACCTTGATCAGAGTTAGGACTAGACATTTTGGAACCATAATGCTGCATTTAAGTGGCCACACAGATTTAACAGTCCTTGTGTCTGCACTATTATTACCAACTTCTATCTTCATTTCCTTTCTTTTTTTTTCCCCAGTTACTGGGCTTGTTATTTATTTTTACTTCCAGTTTCTTGGTGGTTGTTTTGGTTTTTGTTTTAACTTGGGGGCCAGAGTTAGTAGAGCCAAAGGGATACTCACATTTCTGGGATTGTGGTTTCCTTCTGGTGGACTGTGAGGATGGCACCCAGGTCTCCTGCATGCAAAGTTATTTCTCTGGTTCCCTCTTTCCTGGATATTTCCTGAGTATTTCCTGGGTATTTCCTGAGTATTTCAGGCAATACTCAGCCAGGTGGCTGGTGATTCAGTGTTTGAGTCTGAAAAGGCAGTGAGGCTCTTGCCAAGCGTGCAGTGCCAGGGACCACCAGGCCACCCCAGCAGTGTCCCCCGGGCCTTCAGGGCCACCCTGGCAATGCTCAGAGTACACATGTGCCAAGGATTGAGCCTAGATTGGCTGGGAATGTGCTAGGTAAGAGCCCTAATTGATGTGATATCTTCTAGTCCCACTTCAACCCTTTTTCTTCCTTTTTCTTGGGGGAGAGCAGGGGTTGTGGCCGTTCCAGGGGTTTGCTCAACAGCTATTACTGGCTCTGTGCTCAGGAGTGACCCCTGTTGGTGCTCAGGAGACCATCTGTGCTGCTGGGGATTTGGTCGGACTTGGTCTCATGCAAAGCAAGTGCCTTATCTACTGTACTGCCTCTCTAGCATTTTTTCCAATTTTTTGATATGAATTCAAGTTGTACTTTACAAATTCCTTCCAAAGGGGCTGGAGTGATAGTACAGTGGGTAGGGCACTTGCCTCATATGCACCTAACTCAGTTTGATTCCTGGAACCTCATATGACCCATGAGCCCTGCCAGGAGTAATCCTGGATATACAGCCAAAAGTAAGCTCTGAGCACCAATAGAGGTGGCCTCAAAACAAAAACAAATAAACAAAAAACTCCTTCCATAGTAAAGAATACATTTAAGGCTATTTCCTCTAAATACCTTCCTAGACCTCAAAGTTTTATCGTTTAGAACTAGTGCTTGCAAATTCATTCTCATTTTTTTTTCTTTTACTCTGAAAGTACTTTCTGAGAGTGCTCCTAATTTCAAAGTGTTTTAGAGCGGATTTTTAGTACAGTTTATCTAATCTTATTGAAATTTTATCCAAGCATACCAGCCCTGAGAGGCTCTACTTTGGGGAACTATTCTAAAATGTTCTTTATCATCTACCAAATTGAATTTTATAAATTTCATACATTTAAAAGACAAATAATATAAGGAAAAACTTCCCTCTTGGATACAAACTTCATATGCATTATTACCTAAGGTTACATATAGATGAAGACTCAACTTGTTCATATTTAGTTAAATTGATCTGCTAAATTGAGAAGAGCATTTAAACTAATTTATCATATTTGTGTTTTATCCCCAAAAAAGTAGGTCACTCCCAGCAGTGCTCAGGGGCTACACCTGTAAATTCTCCAGGGCCTATACGGTGCCAGGATTCAAATCATCATCACATAGCCATGCGGAAAGCGAATGTCTGAACCTTGGTATGTCTCTCCAGGCCTTATAAAGCTTATCACATTTAAATTTCACTTTATATGTTTTAGTCTGTACATGTGTAAAAGTATCTCATTTTATCTAAACAATATAAGGTAATTTCAAGTATACATTACTCCCTTGGAAAGTACAAATCAAAAGCACAATGAGTAATCCTGTCACTACAACAGACCCATTAAAGGTATGCAACATGATGACAGAAAATGCCATATGATACAGCAATTCCATTTCTTGGCATTTAACCCAAGGGCCCAAAAACTCTTCAGTAAAGACATTTGCACTTCTATGTTCATTGCAGCACTATTTACAATGGCCAAAATCTAAGAACAGCCCACGTGTCCACAAACAGATGACTGGATAAAGAAACTGTGGTACAAATACACAATGAATATTACTTAGCTTTAAGAAGAGACAAAATCATGCAATATGTACCTATGTGGATGGATCTGCAGAATACCATGATGAGTGAAATGAGTCAGAAGGAGGACATGCACAGAATCATCTCCTTCATATGTGGTAGAAACACAGTAAGGAAACAACAAAAGCAACAGAAACTGAGAACCAAGAAGCATATCACTGTTTTTGGGGGGGAAGGACAGGATGGTGGTGGGGTGGCGTGGGACATTAGGAAATCCAAAATTTTAATGGGGTGATACAGCTAAAGTTAAATCTTAACTAGGTGGCAGTTTGGGGGTTTGTGCATGCAGCTGGGGGGATGCAGCCGGGGGGAGCTGACACTCTGGATTTTACAATACCAAAATTATATTTATTCCAAAATTGATGGAGATTTGGCTTTCCAATTTTTAGATATTATGAACAAAGCTGCTATGAATATTCCTACGTGTGCCTTATAAGAAGCTTTTGTATATACACACACACACACACACACACACACATTTGCATTACAGTCAGGCTTTGGAAGGAACTACTGATGGCTGGCTTTGAAAAATTCTACTTGTTTTCCAGAGTGTTTATACCAACACACACACTTCATACAGGAAGACATTGCCAGAGTTCAGCTTCAGCCTCATCAAAAGGAATTTCTTAGATTTTCTTGGCCATGTGTCCATATTGTTTTCCAAAGAGACTGGACCAGATGACATTCCTACCAGCAGTAGATTTTCTTTTTCCCTACATTTCTGCCAACACTGGCTATTTATTTATTTATTTATTTATTTATTTTATTAGTGAAACACCATGAGGTACAGTTATAGACTTTCAAATTTTTGTGCTTGGGTTTCAGTTATATAATGATCAAGTACCCCTCCCTCCACCAGCACCCATCCTCCACCATCACGGGTCCCATCATCCCTCCCACCTCCCATCCCCCCCCCCCATCCCACTATGCCTCTGTGGCAGGGCTTTCCCTTTTGTTCTCTCTCTCCTTTTGGGTCCTGTGGTTTGCAAGAGAGTCATTGAGTGGCAATCATGTTTGGTCTATAGTCTACTTTCACCATGCTTCTCCCACCCTGGGAGGATCCTCCCAACACCCTTTATTTGGTGCTCTCTTCTCTATCTGAGCTGCCTTTTCCCCTAGCACGTGTGGCTGGCCTCCAAGTCATGGAACAAAATTCCTGGTACTAATCTCAGCCACTCCTGGGTGTTAGTCTCCCATTTTGTTGCTTTATGTTCCCCAGACAAATGCAATATTTCTTGTGTCTATCCCGCTCTTTCTGACTAATTTCACTTAACATGATACATTCCATGTAGTACCACTTGTATGTGACTTTCATGACTTCATCTTTTCTAACAGCTACATAGTACTCCATTGTGTAGATGTACCAAAGTTTCTTTAACCAGTCATCTGTTCTCGGGCACTCAGGTTTTTTCCAGATTCTAGCTATTGTAAATAGTGCTGCAATGAACAAATAAGTGCAGATGTCACTTCGACTATACTTTTTTGCCTCTCTGGGATATATTCCCAGGAGTGGTATTGCTGGGTCAAATGGGAGCTCAATTTCTAATTTTTTGAGAATTGTCCATACTGTTTTCCTAAAGGGCAGAACCAGTTGGCATTCCCAGCAGTGAAGGAGAGTCCTTCTCACCACATCTGTGCCAACACCGATTGCTTTTGGTCTTTTGGATGTGGGCTAGTATCTGTGGTGTGAAATTATATCTCATTGTTGTTTTGATCTACATCTCCCTGATGATTAATGATGTAGAGCATTTTCTCATGTGCCTTTTAGCCATTCAGATTTCTTCTTTAAGGAAGTTTCTGTTCATTTCCTCGCCCCATTTTTTGATGGGGTTGGATGTTTTCTTCTTGTGGAGTTCAACCAGTATTTGTATATCCTTGATATCAACCCCTTGTTAGATGTGTATTCAGCGAATATCCTTTCCCATTCTGTAGACTGTCTTTGTATTTTGGTCACTGTTTCTTTGGAGGTGCAGAAACTTCTTAGTTTAAGATAGTCCCATTTGTCTATCTCTGTTTTCACTTGCTTGGCCAGTGGCGTGACATCTTTGAAGATACCATTAGCTTCAGTGTCATGGAGGGTTTTGCCAACTTTGTCTTCAATGTAACTTATGGATTCTGGTCTGATGCTGAGGTCTTTAATCCATTTTGATCTTCCTTTTGTACATGGAGTTAGGCAGATATCTCAGCCCACTTTTTTGCATGTAGCCGTCCAGTTTTGCCAGCACAATTTGTTAAAGAGGCTTTCCTTTCTCCACTTCACATTTCTTGCCCCCTTATCAAAGATTAGATCATCATATACTTGGGGAGAGATGTCAGTATATTCAATTCTGTTCCTTTGGTCTGCAGCTCTGCCTTTGTTCCAGTACCATGCTGTTTTAATTATTACTGCTTTGTAGTAGAGCTTGAAGTTGTGGAGGTTGATTCCTCCCATTTTCTTTTTCCCAAGAATTGCTTTAGCTATTCGTGGGGGTTTATTGTTTCATATAAATTTCAGGAGTGAAATTTTTTTACTCCTGAAAAAAGGCACATGAGAAAATTTTCCCAACTTTTGCTCCATTTTTTTGAAGAATGTCATGGGTATCCTTATAGGGATCGCATTGAATTTGTACAGTGCTTTGGGAAGTATTGCCATTTTGACAATGTTAATTCTCCCTATCCATGAGCAAGGGATATTTTTCCATTTCCTCGTGTCCTCTTTTATATCCTGAAGTAATACTGGTTATTTTTAATCTTTGTGATATGTTTACATTTCAACAGCGTGAAGTTATATCTTATTAGTGTTTTGATTTGCATATCCCTGATGATTAGTGATACAGAGCATTTTTATATACCTTTTGGACATTTGTAATTCATTTTTGAAGAAGTTTCTCTTCATATCTTAACTCCATTTTTGATGTGGTTGTTTTATCTTGTTACGTTCTACCAGTGTTTTATATATCTTGAATATTAACCATCTGTCAGATGCTTGGTGGGCAAATATTTCCTCCCAGCCCATGGGGTATCTTTTTATTCTGATCATTGGATTTTTCCCAATTTTTATATATTTTATTTTCATATAGTAGTTCGGAATAGTTCATTGCAGATAATATTCAAACACCAATCCCACCACAAAGCACCTTCCCACCACAAAAAGAGAGAAGTGTGTGAAGCTTGTTGTATTTAATTCTGGAGCCATTTAAGCCCATATATGAGAGAATAAAAGCAAGTGTGTTAAAACCAGACAAATGTGTGCTACTTTTGGTATGTAAGTAGGTTGCGCACTCCAGGAAATTCTGCATTGCTCTCTTCTGGGAGCTTTGGTTTATAGAGTCCAGGTCTTGTCCGTTAATGAGATTATATGGCACCAGAGGCATTATGTGGGTGTGACTGCCAAGCAACTGGAAAATTGGGGAGCTGGGGGGAAGAGGCCCAGTCTCTATCCAAGTGGACTTGGAGATCTCAGTCTTGGGTCCCGCATGACTGGGTTTTTCTGCCAGTTCCCACTTGGGGTGAGGCTCCGAGCATGAGGAGGGTGGCCTTGAGCATGGCAGTGGTTGGGTTCTGGAGGTTTTCATCTGCTGTGGTTCTGCTTGCAGCAAGGAGGGAAACTCAATCTGCCCAGTGGTACTGAACCATTAAAAATACATCTAAATTCAAAGTCATGAAAGGTTTGGCCTCTGTTTTTCTAAATAAAACTTACGGATTCAGGTCTGATATTGATTTTTTTGTAACTTTACTGTCACTAGTTTAGTCACAGTTACATTCAATATTCCAACACCAGTTCCAACCAATGCACCTTCCCACCACCATTATTTCCAAATTTCCCAACTGCCCCTTCAGCCTGCCTGCATAGCAGACCCTCAAGAATTTATTTATTTTATGTTGCTTGTTATAAATAATTTATTAGAAGGATGATCGAAGAATGTCTCCTTAGAGAAAGTTAGTAAGATTGTTGTATCTCACCATGGAGCTATTAAACCCTTGTATACAAGGGTAACTAAAATGCTGTCACAGGTTTAAGTCTTCTGTGTTTGTATACTGTTAATCAAGATAAGTTGCCTTCTACATTACATCCCATCCAATCTGGTATGCTACTCCTGGTTTAAAATGTTATAGAGTTTGAGATGTTACTCCAGGAAGTCCAAAATTTTTAACAGGGTGATACAGCTAAAGTTAATTCTTAACTGGTTGGTAGCTTTGGAATGTGTGCATGACCTGCCAGGCTTCTGGAAGTACAAGGAGATGGGGGGGGGGGGGGATGTGGCCCATATGACTCCATGAAAGCTGGAGGTTTTAGTCACAAACCCACATATCTGAGTTTTTCAACAAATTAATTTCTGGATGAGGTCATACAAGCAGTAGAGTTTGGCTGGGAGGATGGTGGCAATTGTGAAGTATGGAGGTTTTCAGCTACCAGGACTCTGTTTGGGAAGGGACAGGGCTCTTCGGCCTCTCTCTGGGTTGCCCCGCGATGACTTAGCCTTGTGTAGGATCCAGGAGAATTCTGCCACTTGTTGATTTCTTTTGAGATTATTTCTGAGCCTCTGGATTACGGCTGGTGAGAGTTTACATGGCACCAGAGGTGGCTCATGGGTGTGACTCTTATACTGAAGTCTTTAACCCATTTTTTATTTGACTTTTGGGCATCGTTGGTGTTTTCACATGTAACCAATCAATTTTCCCAGTACGATTTGTTGAAGAGGTTTTCCTTGCTCTCACTTCATACTTTCTTTGCTCCTTTGTCTAAGATTAGTTGTGCATATACCTGCATATCCAACTCTGAACTTTTATTTCTATTCCATTTGTTTGAACATATGTCCTTATTCCAATAACACACTGTTTTGATTACTACAGCTTACTACAGTATAATTTAAAATCAGGGAAGGAGAAGTGTCCATCTTCTTTTTCACTAGGATTATTTTGGTTATTCTTGGGGTTTTCTTATTCTATATAAATTTCAACAGCATTTGATCTATGTCTTTAAAAATGTCATGGGTATTTTTATTAGAACTGCATTGAATCTGTGTAACTTGGGCAAGATTGCCATTTTGACAATACCGATCCTTCCAATCTATGAACAGTGATATCTTTCCACTAACTTGTGTTCTCTTGTATTTTTTGTAAAAGTGTTTTTGGCTTTCTTTGTATAAAATAGTCTTTTACATAACCACAGGGATAGACAAAGTGCAGTTCTACACATGATGTGGAGAAATCTTGCAAATGTTAAATCCAAAACAGGTAAAACAAGGCCAAGTTCTGCAAGTCTGTAGAGTGGAAGGTGCCTTTCTAGGGTGGAACAGTGACAAGGAAAGACAGGAGGAGGGGACTAAGGGCTGATCCTTAATCTAAGTGTAGTACCTACTGTTCTCATTTGGTGAAAGTCATAGCATCATATATGTTCAATTATGGCTGCGTTCTTGTGCAGGTATATGTTATGCCTCAGGAAACATTTTTGTTTGTAAAAATCTAACACAGGACTCCATATAGAAATTTTCATACAACAGATAATATAGCCCTAGCTTTCATACATGACAAAATTCAAATGACAAGGAAAAGTGTGTCAGGCATTGTGGTGATTTCTTTTCAAATATCACTTGTTACATTGTCAGAACTGCCCATGGAGGCAGATCTTACGATCCCATTTTACAGGTTAGGAAAATGAGGCAGCAAATGGAATTCACTTGCTGAGATCACATGACTGTTTAGTGGCAGATGACTCTGACTGGAACCAGTGGTCTTTAATCTCCACAGTTATAGAAAGTAGAAAGCCTGGAGTGAGAACAACACAGAAATCTACATACAGCTTCTCCATGTCTGGAAGTAGAAAATCTATCTTCCTTTATATTTTATGTGAATGACTTAGTTCATATAAAAATTTATTTAGTAGCACTGTAGCACTGTCCTCCCATTGTTCATGGATTTACTCAGGCAGGCACCAGTAACGTCTCCACTGTGACACTTGTTGTTACTGTTTTGGGCATATCGAATACATCACCGGAAGCTTGCCAGGCTTTGCCATGTGGGCAGAATACTCTCGGTAGCTTGCCAGGCTTTCCAAGAGGGGCGGAAATATTGAACCTGGGTTGGCCACGTGCAAGGCAAACGCTGCCCACTATGCTATCGCTCCGGCCCTGAAATTTGTATTAATTTAAACTAAAATTAAATATTAACATTCTCCAGGGGTAACCTCTCAACTTCTCCCTGCACGTTGGTTTCATTTTTGGTTTCATTTTTGTATCCTTCGTCATAACACCTGTGTCTCTTTATACCAGTGATATTTATTACCCAAAGTTTCTTTCACAGCAAGATTTCCTTTTACAGTCTTTATAACAATGAAAAAAAAACTTGCCTTAACGGGTTCACCCAATTTCATGAAATATCATGAGAGTTTTTTTTCAGGCTTTTGACATTTTGACTTTATAAAAAATTAAACTCAGATCAGCAAATTTTTACTCAAGGTGAGTCCACATGACCTATTTCTCAAAAGCCTTAGTTCATAACAAAAGCTATGCACATAATGCGCACTTTTAAATCTTGTGGAAAGAAAAGAAACAAAATTAGAATACACAAAGATTCACATTTGAACAATAAATTCTTCTCTAAGTTTCTGGAAGACAAGAATTACAGAAATCTTACCTGATATAAAAGGAAATCGGTCTCTTTTTCAAAAAAGACAATTTTCCAGATATAAATTTCCAAAAAGACATGCCAAAGAAACTTATGTAAAAGCATAATTGTGTGCTAATGAGCAGTGCAAATTATATTTAGCTCCTGATGACATAAGGGAGGGCCCAGTTTTGCATGCATCAGACTTCAGACAGGCAGCGCCACTTTAGGAGGAGAACCTCACACACCCAAGAGGACTGGATTTCATCTTAGCAAATGAAGTCAAAGGGGGAAAACAAGAGAAGTATAAACAAAGAAATACCCATCTAAGCATATTCAGTAGAAGATCTCGGGTTTACAAGGCAGCAGAGACCATGCCCAGGCAGACACAGAGGGCACCGGCCATCATGCTTGCCAGGGAAAAGTTGGAAATAGCCAGATTCCGTGTCTGTCTCGTGTGAAAGCATCTGTGAGATTCAACGTGCATCACCAGTGTCAATATACGAACCCCTAGCAGCAACATCAAATTAGGAAACAAAACAAAAACCAGCTGCCCTAGATTTCCAAGCTTGAGATGCAATTGAGATTTGTCGTTCTTCTCCCAACCTTGGGCGAGGGTACTTTCATTTGTCCCCTTGACTGTCCTGCCCACTTTTACCGGAAAGGGCATTTATGGAAAATCTCAATGTGTGATGAATCATCCCAAAATGATCAAAACTCGACCTTTCCCTCTGAGTGGTGCTTATTCAATATTTTATTCAATAGATTGGCAGAGGGCCACATCCCCAGAGAAAACCAATTTCTGGTAAAGGAGATATAGGAACAACATCAACTGTAGCCATTTCCCTGCGGAAGAACAAAGGGCATCTCACAAAAGCTTTCTGCTTCACTCCCTGCCAAATATGTCTAATTTTTTTAACTCCTTTTCTATAGAATGGGGGAGGGGCAGGAATTACCAAAATAAACATTTCATTGTTTTTGAGATTCAAGGTTTCTCCTTGAATCTCAAAGATTCCGCCTTGCACGCGGCCGACCGGGTTTGATTCCCAGCATCCCATATGGTCCCCCGAGCACCGCCATGAGTGATTCCTGAGTGCAAAGCCAGGAGTAACCCCTAAGCATCGCCAGGCGTGACCCAAAAAGCAAAAAAAAAAAAAAATCAACAAGAAAGTAATTTAAATGAAACAACATAAAAGAGGCATCTAGAGAAATGGAAGAACTTTCCAAGTTTTAAAATTTTCATTTGCTTTTTGGGGGGGGGGGTGATTGGTCATACTCAGAGGTGCTTAGGAGGACTTATTTCTGGCTCCACACTCAGAGTTCACCCCTGGCGGAGCCACATGCAAAACAAACACCCTCCCCAATGTACATACTGGCATGCTGAACTGTCTACATGCCTTGCTGTTTTCAGATATCACCCTTGTCAAGGGTTTTGATCCACTCCCACCACTTGTGTTTTCTGAAGAATGAAGACAGCGAGTTTCTTCCTAGATTTCTGTTCTCACCACACTTTGCCCGAGCTGCTGACAAAGCCCATCCAGAAAAGGAGAAGCAAGTAGGTGACAGGGAGATTTCCGGTGGCCACAGGCATGGCTGAGTGCAAAGACAGAACTTAAACTGAGCAGTATAGTCAGATTGTTTTTAGCTCTCTGGGGATATCATATACTGTGAAACTTTTACTCACTGTCTGCTTGGAACAGAAAAGGAAAGGGTCACTAATAACAGAAAGGCAGATGAGAAGAAAACCGAATTTTATAGCGGGAGTCTATCCTCCGCTTGTGTGTGAATGTGCACACAGTAACTTTTATTTCCAATAAAGAGTCCATGAGAACTGAACCCATAACAGTAAAATCGCCTCTATTCCCCTGTCCCCATTGCTGGTTGCCCAGGGGCCATCACGGGGTGAGCTGGCTTTGGATCTGTGTGCTAATTTTTAGGCCAAGATTAGACACACCAGTGGTGCAACATCGAGTTCTTCCCTGTCCAATTTTTCCAGTTTGTGCTTTTTGCTGATCGCTGGGATTTTCTAGGTTCCAAAGAGCCTCTCATGAGGCTGCCAAATACTGGCCCATGGGTCAAAATCAACAACAGCCTGTTGTAAATAGAGCAACACGTGCACACACCTTCATGGCTATCGTAAATGTGTTCATGCCATCATAGCAAAACTGCTATAGAGGCCATTTGACCGGCAAAGCCTAAACTGTTTACTCTTTTGTCCTTTCCAGAAAAAGTTGGCTTGCACTGGGCTTTGAAGCTACTTCTAAGTACCAAGGGAGACTCCCTGTGAAATGTAGCAATGGCCCCATGTCTTCAATAATCAGAGCGCTCAGTCCTGAGCTTCCCACATCTGGGCCACAGGCCAAAGAGCACTTCGAAGGTTCCTAAAAGATGGTCACCTTGAAGAATCTCCTGATATGGTGCTTCAGAAGAGGCACCAGAAAGTTATCCTGTCTAAGTATCACATCTTGTCAGGCAAAGTACTGTTTGCATTTAGTAGATGGTGTACTGTTCTGGGCTCTTGCCTTGTTGCTTTGCTGTCGACTTCTTTTTGTTTTGTTTTGTCTTTTGGGCTATACCTGGTGATACTCAGGGCTTACTCCTGTCTCTCTGTTTTGGGATCACTCATGGCAGGAATTGGGAGACCACATGGGATGCCAGGGATCAAACCCAGGTAGGCTGTGAGCAAGGTAAATGCCTACCCACTATCTCTCCAGACCCTTGCTGTTGGCTTCTTAATGTTTTTATAATTTTCAAATAAGGGGACACATTTTCATTTTTCACTGGGACCACATTGACAAAGCCAGTACAGATTTGGGGGTAAGAATAGGTCAAGGAGCTGGAGCGATAGCACAGCGGGTAGGGCGTTTGCCTTGCACGCGGCTGACCCAGGTTCGATTTCCAGCATCCCATATGGTTCCCTGAGCACTGCCAGGAGTAATTCCTGTGTAGAGCCAGGAGTAACCCCAGTGCCTAGCCAGGTGTGACCCCAGAAGCAAAACAAAACAAAACAGAAGAATAGGTCAAATGGTAATAAGATCAAATCTGAGTAAAAAGACAGGATACCAGCCAAAAGACTTAGAGAACTTCAATTCTTCATTAAATTGAAAACTTGTCACTAGTACTTATGAAGTCAATTTAAACTCTTTGGATGAATGGCATGCAGCTAATTATAGTATAATGGTTTAAATTAGTGATACTAAAGGACCTTTCAATGAGTCTTTAAAAATCAAAATGATTTTTGGAATAAAATACCACCAATCGACTGTTCTTTGTGTTTATATTTGTGCTGATGCTGAAAAAAAAATAAAACAATGGTAGGTTTAAGTGCTGGAACTTGCCGTTGGTCAGTGCCCCAATTATTCTAGCCCCAATTATTCTAACAGTCTCGCTAAGTTTGCCATATTCCACACTCTTAATCATGACAAAATGAAACCATTTTCATTTAAAAACACCTTTGATGATTCTCAGTTTTTAAGAACATAAAGGACTCCTAGGGCTGGAATGACAGCACAGCAGGTAGGGTACTTGCCTTGCAAGTGACTAACTGGGTTTCATCTCCAGCACCCCACCTGACAACCCAAGCCCCACCGAGTGATTCCTAAGTGCAGAGCCAGGACTAAAGCCCCGAGCAATTCCGATGTAGCTCAAAAACAAAATAAAACAAAAAATAATATAAAGGAATCCTTACCAAAATGTTCGGCAATTCCTACTTGGTATGAAACTAAACATAACTCAGTAGCATGCATTTCATTAGTCTTATTTCTCTAGCGTATTTTTTTTTATCTACTTCTTATTTCTTCTGAGGAAGGCTGTGTCCTGGAACATCTTTAAGTTCTCTAGCACTCTATGCTAAGTCTCCATGGCCAAAGCTAAACCAGGTAGCTAAGAATGTCATTTCAGGGCTGGGAGTATAGCTCAGTGCATACTTTGCATAAGACCCTGGGCTTGATACCTGGCACAAGCAAACAAACAACCTTCCTCAACTAACAAACATTAAGAAATTATATTACTTTAAAAAGGAACAACGTGTGAAGTATCTATCAAAAATTTTTAAATTTTATTGAATCACCATGAGATAGTTACAAGCTTTCATATTTGTGTTACAATCACACAATGATCAAATACCCATCCCTCCACCAGTGCACATTTCCCACCACCAATATCCCCAGTATATCCCTCCTTTCCCACCCTCCCCTTGCCTCCATGGCAGACATGATTCCCCATAATCTCTCTCTACTTTTGGGCATTATGGGTTTGCAATACAGACCCTGAGAGGTTATCATGTGTGTGTTCCATTATCTACTTTCTGCACACATCTCCCATCCTGGCCGATTCCTCCAGCCAACTTTTTCTTAGTGATCCCTTCTCTATTCCAGCTGCCTTATCCCCTTTGTTCATGAGGCAGGTTTCCAGCTATGGAGCAATCTATCTATCCCGTGTATCTGCTATCCTTAGGTGTCAGCCTCATGTTATGTTGTTTTTTATACTCCACAAATGAGTGCAGTCCTTCTATGTCTGTCCCTCTCTTTCTGACTCATTTTACTTAGCATGATGTTCCCCATGTCTATCCATTTATAAGCAAAGTTCATGACTTTATCTCCAGCTGCATAGTATTCCACTGTGTAGATGTACCAAAGTTTCTTTAACCAGTCATCTGTTCTAGGGCACTTGGATTGTTTCCAAATTTTGGCTATTGTGAACAGTTCTGCAATGAACATATAGGTACAGATGTCATTTCGACTGTGCTTTTTTGCATCCTCGGGATATATTCCCAGAAGTGGTATTGCTGGGTCATATGGAAGCTCAATTTCTAATTTTTAAGGACTGCCCATATTGTTTTCCAAAAAGGCTGCACTAGCAGAATTGATTAGCGTTCACTGGACATTAACCACAGCATTTGATATCCTAAAGCATTTAGCGTGAAATGATCAAATCCAACTAATTTCATGAAGGATTTAGGCTGCTGTACAATATTTGTTCTAGAGCAGAAAGGACAGCTTTTCCCCCCCATTAAATTCTGCCCTGTGGCTGTAATTATATTAAAAGAAGTAGATTAGGAGATTATGTAAAGAAGGCTGCATTTCAAAATATATGTAAATCAAACCATTATGCAGTAGACTTCCAACATAAACAGTGATGCAATTCATTTGTCAATAAAACAACACACAAATTTCAAAATATTTAAAAAAGTTTAAAAAAGTTTAGACATATTTAGACATCCCCACTCTTGAGTTGTCTTCTTGCCCAGGACCGTAAAAACCTAAACTCTCAGCTTTTCTTAGCATCATTCCTGGAAGCTAAACAAGTCTTTTAAACAGACTTGTATACAATGGACTCAGGATTCCTTAAAAAATTTTTCTGTGGGTGGAGAAAGCCACTGACTATGACTATTGATGAAATGTTAAAAGCTCACCGGAAGCATGAAAGAAATGGTGTAGCATCCACAGACTCTCCAGCTATATGAATGATCCCCTCTCCCATCCACACATACTTGCCACAACAACTCCTGATTGCCTTCTTTCTTTCTCTTTTATAAAAACTAGTCTTGATAAATGAGAAAAGCAAATCGGTGGTCCCAACAACTGCAGTTACTCAAGTTCCTTATTTCACCTTAGACCATTTTATCTGGCACTGACTCACTGTGGCTGTCACATGGATTAAACCAGAGAATGTATCTGCCATGTGATGGATAGAAATAGAGCCAGGGCAAAGGTGATTTTATCCATTGAAAGGCTAAGCAGTTCCCTATATATATAGATCCCTTTTTCATTTGGCATGAGACCATGGAGAATGATAAGCACCCACAGCCCCCCAACATGGCATGAGGCATCCCTAGACTGACCAGGTGAACAGAACTTTTCAGAGCCCTTGAAACTAAAGCCAGAAACAGCTGCTCTGTGTTCTGTTTCTCCCCAGTCCTTTCATCCATGTCAGAGTGAATATAAGAGACAGGTTATCAGTCTGAGCTGAAACCAACTGGTGAGCAGAATACTTTGGGGGAAGTCAAAGAGATAGAGATTCACGAACACAGATCAAATTAGCATACTGATGAATGGAAATGAATATTCTCCAACATATGAGATCTAACCACCAATGATCTAATCACATGAGCGAGGAAGATCCCAAGTACTATCTTGATCCAATCATAGAGACAAGACTGAGAAAGTAGCTTATATGCTTCTATACTGCTTTGGAATCCTTACTACACACTGTAGCACTGTCCTTCATTGTTCATCGATTTGCTCAAGCGGGCACCAGTAACTTCTTACAACAAATTGTAAGACTTGTTGTTACTGTTTCTGGCATATCGAATACATCACGGGTAGCTTGCCAGGCTCTCTGAGAGGGGCAGAGGAATCAAACTCGGGTCAGCCTTGTGCAAGGCAAATGCCCTACCCGCTGTGCTATCACTCCAGTCCATCCTTATTACATTGTTAAAAAATATATATTTTCTGAGCAGTTTGTTCAATTTGGTGTCTTTGCATGTTGTATGGTGATGAGGTGAATGGTCCTATTTCCAGAAGACTCACTCACACTTGCAGTTTCCAGGTGCTTCCATCTGTTTTATTTCAACAGCACTTGGGACTGAGTGAGTGCGGGAGTTAAGACTCTGTCTTTGCATGTGACTAACCCCGGCTTGATCCCTGACACCACATGATCCCTTGAGTATCACCTCTTGCAGCTCTGAATACCTGCCCCGCAGTAACATTGTGTTTGGCCCTAGACATCCCGGAACCATTGGGGTCACCTGGTTAAGCCCCAGAACCTCAGGACCCCTGCAGCACAACAACATCCTTGGGTCCTTGCAGTGAACTATGGGTCCAATAGGGTGAGAATTGTACCTCTTAAGCTCTGTTTGAGAGGTCCCAAATACTAAGTCCCTGCATGCAAGCCCCAAGAGTTAAATATTTCTATGAAGTCAAAATAAATGTCTCATTTATCCGGGTCAAGCTTTGAATTTCTTCTTTCTCCTCTATCAAAACACTGTTTAAAGCCAACCTTTCCATCCAAATTGAGTCAGCCAAAGAAGTCAAACTCTCCTCAGCAGGAATACATTAAATGCTTCAGTTCCCTTAGTTTTGGGAATCCCAAAACAACGATTAAGTCCAGGCCAACTGACTCAACTAAATTGACTTGTCAGGATGAAAACCAGACCCAGAACCTCAGGGACCCTCTAGGGCAGGAAACCCCACTGAAGTGAGTTCATAAAAGCATATGAGACCCAGTGTTCAATCTGCAGCAATGATAATGAAATATCATTAATGGTTAACTATAAAATAAAATGAAATTGCAGCTACCTTTGGAGGTAAATAGAACTCTCAATGATAAAGCACTCTGCTCTCAAACTAGATTTTCCCATGTTTTCTGCACTGGAATGTTTTGTTTACCACCCAAGGTCTCTATATTCATCATTAAGAGAAAGGTAAAAAAAGCAAAGACAAATGAAGAATTGCTGTCAGCCACCCGCTAGGAACAAACACAAAAGAAACCCAAAATATTTGTAATCACTCCCAGAACGTGAAAAACCCTGGCAGGGACACAAGTGGACTGATTCCAGCCACATCCATTTCCTGTGGGTGAGGGCCCTATGAGTGTCAGACCTAGCAGAGCCCCAAGTTCTCAGAACCCACAGGATGTCAGGAAAGAACAATCGAGAACTGGAGAAAACAGACCTAAGAGGCAATTTTTCTGATGATGGAATGGGTAGGTATCCTACAGGAATCTCATGGAGCCAGGAAGTCTGACTTAGTGTCCAGAGTCCATTTCCTTGAGAATTAACTGAAGAAGGTTGCAACCAGATATGAAAAGGCAGCTTTGCCAGGCTGATTGAGAGAGAGGTCTGTGATTCTAAGTTCCCCAAAGCAGGTCACCGGTGCTGGAAATATGGTTCAGCATCACCAAAAGAAAAAAAGGCAGATCACTGACTTAAGGAGAATCTGGCATGAGGACGAAAAGAAGTAGATAATTGGGGCTGGAGCGAAGCACAGCAGGTAGGGCATTTGCCTTGCATGCGGCTGACCGGGGTTTGATTCCCAGCATCCCATTTGGTCCCCCGAGCACTGTCAGGAGTAATTCCTGAGTGCATAAGGCAGGAGTAACCTCTGAGCATTGCCGGGTGTGACCCAAGAAAGAAAAAAAAAGACGTAGATAATCATCAGTAGATGTTCAATGAACATCAACAATGTACAGTGTTTATTCTATTCTATTGTAGAATCTGTTACTAGAAACAGATCTTCCATTGTCTGAAGATCCTAAACTTATTGTTAGTTTTTGTTTTGTTCTTCACCCAGATGTGCTCAGGGCTTACACTTAACTCTACACTCAGGGATCACTCCTGGCAGTGTTTGGAGGACCATATGTGGGTTGCACCTGCATTGACTTGCATGCAAGGCAAGTGTTCTATCAGCTGAACTATCTTTTTGCATGCCCCCTCTTCCCATATAATCATCTTAAGTCACTTAATTTTCCCTTTTCTCATTCACAATTCACAAATCATATCTCTGGTGACAGGTTAGCTTTCCTTCTTATGGATATATCTGGAAAAGTTCTAATGGGTATATGCAAGTATTCCAATCATTGAAAAGGAACATCTCCCATCATAAATTTTTATTATTGAAGTTTTGGATTTTCTTAGCATGAATAATCGAATATTAGAATACTAGAGCAGATTAGTTCCAGAAAAACAGACACAATAAGGTTTTCAAACCTGTGAAGCTAAGAGGTATACTAATGTAAAACTAAGACATTGGCCTATACTAAATCCCTCAAAAGGCCTTGCATATAAGCAGTTTTTCCTAAGTTACAGGTCAAACCTAAGGTTACTGTTGATACCATCTACTAAGGGTTTATGCCAGGGATCAAACCTGGGTTGGTCACGTGCAAAGCAAATACCCTACCCTCTGTACCATCTCTCCAGTCCCGCACAGCAATTATAATCATGAGTTAAATAGACATAAATCTCAACTAAATAAAAAAACAAGCTTTTAACACATTTGACAACTTTGAATGGTAAAGAAAGAATGCAGCAAATATGTAAAATCATAGGTAGTACAGAGAAAGAAAAATTTGGTTGTGCCTGTGAATTTATGCAAATCATTTAACATTTCTAAATTTCAAATTTATCTGTAAAGTTAGGGTGATAATAAAAATGAATTTTATTTGGTAGTAAGGACTGAGAGGATCTACACAATGATCTAAAATCTACCATTACTGAAAACAAAATGGACCAGGGATCTTGAAAATCCTACCACTACTGAATAGCCAAGGATACCAAATTCAGTAATTTTTAAAAAAAACATTTTAAAACAATGTGTGGAAAAGTCTCAAGAGAGTAGAGCATTTCTCTGAAATTAAGAATGCTGCTGTTAGACAAATCCCAGGAAATAAGAGATGACTGAGCAATTTTGCTAGGCCTGGAGGTATCTGCAGTCCTAAATGGCCCAGAGTATTAATGTTATAGGAAACAGGGATTCTCTGGGGAGAACCGCAGTGCCCTCAAGATAAAATGTGATGGGGCTGGAGCGACAGCACAGCGGGTGCGGAGTTTGCTTTGCATCCAGCCAACACAGTTCGATTCCCAGCATCCCATATAATCGCCTGAGCACAGCCAGGGGTAATTCCTGAGTGAATGAGCCAGGAGTAACCCCTGTGCATCACAAGGTGTGACCCAAAAATAAAAATAAAAGAAAAAAGATGGTACCCATAGAAAAACATTAAACAAGGGAGGAAATCACCTACAGAAGCAGTATTAAAAACGTTTTCTGTCTTGCTCTTGGCTTTTCATGGAGGAAAAACATTTCCCCAACTCAGACCCTCTGATTTAGCAAATAAGTTCCTAGAGTAGTCAAACTGTTCTACATGATACTGTAGTGGTACATACATGTCATTGTCCATGTCAGAATGTATAGAATGTATACACCAAGATATAATCCTAAGGCAAACTATAGACTTTGGATGATTGTATCAATTATGCCAGTGTGTGTTAAGGTGTGTTCACTGATGAGAAACTACCACTGTAGTGGGGGATATTGATGCACTGTGCCATGGGTAAAGAACATATATGAAAGCTCTGTACTGAGTCACAAATTTCTTTTGAATCCAAAGTTGCTCAAAAATAAAACAAAACAAAGCCCAACTCAACAATATAAATTAGGTGTGCTCACTGTCACTGTCACAGTCACTCTCTACCTTTGTTCATTGATTTACTTGAGCAGGCACCAGTAACATCTCCATTCGTTCCAGCCCTGAGATTTTAGCAGCCTCTCCTTACTTGTCTTTCCCAAGGATTGGAGGCTCTTTCAGGGTCAGAGGAATGAGACCTGTTATTGTTACTGTCTTTGGCATATCGGATACGCCATGGGGAACATGCCAGGCTCTGCCACGTGGGTGGGATACTCTCGATAGCTTGCGAGGTTCTCCAAGAGGCATATATATGTATACATGTATATATACATATATGTATATAAACATATATATATACATATACATATCTCGCCTGCACGGCAAAGCCTGGCAAGCTCTCCATGACGTATTCGATATGACAAACACAGTAACAAGTCTCACAATGTTACTGGGCCTGCTCAAGCAAATCGATGAACAAGGGGAGGACAGGTACAGTGACATGTACATATATATTTCCCTCTATGATTTGCTTCCTACTGTCAGTAGACAATAGACATAAGGGGAGCTCAGTTAAATTTAAATTTTATGTAACAATATACTTACACTATAATATTTTTCACTGTTTACCTCAAATTCAAATTTAGTAGTATCAAGCCTTTCTTTTTATGGCAACCCTACTTTCTGAAACTGCAATGATTATTTATCAGCTTCTACATGGATTTGGGTCTTAAATTTCCCTACTCTATTTTTAACATAATCAAAATATTTATAGAAATAAATGCAAATATGTATTTTTCCTGTGTACCTAGTGAAAAAGCAGACAAAACTTTCTTTTGGTAAAAATGTACCTTTAATCTGGTCCTCAAAGAATTCCACAAAAAATTCAATGTAAGCTTATAATAAAAATGTAACAAAGAACCATAAGTACAAGGTAAAGAACTAGATTAACCAAGATATTGGATATTATAGTTATCAGACAAAGAAGTGCTTACATATTTAAAGAAGTAACAATTGAAATCATAAACAATAACTTTTAAATGAATTTAAAGATTTTAAATAACATACTTATAAAATAAATTTCTGAAATGAAAAACCCAAAGTAACTATTAAATGGTATATTATACATGATTTAATAAAGAATCAATAATCCTGTAGCCCAAATCCAACACAAAGAAAGTAATAGAAAAGTACAAAAGAAAGTTTAAGAATACTAAAGATTAGAAAGAACAAAAAATATTCCATTGAAATTACATAAAGTGAATACAGGATTAAAAAATATCAGAATTTTCTAAAACTGATAGTTATCAATCCTCAAAGCTAAACATAAAAAATGCCCAGCAGAATCACTTTTTTAAAAAATCCACTCCTAGACCTGCTACTGAAAAGATGAAGAGTGCCAAAGTCAAAGAAAAGATTTAAAAGCAGTCAATTTTTTAAAAGGGCAGGGGGGCAGAGCAATAGTACAGAGGGCAGGACCTTTGCCTTACATGCGGCTGACCCGGGTTCGATCCCTGGCATCCCATAGGGTCCTCAAAAGCACCATCAAGAGTAATTCCTGAGCCCACAGCCAGTAGTAACCCCTGAGCATTGCCAAATATGACTCAAAGAGGCTATATATATGTTTGTGTGTACATATATATGTATATATATATCTTGTGTGTGTATATATATGTATATATATACACATATATATGTATATATAGTTGTATCTAACTAAACACTCAGCTAAGTAGCTAACTTCACAGGTATAACCTGGGACATGAGAGAACGATATCTCCAGTTTCAGAGAAATATAACTATCCATCTGGAATTAGATGCACAACGAAAATATCCTTCAAGAATGATGGTCAAATTTAGACATTTCAGATAAATAGATGCATTCAGCCAAATGATATTGAAGGTTTTTATAAAAGACCTTCATTAAAACACTTTTAGAGGAATTTATTACAGGAGGGAAAAACCTACCTGCATATGAAAAAGAATAAGCTAAGGAAGAGATCACTCTAGGTCAGGAAGATGCTCAAAGACTGGAGCATATGCCTGGCACAGAGGAACCCATAGTCCAATCCCTGCACTGCATAGTGCCCAAACATTACAGGATTAAAGTCCTCAGGCACTGCCGGGGTACCCCTGGGGGTCCCCACTACTGGTGGGCTCCAGTAGCTTTTCTGTGCTGGACCAGCTACTGAATGGTCTGGTTTATGGGGAGGGGGTCAGGAGTAAGAGGGAGGGGCTGTTGTAAATACATGAGTAGACCTAAACAAATACTATCAGTTTAAGACAATAATAATAATCCCCTAACTGGGCAGAATAAAAACAAAATAAAGCAAAATTTATTATCAACAAAAGTGCAGATTCAACCATAAATCAGATCTTGCTATTTTGACCACAATAGAGTTAATTCATATCAGTAAATATTAAATCACTTTGAAAAGAACTTGAAAAAATTCTTTCATATGTCTAGAAACTAGAGACAGCTAACACTTCAAAGATCAGAGGGAAAATGTGTTAGGAATTCAAAAACGAAACTTAATTTGTTTATTTGCTTGTGAATACTCTCTCCACTCCCTTCCTGTCCTGTTGTTACCAGTTATGGTGATGAGCAGGGGTCACACAAGTCCATCCATGGGGCTCCCCTGCGCCACACCCAGGCAGTGGAAATGCTGCACGTCACCATGCCACTCACCAAGATTTTGGCTCTTCCCACTGGCAATTGTACATGTGCAGGCCAGGGGTCACACTCTGCATCAGATGCACCGGGTACAGTTATGGCTGCTGTGGTGCTTGTACTGTGCTCTCGGGCTTTGCACTGCTCAGCCATGGCATCTGCACCCCTTTCTGTGCTTCTTACATGCCTCTGGCCACAAGGAACCAGAAGTACCAGAGACTGCAGACACCAGAGCTGCCAGGATTAACACAGTGACACGGTACATACTACCAGTGACTCACGCCTGAATATGGCCCAATTAACAGAACTTGCAGTGCCAGCCTTTACGGGGAACAGGGGAGCTGACAGCATCGTGCTTAGGGCACACGGGACACCAGGGACTTGAGCTGGTTGTCATACACTTACAAGGCAAGTGTCCTAAGACACTATACAAGTCCTCCAGGTCTAGAGACATGATTTTTATCAAAAATACTTTTCATCAGGGTGTATAACGCTAGATAGGTCACCTGTTTGAGAAGAGAAAAAGAGGGAGAGCACATGCGCAGTATTTTCTGTGTCTGCACCGGCTTCTTACCTACTACCTCTATTTATTCTACAACAGCCCCTTTAGACTAATTATTTCCCCTATTTTAAGAATGTGACATACAGGAACTGAGAAGTTACCTGAGCAAGCTCACAGAGGTGAGAAAAATTCTAACTTCTTATACAGAAAAAAGTACCAAATATTAATAAATCAAGCTTTAACTTAGCTTAAATGATACTTAATTTGTTTATTTGCCTCTAAAATGAACCCAAGACAAAGCAGCTGGGTTCACCAAGAACATGTAAATAAAGGCAATAATAAAGATGGAAGGAACATTAATAAAATGAATGATGAAGGTACAATTGAGACTTAAAGAGTCAAAAGTTGCTAGTTTGAACATATTAACAAAATTAATAAATCCCTAGCAAGAGTAATAAAGGATAAAAAAATAAAATAAAAAATATCGGGAAGGAAAAGGAATATGACAGTGGCATAACCCAGACCAAAAGATAAATATATGCTATAATCAATGATGGAGCGATAATACAAGGATAAGGCACTTGCGTCTTATAGGCAGTGGACCTCAGTTTGATCCCTGGTACCACATATGATCTCCTGAGCCCTCCCAGGTGTGATCTCTGAGCAAAGAGCAAAGAGAAAGTCTTGAGCACAGCCAGGTGAACCCCAAAAACAAAACAAAAAACATATACCATAATCAACTTTTGGCTTATATATTTTAAAGCAAATGAAATGCACGTTTTCTAGAAAAAAAATAGTCAAAAGTGTACTTATGAAGAAACATTACCTACAGCGGTAAAAAAATAAGTAAATAAGTTTAGTCATTCAAAATTTTTCTGCAAAAGGAAGAGTAGTTATGCAACCAGTTTCTATACATAGTTTTGTATACAATTTCAAGGAGCATTACAAGACCAAATAATTCCCTCTTACCCAAATTATATCAGAGAAGAGAAAAAGAACAGCAACTAATATTGAAACCAGACCTAGAAGACAAGAATGCAGCTCTCACTGATTTCATCCTTCTCCACCCCTCCAAGAAAAAAGTGTATTTAGGCATAAGTTGATACAGTCACTTTGGGAGAGAGCTTAAGATTATTATTATTATTTTATTATTATTATTATTTTGGCTTTTGGGTTCACACCTGGTAATGTACAGGGGTTACTTCTGGCTCTGCATTCAGGAATTACCCCTGGTAGTGCTCAGGAGACTATATGGGATGCTGGGAATCGAACCCAGGTTGTCCGCGTGCAAGGCAAACGCCCTACCCACTGTGCTATTGCTCCAGCCCCTTAAGATTATTTTTAAAGTCAAACACACAACTCCATCATGATCTAAAAACCCCTAAGTATATGCCCTGAAGAAATTCATGCATGGGCATGGCAGATGTGCACAGGATATTCAGGGACATGTGTCTGCAGTAGTAAAGACTGGAAATAGTTCAAATGTTTATGCACAAGATAATATAAATACATATACATTTTGAGATAAAGTGCAATGAAACATTCTACGAGAGGAGGAGAAAAGTAACATGAATACCCTCTGCCCTCAATCATCAGTATGATTAATAAAAAGTAATTAGGAGAATGCAAAGACTATGATATTACTTGAATTTTTAACTAAGCAAAATTCAAATTAATATGTTGCTTAGGGAAGTGTGGTAAAACAATAAAAAGTAAAAGGATTTAAAATGACATTCAGAATAGTGACTACCATTTGAGTAAAGACTTGGGTAGCAATCATGGAGGAAACAAGTTGTTCATCAAAAGATACTTAGTGCTAAGCTATAAAACAATTTATAAAACATTAAAAATCATTAAAAGAACTTACCATGTGATAACATACTAAATACTAAATATGAAGTATAGGAAGTACTGGGACATTACTGTGTAGATACCAGAAAATACCTAAATTTGTCTCCTTCTTTACTGAGAGTCTCTTTTGTTTCAGCTATAAAAATGTTTTGTCTTTTTAATTAATTTTGAGTATTGGGTCACACCTGATGGTGCTCAAGACTTACTCCTGGCTCTGTGCTAAGGGATGATTCGATGAGGCTCAGGATTGAACCTGATTGGCAGCATGCCAGGCAAGTGCCCCACCCACTGTACTATCACTCTAGCCCTTTATTTAGACTTTTTAAAGAAACCACAAGTACTCTAAGAAGTTCTTGTTTCTATCTTATTTAGTGCAAGAAGATCATAGAACTACTAACCATTTCAATAAGAACACCACTTTCAGTTTCCTGATTTTTTGGACTTGGGATGGGGGCAGTCTGACCACACTTGGTGCTCAGGACCTACTTCTGGCTGTGCTCAAGGATCAAACTAGAGTCAGCTACTGCAAGACATGAGCCTTGATGTCTGCATTCTCTCTCCAAACCTCACCTTTTCCTTGGAAAATGTTAAGTTCTTTATCAGGTTCCAAATATTGTCATTAATCTTGGGGCCAAGGAGACAGTGCAGGGCTGCAGAGTTTGCTTGCATGAGACTAACCCGGTTCTATCCCTGGACAACATATGGTGTGCTGAGACCTGCCGGGAGAGATCCCTGAGCGCTGCGAGGCGTGACACACACTCCCACACACAGTATTTCTTAAGAACTATACCTAATATGTTCTCCTTTGGGGCATGGTGCTAACGAGCAGAGAAAACGATAGCCCTTTATCTACATTTAAACTCACTGATCAAACTGCTACTAGAATGTTCTCTGGACAGGAGCCTAAGTCTCTCAGAGCTGACAAGATACTGTTTCTCCTCAGCTTCTGCCAGCTCTGGGCAATGCTCACAATGGTCACAATTTGATACTGAAAGCACTCAGAGAGAGATTCTCCTACATTCCTGTGCCCTTGCAAGCTGAATCCCCCCATTTCTGCTTCATCTTCTCACAATTCCCATATAGAAACCAACATTTCAGCAAAACCCCTGGGTTCTCCAGACTTTCAAGAGTCAATTTCTCCCATTTGCCACAGTTCTTGTTCATTCTCAGATGATACTTTTTCCATCCTGCCTTCTCCAATCTCCCAATCTCTCTCTCTTTCTCTCTCTCTTTCTTTCTTTCTTTCTTTCTTTCTTTCTTTCTTTCTTTCTTTCTTTCTTTCTTTCTTTCTTTCTCATTCTCTCTGTGTCTCTTTCTCCCTCATTCCCCTTTCCCCCTCTCTATTTCTCCTCTCTCTCTCTGTCTCCCTATCTCTCTATCTGTCTCTGTCTCTCTCTGTCTCTGTCTCTCTCTCTCCCTCCCTCCCTCCCTCTTTCTCTTGACTTTGTTGTTACGATGTCCAGAGCTCATTCAGTGGGAGCTCATTCCCTGGAGTTCACACGGCAATACCCAGGATGATGTTTAGCAGTGTGGGGTAATACCGTTTTATGAAACACTACAACAGTTTTTTTTCTTTCTATGGCTTGCAAATATTCCGTTCTATTTTTTAATTCAAATCTGCCTACAGACATGCATGTTCATGAGATATTTGAATTATGTATCTCTACATCACCTTCTAGATATTAATTGCCTTGTAAAGAAGTACACAAAAGCATTCACTGAATTTAACTGCAATGTCTCTTAATTATTATTTTAACAGGGATAAAATCTATGCTACTGCATAGTACATATTTTTTATATTACACTTTTTATTTGTTTGATTTAGGACATACCCAACAGTGCACAGGGGTTATTCTTGGTGTTTAGGTTTAACCTCTGGCAGGGCTCAGGGGACTAGACTATATGTGATGCTGGAGAGTCAGCATCTGCAAGACAAGAGCCTTAATCCCTGTTCTGTCTCTCTGGTCCATCACATTACATTTTATAAATAAGAATATCTGAACATTTCATTGGGTTTGAAGTTTAAATGTGTTTGGTTTGAGATTCAACACCTCCCTCTTGTGGCTTCTGAGAGAAATTAGTCAAATCAGAACTGTTATTTATTTTTTAGAATTTAAATTTGAAGTGATTCTTAATCAATTTTAGTCTTGAAGTAACCGATCAATTACAACTAAATGACAAATGCAATTTTGCATAAAGTCAACTTTTATCCCAAGAATAAATTTATCAGTGGCTTGACATTTAATTCAATGACTCAAATGACTAGACATGTTCTTTAAAGCCATTCATTTGCTTTGATCTAAGGTTTTGGGTTTTTTTTTTTCAGCAGATTTATAATCAAACTTTTACAAAGTCACATAAACTTTTTCAGGGCACAAAAGGGACAAAACGGAGGGACACACGGAAGGCAAACTTTAGATTTCACTGTAATCTGGAACAACATCAACTTCAGATAAATGAAAAGTGCAAGCCTTCTAATTATGGGGCCAAACATCTATTTTAAATGGAACCATTTTACACAAGAGACTGAGTATAATTCCAGAACACAAAACCCTGGGTACAGCCCTCACTGAGAACCAAATCCCCAAGGACTTGGAGGCATGAACCAGTAAGTAACTGGTCAGCTTCATTCCCACAAGGAAGAGTGTCTGGAAAGGGCTGAGTTCTGACCACTGGGCTCCCTGTGCTCTCGGGAGGCCTCACAGAGCAGAGAACATCAGTTAAGTGTGTGCATTCTGGCTTGAGACAAAGAGCTCCCAATGACCCACCTCTGGAGAACACACATCAGAAGTTCGGAAGCTGCCATCCTCACTGGCTCCAAGAAATGCCAAGTCATGAAATCTAGACCAGTGTTTGTTAAGCCAACCCCACTAGGAAAAGCCTGTCTAAGAAAAGGACCTGTTCCCTACATATAGAAAGTATTTTTCTTCTTCCTCCTGTTTCATAAAACCTCTAAGCTACCTATGATTCCAACAATTTCCAAACATCATGATTTTTGAAAATCGGCTCTAAAGGAATTTTCTTCAACAGTTGTATTATTAGTATTTTTTACACAAAATCTGACCTCAAAGAAACACCACAGAGCATTGCTTATGGAAGAAATGATGCTGCTTCTTCTATACAAGAGTAGGCAAGGAAATATATTGTTCAGTATACTTTCTACCATTTCCCATCATTCTTACCAGGTTTGGAGCACTGGCAACTCGTGCAGATGGATTCTGAAAAGGAAGAGAAGGGTTTTTAGTGCAAAAAGAATGGATTCCTCTAAGTTAACATGAATATCACAGAGGTCTTATCTGAAAACACACACAAGGGGACAAGTTAATGAACATTGTTGGAAGTGACCCGTGGACACGAGGTCCACTGACCCACGGACACCAGGCCCACTTACATTTGCTTTTCTTTCTTCATGGTTCTGCATTTGCAGCAATTGCCACCAGAGGTCAGAGGTGGGTGCTTTGAATCTCGGAGCCTGGGACCCTTATGCAAAGTCACTTAAAGGAGGAATCTTTGGCTCCAGGGAAGATGGGGACACCACCACTGTTTGCTCAAGACGCTCCTGGCTGGCCTGCATGGACAAGCGACTTACCCAGGCAGAACTCAGCCCTCCTCACCTGTCACCTGCCTGAGGCCAAGCAGTGCCCAAATTGGACAGATTCGCTGATCCTCAGAACTAGCTAGAGAGGTTTTCAGGGCAAAAACAAAAAGTGGATGGAGGTAGGGGTAGATTCATCTTTCAATGTGTTTTTTGTTGCTCTTTGGTTTGGTTTGGGGGCCACACCTGGCGATGCTCAGAGGTTACTCCTGACTCTGCACTAGGAATTAGTCCTGGTGGTGCTAGGGGATCATATGTGTCGCTGGGGATTGAACCTGGGTCAGCTGTGAGCAAGGCATGTGCCTTACCTGCTATATACTATTGCTCTGATTCCACATTTTTTTTTTGCTTTTTGGGTCACACCCGGCCATGTTCAGGGATTACTCCTGGCTCTGCACTCAGGAATGACTCCTGTCGATGCTCAGGGGACCATATGGGATGCTGGAAATCGAACCTGGGTCAGCCGCGTGCAAGGCAAACGCCCTACCTGCTGTGCTATCGCTCCAAGCCCCCCACAATATATTTTTGAATGAAAAATAGTGTTAGAGAGAGGAGACCTTGGAAAGCTCACAAGGTAAATGAAAAAGTAGTTAAAAATGAAATAAAAAGTGTGAGGGTAAATGGAACTGAAGTCTACAGATCTCCCGTAGGGTTTCTCAGGATGGGCAGGAGGCAGTGGACTGTCCCACACTGTGTCCTGGATACAAGGAAGGAGAGAGGGTGACGAGCTGCACTGGGACAGATAGGCAGGGAGAAGAAAGCGAGGTGCTCAAGGAGGGGAAGCATAGCATCCACTCAGTGTTCCCGCAAACCAGGTGACTAAGAGTCAATTCTCCAGCTCTGGAATGGGATCCTAAAAGCCCTGCTCCCTAGATCTATAGTGATGATTCTAGACGCTAGTGTGCTTCAGGGATTTAAATTGGCATTTCACATCATACTAAATACATCATCATTTAGCTGGAGCTAAATGTATGTAGCTAATTTAGCTATTAGCTATAGTAGTAAAAGCAGCAACAAAAGTAGCAGTGGGAGGAGGGGGAGGAACATTATAGTAATAGTCCTGCGGTAATAATAGTGAAGTAAGAGTGTCATCAGAGTAGCAGTGAGAATAGAAGGGAGAGTGTGGTAGCAGCAGCAGTAATTCTAATGGCCTGCCTGATCTTACTTTTGCTTCCTCTCTATCTCATTAGTCGCCCCTCAAATTCCTGAGTTCACTGAGATCCATTCTGGACTTCTTTTGTTCCTTGATGTATTCATTTCTTGTCACCTCATTTCATACATCACCATCTATGGAAAGGGAACAGGCTGGGGATACAGTTTTGTTATGAAGTTACCTAAAACTCTTCTTGGTAATACCATTCATAGGGTTTTTTTCCCCCCTATTTCATCTGCAACCTAGGAAAAGCCTAATGTTATACCATGCTTAAGCATACTACAAACACCCTGCGTGCTTCCCTGAGAACAAATGAATTCTTACAACTCCTAAAGACTCAAGGTAACAGGTCATGAGTATACACTGAGAATGGGGAAAATCTCACAGAGGGCAAGAGGTCCTAATGAATGCTGGTATTTATATTTTATTTTATTTTGTTTTTTAGGTCACACCTGGTGATGCATAGGGGCACTCTAAGCATCATCTGGCTCTGCACTCAGGAATTTACTTCTGATGATGCTCAGGGCTCGATATGGGATGCCAGGAATCGAATCCAGGATGGCCGCATGCAAGGCAAGTGCTTTACCATTGTACCATCTCTCTGGCCTCATGAATGCTGATATTTAAATTCACTCTCTATATCCTCTCATAAGCTTTAGTCTGTCCACTATCCATCTTTTACCTGACAAAGAATTTATGTATTACATGATTACAAACTTGCCACACTTGTTAAGGTGTGTGGCTGATACTGAAAATGGAAAGAACTCGCATATATATATATATATATATATATATATATGAATTAGAAGATGAATCTGAGTACAGTAGCTGAGCAGGGAACAGGTGGTAATTATGTGAGGAGTATGCTATTTTAGAAGGCCAACTCTAAAGGTCAAGGGAGGATACGTCTTTATTAAGGCAGGGAAATGCCAGGAATCTTCGCTTCTATTGACACACATGCCTGGGCTGCTTCTTGTGTCTCAGACCCACCTTTGTTGGTATGTTGGCAAATCAGGAAGAATGTGCATTTCTTAGGAAACTCCCTTCTAAAATTTGTGAGACTTTAAATCCTTTCACTTGAAATGTAAATAGTTGTTTTACCAGTGATTATCTGAAACACATTTATTGAATTAAAATTGTCTCTGTCTCCAGGGCTCCTCCTATCCCCATTCCAAGTGAGCAAACACATTAATTCACATGAATTTATTTCTTCACCAAAGAGGAAGGCTTTATATAATCACATTTTCTACCTATGAGTCCATATTCTCCAAAGTATCCTTAACATTCCTGTTTTCAGAATCATGCATAGGAGATTCCTTCTTATACCAGAGGTTTCATTCTTTCTATTCTCTTAAATAAAACATTTTTCTAAAAATATTTATCACTTTTATTCTCGATCTTCATAAACTCTCTTTCCTTAAAATACTGAGTTCCTGTGAGACTGGTGTTAGAAACTCACAGGTCTAAAACTCAATGAGCAATAATTTTGTAAGTCACAGTTCTTTAGTTAAACTAAAAAGAAATTTTAAAAAGCCTGCATCTTTGCCCTCTGAATGTCTCAAAGACATTCCTGAGCCCCGTGGTCAAAGGTATCAGCCAATCTAAGGGGATCTCCGATTCTTGCCTCTCAGAACACATGTGTCTTTAAAAATATGGTCTCACACACCTGAGCAGGTTTACAAAACATGTAAACAATAAAATAAAGTAGGATTGAAAGCAATTTTTAAATACAAGGGTCCTGTGTACAGGATGTTGAAGAATAGAGCTGCCTTTACAATTAAATGTTGATGTCATCCTCCATCACTTAATTCCTCCCTAGGGAGGCAAAAAAAGCAAAATCATTCAAGGGTAACTGAGACATTCAGGTATAATTATCATCCAATACACTTCCACTCAGCAGATTTTTTTGAAATTCATCTCATAGGTCTGGTGTACTAGTGAATATTTCGTGGACAAATAGATGACAATAATATTTTGTGGTACAATAATATTTTGTGGACAATAATATCTTCTGGTTCAGAGGAAGAAACTCTAAGGTTGTTTGTTTGTTTGTTTGTTTGTTTGTGGGAAGGGAGCATACCAGTGCTTACTCCTGGCTCTGTACTCAGTGATCACTCCTAGCAGTGCTCAAAGCGACCATTTGTGGTGCCAGAGATTCGAACTTGAGTCAGACGCATGCAAGGCCAACCTTGCTTCCTGTATTAGCTCTTTTCCCCAGCACTTTATTTTTGAAGCTCATGCATCAGACATATTCCTGATTCTGACAAAAATAAAGCAGCAATTCACTGTCTTTTCAACAAATTGAGCTAAAACAATTGGATACATATGCAAAAATTTTTCATTAATTAAACCTTGATTCACATCTCACATCATATTCAGAAATTCATCCAACTCAGCTTACAGACCTAAATGTAAAATCTAGATATAGAAAGTTGCATCAATTTACAGAAAGAAGCAGGAAACCCTGTTGTTACCCAAGCTTAGATAGCAAAGGACACAGACAATTCTGGACAGACTGGAGCCAGAGACCCCTGATCTCTAAGAGAGATCTCTAAGTCACAGAATTTCACTCTGGGGTGTGACCAGAAGGTGAGAGCTCATGCTGCTTGTGTCGCTCAGGGACATCTCAACCCCAAACCCCACACAAGTGGAGGCGATGAGCCAGGGCATGAACAGGGGTTGGTGTTCCTGGCAGGCGCCTCCTTGAGAACACTCTCTCTACCTTGCTCAGGGCAGAGCTGGTGGATGCAACTGGAGCTCCTTCTCCGTGGTATGGGCCCTGCAGGAAGGGAGGGGAGCTCCACTCACCCGGGGTCCCAGCCAAAGAGCTGAGCTGGTTCAGGGCTGAGAGACCACTGACATGCTCGCTTGCTCCAAGCAGAGAGCAAAGTGCCAGCCCACATCTGACTGCTAGAGGATGGTCCACATGGAAAGAAAGATTCCTGCAGGCCTCCCAGAGCCAGTCAGTAAGAGAACCCATGCCTCTGACCCCTGCTTGCTGCCTGCCAGCTAGACTCGCCTCCCCAGAGAGCCACAGGATGCATCATGGTCAGCAGTGGGGATCCGTGGTATGGCCTGGCCATGGCCAGGAATGTCTGACAGTTAGCCTGTGACAGTCTTGAGCCCAGGGCCACTCCTGCTTCTGATGTGGCAGTGCTGGCCTGACAGTTTGGGGCTCAAGCCCAGCAATGTGGTACTGTTTGGGCATAGTTGTCCTGGGGGGCAAACCAGATCATACCGAGTAGGCTTCCGTGGGGTCATGCTGTGCTAGACATTGGGCTCAGGGCCCTGTGTATGCTATGCAGGATGCTCTACCTCTCCCAGTCACCTCCCTCAATAGTTAATACAGAATAACCTCTTTGGTTTCTTGAGCCACACACACAGCAGTGCTCAGAGATCACTCCTGGCCGTGCTCGGGGACCATAGGTGGTGCTGGGGATAATTCAGGTTAACCGCATGCAAGGAAGAACCCTATCCACTGTACTATCGCTCTGTCCACCAAAATAACATTTTAAAGGCTAAGAAGACAGCTCAAGTGGTAGAATACATGCCCAACATGCGGGGGGCAGAGTTCAATTCCCAGAGCTGCATGGCCCTCCAAGCACTCCTAGGCCTAAGCACCAAACCACAGGACCACAGTGCCAAGTCATTATGCTGCCATGCATAGCCAGGATTGCTGGGTCATCCAGGGCATGACATAAATGGGGATGACATGTATAAAAGTAAAACCAAAGTATCTTCTAGAGGAACACAGACGATAAAAATCATTGTGACTGGGGCAGAGAGATAGTATAATAGATAACGCACTTGCCTTGCACACGGATAACCTATTTTCAGTCCCCAGAACCCCATATAGTTCCCCAAACACCACCGGGAGTAATTCCTGAGTGCAAAGTCAAGAGCAATCTCCAAGCACCAGAGGGGTGTCCCAAAACAAACATAAAAGTATGAAAATTTTGGCATATATTCATAAATGATATACATATGGCCTATAAATACATAAAAATGATCGATATCATTAGTCATTAAGAAAATGCAGGGGCCAGAGAGATAGAACAGAGGGTGAGATGCTTCCCTTGCACACAGAAACCAGGGTTTGATCTCTGGCACCACATATGGTGCCTGCCAGGAGTGAGAGCTGAGCACAGTCAAGTGTGGCCCACAAACCAAAAAGAAAATACAAATTAAAACCTCTTAAAGATACAACCACCTGCCTAATGAAATCACTAGAATTTAAAAACTCAACACATACAATATTTTTCACTACTAATGGAAATATAAAAAGTTCCAATGACTATGAAAAGGCGTTAAGAAAAAAGTATTATCAAACAATTCTTATCCTAGGTATCATCCAAAAACACAGAAACAGTAATTCAAAAAGATCTATGCACGTCTATGTACATTGCTAGTGACAATAATCAGACTCTGAAAACAACCCTAATGCACAGTGACAGATGAATGGATAAAGATGCAGTGCACACACACAATGGCAGACTACTCAGTTCCAGGAAAAGATGGAATTTTGCCTTTAACAGCAACTTTCAAGTAGAAGGGGCTCAGTGAAGCAAGTCAGAAGAGGAAAGACAAATGCCAGCTCTCTCATATGTGTGACATAGAAAAACAAAGCAAGGGAACAGACAAAACAAAGTGAGAACTAACCCACGGGATCAAGTAGCAACCTGAGGTCACTGGAGTGGAAAGGGAAGGGGGTGAAGAGCAGAAAGAGTCCAGTGATTCCAGCAGAGGCTTAGCCAAACACTGACGTGGCTGAAAAGTGATAACATATATTTTGAAGAGCTGCGAAATTAGACCCCGAAAACATACACAGGCATGTAAACCAACAATACCTCAGTAAAAGAAGTTGGATTAAAGGCTCAACATAGGAGTTGAAATCAGAGGCAGGGGTAGAGTTTGGAAATAGGGCACTTGTCTTATAAGTATGAGGCTCTGGACTTGATCCCCAGCACTGCAGGAAAAATCGAAAGACCTCAAAATCATAACGCACACAAAAGAAAACAAACACACGCTCTCCAGTCATGGATTGAAGAAATGTCTTTCCAACTCCAAAGGAAAGAAAAGCAGAAATAAATAATTTGGACCATTTAACACTTTTGTATAGTGAAAGAACCCATCACTTAATGAAAAGGTAACTTACTGACTATGAGAAAATATTTGCACATCATATATTGAAAGGATTGATATCTAAAATACAGAAATAGCTCATCCAACTAAAACACAAAAAAATGATCAGCCAACCAAAAATGTCAGCAGATTAGAATAAGCACTTCTCCACAGGAAATAGACAGATGAAGCCACCGACATATAAAAGATGCTCATTATCATTTATTAGGATATTACAAATCAAAGCCACAACAAAGTCTTATCTCACACCTCTTCATGAAAAATTTGTTTATCAAAGAGGCTGGAAATAGCAGGTTACTACCCAGGATTCAGAGAAAAAGGAATTCCTGTGAACTATGGGAGTATGAGTTGTTGTAGCCTTTGTGGAAAACTGTACAGAAATTTCTTTAAAACTTAACATCTTGCCTCCGGGCACCAACTTGGCACACCAACAGCCCAAGCCAGAGACACGGCAGCAGTGAGTCCCAGAGGGCACCACAGTGCCAGAGTTTTCTCCGGGCCCCACACCGAGCCAGTTTCACCAGGGCACCCCAGACGGAGCAGGTGCAGTCTCCCCGCCTACTCCAGATGGAATCCCGGTGACCATGAGCTTACACAAGCAAGGCCCAGGTATGTGGGCTCCAGAACAAAGTCTCCAAACCGCATAGCAGCAGCAGAGCCAGACAGTCCCACCCTGGCTTTCTATCTGCTCTTGATGCCGGATGTCATGCCCACAACCCGCCTCTGGGCACCATCTTGGTGCATCAACAGCTGGGGCCCAGAGACTCCCAATTGAATCCCAAAATGGATTAGCTCCCTACAGAGATGTCTCTGGAACCCAATCATTTACAATCTTAGAATTTTAGAACCAAACAACTGCATGTGAGGCCGCGCGACCTCTCATGATATGCAAAATGAGCAATGGAAAATAAATGATCTAGCATCTGCCCCTGGAAGGCATACTTGAATGGTGTGGGAAAATCTGAGAAAAATATAATGCCCCAAAGTAGAGAGAGAGTATCTAAGAAATTGTCTGCCATAGAGGCAGGGTGAGGACTGGGATGGTGGGGAGGAGGGAGGGGGTGGGATAATGGGGACATTGGTGGTGGAAAATGTGCATTGGTGGAGGGATGGGTATTCAATCATTGTATGGCTGAATTCCAAACATGAAAGCTTTGTAACTGTATCTCAAGGTTGTTCATAAAAAGACAGAACAACAACAACAAAACTTAAAATAGAAACACCACCAAATCCAATAATATAATGCCTCAATACATACCTGAAAAATATGGAAACACTAATATGAAAAGTTATGTGTACACTATGTTCATCACAGCAATATTTACAATAGCAAAACAGAGTCAGCCTCAAAGTTCATCCATAAAGAGGTGGTACCAAATATTCATGCAACACTGTGTGGTGTTTCAAAAGATAAAAATCTTGCGATTCCTAACAACATGAATGAAATTTGAGGGGATTATGCTGAGCAGAGTAAGTTAGAAATGAAAGACACTTGTAGATCATAAACAACCAAAGCAAACCAAAAAAGGGGGAGGAGAAGGAGAAAAATATGATAGTTACCAGAGGGGATGGAGTGGGAGGAAAAGTTAAAGGATCAATCTGGTAATGGGATGATAGCACTACGAGTGCCAGCAGGTGCAGGAAGGCTGACTGATACAAACACAGCAGTGTAAAGCTATACTACGGAAATTTATCTGGTCATGTAAACCACTGATAAAACAATAAATTTTCATTAAAAAAGTCCTACAGGAAGGAAAAGTTTTCAGAGGCCAGAACAATAGGACAGTAGGTAGGGCACTTGCCTTACACATGGCCAACCTGGATTTAATCACTGGAACCCAATATGGCCCCCCAACTCTGCCAGAAGTAAGCCCTGAACATCACTGAATGAGACCTGAAAACCAACATAAAGAAAAACAGAAGAGGTTATCAATTCAGGATCCTATGACTATGAGAGTTAATGACCATAGTATCACAAGACCTCAAATAAAATTAGATTAACTAAGTGCATGAAATTTATTTAATGTAGATTTTACTTCAGTAAGTAACAAAAAATACACAAAAATGGAAATCAGTTAAAATCATAATATCTTAAACTTTGGCCAGAGAGATAGCTCAATAGACTGAGCAAAGGCTGTGCATTCTGGGATCCTAGGTTTGATCCCCTCCCACCTGGTCCCCCAAGAGCTAACAGAAGTGATCCCTTTGCACAGAGCAGTGGGTACCACTTCAGCATCATTGGTGTGGCCTCCAAAACAAAATAATAAATAAACTTTTGGCTATTTAAATAGAAAAAGAATGGCAATTTGGGGGTTCAGGCTTCTCCATGAAGCACAATTAATCCTTACAATAAAATAAATAAGTTTTTCCCTATTATTTAGAATCCTCTATTTTTATAGGGGCCGTCTTTGGGAAGAGTTGGGAGCCCTGCTTGGGATCAAACTTAGGGTCCTGTGCATGTTAGGAATATGTTTTACCACATGGGTGATTTTCCCAGTTCCCATTCTTATTGTTCTTAAGGGTAAGAAGATAAGCAAACAAAGACAGTCAGAACCACATTTTCCTACACAAAGCAGAAATAACAATAACTCCCAAATAGTTCAGTGTGCCAAGGCTATCACAAGAGTGCTCGGAAGGGCAAGAAGGAACCAGTGAATAGAGGAAAAGAAAATATGTTAACCCCTGCACTTTCTCTCCAACCCCTAAAATCATATTGCTTGTCCTATTTTTAACCACAATTGGCCAAGGGTCACTAAAACCAAGGCAAGTGACACTTCAGTGGGGGGAGGGTGGGTTGCATGGCAATGACTGCTCTGTGTATTCCTCTTCTCATCAACTCTAGCTGGGGGGTTGTCATGAATCTGTCTTTCCACAGATAAGCAAAATGAAGCTCATGTGGTTTAAGGGAAGTGGGTAACTGAGCGAGAGCCAGGCCTTGATCAGTCTGAGGAGTGTGTGTGTGTGTGTGTGTGTGTATGTGTGTGTGTGTGTGTGTGTGTGTGTGTGTGATTACTAGGCAACTAGGGAGCTTTGACTATTATGATAACTAGCTATACTAGGATTTCAAGAGAGCAGAACGAGTAGGAGATATAGATAGGCACACTGCAGATTGAGATACACATAAAAAGCCCATATACATCGTCATATTCTCTACTCTCTGTGAATGTATATATACATGAAAGATTCTCAAAAGCAAGTGACTTCTTTTAAGGAATTGTCACACATGACTATGGAAAATGACAAATCCAACATCTACAGGACAGCTGATGATCAAAGTTTTGTCCAGTACCAAAGGTAGAGAGCAGAATGATGGACGCCCAGTGAGTAACAGAAGAGTAGGAGCCAATTCCAGATTCAGGTTTCTGGTGGATGGATAAGGCCTGCCCACACTGCTGCAGTCACTTGCTTTGTTCAGGAAACCAGTTCAAATAATAACCAGAAATTCAGAAACACCCTCCCCAACCATCCAGAAAATATTTAATCAAACATCTGGGGCCAGTCAAGTTGACACACAAAATTACCCGTCAGCCTGGCATTGCTCAGAGAGTATCTTCTGGTTGCACAGAATCTAGGCGGTACCCACTGGAATCTGTGTAGTTAGGCCTGAAAGGCTCTATTGTTGGGCTTGAGAGACAGCTGGCTGGGCTGAGCTCAGCCTAGTCCCAGTGCTGCAAGCTCCCCTAGTACTACTGGAAGCTACCTCCAAGTAGAGAGCCAGGAGTAGCCCCAGCACTGACAAGTGCGGCCCATCCCCACTCCCTATCCCCAAATAACAAAAAGAAAATCTATGATGTTATTTCTACACTTAGGGAATTGATTGTCAAGGTATGGGTCTCAAATCATACCACCCTATTAGGAAACACTAAAAAAGTTTGATACATCTCTCTATGCTTGATAAATATCACTGTATCACTGTCATCCCGTTATTCTTCAATTTACTTGAGCAGGCGCCAGTAACATCTTTATTAGTCCCATTAGTGCATGAGATCTTAGCAGCCTCTCCTTACTAGTCTTTCCCAATGATTGGAAGCTCGTTCAGGCTCAGGGGAATGAGACCTATTATAGTTACTGGTTTTGGCATATCAAATACACCAACGGGAGCTTGCCAGGCTCTGCCCGTATGGGCAGGATACTCTCGATAGCTTGCCAGGCTCTCCAAGAGGCATATATAGTCAATGGAAAACAAAACATAGACTTGATAAATATACTGTGTCTAATGGTTGAGGACATATATATATACATATATACATATATATTCTGGTACATTCTAGTAAGCATACATGTGTGCAGATATGTATATATACTTACATTTATGGATACACATATTTTGATACAGTTTTTTATATACATGTGTCTATTACGTATGTAATACATGTACGTTTATGGAGACATGTACAAATACACATTCGACTATATATACAAAGGTTTATACATGTGTATATTTGTACATTTATGGAGAAATGAGTACACACATACTTCTGATATACATACATTTGTATGCACTATACATGTATAAATACATTAATGAGACATAATTACACATGCGTTCTGATATACATATGTGTATGCATGATACATGTGTATATATATTCATAGAGACATGAGTGCACACAGACATCGTGGTACACATATGTGTGCATGCACTCTGACACTTCCACACCCCACCACTTTGGAGACCACAGGCAAGGACTCAACAGTTACCTCTGATGAAGTTTTGAGTGGTTTCTTTTCTGTTTCGGTAATCCTGTTCTCTCTCCCGCTAGGCTTATTCCAGAAGACCTCTGCTCCTTTGCAGGACCAGCATGACCTAAGTTTCTCTGGATGGATGAATGGGAGCAGCCATGTCGAGTGACTGTGAAGCATGAGTCTGGGAGTCAGAGTGGAGCTGAGCAATGGCAGCTGATGCATAGTCAGCTCCTGTTGGTGCCAGGCACTGCAAGGACACGATGGCAGGGGCTTTGGGCTCGCCCAGCCCAGGGCACACTGAATCTCGTGGCCAACAACAGCCAGGCCCAGACAGTGTGTGGTTCTAGTCCACAGGCCCTTCCCATCAGATGGGCTGGAGCCATCTTGTCCCAGGTTGCCCTGGTCCTTTTCCCTGAAGGAGCAAACCCCAAATTGTATTACCTTCTGGTGACACCACACATGGAACCACCTCGACTTACTCCCTTCCCTTGTCCCCAGCTGGATCCCAAGCCCACTGGGACCTGTGGAGAGGTTAAGTCTGTGATCTGAGAGCCCTGCATCCATGTGGGATGGCCCGATTCCCAGCAGCCGCTTTCCATCACCAGAAGCAGCTCACTGGATCTCTGAGTGAGGCACGGGCATCTGATGTATACAGCCTCACGACTCATAACTCTACCATAGAGCTGCACCGCCTGACTGCACAGCTGTCTCCTGGCTTCACAACAGGCCTCTTTTGTGCTTAGGCTCACACGCGGGGCACTCTGTACCTGACTCCCAGGTACTGGAGGAGCCTTGCAGTGAGCACCTTCGAGTGGCTGGGCAGAGAGCACAGAGCCTTGCATGCAAGGTCCCAGACCAACCCCTAGCATGGGAGGCTGCCCAGTCCACATCAGCCTACCTTGGTGGGCCCCAGCACTGGAGGGCCTAAGGAGAGTAGCTTTGCCAAGCCCTCATACTGAAATGTCCAGGCTGGTTGTCCCAGCACTATGGGAAGTAGCCCATGGACCCCTCTTCCCCAAAACAGTCCACTGTTAACTCCAGCTCTCCCCTGCAGGTAACAATGGGCTGCTAGATACCAGGTGTACATGGTCCACTGCCTCAGTCCTCTACTGCAAACAGGCCACTCATTTAACCAACTTTATATGGTGCTGTGTAGGTGAGATGGAGTGAATGATCCAAGTCAATGTTTAGTGCTTAAACAACAGTCAATGCCCCGTGAGCATGATTCTGACACAGTCACCCAGGACACCCAGGACATCCTCGTCACAGCCTCAGAGTCACTGACACATGTCGCTCTGTGCAATTCCTCTCTGTAAACAAAGATGCACCTTCACTCGCCACTGCTGTCACTGCTCTCTTCCTGTAGGGCAGATTTTTTTCTTCCTCAAAAGCAAAATGAGGACTTGTTCCTCAAGACCGTGTTCTCCCGGGAACACATATCTCGCTTGCTTGTCTGTTTCTCTGCTTGCCCATTTCCACTCTGGAGAAACCCATGTTCTCCTTACACACATATGTCCCCTCTTTTTCTCCTCTCTAATCTTTCTAAATAAGTTTCAATTAAAACTATTTTGTTTCCCAAAAAGCCAAAACACCACTCCCCACATCATCCCAAGTCCAAAGTCACCCTAAATTGATCTTCAACAGTCTGAGTTCAATACACTGTTTCTCAGTTCTTTTAAAGTTAGAAGTATATTTACTGTGACAAGGATGGGACAAGAGGGTACTATGCTTAGTGAAGTCAGTCAGAAGGAAAGGGAGAGACACAGAATGACCTCTCTCATAGGTGAACCTAAAGACACACAGAAAGATTGTAACGAAGTGCCAAATGCAACACAATGGGAGAACCCATCCACATAAGTGTGTGTGTGTGTGTGTGTGTGTGTGTGTGTGTGTGTGTGTGATGGGGGGATGGACAGGGAGGTTGAGGATGGGCAAAGGACTTAAAAAGGAGAGGCTCTAGGATTCCTGGGGAAGGAATGGGGGTACAATGGTGATGGGTGTGATATTGGAATACATACATAAGATACCATCCTCCAACAATATTGTAAATCACAGTACCACATTCAGCTAAAAAAATAATTTTAAAATCTATTTACCTTTTAAACAATTTGTCTCTGGTGGCCTCTAGGAGCTTTTCTTCTGGGAAGTGCCCACGTCTGTGCCCAGGACTTCGCACAGGTGAGGCCTGAACTCTAGCAAACTCTAGCACTGTGCCACAGCCTCAGCTTTTGATGCCTAAGCTTCTTATTAGAGTTCTACTAACAGTTCAGGAAGGCTAAGGCCCCCCCCACTTTGATAATTTTCTGTCAACCTGACCAGGGCCCGAAATGTGATGGTGTTGAGGCAGTTAGGTGCTGTGGATTGCTGAGACCACCCCAGTACTGCCAGGGGACTCCAGGGTGGCATCTATTGGCACTTAGGGCCTCCAGTGCTGCACCCAGTGATATTCAGGGGACCATGTGGTGCCGGGGATCAAACCTGGGTGAGGTGCATGCCGGACAGTGCCTTAACTGCTATACTATCTCCCAATCCCTGAAATATGATTTTTATAAGAAACTATCATTCGTCGACATTCTTTGAAAATTTTTTTCACATTTCTCATTTTCAGTTGTGGAGGAAGAGTCATTTCCTAAAGGAATTGATCCTTTTTCCTTTAAATAACAAATAAACAGGCTATGATTGCTGACAGCATTTTAACTTTCCTCAATTAATCTCAATTTTTTAATTATGGCTTGCAAATGACTCTGAAGATTGGCCAATTTGAAATTAAAGTTTTTTCATGCATGCTGTGGAAGAAAAAAAATCCTTAATGCTTTAGATCATCAAAATACCAAACTTTTACAAATCCAGGGCTTTTACCTCCTAATTAGGCGTGATTTAATTGCATAACCAAATTCCAATTGGCAAAATTATGTCTTTGGTGTGGGGGGAGGCCAATTCTGTGGCTGACAGCTTACACTGTCTGAACACGGACATAATATGTTTGGGCAGATTCCCAGAGCTAAACATCATTCATATAATACTGTAAAAGTGCTTAAACTTTTCTCCAACAAATATATTCCCCCAAGCAGGGGAACTGCTGATTTTCATATTATCCCAATTAGCTTTCAACGTACTAAATCTTTAGTATTTTACCCAGTAAATCTTTACTTCATGACTCGAAAGATTCTTAAAAACTTTTAATGAAATGTCATAGAACAAGAGCAGGTCTTCAAATAACATCACGTCTTTCAACTTACATGGAAGATGTTTATTAGTTTATTAATGATATAATGAAATGCCATTATGTAAAATGACATTATTTGGGAACCGGAGCAGGTCCTCACTTCCAAGTCACATTCATACTTCAAGAGTATAACAGAAGGAAAAATTTCTCCCCCTGACCAACCCTGGACACCAGCTGTGCATTTTATTCACAATGTGATCAGATGCTCCTTCTAAGTTCACATCTTCCACAACTAAAATGGTATATTTTCACCTGCATTTTCCACTCAGGCAGATTTTTAAAGGAAAAATGCATTTTCTGATCTACTTTAATAAGAATATATTCTTTAATAAGAATATATTGGTTTTCTAGGTTGAACATACCCACAGGCATGAGATACAAACACAGTTTTTTCTTTGAGAGATTTTGGTGCAAGATCAAAGCAATAGAACATTCTTCTCTCTGTCTGGATCAGTCAGGGATCGTTAAATGGAAATCTAGTTCAGTTCTCACTGCTTTCCTGCATCACAAAGTTTCACCCAGAGAGCAGTACTCTACAGCATTTCATAAACCAGGGAACAGGAGAAATCCCCGTGTTCATTACGATACTGAGAAAATGGTTGCCATATACCAAATCCTTAGTGTAAAAATAGGTTATTTGTTTTTTTAAACGGACATAACACTCAGGAGCACTTATAGTGAATCAAACATGATATATTATATGCTATTTAGAGGCTGTTGTTCATCCTATCTTGGGTTTGAGTGAGGTGAGAAGAAATTATAGAGAGCATAGACTGTAACGGTGAATATATGCAACGTCGGTGTCCAATCCTGGAGAAAAAATAATTTCCATCACACTCTTGAAGTATGAATATGGCATGGAAGTAAGGAGTCACTTGACTCACAGTGAGTCCCCAAATAATGTCATTTCATTCACATGGTATGCATTTGTGGTTGGTTCTAATCTTCTAATTTGAGGAGAGAGACAAGTTTTCATTTATTTAATACAAGTCTCACAATGTTACTGGGCCCACTCGAGCAAATTGATGAACAACGGGAGGACAGTGACAGTGATTTTATTTTTAATTGAATTACTGTAAGATACACAGTTACATATTGTTCATGATTAGGTTTTAGTCATACAATGTTCCAACATCCATCCCTTCGCCAATGAACATTTCCCACCACCAATCCAATGTCCCCAGTTTCCCTTCTGCCACTTCCCCCTGCAAGTCTGCACCTATAACAGATACTTTCCTTCACTCTCCTCTCTCGCTCTTATTTTGCGCATTATGGTTTGCAACACAAGTACTGAAAGGTTATCATGTATATCTCTTCACCTCCTTTCAGCACTCAGTTCTTGTCCAGAGTGATCATTTCCACTATCATTGCCATAATGGTCTACTCTCTGTCCTAAATGCCTCCCTTGCCCCACCTGTGGCAAGCTTCCAACCATGGACCAGTCGTCTTGGCCCTCTCTTCTATTGTCCTTGGGTATTAGGCCTCTTTTAATGCTTTTTTTAAGTACCCCACAAATGAGTGCATTCATTCCATGTCTGCCCCTCTCCCTCTGGCCCATTTCACTCAGTATGAGACTCTCCATGTTTTTTCTAAATTAAAAGGTATTATAGAAGTTACCTTCCAACAGATTAGCTCGGTCCCTGAACCCCTGTCCTTGATCTGTATAGCTGACCAATTAGGTTAAGGTCTGGCTCAGCTTGGAAGGAGGGACCCACAGTTCTGCCTTCAGAGACTTACACTTACTTCCAAAGCTCACTCTCCCAATGCCAGGTATTGGCACTGATCCCATCATAATTAAGTATGAATTGCTCTGAGAAATAGTCAGGCATTTTTGGCTGGAGCAACAATAGCCACTCCACACAAGAATTTGTTTCTGAAACCACCCATCATGAGAAGCTGCTGGGTCACGTCCAATGAGCACATTTCAAAAGCATTTGGAATTTCTTGAAAAAATTCTTCCAACTATATTTGATGCAAATCCCTTGGTAGGCAGATTTCATAAATATAGTCCAGGGTCTCCTTTTCAGAAGCAAAGAGGGGGAAAAAAGAAGCAAAGGGGGAAAACCTCAGGCACAATGAAGACACACATAACAATTCCACAATTCAGAATGGCAGGGGCAGTTTCTGGGGAACTATAGAGAAATGGAAACTTAAAACAACAGAGATTCAAGTCAACTTATAAAAAGGGGGAAAAAATGATCTATTGAAATTCCTTCTTTAGGGCCCAGGAGAGAGTTCAAAAGGCTGAGTGCATGCTCTGCAGGTAAGAGGCCCAGGATGATCCCTGGAACCACGAGGTCCCCTGAGCACCACTGGATTGCACCCTGAGCACTGACCCTGGAGTCACTCCAAACATTGCCGGAAGTGGCCCCCAAACCAAAAATAAATCTTTAAATAAAATCATTTTGCAGAGGCTGGAGTGATAGCACAGTGGGTAGGGCATTTGCCTTGCACGCGGTTGACCCAGGTTCGATTCCCAGCATCCCATATGGCCCCCCAAGCACTGCCAGGAGTAATTCCTGAGTGCAGAGCCTGGAGCAACCCTGTGTATTGCCAGGTGTGACCCAAAAAGCAAATAAATGAATAAAATAAAATTATTTTGCAAATCACAATTTATCACAGGAAGATACACAGGCAATCATGCCTCACCTTTTCTGAAGGCAAAGTATGAAATATGAAAGGAGAAGTATTCTGTGTTTCTGAAGATGGTGAATATGGAAACTTCTATTGCAACAACCTCTGCAAGTTTTTTGGGGGGTCTGGAAACATGGAACCTTACAAAGCAGGCTGAAGGCAATCCAGCCAAGGACATAGTACTGGTCAGAAGACATGAGGGCTTCCCTCTGGTCCTTGTTATTTTTAAGATCACAGCATTTTAATAACAATTCTTCGCAACACATTTTCTAGGTTATAACCTCACTAGCTGTCCAAAGCCTCAGAGAGAAACCTCAGATTCTAACTGGCTACCTTTCACTGTCTGAACTGTGTGGTGCCAGGCATATCATCTTAGAAATAAACACAAGAAATGCCATCTGTACAGAACATTTCCCAAACTTATCTTCATAGCTATGCCAGTTAGAAAACCTTTACATCAAAGTACTTTTATCAGATTTCTGCTTGTTTTTTTATTTGGGGGACCACACCTGTGGTGCTCAGGGCTTATTTCAACTATATAATTGGAGTAGGGGTTACTCTTAGAGGGGTTCAGCAGACCATACATGGTGATCAAACCTAGTTGGCCACCTGCAAGACAAGCACCCTACATGCTATACGATCTCTCCGGCCCTGTTTTGTTTTGGTTTTGGTTTTTTAACTCAAATTTAAATGTTATACAGGCAAAGCATATGACTCAAATCCTTCCACTGTTCAACAAAGGCAGGGTAACAGTTCATACCTAAGTAGAAACGGGGAAGTCATTACCAGTTTTGTCTATTTGTCAAACTGACCTGGCAGATGGGAGTGTGAAAATTAAACATGGAGCACTTTAGAGAATGATTCAGTTCTGAATCTCTGGGGTCCTTTTCTTTATACATCTGGTGGGACTGAACCAATACAAAAAATTTCTACGACTCATTTGAACATTTATTTATGTTAGGAAAAAATCTTGATGAAGAAGTACTTCTTCATCAAGATCATGAACGATCGGTTTGAGGCTCTTCATGTTCCCAGAGCGAACAGATGCCATTGGGCTACACTAGCACGCAACAGGGACAAATGGAGACGTTACTGGCGCCCACTCGAGCAACTCGACGACTAACGGGAAGTTAAGTGATTAAGTGATTAAGGAAAAAATACTAAAAGGAAGACGAAAGTCCATGGCAGGTGTCAGAAGTGAATTTCCCTTCCCATCTTGTCCACTGTGGGATGAACTGTGTTCCCCCCAAACTGAATCCATGTGTTCTAACCACCACCACCATCTCCACCATCCGAAAGCGGCTGTATTTGAAGATGGGCCTTTAGGAAGGCCATGAAGGTAAAATGAGGTTCTGTGCACACACTAGTCCAATATGACAGACTGGCTAAGAAGGCTAGACAAGGGTTCAAACATGCACAGAGGCTAGACTGCCTGAGAAGGCAGCCAGCCAAAAGGGTCAGTGCAACCGCAGAGGGAATCAGTCCTCCAGAGCCTGGTCTGGGTCCTCCAGTCTCAGAGCTGTAAGACTATGCATGTGGTTTGAGGTCATTTACTACAGTAGTGGTCACCAACTAACATGCCTGTTGGGGCTGAAGATATAGGAATACAGCTGATAGGACATTTGCTTTGCATGTAGCCAACCAGGGTTCAATCCTCAGCATCCCATATGCTTCCCAGAACCACCAGGAGTAATTTCTGAATGCAGAGCCAGGACTAATCCCTGAGCATCACTGAATGTGGCCCCAAAACAAAACGAACAAAAAAATCAAACCAAAAAATTAACTCATCTGCTGCTGGGATCCACTCCCAGTTCCATGCACTTCTTCTCCCTTCTTTTCAATTTCCTTTCACGGGGCTGGAGCAATAGCACAATGGGTAGGGCAGTTGCCTTGCACGCAGCCGACCCGGGTTCGATTCCCAGCACCCATATGGTCCCCTGAGCACTGCCAAGGGTAATTCCTGAGCACAGAGCCAGGAGTAACCCCTGTGCATCGCCGGGTGTGACCCCCCCCAAAAAAAAGCAATTTCCTTTCACTCCTCTTCCTAACTCTCTAACTCTTCTTTAAGCTCCTCTGTATCTCCTGTGAGTCTCTTCCTCTGCCCTGTTGATAATTTTTAAAAATATTTATTTGTTAATTTTTGGTTGGGGGGTCACACTTGGTGGTGGTGCACAAGGTTTACTCCTGTATCTGTTCTCACTTCTGGTGGGGCTTTGGAAACCATAAACGTAAGCAGGGATTGAGCTGGGAACAACTGCAAGTACCTACCCCGCTGTACTCTCTCTCCCGCCTGTGCTTTTTCTAATATTTTAAAAGAGGTTCCCTCACCTTCCCAGACAGAAGTTGGGCCTTTAAAGGTGAAAGGAAGAGAAGGCATCTTGTGCTCAACATTCCCAGGTGTGTTGAGGGGCTTACAGGTACCTAAGGTTTGCCAGAGTAGATTGCAAAGACACGGTCATCGTTCTAAAGTGTGTCTCTTCCTTGCTGTGTGATTCTGACCCAGTCACTTGACCTCTCTTAGCTTCTATTTTCTTAAGGAAGGAAGGAAGGAAGGAAGGAAGGAAGGAAGGAAGGAAGGAAGGAAGGAAGGAAGGAAGGAAGAGAAAATGTAAGTTCTTGCAAGTTTCAGTTGGGGTAACAGCCTTGGAAGAACATGCTTCCTACCCCAGTTTCTTAAACTATGCATCATGAACCCCTATGGAGTCATGGAACTGAATGTGTGGGTGTGAAAAATTTGGCAAGAGTCAAAGTTTTCTGAATGCCTAGCAGCCAAAGATTGACTCCTAATCAGCTAAGCAGTGATCCGTGGTGTTTCTGGCAACACTCACACATATTATCTTTTTTAGTTGAAAAGGGGTCACGGGGAAAAATGGAAGAAGCCTTGCTTTATCCTCTACTAATATACTTTAAATACTAATCACTGGAGCTGGAGCAATAGCACAGCAGACAGGGTGTTTGCCTTGCACCTGGCCGACCTGGGTTCAATACCCAGCATCCCATATGGTCCCCTGAGCACCGCCAGGGTTAACTCCTGAGAGCCAGGAGTAACCCCTGTGCATTGCTGGGTGTGACTCAAAAACCAAAAAAAGAAACCCTCAAATAAATAAATACTAATCACTATAACTTAATTTTTCTATTTTATCACTATATCTTTATTTTTCTAAAATAGGTGCTACCAACTAGAGTGTTATGGTAAATTAATTTTATAGAAAAATATAAAAACCAGTTTAATGAGTAAAATCGTAAATAATCAGATTTCATGGCTTGACCTATTTTATCTTTGAAAGAATTATTTTTACTCTATATTTTATTGGCCTGGTGAAGATTATTTTTGTTTCTCTTGCAGTTATTATTAATGAAGAGTACTGAACTTAATGTGTTATGAGGAGAATTCTAAAAACACAGAAAACCTGGTTCTTGCATTCATGGACACAGCTTGGAAAAATAAAAATTTAACAGTAAAAACATCAAATTATTTCAAGGATGGCTTTCAGAACTGCAGTGGGATATAAGGAGCCAAATCTCACTGTAGGTCAAGCTAGAAACATTCTTGAACTTTTATGGCACAATGTTACACGTAGCAATTTCCAATGACCACCTGTCCAAATCCACTGCAGTAGGTGCCAAGAGACCAGAGGGAAAAGACTTCAATTTTAGAAAAGTAAAAAAAGGCTGAACGGTGACTATTCAGTGTGTTTTGCTTTAAATGAGTATAATATAGAAACTTACAAGTGCATATCCAATTACCTGTAGATGCTTTTACCACACAGTGGGCTAAAACCAGGACCTCATGTGGGCAAAGTGTGTGTGCCACTGCCCAAACACATCCCAACACTAAATATTCTTAGAACGTAACATGAAAAATCAAAATTTTGTCTCATTGACTTCTCAGAAGTCCCTGATAAAAGCTTACTGGTGGGGCTGGAGAGACTGCACAAGGGTTGGGGTGCTTAACTTGCACACGAAGGACACACGTTCAGTCCCTGATATTACATTACATATGATCCCATGAGCCACACCAGGAATGATCCCTGAGAGCAAAGTCAAGAGTAAGACTTGAGCACTGTTAGGTGAGGCCCCGAAACCAAAAGAGAAAAAAGATTATTGAGGAGACAACATTTCAGTGGAAAAAAAATACATGCCTCAACAATGTAATTAATCACTTAATCACTTCACTTAATCACTTAATCCCCGTTATTCATCGACTTATTCGAGCGGGTGCCAGTAACGTCTCCATTCATCCCGGTTGCGTGCTAGCGTAGCCCAATGGTATCTGTTCATTTTAGGAACATGTAGAGCCTCAAACCGATCATTTAGGGTCTTGACGAAGAAGTCTGACCATCTTATAGGTGGGCGTCCACGTGATCTTTTGATGTCTCGTGGAATCCAATCAGTAATGGCTCTAGTCCAGCGGTTGTCTGTAAACCTCATTACGTGTCCAGCCCATCTGATTTTTGATGTCTTGGCAAATGAGACAGCGTCCCTGATTCTTGAGCGTTGACGAAGATCAGAACTCCGGATTCTATCTCTCATTTGAGTGAATCATGATATTCCAAGCATAGTTCTTTCGATTCCTCTTTGAGAGACCCGAATAGTGTTCTCATCCTGTTTTCGTAGGGTCCAGGTCTCTGAGGCATATGTTAATGCAGGAAGAATAGTGGAATCAAAGAGATGTGCTCGTAGCTGGAGGTTCTTTGTCCTTTTAGTTATTTCTTCAATGCTCTTGAAGGCATTCCAAGCCACTCTCTTCCTCCTGCGTAACTCAGGTGCCAGGTCATTCATCATGTTGATTTCTCGACCTAGGTATATATAACTGTTGCATTCGGAGATGGTGGTTCCGTTGAGAGCGAATGGAGCGTCAGGAACAAGGCTGTTTCTCATAAACATTGTCTTCGTAAGATTCAGCTGTAGTCCTACCTTTCCACACTCACGGTCAAAGTCCGCCAGCATTTGTGCCGCTTGGCTGATGTTTGGTGTTTTTAGAGCGATGTCATCAGCAAAGCAGAGGTGGTGTAGTTGCCGACCATCTATCTTCACTCCCATGTTTTCCCATTCTAGTCGTCGCATGATGTTCTCGAGGGTGGCACTGAAGAGTTTTGGTGAAATGGTATCACCCTGCCGAACTCCTCTCTTGATATGGATGATTACTTCTTTGTAGAATGGTGAGATCTTGGTAGTGAATCCGCAATAGAGCTCACGAAGGATCCTGATGTATTGAGTTTGTACGCCCTGATTGGCTAGGGCTTCCATGACCGCTTCCGTCTCAACAGAATCAAAGGCCTTCTTTAAATCAATGAACGTTAGACAGAGCGGCATCTTGAACTCCCGAGATACCTCAATGAGCTTGGTTATTGTGTGGATATGGTCAATGGTACTGAATCCTTTTCGGAATCCAGCTTGTTCACATGGTTGTCCTTCATCTAGTGTTCTGCTAATCCTATTCAGGATGACTCGAGTGAATAGTTTGTAGATGACAGACAATAGGCAGATTGGGCGATAGTTGCCAATGTCGTGGATGTCTCCTTTCTTGTATAGTAGTACAGTCTTGCTGGTTTTCCATTGGGATAGAACCTTGCATTCAGACAGGTAGCGTGTGAAGAGTCGAGCTAATGTATTGATGAGTACTGACGGTAAGTTCTTCAGGTGTTCAGGTCTGATCTTGTCTGGACCAGGTGCTTTATGTTTCTTTACCGACGAGATGGCATGTTGGATTTCGGAAGGGAGAATATTGGGAACGACATATCCATCATGTGGTATGTGGTATGTGGGCAAGTGGATGTGGCTATTAAAGAGATCTGAGTAGAAGTCATGAATAATCTTCTCCATTGCCCTTCTGGAAGATGTGATAGATCCATCATGATGTCGGAGGGCAGTCATCTTGGTTTTGTAGTTGGTGAAGGACAGGCGGGCATTACGAATGTTTTTCCCAGCTTCTGCTGCATCTACCAGTACTGCTGCTCTCCTGTTTTTGAGGTCATCCTTGATGGCTTTTCTGCACTGTTTTGCCAGTTCGGACGTTTGCTTGTGGTTGCCTGAGGCACGTGCCACGCCACGTTGGCGAATAAGTTCAAGAGTGTTCGAAGAAAGACGGTTTTTTGTGGTTATCTCTCTCTTGGCATTCCTTGCATAATCATGGAGGTGCTGAATCATTCGATCGTATTCCTCATCAATGTTGTCAATGACGGCATCTTCCCATGTTGCCGCAACAGAGCCAAAGAGTTCCCAGTTGGTGGTTGTTCTGGGAGTCCTCTTCTTAAACCTTGCATTCTTTTCTCCTCGTTCTGTGAGGTAGAATTTTGCACGAAGAAGACGGTGGTCTGATCCCGTTTGGAATTTTGGGACAACAGCAACATCGGTTAGGCAAAACCGCCGATTGAATATGATGTGGTCTATTTCATTGTGGAACTGTCCATCGGGAGACTCCCATGTCCAACGTTTAGATTCAGCCTTTTGGAATTGTGAGTTACCATGGAAGGTTTTGGTTGACATGATGAACTCAGACAGTCTGTCACCCTGTTCGTTCCATTCCAGGCCATGGGTTCCGATGTGGAGTTCATCGACTGATCTTCTTGGTCCTATCTTGGCATTAAAATCACCGACAATGATCTTGTAGAAGGTGTGATCTTCTTTATAGAATTTCTCCAGCTCCATGTAGAATTTCTCAGTTTCTCTTTCACCATAACTGGATGTTGGTGCATAGACAACAAAGATAGAAACTGCCGGTAGTGAGCCACATTTATTCAAGTGTAATCGTCCGATTCGGGTTGTTAGGCATTCAAATGAATCAATGCTTGTGACTAAGTTTGTGTTGACAAGGATACCGACACCACCGACGCCTCTTTTATCACATGTTCCAAGGAACAGTTCTTCTCCAGTGTCGAAAACAGCATGATGGGATTAATGTCTTCTCGTTTCGGTCAGACCAATGATGTCGTACTTGGTCTTTCGTGCTTGTACCATAAGGTCTTCAATGGATGCAGCAGATGCCAGCGTACGAGCATTAAAAGTACAGACAATCATTTTTGTTTTTCTGCGTTTTGGCAGCCTATGTCTGCCTTGGTGTTTTATCAGCTTCTCCTTCCATATCCTTCTCGACTCTGCATAATCAGGGTTAGGGAAATGAGATCCATTTATTACTGGATTTGGCATATCAATTTGGTCTATTTGGCATAGACCACGGATAGCTTGCCAGGCTCTGCCGTGTGGGTTGGATATTTAAGGATATTTAAGGTACCCTGATAATTTAGATAAAATTAAATAAATAGTCGTAATGTAATTAATAGGTGATTTTATTTTTTGTTTTTTTGTTTGTTTTGTTGTTTGGGGGCCACACCTGATGATGCTCAGGAATTACTCCTGGCTCTGCACCCAGAGATCATACTCCTGGCGGTGCTTGGAGGACCGTACGGGATGCTGGGAATCGAACCCGGGTTGGCTGAATGTAAGGCAAGCATCCTACTCGCTTCACTATTTTTCTAGCCCCTTGATATCTGATTTTAGAAACACCTCAGTCAAAACTCACACCACAATTTTGATTGTGATTTTGATTTTGAGTGACCAGACAAACAGAACTTTGGTTAGCAGGGGGATCTAGATGCAGCATTAAATACAGCAGATCACAGGCTTTCGGTCCTGAATTTACCACTTGTTGGCTGTAAGACCTGAGTGAGCTACCATAATGTCCTCTTCTGTCTCTCATAAAGGGGACAGAGATGCCGAGGACACAGAGGACAGGCAAAGAGCACCTGCACCAGGCGTGCAGAAGAGCAGGTTGAGAATTGTTTTTTGTTTTTGTTTGTTCATTTGGGGGGCATACCTGACAGTGCTCAGGGGTTACTCCTGGTTATGTGCTCAGGGATCACTCCTGATGAGGCTTGGGGGGTGGAGGGAGGCATAAAAGTGTTGAAACTCAAACCTAGGCCCCAAGTGTCTTACCAGCTCTGCTATTCTCAGCCCAAGTCTTCTCTTTGTTCTTTCCCTTCCTCTGTTGTAGCTGTCTGGGGTCTCATACCGAGTGTCATTCTCCCTGGCACACACACGTACTTATTTTGCATGGTGTGGGAGGGAATTCTAATGACACTGGCAATGTCTAATGACAGTGGCAATACCTCTCAGGCCTTCTACTGCTGAGGACATCCCCCAGGTCTGCTGGTGGCATTTCTGAACAGAAAATAACAGTTTCTTCCACTCCCCAATAGTGTTCTCCGCTCCCTAAAAAGGTTATTCAAGTCCAGCTCTGTGTGTCCCCCGCACTGGTCTGCCACTTCAGCACCACACACAGCAGAGAAAAGCCTCCATTAATGTTTGATGAATGAATGTCCTCGCCAGGGCCCCTTGGAGGGGTGTGGGTTGAGTTTCCCTCCCTGCCCAAGCAGAGCCCCGGCAACCAAAGATCTCCAGAATCAGCCACAACCATGCTGAGACCACTCTCCACACACATAAAGGTACCGGCAGAGGAACAAAGGCATGCGGGTCCTGGGGCTAAGATCTTCAAGCCTCCTTGGATAGGGGCTGAGCATCCTCCACTCAGATCCTCCATCTTCCAGTAGGCCGGGGTCACACCCACCAACTGACTCACCCTCTTCCCTCCCCCCCCCCCCCCGTGCCATGTAATCCCATCAATGGGCAAGACCCAGAGACTATAAAACCCAACTCCCAGAAGCGAACATCTTATTTTCTCATTCTTTCTTTGCACAACCTGGCAGGCTACCGAATGTAACCTGCCCACACGGCAGAGTCTGGCAAACTCCCCGTGGTATACCCAATATGCCAAATACCAGTAACAATAATGGGTCTCAGTCTCCTAACCCTGAAAGAGCCTTGAATATGGCACTTTTTAAAATCTCAGGGATAAATAGCAGTACTCCTACATTTTTTTAAAAAAAGGGGAAAAAAAAAGAATAAGCAAATGAAACCACCTCAAATTAAAGAATTTCTCATACATAGCAAAAGAAACATCACTAAAATTGAAAGGGGAAAAAAACTTCATTCAACACATCAGTTAAAGACTTGATATCTAGAATATATAAATTCTCACAAAGATCAACAACAAAATTATAAAACCCTATCCAAAAAATGGGGAGAAAAAGAGGGGGCTGGAGTGATAGCATAGCCAGTAGGGCGTTTGCCTTGCACGTGGGTGACCTAGGTTCGATTCCCAGCATCCATATGGTCCCCTGAGCACCACCAGGAGTAATTCCTGAGTGCAAAGCCAGTAGTAACCCCTGTGCATTCCCGGGTGTGACCTCCCCCCCAAAAAATGGAGAGAAGAAATGAACAGATGCTTCTCAGAGGAAGACAGGCAGACAGCCAGTGGGGACAGGAAACAATGCTCAGCGTCTTTTGGGAAATCCAAATCAAGACGACAGTGAGTGGCACCCGTAAGACGGTCTGGCCGAGATTAATACCAGGAATTTTGCTCCATGGCTTGGAAGCCAGCCACACATGCTAGGGGGAAAAGGCAGCTCAGATAGAGAAGGGAGCACCAAATAAAGGGTGTTGGGAGGATCCTCCCAGGATGGGAGAAGCATGCTGAAAGTAGACTATAGACCTAACATGATTGCCACTCAATTCCTCTTTTGTAAACCACAGTACCCAAAAGGAGAGAGAGAACAGAGGGGAATGCCCTGACACAGAGGCAGGGTGGGATGGATGGGGGAGGGGATGAGGGGTGGGAGGGAAACTGGGACCCGTGGTGGTGGAAAATGGGCACTGGTGGAGGGATGGGTATTTGATCATTGTATAATTGAAACCCAAGCACAAAATTTGTAAGTCTACAACTGTACCTCATGGTGTCTCACTAATAAAAATTAAAAAAAATAAAATAAAATAAAAATCTAAGGGATAGGGCGAAGGAGACGTTACTGGTGCCTGCTTGAGGCAATCGAGGAACAATAGATCGTGATCATGAATGAATGCAGGAATAAATAAAACAGGTGACTTTTTTTTCTTTTTGGGTCATACTCGGCAATGCTCAGGGGTTACTCCTGGCTTTATACTCAGGAATTACTCCTAGAGGTGCTTGGGGAATCATACGGGATGCCCAGGATCAAACCAAACCAGGTCCACTCTACCCACTGTTTTATCACTCCGGCCCCAAAAGGTGATTTTGAAATGGGAAGGTGGGTGGAGGGAAGAACCAGTGTGTGGGATACCACATAAGAACTGATCGATATCTTTGGCAAACACAATTAAAATCTAGAGAAACTAGTAGGAAACGCCAAGAAAATACTTGTAGTGATAAAAAAAAATGAAAAAGTCTATGTGTGAGTGAAAGTCCTCATGAACCTACCAGTTTCTGCCCTGGAAGAGATAATTCAAACTTCCTTTTTTCTTCTATTTTTGTAGTGTAGGGCTAGAATCATACACCATCTTTAGAAATGATGGAGCACAATTACATGCAGCACAGGAATTGCAGTTTGGATCTGCAAACATTAATCGACCTTGTCTTTCTCAAACATTCTAAGATGTGTCCTTGTGCATTTCTAACATTGTGTCTCTTATTTGCAAGATGCATTTTTCTTTTGCAGAGATTAACTTAGTGAGTGTGGCTCCAAACCAGGTTTTGCACTGCTTAATGCTTTACACAGGGGTCACACCTGGGGAGCCAGGTGTGTGCAGGGGTGCAGGGTGGCGCTCAGCAGAGGATGGAATTCAGACCCTGGAACATGGCGGGCATGTACATTCTCTGCCACCTGCACCATCTCCCTGTCCCCACATTTTTCTTTAATGATTAAAAAAAATTTTTATTGAATCACCATGAAATACAGTTAGAAAATTGTTCATGATTAGGTTTCAATAGTCAACACCCATCCCTTCACCAGTGTACATTTCCCACCACCAATGTCCCCAGTTTCCCTCCCATCAATCCCCTCCCAGCCTGCCACTAAAGCAGACACTTTTCTTCTCTTTGTCTTGCTGTCTCTCTCTCCCGCTCTTTGTTTCTGTTTCTCTCTCTCTGTGTGTCCAGATGCTGAAAGGTTGTCATAAATATCCCTTTACCAACTTTCAGCATTCAGTCCTTATTTTTTAACAATTCTTTATTATTTATTTATTTTTGCTTTTTGGGTCACACCCGGAGATGCTCAAGGGTTACTCCTGGCTCTGCACTCAGGAGTTACTCCTGGCATTGCCCAGGGGACTATATGGGATACTAGGAATCGAACCCTGGTCGGCTGCGTGCAAGGCAAACGTCCTACCCGCTGTGCTATCGCTCCAGCCCAAGCATTCGGTTCTTGTCCAGAGTGATCATTCCCAATTATCATTGTCATAGTGGTCCCTTCTCTCTCCTAACTGCCCACATACTCCCACCACCCGCCGCACCTCCCTCCCTTTGGCCACACCACACACACACACACACACACACACACACACACACACACACAGTGGCAAGTTTCCAACAGTGTTTTTTATTTTTAACAGAAAAACGAAGCTTCCGACTTTGTTTTTAATGTTTTAAATCCTAGTAAGGAATATCCATCAGCAGATGCAAAATCAGAATCAGGAAAACATAATGCTTCCACTTTTGCTTTACTGAGGGGTAAAGCAATCCTTTTCTTGCATATTTTCATCAGATCACGAAAGAAATGTTTCTAAAGCTGTTTCTAAAGACTGAGTTTATATGTTTAGAAACATTTCTAAATGTTTCTGAAGACGGAGGCTTTAAGTAGCTGGGGAGCCCAGAAGCCTAATTTCCAAACCTAAGGACAAGTGGCCGCCAACAGACCGTGCAGGAAGAAACCTCAGGCTAGCGCTGGCAGTCGGCTCCGCCAGAGTTGGCGGGTGCGGGGCGGAGAAGTTCCCAAAGATTCGGAGACCGATCCCGCCCCGCCCCGCCCGGCTCCCACCGTTGCCCGGCAACCAGGCACGCCGCGGCTCGGCCCCGCCCCCCGCTGCCATGGCAACGCGGCCGCGCAGCCGCGCGGGCTTTGTGCTACTGCGCTGGGCGCGGGGGAGCGCCGGCCCCTTGCACCTGCCGGCCGGGGCAACTTTACCAACCTCGCCCGCCGACGGCGGGATCGTCGCCCCGCGCCGCGCCGCCTCTCCCCGGGCGTCAGAGGACGCAGAACTGCATCCTCTTGGAATACTGGATTCCGTGGCCACCGCGGAGGAAGCCGCGCTTACCTTTCTCCGCATTCCTCCTCTCACCATCCCGCGCGGGCCGGGGCGCAAAGGAAGTCACGGGGACGCGGCCGGGAAACTGGGGCCCGGGCGAGCGCCGCCCCGCGGGCCCCCCGCGCCGCTCATTTGCACCACAAAAGCCTCTCCCCTCCGCTCGGGCGGCGTGTCCTTCCAGAGGGGCTTAAGACTGGCCCGCCGGCGGGGAGAGCCCACTTTCCCGGCGCCGTCCCCGCGGCGGCTCCCAAGCTGCGCTTGCAAACCCCCCGCACAGAGTCGAGCTCTTTGGAGGACGCGCTGGACGGCGCGCCGCAGCCGGGGCCCTTTCGGCCGACCAAAGTGGAGTTTCTTGCAGGGCTGTGGGTTTGGGGATTGTTTTTTTCTTCTCCCCCCCTCCTTCGTCCCGCCCCTTGCTGTTGCATATTCGTAGGAAGGCGGGGTCGCTGCCCAGCTCTTGAGAATCCTCCAGGTTGCAGGAGCCTTAGGAAAGCGACTGAGGATGATTTTTTTTTAACTTTTTTTAATTGAATCCACTGTGAGATATACCCTTACAAAGCTGATCATGATTGGATTTCAGTCATATAATATTCCAACACTCATCCCTTCATCAGTGTACATTTCCTTGTACCAGTGTCCCCAGGTTCCCTCCCATCACCCCTCCCCCAACCCCCAATCCCTGCCTGCCTCTATGGTAGAAGCTTTCACTGAGGATGATTTCATCCGAGAGAAGAATCGGGTGGAGAAAGACGTGGGAGCTTGAATAGATGAGCAAACACGTTTCACAATCCCTCCTCTTCAGTCGGAGAGGCACGTGCACCGCAGAACTCCCCCCCCCCCCACACACACACACACACATACACACCATTCAGTGCCCGTTTGCAGGGTGGTGGGAGAAATCGTGTTTTTTAAAAATGAATGGCGAGGACAGTGCCATCAACCCCTATTACCGGGCTGGAAAGAAAGTACAGTGCATAGGCCGCCTGCCCTGCTCATGGTTAACACCAATTTGATCCCCAGCACCCCGTATGGTCCCCTGAGTCCTTCTAGGCATGAGCCCTGAGTGCAGAGTCAGCCAGGAGTAAGCCCTGAGCACTGCTGGTTGTGATCCAAAATAATAATAATAATAATTAGAATCCCTACTACCTATAATTTTAAATACTTACATACATATTATCCATACAATCACAAGTTCGGGGGCAAAAATATAGCCATCATTATCTACTGCCAGAGCATAAAACCACTCTCTCCAAAAGACATACGCACACCATTATTCATTGCTGCACTTAGTATAGTAGCTGTAGCACTGTACTGTCCTCCCGTTGTTCATCGATTTGCTCTAGCAGGCTCAGTAACGTCTCCATTGTGAGACTTGTCATTACTGTGTTTGGCATATTGAATACATCACAGGTAGCTTGCCAGGCTTTGCCGTGCAGGCCAGATACTCTCGGTAACTTGCCGGGCTCTCTGAGAGGGGTGGAGAAATCGAACCCTCGAACCCGGCTCGGCCGGGCTGGCTGCAGGCAGCCAACCCGGGTTTGATTCCCAGTATTCCATATGTTCCCCCGAGCACCACCAGGAGTAATTCCTGAGTGCATGATCCTGTGCATCGCCGGGTGTGACCCATAAAAGAAAAAAATAAAGTCATGGTTATTGAGCTCTTGTTCTTCAGACTGGCAGTGGTCCTCTGAAGGATTCCCTTTCCTCTGCCAGAAGCATCACTAAAGCACACATAGCATTCAGGTCCAGTTTGCTACCCAAGGTGAGGGGCCTCCTGAAAAGTGAAGCAAACGCTCACAGGTTCTTTTTTTTAATGTTGACATACTGCTATTTATTCAGCCATTGATTAAGCTGATTGAATCGGACATGAACTCCACATTACTTTTTTTTTAATTTCTTCAATTGATTATCTGTGAGATAGACCATTACAAAGCTGTTCATAATTGGGTTTCAGTCATACAATGATCCAGCACCCATCCCTCCACCAGTGTACATTTCCCACCACCAATGTCCCTTACCACCATCTCCCAATACCCCATACCCCACCTCCAGCCTCCCTCTATGGGAGGCACTTTCCTTCTTTCTCTCCTTTTCCTTTTGAGCATTATGGTTTGCAATACAAGTCCTAAGAGGTCATGGTGTTTGTTTAGGGCATTCAGTATTTTTATCAGGATGGTAAGGCTGGAGTAGCTTTTTATCTGGGTGGCAGCTTTGGGGTGTGGATGTGACTGCCGAGACTTCCGGAAGGGAGGTGGGGGCAGTTGGCGGGGGCAGATAGCCCATCCCAATGCAGAGAAAGCTTGGAGATTTCAGTCACAAAACCTGCGTAACAGAGTTTTCAGCAGATTATACCTTGGTGAGGTTCATCCTGAGATAGTGGAATGGGGTGGGGGGAGGTGGGAAAGGGGGATGTGACAATTTTGGATTGTAGAAGCAAGTGACTGCTAGGGGCTCTGCTTGGGCAGGCTCCATGCTGACCCACCCTTCTCCAAATTACCCCAGTCTGTTCAGCCATGCGCAGGTCCGAGATTAATTGTGGTCTTTGATAGCTTTCAAGATTTATCTATGGGTCTCTGGAATAAGGCCAATAAATGAACTTGTACACCTGAGCCAGAGGCAGTTTGTGGGCTTGGCTTCCACATACCTAACTTTTGGCTGTTTAATTTCTTGGTAAACTTGGTCCCAAGTTATTGGGGTCTGACCATAGGCACAGCGGCAATTTTATGGTATCAGGAAGCCTGAAGGCACCATCAGGTTCTGATGCACTCCCCCTGCAGGTACAGGTTGACCTGCTGGTGGCACCATACCCCTTCACGGATTCTTTTCTAACACTCTGCCCCCTTCTGTCCAACAAGCTGACTTGTCACTCTGGATTTACTCCCTTGACCTCAAATCCTGCAAGAAAACGTTGGCTCATACACATTAGCAGACAGAGGTAACATATTCCCCAGGGGGTCAGGACCTTAGACATTCCCTGTTCACCACAAATCCCACCTGCGGGGGCACAGTTGAATGAAGTGGCCCAGGTTACCTCCTACACATCACCCCTCTAGTGAGGAACAGACCAGGACAAATGAAGATAAGGGTGGCAGTAGCTGTGATGAAGACAGAAAAAAAAATATATGCCTTTTGATATAGTCAGTGCCAAAGTGCATGGAGTGGAGTTGGCCAAGGACCAGTTGCCTGGACCAGTTGCGATTAGATCCAGGTTTTCTCTCTGTTCCAATCTTAAACTCACTGTGTGGCCTTAGGCCTATGGGCACCCTTCTGAAGTTCTCTTCTAAAAAAAAATGAGGTCATGTCCAGGTCGTTTTCAGAGCAGCTGGTGAAATTGAGGAATGAATATTGCACATCCAAAGGATCTGTGAGCCTAGATAGCCAATGGCCTGGAGACTGATGTCAGAGCCCCAAATGCTTTATCCAGGCAAGAAACTTCATCTCCATCTCTCGGTTTGGTTTTCCAGAGTTGTAAGTGGAGCTAAAAGCTCAACCAGAGGCTACTGAGAGTTTGAATAGATGGTATGCAAAAGTCATAGGGTTGGCTGTGACAGTCATCTGTAGCCCTGTGATACATCCTTTGGAAGTGACACTTGATTAGGTATGAAAATTCAGTTCACTTTCTAAGTCATGATCCTCTTACTGTAAATTAGGTTTTGTTTAAATGCAGTTTTAAAAGAAACAGTTTGAAGATTACTTTTTTAAAAAGGAAATCAACCATAAGTTTATACTCTTAAATTGCAGTTTTATTCTGAAGAAGCAGATTTCCATTGTAGAACGTTTGCTTCTATTTCTTCATGGAAATCAATTCCTTTCGTAGGTGAAATAAGTGAGGAAAGGTGCTGTACAGGCTGAGGGAGAGGAGAACAACCAGTGGACTTGTGGGCTGTGACTGAAGCAAGAGCACAAGTCTTCCTCACCCCACCTCAAGGTGACAACTCACACCAAGGTCATCCACAAGGTAAAGGCCAGCCTAGCAGATGTATGGACACTGGGAAGAAAGACCAAGTGTAACCAGAGAGAGGCTGATATGCAGAGACAGCCCAGTATCCCCTTCTCTGTGTGTGTGGCTGCCACACACCCCTTGTGTTATCTCAATAGCACTAGTTCTACATCAATCAAAGAGGTGGCCTGGGGAGATAGTACAGTGAGTCATACTATCTTGTCTTACAGCACTTGTCTTACATGTGGCTGACCTGGGATCAAGGCCTGGCATCCCAAATGGTCCTCAGACATTGAAAGAAGTGATTCTTGAGCACAGAGAAAGTAGAAACTGCTGGACATCTGTGGGTGTAACCCCCTTCAAAAAAAAGGTGACCAAACCAGACTGAGTGGCCTCCCACGAATGGGCCTCTGGCTACTCAACAAGCTGCTTAAGCCATGATCCCAGAGACTCAGAAACAAATCTCAGAACCCAGCAGCTTTTGGCAGAAATCCCTCCAGATTTAATTATTAAGATTTCAGAATTCCAGGGGCCAGAGTGATAGCACAGTGGGTAGGGCATTTGCCTTGCATGTGGCCACCCCGGGTTCAATCCCAGCATCCCATATCGTCCCCTGAGCACTGCCAGGAGTAATTCCTGAGTGCAAAGCAGGAGTAACCCCTAAGCATTGCTGGGTGTGACCCAAAAAGGGGGGATAAAGGATTTTAGAATTCCAAAATTGCGTGACCACAGTAGCATCATATGCTATTCATAATCAGCAACAGAAAACAAATTGTCTAATGTTGCCTTTTTGGCAGATGTGAATTTTTCATTTCATTCATCCTGTTATTCGTCGATTGCTTCGAGCAGGCCCCAGTAACGTCTCTTTCATCCTAGCCCTGAGATTATATTCAAGGCTCTTTAGGAGAATGAGACCCATCATTGTTACTGGTATTTGGCATATTTGGTAGGCCACGAGGAGTTTGCCAGACTCTGCCCTGTGGGCAGGCTAAATTCGATAGCCTGCAAGTTTGTCCAAAGTAGGAATGAGACAATAAGATGTCATAAAAAGATGTCGCGCCATCTTTTCAAGGCAGATGTGAATGTTGGAGTAAAATCCCAAATAATGATGGTGGATCTGGTGTTGAAATATTGAATGTAATCAAAGTAGAGAGAGTAATGTGGAAATCATCTGCCACACAGGTATGGGGAGGGTGTGGGATGCGGGGGGGGGGGGTATACTGGGGGTTTTGGTAGTGGAAAATGTTCTCTGGTGAAGGAACGGGTGTTTCACCATTGTATGACTGAGACTTAAACCTGAAAGCTTTGTAACTGCTCTCATGGTGAATATATATATATATATATATATATATATATATATATATATAATGTTGATTACAAAAAAAGAAAGGTGACCAAGTCTCCCATTAACCATGGGGAGAGACAGGTCTCTGAGAACTGCAGGTTTTATCTAAGTCGCAATAGCGGTGCTCCCAGGGGACATCTTTGTGCCACTAAGGATAGCCCCCTGTCTCCCAGGACTGTCACAGTCACAGAAGGTGATGAGTCCTGGTAAACACCTTCTGTCTTCCTTACCCATCACCTTTTCAGCTCTCTGACTACACACCTTATTGACTTCTTTGCTCTTTTCCATCCTAGTTTCTTTCAAATAATTCATCATGGATCCTATTCATTTATTTAAATCTTGTCTATCCATGTACATTTTTTAGCAGGTGCATATTCTTGGAAAAATGCACTGCATTAACTTGGTAATCATTGTACAAATAGATTGTTGGTTGTTACTTCGCTATAATAGTCTTGATACGCTACTAAAACTAGTGGTTCACCCTCTCGGCCCTGTCTTTATTAGCCCATTTGTTTAATGACAAGCAATTCAGTACAAGCTGGGAGCTGGACTCTGCGTGACATGGTGTGTGTGTGTGTGTGTGTGTGTGTGTGTGCTCACATGTGCGTGCTTGCATATGCAAACTAGGGGTAGAATAATAGTGTGTTTCCTGCAATCAATCAATCCACAATTTGCTTGATGGAGACGAATTAGGGAAACAGACTACCACTGAGCTACGACAGAGTGTCTAAGCAAGAGAGTATAGAAAGCTGAAAGGAACACCAACCTCCCCAAAGTAGCCAATCCTCCTAGAACGTGTCTGACACTTCCAAGCTAGATTTTTTTTTCAGAGTTTGATAGTTTTTCTTTTTTTCCTCAGCTTTTCAATTTAAAAAAATCATCTTTTATCTTGCCTTGATCTTTAAATGAAAAATGGAAAGTATTTGTTCTAGTTTGGCATTTGGACTGAAATGTAAAGGTCTTCTTTCTATTCATGGACACATCATAAATAGTTAAGGATAAACCCTCGGGAGCTGAGTGATGGTTCAGGGAGTGAGTACAGGCATGTGTGAGGCCCTGGACTTGGTCCTCACTATTGACACACCCCCTTCCCCTTTCAGCACTTCTGTAGCCATGGTGAACTTCAGTATCACTGGATTAAAATTGTGACCTTTACACAGTGGGCTAACTGATCCACACAGCTAAGTTTTGGAGGGGGTTGGAAGGGAAGGGAATTAGGTCCTTTGGAAAGGGAGGTGGGTATACTGTTGATGGGTGTGGTGTTGGAATTATGTACCAGGACAACTGTCATTAACAATATTGCAAATCATAGAACCTCAATTAAACAAACAAAAAAGCTTAAGGACAGAGAGATAGTACAGTGGTTAGGGAGCTTGCCTTGCAGGTAACCTCTGGGTTAGATCCCCAGCAACCCATAAGGTCCCCTGAGCACCCGCCAGGAGTGATTCCTGAGTGCAGAGCCAGGAGTAGCCTTGGGCATCGCTGGATGTGCCACCCCCTCCAAAAAATACCAACCAAACAAACAAAAAATCCAAAATAAACAAAGAAAAAAACCACCCAATTGTGCCCTTTGCCTCCTTCATGCTTAGGTATCATTAAACATATAGTTTTCTATAGGATGCACCATAGGACTGACCTTTTCTTTGTAAATCGATTAAAAGACTATAAATGTTAAGACAGTCTAAGTAGTCTGAGCTGATGGTGTGTGGGGTATGTGTGTGTGTGTGTGTATATGTGTGTGTCTTTTTTGGTTGCTGAAGATAAGATACTTAGATGTTTTCATCAATCCTAAACCTCCTGTGTTTCTGCCCAGAACATGAGCTCTAAAGATAAACTCCTTGATGACCAACTCCTCCCCAAAAGTGTTCCATTGTGTCCTCACAAGAAACCTGAATGGATGTTAAAACACAAACCACAGTCCAGGAAGAGCCCCCAAGGGTTCCTACAGCCCAGCTGCCCATTGTGGTCAGGTGGCCAACTGTTGGGAAAGCAGAAACCCTCTGAAGTTGGAATCCTGGTTAACAACGAGGCTGAGTGTTCCTTGGCTTCCCAGAAAGCTTTCCTGGCTACTTTTACAATCGCCTTGAGGCCCTCTCTCTTGAGCAGAAAAGCTGGAAGAGGCGTTTCCTGCCATGTCAGTGGGCACATTCCAAGCACCCTTTGGGAATGGACAGCAAGTGTTAGAAATATATTCACTCCCCTCTTTATGGTTCATGAGCACAGTAGATTCATCTCCAGTTAAGAAGTGTTTATGGCTTGAGCAAGATCAAACAGTGAGAGCATATGTTTAAGTACATTGACTTATGCCTCTTCACGGGCAGTCCTGATGCTTTTAGTGCTGTACTTCAATACACCTTTGATTCTTCCCTGCACCCTCGCCAGCTCTGCAGCAGGAAATTATCTCTCAGAGTCAGCAGCTCATCTCTCTACCTTTAGGCCTCTCTGACTCTGACCCTTTTTACTGATACAGAGGCATACATTTGCATACACACATCCACACAACATGCTCATGTTTCTATTTTCCATCCCTTTTACCACAATTTAACACCCTTTTTGTGTCTTTGTTTGTTCATTGCCTTTCCTCTTCCACTAAAATCAAGCATCATAAAGATAAGCTTTGTCTATTTTGTCTTCTGTTAGATTCCAGGTCCTAGAATACTCGGTTTAAATGCTCAAAATACTTATTGAAAGAAATATTTTCCAAAGGCAGGAGCTGCTTCTCGATATCAGCAGATTCTCAGGAGGACAATATTAGATGTTCATGACTTTTCCCCAGGAATTTAGACAATGTTCTGAAAATAAGAGGCTTGGCAAGTTGCAAAGATGTGCTTCGATTTCCTTGCTACGATGACTCATTAAGGAAGATAGGAGCAATATAGACACGGAATTCTAAGAACACAAGTCACAGTGAGGATGATGTACATTCTTGTATAGAATTAAAAATCCCTGTGCCTGCATGCCAATTCCAGACCACAGAGTAAAGTCTAGATGGTGCATCTTTTTTTTTTCTTTTTGGCTCACACCCGGGGATGCTCAGGGGTCACTCCTGGCTCATGCACTCAGGAATCACTCCTGGCGGTGCTCGGGGGACCATTTGGGATGCTGGGAATCAAACCTTTGTCGGCCATGTTGGCTGCGTGCAAGGCAAACGCCCTACCCGCTGTGCTATTGCTCCAGCCCCTAGATGGTGCATCTTAAAATGAAGCTGAAGCTAAGGATTAGAGAGTGGGCGGGCAAGGCTGTGTGTGTTTGGTGTGTGTGGGGAGGGAGGGTGTTGGGGCAATAAAAACGACTTTGAATGTTGTGATTCAAGTCATATAGATTCTATCAGACTCCCCAAGATGTTCTGAAATCAGCTCCTGCCTCCCAAGAGTAGGGATGCAGCTGAGGGTGTCTCTGTAGCTATTGCTCTATGTTCCCCACTTAAGAGGTGGGTAGGACAGAAAGTGATAGGAAACTGAATTGGTGCCAGATCTACTGCTTGCCAAACCCATTAAAAACGGTGAATGCAAAATGTACCTCAAAGACTTTTTAAAAAATGCACAACAAAAAAATTAGCAACTCACAAATATAAGAAGAACAACCAGTAGCTGATACCGAGGAGGAAGGATATTGGGTTCACTGCCTCTGTCCTCCCTTCAGCTTCATGCTCACCTGACTCTGCCCCTGCCAGGTAGGCTCAGCTATGTGGACTCACCCTGTATTCACTCAAAGTCAGTGAAAGCTCTGCGGAGTGCTTAAAAAAGGGAGAAGAGCTAGACGAGATGGCTTTTCTCATTTCTCCTGCCCTGTTCTCCCTGGTGGACTGGTAAAATTGCTGGACCAAAAGTATAGCTGTGATCTCCAATAGGGACTCGGCAGCATGTGGTTTGCAGACAATCTATGTGACGATCTGAAAAATAAATAAATAAATACGTTTGAATTATACATTCTTCAAAATTTAATTGTCTTTTTTCCAGCTCAGGGCTTATTCCTGGTTTTGTACTCAGGGATCACATCGGACCATATACAGTTTTGGGGATTGAACCTGGGTCAGCTGCAGGCAAGGCAAGTGTCTTTCCCACTATTCTATCTCTGGCCCTGAATGATACTTATTAATTTACTTTAGAATAAACTGCAAATAAATCAAAGATTTAAATGTAAAAATTGTCATGAAAGTATTAGAAGTAAATGCGAGATCATTGTGAGAGAGTAAACCAGAAGTCTGGCTAGAGAGATAGTCCAGTGGGCAAGGTGCTTGACTTGCATATGACAAACCCAGGTTCAATTCCTGATGCCACATACAGTCCCTGAGCACCACCAGGAGTGACCCCCAGAAATAAATCCCCAGCCCACCTCCCCCCAAAAATCCAAGGGTCTTAATAAAAATTAAAATTTTGTAAATGTTAAATTAAAAATAAATTTAAAAAGGTAAATCTTTTATTACAAAAACAGAACTAGAGAAACAGATCAAAGAGGTGGAAAACATGGGTATAACAAAAATCATTGATAAGAAATGACAAAAGACACTGCTTCTAGTGTAAACAAAAGGCAACTAGAGAAGCTGGGGTGATAGAACAGCAGGTAGGATGCTTGTCTTGCATGCAGCTTACCTGACTTTGATCCAGGGCACCCCAAGCCCCAGCAGGAGAGATCCTTGAGCAAGAGGCAGGAGTAGCCCTGAGCATCGTTGGGTGTGGCCCCAAAACAAACAAAGGGCAAATGGAAGTAAAAAAAAGCATGCTCCTAGAAACATAAGAAAAATATGGCAGGGGCTGGAGAGATAGCTCAGCGGGTAGGGCGTTTTCCTTGCACGCGGCCGACCCGGGTTGATTCCCAGCATCCCATATGGTTCCCTGAGCACCGCCAGGAATAACTCCTGAGTGCAGAGCCAGGAGTAACCCCTGTGCATCGTCATGTATGACCCAAAAAGCAAAATAATAATAATAATAATTAAAAAAGAAAAACATGGCAAACCGAATCATGAATAAATTTGCAATTTTATGGTGATTAAATAAAAAGAAAAGAAAAGAGAACATTGCCAGAGAACAGTCAGCAGAAAAGGGAATGCAAAAGAATTTTTAAACAGGAGAAAAACTCTCAACTTTTTTTATAACAAAAGAAATGCAAATTAAAACAATGCTGACAAATCACAGTGCATTTATCAGTTTAGAAAACTTAAAAATAAGATAAAGTGTTCCCCAAAGGCTGTGAGCAGTTTGTCACACACTAAGTATTAGGAGTGTAGTTGGTACCAGCTCTGGGGGTAATGTTGACAACCACACTTAGAATTCCAGATGCATTTGTTCTAGTAACAGTATTCCTGGACATTCCTGAACACTCCTGAACATATATATTTTCACTGGCAACAAATCATGTCTCAGTATTGTTTTAAACAACAAACCAAACCAAAAGCTATTCAAATAACAAACAACGAAGAACTAGTCGAATACTTCTTGTGTGTCCATACAGTGCAATATTTTGCAGCCTAGACAAGAGCTGAGACCATCTTTTACATACTACTGTGGGATAATGTTAATTGAAAAAAGTTAATTGGGGAAGAAAGTCAAGGTTCTGAAGAAGGTGTATAATGCTTACTATTTATAAAACAAAGAAAGAAGGGAGAGGAAAGTAAGAATATATTTTTGCTATTGCTAGCATATAAACAAGAATGCTAGAGTAACTACTAGTGAGAGGGGAAAAGCAGAGCATGGTTAAATACATTGGGTAAATAAGGGACAGAGATGGGAAACCTTTTTATGTATGTATGCATTTTATTTTATTTATTATTTTGGACCCACATCTAGCAATGCTCAAAGCCTACTCCTGGCACTGTGCTCAGAGATCATCACTCTAGGTGGGCTCAGGGCATCATATAGGGTACTGGGAATCAAACCCAGGTCAGTTGTGTGCAAGGCAAGCACGTTACCCAAGGTACTCTGTCTCCAGCCCTGGGAAGGAGTTTTATTGTAGATATGGACTGGTTTGAGTCTCTGCAGCATAAGCTCTGTTCAGCATTTTTTTTCTCCCTACAAAACTTGTAATAAGTATTACTTTTAAACATTTATTACCAGGACAACATATCAAAGATGCATTTTTATGTTCATGTAACACTAACCGGAAGCTGAGTTTTATAGTCTCTGGGTCTTGGCCATTGATGGGATTACATGGCATCGGGGACAGTTGGTGGGTGTAACGCCTACATACTGGAAGATGGGAGATCTAGGTGGAGGAGGCCCAGAGACTATAAAACCCAGCACCCAGAAGAGAACAGCGTAGAGTCTCCTGCCTCCACGCCTGGCTGTCCTCACCGGGACCCCTTGAAGGAGGGTGGGTTGAGTTTCCCTCCCCGCCCCGAGCAGAGCCCCAGCAGCTGAAGATCTCCGGTTCCAGCCACAGCCATGCTTAAGACCACTCTCCACATGTTTGGACAAGCCTCACGCATGAAGGAAGCGACAGAGGAACCCAGGTGTAAGGGACCCAGGGCTTAGATCTCCAAGCCTGCTCGGACCGGGACTGGGCCTCCTCCACCCAGATTCCCCATCTTCCAGTATGTAGGCATTATACCCACCAACTGCCCCCAGAGCTGTGTAATCCTATCAATGGCCAAGACCCAGAGACTATGAAACCCAGCTCCCAGAAGACATCTTATTATCCAGTTTTTACTCTGGAGAACCTGGCAGGCTACCGAAAGTATCCTGCCCGCACGGCAGAGTCTGGAAAACTCCCCATGGCGTATTCAATATGCCAAAAAACAGTAACAATGATGGGTCTCATTCTCCTGACCCTGAAAGAGCCTCGAATGTGGCACTTTCTAAAATCTCAGGGTTAGGACGAAGGAGGCATTACTGGTGCCTGCTCGAGGAAATCGATGAACAACAGGATGACAGTGATACAGTGATAACACTAGCCAACAAAGTATCTTCATGGTCTCAGTGGTGAACCCACAAAATTACTGTTTCATATTAAGCCCTTTTGATCTTCAACTTTATATTTTGATTTCCACACTTAAGGAAGGCAGTGTACTCTATTGGGAAATCTAAACAGTGATCTTACTGGACATTTTATGGTTCAAGTATTCAACTAACTTATTAGAATACTCTTAAATGCAGTGATGAGAAAGCTCAAATCTCCAAGTGGATTAATATTGCATATGGATGGTGAAAAGAAATCAGAGTTTACAAAATAAAATTGGTGTATGCTTCCAACATCACACAGTTTATTTGATTCGTTTAATATCAATTCAATCACTCACATTTTGGCTTAATTTATTGCAGATCACTTGCCTTCTTTCTTTTTCAAGACTAACATAAACTCTAGCTTCCTCTCAGCTCACTGGAAAGTCACCACTGGATGGGAAATTCAAGGCTGAAAAGAAGTGGGAGTGTTTTAAGAGTAAAGAGAGAACTCCAGGCTGGAGGGCACTGGAGGGAGAGAAGGAGAAAGACTGTTGTCTGGGGTTCATGACTTCTCACAGCAGCTTCAGCTAGACCTCTACTTTATGCCTGATGCTGCTGCTTCTTCTCAGATGACATACTGAGTCAGGGCACCCCAATATCCCCAGACTGGATTTGAGAGTAGTTGAGAAATGTGTCCACCAGCCTCACTTGATCACTTGATCCCCCATTATTCATCAACTTACTCGAGCGGGTGCCAGTAACGTGTCCATTCATCCCTGTTGTGTGCTAGCGTAGCCCAATGGCATCTGTTCGTTCTAGGAACATGCAGAGCCTCAAACCGATCATTCAGGGTCTTGACGAAGAAGTCTGACCATCTTGTAAGATGGTCATGCAATCTTTGCCTCTGTGGGATATATTCCCAGGAGTGGTATTGCTGGGTCAAATGGGAGCTCAACAAAACTCCCTTTTAACTTAGTCCTATAGTAAGATCCTCCTCACTTGGGGGAGCTCCTTTACTTTTCTCTTCTACTTTCAAACAAACTTTTATACTTTCCATCTCTGAGTCTGAATATCTTTATTACTCTAGATTTTCATTCTTGAAAATATTTAAGAACCTGGGAATGGCAAACGAACACAGAGACCTACCAACCACGGTTTCTTGATAGAAGTTTGACCCACAAAATGCCCAAAAATGATTCTTTCTATTCTTTGTCTGAATTCCCACTTCTCTGATTTGCATAATCTCATAGCTGAGTGCGGAAAAGAGAGTCCAAGGGTTAAGGCACATGCCAAGCAAAGCATGTGACTGACTCCCATTTGGTGCAGCACCTCTGGCCCCCAGGAACAGCCAAGATTCTCCAGCTGATCTGTATCAATGCAGGGCCCACATTCTTGGCGTCTTACATTCCAAACCTCAAGCCTGGTGGCTGAGAATCTCTTGGAGGGAACTCTGGGCCTTCTGGATATCTCCTAGGAAGCTCATCACCCAAAAGCTTGCATATTTGAATAAGGTAATAAATGCATAAATTACATTTGCAACCTGACCATACAATTCAACATAGTTGCCAGTGATGCTACGTCATGAATTTGCCTAGAAGCTTGTGTTTGAGTTTTTCTTTTCCTAACTTTCCTTCTTCCTTTTTCCCCTTCCCTCCCTCCCTCCCTCCCTCCCTCCCTCCCTCTTTTCCTCCCTTTATTCCTCCCTCTCTCCCTTTTTACCTTCCTCCCTCACTCCTTCTCCTCCTCCCCTTCACTCTCCTCCTCCCCTCCCCCTCCCTCCATCCCACACTCCCTACCTTCCTTCCATCCTCCCTCCCTTCCTTCCTTTCTTCCTCCCTTTCTCCCCCCTTTCCTTCCCTCCTCCCTTCCTTCCTTCCTTCCTTCCTTCCTTCCTTCCTTCCTTTATTCCTTCCTTTTTCTCACTACATTCCACCTTACTTGTGCTTTAAGTTTATCTAAAAACATATCTAAAACTTGATGTTTTCTACAGGGGGCCCTGGCTGTGGCTCAGCAGTACTTGCCATGCCTTGCAGATATGTGTACAACAACAGAAACAATAATCACCTGTCATTGCTATCACTTGTCATCCCGTTGACCTTCAATTTGCTCGAGCAGGCGCCAGTAACGTCTCCATTTGTCCCTGTCGTGTGCTAGTGTAGCTCAATGGCATCTGCTCGCTCCAGTAACATGACGAGCTTCAAACAATTTGTTCAGGGTTTTGATGAAGAAGTATGACCATCTCGTAGGTGCGCGGCCACACATACTTTTGATGTCCTGTGGAATCCAGTCAGTAACAGCTCTAGTCCAGCAGTCGTCTCTAAATTGTATTACGTGTCCTGACCATCTGATTTTCAACACCTTGGCAAACGAGACAGCGTCCCTGACTCTTGATCATCAATGGAAGTCGGAACTCCAGATTCCTTCTCTCACTTGAGTGAAATGTGATATTCCAAGCATAGCTCTTTTTTTTTTCAAGGCTAAGCACCCAGTGTTTATTTTATTTATTTTTCTTTTTTTATTAGTGAAACACCATGAGGTACAGTTATAGGCTTACAAATTTTGTGCTTGGGTTTCAGTTATACAGTGATCAAGTGCCCATCCCTCCACCAGTACCCATCATCCATCACCACGGGTCCTAGCATCCCCCCCCCCCCCACCCCCGTCCCATACTGCCTCTGGGGCAGGGTATTGCCCCTTGTTCGCTCTCTCTTCTTTTGGGTACTGTGTTCTGCAAGAGAGGCATTGAGTGGCAATCATGTTTGGTCTATAGACTACTTTTAGCCAAGCATAGCTCTTTTGATTCCTCTTTGGGAGACCCGAGTAGCATTCTCGTCCTGTTTTTGTAGGGCCCAGGTCTCTGAGACATATGTTAGTTCAGGAAGAACAATGAAGTCGAAAAGATGTGCCCAGAGCCGGAGCTTCTTTGTCCTCTTAACCACTTCTTAGACACTCTTGAAGACGTTCCACACTGCTCTCTTCATCCTGCGCAGTTCTGGCACCACGTCATTCCTCATGTTGAGTTCTCGATCCAGGTACACATAACTGCTGCATTTGGAGATGTTCATTCTGTTGAGAGCAAATGGAGCATCAGGGACTAGTTCGTTTTTCATGAACATTGCCTTAGATTACTGGTTTTGGCATATTGAATACACAACGGATAGATTGCCAGGCTCTGCCATGGGGGCGTAATACTCTCGGTAGTTTGCCAGTCTTTCCGAGAGGGATAGAGGCTTTTGGGGCGACCTCTAATCGCCCTCGTAGGTGTTACCATATTTGAACCCTATCAAATATGGTACGGCAATTCCAGAAGATGGGTATTTAGTGTCTTATGATGTGTCGAGCTCTTTGGCACTATTGCGGCAACATGAGAAGATGCCATTGTTGACAACATTGACGAGGAATACGATCGACTGGTTCAGCACCTCCATGATTGTGCGAGGAACACCAAGAGAGAGATAGCCACAAAAAAAGCCTGTCTTCGAAAACTCTTGAGCTTATTCGCCAATGTGGTTTGGCGCACGCCTCAGGCAACCGCAAGCAAATGTCCAAGCTCGCAAAGCAGTGCAGAGATGCGATCAAGGAAGACCTCAAAGAGAGAAGAGCAGAAGTGCTGGTAGATGCAGCAGATGCCGGGAAAAGCATTTGTAACACCCGCCTGTCCTTCACCAACTACAAGACCAAGATGACTGCCCTCCGACGTCCTGATGGATCTATCACATCCTCCAGAATGGCAATGGAGAAGATTATCCATGACTTCTATTCAAATCTCTTCGATAGCCATGTCCTCTTGCCGACATACCAAATTCCACAGGATGGATATGATGGATATGTCATTCCCAATGTTCTCCCTTCCAAAATCCGACACGCCATTTCGTCAGTAAAGAAACGAACAGCACCCGGTCCAGACAAGGTCAGACCTGAACACCTGAAGAACCTGCCATCAGTACTCATCAATACACTGGCTCGGCTCTTCACACGCTACCTGTCTGAATGCAAGTTTCCGTCCCAATGGAAAACCAGCAGGACTGTACTACTGTTCAAGAAGGGAGACATCCATGACATTGGCAACTATCGCCCGATCTGCCTATTGTCTGTCATCTACAAGTTGTTCACTCGAGTCATCCTAAATAGGATTGGCAGAACACTAGATGAAGGACAACCACGCGAGCAAGCCAGGTCCCACAAAGGATTCAGCACCATCGACCATATCCACACGATAACCAAGCTCATTGAGGTTTCTCAGGAGTTCAAGATGCCACTCTGTCTAACGTTCATTGATTTAAAGAAGGCCTTTGATTCTGTTGAGACGGAAGCAGTCATTGAAGCCCTAGCCAATCAGGGCATTCAAGCTCAATACATCAAGATCTCTGAGAGCTGTATTGCGGATTCACTACCAGGATCTCACCATTCTACAAAGAAGTGATCGTTGATGTCAAGAGAGGGGTTCGGCAGGGTGATCCCATTTCACCGAAACTCTTCAGTGCCACCCTCGAGAACATCATGCGACGACTGGAATGGGAAGGAATGGGAGTGAAGATAGATGGTCGGCAACTACACCACCTCCACTTTGCTGATGACATTGTTTTAATAACACCAAACATCAGCCAAGCAGCACAAATGCTGGCTGACTTCGACCGTGAGTATGGGAAGGTTGGACTACAGCTGAATCTTACAAAGACAATGTTTATGAGAAACAGCCTCATTCCTGACGCCCCATTCGCTCTCAACAGAACGACCATCTCCGAATGCAACAGTCATGTGTACCTCGGTCGAGAAGTCAACATGACAAATGACCTGGCACCCAAGCTGCGCAGGAGGAAGAGAGCGGCTTGGAACGCCTTCAAGAGCGTTGAAGAAATAGCTAAGAGGACGAAGAACCTCCGGCTCCGGGCACATCTCTTTGATTCCACTGTTCTTCCTGCATTAACATATGCCTCAGAGACCTGGGCCCTATGCAAACAGGATGAGAACTCTATTCGGGTTTCCCAAAGAGGAATTGAAAGAGCTATTCTTGGAATATCACATTTCACTCAAATGAGAGAAAGAATCCGGAGTTCCGACATCCGTTGATGATCAAGAATCAGGGACGCTGTCTCATTTGCCAAGGTGTCAAAAATCAGATGGGCTGGTCACGTAATGAGATTTAAAGACTACTGCTGGACTAGAGCTGTTACCGACTGGATTCCACGGCATGTCAAAAGACCGCGTGGCCGCCCACCTACCAGATGGTCAGACTTCTTCATCAAGACCATGAACGATCAGTTTGAGGCTCTTCATGTTCCTAGAGCAAACAGATGCCATTGGGCTACACTAGCATGCGACAGGGACAAATGTAGACAAATGTAGATTAACGGGAAGTCAAGTGATCAAGTGATCAAGTGTCTTAGATTCAGCTGCAGTCTGACCTTTCCACACTCATGGTCGAAGTCGGCCAGCATTTGTGCCACTTGGCTAATGTTTGGTGTTAATAGAATGATGTCATCCTCAAAGCAGAGGTGGTGTAATTGCCAACCATCTGTCTTCACTCCCATTCCTTCCCATTCCAGTCATTGCATGATGTTCTCGAGGGTGGCATTGAAGAGTTTCGGTGAAATAGTATCACCCTGCTGAACCCCTCTCTTGACGTCAATGATCACTTCCCTTGTAGAATGGTGAGATCCTGGTGGTGAACCTGTAATACAGCTCATGGACGATCCTGATGTATTGAGTTTGAATGCCCTGTTTGTCTAGGGCTTCGATGACCACTTCAGTCTCAAGAGAATCAAAGGCCTTCTTTAAATCAATAAACTTTAGACAGAACGGCATCTTTAACTTTTGTGAAATCTCAATGAACTTGGTCACTATGTGGATATGGTCGATCGTGCTGAGTCCTTTTTGGAACCCGGCTTGCTCGGCTTCCTCGCATGATTGTCCTTCATCTAGTGTTCTGCCTATTCTATTCAGGATGACTCGAGTGAACAACTTGTAGGCAGCAAACAGCAGGCAGATTGGGTGGTAGTTGCTGATGGGCTCTCCCTTCTTATACAAAAGAACGGTCCTGCTGGATTTCCACTGGGACAGAACCTTGCATTCAGACAGGTAGCATGTGAAGAGCCGAGCCAGTGTATTGACGAGCACTGGTTGTAGATTCTTCAAGTGTTTGGATCTGACCTTGTCTTGACAGGGTACTTTATGCCTCTTTACCAAAGAAATGGCATGTCGGATTTCGGAAGAGAGAACTTTGGGAACGACATATCCATCCTGCGGAATTTAGTATGTGGGCAGGTGGACATGGCTATCGAAGAGATCCAAGTAGAATTTGTGAATAATCTTCTCCATTGCCCTTCTGGAAGATGTGGTAGATCCATCAGGAAGTCTGAGGGCAGTCCTCTTGGTCTTGTAGATGGCGAAGGACAGGGGAGCATTGCAAATACTTTTCCTGGCTTCTGCCGCATCAGCCGACACTGCTGCTCTTCCCTCTTTGAGGTCTTCCTTTATCGCTTCTCCGCACAGCTTTGCGAGCTCAGATGTTAGCTTGTGATTGCCTGAGACTTGCGCCAAACCACGTTGGCGAATGAACTCAAGAGTTTCCAAAGACAGGTATCTGTCCCCTCCGCATCCCCCTAGTCTCCTTCCACTGGACCCAGTGCCTCAGAACCCACCTCCCTCACCATGACTTTGGTCACTCATCTCCCTCATGTCCCGCTCACCCCACTGGTCGACAACAGCCGGCCCCCACACCTGCACATGGCGCACCTCAAGAGGCTCAGCCTGGCAGACAAGGAGAACATGCCCCCAAGCCTCAGCACCACACATGTGCTGGCCAGCAAGACAGCGAGGCTGATCCTGCAGGAGTCAGAAGAGCCGAAAGTCAAGGTGCTGGCCCCCTGAAGCTGAAGCCAAAGCTGTGGAGCCCCTGCTGTGAGAGAACCCTCAGAGCTTTGTCGTCTTCCCCATGACATCTGGCAGATGTATAAGAAGGCCGAAGCGTCCTTCTGGATGGCCAAGGAGGTGGACCTTTCCAAGGACATCCAGCACTGGGACGCCCTCAAGCAGGACGAGAAGTACTTCATCTCGCACATCCTGACTTTCTTGGCCGCGAGTGACGGCATCATCAACAAGAACCTGGTCCAGCGGTTTAGCCAAGAAGTTCATATCACAGAAGCCCGCTGTTTCTATGGCTTTCAAATGGCCATGGAAAACATTCACTCTGAAATGAACAGACTCCTCATTGATACTTAGATTAAAGATTCCAAAGAAAGGAAATTTCTCTTCAATGCTATTGAAACAATGCCTTGTATCAAGAAGAAGGCGGACTGGGCCTTGCATTGGATTGGCGACAGAGAGGCTACCTATGGAGAACGTGTCGTGGCTTTTGTGGCAATGGAAGGGATCTTCTTTTCTGGCTCTTTTGCATTGATATTCTGGCTGAAAAAAAGAGGACTGATGCCTGGCCTCACATTTTCCAATGAATTTATTAGCAGGGTTGAGGGCTTACACTGTGACTTTGCTTGCCCAATGTTCAAACATCTAATACACAAACCTTCAGAGCAGAGAGTAAAAGAAATAATCCTCAGTGCTGTTAAAATAGAACAGGAGTTCCTTACTGAGGCCTTGCCTCTGAATCTCATTGGAATGAACTGCATGTTAATGAAACAGTATATTGAATCTGTGGCTGACAGACTTATGCTGGAGCTGGGTTTTAGCAAGGTTTTCAGAGTAGAAAATCCATTTGACTTCATGGAGAATATCTCACTAGAAGGGAAGACTAACTTCTTTGAGAGTAGGCAAGTATCAGAGGATGGGAGTGATGTCAAGTCCAATAGATAATTCTTTTACCTTGGATGCAGACTTCTAAAGGAAGGTGCATTTTTTTAAACAAAAACCATTTTGGTCATTGTATGTTTTTGTAGTTATGTTTTCTGGGTGGGGCATACCCAGCTTAGGGGTCACTCTTGCCGAGTTTGGAGAATCATTGTGGTGACAGGAATTGAATCCAGGTAGACCACATGCAAGGCCCATTACCAAGATTCCCACAATGTCACAGACAGTGGTCACAGGTGTATTGGTCTCACTGCTTCAAAGCAGAATTACGTTATCTAGATTTGGGGATAAAACTAAAGGGAGTAAATTGGATTTTACCAAAAAACAGTGAAATGCCTGTTAAAAATTTTTCCTTGAAAGAATTGAAGTACACTGTAATCTCTAATATTATTTCTATGGTCTGTGCAGATACCTGGCATCTGTGGTACCCTGTGGGCAGTTGTGTTTTGTGGGATGGGGGGCAATATGGAATGATGTGAAATAAGAAATCGAGAGTGGAACTTCCACCTCAAAATCAGGAATTAAAAAAAAAGACAGGCATCTGTGTGATTTTCCCAATCTCGGCATTCCTCATGCAGTCATGGAGATAATGAAACAGTCGATCGTATTCCTCCTTGATGTTGTCAAAGATGGCATCTTCCCACGTTGCTGCAATAGTGCCAAAGAGCTCCCAGTTGGTGGTTGTTCTGAGAGTTCTCTTCTTAAACTTTGCAGTCCTTTCTCCCTGCTCTGTGAAGTAGAATTTTGCACGAAGGAGACGGTGATATGATCCCGTTGGAATTTTGGGACAACAGTTACATCGGTCAGGCAAGACCATCAATTGAATATGATGTGGTCAATTTCATTGTGGAACTGTCCACAGGGAGACTCCCATGTTCAACATTTAGATTCGACCTTCTGGAACTGTGAGTTACCATGGATGGTTTTGGTCGACATGATGAACTCAGACAGTCTCTCACCCTGTTTGTTCCATTCTGGGCCAAGGGTCCTGATGTGGAGTTCTTCTCTGTCCAATCTTGGCATTAAAATCACCAACAATGATCTTGTAGAAGGTGTGGTCTTCTTTATAGAACTTCTTTAGCTCCATGTAGAACTTCTCAATTTCTTTTTCATCGTAGTTGGATGTTGGTGCGTAGATGATGAGGATAGAAACTATCAGCAGTGAGCCACATCTATTAAAGCGCAATCATCCGATTCAGGTTGTTAGGCATATGAATGAATCAATGCTCATAGCCAAATTCGCGTTGACAAGGACACTGACACCACCAATGCCTCTATTGTTAGCATGTTCTGAGGAACAGTTCTTCTCCAGTGTCGAAAATGGCATGTTGTGATCGATGCCTTCTCAACTTGGTCAGACCAATGATGTCATACTTGATCTGTGCTTGCTCCATCAGTAAATCATAAGACACTTAATACCCATCTTCCAAAATTACCACACCATATTTGATGGAGTTCAAATATGGTGTGAACCATGGGAACACCTGTAAGGGCGTTCCTTGATAGATGCTTCCAATGCCAGCATACTTCACTTAATCACTTAACTTCCCGTTAGTCGGCGATTTGCTCGAGCGGGCGCCAGTAACGTCTCCATTTGTCCCTGTCGCGTGCTAGTGTAGCCCAATGGCATCTGTTCGCTCCGGGAACATGAAGGGCCTCAAACCGATCGTTCATGATCTTCAGGAAGAAGTCTGACCATCTGGTAGGTGGGCGGCCACGCGGTCTCTTGACATCCCGTGGAATCCAATCAGTAACAGCTCTAGTCCAACGGTCGTCTTTAAATCTCATTACGTGACCAGCCCATCTGATTTTCGACACCTTGGCATATGAGACAGCGTCCCTGATCCTTGATCGTCGACGGATGTCAGAACTCCGGATTCGTTCTCTCATTTGAGTGAAACGTGATATTCCAAGCATAGCTCTTTCTATTCTTCTTTGGGAGACCTGAATAGCGTTCTCATCTTGTTTGCGTAGGGTCCAGGTCTCTGAGGCATATGTTAATGCAGGAAGAACAGTGGAATCAAAGAGATGTGCCCGGAGCCGGAGGTTCTTCGTCCTCTTAGCTATTTCTTCGACGTTCTTGAAGGCGTTCCAAGCCGCTCTCTTCCTCCTGTGCAGCTCGGGTGCCAGGTCATTTGTCATGTTGACCTCTCGACCTAGGTACACATAGCTGTTGCATTCGGAGATGGTCGTTCCATTGAGAGCGAATGGGGCGTCAGGAACGAGGCTGTTTCTCATAAACATTGTCTTCGTAAGATTCAGCTGTAGTCCTACCTTTCCACACTCAATGGTCAAAGTCGGCCAGCATTTGTGCCGCTTGGCTGATGTTTGGTGTTATTAAAACAATGTCATCAGCAAAGCGGAGGTGGTGTAGTTGCCGACCATCTATCTTCACTCCCATTCCTTCCCATTCCAGTCGTCGCATGATGTTCTCGAGGGTGGCACTGAAGAGTTTCGGTGAAATGGTATCACCCTGCCGAACCCCTCTCTTGACATCAACGATCACTTCTTTGTAGAATGGTGAGATCCTGGTAGTGAATCCACAATACAGCTCTCGGAGGATCCTGATGTATTGGGCTTGAATGCCCTGATTGGCTAGGGCTTCAATGACTGCTTCCGTCTCAACAGAATCAAAGGCCTTCTTTAAATCAATGAATGTTAAACAGAGTGGCATCTTGAACTCCCGAGAAACCTCAATGAGCTTGGTTATCGTGTGGATATGGTCGATGGTGCTGAATCCTTTGCGGAACCCAGCTTGCTCGCATGGTTGTCCTTCATCTAGTGTTCTGCCAATCCTATTTAGGATGACTCGAGTGAACAACTTGTAAATGACAGACAATAGGCAGATCGGGCAATAGTTGCCAATGTCATGGATGTCTCCCTTCTTGAACAGTAGTACGGTCCTGCTGGTCTTCCATTGGGACGGAACCTTGCATTCAGACAGGTAGCGTGTGAAGAGCCGAGCCGATGTGAGGGCGATCTGGCTGCGACATCTGTCACCCCATTGATCGCCAGGGTTGATTCGGCTGATCTGGCTGGCTAGGCGGGTGTCCCCTTCCTCCCTCACCGCTCCATGTGCATCCCTCCCGAAGCTGCGCGCTCGGTCGAAGAGGACGGACCGATAGAGATGGACCGGTCTTCAGTCGAGGGTATACGAGTAGCTGCGCTCCCCTGCTAGAACCTCCAAACAAGACAGCATACATGCACTGAAAGTACGGACAGTTATTTTAGTCCTTCTTCATTTTGGCAGCCTTGTTCAGCTCTGAGAATTCATCAGCCTCTCCTTGCTCATCCCTCTTAATGCTGCCATATTGGGGGCTCTTTCAGGATCAGGGGAATGAGGCCCATTGTTTTCACTGTTTTTGGCATATCGAATATGCCATACGTAGCTTGCCAGGCTCTGCTGTGTGGGCAGGATATTCTCAGTAGCTTGCTAGACTCTCCAGGAGTGATGGAGGCTTTTAGGGCAGCCTCTAATCGCCCTTACAGGTGTTCCCATGGTTCACACCATAGTTGAACCCCATCAAATATGGTGTGGTAATTTTGGAAGATGGGTATTAGGTGTCTTATGATTTATGGAAAGCGGCCTGGAGTGTGGCGTCAGCTGGGTAGTGGAGATACTGGAGGTCGGCTGATGAGATATTTATCTGTCACTGGCAGGGTGAGGCTTATGGGTGTGATCCCTGGGTCGCTGGAGATTGGTGGAAGCAGGCAGAGGATCTCTGTTTCCGGGTCCCATTGAGCCTGGAGTCCAAGGTCACAAATTTCTGCTTACCTGGTTCTGTGGGGCTTCACTCATGCGTGAGGCTCGGCTCAAGCATCTGGAAAGCAGCCGGGAGTGTTGTGGCGGCAAGGTAGTAGATCTTGGCTCCTCAGCAGATAAACCTACAATGTTATTTTTAATGAAAATTATGAAATAAAAGAAAGTTCCAAGAAAGGGAAGTGGAAAGGATAGGAATTCAACATGCAAATGTGTGTTCTCTTGATTCTGTAAAATAATGTTAATAAACTATGATTGAGCCATATAATACACCAATATAGACTTAGGAATATCTTGAAAGGAATTTATCAATTTGATTCATTCAGTTTCTTTGCCTAATAGGATAAATTTGCACAGATACTAGTTTTATAGTCACAATCATGGTTTACAAAGCAAACACATAAAACAATAGATTTACTGTCTGATAGAACTGGCCCCTGATGTATGATCTAGCTATGTTTCTTTTTAGAGGGCTAGTTTTGTGGACACACCTGGAAGTGCTCATGGTTTATTGCTGGCTTTTCACTCAGGGACTCAGGGGACCATTATGGGTACGAGGCAAGCACCTTACTCACTGTACTCTCTCTCCAGCCCATAGCTGTGTTTCAGATGTCTTAGTGTCATTGGTTTGGATTACAAACCTCAAAACCTCTGGGTAATTTGCAAATAATGTTACATATTAAATAACTGATGTCCAGCCCAGAATTTTGGTGATTCTATCATAGTTTTAGCTCGTGAATAGTTGTGGGTGAATAGTTGGTGGGTAGCATCTGTAGGGAATAAAGGCTAGTTTGTGTTCACATCTCTGTGAATCCCCTTCCTTGTTCATTTACAACTGAACAGTTTTACTCTGCTGCCCTTCTTGGAAAGAAAGGAGCATTTTGCACTTGTTAATGAACCGGAACATTCATCACACATTTTTAAGTAATCACACATACTTCCTAGCATTTCCTTTTTATAAGTCTATGTTCTTGAAATGATGTATGAGTTCCTAAAAGGCAGTGTGTTAATTTACTCTTTAAATGTTTAGCAGAATTGTAAAGACCACAATTTGAAGAAGTCCCGTAATGAATTCTTTGTAACATTAGCAGGTTTTATCAAATGATCTTCTTGTGTTTCCAGAAGGATTATCACAGATTCTTTTTCTAAAGGACTTTTCTCCCCCACTCCCCCCAGCAGTGCTCAGGTTTTATTGCTGCTTTTTCACTCAGGTATCCCTCCTGGTGGGGCTCAGAAGTCCATATGGGGTGCCAGGGATCTAGAGTCTACCACTTCCAGCCCTGAATAATCACCTCTGCCTGCTTCCACCATTTAAAATTTTTTTCAGGGGCTGGAGCGATAGTAAAGCGGGAAGGTTGTTCGCCTTGCATGTGGCCGACGCGTCTTCAATTCCCAACATCGCATATGGTCCCCTGAGCACCACCAGCAGTAATTCCTGAGTACATGAGCCAGGAGTAACCCCTGAGCACTGCCAGGTATGACTCAAAAAGAAAAAAAAAGTATGTTCATATTTCTTAGAGGTACATAGTGAAGTAGTTATAAATAGAAGTATTTGTTCTCTGGGTTTCTTTTAGCATTCTGTCAGGTCAAGGAAAATGAAACAGGATTGAAAAAAGATTAATAATGGCTGAAGCTGATGTATAGAGCATGTAGTTCTTGTAAGTGTTCTATTTATTGCTGTGGGTGTGTAAAATTCTTCATGACATCTTGGGAAACAATCCTTTTCTGTCACTCTATTGACAGGTTATACTTTTAAGTAAAAAATTATATTTACCTTCTTTGTTTTGACCCTGTGTGAATCCCTCACCCCCTAGGGCAGGATCTCTGCTAGCAGCAAGAGTGCTCTTTGCTGCGTCACAGTCCTGATGCGTAGGCTGTCGGCAGCAGCTCTGCTGTCTGCATAGGAACCCTCAGAATGCCTTCACCACCACACCCCCAAACAGTGACACCCCAAGGACCTGCAGACATCGCCACATGGTCCCCAGAGGAGAGCATTGAGTATTGACACAAAATCACCCCAGAAGTAAACCATCACCACTATGAACAACTTGAACTTCTTATTCAATCACTGAAACCTAGAGTGTATATGATAAGTGTGTGAGAGACATCAGGGGGATCATTGGGTTGGAGACCAAATCACAGGCTATCGATAAAGCAAGTATAAAGAAAAATAAGACAACCCAAGAAAGCAGAGCAGAGTGATAGTGAAGTTTAGTGAAAATGGCATATAATTTATCCTTGAGGAATTGTACTTAAAAAATAACTTTCTAACCAATGTGGTTTGTTGTTATAAGTAGAAGTTATAAATTGAATCTGTAAACTACAATTCAAAAATTGTATAATTGATTTTATAGTCTATGTAAATTTTTATATTTTTGCAAAACTAAGTATATTACAGGTATTTGATTTGAATTATATTGCTTTCAATTTTTTAAAACTTGAATGAAGTCCCAGCTGCTTAGTCTGTGATACTTACCAATTCACTTACCCAGCAATATCACTTATCCCATAGGAACAGGAAAAGGTGTGAATGAAGAGGCCAGAGTACTAGTACCGCAGGCAGGGCACTTGCCTTGCACTCTGCAGATCTGGGTTCAATCCCTGCACCTCATATGGTCCCCCAAAGCATGGCAGAAGTGATCCCTCTTAACAGAGTCAGGAGTAAACCCTGAACACCACAGTATGTGGCGCCAAAACCAGAAACCAAGTAAATAAACAAACCACTACCCCAAAAATAGTAAACTAAGAATAGATAACTCTTTTTTTCATGAGAAAATCTTGAACGTTGTACCTAATGCTGAAATATTGATCATTTTCCCTGTCAATTAGGGAGCAAGAAAAGGATATTCATTATCACCATTTGCATTTCACATTTCATTAGAAGACCCAACCAACATAATGAGGTAGGAAAAAGATATTAAAGAGTAAAAATAAAAAAAGAAAAGTAAATACACCATTTTCACAGGCGACATAATAATCTAAATATAAAAACCAAACTTGGTGGAGGGATGGGTACTGGACCATTGTATAACTGAAACCCAAGCACGAAAGTTTGTAAGTCTACAACTGTACCTCATGGTGTTTCACTAATAAAAAAAATAAATAAATAAAATAAAACAGAAAAAAAAGAATTTAAAATGAAAAAAATAAAAACCAAAAAATTATTTTTTAAATAAATAGAAATAATGAGTGAAATTAGAAGTTACTGAACTTAAGGTCAATATATTTAAAATCTATTGTGTTTCTAGAAACTATCAAAACTACATTGAATATAAAGTTAAAAAAACAATGAGAATATAATCACCTTGAGAAAGAGCTCTGAAGTTTATTAAAATTTTAAACATATGCCCACCATACAATATAGCTGTACAACTCCGGGGATTCCTCTAAGAAATGAGAACATAAGTTCTTTTTTTTTAATTGAATCACCATTAGATGCAGTTACAAAGCTTTCATGATTAAGTTTCAGTCATGCAGTGATCAAACACCTATTCCTCCACCAGTGCACATTCTCCACCACCAATGTCCCCAGTATCCCTCCCACCACCCTACCACACCCAACCCCTTGCCTCTGTGGCAGACAATTTCCTTCTTACTCTCCCTTTACTTTGGGGCCTTAGGTAGAGCATAGGGTTTTTTTAAAAAATTTTTATTAGTGAAACTCCATGTGGTACAGTTGTTGACCTTACAAATTTTAGTGCTTGGGTTTCAGTTATATAATGATTGAGTACCCATCCCTCCACCGGTGCCCATTCCCCACCTCCAATGCTCCCAGAATCCCTCCCACTCCCCCACCCATAGGTTCTTATAATGGATTATTGGTTGATTGATTGATTGATTGATTGATTGATTGGATTTTGGGTCATCTGACCCAGTGTTCAGTGATTGCTCTTGACAGTGTTTGGGAAAATGTGGTGTCAGGATTAATCCAAGAACTCCTGTCTGCATTCCAAACCTCTGCACCATCTCCCCTGCTCTCTACAGTGGCCTGTATTAATGTTCATAGAAGTGTTTTATATACCTTAAATGAAGGCAACCTAGTTCAAAAAGAAAGTTAAACAAGGGCTGGAGAGACAGTATAAAGATCAAAACATTCGCTTTGCACATGGGTGACCTGGGACCAATACAGTCTCCCAAACTAGATCAGGAGTGATTCCTGAGCACAGAGCTAGAAGTATGTCCTGAGTACCACCAGGTGTGGTCCAACAATTAAAAAACTAAGAAGCTAAACAAACTGTGACTTAGTCATACATGTGATAACTATACCGAGCAATTAAAAAATTGTCTTATGAATGTACTGCAAAACTATAAGTAAATAGCAAAATAACTAAGATGAGTAAATTAGTGCTGACCCCAAAAGAAGTACATAATATGATTCATAAAATAAAATAATAGAAAATTTGAAATTAATATAAAGTAACTTACTTTGGACAAACTGGCAGGCTACCAAATGTAACCTGCCCACATGGCAGAGTCTGGCAAACTCCCCGTGGTGTACCCAATATGCCAAATACCCAGTAACAATGATGGGTTTCATTCTCCTAATCCTGAAAGAGCCTCGAATATGGCACTTTTTAAAAAATCTCAGGGCTAGGACGAAGAAGACGTTACTGGGGCCTACTCGAGGCAATCCACAAACAACAGGATGGATGTGATCGTGATTGTGAATATAAAGTAACAGATAACTGGCTGTTAACAGCCAGAGATAAGATAACAGATAAGTGGTTGCCTGAGAGGGAGAGGTTGAGCCAGACAGACAAGGCCTGGGAAGGGACGATCAAGGAATATTGAGAATAAAGGATATGGTATTGGGGGTGTGGTGCCACCAGCAAGTCAACCTATACCTGCGGGGCGAGTGCATCAGCAGCCTGATGGTGCCTTCAGACTTCCAGATACCCCAAAATTGCTGCTTTCATCGGACCCCAACAACTTGGGGCCAAGTTTGCCAAGAAATTAAATGGCCAAAAGTTAAATATGCGGGAGACACATCCACAAACCACCTCCAGCTCAGCTATACAAGCTCATTTATTGGCCTTATTTCAGACACCCATAGCACAGCGGGTAAGGCGTTCGCCTTACAAGCGGCCAACATGGCCGACCCGAGTTCGATTCCTCCGCCCCTCTCGGAGAGCCCGGCAAGCTACCGAGAGTATTCGATATGCCAGACACAGTAACAACAAAGTCTCCAATGGAGACGTTACTGGGCCCGCTCGAGCAAATCGACGATCAACGGGAGGGCCTTTACCTTTACCTTTTATAAATTTCAAAAGAGGTCAAAAGCCACAGTTAGGGCTGGCAGAGTGGTGTAATGTGGGTGAGTGAGTGCACCCTGCAGGGCATATGCCAATAGTTTCTTTCTCTGAAAAAGATGGAAACAAAGGCCATGATCCAGAGACACACAAAAGAATCTTCGAACAGAACAGCTCATTGCAGAGATGCCTCTGGACTTTAAGCCAGGCTGACTTCACTGGTGTGCCTCAGATGGGGGCAGGTGTTGTCCTTCCACCTGCCCCCTAAAAACTCCGGCAGCCGACAACTTCCAGAACCCAATGAGAAGTGCAGGTACTTGGGTCCAGTGATGGCAAACTCCAGGTCTTAAGGAATAGGAAATGAGCCAGTTCTTCTCATTCCCCTGCTTCCATGAGACCCTGGAGGTCACACCCACAAATTGCCACAGGCTGCTACTTAAGCTCCTTATCAGCCATGATCCAGAAAGACACAAAAGAATCTCTGACTTCATCCTTTCTAACCACTGTGCTGAAAGTACACTATAGATTGAATGTGGCCACTCAATACCTCTATTGCAAACCACAACACCCAAAAGGAAAGAGAGAGAGAGAGAGAGAGAGAGAGAGAGAGAGAGAGAGCGTGCAAAAGGGAATGTCCTGCCACAGAGGCAGGTTGGGGTGGAGGGGGATGGGGTGGGGGGTGGGAAGGATACTGGGATCTTTGGTGGTGGAAAATGGGTACTGTTGGAAGGATGGGTACTCGAACATTGTATGACTGAAACGTGAGCATGAAAGTGCAAGTCTGTAACTCTATCTCATGGTGATTCATTTAAAAATAAATTAATTAAATTAAATTAAATGATGAATTAAAAAAAAAAGACTCTCCGAACCGAGCAGCTCACTGCAGAGATTTCTCCGGACCTAATTATCTAAAATTTTAGAATTCCACAAGCACACGGCCACTCTTGCAGTCACAGCATCTTATGATATTTGTAACAAGCAGTACAAAAGAGAGCATGGGGGAGATTGTCAGCCATAGAGGCAGGGGAGGGCTGGGTTGGGGGGGATACTGGAAACCTTAGTGGTGGAAGATGTGCACTGGTGGAGGGTTAGGTGATCAATCATTATATGACTGAAAGTCAAACAGGAAAGCTTTGTAACTATCTCACGATGATTTAATAAAAAATAAAAATAATAAAATAAAATTAACATTCTGAATTTTAAGAAAAGTAATGTGGAGTTCATGCCCAATTCAATCAGCTTAATCAATGGCTGGATACGCCTAAATAGCAGTAAGCCTAAAAAAAAAAAAAGAAAAAGAAGAATTGTTAGAGGCTGGAGCAATACCACAGTGGGTAGGGCATTTGCCTTGCATGTAGCCAACCCAGGTTCAAGCCCTGGGATCCCAGAAGGATCCCCTGAGCAATGCTATCCTGAGTGCAGAGCCAGGAGTAAGCTGAGCATCACTAGTGTGACCCAGAGCCCCTGAGCCCCCACAAGGCCCTCCCGTTGATCATCGATTTGCTCGAGCGGGCCCAGTAACGTCTCCATTGGAGACTTTGTTGTTACTGTGTCTGGAATATCGAATACTCTCCATAGCTTGCCAGGCTCTCCGAGAGGGGCGGAGGAATCGAACTCTGGTTTGCCATGTTGGCTGCGTGCAAGGCAAATGCCCTACCCGCTGTGCTATCGCTCCAGCCCACAAGAGCCCCCACAAGAGAATATGTTAATTATCTCTATTGTGGTGATAATAGCAAAGGAGTCTAAATTTATCCAAATTTGTAGGTATAGTATGGAGTGTTTCAATTAAAATCAAGAAAAAAACCCACCTGATTTCTGAGGAAATATAATTTATAATAGTATTAGAATGTCTGTCAGGGCAAGACAGAGCGGCATCTTGAACTCCCGAGAAACCTCAATGAGCTTGGTTATTGTGTGGATACGGTCGATGGTGCTGAATTCTTTGCGGAACCTGGCTTGCTTGCATGGTTGTCCTTCATCTAGTGTTCTGCCAATCCGATTCAGGATGACTCGAGTGAACAGCTTGTAGATTACAGACAATAGGCAGATCGGACGATAGTTGCCAATGTCGTGGATGTCTCCCTTCTTGTACAGTAGTACAGTCCTGTTGGTTTTCCATTGGGACGGAACCTTGCATTAAGACAAGTAGAGTGTGAAGAGCCGAGCCAGCGTATTGATGAGTACTGACGGCAGGTTTTTCAGGTGTTCAGGTCTGACCTTGTCTGAGCTGGGTGTGTGTTGTTCGTTTCTTTACTGACGAAATGGCATGTAGGATTTCAGATGGGAGAACATTGGGAACGACATATCCATCCTGTGGAATTTGGTATGTAGGCAGGTACACATGGCTATCAAAGAGATTTGAGTAGAAGTCATGGATAATCTTCTCCATTGCCCTTCTGGAAAATGTGATAGATCCGTCAGGACATCGGAGGGCAGTCATCTTGGTCTTGTAGTTGGCGAAGGACAGGCGGGCGTTACAAATACTTTTCCCGGCTTCTGCCGCATCTACCAGCACTTCTGCTCAAGATGCCGCTCTGTCTAACATTCATTGATTAAAAGAAGGCCTTTGATTCTGTTGAGACCGAAGCGGTCATTGAAGCCCTAGCCAATCAGGACATTCAAACTCAATACATCAGGATCTTCCGTGATCTGTATTACGGATTCACTACCGGGATCTCACCATTCTACAAAGAAGTAATCATCGATGTCAAGAGAGGGGTTCGGCAGGGTGATCCCATTTCACCGAAACTCTTCAGTGCCACCCTTGAGAACTTCATGCAACGACTGGAATGGGAAGGAATGGGAGTGAAGATAGATGGTCGGCAACTACACCACCTCCGCTTTGCTGATGACATTGTTTTAATAACACCAAACATCAGCCAAGCGGCACAAATGCTGGCCGACTTTGACCGTGAGTGTGGAAAGGTAGGACTATAGCTGAATCTTATGAAGACAATGTTTATGAGAAACAGCCTTGTTCCTGACGCCCCATTTGCTCTCAATGGAATGACCATCTCCGAATGCAACAGCTATGTGTACCTAGGTCGAGAAGTCAACATGACAAATGACCTGGCACCCGAGCTGCACAGGAGGAAGAGAGCGGCTTGGAAGGCCTTCAAGAATGTCGAAGAAATAGCTAAGAGGACGAAGAACCTCCGGCTCCGGGCACATCTCTTTGATTCCACTGTTCTTTCTGCATTAACATATGCCTCAGAGACCTGGGCCCTACGCAAACAGGATGAGAACGCTCTTCAGGTCTCCCAAAGAGGAATGGAAAGAGCTATGCTTGGAATATCACTTGTCACTCAAATGAGAGAAAGAATCCGGAGTTCCAACCTCCGTTGACTATCAAGAATCAGGGACGCTGTCTCGTTTGCCAAGGTGTCAAAAATCAGATGGGCTGGTCACTTAATGAGATTTAGAGATGACTGCTGGACTAGAGCTGTTACCGACTGGATTCCACGGGATGTCAAAGGACCACGTGACCGCCAACCTACCAGATGGTCAGACTTCTTCATCAAGATCATGAATGATCGGTTTGAGGCTCTTCGTGTTCCTAGAACGAACAGACGCCATTGGGCTACACTAGCACACAACAGGGACAAATGGAGACGTTACTGGCTCCCGCTTGAGCAAATCAACAATTAATGGGAAGTCAAGTGATCAAGTGATCAAGTCAGGGCAAGAGAAATGGTACAGTGGCAGTGTACTGTACCATTACCTTACATTACCTTACACACACAACTGACTGGGTTTCCATACCCAGAACCCTGAGCCCTACCAGGAGTTACCCCTGAATACTACCATCTGTGGCTCCAAAATCAAAATAAAAATACAGGTAAAAGTGTCACATATAGGGGCCAGAGAGAAAGTATAGCAGGTAAGGTGCTTGTCTTGCATGCAGACAACCTGGGTTTGATCCCCGGCATCTCATGTAGTCTTCTAAGCACCATCAGGAGTGATTCCTGAGTGCAGATTCAGCATCACTGATGTGGTCCCCAAAACTAAAACAAGTATCAAGTGTAGAGGGGAAAAATTAACTCCCAAAATTAACTCAGTATGACTGCTACTTGAAAATTACAAATACAGTAGAGAGAAATCTCAAATTGTCTAAGTGGAGGTATATGTCATGTTTGTGAACAGGAAGCTTTACAAGCAGTAAGACTGACTCCTTTTAAATTTTTATATAAATGTAATAGTATCACAAAATTCTTGGCAGATATTTTTGTTTGATTTTGCACCACACCCCGGTATAGGCAGTAGCTCTCACAGGGTCCAGCACTGAACTCTCAACCCACACCACTGGGCAGAGAACTGTGAGAGTGATCCTAGATGACTCTACCTGACCTTAGATGCTCTCTGGGGAAGCACACCTCAATATGGAAATGAGCAAATAGTTGTGCATCATCTGTGTGTAAGCTATATGCATTTTTTGTTGTTGTCCGTTTGCTATAGGAAGATCTTCAAAATAATACGGAGGAAGGGATCAGAGAGACAGTATGATAGGCAGGGCATTTGCATTTGGCCTATCTGGGTTTGATTCAGGTACCCTTGAGTGTGGAGCCAGGAGGAAGCCAGGAAGAGAGGAAGGGAGGAAGGGAGGAAGGAAGGAAGGAAGGAAGGAAGGAAGGAAGGAAGGAAGGAAGGGAGGGAGGGAGGGAGGGAGGGAGGGAGGAAGGAAGGAAGGAAGGAAGGAGGAAGGGAGGCAGGGAGGGAGGGAGGGAGGGAGGGAGGAAGGAAGGAAGGAAGGAAGGAAGGAAGGAAGGAAGGAAGGAGGAAGGGAGGCAGGGAGGGAGGGCGGAAGGGAGAGACAAAAGCAGGTAGGAAAGGAAGGAGGGAGGGAGGAAGAAACGAGAGGCAGAATTTCCCCAAACCTTCCAGCAAACCACTGCTCATCGTCACAGGCCTAAATCTCAACACAGTCTCATTAAGCAAATCCGGGCTGGAGGAGTGAGATGGCTAAGACTGATTAGCCTGACCAGCACTGGCCCAAGTGCAGATGTTGAAAGATCTAGAGAGGGGAGGTCAGAAATCTGCTTAGAAACCGGGAAAGGCGATCTGGGAAATGGATACCAGGTTGGCAAACAAAGGCATCGAAAAGACAGTTTCTTGAGATCCTCCCTTGGTTCCAAGAATTTGGGAGGTGACAACTCCTGCCTTCAGGAGCTGTTTCCTGTCCACATTACGTCTGAGGACAGTGGGTTGGAAGGAAGGACAGAGCTAGCCCCATATAGCAGCATACTCAGCACAAAACTTTTGAGAAGAAAGCTGTATCTTTCCCTCCCCCTTCTCTCTGCCCTCCTCGGGCAGGATCTGGAACAGGGAGATAGGGGACAACAAAAGTCTAACTTGGGGATGGGTGCAGACTATGGCCTGCACACCAGAGGGAAGTTGGAAAATGAATGTGTCAACTGGTGATATGCCTTTTGACATGTCCATCATCACTTCCTTGAGAGAAAATGTACACACTACAAACTTCACCCCTTGAAGGGTCACGGCTGGGGGGTTTGAGGGCAGCTACAGCATCAAGCACCTGCCTTGCCAGTGCATGATCACAGTTCAAATCCCCAGGGCTGTCACATGTGTTGTGCAGGATCCTGGCAGTTGTGATGTTTGAGACCAGAGGCTCTGCCATCTCTCACTGCTACTCCTCCAAGTATTTTTTGGCTGCCGCATTCCCTTGCATCTGGAGTGGGGTTCACACACATCTGGAGGGCTCTAAAGCATAATCTGCATGTCCCAACTTACAGGGACACTGTCATGAGCATGTGAGCAAGCTCCAGGCAGAAGAACAAGCCTGGGGGCAGAGTGATAGTACAGTGGGTAGGGAACTTGCCTTGCACGCAGTCGAACGAGCTTCTATCCCCAGCATCTGATATGGTCCACTGTGCACTTCCAGAAGTAATTCTTGAGTGCAAAACCTGGAGTAACTCCTGAGCATCACTGGATGTGACCCCAAAACCAAAACAGATAAAAAACAGGCAAGGAAGACAAGAAAAGGTAGAGTAAGGGAAGGAGAAACGAAAAGAAAGGAAAGAGTGAGGGAAGGGAAGGGAAGGGAAGGGAAGGGAAGGGAAGGGAAGGGAAGGGAAGGGAAGGGAAGGGGAGGGAAGGGAAGGGAAGGGAAGGGGAGGGGAGGGGAGGGAAGGGGAGAGAAGGGGAGGGAAGGGGAGGGAAGGGGAGGGAAGAAAAGAGAAAAATAAAGAAAACAAGAGAAAAAGGTAACCAAACTTCTGCCCCTGTGTAAGCCCAGAAGATGTGGTGTAGCCCTCTGGAGAGGACCAGGCACTTGTTCACCTGCCACTCAACCCAGCCACATATCAGGGAAGGAGGAGCAGGAAAGGGGACAAAAATAAACATAACACATGAAGCACCCAACTGCATAGTATTTGTGGAGCTGTACTCCTACCTCATTGCCTGTCTCCAGACCTTTGCATCACTCAAAAAAGAAACCCAGACCTAGGTAAGCCCCTCCTCACCACCCCCACCCCCATCTGTTCTCTAGCTCCAGGGCTTTGCCTGGCATGGACACTGTACACAAGTGCAGTCATACAATCTGTGACCTTGTCTCTTTCTCCCTCCCCCAACCCCCCCACCGTCTCTCTCTCCCTCTGTGTGTGTGTGAGATGTTTTTAAGGTTCATCCATGTTGCAACGTGTAGAACTGTTCCATCCCTCTTTAGTCACCAATCATCTGTGGGGAAGAGGGACCTTCTCATGGCCAATGCAAAGCCAAGGATTCCCTGGGCCATCCTGGCAGTTCCAAGGGGTCCCCTGGGTTGAACCCTGTGATGCTCAATGGATCATGGGGTGCCAGCTGTATGCAAGGCATGTGCCTTAACTGCTCTCCTAACTTTTCTTCACCTTATTTTGTGGATATATATACATTTGTCTACATCTATTCATCCATTGTTAAACATGTGAATTTCCCCCTCTTTTTGAATGCTATAAATAATGCTGTCATGAACATTCATGCACATATTATTATGTGGGCATACATTTACAATTTTGGTGGTGGTCTGTGTGTGGGGGGGGCGTCCACACTCAGGGGTTACTCTGGGTTCTGAACTCAGGAATTATTTCTGGCAGTGCTCAAGGGATCATATGGGATGCCAGGGATCGAACCCAGGTAAGCCACATGCAAGCACCCTACCCACTGTACTCCTAAAAAAAAACCCAATTTTTTACGAGTAGAAACTCTTTAACATTTTGAGAAACTGCTGAACTATTTTCCAAAGTGGACATATCATTTGAAATTCCCACCTGTCATGGGTGAATTTCTCCATATCCCACCATCGTTTATGTCCGTTTTGTTTATTTTCTTTTTATTTTGTTTGAAAACTGGTGCTTCACTGTGACTTTGATTTGCATTTCCTCAATGTCTGATGATGCTGAGAGTCTTTTTATGTGTTTATTGATCACTTACATAGCTTTTTGGTGTTTTTGAGTTATAAGAGTTCTCTGTATATTCTGGTCACATTTCTCTAATGAAATATGAATTGGAAATACTTTCCTCTTTTATGGGTGACCTTTTCACTTTTCTGATAATATTCCATTAAAGTGAAAAAGCTTTTAGTTGTCAAAGCTCAATTTATCCATTTTTCCTTCTGCTGCTACTGCTTTTTGCATCACAACTGGAAAACCATTATCTAATTTGTGGTTATAAAGATACACTCCTACAAAATTATCTGAGATTCAGCTCTTGCATTAAAATTTATGACCCATTTTGAGTTAACTTTTGATAACTATGGTGAAGTGAAAAAACTTTCTTTTTTAAATGAAGTTCGTTTGTTGTCCATAAATTAAAAAGGTTTACATCTGGATTCAGAATTTAATTCCACTGATTTATAAATCTATGCTGTTAGTACTATATCATTTTGATTACTGAAGTTTTAAAATGTTTTAAAATTGGGAAATGTGAGCTCTCCTACCTTGTTTTTCATGAAATTGTATTGCTATTCTGTGTCCTTTGCATTACAATATTTACTTTAGTATCACCCTGTACATTTTTGAAAAATTAAAGCAATGTATTTTGTTTGTTTTTAGGCCATACCTGTGTTCAAGGCCTACTCATGGTTCTGAACTCAGAAATCACTTCTGGTAGGTTATGGGGACCATATTGGGGTGCCAGGGTCATATCTGAATCAGCCATATGCAAGATAGTAACTTACCTGCTACATTATTCCTCAGGCCCATTAAAAAATATATTGGCAACTAGGATTTTGACAGTATTTATGTTAACATAAAGATGAATTTTGACAATTTTAAGACATTCAAACCATTAACATGTGACATCTCTTCTTGCTTGCTTTCGTTTGTTTCTAAGGGTTGCTACCCACTGGCAGTGGTAAGGAAGGGCCATCACTGATATAATATATTCATAATACTTTAATATTCATAATACATTAATATAATGTATTCATAATACATTAATATGGACTGATTAGCACCAAGATTCATTTCAAAGAGAGAGGACTGGTGATGCTCAATAGAGCACAACTAATGGCTGCTAATAAAAAATAAATCATTCAATATTGATAGTCCAAAGAGTTAAGACAACTCACTGCATCAGTAACTATGCTGATAGAAGACAGTGTGGGCTCCTACTTGCATGACCCTGACATGTACTCTGCCAGAGCCATCTCACAAACAAAAAGGCATTTGTTTCTCTTACAAAAATACAGTCTCTTTGTCAAATGTTGATTGCATTTATATGTGTCACAATGAGCGTCCAAGCCTGGTGGCTCTGTCTCAGTTTTCTTTACTGTGTCTCTTATCTTGAGGCACCTCGAAAGTAAGTGAGAAATCTACAATCTCCTTGGCCACATCACCAACCCCGAGACTCCACTGTTAGAGAATGATGCAAAGAGATTTCAGCCAGCAAGGAGATGTCAACTCTTTGGGTGCAGAACTTTTGGTGGACAACACAAAGACTGAGTAAAAGTTCTCACTGCTGAAACAGGAAAGTCATTGCTATTACTAGCAAGACACATTCTAATTTTTTTTTTTTTTTTTGCCTTTTGGGTCACACCTGGTGATGCACAGGGATTACTCTTGGCTCTGCACTCAGGAATTACTCCTGCCAGTGCTCGGGGGACCATATGGGATGCTGGGAATCGAACCCGGGTCCACCGCGTGCAAGGCAAATGCCCTATCCGCTGTGCTATTGCTCCAGCCTCGACACATTCTAAGTCTTGTAGAGCATTCCTGTCACTGGCAAATTTCACAGATACTGAGTTCCTGCCAATTTCCCTCTGTGATTTGTAGAGTTTATCATGAAAGTTCAAGAACAAAGCTGGAGACATTGGTCTTTTATACTTTTTAAGTAGAAATTAAAAGGAAGGACATCAGATTGGAGAAAGTGGGCTTTGTAAGGGCCATTTATTTTCTCATTAATAACTTGATTAGGCCTCACTAGACCTTAGTTTCAGGAATCCTGAATAAAACTAGCCAGCATTTATTTAAGCAGGCTATTTTTCATAATTAATGTGAACTCTTATCACATGAGTTAGATATTTATAAAATAATCACAAGTACTTATCCTTCAAGTACATTCTATAGAAAATCCACTATCTACTGTCCACTGTCCTCCCATTGTTCATTGATTTGCTTAAACGGGTACCAGTAACGTCTCACAACAAATTGTGAGACTTGTTACTATTTTGGGCATATTGAATATGCCACGAGCAGCTTGCCAGGCTTTGCCATGAGGGCAAAATACTCTCAGTAGCTTGCCAGGCTCTCTGAGAGAGGTGGAGGAATTGAACCCAAGTTGGGTTTGCAACATGCAAGGTAAACACCCTACCCTCTGTGCTATTGCTCCAGCTCTATATAAAATAATATTAATATTTGTTGAGTAACTATGTTTCTTACGTTGTTTTGGTGCTTTTTAAACATGATTCTTTGCTAAATGAAACTTGGCAACAATAAAAGAAAAATCGCTTGACCTCCAATTATTTCATTTGTATTTGTTAAACAGATAACTGAAACACTATCCATATATTCATATGCCAAATTTTCCCTAATGTTGTCATTTAGTCATTTTCCAAGTCACCATAAAGGTATCAGAACCTGCCTTCACAAGTTTTGTCCTTCTGATTTTCCCACTGAAGGGTAGGAGAAGAAAAATGCCACATCTGTCATCTAAAATCTATTAATAACGACTTTGGTTAAGCCTTGAAACTAAAGATATCACAGATCAATTACATATAAAGGAGGTAACATTTGCTTCCTGCCAGGTCCAATACACAGACAGAGAGACTTGCTTTTCTGGATGTAGCTACCAAAAACACAGACTTTATCTTCTTCAGGATCTGAGACTTAGAGCCCGCCCTAAAAGCACAGGTAAAAACAAGAATTTAGGTTGCAGAGAATCAGTGCAAATCCATGCCTTCTGGGTGGGTCTTCTCTTTAGCTGGCTTATTGGAATGTGCTGAAGTGAGGAGAATGGGAGCTCTTATTTTCAGCAGAACTGGGCAGAAGGAGGGGGTAAATCCTTAATCGGCTCTAATTCTACCAGAAACCGACATGTTAAAAAGCCAAAAGTGAAAGAACTCTTAGAAGTCAAGTCTTCCACAGCCCTTATTGGACAGAAAAGGAAATCATAGCAAAGGTTCAATGTGACGAAGATTAAGGCTCAGACTAGGGGTTCTCATAGTGGGGAACATTAAGGACTGGGGGAGATATTAGAGTGGTGGGAGGGGGTATCCTGGGGGAAATTAGGATGTAATTTCACTTTGGACACTTAAGATAGCTTCCCAGGGGGCATTGAATATTATTTTATTCCCTAAAAAGACCAAATAGCTAGAGACCTATGTTCTAGATCTCTGTCATCCCATCTCTCCCGTGGCATTTAGAAATGACAGCTGCACTGGCAATAACGACCCAACTCCCCCATCCAATCTCAGAAAGAAGCCACAGCTAACGCAGGGAGGCTGGGTCTCCAGGTCCAGATCTCAGGAGCCTTTTCTGGATGGTGACAGGCCGAATCTTTGCTTTGCTGGAAGGCCCAGCTCCACCCACACCTGACTTCATTCTGCGGACATATAAACCATCCAGCTGAGACACCAGACTGCTGAATCATCCCAGTTCCACAGCACCTGGAGTGACACTTCCAAATTTCACTCTTCTGACAGCCCAGTAGGGGCATAACAAGTTAGATGGGAAAATTTCTTAGAAGTTCAACAGGAAATAGTAACACTAAGCCTCAATTAGCACCTAACAGCTCAGGAAATAACTTAATGACTTTAGTGAGATATATGTGTAACAACCACTGTAGCACTGTAGCACTGTGCTCCCGTTGTTCATCAATTTGCTCGAGCAGGCACCAGTAACAGCTCCATTGTAAGACTTGTTGTTACTGTTTTTGGCATATTAAATATGCCACAGGGAGCTTGCCAGGCTCTGCCATGCAGGTGGGATACTCTTGGTAGTTTACCGGGCTCTCCGAGAGGGACGGAGGCATCGAACCCAGGTTGGCTGTGTGCAAGGTAAACGCCCTACCCGCTGTGCTATTGCTCCAGCCAGGTGTAACAAGCAATATAAATTAAATTATTTTGTGTCTACTATAGCACAGCCGTAGGGCATTTGCCTTGTGCACAGCCAACCAGGCCGAGCCGGGTTCGATTCCTCCACCCCTCTCGGAGAGCCCGGCAAGCTACCGAGAGTATCTCACCGGCTCGGCAAAGCCTAGCAAGCTATCCGTGATGTATTCAATTTGCCAAACACAGTAACTACAAGTCTCACGATGGAGACTTTACTGGGCCCACTGGAACAAATCATTGAACAACGGGAGGACAGTGTGTGTCTACTAGGGGTTGCAGGCTTGAAGAGTGGGAAACTGGTACATTGGTGGAGGGAGGGTCACACTAGTGGTGAGACTGGTGTTGGAACACGGAATGCCTGAAACAACTGTATTCTGAAAAACTTTGTAAAGTAAAATTCCAAACATTAAAAAAGAACAAATGACATCTGGAACTTTTACAGAGAGTTCTATTCAGCTAAGCAATACACATAAAAATGATTTAACTTTTTTTTATGGAAGTAACATGGAACTATGATATAATAATATTTTAGGAGTGCATCTCTTTTTTAATTGAAGCACTATGAGCTACACTTACAAAGCTTTCATGTTTGAGTTTCAGTCATACAATGACTGAACACCCATCCCTCCACCAGTGCACATTTTCCACCACCAATGTCCCTAGTAGCCCTTCCTCCCATCCCCGTCTCACCCCTCTCCCTGCCTCTTTGGCAGACAATTTCTCTCTTTCTCTCTCTCTCTACTTATGGGCATTATAGTTTGCAATACAGATACTGAGAGGCCATCATGTTTGGTCCCTTATCTACTTTCATCACACATCTCCTATCCCAAGCGATCCCTCCAACCATCATTGATTTAGTGATCAGGAGTTCATCTTTATAAATCAACACCTGTCTCCATTATGTTCACCACAAAGTCTTATTCTTAGATATGTGATCACAAAATTGGCTAGCATGCAGAAAATTATTAAAAATTTGTATATTTTATTCTCAGATAACAACTGATCCATTCTATCATGGCCTGCCAAGGAATTTCAGGTCCATCCAATTGAGCTGGACCCTCCCAGGTGCAATTTTCATCACTCAGGACAACCTATTAAGGTAAGGTATCCTGTATTTCACAATTAGCATCAGGATTTGCCAGCTACAATGCTAGACATGGACAGGATTGCTCTAAAATTACCTCTTAACCTATACCGGTGGGGCTAGTGCATCAGCAGCCTGATAGTGCCTTCAGGCTACATGATACCCCAAAATTGCTGCTCTACCTCTCAAAGGATGCCAACAACTTGGGACCACCAAGTCTCCTGAGAAATTAAATGACCAAAAGTTAGGTATGTGGGACCCACGCCCACAAACCACCTATACAAGCTATACAAGCTCAAGCTCAGCTATGCAAGCTCATTTATCAGCCTCCCTTCAGAGACCCATAAATAAATCTGTTTTTTAAAATTTTTTGCTTTTTGGACCACACCCAGCAATGCACAGGGGTTACTCCTGGCTCTGCATTCAGGATTTACTCCTGGTGGTGCTCAGGGGACCATATGGGATGCTGGGAATCAAACCCGGGTCAGCTGTGTGCAGGCAAACGCCCTACCCACTGTGCTATGGCTCCAGCCCTCCCCTAAATAAATCTTGAAAGATATCAAAAGCTGCAGTTATTCTCTGACCTGTAAAAGGCTGAACAGTTTAGGGTAAATCAGAGAGGGGCAGGTTAGCCTGGTGCCCACCTAAGCTGGCTCTCAGCATCTGCTTACGCCTACAATCCAAAACCCCAGCTATGACCCGCAGCTGGACTCCACTGTCTCGGGACAGACCTCACCGATATATTTACCTGCTGAAAATTTGGATATGCGGGTTTTGTGACTGAAATTTCTAGGCTTTCTCAGAGTTGGGATGGGCTACCTCTCCCCACTTCCCTATATTCCTGAAAGCTCCAGCAGTCATCCCCATGGACCAACTTCAGTGCCACCATGTAAGCTCTTCTATCAGCCTTGCTTCAGAGACCCATAAATAAATCTCAAAGAGATTAAAAAAATTGCAGGTAATCTTGGACCCCCATAAGGCTGAACAGATCAGGGTAAACCAGAGGGGGGTGGTGTCTGCTCAAGCAGCGCCTCCAACTGCCGCTTGCTTCCACAATCCAAAAGCACTGCCATGTCCCCAGCCAGATTCCATTATCTCAGGACGGACCTCATGGAGATATAATCTGCTGAAAATTTGGGCTTGCAAGTTTTGTGACTGAAATCTTCAGGCTTTCTCGGAGTCCAGATGGGCTACCTCCCCCCACCTCCCTGTACTTCCAGAAGCCTCTGCAGTCACGTCCACACCTCAAAGCTGCCACCCAGTTAAAAAGTTACTCCAGCCTTACCATCCTGATAAAAATACTAAATGCCCTCAACAAACACAATGACCTCTTAGTAACTAGATTGTAAACCATAATGCACAAAAGGAAAAGGAGAGAGAGAAAGGAGAAAAGTTTCTGCCATAGAGGGAGGTTGGGGTGGGGTGGGGTGTTGGGGAATAGTGGGAGGGAAATGAGGGGACATAGGTCATGGGAAATGTGCACTGGTGGAGGAGAAATGGGTGTTGGATCATTGTATAACTGAAACACAATTATAAACAACTTTGTAGTGGTCTATTTCATGGATATTCGGTAATTTTTTTTAAAGTAATGTGGAGCTCGGGCTGGAGTGATAGCACAGCGGGTAGGGTGTTTGCCTTGCACGCAGCCAACATGGCCGAGCCGAGTTCGATTCCTCCGCCCCTCTCGGAAAGCCTGACAAGCTACCGAGAGTATCTCGCCCGCACGGCAGAGCCTGGCAAGCTACCCGTGACATATTCGATATGCCAAACACAGTAACAACAAGTCTCACGATGGAGACGTTACTGGGCCCGCTCGAGCAAATCGATGAACAACGGGAGGACAGTGGCCATGACCGTGGAGCTCATGCCTGCTTCAGTTAGCTTAATCAGTGGCTGAATATATAGCAGTACTCCTACTTTAATAAATAAATAAATTAATTAATTAATTAAATAAAATAAATACCTCCTAGCTAAAGTACACACAACTAAAGCAGCAAGCATCCATAAACTTATAATAAAATTAAATTAAAAATAACGTTCCTACTATGCAAATTGTGATATTATAGGCATATCTTAAGTATCCTAAATCATAAAAATATGTTAAACTACAAACACATGTTTATGTATAATCAGATTTATATAAACATTTTTACTTAAGAAAGTTTGCATTTCTTTTTGAGTAGCTATTAGTTTTCAATTTTAGATTTACATTAACAGCAACATCTGCAATTCCACTGAAAATGACTCCTTAGGAATAAGACTGAAACTCTTAGAATGGTACTATCCATCTAAGTTCAATCCTCCTTTGTTTAAACAAACTGGAGCTCTTTCTCAGACACTCAAAATGTTGACAATCTTTTTTTTTCTTTTGAATGGATTTTGTGTTTTGTTTTGTTTTGTTTTTTTGCTTTTTTTTTCCTTTCCTCATCTTTATTTTTTTTTTAATTTTCATTAGTGAGACACCATGAGGTACAGTTGTAGACTTACAAAATTTTGTTCTTGGGTTTCAATTATATAATGATCAAATACTCATCCCTCCACCAGTGCCCCAGCACCATTTCCCATCACCATGGGTCCCAGTATTTCTCCCATCCTCCATTCCCCATCCCTCCCTGCCTCTGTGGCAGGGTGTTCCCTTTTGTTCTCTCTCTCCTTTTGGGTGTTGTGGTTTGCAAAAGAGGCATTGCATGGCAATCATGTTTGGTCTATAGTCTACTTTCAGCATGCTTCTCCCACCCTGGGAGGATCCTTCCAACACCCTTTATTTGGTGCTCCCTTCTCTATCTGAGCTGCCTTTTCCCCTAAAGGAAAGATCAAAAGTTTTCCAGTTCTTTTAGCAAAAGAAAATTTCCAAACAAGAGACTGCATTCTTTGTTGACGCAATGAATTTTTTGTCTTTTTTTAAAAAAAACGATTTAAACATCATGATTTATGAAGTTGCACATAAACATAGTTGTTTTAGGCATTCAATGTTCCAACACTAATCCCACCAGCAGTGTGGCCTTCCTCCCTTCATTGTCCCCAGTTTCCCACCTACCCCAAGCCTGTTCCCTTAGCAGGCACAAATTCACCTCATTTTGCTTATTACAACAACACTACAAATGTAATTATCAAAAAATAGATCAATAAAAATAGATTTGTGATAATGGTCATATCTCACAGATGTGTTTCTAAAGACTCCCCAAACCTCCCTAAACCCCGCTGATGGCCCAGCAACACCCACCCAAACTCAAAGTCCTCTTGCACTTAGATTGCTGAGCTCCACGACTAATCTCCTGAAGACACTAAGCCTCAGAATCAACCCAGGATTCAATGTTATATGTAATATAATATTTATTTTATGGAAATTGGCATATAATAAACAGCACTTAAGTTCGAGGTTGCAAGAAACCACTTTTCCTACCACCCTCATTTTATGATTGAACAATACAGAACTTTCATCCCGTGATGTCTATGCTGTTTTAGTAATTCTTTTCACTGGTGCTTCGTACCAGGAGTATGCAGAGTCCGCTCGTAATAGGAAGGAGTCTTGCAGTCTTACAGTCTTCGTGTCTTACTGCTGCCATCTTCCGGAGAGTTATGTCTCTGCAATATTGAGTAGATTTCAAACCTCAAACTTAACTTCCAAATTAACCTTATTTCTTTTAAATAGTCGATGCACTCTTACCAATGGCCTCAAGAGAGGCCTTATTAGTTTCTAAAATATGAGAAGAAAAGGCACACACAGAGATTGAATATAAAATGAAAGACATTCTTGCTCTTTTTTATACATAATTGCAAATGACTAACGAATGAAATGCATCGTATTAAAAATCAGCAGCCCTGCTCCCCCTCTCCCCAGGTCCTGTTACCCATTTAAATCAGGTGTAGGATCAGAGCATGCAGAACCCTTTCCCTGCTTCCCGGCTCCCTCTGCTTGCTTCCAGCTGCAGTAGCTGGAAGGAGTATCTTCCACTCTTCAACCGCCAGGGGGCGCAGCATCTAAGCATGAATGTTCCTTGGGCTAAAGTGTGGAGTGGAGCTTGTAAGGTTGGAGAATTGATCTATTGTACCAGTGCCATGGGCTGGAGCGACAGCACAGCGTGCAGCCAGCCCAGCCGAGCCAGGTTCGATTCCTCCACCCCCTCGGAGAGCCCGGCAAGCTACCGAGAGCATCTCGCCCCCATGGCAAAGCCTGGCAAAGCCTGGCAAGCTACCCGTGACTGGCAAGCTACCCGTGACGTATTCAATATTCCAAACACAGTAACAAGTCTCACGATGGAGACGTTACTGGGCCCGCTCGAGTAAATCGATAAATAACGAGAGGACCATGACCAATGCCATGGAATTGGCTTGCTTGATATGTTTCTGATGTCTAAGTCATCACCTTCCTTGTCATCACTGGTGACATCCTCTCCCTCCTCTGCAGGTTTGGCACCCATTTCAGCAGCATTCCAGGTATCTCTCAGTTTGTCCTTTCTATATGATTATTATTGTTTAACTATTGTCTTCTGGGTCACATGCTTATAATAGTGCTGATGTTTATGTTTGGCCCTTGTTAATCAGTGACAACACAGCAGACAACCTCTGGCTCAGCTATAATAACCAGCTTCCTTGTAAAGCTGAAGACAGATGGGGATCCCGTTGCAAGAGGTTGTGCAGAGGAAACCTTTCCTGGAAGGGGCTGGAGCAATAGGACAGTGGGTAGGGCATTAGCCTTCACGGGTTCAATTTCCAGCATCCCATATAGTCCCCCGAGCACCAACAGGAGTAATTCCTGAGTTCAAAACCAGTAGTAACCCCTGTGCATCGCCAGGTGTGACCCAAAAAGAAGAAGAAGAAAAAAAAACCTGTCCTGGAAGTAAACAGGGAAATGCTGACCCAACAAATATCTTTCTCAAGTTTAGACCTCAGAACCTGAATTGTGGGGTGGGGTTGTGGAATGGGGTTAGTGGCGCAAGTGACTATGTGAGAGGCACAAAGTTTGTTTTCTCTCTTCATTCCATCTCTTCATACAGTCTAGTGTTACCTTTGTAAACACACACACAGCCAGACATATACACAAACATACACACATACATAATTACACACACACATGCACACACATGTGAGAGTATTCGATATGCCAGACACAGTAACAACAAAGTCTCCAATGGAGACGTTACTGGGCCCGCTCAAGCAAATCGATGATCAACGGGAGGGACTTTACTTACTTTACTTATGCACACACATATACACATTTCACACACACAGATTTCTCTCTCTTTCTTGAAGCCAACTTCATAAGTCCTTGAATGATATATGGAAATTTTCAACAGAAAATTAAAATTTTGAAATGAGTGAAACCAAAAAATGTAAAATAGCTATGAATGTCTAATAGGCTGGATTCGTGGGAGCAGACGAAGAAAAACTAGGCAGCTGTGTTTGCGTCTTCCTTCTTACTGCACTTTCCTATTTGAAGGCTCTGTCTGTGCTGGTATTTTGCTAGATATGGGGCATAATTGAGATATCACCCCTGCTTTCAGGCCCTCAGCGTTAATGAAATCTTGCACACTAGTTGACTCTTTCCTCCATCATTTCTCCCAACAAATATTTACTGACTGATATTGCTGCTTGCTGAATATATACTAACACAAGATATTGAATTCTCCAGGCAAATTTTTTTTTATTTGTTTACTTTTGATCTCAAGGGTATTTGAGGACCTAGGGGCCATTCTTGGCAAGTCTTGGCTTCTCCTGGTCTCCAGCATACCAGGACCACACTATTGGCCTTTGAAGACCTCCGAGACTACCCTCAGTGATTGTTCAGGGATTAGACAGTGACAGAGATGGAACCGAGGTCAACCTGAACCCTTGTACACTTCTCCAGCACTGTCAAACAATTTTGCTTCTAGAAAAAAATACTGGAATGTGAAAAGACATGCAAGGAAGGATTTACAGGACAAATACGCTAAGTTGAAGGAGGCAAGGACAAACTGACCTAATGTGATAAATACAGAGAATGGACCATCTGAAATGGGACTAGAGGGGTCAACAGAGCTAGTTCCTGAGGAAGCTGGTGGGTTCTGTTTGAAATAATAACTTAGAGGGCTGCAGAGCTGTAGAATACCTGATGACAGACCTTTGCATGTGAGTGACTGGGTGTGGGTCAGACTGGACACAGGAAGTCTGAATAAAGGGGAACTGAAAACAGGGAGTGAAGAAATTAAGACTCCAGCAAGGCAGAGGTTGTTATTTCCTCTGAACATGGTGAATAAGCCACAACATGGGCCTTGAGACAAGGTCTGGGGCCAAGTCCTTCCTCTCAAAAGCAAGGAGGGGGAGTTCTGGCCAAAAAGAGCTGGAAGGGGCTTCATCACATCTAATACAGCTCAGGATGGAAGACTTCATGGGCCTTGTCTTCCAAGTGTTCAGAATCCTAAAGAAATTTTGCCTTCTGGGGGTTGCCAAGATAGAGCACTTACCTTGTATGTGGCTGACCCTGGGTTTGATTCCCAGCACCCTGTATGCCCCCTATGCCTGCCAGGAGTAATCTTAGCTCAGTGTCAGGAGTAAGCCCTGTTCACTGTAGGGTACGTCCCCCCTCAAATAAAAATTCTCAGAGAAGAAATATAAATGACCAAAGGCGCATGGAAAAAATCGCTTTACATCAATAATCATCAGGAAGATGCAAATCAAAACAACAATGAGCAATCACCTCACACCACAGAGACTGGCACACTTCAAAAAGAAATGAATGACCAGTGCTGACACGGATGCGGAGGCGGGGAGAAATTCATTGTTGGTAGGAATGCTGACTGCTCCAGCCTTTTGGAGAACAATAGGGCATTCCTCAAAAAACTAGAAACTGAGCTTCCATATGACCCAGCAGTACCACTACTGGGAGCCCAAAAACATGGATCAGAAAAGCCATATGCACTCCTATATTTTTGCAGCACTCGTCACAATAGCCAGAATCTGGAAACAACCCAAGTGCCTGAGAACAGATGACTAGATAAACTATGGTATACCTACACCTACACAATGGAGTACTAAGCATCCACTATGGAAAATAAAGTCATGAAACTTGCTCACATATGGATGACACGGAGGGTATCATGCTGACTGAAATGAGTCAGAGAAAGAGGGAAAAACATAAAAGGATTGCACTCATTTGCGAAATATAAAAAAACAGTATGAGACTAATATCCAAGGACCATAGAAATAAGGGCCAGGACGACTGGTCTATGGAAGGGAGCTTGCCACAAGTTGTGGAGGAGAGAAAGTGCAGTTAGGACAGAGAAGGAACCGCAGTGACAGTGGTAGTTGGAAATGATCGCTCTGGACAAGAGTTGAATGTTGAAAGGAGGAAAGGGATATAAGTGATAATCTTTCAGCACTTGCATTGCAAATTAGCACTGTCCTCCCATTGTTAATCGATTTGCTCGAGTGGGCCCAGTAACGTCTCCATTGTGAGACTTCTTGTTACTATGTTTGGCATATCAAATACGTCACAGGGAGCTTGCCAGGCTTTGCCTGGTGGGTGAGATACTTTCAGTAGCTTGCCAGGCTCTCCGAGAGGGGCAGAGGAATCGAACTCGGGTTGGCCATGTCCACCGCGTGCAAGGTAAGCGCCCAACTGCTGTGCTATCATTCCAGCCCTATAACTGTGTATCTCACTGTAATTTAATGAAAAAGGTCAATTTAAGTTCCAACAAAGAAGTTCTGCTGTCTGAGCAGCCCCAGGTCATGGTCTCAGAGGCCTCAGCGACAAGCTTCATTCGGGTGGGGCGGACAAGCCTGTTCAGGACTGCAGTGGACTGAGAGCTGCGTCCACATGGCCTTAATTGAATCTTGGACACAGAGCCAACGCTCGCCGATGATGCTCATTTCCCGTGTCTTGCTCATGTCCACGCCCAGGCTCTCCCATCCTCTGTTTAACACAGGGCGCCACGGGCCTCGTTGGTTTCCAGGCAACTTGAGTGGGTTCACTCCCTGAATCAGGGGCTGATTTGCCTTTCATGCTCCTCGGGCTTGGCACCTGTGCTCCCAGCTGCAAAGGGGGCTGAGCACAGCGGTGAGCGTGGGTCTTGCTCTGCTCTCTTTTAGGGCGGATTCGGGCCGCTTCACAAGCTCTGTTTCAGGTTTGACTCTTTTAGGGATGGCTCCCGTTCTGAAAATGCTGACGACCCAATTTCAGTAAAGTGCAACTTAATGAAGCAAACCTTTGTCAGCTATTGGGTGATGAGAATGTCTTAGATATGTATTTAGAAGTTGTGACACTATATGTGTGTGCTGTGTGTGTGTGTGTGTGTGTGTGTATCCATTTTATAAAGATGCCTGGATTTACAGTACTGGAGCTGGCTTCCCTCCACCAGTGCTTCAGGACCCCTCCCCCACCCATGTTAGCACATTTCTATAAATAAAATGTCCAGTTCTGATGGCTTGGGGCATTTGTTGTTTCCTTACATTTATATATATACACCAACATTTTTAAAAAATGAATTTATTGTGAGATGGTGACATCTCTCTCTCCTTCTCCCTCTCCCTCGCTCTCTCTCTTTCCCTCTCCCTCCCTCCCTCCTTTCCTTTTCCCAAAAACCTCCACATAAAATCTGTCTTTACTTCACTGCTTATCTCCTCCTGAAATTCTTTTTCTTGAGCAGGCAAGGACCCAAAAGACCTGGTAAGGCTTGAGGCTGACTTTCCTTTCCTGCAAAAAGCAATTCCTCACTTCAGCCTGAGTCCGTGGCTCCTGACAAATTGGGTAGGGGGATTGACTCCTGTACCAGGCAGAACAAGTAGATATCAGGTGTGGCTTCAGAGCTACCTGGAGGGGCTGGAAGAACTCTGGTCCATACCATGCAAGGGCTCATTGCAAGCTCTATCATCCTAGCCTTCCCAGGGTGACAGAGGAGGATCGTCAGAGAAAGTGGCCATCTCTCTCCTCTCCACATAAGTCACCAGGAGACCCACCTGCATCAAAACAAAAAGCTAAACTCTAGAAAATGGAAAACCTGTAAATCAATGATAAGTTGAAAAAACTCTTTTTTCAAAAACTGCACCTTTCAGCCATATTAATCGGACCACACCACAGCTCCTAAGTTTTTGCTTGTTGATCCACCATTCCAGATGAAGTTAGTCTCCGACTGACATCACTAGACCTACTCCAGAGCAGGAAGCAGGACCTCTCCCCATGGCTAAGTCTCGGCAGCCTTCAGCCTGTGCCATATTGATGGGCCCACACCACAACTCTTGAAGCAAGCAGCCACATAGCAAATTACATACTGCCCACTGAGTAAAGACAAGCACAGGAAGACGATAGCAACCCTAATCCCTTAGCATCTTGTGGTCTAACTGCAAAGACCTGGCACATTAGAAACACTAGAAAACCAATAGGGGAAACATGTAAACATCCACCAAGCTCAATGCATGAAGACAAGATAATCTGAGGCACAAACAACACCAACCATCTTAGTAAATCCTCAGACAATAACTTTAGTGACACTATAATGAGGATATTTAATGAGCTCAGAGAAACTATGACACAGCAAAGCACAAGAAAGTATCAGAGTCAAAATGAGAAAAATAGAATGATCAAAAGTGACAGGAGTAAAGAGCATGGGAGGTGATATAAAAATGCAGTAGAGGGCTGGAGTGATAGTAGGCAGAGAGCTTGCCTTGCTCATGGCCAACCTAGGTTATATCTCTGGCATCCAATATGGTCCCCTGAACCCCACCATAAGTGATCCCTGAACTCAGCTAGAGGTAAGCCTTGTGTCAATCCTCATAGCCTCAAATCTCTTAGACTTGTCCAGTTGTTGCCTTTGGACATTGATTGCTCAAGATCTTTAGATCCCACATATGAAAGAAATGATTCTGTATCTGTCCTTATCCTCACTCAATATGTAATATATTCTAATTTCATCCATGTTGCAACAAATTGCATGATATGTCCTTTTTACAGCTGTATAATATTTCATTATGTATATGTACTACAACTTCTTGATCCATTCATCCATATTTGGGTTGTTTCTATGTCCTGGGTGTTTTAATAAGTGCTACAATGGCCAAATAAATCTTTTCCAATGAATCCTTTTTGAGTTTTGGTGTAGATGCTAAGAAGTGGTAAGATTTTTGAAAGGGATTTTTGAGATGGAAAAAGGCTGTCCTGCAGATGAATCCCAGATCCAAGTAAAGGGGCTGGAGATCTTTGGACCTCACACACCATTTTCCTCAGAACTCTGAGGGTGACCAGGACAGACAGTAGCTATAGCCAGAGGGTGATAAGTATCCATCCCAGGTAACCCAGAACTCAGACACCTGATTTCCCCTTAGTAGTCCTCCTCCTCATTACCAGTCAGCTTCTCTAGAGACCTGTGACACCCAGGTGCTTGCTCAGTATTGACTTAGTTCAGAATCATTTCTCTTCCCCAACTTCTATCTGGTCTCCAGTTAGGGACTGTTTCCTCTTTTGAGCCCCACCCCTTTGAATACAAGGGCACAAGAAAACATGGAAAACCCCAACCTCCCTTCAGAAGGTGATTTATCTCAGGGCTTCTCAAAATGACTCTTTTTCTAGATCAAGAAATAAAATCCTAGATTTAACGTCTGCCTTTCAAAAAAAATGACTTCTAAATACTCAAAGTGTTAATCCCAGTAATTTAATTTGTTGAATATGCTTTGAAGAAGCTCATAGGCAAAGCCAACAATATGCATGAGAGGCCCTGTTGAGGGTCATGTTGTACTTGTGTTATTTTTGTATTTATTTATTTACTCATTGAACATTTACTGAGATGCTAGCTTTCAAAGACAGAGGAACTGATTATTGGGGAGGGATGGGCATACAACTGAATCACATCATAAAGTGCTTGCTGCGTCCTTCACACAGCAGGGCAAAGGTTAGAATATTGATCTTAGAGAATGAATTTCTTTGCTTTCATTTTCTGCTATTCTGAAGGAGTCATTGTCCCATTTCACAGGAAAGAAAACTTATGTTCCAAAAGATTCATGTGACACCTTTCCTCAACTAGAAAACGGTATTGTGAGGTTCATATTTTCACAACTATCTCACAACACTCAGTTCAGGAAGAGCTGAAGGGAGCTGGCCTCTTTTGTGGCATACAAAATCTCAAAGCAGCTCATCATCACCTGTTCCCTGTTGAAGCAGAGAAAGGGAGGACCCCAAAGTGTCTAACCCCATGTGTGGGCATGACTCCTGCTCTGAGTACGGATAACACCACTTGGGCTATAGAATCCTCAGAAAATATACCCTGTTCACATAATTTAAGAAGCAAAGGAGGACAGGAGAGATAGTTTATCAGGAAAGACATCTGCCTTGTGGAGGCCAGAGCAATAGTACAGTGGGTAGGGCATTTACATTGCATGTGGCCAACCTGGGTTCAGTCCCTGGCATCCCCTATGGTCCCCCTAGCACAGGTGTAATTCCTGAATTTAGAGCCAGGAGTAACTCTGAGCATTGCTGGGTATCACTGGGTGTGACCCATACCAAACCAAACCAAACCAAACAAAACAAAAAGACATCTGCCTTATATGGCTGTTCCAGGTTTAATTCCTGGCATCACATACAGTCCCATCAGGAATGATCCCTGAGCACAGAACCAGAAGAAAGCCCTGAGCACAGGCAAGTGCAGTCCAACACCCATCCCCCCAAATATAAACAAACAAAATAAGAAGCAAAGGGAAGAAAAAAAGAAATACCCACCTCCAAGCTCTTGACTCACTTCCTCATATTGTGTACATGTATTCATCCACTTAAACACAGGTTAAGCCAACAGAGAGATCAAGGAGCTTGGAACTACACAGAAGACTGTGTAGTTCCGGACATGGCCAGGTCAGTCCGTGCTCTCTTCTCGTTGGTCTACTCACCAAACCACAGAGGTCCTCCGGGCCCCCTGTTTGGGATATGAATTCTATGAAAACACTTCTCAGTGCTTATTAACTCTTCAAGCCTCTCAACATTCAAGGAAACAGCCACTGAACCCAACAGTATCCCCATTGGTGTGAATTAACACTAAGAGGAAGTGTCTGGAAGTGAGACAAAGAGCCAGACAGTTTCCGGAGGTACCAGCCATCTAGACTCACATCAACCCACCCAACGCAGACCTTATTCTCAAACATACTAACATCTTCCCACCCAGTACAGACCTTATCCTACAACACACTGACATCATCCCACCCAATATAAGCCATGTTTCAACACTTTCACATCACCCCATCCAGTGTGAAGCAAGCAAGAATCTTGTCTGGAAGATAATATCTCAGAGACTCTGAAAAAGACAACAGACATGGAAACAGAACATGTACTCCCTGGATTCCAACTCATCTCACACCGCCCCCCCCCCCCCACTAATTGAAACCATTAAGATGATGGTCAGGCAGGAGTTGGTGAGGAAAAAGAAGAGTAACAAGATCAGTGAAGTGAGCAATGCATCCCTTGGGTCCTGCTCCTATGCGTGCTGTGTGACTGATGGGTGCTCTGTGTTGAAGAAAATGAAGCAGTGCCTACTTTATTTCCATACAAGGGAGTACAATAAAGAACAGGTAGGTCTTCAACAAATATTTGTGAGTAAAAGATGACATGAGCATCCTGCAGACCACTACTCAATACTTATTATCTCAGTGTAGATTAAATCTGTAGATTAAATACACTCTAGAGTATAGATTAAATACACTCTAAGGCCAGTGTTGAAGGAGGGTCTTGGACACCTCGGTGGTCATAAAGTTGTGATTTTGTACATCAAAACCAGAAACTTAAGCACTATTGTAACCACGTTACCTAGACTATGGAAAGAATACTTGCAGTTACAAAACAGAATCAATTTTAAGTTCTCTGAGATGGGTGATGATTTGCAACCAATTTCAAGAAGTGAGATGACATTTAAAGTTAGTCTTGAAGGACAACTAGTTCATCACCTAGCATTCACTTTCATTGGTTCATTAATTCATTAATCACATATTATTAGTCCATCAATGGTAGGAAAGGTATTCGTGGTAGCTGGAACAGCATGTACAGGAACAGGCGGTAAGTGTTGAAAGGGCTAGTTCCTAGGCTGGCAACCTCATTAGAGCTAATGAGCATATGTGGATGGTGGTGGGTGGGAAGTGATACTAGAGATGCTAAGTTTTAGCAGATGTTTTCTATAAAAGCTCTGAGTCAACCAAGGCTTTTAAAGGGGCACAATTTATTTTGGTAACAACATAAAGGATGAACTCGTGCAGAGATTTGAGAGACAGTGAGGTGAAGGCAGCCTCCTGGTGAGACATGCTCTGGCAATGACATGAGATAAGGAGGTGGGGTTATTGGGGGAAAGATCTGAGATACAGCAGACACAATTTGAAACAAGTCAGATAAGGAAGGTGAAAGATAAAAAGGATTAAGAGCAGAGCATTTGTAGGGAGAAGATAGCCAGTTGCAATTTCAGCATGTCCAATTTGAAAATACTCAAGGTGTACCTTGGAAATAAGAAGTACAAAAATGTAGCTTTCATTTAAAAAGTAAAGGTAAAGGCCCTCCCGTTGATCATCAATTTGCTCGAGCGGGCCCAGTAACATCTCCATTGGAGACTTTGTTGTTACTGTGTCTGGCATATCGAATACTCTCGGTAGCTTGCCGGGCTCTCTGAGAGGGGCGGAGGAATCGAACTTGGGTCGGCCATGTTGGCTGCGTGCAAGGCAAACGCCCTTTAATTTAGAAATAAAGCAGGAGATTCTGGTTTTGGAGTTGTCACCCTGTGCTGGTGATTGTAATCCTCTGCTGTAGATCAGTTCAGCCAGAAGGATTGCAAGAAATAAGGAGAGGAAGGTTTTGTCCTGGATAATAAGTTAGAAGAAATAGGGTTAATAGGAGTTGATAGACCTTGAAAGGGTCTACCAACTTAAGACAGAAAGCATGAACATATATGCACATAGACACACACAGACACACAATTATCCACATGTACAGGGACACACGTGAACACATAAACACATATATGTCACAGAGACATATCATCTGCATACCCACACACAGATGCAGGCCTACATAGACATACACACGATATATAAGCACACATGCACATACATTCATGCACACTCAGGTACATGCAGTGACATACAGACACTGTAAGGCCTCATTGGACTCTGAGGAGATGGATTTCTAGTTCATCACAACCATACATTATGACCTTTGAGACTAAAAACCAAAGACACCCAACAATCAACACATGGGGTGGGAACAAAAGTACAGTGGGTGGGGTGCTTATTGACAACAGTCAATACCCAACAGTCAAACCTATCTAATAGAACTCAGACACAGCCCATACCAAAAGCTAGGAAAACACTCATTAGTTGAGGAGTAGGGGCTGCTCCCCCTTGCTTCGAATCCGGTCTCCAAGGTCACCTGTTCAGGTCTGGGTTGGAGGGGTGTTTAGTGTTCATACCCAGCAGTGCTTGGAGCTGCTTCTGGCTCAAAGATCTGGGCTTACTTCTGGTGGTGCAGGAAATGGAAGATAGGGAATGAACCCTGGACTCCAGCAGGCAAAACATGTGTTTTAGTCCTTTGAGCTATGCTCAGCCTCAGGACAATTCTCTGCAAAGTCTTTCACTGAATGCTCCATCAATAGGATCCTTTCCCTCAATCTTTGAGTGTTTATTTCTCTGATTCTCATTTGATGCCTGATCACTCTCTCTTCTTCTCTCTTGCTGTTAATGCTTTGTCCAAGTAAAGAATAAACCTGTCACACACAGTAGTGGCTGTGCACAAGTACATGCTCAGAAATTGAAACAAATTATTTTTTTCCTGACCAATTGAATGGCCAGCAAGCAGTCTCTAGGACTGTTCCGAAGATGGGGCAGGCTGCCTTGGCAATTCAGATAACTCACTTCCAGGACATTTCTGAAGCTTCAACAATGCATTCTGGAGTCTCTGCCCACCCTGAGGGAAGTGGCAAACCAAGAGGGACAAAAACCCAGAGCCAAGAAAGCAATTCCAGGATGTACTATACTTGGGAAAGCAAAATAAAGCAGCTGAATTATTCTGAGGGAGTTGGTAACTAGGTCACTTTTTCATATATTCCTACCTAATCATATTCAAATGTCCTGAGTTTATTAGTGCAACTGGGAGACTGTATTACCAGCTAGGTTAGACCAAATAAAAGCATTGAAAGAAGGAGGAGACTGTGAAAGAGACCTCATTGTCAGACCACTCACAACACTCTACAGAACAGTCTAAACTGTACTTTCATCTTGGCCTGGATTCTTGGATTCTCTTTTTACAAGGGCTGTTGTTGGGTGTTTTGCCAACAGGAGGAGGCTTGAAGCTGCCTCAATTCTTCTGCTCCAGTGACAGCACATAATGCTAAGGAACAAATCCTGGACAGATAAAGCAATTTCTTGGGGGAACCATGTCCATTAAAACAGATAATGCATTCAAGACCCTTTCAAATAGCTTCTGTATCCTTGAGCTTTAGAAGCTGTTTTGCAGATAGAGAAATTCAATTAAATGCAGGAATTCTATTCAAACACAGAGAGTAAGGCTGATGTGACACCAAATATCGATTAGAGAAAAAACCCTTACTAGAGGTTGTGGCTTATGCTTGTAGCCAGAGTGGGTTTCCCTTGTTCTGACCCCACTGTGAAGAAGCTGTGTTGTCCTGCCAAAACCCGCTGACCCAGAGATGGCCTCTCCCAGGCTGGCCCAAAAACTCTGTGACATGAATGCATCTGTAGAATGCACTTGCCCACCAGGAAGCCAAAGGCGCCAGGGCACAGTGGCTGCCCTTACCAGGTGATCTTTAAAGACCATGGTGGATATTAAGGTCTAGAATACCCCAAAAGAAAACCATCCCCCTCACACCCCTGCCCCCACAAACGACTCTCACTCTCATTTGCAGGATATAAAAAAGCAACAACATAGTACATGACTAATACCCAAAGACAGTAGAAAAGAGGGCCAGGAGGACTGGTTCATGGTAGGAAGGGGGAGAGGAAGTGCAGTTAGACAGAGAAGGGACCACTATAATAATGATCATTGGAAACAATCACTCTGGACAAGAAGTGAGTACTGAAAGAAGGTAAAGTGATATGAATGATACCTTTCAGTATCAGTATTGCAAACCACGGTGCCTAAAAGGAAAATGAGGGAGAGAGAGAGAGAGAGAGAGAGAGAGAGAGAGAGAGAGAGAGAGAGAGAGAGAGAGAGAAGAAAAGTGTTTAACATAGAGGGCTCTAGGGACAGGGTAGGGGCAGGGGGCCAGAGGGAAACTGAGGACATTGGTGGTGGGAAATGTACACTGGTAAAGGAATGCATGATGGAACATTGTATGACTGAAACTCAATTGTGAACAACTTTGTAATTGTATCTCATGGTGATTCAATTATATTTATTTTTATTTATTTATTTATTTTTCTTTTTGGGTCACACCCAGCCGATGCTCAGGGGTTACTCCTGGCTCTGCACTCAGGAATCACTCCTGGCAGTGCTTGGGGGACCATATGGGATGCTGGGAATCGAACCCGGGTCGACCACGTGCAAGGCAAACGCCATACCCGCTGTGCTATTGCTCCAGCCCCTGATGATTCAATTTTAAAAAAGAAAAGTGAAGGACTCTCTCTCACCCAACATGGAATATTCATACATTAAAGATGAGCTCGACTTCTGCCTTCCATCCGTCCTTTTAAGTTTGTGGTGAGAGATGAACAGAGAAGTTAGTTGTAAGGAGTCATAGGACCAAGACCACATGACTGTACCCTTCAGAATGAATGGATTTATTAAGGACACTCATCTTTTTCTCATTAGCCCTCCAAAAACCATCGGAGTTTACTTTTCAAGGAAAAAGATAGTAAGATTTGAGTTGTGATGGGCATCTTAGCAACTCCAAAATAGAGTAGATGGCCATGGCACCCTGACTTAGAGAGGGAATGTGTCTAGGGGCAAGGATGTGGGTGCAGTTGAGTTCTTATCTGGAGTGTGTGTGTGTGTGTGTGTGTGTGTGTGTAAGAGAGAGAGACACCACAGTGTTTTTCAAACCTCTGTTTGTAAATCACTTGAAGAGTTTGTTAAAATTGCAAAATTTTGAGCTCCACTCTAAAGTTTCTGGATTCTAACCTAGATTAGGAAATTAAGCCTTTTATGATTTTTATGATTTTAAATATTAAACCAAGTTTTCAATATGTAATAGTTAAATGGATGATCTCTGGGTCATAATTATAGAAAACTGGTTTTGTTCTCTAAAAAATCTTTTTTTCATGAGTTAACTTAAAATTTATTTCATCCTCTCTGAATCTCTCTGCAGACATCAATTGGAATGAAAAGATATAAACTGTAAAATGCAATACATTGGAGATACTTCAGAACTTCAGGATTCTTTGGTGAGTAAAACCTCTATTATTTCCCATAAAATTTTGTGTAGTTACCTGCCCACCTTCTACACAGACACTAAAATGTGCCTTTCTTTACTTGGTGTATAGAATATTAGGCACTCATTTATGATTTTTCTCTCTTTTTACTGTATTTAAGCACTGTGGTTTACAGAGTTATTCATAATACAGTTATGGGCTTTTGACATTTCATTACCAATCCCACCAGTCAAGTGACCTTCCCTCCACCATGGTCCCTATTTTCCCAACCCCCCCCTCACCAAGCCTGTCCTTCTATCAGGCACACAGTAATTTGTTTTATATTACTTGTTACAGCCAAATAGCTAAAGGAATTATCAAAATTACTTCAGTAAAAGAAAGTTTGTGAAAATTGTTACATGTCACTGTGGGGTTAAGTATTTATCGGAGGATATACTGAGTGGCCCATCACTAGTTGCACTTTCTGTGTTACTGTTTTTGTCTGTTAGGCTTAGTTGGCTTCTATGCTACTTTCTCATTCAAATTGGTGTTCTCCTACTGTGATTTCAGTCAGTATTGTGGAATTTGGAGTCATTATGCAGTCGCTTACGTGGTCAAACTTTCCATAAACTTCAGAATCTGTAGAACTGGGATGAGTCAGCAAAAATTCTTGGTGAAGTCTTAACATTAGACGTAGACAGTTGGTGTGGTGGCAGCTGTCACATGAGACTGCTGGGGCTTTGGCAAGGAAGGGGACATAGTTCTCCGACCTCTCAAAGGTGCACCAGAGATTTCAACCGGGGGGATGGTGTGTCCATTAATTTCAGCTGCTTGGTTTCCATCTCCTCAGAGATTTAGATGGTAAATCTGAAGAGCAGGGCTGGTGGGTGAGTTGACATGGCACAGCTGTAGAAGTGGGCATTCGTGGTTTTTGTGTCCTACTCTGCACTTGAAATTTTACTTATTTTTTGTTTCTTTTTTGGTATGGGGTCCATTCCCAGTGATGTTCAAGGCTTACTTCTGACTTTCTGCTCAAAGATCACATCTGGCAGTGCCTGCGGACTATATGTGGTGCCAGGGATCAAATTAGGGTCAGTTACATGAAAAGAAAGTACCTTAACTTCTGTTCTCTCTCTCTCTCTCTCTCTCTCTCTCTCTCTCTCTCTCTCTCTCTCTCTCTCTCCAGCTCCCAACATCTTCTTTATATGCTATTTGTCTTAAAGTAGAGAGAGTAATGTGGAAATTATCTGCCACACAGGTAGGGTAGGGGTGGAATGGGGAGGATATACTGGGGGGTTTTGTGGTGGAAAAAGTGCACTGGAGAAGGGATGGGTGTTAGACCATTGTTTAACCAAGACTTAAACCTGAAAGCTTTCTAACTGTTCTCATGGTGATTCAATAAATTTATATAAAAAATTATGCCCTTAATGTTTCTTTGAAGCTGGGACACTTGCAAGCTGATAAGTTGGTACTATAAAACATAACAAGCAGTTTCTATTTCTCTGTTCTGAATTGTTTCTTTCTTTCCTTCCTTCCTTCTTTCTTTCTTTCCTTCCCTCCTTCCTTCCTTCCTTCCTTCCTTCCTCCCTCCCTCCCTCCCTTCCTTCCTCCCTCCTTCCCTTCTTTCCTTCCTTCCTTCTTTCTTGGCATGGTGGGAGCAGTAATTTGAGCCAAGAAAATTTTGACATTCTGGTAAATTAATGCTATTTTTGTGGCTTGAGTATTCTGGAATAAAAGTGTGGTTTGGTGGAATGTGGCCAAATTGTCCCAGCAGAGTGGAAAGCATTCATATCCTACACACGCATTTGAAGAGGACTGACTACGCAGGGGTCTCAGAGTGGGGATGGCAGGAGTCCAGGAGGGTCGAAGAAGTCCTTTGCTCTATAATATTATTATCTCAAAAGAAAGATAGAGAGACACACAAAAGAATCTCGGAACCAAGCAGCTTGCTGCAGAGATGACTCCGGACTTTAAACCAGGCCAATTTCACAGGGGTGCCTCAAATGGGAGCAGGCTGTCCCTCCATTCCATTCCCTAGGAATCCCTGCGGTTCCCAACTTCCAGAACTCACTGAAAATCCCAGGTATGCAGGATGCAAACTCCAGTCCTCAAGGGACAGGGGAGGGGCTGGTCCTTCTCATCTTCCCGTCTCTATGGGACCCTGAATGTCATGCCCACAAACTGCTTCCAGGTGCCATTTAAGCTCATTTAACAGCCATGATCCAGAGTCACACAAAAGAATCTCAAAACTGAGCAGCTCACTGCAGAGATTTCTCTAGACCCTATTAAAAATTTTAGAATTCCAGGAGTATGTGACTACGTGACATCTTATACTATTCATAATAAGAAATGCAAAATAAATTATTGAGCATCTGCCTGTTCGGCTGGTTTGAGTGGTGGTGGGAAAATTCAAAATATTGGTGGTGGGAAGGTGTAATAGTGGTGGGACTGGTGTTGAACTACTGAATGTAATCCATTATTGTGAACAACTTTATGAAAATAAAATTTTAAAAAAAGGAAAAGTAGATGTATTCATAGACAAGTACAGGAATCTGTAACATCAAGTTCCACTTATGATTTATTTTTCTAGACAATTATTCTCATAATCACATGAGATTGGAAAATGATTTTGAAACTCTACTCCTGTTAGACACATACAGGAAGCCCTGTTGGTGGAGACATGCTGCTGAGTCAGGAGGACAGGAGGAGGCAGAGGAGCTGGGCACCCAGCAGTAGATGACCTCTCCCACTGCGCCATGCCACAAAGCTGTGAGTCGGCAACGTGGGCGCCTTCGTACAGCGGAATTTCAAGGTATAAGGGAACTTAGAACTTTCAAAAGCAGGATATGGAATAACACTTTTTTAAAAATGTTTTAAATGTAAGAGTACTGCTATTTATTCAGCCATTGGATAAATGGCTAAATAAATAAGCTGATTGAATAAATTGAATAAATAAGTTGATTGAATTGGGCATGAACTCCACATTACCCTTTTTTTTATTGAATCACCATGAGATACAGTTACAAAGCTTTCATGTTCGAGATTCAGCTGTACAGTGATCGAACACCATCTCTCCACCAGTGCACACTTTCCAACACCAATGTCCCCAGTATATTCTCCCCCATCCCAGTCCTCTTCTGCCTCCATGGCAGGCAATTTCCCTAATACTCTCTCTCTACTTTTGGGCATTATGTTTTGCTCAAATTTAACCACCACCATTCAAGCTTGCCTGCCAGGACAGATGCTAGATCATTTATTATCCATTGCTCATTTTGAAAATCTTGGTGGCTGTGACCGCATGCTTCTGGAATCCTAGATTGTAAATGGTTGGCTTCCAGAGACATTTCTGTAGGGCATTAATCCATTTTGGGATTCAATTGGGCGTCTCTGGACCAAGACTGTTGGTGTGCTAAGATGGCATCTGGAGGCACATTGTGGGTGTGACAGCCAGGCCAGTGAGTGGGTGGGGAACCAGGGAGGGACAGCCCAGCACCTCTGAGCCATGCAGCATGGAGATTTTGTCTTGGAACCCGCATACCTGGGCCTTGCTTGTGGAAGCTCTTGGTCACTGGGATTCCATCTGGAGTAGGCAGGGAAACTGCACCTGCTCCATCTGGGATGCCCCAGTGAAACTGGCTCGGTGTGGAGCCCAGAGAGATCTCCAGCTCTGCTGTGTCTTCCAGGACTCGCTGCTGTGTCTCTGGCTTTTGATCTCTTTCGAGATTTATTTATGGGTCTCTGAAGCAAGGCTAGTAACAGAGTTTATAGGGTGGTGCTGGAGTTGGTTCGTGGGCATGACTGCCAGTGCTTCTATGTGTATTGGAAAGTGGGAGAAGGTAGCCCACCCAACTCCGTGAAAGCCTGGAGATTTCAGTCACAAAACCCGCATAACAGAATTTTCAGCAGATTATATCTTGGTGAGGTTCGTCCTGAGATGGTGGAGTCAGACTGAGGATATGGCAGTAATTTTGGAAGCAAGCGGCTACTGGGGGCTCTGCCTGGGCTGGCACAGGCCAACCTGCCCCCCTTAAATTTGCCCCAGTCTGTACAGCCATGCATGGGTCTGAGATTAGCTGTGGCTTTTGATCTCTCTCGAGATTTATGTATGGGTCTCTGAAATAAGGCCAATAAATGAGCTTGTATAGCTGAGCCGGAGGTGGTTTGTGGGCATGGCTCCCACATACCTAACTTTTGGCCATTTAATTTCTTGGTGACCTTGGTCCCAAGTTGTTGGGGTTGGGCCAAAGACACAGCGGTAATTTGGGAGTGTCAGGAAGCCTGAAAGAAGGCACCATCAGGCTGCTGATGTACTCACCCTGTAGGTACAGGTTGACCTGTTGGCAGCACCACACCCCCATGAAATTACACTTTGGAAAAGGATGTCAAGGCACCATGTTGTTTGGTTTCGAACTTGTTAGTTATCTATAATGTTAAGTCTTAGCCAAGAACTCAGAGAATTAAAATGTAAATTTTAGAGGAACTCTCATTCACTGTTGCTCGAAGTGTTGATTCGTTTGGCCCCAAAACACTATTTAAAAATAAAACATGCTCCTTTGTTCATTGCAGCACTATTCACAATAATTAAGATCTGGAAACTGCATGAGTATCTAAGAACACACAGTAGCAAGATCTGAAAACAGCCTAAATGTCTAAAAACAGAGCAGTCATCTGATTGGATAAAGAAATTGTGCTCAATATACAGACCGGAGTGATGAAATTTGCCACTAACATGAATGAAACTAGAGAGTATCATATCAAGTAAAGTTAGTCATAAGAAGGGGACAGACAGAGAATGATCTTTATCATATGTGGAACATAAAAGAAACATAGGTAAAAGGTAAAGGTAAAGGCCCTCCCGTTGATCGTCGATTTGCTCGAGCGGGCCCAGTAACGTCTCCATTGGAGACTTTGTTGTTACTGTGTCTGGCATATCGAATACTCTCGGTAGCTTGCCGGGCTCTCCGAGAGGGGCGGAGGAATCGAACTCGGGTCGGCTATGTTGACCGCTTGTAAGGCGAACGAACGCCCTACCCGCTGTGCTATCGCTCCAGCCCTACTAAGAAACATACTAAGGGAATAACAAATGTCATAGACAACAGAACCTGATAACTGATCTACAGAACCAAGTTTACCAAGGGCAAGGGGCTGGGGGTTGAATGAAATGGCCGGAGACAATGGCCAAGGAAACTGGACATTTTGGTGGAGGATGTGGTGTTGGGATGATATATGCATGAAATCCTATCATGGACAGTATTGTACATCACAGTAGCTCAAATAAAAAAATATGTATTTTAGTAAGGTCTTTGAGAAATCCAAATACACCTAACTCAGTGTGCTGTTACAGTTCTGGAAAGGGCAAGGGAGATGTTTAATGTGCATGTTTTGCCAAGTTTAGCATAGAGCAAGAGTTGGATAAGAAGGAACATGAAAACAAGAGATGATGCTATTAGAAAAGACTGTCTTGAGAGTGAGAACAATTTGTCCCAAGTAAACTTCATTGTCTACAAATTAAATAAGGATATCTTAACTAAAATTAGAATCTGGAAGGCCTGTAGAAGGAGCTCCCTTGCCTTCATTCACCATCATCTGCATCCGCTGCTGTTGACAGTATTCTCTGACATGAAGTACCATACCCTCACGTCTCAGACAGGAAGTGCTTGCTTTACCATTCCAAAAGAGGTTCTGTCCTTCCTGGCAACCAACAAGAAGAGTCACAGCCCAGCCAACGAGCAGCTGCCGCCAATCAAGATTCTGTCTCTTCAGTGAGCTTTCATTCAGAACTGTCTGCCCTGCCTTCTTTCTATGTAGTCAACTCTTCTCTACACTCTGGTTTTGCCATATGGTATGCCAAAAATGAATTGTCGTTCCTCCACTGTAACAAAATAAGTTCATTTTTTTTCTGGTCAAATAACTGACTTATTTTTGTATCAGTTGCTTCTCTGGGATCCAATCTTGACAACTAGTGACAATGAATACTTGTACGGTGCTAGACACATGTGAAAGCACTTGAAATGAATTTCAAATTATGTAATTCTTACAACCAGCCACACACTGGTGGCTAAAATTCTCTCCATTCCTCAGATGAGGAAAACAGAGGGTATTGTAAGTAGTCCCCCACCCCTGATGCCCCCCAAGAACACACAGTTAGTAAATCCAAAAACCCAGATTCAAGTCAAGAAGATGACTTTGATGTTTTTTATCACCATGTTCCAGGCACCGAAGGGCCTTAGACTGTATTTGGTGCTCTTTTTTTCCTTGAAGGGCTCTATTTTGTTTCATTTACTCTTAAGATTGGCCTCCCCATGCCAAGGAGAAGTTATGGTAGAGGAGAACCCTAGCCTGTTGCCTCCAATCTCCTCTGTTATATGCAAATTGGCAGGCTAAGGGCCAAACTCAGTGCACAGTATATTATGCTTCATCATGAATGCTTTTAAAAGCAGACATTTTCACACAATAATCTACATATTCATATTTGCTCTCTCCAACTTTTCACACCCTTGGGTCTTATATTACATCTTAATTTGTTCACATGCTGCTTCACTCCTGAAATGGCACCTTCCTTCTTTTGCAGACTGTGAATTCTGAGCTCCATGAGAATGCATGTCTCTTTTTAATCATCTGTGTTACCTTCTGAGCCAGTACTACACCTGCGAAGGAAGAGCTGCCAGATCAATGCTTACAGCTCTGTGCGTTCTAGGTAGGAGATTCATGCAGAATAGGAAGGGTGGCCCCAGAGGAATGGGCTTGGAGGAGACAACCCAAGGGAACCCTAAACTATAGGAGGATTTTGTGGAACAGCTGTAAATCATGTTGATCCAAAGACAAATCCTCACGTCAGAACAAGCTGTTGGGAAATCCCTCCCCTCTTCCATGTAGCATTCCATGGAAGCTTGCCATGTCATATCAAGTAGCTGATTGCTTAATAAGTGAATTCATTTTCTACTATAACACTCTCTCCTTCATTCACCATCTGTCCTCCTGAGGCTATATGAGTGGATTGCTTCCAAGACATTCACAGGTTTTGAAGTAAAACAAATGTGCTTAAAAAAACCTTTTCCAGGAGGACTGTCTGCTCCCTAAAAACGATGAAGATCTTTTTACCTGCTAGCGAGCATCCCAGAAGCCTGAGCATTTGTCACTGATGGCCACAATGCTGAAGTCTACCTTTTAAGGAAATATATTGTGCACTCTTAAAGACAGTATCAATAAGACTGCCAAATCTCCATATTTTCTACCAATTTGATTCTGGCATTAGTTATGACAATAAAAGATCTAATGTTATTGACTCTTAGTAGCTGTCCAGAAATAAATCTTTTTTTGATACAGTCATTATTTTAGTCCAATTAAGAGAATTATATAAACATATTAAATATTTTTGCAATTCTTTTTTCTACTGGGAAAATATTCAAGGAGGAAATCAGAAATTAGCTATCATTTCTGGAAGGAAGAAAAATGAATCTCCTATTAGGGGATTGAGACTTTGACTGATGAAGCTGAGAAGACTTTATAGGGGGAAGAATGTTTGCCTTGCACGAGGCCAATCTGATTTCAATCCTTGACACCTCATCTGGTCCCCCAAACTCCATTAGGGGTGGTCCTGAACACAATCAAGAGTAAGCTATGAGCATAATTGGGTGTAGCCCCAAAACCAAAATGAGAAAATTAAAAGATCTTTATTGAGTCTTAAAGACAACTATAAAATTTTATCATTCTCCTTGTTTCTCTCCTTCTCTATCTGTATCTCTGTTTCTCTGTCTCTGTCTTTATCTCCCTCTCTCTCCTGTTCTAGTCTCTCTTATTTCTCTCTCCTGCACTTTCTTTCTTAAATCCGTGTTGCTATCTGAGCTCTAGAGCTTGGGTTTGGTACCGGTGCGATTTATGTCATGTGTCTGTCATTTCCAGGTATCTCTGCTGTGAATTCCTTTCTCAACTGTCCTAAATTGCAGTGGTTTGGATGGCATTGCTCTGGCTATCCCAGGTCCCATCACTCTGCTGAACAGTGGTTTGTCATTCTTATTCTGAGTTGTTTAAAAGGGTGCATATATAAGAATTTATTTCTTATTTATTTGAGGGGAGGCAGGTCACATCTGGTGGTACTCAGGGACTGCTCCTGGTTCGGGAATTATTCCAACCAGTATTTAGGGAACCAAATGGTACTAGAACTCAATCCTGATATCCACCTGCAAAACACTTGCTCCATCCTTTCAGCTATCTTTCTGACCCCTATTATTTATAATACTTGGCAACAGGGAGCTGGGGGTGGGGAGTACACTCAACAGCGCTTAGGTCTTACTCCTGGCTGTGTACAGGGGTTACTCATGGTGCTGTTTAACTAACCATATGTAGTTCTGGGAATTCAAACCAGAGTTGACCAATGCAAAGCCATTACCCCTGGACTATCTCTCTAACCCAATATATAACAGTCTTAATTGACATCCTCTTAAGGATGGAGAGTCTCAAGCACTAGTAATGACAGAGCAAAATTCTATTTTTAGTGTGTCTCGTACTTGGTCTGAAACCATAAGGCTTTTTTTTAAAGTAAAATAATTTTATTTAGAAAAATGTAAGAAGAGTCATAGAAAAAAAAGTAAGCGAGAGAAAGTATGCAACACAGGTTGCAATGTGGGCAACAGACAATGTTCCTGAAACTACATGGTTTAAGCCTGTAAACTAGGGACTAAAGTGATAGTATAGCAGGTAGGGTACTTGCCTTTCATACAACTGACCCAGGTTCAATCCACAGCATCCCACATGGCCCCCAAGCACTGCCAGGAGTAATCCCTGAGCATTACTGTGTGACCCCAAACCTAAAAATAAATAAATAAGTAAATATACAAGCTAATTCAGTGGGACAAATACATGTTTTGAAATAAACGCATCCTGCAATATCATGCAATGCTACCAAACTTGACAGTTTGGGAATCTAAAGAAATTTGAGAAGTTTTTTTTTTTTAATTTTTATTAGTGAAACACCATGAGGTACAGTTGTAGACTTACAATTTTTTGTGCTTGGGTTTCAGTTAAACAATGATCGAGTACCCATCCCTCTACCAGTGCCCGTTCTCCACCTCCAGTGCTCCCAGTGTCCTTCTCAGACCCCCCAGCCCCCCCATTCCACCCCACCCCTGTGGCAGGGTATTCCCTTTTGTTTTCTCTCTCCTTTTGGGTGCTGTGGTTTGCAAAAGAGGCATTGAATGGCAATCATGTTCGGTCTGTAGTCTACTTTCAGCATTCATCTGTCATCCTGGGAGGCCCCTCCCAACACCCTTAATTTGGTGCTCTCTTCTCTATCTGAGCTGCCTTTTCCCCCAGCATTTGCTGCTGGCCTCCAAGCCATGGAGTGAACCTCCTGGTACTTATCTCGGCTATTCTTGGGTGTTAGTCTCCCATTCTGTTACTTTATATTCACCAGATGAGTACAATCTTTCTATGTCTGTCCCTCTCTTTCTGACTCATTTCACCTAGCATGATACTTTCCATGTAGTGCCACTTGTATGTAAATTTCATGACTTCATCTTTTCTTTTTCTTTTTTAATTTTTATTAGTGAAACACCATGAGGTACAGTTGTAGACTTACAAGAAATTTGAGAAGTTTTAAGAATATCCCTTAGCAATCCTCTTTTCAACAACTACCTTTTGGTCACCTTTATATATGCAAAAATGTATAAAAAGCTTTGCTAGGCCTCGAATTTGATCCTCCCAAGCACCCTGTGAAGTGGATATTTTTGTGTCTACTTTATAGAGCAGCAAGCTGAAACGCAGTGTGGGGAAGGACCCCATCTGAGAGACAGGGCAAGTGGTAGAGCCCAAATGAAGTCCTGCTCTGTGCTCGCTTCCTTGGCAGAGTTATGCATCGCTCTGAAGAGCTCACATTTTGTGGGTGTGAGTCTGGTTCTTGCCACTTACAACATGGGTAAACATGGACAGTTACTAAATCCACAGGCTTCCTTTTACAAATAAAGTACAGCCATAATAGCATTGTAGAGCCTCACAGGGGCAGAGTAAGTTCCCACCAGCAAAGCTTATACAATATATGATATGCTGCATCTCTGCATCTCCCAGTCCCATTCCTGGTATTGTATATTTGCTGGAAGCTACAAAGGAATAATATAATCAAGTATCCATATCAAAATGACTGGATATGACTGGGTATCAAAATCAGTTTTCCTTAGCTCTTTTTAAAAATGCCACTAGCCTAGAAATAGTTAGGGATTCAAATGTTGAGAAAGCTAGTGTGGGCAGTCCGTGGGTTGTTCCTGGAAGGAGCCTCCAACCCTCTAGCCTCTTACAGCTCCCACAGATGCAGAAATTTCTATCTCTCTTCGTCTCATCACTAGTGGAATAAAGGACAAGGGTTTGTGTTTCCACTTCGGTCTTCCCTCAAACATACTTCAATCCAATACAGCCAAGTGCTAACATATTTCATGGCTCCTGTTACATAATTTAAAAAGAGCTTAGGAGTGTTCTTTATTTTCCTTAAATTATTCATAGGGTAAATCTTTGAAATGTTCAAACTCCCTTCTCTAGGAGCTGAAGAAGAAACTGGTGGAAAGCTGTTAGTATCTGAGAGATCTGAGCTTGATGCTTGGGGTAAGAGGGAGAGAAGTCCCTGGGGAATGACCTCCCCAGAGACCCTCTCAAGACTTTTCTTTCACCTGCTCCACTGCCTAGAGCTGGGGATGTTTTCCCTTTGGAGATGAAGGTTTTACTGAATGGGACTTCTTTCCTCTAACTTTGTACTCCAGAAAGTCTTTCACAGACCAGCAAACCCGTGAAAAGTGGAAATGTCCTCCCACAGCAAATGAAAAGTTGCTCATTAGCAGATCACACCAGGGGTGCTACTATTTAGACAACGCTCTTGTGCAGCTGGCACCAATTCTGAAAGAAGAATGATTCATTACCATGGTAACTGGTGCCAGAAATATTACCTTCTGCAATCAGCAACAAAGATCCTTTAAAGCGAGAGTGAAAATTAGAGCACTGTAAACAATTAGTGAAAATTGCCCCTGGGCAGGAGGCTGGGCTTACACAATGCAACTTTCAGGGTCTTCAAATGGGAAATTCATGGTTCCCCCCCCCCAGAAAGTTTTGCTGGAGATAGAGAGGGATATGGGTTCAGGGAGCAAATGGAAAGCCTCTCAACAAGCATTTGTATACAAATTTGTTGTATTCATACAGACCATGTTAGAAAGCAACTTATCTAATTGGAAATGTTTGCATGATCAAATTCTGATTCACTAAGCCACAGATATTTTTAAATTAAAAATAATTGAACTTCATTTTAATCTCATTAAATAGGCTTGGAGGCTCTGTGCTTTCCAATACTGCTTATGATAGAGTTGTATGCATGCAGCGTTCCAGCACCACAGAACCCCCTGGAGCCCTCCACCTGACCCCAGAGCTCCCTTCCGGCCCAGTCCTCTTCCCTTGCCCTTTATAAACTCAATACTCCAGACCAGTTTTCAGGTTTTGTTGCCTTTGTCTATCTGTTGCTCCTTTACTATGCATCTTTATGTCCAACATATGAGAGAGATCATTCTTTATCTGTCCCTTTCCTGATGGGCTTCACTCAATCTGATACTCTCCAGTATGAATAGAATGTTACAGAGGGTGGGTAGGGTTTGAGTCTTGGGGCAATACCTGGCAGTGTTCAGAGCTTATTTATGGCTCTGTGCTCAGGGATCACTTCTAAACATGCTCAGAGGACCATATGTGGTGCCGGAGATCAAACTGGGATAGGTATTCTGTAAGACAAGCATCTAACCCCCTGTATTATCTCTTGACTATGTGATTTTATCTTTCCTTTTCTTGATATGATATATGACATTCATAGATTTGTATGTTTGAACCTCCATGAAATGAACCCCATTTGATTATGATATATGATCCTTTTGATCCTTTCAATTCTGTTGAACTTTAGTTACTGAGATTTTGTTGAGAATCTTATCATCCATGTTCTTGAGAGATATTGGTCTGTAATGATCTCTTTAAGTAATGTTTTTGTATTCCTTCAGCAATAGAAGTTGTCATCATAGAAGCTGTTATTCCTATTTCTTTAATTTTCTAGAAGAGGTAATGGGCCCTCTCAGAAGTTTTGGTAGAACTAGTAAACCTCTCTGGACCAAGGCTTTTATTTGAAGTAAAAACATTTTTTAATACTGTTTCAGTTTCTTTCTTTCTTCTTACTAGTAATGGGCCTGTTTAGAATGAACCCATTGATTCATTCTGAGAAGTGTACATGATTCTGAAAATTCATCCAATTTTTTCTAGGTTCTCTAGCTATGTGACAGAACATTGTTTATTCTAATCTCTTAAAATCTTTTGTATTTATAAAGTATTGGCTATTATTACTACACCCTTTGATTTTTAATCCAATTATCACTTATATTAGGAGGTTCTGGGTAGAAGTCAGGGGTCCACACTGCCAGGGTCTATCCTGTATTAACACAGGTCTGTTTATGGGTAGGAAAGCTGAGGAGTGATGATCTAGACTTCATAGGCAACCAGGTACCTTTATCACTGCACTTGTCCACTAAACTTGAGTGTCTGCACTGTGTTAGCTGGAAAATTCTTTAGGAAACTGACAACAGGACTGGGTCTGTTGGCTTGGCTAAGAAAGTGTCTATCAGCCACGAGCCTAGTCGGGTATTGGCCTGGGTTGGGCAGGGCTCACCTCTGAAACTACAGCCCCCAGAGGAACACCAGAAGTTACAGAGACAATGTCCAGAGCTAGCTCTGACTCAAACTTTCAGGTCTTAGTCATTTATGTCCCACTTCCGTGAATGTGGAAACAGTCCTGGATCTCTGGAAACCCAGATGTTAAGCATACCCCTACTTGTTTCTCTGTGCCTTTGGAGTCACATATGAAGTCTGTTCCTGAGCATTGGGGTCCATAGAGTTATGCTCATCCCTGTCCCCCATCCCATTATGGCCTCAACTGTGCTTCTCTGCCTTTCCCTGTTTGTATCTCTGCTGCTGTGATCATTTGTAATTCCACATCAGTGCTTCTCTCTTAGGAGTTACTGAGGGGAAAAGGGGGAGGGATTCAGTGGGGGATCCATGTAAGAGTCTAGATTTCACTCCTTTTGGTGTAGTTTCTGTTGTGGGTCCTGGGAGCATTCTGAAATTTCTCCCTGTCCCATCACCTTGACCCTGATCTCTAGAAAGCACATTTTTCAAAAGGGTAAGCTATGGGCTGGTGGGTGCCAGAATAATCAGTCCATGGCCTAGGGGGCTGACCCCCTGAGGCCCAGACCCCAACAGCTATCTGCATCTAAGTAGGTTTCTAAGTAAGGGTTCAACCAGCCTTTGAAAAAACGTTTAGGGGAAGGATAAGATAAGCACAATTATCAATTCTGAGGAGAATTTACTGACTTTAAATTTTGAATTTCACACTTAATTTTTGAAGGGTCAGTGGAAAAATTGTACATTGGGTAAAGTGCATGCTTGCATGTGACTAACCTGTGTTCAATTCCTGGTACTGCATATGGTCTTCCAAGTACCAGACAGTAATAAGCCCTGAGCATGGATAAGTGTGGCCTCCAAACCAAAAATAAATAAATAAATAAATAAACATAAACAAACAAAACCCGAAAGTTCTTTGAGGGCAGTTTTAATCCCAGCTTGACCCAACAGCTAGGGTGGGTATGAAACCCCACAATTTGTGTTTTATTCTCTCTTTGGATTCTCCACACTCCTGGCTTCTGAGACGGATAAAAAGACAAGAAAACCCCAAACATGAAGAAAGACAGAGCTTCTGCTTATAGAGTTTCTGCACAAATCAAATTCTCAGAGTCGTGCAGGTGAGGAAGTTTTGGAGCTGCCCTCATTCCAGACCAATCATTTCAAGGTCTTAGTTTTGTCCATGCTCCACTTGTTTCCCCAGTAAGCAGATAACTGGTTTTTCTGTTTATCTTACATTGGTGCACTTTAATGAAATAAATAGCAATGCCTGGATCAACTTTATCTGTATTGATACAAAGTAAACTAGAGTATAAAGACTTTGACTTCCTTTGAGGACTCAATCACAAAGCATCATTTGCTGGCAGAACAGAATATTCTTCCAATCCTCTCAAACCTCCTTCCAGATAACCCCCCCTCCCCCACTGAACCTGCAAGTCTGGGTGACTCACAACACTTGTCTGTACAGTAGTAGACATGAACTATCCCACTGCTCATACTGAATCCTGGATTCACCTATTTACTAATGTACAGTGTGCAAGTTTCTTAAGCTCCCAGAGACTCAGCTTGCCTATGTGATATGTAAGGATTAAATTGTAGTTTTTGTTTTTCTTTCCCTGTACCCTTTGAATTAAGAAATATCTTATGCTTATGTATTGTTACAGTGATGGGAAAGTTAGAAACGTGAGCAGATAACTCAGCACAGGAATCCAGGAAGGCAGCCAGAGGCAGGAGCTCTGAGAACTGGGCAGGCATGAATAGGTCACAAATCATAAGTTATGATTCAGAACAGAACAGAAGGACACAAACCCACCTGTTGCTTAGGTGGGAAGTGGAGGGAGACCACCAAAACAATTAGTAGATTAATAAATGTCTCTACAGGACCTAAAACATAATGTATCCACTACACAGTTTCCCAGCAACAAGGGCCTCCTGCTAAGTCTCATGCCTCCTCCTGCCTCAGTGTACCTCAGTGCATTGTCACTGCAACCACTCAGGAAACCCAATTCCTGTGGCCTTTTTCTCTTTGTTTCACTATTTCTATGGTTACCAGAAAACTTCTATTAAAATGCTTTGTACCAGGGGGTATGGTGCCACCAGCAGGTCAACCTGTACCTGCGGGGTGAGGGCACCAGCAGCCTGATGGTGCCTTCAGGCTTCCTGATACCATAAAATTGCCGCTGTGCCTTTGGCCAAACCCCAACAATTTGGGACCAAGTTCATCAAGAAATTAAATGACCAAAATTTAGGTATGTGGGAGCCACACCCACAAACCACCTCTGGCTCAGCTATACAAGCTCATTTAATGTCCTTATTTCAGAGACCCATAAATCAATCTCAAAAGAGATCAAAAACTGCAGTGAATTTCTGACCCGCACATGGATGAACAGACCGGGGTAAATCAGAGAGGGGAAGCTTAGGCTGGTGCCCACCCAAGCAGAGCCCCCAGCAGCCGCTAACTTCCACAATCCAAAATCGTCACCATACCCCCAGCCTGAATCCACAATCTCAAGACAGACATCACCAAAATATAATCTGCTGAAAATTTAAGTATGCTGGTTTTGTGACAGAAACCTCCAGGCTTTCTCGGAGTTGGGGTGGGCTACCTCTCCCTACTTCCCCATACTCCTGGAAGCACTGGCAGTCACCCTCAAGAACCAACTCCAGTGCCACCAGGTAAGCTCTACCACCAGCCTTGCTTCAGAGACCCATAAGTAATTCTCAAAAGAGATCAAAAGCTGAAGTTAAACTTGGACCCACACAAGGCTGGACACATCAAGGTAAATTGGAGGGGGGGGCAGGCCTGGTGCCTGCTCAATCAGAGCCCTGGCAGTTGCTTGCTTCCACAATCAAAATCACCGCCATGCCCCTGGCCTGACTCCACTGGCTCAGGACGGATCTCACAGAGACAAAATCTGCTGAAAATTCTAGTATGCAGGTTTGTGACTGAAATCTCCAGGCTTTATCAGGGTGGAGATGGGCTACCTCCCCCACCTCCCTGTACTTCTGGAAGCCTCAGAAGTCACATCCACACCTCAAAGCAGCCACCCAATTGAAAAGCTACTCCAGCCTTACCATCCCGATAAAAATATGAATGCCCTGGAAAAAAAATACTATGACCTCTTAGCACCTGTATTGCAAATCATAATGCACAAAAGGAAAAGGAGAGAGAAAGAGCAAGAAGGAAAGTGCCTCCCATAGAGGGAGACTGGGGGTGGGAGGGGGTGAAATGTTGGGAGGTGCTGGTAGGGAAACAGGGGGTATTGGTGGAGGGAAATGTACATTGTTGGAGGGATGGATGCTGGATCATTATATGACTGAAATCCAATTATTAAGAGTTTTGTAATAGTCTATCTCACGGATATTCAATTTAAATTTTTTTTTCAAAAGTTAATGTGGAGTTAATACACAATTCAATCAACATAATGAATGGCTGAATAAAAAATAGTACTCCTACATTAAGAAAAAGAAAAAAAAGAAAAAATAGTGCTCTGTACCTTTGCCCTGTGCTGCTGCTTCAGCAGATTGCATAGCTGTGGTCTGTCCGATCACTAAATGACTATATCTTCTTGTTTTTCTTGCAAAGATGTTTTCATTGTGATTAATTAAGCAAATTAAGTTACAACACCCATCGGTAAAATATGAAAAACATCACCTTCCCCAAATTGCTATGGTTAAGATCGAATGCCTAGCACAACACATATTCCCAACAAAGTGACTATTGTCTAGCAGTTTTGGCAGAGCTGAGTCTGTATGTCTGCGGCCATATTCTGGCCTTCATTGTAATGTCTGCTGGAAGACTGCCTGGTCTTCACAGGCAGGTCCTATTGTCTTTCCTGCCTACGTGGACCAGGAAATTTCACTCTCATATTCCTTTGTTTTCCTCAGATAGGAAAAAAAATATAAAGAGGTCAGGGACTCTGAGGTAGGAGAGGCAGTGTAAAAGACTAGTATCAGTAGACACATCCTCGGAGAGAGTAGAAAAACCCAGACCCAGAATTCTTCATATTCTTGCAGTTTCCAACTTCTAAAAATAAAGTAACTCAGCAAGACTATTTTCAATTAGTTATTTGGGGGGGGGGGGCAAAGAAAAGACCCCTGACCCTGAGTTCACTTTTCCTTTAATTAAGGTTGAAACACACATTAACTCACATCCCCCTTAGTTCTGCAATGAGTTGCTAATGACACACGTGAAGTAAGAGGAAGTCTTTGATCCCAAGATGCCTTGTGACCCCTGTCCAGATCATATTTCACTTACCCAGTCTTTTCAAAACTAATTCATGCCTTAGTAAACTTGCTTCATAAAAACCCTCGCCCAGAACTGAGGAAGCTCCTCAGCAAAACCATTACAACCTACAGCAGCTCAATTCTTTTTATTTTTTTTTTTAAAAAAACATTTTTTAGGGGTAATAGTTAATGATTTTGCCAGAGGGCAGATCTGCAGCAAGTATGGGAGGGGCGCAGCTCTCAGAGCTCTGAACAGTTGATGGGGCCACAGTGTTTCTGTGTGAGTGAACTGGGTGCCCCTTGGACGTTCTGGCCCAGGGAGAGTACCAATGAAAATGGATAGCCCATGGGGGTGGGGAGGGACCCACCCATAAGCAGGGCAGATGTCCTGCAGCTCTCCACACTGTGGGCTATGGCAGAGTTTTATTTTTTTTATTTATTTTTTTGTAGGAGTACTGCTATTTATTTAGCCACTGATCAGCTGATTGAATTGTGCGTGAACTCCACCTTACTGTTTTTTCATTTTTTATAATTTTATTTATTGAATCACCATGAGAGCAGTTACAAAGCTTTTGGGTCTAAGTCTCAGTCATACAATAAAACACCTGTACCTTCACCAGTGCCCATCCTCCACCCTCAACAACCCCAGTATACCCCCATCCCACACCCTCCCCCTACCTGTGGGGCAGATGATTTCCACATTGCTCTCTCTCTCTACTTTGATCACATTCAATATTTCGACACCAGACCCACCATTATTATTTGAGATTTTACCCCAACACTCAGATCTGCTGAAAAGGCAACAATAGACAATTTGTGTTCTATTGCTGGTTATGAATAACATATGATGTCGCATGGCTGCAGTAAGGCCATGTGATTTTGAAATTCCGAAATTTTAACACTTAAATCTGGAGGGATTTCTGCCAAAAGCCACTGGGTTTCGAGATTTGCTCCTGAGACTCTGGGATCATGGTACAGCAGAGTTTTAAAGGGATGAATAGGGCTCTTTAGTCTGGCTCGGCACCACTGCGGATAATGGGTATTGTGGCCCCGGGAGTTGAAACTCTCTGGGTCCCCATGGTGGGCCCCAAACATTCTCGATTTTCTCCCTGGACCAACCCATGCAGCCAGCAGCATATTATGAGCAAAACCTCCCTGAGCACCAACTCTCTGGAAACCGACAATGGGAATGTGTCCCCTTGTCAGGCTCTACTGGACTAGTGGCTGCAGCCTGTCCAGAGTGCCCAAGCTGCATACTGTAGCTGCCCTCGACCAGGCTCTGGTCTCTGCCTGGTCCACTGCTGCTGTTACTACCGGGGCCCAGGGGCCACAGCACTGCTGGAAGGTCAACCTGGATCCACATGGTGAGTGTATCTGTAGCCTGATGGTACCCTTGAGCTTACTGACACCCCAAAATTGCCTTGCAGAGGCCAGACTCCAACAACTCAGAACCAAATTTCCCAAGAAATTAAACCACCAAAAGTTAGGTATGCCCACAAACTGTCTCTGGCTCAACCATACGAACTCATTTACTGGCTATGCTTTCAAGTTCCATAAATCTCAGAAGAGATGGAAAACCACAATTAATCTCGGACCTCTGCAAGTCTGTGCAAACAGGGTACACTGGAGGAAGACAGGTAAGCCTGATGCCTGTTCAAGCAGAGCTCTGCTTCCACACTCCAAAATTGCCTCCATGCTCCTAGCTGCACTCCACTGTCCTGGGACAGACCTCACCAAGATATTAACCTGCTGAAAATTAGGGTATGTGGGTTTTGTGACTGAAATCTCCAGGCTCTTTTGGGGTTGTGGTGTGCTACTTTCCTCCACCTCCCTGGACTTCCAGAAGCCCTGGGACTCACATCCACAACCCAAAGCAGCCACCTAGTTGTAAACCATAATGCACAAAAAGAGAGAGGTGGAGGAGAGAGAGAGAGAGAGAATGCAAGAAAGAAGAAATATGCCTACCACAGAGGCAGACAGAGGGGGCGGGGTGTGTGGGAAGAGGGGGTGGTAGAGAAATTGGGGACATTGGTGGTGGGAAATGTGCAATGGTTGGAGGCACAGGTGTTGGAACATTGTATGATTGAAATCCTGTCATGAATAGCTTTGTGATGCTCTATTTCATGGTGGTTCAATTGAAAGTTGAATAACCATGAGATACACAGTTACAAAACTGTTCATGATTGGATTTCAGTCATACAGTGTTCCAATACCCATTCCTCCACCAGTGCACATTTTCCAAAACCAATGTCCCCACTTTTTCTCCACCCCTCTCCCAGCCTGCTTATACAGCAGAAATCCATCCATCCTTCCTTCCTTCCTTCCTTCCTTCCTTCCTTCCTTCCTTCCTTCCTTCCTTCCTTCCTTCTTCCCTCCCTCCCTCCCTCCCTCCCTCCCTCCCTCCCTCCTTCTCTCCCTCCCTTCCTTCCTTTTCCTTCCTTCCTTTTCCTTCCTTCCTTCCTTCCTTCTTCCTCCTTCCCTCCTTCCCTCCCTCCCTCCCTCCCTGCCTCCCTTCCTTCCTTCCTTCCTTCCTTCCTCCCTCCCTCCCTCCTTCCTTCCTTCTCTCCCTCCCTCCCTTCCTTTTCCTTCCTTCCTTCCTACCTTCCTTCCTTCCTTCCTTCCTTCCTTCCTTCCCCTTCCTTCCTTCCTTCCTTCCTTCTTCCCTCCCTCCCTCCCTCCCTTCCTCCTTCCCTCCCTCCCTCCCTTCCTCCTTCCCTTCCTCCCTCCCTCCTTCCCTTCCCTTCCTTCCTTCTTCCTCCCTCCCTCCCTCCCTCCCTCCCTCCCTTCCTTCTTCCTCCCTCCCTCCCTCCACCCCTTCCTCCCTTCCTTCCTTCCTTCCTTCCTTCCTTCCTTCCTTCCTTCCTTCCTTCCTCTCTCACTCTCTGTGTCCTGGCCCTTGTTTCCACTCTCCTTGGGTCTGTCTCTCTGTCTCTGTCTCTGTTTCTTTCTACCCAACTCCCCGTTTGAGCATTATATTTGTAATACAAGTACTGAAAGGTTACCATGTGTTGGAACCTTTGGGTTGTCCTTGCTCCTCCCGAAGGGAGCTTAGGTTTATTAAGTTACTCCCATAGAGGTGCCCCTGAGGCACACCCAATTTCATCAAGCGCTAATAATCTTAAACTGCTTTTCTCTTTCCATTATGTCACTTACATGGTTTAACAATGACCTTTTTGTATAGACACAGGAAGACAATTGATTCTATCCTTTTGTAACATGGGAGTTAGTTGACTCCAAATAATATTTACTCCTGGGCATCCATATTTACTTGACTTAAGCCTCAGTTTCCCTTATTTCCTAGCTCTCCAAAAGCAGGATCCATAAAAAGGGACTGGATGGACCCAGGGCAAGCTGTAAGCTACCCTGGCATCGAAAGGGAACAGGTTAAACACCATAAGTATAATAAGTTAGGAATACGATCATGGAACAAACTCTGTCATAAAGTAACTGAATAAAGAACCCTGCTGGGGTTAGGAAAAAACTAACCTAGCCTGAGGACTGTGATCTGGAATATATAGCAAGATGTCCCCAGGAAGAGCCAACCTTTAAGCTTAATATATCTCTTACTGTGTTCATACAAAACGACTAGAAATATTACAAGAAGTAAATTTACTATGATTGTTTAAATGGATTACTAGCTGAGGAAGGGAGAAAGCAATACACCCTGGATGGAATCCTGTCTTGAGCAGATCTCCTAGTAATCTGGAGTGCTGAATCCTCAGATGAGATTTTTGTACTTGAGTTAATCTCCTAAAGGAGTGACTTTACCTCTGTTTGTTATTGTGACAATGCTCAACCCCACCTATGAGTACCCCAACCCTTTATGGTTCCTATATAAGTATGCTGTAATGAGAACTGATACTTTGGAGACTTTGGGACTTTAGGACTAGAAAGAGGACTAGATGAGAATATTGACTGGAAGTAGAGTACTATGAGACTGCAATAAGATGAGGAAGAAAATGTAATGAGGTAGAGGACTTTGAGGTCTATGAGGAGAATAGGATGATGAAACTATGATGACTGAGACCATGACCAAAACTATGACTACAATTGTGCTGTAAGGGAGAAATCAGACTATGCTGGGGAGGAGAGAAAAATAAACTGACTACCAACCTGCGTGGGGCCCAGTTCCAGTTTCTTTGTTCCCTGGTCCTTTGTCTGTCTGTCTGTTCATCCATCATAGTGGGCCAACCAGGGGAACAGTTCTCAGCCACCGATTGCTCTATTCCCTCTCATGCGCCCATGCTTTTTCTCTTGAAACTCACAATCATGTATGTGCCTTTATCTCCTTTCAGCACGCAGTTCTTGTCCAAAGTGATCATTTCCAACTATCACTGTCATAGTGGCTCCTTCTCGGTCCTAACTGTATTCCCACCACCACTCACATGTGGCAAGTTTCCAACCATGGACCAGTCCTCCTGGCCCTTGTTTCTACTCTCCTTGGGTATTAGTCTCATACTAATATATATATATATATAGTTTAAATATATATATGCATACATATACATATATATATACACATATGTATATAATCCCACAAATGAGTGAAACCATTCTATGTCTGTCCCTCTCCTGATTTATTTCACACAGCATGCTATTCTTTATGCCCATCCACTTAAAAAAAATTTCATGACTTCATTTTTTTCTGGCAGCTGAGTAGTATTCCATTGTGTAGATGTACCATAGCTTTTTTTTATCCAGTCATCTGTTCCTGGGTACTCAGAATGGTTCCAGATTCTGGCTATTATGAATAGTACTGCAATGAACATAGCAGTGCAGATGGTTTTTCTGCAGTATATTTTTTGGCCCCTAGAGTATATTCCCAGGAATGGTATTGCTGAGTTGTATGGAATCTCAATTTCTAGTTATTTCTTTAGGATTTCCCATATTTTAACTCTTTTTATAAATCCCCTACTCATGCCTCAGATGTGAAGTTTGAATTTAAGTGAAACCTTCAGTAAATCCTTTAATGACTTCTATTCACACAGCATCTTGTCCTCAAATGCTTTGTCAGAGTGAAGACAGGAGTCTGTGCCCTGGATTGATGACACAAGCTCCTTCTACCTGACTGTGCTACCTTCTTATCTCTGAGCCTCCCCTGGGTCCTGGACTGAGGTGGCCGGGACAACCTCCTTGGTGGTGCAGATCAAGCAGAGTCGAGTGTAGAGCAGTGGCTGCCTTTGTGGAACTGAGAATGCGATTGTCGATCCCAAGAAGGAACTCACCCCAGGAGTTAAACATTTCTCGGGATTCGCCCGGACCTTTCTCCAGCAGTAGTTCTTGACTGGTACAATGCTGTCAACTTCTTATCCCTAGGGCATCTGTGGCAATGCCCAGAGACATGACCGCTGTCACCACCAGGAAGAAGTTTCTGTCAGTGAAAGAGGAAGACTCAGCTTTTTGCCTTGGCCCCTGTTGTTTGCAGCTCCACTTTAGCTGATTTAATTCTACGCTTTAGACATTCCTGCAAAGTCCTGATATCTCACTGAGACTGAGTAGTTTACATTCTCCCAGAAGCATAATTCTGCCCCAGCTCTTAGGGTCACAGAAAACTGAGATAATGTGGGTAATACCTGGACATATGGTGAAATATATGCCCTAAGAGGAGGTCTAAAATAAACAGTCCCCATCAGTCTTAGTGGGGATGAAAGATATTAATATTAGCAACACAACTGGGCTCTAAATTAACAAGACATCTCTGGGAAACTAATGAGAATCCTCTGGAACTTTGTTTGATAAGTAATACAAAGACTTAGTTTTCCCATAAAAACACCACAAAATAAACCATACTTAGTAACTTAGTCCTTTACTAAGTTCTTCCTTTACTGGGGAGTTTCTACTTATTTTCCAATACATTTTTCTATCTTCTAACTCTAAGCATCTTTACTACTCTATCTGTCACTGTCACTGTCCTCCCTTTGTTCATTGATTTGCTCGAGTGGTGACCAGTAATGTCTCCATTGTGAGACTTGTTGTTACTTTTTTTGGCATATTGAATATGCCATGGGGAGCTTGAAGGCATTAATGAAAATATTGATGAAGCTGAAAACCACGGGTTCACACAGTGACCAGAAGCTACTGCTCCTACATCATCAGTATCTTGTGGGTTGGATTGTGGATGCTATTAAATATTGTCCTATTCATTAACAAGACAACCTCTGAAATAAGGAATTATTAGACCCCAAATGTTGATAGTGCTGAAGTTGAAAATCTGAAATTCACCCTGTATCCAGTACATATGTGCTCACAGATGAAATTTTATGAGGAGAATATCTCCCCAGAATCAAAGATATACTCTATCTTTTACCTGTGAGAGAAGCTATATTTGATGAGTTGGAGATATATTAAGGGGTCAAGTCACTTAGTCACTTGCCTTGCGTACTGCTGACACTGGCTTGATCCTCATCTGCAGCACCAATAGGCTTCACTCCTGAGTATACTCAGGAGCCAAGAATACCCCTCAGTACTGCCGGGTGTGAACTTCTGAACACAAGATTTATTTGAGGAGACTTGTTTACTGATAAAACACAAAACTTTATTGGAAAAGAGAACCTAGAGAGGAAAGAAAGCACTTTGTGCCATGGATCTCGAATAAGGGATTTTAAGTGGGCTTAGTATTCCATATTGACACAGGCATGATCAGCTTGATTTGCTCATACTTGGTCTCTTGGTTATGGGGGAGGCGAAGAGGGTAGGCCCAGTCTACAGGCATCTGCAGTTTCTGCTTTCTCCCACTAAAGAATTCACTTATATACAGTTTTCCCAAACTTCTTCCCAAAGTCCATTGGTAGGGTGATTGCCAAGGGGGATAGCTTGGAGCTGTTGATAGTTCTTTGACATTTTTAGTGATGCATACAAGTAGGTTAAGGAAGCCCCCCACTTCCCTGCATGATGGCAGTAAAATTTCTGGGAAGGAAAGTCCTAAGTCTGACTCATTTTGTGGGTACAGACAGAAGACCTGATTAAACCTTCGCCAGCAATAGACCCTGAATAGACTGGACCCCTCCCTACAGAAAGACCCTGAAGGAAATTATTGGAAAACCCTCAATTCCTTACCCTCAGCTAGCCCAGACTAGAGAAAACTGGATCCACCCTCAAAGAGAAGATCCAGCAGAACTGAAGGTTGAGAAAAGGAGTTTTAAAGGCTGAACCAAACTCTACTTTATCTAGGTAGAAGCCCCACGGGGAGGCTGGTTATAGATACCCTATGAAAGCCCCCTTGAACAAAGGTGGTGTGGGTATCTGTTGGTCGAGCCTATGTGCTGCTTGTGCCCACGTGGCTGAACACATGTGTCACCTGCATCTCCCTTTTGACGATGTGCCCTTTTTTTTTCACGAATAAAAAAGATCTCTATTGTGTAGGGCCTCTGGTATCAGAATTTCTGAAACTGCGTCTTGGTGCCAGCGGCCTTGGTCACCCTGAGAACATGGAAACGCAGGGTCTTGCTGAGAGGCCCAACACTCGCCCACTGTGATGATGTTGCTGATTTGCACATCCCAGAAGCAAGGGGACAGGAGCACAGACATGTTCTTGTGGTACTTCTCAAAGCAATTGTACTTGTGGTTGTAGCAATTGTATTTCTGGTTGTAATGGAGAAGTCTTGGCAAATGACAATGGTCCTCTGCATCTTCATCTCGGTCACCACATCAGATAGGATCCGCCCTCGGATGGAGACATTAAATCGTGAAAGGACATTTCTTGTTAATGTAAGTGCTCTCAATGTCCTCCTTTGGAGTCTTGAAGCCTAAATCAATGTTCTTGTAGTATCTTGGCAGTTTCTCCTTGTCAGTTCTTTAAGCAGGACCCTCTTCCTGTTTTGGAAGATGGTCAGCAGCTTTTGGTAGGCACTCTTGTTCTGAGTATCCACCATCTTTGTGGTCGTATGGGGAAAGAATGTATACTTTCATGCTTTCCTATCTAAAGAATTAGATATGTGGGATGTGTGTAGGGGCTCTTTCCACCTTTGGAAAAGCCTGGGTTCTATCTTGAGCACATTTTTCTCTCTTTCTGTCTGTTTCTCTCTGTCTCTCTCTGTCTCAGTCTCTCTCTGTCTCTCTCTCTCACACACACACACACACACACACACAAACACACACACACACACCTTCAAAAACCCTCCAAATAAAATCTGTTTACTTCACTGCTTGTCTACTCATGAAATTCTTTTCTGTGAGATGAGACAAGAATCCCGAATACCCTGGGTAATGCCTGGGACTGGTTTCTCCTTTCCTGCAAAGAGCAGATACTCGCTCCAGCCTGAGTCCATGGGTCCCAGAGAAATCGGGTGGTGGGGATCAACTCCCATACCTGGAAGACCAAGTGGACTTAAGGTGAGGCCTGACAGCTACCTGGCGGGGCTGGCAGGACTCAGGCCCATGCTGAGCAGGGGCTCATCGCAGACTTTACCAGTCCCAGTCTTTCGGGTGGCAGAGGCATATGAGAGAAGGTGATCATCTTTCTCTTCTCCTGACTCATGTGAGCCACAAGTGGGGTCCACCGACATCATTAGCATGACTTTTTTGGAGTAGTGGGACCTATCCTCCCAGGGAGTCCAGTCATGCTCTGGGCTGGAATTCTGCATTTCAGTGGTTTTCTCCTCTCCTCAACTGGGTTCTGTGTCTCAAAAGCTTACACACCTCTGGGCTGGTTTAAGTTTCAGATAATAAACATTAATAGGGCCCCCATCTCCATGCCTGAAACATCATTATTGTGGTAAAATAGAAACGTGATCAAACGTACCACTTTAACCATACTATTCAAGAGCATCAAGTATACTCACAATGTTGTATAATAATCTGTACAACTGATCCATTTGTCAACACTTTTTTATAATCGCCAAACAGAAACTCTGCACCCATTAAACAATAACTCACCATTGCTCTGGCAGCCAATCTCGAACTTTCTGATCTGGTTATTCTAATGAGCACATATAAACAAAGTCATGCTTATCTGCCTTATTTCACTTAGTACAATGCTTTCAAGTTTTGTCCATGTTTTAGAATGTGTTAGATGGCAAAAGAAAAGTCCAGTTTCAATCTTTTGTACCCAGATGTTTACTTCCATCAGCACAAATTTTTGTTTGTCTGGGGCCCCACCTAGAGTTGCTGTAGACAGTGGAGCTCTTTTCTGACTCTATGCTGGGGAACCACCCCAGGTCATGCTTGGGGTCAAACCTGGACTCCCTACATATAAAGTATATGCTTAGCCCGTGAGCTATATGACCCTATTAGCCTTATTGTATTCAAGATCTTTCGGTCATAAAATCTTTTGGTTTTTCTCATTAGGAATCTCTCTCTCTCTCTCTCTCTCTCTCTCTCTCTCTCTCTCTTTTCAAAAATCCCCACTTTTACTTTTCTGGTGTTCATTCCTCAATCAAGATGCAGGTGATCATGGAGGGCTTAAGAGACACTGGTTGGAAGTGGCAGGTTTTTCCGGAGTAGGCTGGTCGGGCAGTCCTGATGGCCATTGTTCTTTCATTGTTCCCAGATAGGTCCTCATAACCTAGCAGGCAGGGCCCAAACAACTCTGCTAGGCACCAGTGTCCCACTGCACTGTCTATTATTTATTTCATGGCTTCCTTCCTTAGGAAGGTGAGGAAAGGAGGAGGAAGGAATTATGGACCATTAGGCAAGAAAAGATGCTGGAGGCATTGTTTCTGTTAGCAGTTCCCCTAAAATAATGTTTTTTTATTATGATTAAGGGAAAGGGTAAATTGTTAGCAGCAGATGTATGGGAAGCCCTTTGACAAAATCTCTGAAATTCAAAATAAGAATTGTTATCAGCAGAATTATCAGCTCAGTTTCTTACCCTTTAAATCTTCCTATAATGTTGTTTTGGCCACAAACAAAGAAGAAATAAATTAGCCAATTATGTAGCTTCTGGAGAAGTTCCAAAAGTGAAATTGCAGAAGAGCAAAAATCTGTCATCCCAAAATATGTCTTCTGCAAAAGGTTTGGAGTATCTATCAAGGCTAGGGTGAATTGGTTGCCTTTTGCACTGGAGGGAGACTTGCCTCCCTCCAGTCATTCTTGTAAATGCACCCTTTTTACTAAAGGGTGTAGGGGAGAATTTACTTGTGGGGAGAAGATTATTTCCTATTCTCTTTCCAAAGAGAAGACCTAATTTAGTTTTGCATAACAGTCAGACCTTTGTTTACTATGCTTTTTCTGCTAGTCTGCCAAAAAAAATTGTCCTCCTCCTCCTCAGCCTTCTTTGTTTTAGCTAATTTATTTAACACGGTGTCCTAACACCACACTGGTAAGCTAGTTGGGTCTTCCTGGGTCTCTCCAATGTATACAGAGGTATCTGTGCTATTATTAACTTTTGGGGGATGGTCTTTTTGTTTCTCTGAAAATAAAGTTTCCTTGAGTTGTGGTACAAGAGTCTTCTGGTAGTTAAGTACGTGAAGACTTCAAATTCTATTCATAAATCCAGTGGGTTGATCTATCTACCCACAATGTGATCTAAGCAAGTAGACAGATATTGTCCCATGGCAATGAAATTCCTAGAATGTAACAAAACCACCTACCCTTAAGGCTATCAGGGCTTACCTTGTGAGCTCTGGGAACTAAGGTCTGAGATGTCTTTGACCTAGCGCTAATAAAGAACCAGAAGGCTGGACCCCCTTCTGAGAGAAGCTCCAGCAGGAACAAAAGGTCAGGAAAGGAATTTCAAAGAAGACCACTCCCAATTATACCCCCTTGGTAACCTCTCTAGCAATGGACTTTAATCTAGATAGAAGCCCCATGTAGGAGTAGGTTGGAAACCCCCCATAAAAAGCTACCTTGAACAAAGGAAGGGCATGCATATGCTATCTGAGCCCATGTGCTGCTTGTGCCCAGGTGGCCAAGCACATGTGTTGTCCTCATCTCCTTTTCTGAGATGTGTACTTTTTTTAAAAAAAAATTTATTTATTGAATCACCATGAGAACAGTTACAAAGCTTTCATATTTGAGTCTCGGTCATACAATGATCAAATATCCATCCCTTCACCAGTGCACATTTTCCACCACCAAAAACCTCGTATACCCCACATCCCACCTCTACCCCTTCCTTCTCCTGTGGTGTGGTAGATAATTTCTACATTACTGTCTCTCTACTTTGATTACATTCAATATTTTGACACCAGTCACACCATTATTATTTGTAATTTCCCCCAACACTCAGACCTGCTGAAAAGGCAATGTTAAACAATTTGTTTTGTATTGATGGTTATGAGTAGCACATGATGTCGCATAGCCGCAGATGTAGCCGCGCAGTCTTGGGATTCTAAAATTTTAATAATTAGGTTCTGGAAAGATTTCTACCAAGAGCTGCTTGGTTCCGAGATTTGTTTGTATGTCTTTGGGATCATGGCCGTTAAGGAGCTTAATAAGTAGCGGGGTTGGGTGGCATTCTCAGTGTCCCTTTGGGGTGGGAGAGGAGAAGGACTGGCACCTCCCCTATCCCATGGGGCCTGGCATGTGCTATCACTGCTGGCCTTTACCAGGATTTTCCAATGAGGTCTGGAAAATGGAGGCCATGAGGATTCCCAAGGAACAGGTGAAGGGACAGCACCAGCTCCAATCTGGAGTGGCCTGGAGAAGGTGGTCAAATGCAAAGTCTGGAGGCATTTCTGACAAGAGCCTCTTGGTTCCGAGATTCGTTTGTGTGTGAGCATGTGTGCGGTGTGTGTGTGTGTTGTGTGTGTGTGTGTGTGTGTGCGCGCGCATGTCTCTCTTTCTTTTTAATAATGTAGGAATAGTGCTATTTGTTCAGCCATTGATTAAGCTGATTGAATTGGGCATGAACTCCGCATTACTTTTTTTTTTTAGTTGTATCATTGTGAGATAGAGTTACAAAGCTCTCATGTTTGAGATTCATCCATACAATGTTGAAACACCCATCCCTTTACCATTGCACATTTTATACCACCCACATCCCAGTCCTCACCCTGCCTCTATGGCAGACAATTTCCTCAATACTTTCTCTCTAATTTGGACATTATGTTATGCTGAAAATTTCCCATCACCATTCAAGCCTACCTGCCAGGAGCAGACACTAGGTAATTTATTTTCCATAGCTCATTTTGAATATCATGAGAGCTCACATGGCCACGATTGTAAATGTAAATTTCTAGGTTTTAAATGGTTGGGTTCTGGAGACATTTCTGTATGGCACTAACCCATTTTGGAATTCAATTGAGAGTCTCTGGGCTAGGACTGTTGGGTCCTGGAACCCACATACCAGAGGGGGTGGGGGACTTCCTTGTGGAAGATCCTGATCACTGGGAATACAAATGAAATAGGTGGGGAGACTGAACCTGCTACATCTCCGGTGTCCCGGTGAAATTAGCCCAGTATGGGGGCCCAGAGAGATCTCCGGCGCTGTGGTGTCTTCTGGGATTTGCTTATATGACTCTGGTCTAGGGCTTTTATGTACTAAGATGGTGCCCAGAGGCAAATTGTGGGCGTGACAGGCAGTCTGCTGGGCGAGCAGGGACCTGGGGAGGGAGAACCTGGTTCCTCTGCCACCATGCGGCCTGGAGATTTAGTTCTGGAACCTGCATACCTGGGCCTTGCTTGTGGAAGCTCTTTGTCACCAGAATTCCATCTGGACTAGGTGGGGAGATCACATCTGCTCCATCTGGGTTGCCCCGGTAAAATTGGCTCGGAATGGAGAGATCTCCAGTGCTGTGGTGTCTTCCGGGACTTGATGCTGTGTCTCTGGGTCAGGGCTGTTGGTGTCCTAAGATCCACATTACAAAATTTTCAGCAGATTCTACCTTGGTGAGGTCCATCCTGAGACAGTGGAGTCAGACTGAGGGTATGGCGGCAATTCTGGATTGTGGGAGCAAGTGACTGCCAGGGGCTCTGCTTGGGCAAGCACAGGTCAACCTGCCCCCTCCAATTTACCCTGGTCTGTTCAGTCATGCAAGTGTTCGAGCTTTTCTGCGGCTTTTGTTCTCTTTTGAGATTTATTTAGGGGTCTCTGAAACAAGGCTGGCAGTAGAGCTTACATGGTGGCGCTGGAGTTGGTTCGTGGGGATGACTGCCAGTGCTTCCATGTGTTTTGGGTAGTGGAGGGGAGGTAGACCACCCCAACTCTGAGAAAGCCTGGAGATTTCAGTCACAAAATCTGCATACCAGAATTTTCAGCAGGATATATCTTGGTGAGGTCCATCCTGAGACAGTGGAGTCAGGCTGGGGATATGGTGGCGATTTTGGATTGTGGAAGCAAGCGGTTGCTGGGGGTTCTGCTTGGGTGGGCCACCAGGTCAACCCGTCCCCCTCCAATTTACCCCAGTCTGTTCAGCATTGTGTGGGTCCAAAATTAACTGTGGCTTTTGATCTCTTTCCATATTCATTTATGGGTCTCTGAAATAATGCTAATAAGTGAGCTTGTGTAGCTGAGCCAGAGGTGGTTTGTGGATATAGCTCCCACATACCTAACTTTGGCCATTTAATTTCTTGGTGAACTTGGTCCCAAGTTGTTGGGGTCTGGCCATAGGCACAGCGGTATCAGGAAGCCTGAAGTCATTATTAGGTTGCTGATGCACTCACCCTGCAGGTTAACCTGCTGGCAGCAACATACCCCCAGAGATGTGTACTTTCATGCTTATATATATATATAATTCTGTGGTGTGTTAAGGCTCTCTCCACCTTGGAAAAGCAAGGGTTCTCTCTTGAGTGTATTACACTCTCTCACTTTCTCTACCTCCTTCTACTTCCTAAAAGCCTCCAAATAAAATCTATTTTACATCATGGCTCATCTACTTCCAAAATTCTTTTCTCGAGGCAAGAGAAGAACTCAGTAACTCTGGGTCCCGGGATGGCAGAGAAAGTAACTATCTCTCTCTTCTCTGCCTCACATATGCCATGTGTGTGTGTGTGTGGGGGGGGGGTCTGTCAACTTTAAAATGTACTTTGAAAATGCATGAAATCATACCAAGATATGCCACTTTTAGACGGGTAGACAAATTCATCCATGTGAAAATGAGTTAAAAATGAGTTAAATAGAGTTTTATATTAATTTAATTTTTACTTTATTGTTCATTAAACCAGAAAATGATAGAAATTGTCAAAACTAGTTTGTTCATTGGGGACAAAAAAAAATTCTGGCTTAACTGGATTTTCCTTTGTCAATTTTTCCCCCCAGAAACTATTTAAATTGCCAATTCATTAAAAACTGCCAAAGCGAAAGTTAAAAAAAGAAAATAACCCTGAGCACTGCTGGATATGGCACTCAAATTCCCCTCTCCTGTGCAAAAATAGAAATATAAGCAACAAAAAATAAAATTAAAAAAAACCTACTAAAGCCGTATGTGTGTAAAATAAAACTGAAGCAGAATATAGACCACAGTAAGGAAAACAAATGGGAGCTTAAAATACTTTCCACATGATTAGACAGATAACTCCATTAATAGTAGTATAAATGACATATGTAGTGAAATTAGTGGCTGAACATCAGAAGATATTATTAAATTGAGGCGAAAAAAGACTTCAACATATAACACAAAAGATTAATCAGGGCAAGAAGCTTATGATTCCTATTCATTCATTTGAGGTCTAGGAATGACTTAGACGCTAAAATACTATTAAAGAGTTAGTTTCACCCCAAATTAATTGTTAACTGAGCATATGAGACAGAGACATGCATTCAGTCTCTGTCAGCACAGTGAGGATAATTTGCATATGCTTTATACACAATCTTGCCACAAGTAAATTGTGGTTTTCATAGTTCTGATAATATTATTATTTTAAAGAGAATGCTCCATTAATTGCATAAATTTCTTTCAAACGTATTTGAGCTATAGCCATTTATGTTTGGTTTTGCCTTTACTGGGTATTAGCAAGCTTTGAATTATCCTTTTGGCATCTATATTAACATTGATGAAGGCCAGAAAACATGGAAATCTAATATTTAATCTTTGAGATGACTGTGTAGTATGGGATTGGACTTGGTTCTCAGTGGAAAACGCAAAAGTTATGAAATGATGAGCTATATTATTTTTGGGGAATGTGTCTTGACAAAACTTCACCTTAAAGCAGAATTCTGCACAATAACAGATGGTCTGATTTGCCCATTATTTCCTGTCTAGTGTTGCTGTATGACTATAATAATCTGTATATTTATTCATGATTCATCTAGGGGCTCTACAAATGTTTCTAAGAAGTACACATAAACATACAACACAAGCTCAGAGAATATCAGAGATTATAAAGCAAAAACAAAAAATCAACTAAGGGAGAGATTAGAACTCAGGAGAGATAGTACAGTGGGTAGGGTGTTTGCCTTGCACTTGGCTGCTCCATGTTCAATCCCTGACACCACATGTGGTTTCCCTTGCTCCACCAGAAGTGATCCCCTGAGCACAGAGTCAGAAGTAAGCTCTGAGCACTCCTGGGTGTGGCTCTCCAAAAGATCAAATAAACAAAGCCAAAACAGAATACAGTTCATTAGTGTTATGGAGCTACAAAATTGATAGCAAGACTTTTAACTGTCAGAGCCAAAAAGTACACCCTAATTATTAAAAAGTTTACTGATGTGGAAAGAAATTAGGAAAATTTGGGCACAGAGAAAATAACTGCAGAGGTTTTGAGTTTGCCTGTTAGATTATAGTTCCAAGCATTTTAGGTTTAACATTGAGTTGTCCTTTCTCCTCCCTCAGGGAGCTTAGGGTAATTGAATTTCACCCACCACAGTGCTCCTGAGGCACACCCAATTCCATTGGGGCACTCCCAATACTCCACGTTTATCTGTAACTTCTCCTTTGTGCTCTTCTTTCCCTTTTAGTCACAAATAATCTCCAAATTAGACATGGTGACTTGTAAAGTCAAACCTTCTGATGGCTCTGGATCTTATGCTTGTAAGTGCAACATTCTTTTTCTCTTTTCTTTATGTCCTTTGCATATTTTTATTTTAGAGCAATGTCCTTTTTGTATAGACATGGGAACACAGTTAATGCTATGCTTTTGTAATGTGGGAGTTAACTAACTGAATAATATTTGCTCCTGGACAGCTGTCATACTTGCTTGACTTAAGGCTCCGTTGGTTTTTCCGGGGCCTTGGGACTGAGAAGACCCACGCTAAGCCGATTTCTAACATAGAGCAGCAAGAAACGGGAAATGGGAACACAGACAGCCAAGGGAACTGCCCTTTATCCTCCTCTCATCCAATCCAGGTATCCCCCGTGCAGGGGGCCTTTCCGGATTTATTCTCCCCGTCAATACCTTATAAGAACCATAAGTTAGCCTCTTAGGTGAAACCTTCACTAGGGCATCTTAATCAACAGAAACACATTAAACCAATAACTCATTACCCACATCTCAATTAATATTACACCAAAAACACAATAGTAACAGTTAGTGTGAAGGTGTAAACCACACAGATTACAATGGTAAAGCAACGCAGAAGCCCACCAAGCTTACTTAGTGAAGATACTATCCCAGAAGACCCCAACAGTAATGAAATGCTAGACAACCTCTCTGACAAGGAATTTAGAAGGGAGTTACTGAGGATGCATAGGGAGCTAAAAGATGCAATGGAACGCACCGCCAATAAAATACAAGAACATTTTAAGGTAGAAATGGGGAAAATGCAAACAAAACTACAAACAGAAATGACAGATATGAAAAACCTGGTAAGCGAATTGAAAAACTCTATGGAAGGCCTCAGCAGCAGAGTAACAGCTGCTGAGGACAGAATCAGTCAACTGGAAGATCAAGTGCAGAGACTCTCTAGAAAAGAGCAGAAAGTGGAAAAGAGACTCAATCCGAGAACAGATGTCAAGAGAAGATAGGGATTAAGCCAAGAGGAATAGCATAAGAATTATCGAAGTCCCAGAAGAACAAGAAGAAATCCCTGATGAAAAAGAAACTGTCAAAGGCATCATTGCTACAACATTCCCAGAGCTGAAGAAGACATGTTGAACACATTCAGGAGGCCAGAAGAGTACCAGCGAGAAGAAACCCAAATAAAAGTACCCCAAGACACATCCTGATCAAAATGATGAAAACCTTAGACAGGGACAAAATTCTGAAAGCAGCAAGATCAAAGAAAAAAATTGCCTATAAAGGAGCATCCTTAAGATTCACAGCCGATTTGTCTGATGAAACCCTCAGGGCCCGAAAACAGTGGTGGGATATAGTGAAAAACTCAATAAAATAAATGCCTCACAAAAATGCTTTACCCAGTGAGACTCTCATTCATATCAGAAGGAACCACACACAGTTTCACAGACAAACAACAGCTCAGGGACTTCATAGACTCAAAAGCATGGCTATAAGAACAAGTAAATGGGCTACTTTAAAATAAGATAAGCCGCTCAAATATACAAAACTTTGGCAGAAATATGGGACAAAACCCTATAACAATAATCTCTCTCAACACCAATGGGCTAAATGAACCAGTTAAAAGACACAGAGTGGCAGGATGGATCAGAAAATTGAACCCAACATTCTGCTGCCTGAAAGAAACACATCTGAACAGTCAGAGCAAACACAGGCTCAGATTCAAAGGCTGGAAAACAATTCTACTGGCAAACAACCCCAGTAAAAAAGTTGGGATGGTCAGTCTGGTATCAGACCACATTGATTTTGGACTGAAGAAGGTCACAAGAGACAGTGAAGGTCATTTCTTATTGATGAAGGGAACTGTACAGCTGGAAGAACATATATATATATATATATATATATATATATATATATATATACAGTTAATGAGGGACCAGCAAAGTATTTAAGGCAACTACCCATAGACTTGAAGGAAGACATTGATAGCAACACAATACTAGTGGGAGATTTCAACACAGCTTTATCACCTCTCAATAGATCAAACGGACTCAAGCTTAGAAAGGACATACTTTATCTGAAAGAAGAATAGAAGAAAGGGCCTTAGTAGATACATACAGGACACTCCATCCTCAAAAATCAGAATACACATACTTCTCAAGTGTGCATGGGACATTCTCCAAGATAGACCACATGCTGAGCCACAAAACATACCTCCATAAAATTAAGAAGATAGATATTGTATCAACAATCTTCTCAGATTATGATACACTGAAAATATAAATTAATTACACATACAAACAGAAAATCAAATCAAACACCTGGAAATTGAACAGCTTACTATTGGACAACGAGCGGCTTAGAAAGGAAATCAAAGAGGAAATCAAAAGATTCCTGGAAACAAACGAAAATGAGGACACGAGTTACCAAAACTTATGGGACATGGCAAAAGCTGTGTTAAGAGGAAAGTTTATAGCTCTACAAGCATTCCTCAGGAAGGAGGAGTGAGCCAACATAAGTAACCTAACCTCACAGCTCAAGAACTTAGAGAAAGACAAACAAAAGGAGAACAACCAGGGCAGGAGGAAGGAAAAAATAAAACTCAGAGCAGAAATAAACGAGATTGAAACCCAAAATAATCAATCCAAAAGATCAATGAAAGCAAGAGCTGGTTCTTTGAGAACATAAACAAAATTGATAAACCTCTAGCAAGATTTACAAAAAAAGGGAGAGAGAAAACCTTAATAAAACTAACCAGAAATGAAAAGGGGGACATTACAACAGAAATTACAGAAATTCAAAGGTTCCTCAGAGATTACTTTGAGAAGCTTTATGCCACAAAACACGAGGAGATGAATAAATTCCTAGATTCCTATAGCCTCCCAAGGCTGAACCAAGAAGAACTGGAATACCTGAACAGACCTATCACCATCAAGGAAATTGAAATGGTAATAAAAAGTCTCCCCAAGCACAAAAGTCCTGGCCCAGATGGATTCACTAGTGAATTCTTCCAAATCTTTAAAGAGGACTTACTCCCAATCCTCTTCAAACTTTTCCATGAAATTGAAGTATCAAAAACACTTCTGAACAGTTTCGATGAAGCAAATATCATCTTTATACCAAAAGCAGAAAGAGATACCACAAAGAGAATTATAGGCCAATATCCCTGATGAACACAGATGCAAATATCCTCAACAAAATATTAGCAAGTAGAATCCAACAACTCATCAAAAAAATCATACACCATGACCAGGTAGGATTCATCCCAGGGATGCAAGAATGGTTTAACATTCGCAAGTCAATCAACATAATCCATGATATCAACAAAAGAAAAGATAAAAACCATGTGATCATATCAATAGTTGCAGAGAAAGCAGTTGACAAGATCCAGCACCTGTTTATGATGAAAACTCTCAGCAAAATGGGCATCGAAGGAACTTTCCTCAATATAGTCAAAACCATCTACCACAAGCCCATGGCAAGTATCATTCTCAATGGGGAAAAACTAAAAGCCTTCCCTCTAAGTTTGGGCACAAGACGAGTTTGCCCACTTTTGCCACTCCTATTCAATATAGTACTGGAAGTCCTGGCCATAGCAGTTAGGCAAGAAAAAGATATCAAGAGCATAAAGATAGGAAAGGAAGAGGTCAAGCTATCACTATTTGCAGATGACATGATACTATACTTAGAATAATACTACTATACTTATACTAAAGACTCTACAGAAAAACTCCTAGAAACAATAGATCGATATAGTAAAGTGGGAGGCTACAAAAACAACACCCAAAAGTCCATAGTTTTCTTATATACAAAAAACAAAAGAGAAAAAAAGACATTTAAAAAAATCCCATTCACAATAGTACCTCAGAAAATCAAGTATCTTGGAATCAGCCTAACCAAAGAGGTGAAGGACCTATACAAGGAAAATTACAAAACACTTCTTCAAGAAATAAAAGAGGACACCAGAAAATGGAGACACATCCCCTGCTCATGGATAGGGAGAATTAACATTATCAAAATGGCAATATTACCCAAAGCACTATACAAATTTAATGTGGTCCCAATCAGGATACCCATGACATTTTTCAAAGAAATAGAAAAAATACTCCTGAAATTCATATGGAACAATTAACCACCACAAATAGCTAAAGCAGTTCTTGGGAAAAAGAAGTTGGGTGGCATCATCTTCTGCAACGTCAAACTCTTCTACAAAGCAGTAGTAATTAAAACAACATGGTATTGGGCTAGAAACAGACCCACAGACCAATGGAACAGAGTCAAATATTCTGTCACAGACCCCCAAATATATGACCACTTAATCTTTGACAAAGGAGCAAGAAATGTGAAGTGAAACAAGGAAAGCCTCTTCAACAAGTGGTGCTGGGAAAACTGGATAGCTAGGCTGAAAAAAAAATGAACTCTGACCTCTGTCTAATGCCAGGCACAAAAGTCAAATCAAACTGAATTAAAGACCTCAATATCAGACATGAATCCATAATGTACATAGAGGATAAGGTAGGCAGAACTCTCCACAACATTGAATCTAAAAGCTTTAAGGATGAAACAGCACTGACCATGCAAGTAGAAGCAAACATAAACAAATGGGACTACATCAAACTAAGAAGCTTCTGCACTTCAAAAGAAAACAGTGACCAAAATACCGAAAGAGCCCACAGAATTGGAAAGAATACTTACCCAACACCCATCTGATAAGGGATTAATATACAGGATATACAAGACACTAATAGAATTGTACAAGAAAAAACTTCCTACCCCATCAAAAAATGGGGAGAATAAATGAACAGAAGTTTCCTCAAAAAAGGAATACAAATGGCCAAAAGGCACATAAAAAAATGCTCCACATTGCTAGTCATCAGGGAGATGCAAATCAAAACAACAATGAGATATCATCTCACACCACAGAGAGTGGAACACCTTCAAAAGAGTAAAAGCAAACCGTGCTGGCACGGATGTGAGGGAAAAGGGATGCTCTTTCACTGTTGGTGGGAATGCTGACTAGTCCAGCCTTTCTGGAAAAGTAGAATTTGAGCTTCCATGTGACCCCGCAATACCACTCTGGAAATATATCCCGAGGATGCAAAAAAAAGCACAGTAGAAACAACATCAGTACCTATCATTGCAGCACTGTTCACAATAGCCAAAATCTGGAAAAAACCCAAAAGCTCTAGAACAGATGACTGGTTAAAGAAACTATGGTACATCTACACAATGGAATACTATGCAGTTATTAGGAGAGATGAAGTCATGAAAGTTGCTTATAAGTGGATATACATGGAGAGTATCATGCTAAGTGAAATGAGTCCAAAAGAGAGGGACAGACATAGAAGGACTGCACTCATTGTTGAAGTATAGAATAACATAACATGAAGTTGACACCCAAGAACAGTAGATACAAGGGCCAGGAGGATTACCCCATAGCTGGAAGCCTGCCTGATGAGTGAGGGGAGAAGGCAGCTGGAATAGAGAAGGGATCACTAAGAAAATGATGCCTGGAGGAATCAGTAGGGATGGGAGCTGTGTGCTGAAAGTAGATAATTGACCAAACATGATGACCTCTCAGTGTTTTTATTGCAAACCATAATGCCCAAAAGTATTGTCTGCCATGGAGATGGGGGGAGGGTGGGAAGATTGGGTATTCTGGGGAGATGGTGGTGGGGAATATGCATTGGTGGAGGGATGGATGTTTGATCATTATATGATTGTAACCCAATCATGAAAGCTTGTAACTTTCTTATGGTGATTCAATAAAATTTTTTAAAAAGGCTTGTTTCCCTTAGATTGACCTTAGTTCCTTACACCCCAAAGGTGAGTGTCATTGAGAAATTGGATGAACCAAGGACAAGCTGTGAGCTACCCTGACTTCAACATGTTCAGCCTGAGGGCCATAAGAAGTATAATAAGTTAAGAGCATGGTCATGGAACAAACTCTGACATGACACAAAAAAGAAGTAACTGAATAAGTACCCTGTTGTGGTTAGGAAAAACTAAACTGGCCTAAGGACTGTAGTTGGGAAATATAGTGAGTTGCCCCCAGGAAAAGCCACTTTTTACCATGAGTCCAGAGAAGCCGTTTTAAGTTTAATCTAGGGTATAGATAAGTCTTTATCTTTTACTGTGTTTTTACAAAATGATTAGAAATATTATTAATAAGTAAAAAGATCGAATCAACACAGATCATTACAACATGCCACCCACATGCCTGGCAAGCTACCCGTGGTGTATTCAATATGCCAAAAACAATTGTAAAAAAAATGGGCCTTATTCCCCTGACCCTGGAAGAGCCCCCAATACAGCAGAGTTGAGAAGGATGAATAAGGAGAGGCTGCTAAAATCTCAGGGCTGAACTAGGCTGCAAAAATGAAGAAGGACTAAAATGACTGTCTGTACTTTCAATGCATGTATGCTGGCCATCAGAAGCATCTATCAAGGACCTGATGGTGCAAGCATAGAAGATCAAATCTGACGTCATTGGATTGACAAAGACGAGAAGGCATCAATCACATCACACTGTTTTCGACACTGGAGAAGAACTGTTCCTTGGAACATGTGACAGTAGAGATGTTGGTGGTGTCGGTGTCCTCGTCAACATGAACTTGGCCATGAGCATTGATTCGTTTGAATGCCTAACAACCCAAATCAGAAGCTTCCAATGGAATAGATATGGCTCGTTGCTGGCAGTTTCTATCTTCATCATCTACACACCAACATCCAACTATGATGAAGAATAAATTGAGAAGTTCTACATGGAGCTGGAGAAGTTCTATAAAGAAGAACACACCTTCTACAAGATCATTATCGGTGATTTTAATTCCAAGATAGGACCGAGAAGGTTGCCTGAAGAATACCATATTGGGACCCATGGCCTAGAATGGAACGAACAGAGTGAGAGACTGTCTGAGTTCATTATGTTGATCAACCATCCGTGGTAACTCGCAGTTCCAGAAGGTCAAATCTAAACATTGGACATGGGAGTCTCCCGGTGGACAGTTCCACAATGAATTGATCACATCATATTCAATCAGCGGTTTTGCCTGACTGATGTCACTATTGTCCCAAAATTCCAAAAGGGATCAGACAACCATCTCCTTTGTGTAAAATTCTACTTCGCAGAACAGGGAGAAAGAACTGCAAAGTTTAAGAAGAGAACTCCCAGAATGACCACCAACTGGGAGCTCTTTGGCACTATTGTGGCAATATCGGAATATGCGATCATTGACCACATCAATGAGGAATATTCAGGTGACTGGTTCAGGACCTCCATGATTGTGTGAGGAATGCTGAGTGAGAGAAAGCCACCAAAAAGATGCCTGTCTTTGGAAACTCTTGAGCTCATTTGCCAACGTGGATTGGTGCAAGCCTCAGGCAATCACAAGCTAATGTCCCAGCTCATAAAGCTGTGCAGAGAAGCTATAAAAGAAGACTTCAAAGAGAGAAGCAATGTTGGCTGATGCGGCAGAAGCTGGGGAAAGTATTCGCAATGCCCGCCTGTCCTTCGCCAACTATAAAACCAAGATGACTGCCCTCTGACATCCTGATGGATCTATCACATCTTCCAGAAGGGCAATGGAAAAGGTTATCCACAGCTTATACTTGGATCTTTTCAATAGCCATGTCCACCTGCCCACATACCAAATTCTGCAGGATGAATATGTTGTTCCCAGCGTTCTCCCTTCCTAAATCTGACACATCATTTCATTGGTAAAGAAGCATACAACACCCTGAAGAATCTTCCGCCAGTACTTGCCAATACATTGGCTCAGCTTTTCACACACTACCTGTCTGAATGCAAGGTTCGGTCCCAATGGAAAAGCAGCAGGACCGTCCTGTTGTACAAGATGGGAGACATTCATGACATCGGCAACTATTGCCTGATCAGCCTGCTGTCTGTCGTCTATAAGTTGTTCACTCAAGTCATCCTGAATAGGATTGTCAAAACACTAGACAAAAGACAACCATGCAAGCAACCTGGTTCCCAAAAGGCTTTAGCAGGATCGACCATATCCACACAGTGACCAAGCTCATTGTGGTTTTGTGAGAGTTCAAGATGCCACTCTGTCTAACGTTCATTGATTTAAAGGTCTTTGATTCTTTTGAGATCGAAGCAGTCATCAAATCCCTAGCCAAACAGTGCCTTCAAACTCAGTACATCAGGATCCTACGTGAGCTGTATTACGGATTCACCACTATATTAATCTCACCATTCTACAAGGAAGTGATCATCAATATAAAGAGAGGGGTTTAACAGGACAATACCATTTTACCAAAACTCTTTAGTGCCACCCTCCAGAATGTCATGTGACAACTGGAATTGGAAGGAATGGGAGTGAAGATAGATGGTCGGCAACTACACCACCTCTGCTTCGCTGATGACATCATTCTATTAGCACCAAGTATCAGCCAAGAGGCACAAATGCTGGCCGATTTTGACCATGAGTGTAGAAAGGTCAGACTGCAGCTAAATCTCACAAAGGCAATGTTCATGAGAAACAGACTAGTTCCTGATGTTCCATTTGCTTTCAACAGAACGAACATCTCCGAATGTAGTGCTTATGTGTACCTAGGTCAAGAACTCAACATGACAAACGACTTTGCACATGAACTGTGCAGGAGGAAGACAGTAGCATCAAATTCAAGAGTGTCAAAGAAGTGGTTAAGAGGATGAAGAACTTCTGGCTCTGGACACATCTTTTAGATTCCACTGTTCTTCCTGCACTAACATATGACTCAGAGACCCGGGCCTACAAAAACAGGATGAGAATGCCATTCGGGTATTCCAAAGAGGAATCAAAAGAGGTATGCTTGGAATATCACGTTTCACTCAAGTGAGAGAAGGAATCCAGAGTTCCGACCTCCACTGATGATCAAGAATCAGGGATGCTGTCTCATTTGCCAAGGCGTTGACGATCAAATGGGTCGGACATGTAATGCGATTTAGAGATAATTGCTGGACTAGAGCTGTTATCAACTGGATTCCACAGGACATCAAAAGAACACGTGGCCGCCCACCTACGAGATGGTCAGACTTTTTCATCAAAACCCTGAACAAAGAGTTTGAGGTTCTTTGTGCTCCTGGAGCGAGCAGATGCCATTGGGCTACACTAGCACGAGACAGGGACAAATGAAAACATTACTGGCGCCCGCTTGAGCAAATCAATGATCAAACTAGATGACAAGTGACAAGTGATACAAGGGATTAAGAAGTAAATTTAATATGATTCTTTAAGTGGATTACCAGTAAAGGAAAGGCAAAAGCAATATGCCCTTAGATGGAATTCTGCCCTTGGGTGAACTTCCTAGTAGGAATCTAGAGTGCTGGATGGAATTTCATTTTTAGATAGACCTCCTAGAAGAATATTCCCTGAAGGAGGAGCTTAACATCTGTTCATTGTTTACGTTAATGTTCAACTACACATGTAATTGCTGTCCCCCCAGTCCTTCACAATTTCTCTATAACAATCCTGATGGATTTGAATGAAGTGTCATTATTTACCAGCGTGTGGCCCCTGCTCCTTTGTTTATTAGCTGGAGAGAATGGTCATCAACCATCCCCTAGGATGGTCATCAGCCAAACACACTAGGGGACCCTGGTCACAGCAGGATGGTGACCCAGACATAGTCATAGGATATCACTGTAACAAAAGGTTATCAGCTGTGTATATCAGAGAGATAATACCGTGAGTGGAGAAATTATTTTGCATGCGGCCAATTTGAGTTCAATCACATATGATGTCTGAGCACAACGCTAGGAGAGCTTCCTGAAAACGCATACCAAAAAAAAAGTTATCAGCTGTGAAGCATCATTTTAGTTTCCTTTGCCCACCACCATTCCAGTTCCCCCCCACCTGCTGCTACCACACCCACACATACAAAAAAGATACAAAGATACAATCTGATAGATTTTATCTCATATTCTCACACACAAATTGCACATGACTTAAAGATAAAGAGATAACTGATCACTTGCATGCATTTCCCTTTCATGGGGATGCTTTGCTATTTTGCTATTTGAACTTTGCTATTTGTATGTCTGAAAGAACAAATATTTCTCAAGCAAGAAGATATGGGGCCACTGGTAGTGAAAAGTAGTACAAAGGCAAGAAAAACCACCCCTTTAGAAGAGGCACCACCCAGAGAACAGTGAGCTCCCTCAGGATAGGTGAAATTTCAAGAGAAACAAAAGCTGTGATAAGAACATGAGAGAAGAACACAAAAAACTCAGAATTTTTCCCCTATGACAAGATCTAACTCTTATCTGCATAGAAAATGCCAAGAAGGGCAGTATGGGGAAAGAAAACCTAATGAAATAAACTCTGTAAAAGCCAAGTAGCCCACGTACCATTTTGGGTCATACATATCTCAATTTGGGAAGGGCAATTACTTCCTTTCACTTAATTACATCTGAAGAAGCCTGAGTTCTCTTTTGAATGTGTTGGCTCTCTCTTCTTCCTTATATCTCCAAAGGAAAACTCTTTCACTTCACTATTTATCACTTCCTGATATTCTTTTCAGCAAGGACAGACAATGAATCTGGCAAAACTTAGGCAAAGGTCAGGGCTTTCCTTTACCTGAAAGAACAATTAGCCCTTGCTCTAGACATTGGGTTCCTAAGGACATGGGTGGTGGGGTTCAAGTGCTGTTTCGTGAGGATCAAGTGGATATCATGGCTGCCTAGTGGTTCCGGGGCTGGTTGGATGCTTATGTCTATGCAGGTTCCATGACAGACTCCCTGGTATATCTCCCCACCCCACTGCAAGACACATCCCTGGGGAGAAAACGGTGGCTCAAACAGAGGAAAGTAGGGCTCTCTCTGTGTGTCTCTTTGTGTGTGTGTGTATGTGTGTGTGTGTGTGTGTGTGTGTGTGTGTGTCCATCCTGCTACTCTCCTGGCTCCCCATTTCTCCTACCAACATCATTTGGTGAACTAGTCAGGAGATAGATGTCTTTATGGGAACCATCAATTTATCATTTTAATGTGATTTTGAAAGGAATCAGTGGTTATATAAGTTGACACTAATTTTTAGCAGGGTGGGGGGAGCAGCTGACCAGAATTCTGTGTCAGTCTGATTTTTCTCTAGGTTACTATCTCATTTGTTGACTTGGAAAATAAAGTTTGCTATCTTCTCTGCCAAATAATGATCTATAAATTTAGTTATCTCTTCTGCTAAATATAAGTACCGCGTGCTAACCGATTGCGCCACTGGAGCTCCCGGCAAGCTACCGAGAGTATTCGATATGCCAGACACAGTAACAGGAAAGTCTCCAATGGAGACGTTACTGGGCCCGCTCGAGCAAATCGACGATCAATGGGAGGGCCTTACTTACTTACTTACTTACTTCTGCTAAATAATGACCTATGTCAATAACTGAATAACTGACCTATGTCAATGACCTATGTCAATAAATGACCTACGTCTATAATCTCTAAATATATATCCATAAACATGCCTGTATCATCTATATTGAAGGGGTGTAGCAGAAGCCTTCAGCAAAGACTCCTAGGCTTGCTCTTGAAGGCCATGTTTCCCCCCTGAAGGTGTATCTTGCTTGTTTACCTCTATGTTTCTTTGCATGCCTATTTCCACTCTGGGTAAGACTTGTTCTTTCTTGAATATATTTGCCCATTTTTCTCTTCTTTTATATTTCTGAGAAAGTTTCATTCAATAAAAATGAGCTTGCTTCAGGGCTAGAATGATAGTACAGCTGGTAAGGTACTTGCCTTGAATGCCATTAACCTGGGTTCTACCCGTAGCATTCCACATTGTTCCCCAAGCCCATCAGTAGTGATCCCTGAGCACGGAGCCAAGAGTAAGCCCTATACATCATTGGGTGTGATCTAATTCCCCCCACCCTGAAAAAATACCTACATTGCTTAACTGAAAAAAATGTTTTATTTTTATAAATAAAATTTAAAACTAATAAAAAGACTCCTAATCTAAACCCCCATTTCAAAGACCTGGCAGGCTGAGTCCTCCTTGTCAAGATAATCGGCCATGTCCAGGAGGCTTTAGAGAACCCACCTCTGCTCTATCATTCTGGTCTAGGCACCCCACCTCACCATTTTTGTGGGTTTGTTTTTGGGTCACACCTAGCAGTTCTTAGTGATTGCTCCTGGCTCTGTACTTAGGACTCATTCCTTGGTGGACTTGGTAGATTCCGTGCAGTGCTGAGGATGGAATCTGGGTCAGCTGCATGCAAGGCAAGTGTCCTGTGCCTGCTGCACAATACCTCTGGTCCCAACTGCCTCACCTGTTTGACCCAACAAGATATATCATGCATCCTGCAAGATATCCATCCTATGAATATGCCACTCAAATTCCTAGAATCATCCCCACCACTCTCTTTATTAGGGTAAACCAATCATGCAGAGATAATGAAACCTGTATGCACTTTTCATTATCTTTACATGATTGGCTTAGAATATTTCATAACTCATTCAAAGTACATATTTCTTTTCTTATTTTAAATACAATACAAGATATTTTAAATACAAATTACTTCTTCCCAGGATTGACTACACATGTCCTGCTCACCCCCTTCCAGGACTAACTAGAAAGTGGAAGCTTCCCAGCAGAAGTAGCTCAGAAATATGCTGTAAAGAAGGTCCCCTAAAAATGTTAGATCGATCTCACATTAGAGGCCTCCACTGGGTGAGTTGTAACAGTGTAGTATCTCTCTTTAACAAGCTTGCTTTGATCTTGCTTGAACTCTCTTGCTTTTATCACCCTATAGCTCAGAGACAGCAGGACTGGGTTCAATCACGTCTTCCTCTCCCTTTACGCATCTCTATCTGTATCTACATTGGAGACAGAACTAAGGTTGGTGAGGTGATCTTGCTTGACTGTGAAAACTGAGAAAGAAATTGTCTATTGTCTTCATTACGGCCATTTATTTTTGGTTTTGGTTTAGGTTCCACAGCTGGCGATACTCGAGGACCATATGTGGTGCTGGGGAATGAATGAGGGTAAGTGTTGTGCAAAGCAAGTGCCTCACCCCTGTACTACCTCTCAGGTCCCAACGTTGAGTTTTTAAAAAGCAAGTTGGAGAGGGGCTGGGAGATTTACAGTACTTAGGGCACAGGCTTTTGCCCAATTTGGCTCATTGATGGCAGAATATGGTACCCACAGCATAACCAGGTGCAGTCCTGAAGTCTCCAAGTAACACAAGGTATCACTGGGTGGTCCCCAGCTCTGGCAGGTGGCCCTGAGTCACAATTCATTCTTGGGCCCCTGCACTTAATTGCTGGCTCAGTTGCTGGAGAATCATAAGTGGTGTCTCTGAGTTTCCTGAGCAACACTTGGGAGCCTCCCCCCAAAATAACAAGTTGTGAGATGAAGAGAGAGAGAGAGAGAGAGAGAGAGAGAGAGAGAGAGAGAGAGAAGAGAGAGTACATGTTCTACATGTTGGAGACCCAGTTCTGTCTCTGAGTACATGGCTTCCTGAGTACCATCAGAAATGATCCCTGAGTTCTAGATATCGCCTCTAAACAAACAAAAACATGATACATTTTATTTAAGTGGTATAAAAGTTTAAATCTCCTTGAATACTACTACATATTACCTACAGCGACTACAATTTTTTACAGCTACTATAATTAATAAAATCACATAAACATGAATGGGAAGGAAATACTGGGGACAGTGATATCTTGAAAGGCAGAGAGAGGAATATAAAGATGAGAATTAGTGGTGGCATAGAGCTTCCATTGTATTAGTAAATTTGCGCACAGCCAGCCCAGCTGAGCTGGGTTCGATTCCTCTGCCCCTCTCGGAGAGCCCGGCAAGCTACCAAGAGTATCTTGCCTGCATGGCAAAGCCTGGCAAGCTACCTGTGACGTCTTCAATATGCCAAACACAGTAACAACAAGTCTCATTATAGAGACATTACTGGGCCCGCTCGAGCAAATCAATGAATAATGGGAGGACCGTGACCGTGATTATATAAAAGCTACATATGAAATAAATATGGCAAACCAATCCACAATTCAGCGTTGACTGTGGACATTTGGGTATCCTCTCTAAGTTTTTTGTGCATTGAGATATTTAATATTGAAATGTAAAAAATTAAAATAATGAAAGGGAAATTTAAAGTTAGAGCTAGAAGGATATAAATATTTTTTTGCATGCGTGTATGTGGGGGGCACACTCAGTGGTGTTCAGGGATTACTCCTGACTCTGTACTCAGGGATCACTCTGGGTAGGGCTTAGAAAAACCATATGGGGTACCAGGGATCTAACCTAGGTTGACTATGTGCAAGGCATATGCCCTACCCACTGCCTATCACTCCAGTCCCATATATCTTTATTCTCCTGAAGTTGAGCAAGAGTCAGTCTCATCTGAGTTGTACTGTAGAAAGATTGTCAGTCCATATAATTGATTGGAAGGAAAAGGGCAAGAGACAGAGATATGATAGAAGTTATTACAAAAGGTTGGTTCAAAGAGTTGCATTGTAGCCTGCAGTATTAGTCATAAAACATACTTAAACAACACTTTGTCTAATATTCTTAACACATTGAAACATCATTGCTTAACACATTGAAATATTATTGCTTCAAGTAGTTAAAGCATTCTCTGTTGCTTTTAAATTCCTTTGACACTTACTTCCCTCCTCCACTCCACCCTGCCAGCACATTCTCAAAGTAATCCCACAGGCATTACTGAAACTATCAGTGACTTTTCTCACCACTAGACCCGACTTTCTGGACCCTGATGAAAGCGTGTTGTAAAGGAGACTCTGACTACTGTAGAGACCGAATGGAAAAAGCTGAGACTGAGAGTGGGGAGATGAGAACCCGCAGTAGCATGACTGCTGAAATGGGATTGCCCAGGGGAGCAACCGAAAATTAAACTGAAAGCTGATGTACGTCTGCATGCCAATTCACTGGTGGCCTAGATATTTTAAGTAACAGTTTCTTCTATGTGATTAACACAAACATATCAGATCTGAAATTTTCTGTGACCTGGGTGGAATTGGAAGATTCAAATTGCTGAGTGAAGTGAGCCAGAGAAGAAGGAGAAACACAGGATGATCTCACTTCTCTATGGCATATGAAATACCTGGATGAGGAAATGTAATGTGGTAAAGGGTGTGGTGGGGGGGGGGAAATCCTAGATCACCCTTGACCTTAGAGGGAGGAGAAGACAGAGAAGGAAAGAAATCAAGATGGAAATGAAGATGATGAGAAAACGAAGTGATGAGGAGCAGGGGTCAGGGGCCTCGGGTATACTGGTGATGCGGACAATGGTGTGGATATTTATTCAAAGCACAGACTCAAAAACACCAAAAACATGAGATCCAAACTATGACCACCAAACTTCAAAATGTGCCTATCAAAGTGGCAGACTGGTGACGAGAGTGTGGGTGGGTGGGGGGTGATGACTTGGGAACACTGGTGGAGGGAAGTTGACGTTGGTGATGGGATTGGTGCTAGAATATTATATGCCTAAAAGCCCACTAACTACAACTTTGTAAATCATGGTTCTTGAATTAAATAAAGTTTTTAAAATAAAATAAACATAACAGGTCTGAGGAAATGTACTTGTCCCAATCCCTTACTTGTTTCTCCTTGTTTGGGTATCATTCCGGACTACATTGTTATGTGTGTGCATCTCCCCCCACACTTGTACTCCCCACCCCCCACCCCAAGGAAATTTGCTCTACTTGAAATGGGGTCAGTCAACTACATGGACAGCACGGATAAGTATTTCCAAGGATGGGTGAGGATGTCCCTGGGAATCTGAGCACTGCTTGCAGAGAATATTAGACATCCCAGGAGAGGCCGTGTGGAGATGGCCAGGAGAAACAAGGCCCACCTCATCTGTCAAAGAAAAACAAAAGGACCTCGATACTTCAAACAAGGCAACCTTGGGGTTACTAACTCCCTGATAAAGAGAAGGCTTTGGAAAACCAACTTCAGCATGGAAGAATCCTGACTTTACTGTTCTCAGTAAGCCCCAAATACATTAACATACAGGCCCCTTGGCAGCCCAGTGAGATGCTAATGATACTTGTGATGTCTTTGCAAGTGTGTTGCTTCATAAGCTCCTACCCCTTAGCACCACCCCAATCTGTTCTCACACCCAGCCCTTCTGCATGTCCTGCCATTTCCTCAGGGCACACTCCTACCAAACCTTGTCTCCAGGTATGTCATGAGACACTCCCTGAGAGCACAAGCACCAGGTCACAGAGGTATCCTAGCTCCCCCTAAACTTCTCTACTACTGTCTACAGTGTAGATGATATGTTTCCCAAACTTATCTGGCCTGGGCGTGAAATGGCTGCAACGGGCTGGAGCGACAGCACAGCGGTAGGGCATTTGCCTTGCACGCAGCCAACATGGCCGACCTGAGTTCGATTCCTCCGTCCCTCTCGGGACGTCCCTCAAGGTTGAGAGGAATGGAGACGTTACTGGGCCCGCTCGAGCAAATCGATGAACAACGGGAGGACAGTGACAGTGACAGTCCCTCCATTTGATCACGAGGGTTGATCCGCTGATCTAGCTGACGAGGCAGCTCTCCCTTCCTCTCTCACAGCAACTTGTGCTCCTCTCCTGAAGATGCAGAGCTGGGCATGCTTTGTTAAAGAGGAGGAGGAAATCTTCCCCAAATAGAGACCTGCCGTTCTTCTTCCTTCTCCATTTTTCAATGAGGTTATGAGTAGCTGCGCTCCCCTGTTAGAACCTCCAAACAAAGCCTCCAAACAAAGCCTTCAAACTTACCACTCCTCCGAGATTATTACCAGGAGGTTTGCTCCATGGCTTGGAGGCCAGCCACACATGCTAGGGGAAAAGGGAGCTCAGATAGAGAAGGGAGAACCAAATAAAGGGTGTTGGGATGATCCTCCCAGGATGGGAGAAACATGCTGAAAGTAGACTATAGACCAAACATGATTGCCACTCAATGCCTCTTTTGCAAACCACAACACCCAAAAGGAGAGAGAGAACAAAAGGGAATGCCCTGCCACAGAGGCAGGGTGGGTGGGGGGTTGGGGGGTGGGAGGGATACTGGGACCCGTGGTGGTGAAAAATGGTCACCAGTGGAGGGATGGGTATTTGATCATTGTATAATTGAAATCCAAGCACAAAAATTTGTAAGTCTACAACTGTACGTCATGGTATTTCACTAATAAAAATTAATTAAAAAATAAAGGCACATGAAAAAATGCTCTACATCATTAATCATCAGGGAGATGCAGATCAAAACAACAATGGTATATCATTTCACACCACAGAGACTGGCCCACATCCAAAAGAACAAAAGCAACCGGTGCTGGAGTGGATGTGGCGAGAAAGGGACCCTCCTTCACTGCTGGTGGGAATGTCGACTGGTTCAGCTCTTTTGGAAAACAGTATGGACTATTCTCACCTTTTCTCTTAATGCCTTTTCTCCCCTTCCTCTGAATCTTGTCCAAGAAGGCTCCAGCTGGGGAAAGTGTGTCCAGGATGAAGCCAGGCCCCTGGAAGCGTGAGGTGAGGTGCCAGACCAGTGAGCGGTGGCTGGGAGTCCCAGGAGACGTAGGGAGGAAGGAAGGGCTAGAAGCAAGGCAGGCAGAAAGCTGCCCTAGGGTATCTGTGGGGGGTAGAGGAGGGATCGACCAAACCCTCCTTAGCCCACTTTCTCTCCAGGCTGCAGAGTGGGGAGAACAGTGGAGCTTCGCATGGGGGTGCGGGTAGGAGGTCCCCAGAACTTAATTCAGGCAAGACACCCTTCTAGATGGTTCTTAGGGGCTGCACTGGAACTGCCAGGCGTGGAGGGTGGGGGAAGACTGCTGGCCTCTGCAGGGGCCTTATCCCCGTCACCCCATCTGTTTGCCTCTCCTCTTCCTTGGCTGGTGACTCCAGAGTGAGGGCAGGAACTGCTCCAGGGCTAGGAAACAGTCCTTCGGGAAGACCAGGTGGGCACTGCTGGGGCAAGTGCACAGGCACTTCCAGGCAGAAAGCTACAAGGAGACCATGCAGTTCTGTCCACAGCAGAAGCCGCTGGCCACAGGGACTGTGCGCCTGACTGCAGAGGCCTAACCTCGTGGTCCAGCAGACTGCAGGGAATGCCTGCTCCAAAGCTTCTCAGGATCGTTCTCGCTTAACATGGTCCCACTTGCCGAGGGTCACATTGATTTATTTTGGTTTGGGGCCCACACTGAGCTGTGCTTGGGACTTACTCCTGGCTCTGTGCTCAAGGATCACTCCTGGTGGGGCTCTGGTGATTGTATGTGGTACTGGGAATCAAACCCTGGCCATCCTGGTGCAAAAAACATGTCCTACCCTCTATATGATCTCTCCATCCCCAAGAGTTGCATTAAACTCAGAACCCTAGGAAACATAACACAACTGTGTTGTGTTTTGTTTTCCTTTACCAATTTTACTGAGAATCTGCCTCTCTCACCAAAAACACCTCCCAGCACCTTCCACACCCTGCCCCACTGCTGCCCCAAGTAAACTCAGTTCTATAGACAAGATCCAGTTCTGATGACTTGTTCCCTTACTCTGTTTCTTTATATTCTACATAAGAGTGATCTTTTGTTTTTCTCATATGGAAGTGGTTACACCTATCCATATATAGGTGAGGAAAGCTAAAGTCTTGAAATTCCACAAAATTATAAATCAGTGTTAATTTGATTAAAATAAATATTTTTTCAAGTTTGTATGTCTTGTATTTTTAGGCAAAACTTCAGCCTGACTGGAAGGTCACAGATCTGGCGGTACGTGGTGGTAGCGGTGTACTGATGAACCCCTTCTTTCATTTTCTTTTTCTTTCTTTTTTTATATAGAAAAAGAATTTTAAAATTGTGTATATCTTTTTTTACAGGCATAGGAATTTTAAATAATTCTATGCTAATCCACTAAAATTTATACAAAATAAATAAAGCATAAAATATACAATTTATAAGTGAGGAGGGGAAAAATATTTAAAGGAAAGTCTGAATAACCTATAAAGGTATAAAATAGTGGTTTACTCTGAAAAAAGAGAATATTAGCTTTATGTTAGAAAATATTATATTATAGATATAATACCTATTATTTGCATTGAAAATGAAAAATGAAAATACTGTCATCCTGCTGTTCATCGATTTGCTTGAGTGGTCGCCAGTAACGTCTCCATTCCTCTCAACCTTGAGATTTTAGCAGCCTCTCCTTACTTGTCTTTCCCAGAGCTGTCGTATTGGAGGCTCTTTCAGGGTCAGGGGAATGAGACCCGTTATTGTTACTGTTTTTGGCATATCAAATACACCACAGGTAGCTTGCCAGACTCTGTCATGCGAGTGGGATACTCTTGTTTGCTTGCTGGGCTCTCTGAGAGGCATATATATTTATACATTTATATATATATATTTCCCTCTATGATTTGTTGCCTACTATTATTAGCAGTTGAACAAGGATCAGTCTGTCCTGAGAGGTTATTTGCATTGATACATATTAATGCTTAAGTATTTGCATTAGGTAAAGGTAAAGGCCCTCCCGTTGATTGTCGATTTGCTCAAGCGGGCCCAGTAACGTCTCCATTGGAGACTTTGTTGTTACTGTGTTTGGCATATCGAATACGTCACGGAGAGCTTGCCAGTCTCTGCCGTGCGGGCGAGATACTCTCGGTAGCTTGCCAGGCTCTCCGAGAGGGGCGGAGGAATCGAACTCGGGTTGGCCATGTTGGCCACCTGTAAGGCGAACGCCCTATCTCTGTGCTATCGCTCCAGCCTTTATTTGCATCCAGTATTTGCATTAATAGGTCAAAAATTGTGACTGAAATTTCTGTGGATGTAAAAAATATTATCTGAATAGATATAGAACATTCTATAGTAAAAAGGAGAAGTTACTTAATCTCTGGAAAAGTATTTTTTCAAAACCTTAGTAAGTTAGGAATAAACAGCATTCTTAGTCTAATTCTAAACCTAGCAGAAAGCAACTGATCAGAGTGAATGCCATCCTCATTGACAAAGTGCTGACAAGTTTGTCTTGTTTTAAAGAATCTTCTTGCAAAACTATTTTTGGTTTCAAGGTTATGAATTTCCCAGTCTCTTGCTTGTCTATGAAGTTTTGCTTCATTTCTTCAAATCTGAATAATAATCAGTCTGGATAGAGTATTCTTGGTGAGGTATTTTTTTTCATTGAGCTTTGTTTTAGTTGTTTATTTTTTTATTTTTCTTACTCTATCTCACCGTTCTTTTCTGGCTTGTAGAATCTCATTTAATAGATCCTATCAATTGAGATAAGATAGATTTGCTGAATTTGCCTTCAGGGACACTGATGAGTCCTATATTGTTCCTCCTGGACTCATCCCATAGTTCTCTGGTTGTGCTATTTATTTCTTTTCAGATTTTTTCCCCATCTTCTGTTGTTTTCTAAAGACTTCCTCCATCTCATCTTGAAACCCACAGATCCTCAGCTGCTGTTATTCTTCTGCTCAGACCTTCTTTGGAGTATTTTTATATCATGGGTTTTATATACAATAATCTTTATTTCTATCAAAAAATTGCTGTTTTCTCATATTGGTTTTCATCCTTTCTTGTGCCTTGCTGACTGCCTTTGTCCTCATTTCTTTGAGTTCATTAAACATCTTCAATGTGATGTCACTAAGGTCACCCTCTGAGAGTTGATAGAGCTGATGGTCCTAATAGCCTTCGTGCCATTATTTTCCCTCATGAAGCTTACAGGGCACTTGTGTATCTCCCCTATTGCGTTTGTTGTGCCCCTGCTGTGCAGAGGGTAAATTTTTGTAGCTGTTTCCCCAGGAGTCTCTGCGGAGTTAATCTGGGTGTTTCTGTTTTTCCTCCCTGCCCATCTTCACCCAGTGACAGGAAATGTAAGTGTGAACACTGTGAGGGGTGATGAGGAGAGCTGGGGCTGCAGTTCAGGTCCTCTTCCAGCATATGGTGGTGGAGGGCATTTCCAGTTCCAAGCTTTCTGAGGATGACAGTCGGGACACTAACCTCATTTGGAATGTTGGAGGAGCAGCCAAGGGTCTGGGCTGTGGAGGTGGGCCTGCTGAAACAGTGGATGCTTTCTGGTTATGTATAATTGAAAGTGTTGTACTTGTGCCTTTTCTTCTGTGTGCCATCGTGATCATATTATGTGTGACCCACTGAGAATTATGATATTGTTGTTATCACCTGAATATGAGACAACTAATTAGAAGTGTATAGAAGAACAATATAAACTATTTTTTCTGATGTGAAACGGAAAATAACTGAAACGATTAGACTTGGTCTTGGGGTTTTCTAAAACAGAAATGGACCTCAAGTTTTCTGGACACATCCTTCTTCTCTAAGCTGTTCTTGTCTTAGCCCTCAAAGAAGAAAAACTGACTGGATTTGTATAACACAGGGCATCTAAGTACAATTGCATGGGACTTCTTTTTTTAAAGCATTTCATTTTCTTCATGTTATGTCATATGATTTTGCCAATAAAGATAAAAATATAGGGAATATCTAATATTGACTTACTATAAAAATTTTTAATAAAATTGCTTTCAGAACCGCTGAGAATCTGAGTTTACTTTTCTGGACATAACTCATGTCTCCCAAGTCTCAGACCTTCCACGGTTCTCCATTCCTTTTCCTTACTTTGATCATCAATATCAAGGAGAAAATACACTCACACAGATGGGTGAGCATAAAACTCTGAAAGCCATCTTTTGCTAACCTTTTAAACATTGATAACAGTTGAAATTGAGTTTAAAGAGCCTAATTGCGGACACGCAGAAGAATCTCTGAACTGAGCAGCTCACTGCAGAGATGCCTCTGGACTTCGCATCAGGCCAATTTCACTGGGGTGCCTCAGACAGGAGTAGGCATTGTCCCTCCACCTGCCCCCTAAGAGTCCTGGTGGCCGCCAACTTCCAGAACCCAGTGAGAAGCCCAGGTACACGGGATCAGTGATGGCAAACACAAGGCCTCAAGAGATAGGGGAGGGGCCTGTCCTTCTCATCTCCCCGCCCCTATGGGACCCTGGATGTCACACCCACAAACTGCCTCCATTTTCCATTTAAGCCCATTAATGGCCATGATCCAGAGACACAAAAGAATCTCGGAACTGAGCAGCTCACTGCAGAGATTTCTCCAGATCCTAATTATCTAAAATTTTAGAATTTCTGGAGTACCGCAACATTTTATGCTATTCACAACAAACAATACAAAATAATTATCTAGCATCTGCTTTTCAGCAGGCTTGAGTGGTTGTGGGAAAATTCAAAATAATGGTGGGGAAAAGGTGTAATGGTGGTGGGACTGGTGTTGAAATATTGAACGTAATCCATTATTGTGAACAACTTTTTTCATTTCATCATTTTTTCATTTCATCATCCTGTTAATCGTCGATTGCCTTGAGCAGGCCCCAGTAACGTCTCTTTCATCCTAGCCCTGAGATTATATTCACGGCTCTTTAGGAGAATAAGACCCATCATTGTTACTGGTATTTGGCATATTTGGTAGGCCACGGGGAGTTTGCCAGACTCTGCCCTGTGGGCAGGCTACATTCGAAAGCCTGCAAGTTTGTCCTACTTTGGACAAACGAACAACTTTATGAAAATTTAAAAAAAAAAAGAGCCTGGGGCTGGAGTGATAGTAAAGTGGGTTGGGCATTTGCATTCCATGAAGCCCACCGGGGTTCAATCCCCGGCATTCCATATGGTCCACCAAGCACCACCAGGAGTAATTCCTGAGTGCAGAGCCAGAAGTAACTCTGAGCATCGTCGTTGGGTATCACTGGGTGTGACCTCTCCCCAAAAAGGCGCCTAATTGCTCTTGCTTTTCTTTTGTGATGGAAGTATAATAAAGGGAAATGAACTGTGAATGCAATGGGGGTTCTGACACAGACGATTCCACCATGGATGCTCTCCTGTGCAGGTCTTGCATGCAGTAGAACATCTTGCCTGAGACAGAGACTGCTGAAAGTGCTCAGTTCACCAAGAACAGGCAGGGAAGCTAAAGGGAAGACAAGGGTTGGGGCCAGGCCCATCTGACCTCCCCTATCACAGCCTGCGCCTCCTCCTGACTGCAAACCTGCTTGCACCTGGGCAAGGGCACCCTTTTCCTTGATCTTTTGCAGCAGTCTCCACAAGCAGTTTCAGTAATCCCTCTTCATCAAATGAGCAGTAGTGGCTGCGATGGAATTTCACAAGCTGACTTGTATAGAGCTGGCCCCAGAAGCCCTGCAGGGGATCCCACGTTTTCCAGGGGATGACGTCAGCTCCTGACCCTGGCCCTGTTACCCCCCTACCCAAGTCCCTTGGCAAAGATCTTCAAACCTGGGTGCTGGTTAGCCACTTCAGGCCCTTCCAGGTTGCCCAAGAGTCAGAAGAGATAAGTTCCTTGAAGCGCACATCCAAGGAATGTCCAGTTACAGCCATGAGCAGAGAATGAGAGTAGCCCTTTAAAGGGAGAAACCACCGCAGCAGATAACTAAAAAGTTAGTTCTGCAGGTAGGGAGATAGGGGGCCTGGTAATGTTCACTGGGAGAAAAAGAGTCTGAACCTCAACCAGCACACAGCCAGGGAAGTCACTGAGACACAGGATTCATCTGGGCAGAAACCACTGAGATGCAGAATTCCTAGTCCACAGCATGGTGAGACCCCTGGGAGGTTCCACTGCTGGAAAAAAGGCTCCCCTGAGAATATTAAAGGACCATCATATCCAAGCTCACCCTCTCTGGCGACTACCCTAGCAGTGGGGTAGTTTCACCAATAAAAAAAAATGGATTAAGAACCTTGATATCAAAACTGTCTCTAATACAACACATTGAGGGAAAAAGAGGCAGGACTCTCCAATATCACAATTTCAGAGATGGTCTCAATGACATCATTTCAGTGGCACAGAAAACAAAAGAATAGTAAACAAAGGAAACTACATCAAATTAAAAATCTCTATAGCACAGGCTGGAGCAATAGCACAGCAGGTAGGGCGTTTGCCTTGCATGTGCCCAGCTGACCTGTGTTCAATTCCTCCAGCCCTCTCAGACAGCCCGGCAAGCTTCCAAGAGTATATCGTCTGCTCAGCAAAGCTTGGCAAGCTACCTGTGGTGTATTCGATATGCCAAAAACAGTAGCAACAAGTCTCACGATGGAGATGTTACTCCATCATTCGAGCAAATCAATGAACAACGGGAGGATAGTGCTACAGTGCTACATTGAAAAAAAAAAATGAGGCCTACAAATTTAAGAAAAACACCATATTGATTGAGAGAAAATATTTGCACACCATACACCAAAGGAATAATATTCAGGATATATAAAGCACCCTCAAAGATCAACATTAAGCCATCAAAAAATGGGGACAAGGGCCCAGAGAAAACACAGAGGGGAGGGAGAGAGAGAGATAGAGAGAGAGAGAGAGAAAGAGAGAGAGAGAGAATAAAAGTGCCTGTCACAGAGGTAGGCAGTGGAGAGGAAACTGGGACATTGGTGGCGAGAAATGTTTACTGGTGAACAATGGGAAAAGACCTCAAAATAACTCTAAGGCGAATCAGAGAACTAAGGGATGACTCCAAGAGGAACAACATTGGAGCATTGTATAACTGAAACCCGATCATAAACAAACTTGTAACTGTCTCTCTGTAATTCAATTTAAAAACAATTTTTTAAAAAGATGCTGTGAGAGACCCGCGCCCCTCGACACCAGCTGCCGGGACCCCGGCCGGGGGCACCTGACTTCACTTCTGCCATGAGTGCCCGTTCAACTAACCGCAGCCCCTCCCAACAGGTCTGTGAACTAGCATCCAAACTGGCTGGGGGTGTGTCCTCCACTGTAGAGCGGGTGGCCTCTTCAAAAGTGGGCATGGCCTTCTGTGAGGCTGACAGCCACTCACAGAGCCACAATTATTTTTCCCACTCCCACCACTCTTGACTCACATACCAAACTTCATCACCTAATTCTGTGGAAAACGTCCTGGCCACCTCAAATACTATAGGAGAATAATCCACCAGCCTACTCCAAATTCCAACAAAAGACCAGTGTATGCAAGAAGCTGTACAAGCCCATTATAAAAGAGCACCTACTCCAATGCTTCACTAGATTCCTATCATAAGCCACAGAATAATATCTGAGAGGAAGGACATATTCTAGAAGGGGAGAAGGGTGACCACCATCAATTGACCTTATTCGGTAATCCTTTCCCGTAATAAGAAGGAACAGTGCTAGTGAATTTGAAGGTTTTACCTCTATACAACCACAACAGCATGAGGAAACAGTGCAGATCTCCACTACAAGGAGAGGACAAAGAAGAGTGCCAAATCCTTAATCAGGGTTACCCACAAAAACAATCTCTCTAATAAAGAATTCCAAGATGAAGAGCTGAGGATGTTCAAGGAACTCAGAGAATCAATGGAGCAGACATCCAGAAAATTAAAGGAAAAAATGAAAGAAACAGTAGAATGTATAGCCCAGAAAATACAGGAAGAAATGAGAGCAGAAATCAGAAAGCTATAAAAAGAAATAAATAAAGGATTCACAAATAAAGGATTCGGTAGATGAAATTAAAAACTTAGTGGGTGCCCTCATCAGTAGAATTACTATAGCTGAAGACAGAATTAGTGAGCTTGAAGATGTAGAAGAAATGGTACAGGCAACAACAAACAATGGGAAAAGACCTCAAAATAACTCTAAGGCGAATCAGAGAACTAAGGGATGACTCCAAGAGGAACAACATTAGAATCATCAGAGTACCAGAAGGTCAGGGAAGCAATTCCAACGAAAAAACTACAGTTAAAGAAATCATTGCTGAAAAATTCCCAGAGTTAGAGAATGCAGGCATCCAGATCCAAGGAGCCAGAAGGGTGCCAGCTAAAAGAGACTGTAATAAAAACGCTCCAAGGCATATCATAGTCAGAATGATGGTTGCCGTGGATAGAGATACAATACTGAAAGAAGCAAGGTCAAAGAAGGAAATCACATACAAAGGAGTACTCCTTAGATTTACAGCAGACCTATCAGAGGAAACCCTCCAAGCCCGAAGACAATGGTGAGATATAGTGAAAAAACTCAATGAAATGAATGCCTCACCAAGAATACTTTATCCAGCTAAACTCTCACTAAAACTCGATGGAACAATACACCATTTTATAGATAAACAATAACTCAGGAACTTCATAGACTCAAAACCAAACCTAAAAGAAGGACTAAAAGGGCTCCTGTAATTCAAGAAAGAAAACACCCATAAGCAAAACAAACCCTTACAGAAAGATGGCACAAAACTCCATGACAATAATCTCTCTCAATGGATTGGCAATGGTCTAAATGCATCAATCAGAGTGGCAAAATGGATCCAGAAACTGAAACCAACATTCTGCTGTCTACAAGAAACTCATCTGAACAATCAGAGCAAACACAGACTCAAAGTTAAAGGATGGAAAACAATTCTGCAAGCAAACAACTCCCTCAAAAAAAGCTGGGGTGTCCTTACTGGTATCCAACAACATAGATTTCAGGTTGAAAAAGATTAGAAGGGACAGCGAAGGCCATTTTCTATTTATCAAGGGATATGTACAACAGGAAGAAATCACACTCTTAAATGTATGTGCACCTAACGCGGGACCAGCTAACTACTTAAAACAACTGCTAACAGATTTTAAGGAGGACATTGCTAGCAATACAATAGTAGTTGGAAACTTCAACATTACCTTATCACCTCTGTATAGATCAACAAAAACAAAACTCGGCAAGGAAACACTGGCTTTGAAGGAAGAAATAGAAGAGAGAGAGCTAACAGACCAATACAGGGCTTTACACCCCCCCCCCAAAAGAATATACATTCTTTTCCAGTGCACACAGAACATTTTCTAAAATAGACCATGTGCTGGGGCACAAAACATACCTCAATAGAATTAGGAAGATAGAAATAGTATCAACAATCTTTTCAGACCACGATGCACTGAGAATAGAAGTGAATCACACACAGACACGGAGAACCAAATCAAACACCTGGAAGTGAAACAACTCAATGTTGAACAATGAGTGGGTCAGGAAGAAAGTCAAGGAAGAAATCAAAAGATACCTGGAAACAAATGAGAATGAAGACACGAGCTACCAGAACCTATGGAAAGCAGTTAAAGCCATGCTAAGAGGAAAATTTATAACTTTTCAAGCATTTCTCAGGAAGGAAGAAAGGGCCTATACAGACAACTTGACTTCATACCTCAAGATATTAGAAAAAAACCAACAAAAGGAACCCAACGCCGGACAAAGGAAAGAAACAATAAAACTTAGAGCAGAAATTAATGACATGGAAACCCAAAAAACAATCCAAAATGTCAATGAAACCAAGAGCTAGTTCTTTGAGAAAATAAACAAGATTGATAAATCAATAGCAAAGAAAGAGAGAGAGAGAGAGAGAGAGAGAGAGAGAGAGAGAGAGAAAACCCTAATAAACCTAATCAGAAATGTAAAAGGGGACATCACAACAGAAACAATGAAATTCAAAAGATCATCAAAGACAACTTTGAGTATATGTATGCCATGAAACAAGAGAATCTAGAAGAAGTGGATAAATTACTGGATTCCTATAATCTCCCAAGACTGAACCAAGAAGATTTGGAATACCTGAATAGACCCATCAATATCAAGGAAATTGAAATCGTAATCAAAAGTCTTCCCAAAAACAAAAGCCCAAGCCCAGATGGATACACTAGTGAATTCTTCCAAACATTTAAGGAAGACCTGCTGCCAGTTCTCCTCAAGCTTTTCCAAGAAATTGAAAAAACGGAACTCTCCCAAACAGTTTCTATGAGGCACATATCTCCCTAATACCAAAAGCATACAAAGACACCACTAACAAAGAAAATTACAGGCCAATATCTCTGATGAACACGGATGTGAAGATCCTCAACAAAATATTAGTAAATAGTATCCAAAAACTTATCAAAAAAGATCATACACTATGACCAAGTGGGATTCATCCCAGGGATGCAAGGATGGTTTAACATTCAAAAATCAATCAATATAATCCATCATGTCAACAAAAGTAAAAATACAAAATATGATCATATCAATAGATGCAGAGAAAGCATTTGACAAGATCCAACACCCGATATGATGAAAATTCTCACCAAAATGGGCCTAGAAGGAACTTTCCTCAAGACAGTCAAAGCCATCTACAACAAACCTATGGCAAGCATTATCCCCACTGGGGAAAAACTAAGGGCCTTCCCTCTAAGATCAGGGACAAGACAAGGATGCCCACTCTCACCACTTTTGTTCAATATAGTACTGGAAGTACTTGCAATAGCAGTTGGGAAAGAAAAAGATATTAAGGTCATCCAGATAGGAAAGGAAGAAATCAAGCTCTCACTATTCACAGATGATATGATACTATATCTAGAGAATCCTAAAGCCTCTACCAATAAACTCCTAGAAACAATAGACTTGTATAGTAAAATCGCAGGCTATAAAATCAATACCCAAAAATCCATGGCCTTCCTCTAAGCAAATAATGAGACAGAGGAAAGAGACATGAAAAAAGCAATCCCATTCACAATTATGCTCCAGAAAATCAAGTACCTCAGAATCAGCCTAACAAAGGAGGTAAAGGACCTCTACAAAGAAAACTACAAAACGTTACTCCACGAAATAAAAGAGGATGTGAGGAAATGGAAACATATCCCCTGCTCATGGATAGGAAGAATTAACATTGTCAAAATGGCAATGCTCCCCAAGGCACTACACAGATTCAATGCAATCCCTATAAATATACCCATAAAATTCTTCAAAGAAATGGATCAAGCACTCCTAAAATTCATTTGGAACAACAAACGCCCATGAATAGGTAAAGCAATTCTTGAGAAAAAGACAATGGGAGGCATCACCCTCCCCAACCTCAAACTCTACTACAAAGTGATAACAATTAAAACAGCATGGTACTGGAACAAAGGCAGAGTGGAAGACCAACGGAACAGCATGGAATATCCCTACACACAACCCCAAATGTATGAACATCTAATCTTTGATAAGGGAGTAAGAAATGTGAAGTGGAGCAAGGAAAGCCTCTTTAACAAATGGTGCTGGCATAATTGGACAACCACATGCAAAAAATGGGCTTAGACCTCAACTTAACACCATGCACAAAAGTCAGATAAAAATGGATGAAAGACCTCAATATCAGACCAGAATCCATAAAGTACATTGAAGACAAGGTCGGCAAAACCCTCCATGATATTGAGGCTAACAGTATCTTCAAAGATGACATGCCACTGACCACCCAAGTGGAAACAGAGATAAACCAATGGGACTATATTAAACTAAGAAGCTCCTGCACCACAAAAGATATAGTGACCAAAATTCAAAGACAATCTACAGAATGGGAAAGTATATTCACCCAATATCTATTCGATAAAGGTTTGATATCAAGAATATACAAAGCACTGGTTGAACTCCATAAGCAGAAAACATCCAACCCTATCAAAAGATGGGGCAAAGAAATGAACAGAAACTTTGTCAAAGAAGAAATCCGAATGGCTAAAAGGCACATGAGAAAATGCTCTTCATCACTAATCATCAGGGAGATGCAGATCAAAACAACAATGAGATATCACCTCACACCACAGAGACTGGTTCACATCCAAAAGAACAAAGCAACCAGTTGTAGGATGACATTGGTTTGTCCTTCCTCCCTTGCCACAAGGAGCTTAGGTTTATCAGGTTACAACCATCACAGTGCTCCTGAGTCACTCCCATTCCTTTGTTTAACTGTTACCACTTCTCTATGCTCTCTTCCCCAACCAGTTAATTAGCTTTTCCCCCTAATCAGACTCAGTTAAGTTGTAAGGTCAGATTCCTCAGAGATCTATGATTTCATATGTATGTGTGAAATATTGCCTTTCTCCTCTCCTTATGTCTTTTGAATAGTTTACTTTAAAGCAATGTCCTTTTTGTATAGATACAGGAAGACAATTAATATTATGCTTTTATAACCTGGGATTTAATTGGCTTCAAATATTATTCACTCCGGGGCATCTGCTTTCTCAACTTAAGCCTCAGTTGCCTTAGTTCCTAGCACCCCAGAAGCAGGGTCCCAACGAGGGACTGAATGGACCCAGGGCAAGCTGTGAGCTACCCCGGCATCAAAATGGGTCAGGCCAAAGCGCCACAATTCTTAACTATTAGTTAAGAGCTTGATCATGGACAAATGCTGTCATGATCCAAAAGTAATGATGAGTCTAGAACCCTGTTAGGGATAGGAAAGACTAATCTGGCCTAAGCACCGTAGTCTGAGATGGAGATGGCCCTAGGAGAGCAATTCTATAAGCTTGATGTATCTCTTACTGTGTCCATACAAAATGATTAATATTATTAATGTTTATATGTTTGTTGGACAAGGAGAGGAGAAACACACTCATGGGATTCCACTCTAGGATGGGTCGACCTCCTAAATGAGAGTCTGTCCTAGAAGCGGCTTTCCCCGAGGGAAAGAACTTTAACCTTATTGGTTGTGACCACACCTATGTGTAAGCCCCAACCCCTCATGGTTTTGGAATTTAACTAGACTGTAAGAGTGGGCTGGGGGAATCCAGATTCCAGAGCCAGAAGGAGAATGAAGGGGGATCGAGAAGGAGAATGAAGTAGCATGGGAGAAGAAGAAGCAGGCGGGGGGGGGGGGGGGGGGGGGGGAAGAGGAGAATGGAGATGGGAACAGAACAAACTGCAACTGACACCACCAGCCTGGCTCTTGTTTCCTTCCTTTATCTGCCCATCACCATCGACCTCCCGGGGTGGGGGAAATGGCCTGAGATTATCAAAGATGGGTGGCGGGAGATATAGAGGCGCTGCTGTCTTTTGAGTTACAACAACCGGTGTAAATTCCCACTGCTGGTGGGAATGCCAACTGGTTCAGCGCTTTTGGAAAACAGTATGGACGATTCTCAAAAAATTAGAAATTGAGCTTCCATTTGACCCAGCAATACCACTCCTGGTAATATATTCCAGAGAGGCAAAAAAGTATATTCATTTCAAAATGAAATCTGCACTTGTACGTTCATTGCTGCACTGTTCACAATAGCCAAAATCTGGAAAAAACCCGAGTGCTCAAGACAGATGACTGGTTAAAGAAACTTTGGTGCATCTACACAATGAAATACTATGCAGCTGTTAGAAAAGATAAGTCATGAAATTTACATACAAGTGGTTCTATATGGAAAGTTATCATGTTAAGTGAAAAGAGTCAGAAAGAGAGGGACAGACATAGAAAGACTGCATTCATCTGGGGAATATAAAATAACAGAATGGGTGACGAATACCCAAGAATAGCTGAGATAAGTACCAGGAGGTCCATTCCATGCCTTGGAAGCAAGCAGCAGATGCTGAGGGAAAAGGCAGCTTAGATAGAGAAAGGAACACCAAGTAAAGGGTGTTTGGAGGATTTGCTCAGGATGCGAGGTGTGTGCTGAAAGTAGACTATAGACCAAACACGATGGCCACTCAACACCTCTATTGCAAACCACAACCCCTAAAAGAAAGAGAGAGCAAAAGGGAATGCCCTGCCACAGAGGAGGGGCGGGGTGGGAGGGAATGTGGTAAGGGGGTGGGTGGGAGGGCTACTGGGTACATTTGTGGTGAAGAATGGGCACTGGTGAAGGGGTGGGTACTCAATCATTGTGTAACTGAAACCCAAGCATGAATGTTTGTAAGTCTGCAACTGTACCTCAGGATGTTTCACTGTTATTCATTATTCGTCGATTGCCTCGAGCAGGCCCCAGTAACGTCTCTTTCATCCTAGCCCTGAGATTATATTCAAGGCTCTTTAGGAGAATGAGACCCTTCATTGTTACTGGTATTTGGCATATTTGGTACGCCACGGGGAGTTTGCCAGACTCTGCTCTATGGACAGGCTACATTCGATAGCCTGCAAGTTTGTCCAAAGTAGGAATGAGATAATAAGATGTCATAAAAAGATGTCCTGATAAGATGTCAGGTTAAGGTTCCGGGAGCTGGATTTTATAGTCTCTGAGTCTTGGCCGTTGATGGGATTACACGGCGCCAGGGGGCCAGGTGGTGGGTGTGACCCCCGCCTACTGGAATTTGGAGGATCTGGGTGGAGGATGCTCAACCCCAATCTGAGTAGGCTTGGAGATCTCGGCCCCGGAACTCGCGTGGCTTTGTCCCTCTGCCAGTACCTTCATGTGTGCAGAGAGTGGACTCGGCATGGTGGTGGCTGGTCCTGGAGGTCTTCCGCTGCCGGAGCCCTGGTCGGTGCGGGGAGGAAAGCTCAACCCGCTCCCCTCCAAGGGACCCCAGCGAGGAACAGCCAGGCGCAGGGGCAGGAGATGTTTCACTAATGAAAAAAAATCTAAAATTAAAAAAAAAAAAGATGCTGTGAGGCCCCAAAACAGGTTCCTCAGCAGCCATGACAGCCTATAGCTAACATTAAATCTCAGCTAGGCCTCAGTTTCTGTTTCCCCAAAGCAGAACTGCAGTTTCTGGTCAACTCCCAATTGAGTAATTCACCTAGATAAGAAACTAGACATTTGGATCTGGACAGCCATGAGGGGTTGCCGCACCCTTCTTGGAAAGAACCCCAAACTGTTACTGGTACCTGCTGTCTAGTTGCTGACTGTTGTAATAGGGCAATGCTAACAATAGATTAGTGACTGAACCCTATATAAACTGTTTGTGAGTCGGAGTCGGGGTCCTTGTCAAGACTCCACTGCATTGGATGAGACTTGGACCCTAGCTCGGGCTAGTGCTGACTCGGACTAGTAATAAAATTCTTTTGCTTTTGCATTATCGTGTGTGGAACTGGGTCTCTCCGCAATTGGGGATCTGAAACTTGGGCACAACAATGCTTGCCTGTGATTCCTTGAACCACTTATGATCCCCCGAGCCCTGCCAGGACTGATCTCTGAGCAATACTCAGTGTGCCCCCTCCCCAAAATACAAAAAAAAAAAAAAAACCTCAGGCCTAACACATAGCACACAAGGGTTAAAGCATATGCCTTACATGCAATTGGTTTGATTTTTTTTTTTTATCAACAACAGGGTTTCTTTGTTAGCACTGGTGCATCCTGGAGGTCTCTGAGCAGAGCTGGGGTGACCTGGATGATCCCTGAAACAATAGGGCCTGAGCGTCACCACGTCCTCATGTCCTCTCATTGATCTGCAAAGCCAAAGTGTCTGAGAACTGGTGGGCGAAATCCCTGGGTCTTCTGAGCCCTGCTTAGGCATTCATCCAGCCCTCACAAACACAAATAGTGAGTGATAAACTAGTAGTAAAAAAAAGTAAATAGTAACAACTCTTCCCACTCCCACTGTGAAGGCTCACATTGGAATCTAGCGTCTGTCCATCAGTTGTTGAGTTCTTCTTGGCCAGCAAGTCCTTCCATGTCCTGACAGAAGTGTATGTCTAGCTTAGCATGAGTGGATTGGTTTGAGTTTGGGTGCCACGTTGTATGAAGTGATGTTGTTATAAGTTCCAGAATCCTATAACTCCCCCTCAGGATAAAAGGATTGTAACTCTTTGACAAATGGTCAGGAACTGAGGCTGACCAGATTCAGAGTAGACATATGGCTCTTTTGAAATAGCAAAAGTAATAGTTGCTTGTTCAAATTTTCTTTCAGTTCCATAGAGTTACATTTTAAAAATTTCAGGTTAGCTGAAACAATGATTTCTTTCCACCATTCTAAAGCAAGCTGTTATTTGCCCTTCAGTTATAGTTGTTCTGTCTCTTAAAGCCTGTTGTTAGGTGTCTGGGGAAATAAACCTTTATTTTCCTATCACTGTGTCTTGTTATTGCACTTTGGCGGCCAGCGCTCCAAACAACTCAGCTCTATTCTTGACTTCTTCCACAAGACTAGGCTTTCCTTCCTAGTCTCAATCACTTTTAAGTCCATAATAACACGTCTCAGATAAAACACACAAGATCACATCTACTTCGATTCATGTCCTTCTGTAGGAGCCGAGTTTGCCACTCTCCAACTTTACCCCAGAGTAGAAGTTTATATCTATGTCAAAGCAAGTCAATATCTAAGCCCCAACGTATGAGGTTCTAATTTTTTATTAAAGTCTTTTAACAAAAATATCCCAGTCAACAAACCAAAAAAATTTTTAGACATTTATCATTTTAATAACTACCACCACCCTATATACTAAATTTCATTCTCTTCCTTTTATGGAGTTGGAAAGAATAACTCACATAAGTCAAGGAAATTTCTTAAGAGTCCACATCATAATTTAAACCCATATTGGCTTGCTCTTCAAGCCCATGTTCTCCCTTGAACATGTACCTTGTTTTCTTGTCGCTATGTTTCTTTGCTTGCTTATTTCTACACTGGAGAAGCCCATACTCCCTCCCAAACATGTGTTTCTTTCTCTTCTCTCAAATCTTTCTAAATAATTTTCAATAAAAACTCTTGCTTCACCAATAAAATAAATAATAAACCAATACTGTTTGGTCCCCAATTCAGTCTCTTTTTACCCTGCCTTTCCACTTCCAAAGATTGTGTTTCTTAGCATGCTGAGCTTTAGCTTCCTTGCAGCCTCACTAAAACAAAATTGGGCATTTTGAGGTGATTTCATGTTAATTCTAGGAAGAAAGGAAGAAATATATAAAGGGACTGGGAGAAAGAGAAAAGGTAGCAGAATGAAAAGTAAAACTTTGTGATTTTTTTAAAAAATCTATTTGTGGTTTTACTGTTGGAGATATACTATAATTACTTTTTCAGGCTACTCAGATCTCCCTTTGGAAGTTTATAATCATATTCTACAGGGAAAGATAATTTTTCTTGGAATTTAGGAGAAATGTAAATAACTGTAGTCAAACCAGCCTATTTTAAGGGAGGTATAGTTCAAAATAAACTTTAAAAAGATTTTGTTTTGGGTCCGTGCCTGGCGATGCTCAGGGTTTACTCCTGGCTCTGCACTCAGGGATCTACATTCCTGGTGCTTGGGGGACCATACAGGATGCCGAGGATTAAATCTGAGTCTGCTGCATGCAAGGCATGTGCCCTAACCATTGTACTATTGCTCCAACTCCCTCAGTATTTAATTTTTATTTTTCAACTACAAAATAGTGCAATCTCATTCTTCACCATTAGTTTCAAAATATTGTGTGCGGATTTCAACTACTGGACATATGAAATGAAATATGCAAAATATTCCTCAAATTAAATAAAAAATAAACAAACAGAAAACTAACCTTTATAAAGATTCCGTTTAATTCTTCTTAATGGTTGTAGAAAATTAGTAGGTCTCGCATATCATTACAAGGAATGGTGATTTTCTGAGTAAAACAAGAGCTCCAAAATCAGATCAGAATTAAAGAATCATCTTTTCAAAGGGCAACTGCCTAATACAAACAATAATTTTTCTATTGTTTGCAAAACATGGAAAGAAATATGGGCAATGCCAGTACATCTGGGTACTAGCAACCCCCAGTATACCTCTGGGTCCAAGAAGCATCCCAGAGACCAGAGAGGACAAAGCATTGAAACTCCTGCCCACACAAGAATACTGAGCATTGCTTGGAGTGTCTTGGGTCCCCTTAGCACGGCTTGGAAGCCTCTCATTCTCAACAAAAAGAAAAGAAATATGGTCTTCCATTGGTCTTTCCAGAACCACACACACATACACACAGACACAGACACATGCACACATAGCATCCTGGTACACAACATGTCATCCTCATCACCACCAGAACTTAAGTTATAGCACCTGAAAAGTCTGGAAAGAAAATTCATCCCGACAAAATAAGAACCAAGAGAATTTATTTTAAATGTAAAGGAGCAACAAAGTTTACTGACTGAATTAAACACAACAGTTAAAATGGCAGTATTTCTTTTAATTTTAAGATGTTTAAAACAAACAAAAAGTGCTATTAGTTCAAGCTTCTTACATTCATTGAGAGAATGACTATCAAAAACAGCGACATGCACAATGGAAGATAAGCACAAAATGGAATTATATCCACAAATATACAAAATACCCAAAATAAGATATTTACAGGTTTAAAAATATAAACATTGGTTCATCTATCCCATTAAGTCATTGGAGTGGAGAAAGGAAAAAAGACCCTATTGCTATTTAGAATTCTTCTTTTAAAACAAGTTTTTAAAACATAGATAGTTCTAGGAGACAATTTTTGATGTTTTAGGGGAGTTTAACATTCTATTATAAAAATAATATCTATAAACCTACCAATAATTTTCATCCTGTGCAAAAAATAATACAGTCAAAAGCTTGTTCTCAAAAAACATTCCTGACATTCAGGAAAAAAAATCATATAAATGCAATTTCTTATTTGGGTTTGCTTTGTATCAGTGTCAAATAACCTGCAACTCCCTATATTATACGAAATGTTTAATAGAAATAATTTAGACTTAATCCGAAGCTAACAATGAGTCTGCTAGATAGCTAAGGGTCTAGAAAAAATGATAGAAATTTGAGGGAAAAAACAATAAACCGTTTCCCTGATATTCATGACAAAACTATCACTATCAGATCCTTCAAGTTCAATTGAACTTATCCTGGAAGCAATAAAAATGTTTAATATTACTCTGCTAGAGTATGCGCTGCTCATGAAGTTACTGTTTCGTGAAGTGTCAGTAATTGTAATGTAGATATTTAGAAGTATCACTAATTCATTTCATGACATACTAACAGGTATTTTATGTCTACCTCTTCTATGCTTCTTTGAAATTTGACCAGATATTTTAGTATTTCTGCTTTAGTTTATAGACAGTTGCATTGCACTGTAGCACTGTTCTCCTGCTGTTCATCGATTTCCACAAGCAGGCACCAGTAACATCTCAACAACAAATTGTGAGACTTTTTGTTACTGTTTTTGGCATATCAAATACATCATGGGTAGCATGCCAGGCTCTGCCGTTATAGACAGTTATATATGAAGTAATGTGTCTCAATATCCAAACATCTATCTAAATCTTATAATAATGTACATTGCCACAGTAAACCTTTACTTTACTCAATTATTGAATAATTTCCAAATCTTACTTATATGTAATTCAGTAGACTGAACACCTGTTCTAAATTTTTCTGAATCTAAAGTGAGATCTAAAATTCATTTTAAAAGCATTTTTGCAAATAGGCAATTCATATGTTTGTAACATAACCTTGTTTCAATTGTGGGTGATGCAATTTCAAATTTAATTTCTCTAAATACTGACTGACACTTTTAATGAATCATAATAAAAGAAACTTGGATTGAAACATCAAATTCACTACTAGAATAGCTTTGGGTTTTACTATTGGCAATGTGGTCATCATATTATAAAATCTGCATGTAGAACTTCAGGGTAATTCTACAGTTAGTATTGTCAAAATTTTTTAATGATGTGAGTGAGAAAAAGAAACATGCTAGACTATGAGATATACTTTCAGACTTATTTGTATAAAAGCTATCAAGTGAAAACAATTTGAAAAACAAAGCTTACTGTTAAGTAAAATAGTCATAATTTGAATGGCATCCATAATCATAAAAATCTAATTTGGCTCCTATAGTTCACAGCTTTGATCAGCTTCTTACTTAAAACTAGTTATATAAAAATGTATTATATGGCTAAAAATTATTTATGGTTAAAGCATGAACTATAGAGTTAATTTAGAGTGAAAATTTCTGTTAATTTTAAAATGGGTGACTTTGAACAAGGTATTCTAGCCTTGTTCTCATCCTATTCTCTCTCTGCAGCATGGAGTCAGTGCCCACTTTGGCTGGTTCTTGTGAATAGCAGAGACAGCAACATAAAAGAAAGCACTGTGCATCATCCCGGCAGAGGCAAGAATATAGTGCATCATCAAATTAGTAAAACTAAATATCATATACTCAGATTCACCAGGCTGGCTTGGAAGTGTTTAATAAGTGTTAGTTGCATAAATCAATGAATCAGAAATTATGAGGCCAGGATCCTATGGCCATAGACAGAATATAGGATGTTCTTCTGTCAAAAGAGCCAGGAGCATGTCTTGAAACTCAGAAATGCGGCAAGGCAAGGGATGGCTCAGTTAAATAACTACTACCTAAACAAACAACAGAATCCCCAAAGCAAAGACACCCTGGGTTTAAGGTAGACCAAGTGAAACCTGCTTGGGGTAGCTGACATCCTGTCAGGGAGGAAACACTTCTGTGAAAACAGAAAAGATCTCTATCTCTACTTTGGATGCTAATCCCGAGAGGGGAGATGCCTCCCAAGGCAGGCGACTGTTTTCTTCTTAAATACAGAGTTGTGGCCGGTTCCCTATAAGTGATGTAAGCACCATTGCAGACACAAAACCAGTGTTCAGCCTCATGGACATGGGTTAGCTGCCCTACAAAAATGAACAGGTAATGATGGAAAGCAACTTTTAGTTTTCACAGTACTATAAATCACTAAAAAGTGTATGGATACCCAGACCCAGGGCACAGGAATGAGAAACAAAGAGATAGAGAGAGCTGAGTCAGAGACAGAGAGACAGACAGAGCAGAGTAGAGACAGAGAGACCACAGACACATACAGGCGGTGCAGGATAGAGACAAAAGGGTGAGTTCAAATAACTTACTAGGGAGATAATGTTGCCAAATCCACGTGGCTCTTAAGACTAACATAGGGAAAACAGTGAGTGGCTGACACTCAATGAGTAGTCAACTCATTGTTATCATGACTATTGTTCCTTTATTTTATTTAATGACTATTATTCCATTTTGGGGGGGTTGAGTTTGGGGCCATACCTGGCTGTGTTGGCACTGTGGGTTTCTGTGCTCAGGGACCACTCCTGACAGGGCTCTGGGAACCACAAGTGGCACCAGGATAAAGGCAAGATTCCCCGCTGTACTATCTCTCCTGCTTGTGACCATTAATCTTCTTAGAGAAATTTGTGTGGTACAATGCATGCCCTCATCCCCTCCTGCTGCACCTCGCAAACTATAAGCAATAAATAAAGTTAATACAATAAAGATGCTTTTAATGAACATTAAGAAAGTCCAGTTACAGTCCAGTTATATGAACTGCAAATGGAATGTGTTTTACTAAGTACTAAATCTTTGATACACTAAGAAGCTGGGTGACATTGGAATCAAAGTAAATATCTATCCTAAGATGTAGCTAATATCAGTTATGGAGGCTTCGCCCACTATTTTAATCTTTTCACTTGCAGTTTAAGAAGAAACTCCTTCCCAGTTATAAAACTCTCATTCTCAATGAATTACTCCATAAAACTATGATCTGCAGTGAGACAATAGAAAGGTAGCGAGACATGTGAAAATGGCTTTAGAAGCAATTTTGCACACTAGCCACAAATCCTCAGAGCAAGGTGGAGTCAAGAATCAACCACCACTCTTCAGGAGGAAAAACATTTCCATGGCATGCTGACAACTTCGCTGCTTTACTCTCCCTAGATATCTTCAAGTGCTCGATTATTGCCTGTCTCCTTGTACATGTCCTTTCTGATGCAAGCCTGACACTTTCAGAGACTCTTCTTTTGATTTTTCTCCGTTTCTGCAGATATTATTACATAATGAACTGAAAATCCCCAGGCTGAACTTGTGCAAATAAAAACTGTTTCATCCCTTGATCCACCTGGAGAACAGAAGAGAATGTGGTTGGGCTCAGGTATTTGGGTTTCTCCTTTGAGTTCATCCAAATACTTTTATCTGGCTACCCTTCCTGGTGAAAAGAGACCAGTGTGATGCTTTATTCCTTAGGTTTAAGAATCTATACTCAAAAATAGAATCTAAACTCGGTTTTTCAACAGTGCTAAGCAGAGCACTGGCACATGAGTGTATGGGAACACATCAGAAGAGAAATGTAGAATGATCACAGCAAGAGATGGGTCCTTCTCTGCAATGCCCAAATGTACTAATGTTATGAAGTTTATGTCTGTCTGAGATCACTACGCAAAGAAAGAGGACAGAAAATGACCACAACCAATCTCTTCATAGGAACTGAGTAGTGGAGAGTGACAACCTGACAGACGTATATAAAGGAAGCACACATAAATAAAGGAAACTCAAAGAACTCTTGAGACTTAATAGATAATGATGGGGGCTTTCACCTTGATAATGAAGGGGTCTTTGAACAGTATTTCAAAAGCAAATTCTTGAAAAATACTTCTAGATGAATGAGTCAGCCCTTTAAACTCAATACTGTCCCCTGCTTTCAGAGATGTGAAACGCCTTGTGTTTAAATATGCAGAAAACCTGATGATAAACAGAGCTTAAGGAAGTCCTCAAATTCTCTATTCCATTGCTGTTAGTAGGTAAAATAATTAAAATCTGTTTCCTCTAAGATTATTCAAAACACTTTAGCTGTAAAATTTCTCCCACTTGATGTTAATGGAATAATGAAAGCAGCAACTGCCATTGGGATAGAAGCCATTGGTTTAACTAATATTGTCTTTTATGATTTAGATATGAAAGTCAAGCTGTCTGTGCAGGCCTAGTAAAATGACTAACAAAATTCAGATTGTTCTTTTTCCTCGCTCAGAGACTGCTCTCTGTCAGAGATTTAATCAACCACATGTCCCATAGCCATGCATACACAAGAAAGGTGTCACAGACCATATCGGATGCTTTCCTGAACAAATTATCAAATTGGGCAAAATTACCCAGCTTAGGTAATGCACTAGTAACACCTGGAAAGTAAACCTATGGAAATTATGCTTTCCATGAACATGAGTGAAAGTAACCCTTTGATCTTGCAGCACACACACAAGGAGCTCTATGATTCCTTGTCTTTTGCTGAAGAGATTTTGACACCCTTTCACGCCACTGACGGCCTCATCCTCACCAACACTTCCATATTGATGGAGATCATTTAAACTCCTCATTTGACTCTTGTGAATGGAATTTGTTGGGCTTTTAGTTGTGTGTGTTTTTTTAAGTGGTGGGGCCCTTTTCTGGTCGTGCTCAGGGCTTACATCTGGCTCTGTGCTAAAGACTCACTCCTGGCAGGCTCAGGGAACCATATGCGTTGCCAGGGATCGAATCAGGTTGGCTATGTGCAAGACAAGCACCCTATACACAGTACTATTTCTCCTCTCTGGTCCCTGGAATTCCTAAAGACATAAATTAAGTATTAAAAAAGAAAAATACATAGAAAACATTTTTTAAATAAAAATATTTTAAATCTTGTATATCTGGTTAAGTGACAGACAAGGGAAATTTAAGGCAAATTTTGTTGACATTTTCTTTACTTAAAGAAGAAGACACAGCATAGCATAGTGGCATAAATGTAGAAGTCCCCAGATTGTGAAAGCCTAAATACTTTGTTCCAGTGCTTACAAAATGGGTGATTTTATTTCCTTTGCTATTTCATTATTCTCATCAGTACCTCAAGTGCTCTTTAGCTGCCTGTGCAATGGAACAAATTTAGCTTTATCAGGGATTAGCTAGAGGAAAACATAACCCTTGCAAAAAATGCACAAGAAAAAAAGAGAGAGAGATCCTTTGTTTTATACCTAGGAATAAAATTTATGTTCCTGCCATTCCCTCAGGGCAAATAAATGTATTTTTAGTTAAAATACTACTATCAGTGTAAAATCAAACTGAAAGCCCTTTCTCAAGACAGACATAATTTCTAAAATATATTCAAGTTTATAGTAGCTGCCTTTGTTAGACTGTACAGTTGACTGCAAGAGCACATGTGCGTTGCTGAACAAATTTTTGGTGGTATTTTAGGCTATGTCCCAGTATAGGACCCTATCCATGGAAACCAGGAAATAAAATATCAAAATGATTTGAAACAGCATGAAGTTCTGACAAAATGCAGTGAAGGCCAATAATCTAATAAAAAAATTCAGTGAACCTCTACTGTCTTTTCTAATTGAATCACTGGGAGCAACCGGCTTTGTGCTTCTGGTTCATATTTGTTCTCTGATACCCATTAATTCTGTTACTCCCTACATATTATAAAATAGGTGTTCATATACTTGTTTAGTCTTTCCTTTATAAAATAGAAAGCAACATTAAAAAGCATGTAATATCAGCTCATTAGGCAATCTCTCTGGAAAATGAGTTATATGGGAAGCATTTGTGTCATTCACATATGTGCAATTCAACGTAATATGTTTAATCTTCCTGATTTCATGAATCACCTCCTAGAAGATCTATCTTGCGATGAAATTCACCTAAGTGCATTTCAAAGAGAATATTATATAATCACTAGAGGCTAATAGTATTCTAGGAAATGCTACAGTGTATCACTCAAACAATCTAGGTATATGGTAACTCATTTTGTGTACGTTTGAAATAAATGTTTTATTCTAAGATAACAGAAAACATACATAGAATCATACCACTTTTTAAAAAAATCTTTGCATAAACTGTTTGTTTATTCCTAAGCTTGCCAGTGTGTATTCTGATCATCAGTCTCAACCAAAAACCTACAAAGAAAAAGTCAAATGACATAAAAACTGTTTTTCTCTTGTCTTTTCTTTATACATCCCTCATTTTTGGAATGAGGAATAGTTGAATCCAAATTTTTTAAGACAGGATTTGGGGGAGTAACAAATAGATTTCACCAATTATCTGGGACATCAACACAATAGCTCTCTCGGCCTCCTTCTCTCCCTTCTACATTGAGAACCAAATAATCCATATAAAAACAAAACCAGAATTGCATCCAGCGTACACAGAACATAAAAGAAGATCAGAGATTTGGAGCCAGTGATCCTAGCTAGTTATAAAATCCAGATTTTCAACTTGGGGTAAATGACAGCTAAAAAATGCTGTTCGATAAACTGCAAAATATGCATCTTCTACACATGAAAAGGTGGCAGTCTACAAATGCTAAAATACTGTGTCTATTGGCATTCAGTGAAATCTTTCCCTGATCCTGATTATCTGCACTGGAGGTGGTGGGGGGGGGGGGGTGGTAACAAAACAAAACCAAACCCCACAAACACAAAAAGCTGCAAACCTGCTCTTCTTAGCCATGTATTTCTCCCCACACCAATGATCTGAACCAAACAAACCCAAACTCTCCTTTATTGCCCCAGTGGTAGATATTCACCAATTTGCATAACTGAGCAACTGAAAGGAGGTGAGAATCCTGCCAATCAGGGGTCCCGGGCTCAGGTAAATACCTGGATCTTTCAGTTTTGTCGGGATTTTCCACACAGTGATACAGCAAAGGATCGGTTTTAGTTTGGTTTGGCTTGGATGTTTTTCCTGGAAAGGAAAGGGTTGGAAAGCGCTCTGAAGAGGAGTCCTCTGGTGACCCCGGAGGCTCCCGTAGAGCCTCTGGACGCAGGTACGGCCAAATGATCACCGCCAGATACGAACGGATTGGGTTAAATCTTGTTTTCTGCAAAGGCAAGTAGAGGTGACTTCCACGTGTGCAGTGCATTACGGGAGTGGGAGGGTAGTCGGAGGGAGAGACACACTTAAAAAAACAAGAAGGTAACAATGAAGAAGAAAAAAAAAGTGCTCGAAAAGAATTCTCAGGGACTTCTCTCGGGAGGAGAAGCTGCGCGCGGCATCCCCTCTCTCCAGTGTGTGCTCACAGGCGCCAAGGCCTCCCGGATCCAGATTCCAGCCAGGGAAAGACCATTCCAAAAGCCTTTCCTTGGGGTAAGCATCCTGCCTTTCAGCAGTCTGCGGAGAGCGTCGCGTTGCTGGCCAGGCGGTTCCTCCCGAACGCTCACAACTTTTTGGCACCGTCGTGGCAAGCTGTGGCCCGGAGGGCGGACCCCGCCAAGGCCCGGCTGCTGACCCGACGGACCAACACTTTGGACACGGGGATTTTCGTTCTGGGCAGCTCGCTGCGCGCCGGCGGGGGCGCCGCGGGGGGCGCGGCGGGCAGGTGAGAGAGGTGCTTGATGCTGATGGGGATCCTGGAGTCCTTGGGCAGGCTGCCCGGCGTGCGCAGCGGGCCGGCCACCGCCACGGGCGAGCCGGGCTTGCGGCGGGCCGCGCAGGGCGCCGCGTCGTGGTCGGCAGGGGGCGCAGCGGGGCCGCCGTCGAGGAGCGCGTCGCCGCCGCCGCCGTCCCGGGGTGGGGACCGCTTCCCGCCGCCCGCGGGGTCTGCCTCCGGGCCCCCAGGCGGGCTGGAGTCCCGGTGGCCCTCGTCGCCGTAGGGGACGGCCGGCTGCGGCTTCTCGCCGGGCGTCGGGGGCTCCTCGCCGGGCTGGAGCTCCGCGGGGCTGCGACTGAGCTTCCGGCGCTTGCTGGACGCCGCCGCGTCCTTGGGAGCGTCCGCGCCGCGCGCGTCTCCGGGGCGCTCGGGGCCCGGCCGGCTGTCCTGGGCCGCCGCCTTGGCCTCCCGCGCCGGGACGCCCCGCTTCTCGACCTCCTCCTCCTCCTCCTCCTCCGTGTGCGACAGCATGTCCCAGAACTCCTGCAGACAGGTGTCGTCCACCTGCTCGGGGCTCGCCATCTCCTCGCCGCCGCCCTGGAAGGCCGCCGCGCCGGGGGTCTTGGGCAGCGCGCGCGGCTTCCCCGGCCCGGCGGCGCGCTGCTGGCCGCTGGGGCCCGCCTCGTCCTCGGGCTCTGCAATGACATCGCCGCAGCCTGTAAGAGAGTCAAAGCTTTTCAGTGAAGTCACGTCAGAGAACAGGAGCCCGAGCCGATCGGCCGCTGGCTCGGCGGGCGCCGGCGCCGCCCCGCTCCTCGGCGCGTCCTCGGCCGGCGGCAGCGGCCCCGCCGGCGCGCCCCGCTCCGGCGGCGCCCGGGCCTCGTCGGCTCGCCCGCGCCCCGTTCCCGCGGCGGCGGCAGCGGCGTCTCCCCGGGTGCGGGCGGCGGCGGCGGCGGCGGCGGCGGCGGGCGCGCTCCCGGGGCTCCCCGCGGCGGCGGCGGCGGCGGCGGCGCCCGGCCGTGTCCGCCGGGGGGCGCGATCGGCGGCGGCCGGCGCCGCGTCTCCCCCCGCGAGCTCACCTGCTGGCTGGCGCGGGCCGTCCGCGGGGCCCGGCGGCTCGGGCGAGCGCGGGGCCCGGCCCGGCTCCTCGGGCACGCACTCGAGGCTGGCGGAGAGCGAGCCGGGCGGCGCGAGGCCGCGCGGGGCGCCGGCCGCGGGCGCCGCCGCCGCCGCCGCCGCGGCGGGGCCGCGCTGCTTGTCCCTCCGGGGCCAGCGCACGCCGCCGAAGAGCCCCCGGAGCCCGCGCTTTTGTCTGCCGCCCGCCTTGCCCGCGGCCGCCGGCTCGCCCGGCCGCCCCGCCTCGGGCCGCGCGCTCCTCCGCAGCAGCGACAGGAAGCTGTGCGACTTGGCCACGGGGCCGTCGCCGCCGTCCCCGCCGCGCGGCTCGTCCTTCCTGCCGCCCTCCAGCACCGCCACCTCGGCCAGGCCGTCGTGGGTCTTGCTGCGCGCCAGGCCCGCGGGCGCCGCCGAGCCCCTGCCGCCGTCGCCTTTGTTTCTGACCCCGAAGATGCTGGGCATGGGGCCGCCGGCTTTCCGCCGCTTGAACAGCTTGAACGCCGCCTTGTTGATCCTCCCCGACGGCGGCGGCTCGGCGGCCGGCGTGTCGGCGGCGCCGTCGCGAGGCAAGTCCATGTCGGCCGCCGCGAGGGCCCCGGGCCCGGCCGCCGCCTTCCTCCTGCAGCCCCCCGCGGGCGCGCGAGCCCCGCCGCCGCCGCGCGCGCTGACAGCCCCGCCGCCGCGCCCGCCCGTCTCCATGGAAACCGGCGGGGCCGCCGCTGTCGTCAGCCGTGGGCCGGCGCCAGGCCCGGGTCGCCGCGACCGCCGTCAAGCCGAGCCCCGGCCGCGGCCGCGGGGCCGAGCGCGCGCGTCCCGGAGCATCCCGGCGCCCGCCGGGCCTTATGTAACGCCCCGACCCGCCTCGCCGCCCGCTCGGCTTTGTGCGGCACCGCGCGCGCGTGCCAGCGCGTGTGCGTGTGCGTGTGCGGAGAGCGGGCGGCGGGCGGCGGGCTGGAGGCGGCGGCTGCCCGCACCGGCCGGGGCTGCGGGGCGCGCAGCCCCTGGCACGCGCAGCCGGCCGCCCGCCTCGGCCGGGACACCTCCCTGCACAAGTCCCGTCCGAGGCGGCGACGCGCCCCTCCCGCCCGCACCCGGCCCCTGCCCAGCCCACCCCCCAGTGGGCCGAGAGACGCAATCGGGCGCGGGAGGCTCTGCTCTCTTTTCCGCACGGAGCCGGGACCTCCGCTGGGAGCGGGCAGGAGTCATTCCCTTTCCTCAGCCTTCATGTCCGTCCTTATCAGCAGGGGCGGGAGGAGGGTGTGCAGCCCTGCCAGGCAGAGGCCCGTGGTCTGTCCGCATCTCTTCCAGGCGGACGCCTTGTTCTGACTCTCCGTGCAAACGCAGACGCCAGGCTTCAGCGAACAGCTCTGCAGCCAAAGTGCAAAGAGCTCCAGGAGGTGCGAGTGGGCTGGTCCTTGGGGACAGCGAAGGCGATTGCCGCTGGGGCCGAGGACACAGAGGAGGCTGGCCGTCGTGCGTGCGGGCACAATGAGTAGAGGGGCCGGACATGATCCGATAAGCCACAACCTCCACAAGTGGACCTCAGAGCCCAGGGTCTGCCTCTTTTTCCCCAAGCTAACGACATAACAGCACTGTTCCGGACCCTCCCTGCTTGCCTCCCTCCCTTCACCTACCCCTGGACAAGGAAAGGGAAAAGCGTTAGTTTCCAGAGTCCCCAGGAGTCTCTGCAGCAGCTCTCACCCCACTCAATGGAGGGAAACAGAACCTTTGTCCCAGCAAACAGCCCAATCAAATATCTTTCCTTTGCTGACTCCGAGGTGATTTTTTTTTTCAAATTAATGTAGGAGTACTGCTATTTATTCAGCCATTGATTAAGCTGATTGAATTAGGCATGAACTCCACATTACTTTTTTGTAATTTTTAATTGAATATTTGCGATAGATTATTACAAAGCTGTTCATAATTGGATCTCAGTCATACAGTGGTCCAGCACCCATCCCTCTACCAGTGTATTATTCCCCACCACCAATGTCCCCTCTTTTCCTACCACCATTCCCCAAATTCCACTCCCTATGGGATGTTCTTCTTCCTTCTTGCTCTCTCTCTCGCTCTCTCTCTCCCCTTTTCCTTTCGTGCATTATGGTTTGCAATACAGGTGCTAAGAGGTCATGGTGTTTGTTCAGGACTGTAGCACTGTAGCACTGTCCTCCCGTTGTTCATCAATTTGCTCAAGTGGTCCCAGTAACATTGTGAAACTTGTTACTGTGTTTGGCATATTGAATATGTCACGGGTAGCTTGCCAGGCTTTGCTGTGTGGGCAAGATACTCTCAGTAGCTTGCCAGGCTCTCCGAGAGGGGTGGAGGAATAGAACCTGGGCTGACCAGGTCTGCTGCATGCAAGGCAAATGCCTTACCTGCTTTGCTTTCACTACAGTATTGTTCAGGACAGTCTGTATTTTTATCAGGATGGTAAGGCTGGAGTAGCTTTTCAATTGGGCGGTTGCTTTGGGGTGTGGATGTGACTGCCTGCCGAGGCTTCTGGAAGTACAGGGAGGTGGGGAGAGGTAGCCCAGCTCTACCCTGAGAAATCCTGGAGATTTCAGTCTTACAAACCTGTGTACCAGGATTTTCAGCAAATGTTGTCTCTGTGACATCCATCCTGAGCCAGTGGAGTGAGGCCAAGGATGTGACAGTGATTTTGGAATGTGGAAGCAAGTGGCTGCCAGGAGTTTTGCTTGGGCAGTCTCCAGACTGACCCTTCCCCTCTGATTTACCTTGGTCTGTTCAGCCTTGTGTAGGTTCAAGATTAACTATGGTTTTTGATCTCCCTTGAGAATTATTTAATGGTCTATGAAGCAGTACTGGTAGTAGAGCTTACCTGGTGGCACTGGAGTTGGTTGGTGGGGGTGAATGCCAGTGCTTCCATGTGTATTGCGAAGTGGGGAGAAGTAGCCCATCCCAACTCTGAGAAAACCTGGAGATTTCAGTCACAAAATCCACATACCTGAATTTTCAGCAGATTACGTCTGTGTGCATCCGTCCTGAGACATAGGAGTCAGGCTGGAGGTATGATGGTGATTTTGGATTGTGGAAAGAAGTGACTGCTTGGGGCTCTGCCTGGGTGGGCACGAGCCTAACCTGCCCCCCCCCCCTCAGTTTTACCCTGGTTTGTTAAGCTATGTATGTGTCTGAGATTAACTAAAGCTTTTTTCTCTTTAGAGGTTTATTTATGGGTCTCCAAAATAAAGCCAATAAATGGGTTTGTATAGCTGAGCTAGGGGTGTTTTGTGGGCATGGCTCCCACATACCTAACTTTTGGCCATTTAATTTCTTGGTAAACTTGGCCCAAAGTTGTTGGGGTTCTTCTAAAAGCACAGTGGGAATTTTGGGGTATCAGAAAGCCTGAAGGTACCATCAAGCTGCTGATGAACTCAACCTGCAGGTACAGGTTGGCCTGCTGGCAGCACCATACCCCCACCAAGGTAATTCTAATTGTAAACCCACCACCTAACTTCAGGAGCCTGGTTGATGGCTTATTGACAACAAAAAAAAAATTAGGGAAATACATAAGTGGCTCATATCTAATATGTTATGAATATCCTGTAATTTATTAAAAACATTAATAAGACATAAAACATTATGTTTGCTATTTAAAGAAATTTTTTTTTGCTTTGGGTTTTGCTCACCCCTGTTTTCTTCTCATTCCCAGATAGGCATGGCACCCAGGCAAGGGCAAGGAGAGGCTCCCTCCTTTCTAAGCGACCACTGGTGCTGGCGAGTGGGTCCGGGTTGGGGTGTAAAGGGAAGTTCACTTGTTTTCCTCACACTCTTTAAGGAGAGAATTGTGCTCTCTCTCTCTCTCTCTCTCTCTCTCTCTCTCTCTCTCTCTCTCTCTCTCTCCACTTTGATATACACGTGGTGTATGACAAAACTGTGTCAGTCTGGAAGCGATTATAATGGATACTAGAAAATACTGAAGTAACCTATATTAAAAGGAACAACCCTCCCCTCCACCCCTGCAGTCCCCACCCCCACCCCAGCCTGAGTGGGAAGAAGGCAGACTTGCTCATGAACATGTCCCGTCCAGAAATTCGACCAGGGCTTTGGCACACAGACACCCAAAGAGGAAGGGAGAAGGCTGTGTTTGTTCAGGGGACAGGGCCATGGGGGCAGAGGAGAGGGCGGCTGCTGGGCCCTGGAGCTTTTAGAAGCTGCAGGAGAGGTGTGCTCAGCAGTGGAGCACCCTGTTTGGGATTACGTTTTTGTTCTTTCTTCCCCCTGCCCCTCCTTTACCGTTGCCCTCCGCTGCTCCAATGTAAGAGGGAACAGAAAAATCAGCGTGGAACAGAACAAAGAATGGGGGAAATGGGCCTGGAAATAGCTGTTCCAAAACGACAGATGCATCAACGTAGCCATGAGGGGCGGTTAGCAATTCTGGAGCTGTGTGTGCTTTTCAATTTTGGTCCAAGAGAAAACTTGTCCTTCGGTTGGGGCTTTTCTTTGTTTTCTTTCCAGAAGATAAACAAACAAAGGGACCAGGGAGGTAGCTCAGAGGGTTTCTTCCAGGGTCCCGAGTTCACTCCCCAGCATTGTGCTGCTTCCAGAACCCTGTGAGGCCGGGAGGTAAGCGATGCTGGTAGCTCTCAGCACCGCTGAGAGGTGTTGTATCACTGAGCTGAAGCATTGAAGCTTTTGGTTGGTCAAATATTACTGGGATTGGCCCTGAGCTTTTTTGGGGGGAATCCCAGCCCCCCTGAAGAAAAATGAAAGAAAGAAGGGGAAGGAGGAGAGGGGAGGGAGACCATCCTATCCTTTTATCAGGATATATTCTTTTGTTTGGGGAACACACCCAGCAGTGCTCAGGGCTTACTCCTGGCTCTGTGCTCAGGGGACTATATGCATTGCCGGGGAATGAACCCAGGTCAGCTCATTGCAGGGCAAGCACCTTACCCACTGTGTTCTTTGTAGAGCTCCTCTGTGGACCTTTTGGCATTTGGGGAACCAGTCTCCCTGTAGAAAGGTCTAAGTCAGGAGCTGTCTGCTGTGACCGCCATGGACTGTCCCCATCACAGCATTTGAATTAAGGGGGGGTCACTGTTCCACCTTGTCTGCCCTTGGGTCTTCAGACAATCACATTTAGCCTAGAGGTCTGGAAATGATATTGAGGTGGGACCAACACCTCCCATCTCTGCTCTGCTCAGAATACCAGTCTAGTTGGAAATGTTCACTGATGGGGACCCAAGGAAAGACCTTCAAATGTCTTCCAACCCCAAGGCCTTGCTGTAAGAACTACCAGGATGAACCCTGACTCCGCTAGATTTGACACAGCCTGTCCTTGTCTAGTGAGGGATAACATGGATTGAATACAAGCTGAGATCTCAAAGCAAAGTGCACAGTCGACAAGACAGAAACATGTGACAGTCCCTGTATGGAGACTGGTTCTAGGAGATAGGGGGTGTTTGACATCATTGCACTTTTCTGATAGGTTCAATGCAGGGCCGGACTGAAATCCAGAATAAGAACTAAAGAGATTAAGCACCTGCCCTGAGATCCTCAAGCTCTATGTTCTCTTTTTGCACAGTTTGAGCTCCAATTTCCCCCTCCCCCCACATCATCTTTTATTCTGCACTCTTCTTGGTGCAGAGGAGAAACTCATTCCTAACCAGCAAAATGCCATGTACAAAGCCCAGCTTGGGTGTTACTTTCCACATTAACCCTGCTGCCTGGGGGACAGTATGCATCCCGTGAGGCACAGATTCCAACATTGGCACTGGGCTGGCTGGGGAAGTTCAGGGTGTTCTGGACTGAGATCTTCACTCAGAAAGATACATCTCCAGTCCCCCTGTTGTGCTTTTCCACTCCCAGCACTCAGCTCAGGGGCTTGTACTTGCATCTCAGGACAAGTTGACATGATACCAAATAAAACCAAATGAAAGCAACATGAGTGCTTCTCTATGATGTCGGTGAATTCTAGGCCAGGATACAACAGCTGTCAGCAGGCCATTCTCCATGGCTCTCTGTTTGCTTCTGCCAGTGATCATTCATTATCTCTTGATTTCTAGACAATCATTGCAAACTCAGACTCCTCAGAGCCCTCCCCTGTGTGTCTGTCTTTTCTCATAAGGATACCTGTCATATTGGGTCATGACTTTAGCGTGGTCTCTCACTGTGCCCCTTAGTCATCACTGCAAAGATTCTTTCTTTTACAAGTACATTCACACTGACAGGTTCCAGGACTTCGAAATCCAATCTGTTTTTGAGAAGTACACAACTCCATCCACAACAACATGGTGTCCATCAGTGGCAAACACATCTACCCCATCCTTCAATACAATCACCAGTGTCCCTGGCACAGACATTAATGTCCATGGGCTGAAATTGGTGTGCCCAAACAGGGCATGGGAGGTTATGTGACAATTTACCACACCAAAGCCAACTGGATTGACTCCTTCGACCTTAGTCCAGAGGGGTTGGTCACAGAGAATGAGACAAACAAACACACAAGGTCTGTCCAAGCTTTAAGGTCACTGGGTAGTAGTGAAAGGTTCACTGGCTGACCATTTATTTGGTACAATATCACTCCCCTACCCTGGTTCCCAACACGTGAATCATTGTTTAAGTTGGCAGAGATATTAAGGACTGTTGATAAGTGCATCAAATGTGAATAGGTGCTTGAAGAGCAGAGACTGGAGTCTTTCAGATAGCCAGACAGCGGCATCCTTCACATATAGAAGAAAGTCTTGAAAATTCCTACTCTTGCCTATGTTGGCCCTCTACATTAAAGGATCCTAAACTGTTTTATACTATTCTTTCCTGGGTGCATTTCTGCCTTTTGTTATATTTCAAAAGACCTAAATTGTATTACCCAGGGGACTATCCAACCTTGGGTCTTTATGAGGTGGACGATTTTCCACAGAGTGGTTCTAGCAAGTGTGGGCTGTTGGAAGATTTCACAGTCATTGGTGGCACTTCTGGGGTTACCAGAAATTAGGGGAAAAGAGCACTGTCAATCAGTGTAAACACAAAGAAAATGACTATTTTCCCCATCATGTCAAACATCATGGTACCCTTCTTCCCATAAGCTCATTCTGGTTTTGAGGGAATAAGGGTTGTGATGGGAACAAAAAGGGAAGTAGAATAATCTCCCCTCAGTGACACGAAGAACAGCTGTCAAGCAGCTCAATCACCTCATTCATTCTAAGGCCAAGACCTCCCCTCTTAGGGGTACATGGGCTGGAGTGTGGGGGTTACTTCTCTTGGTGTCCATTTTAGTGTTTTACTTAGGATTAACCTATTTTCTGTTTCAAATTGATTCCAAAGTACAATGACTTATACCACAAAAATCTATTTCTTTTTTTTTCTTTTTGGGTCACACCCGGCATTGCATGGGGGTTACTCCTGGCTTTGCACTCAGGAATTACTCCTGACAGTATTCAGGTGACCATATGGGATGCTCGGAATTGAACCAGGGTCGGCTGCGTGCAAGGCAAATGCCATACCCACTGTGCTATGGCTCCAGGCCCCAAAATCTCTTTCGTGATCCTCTATCTGGCCTGAGCATATATGTTGGCCAACGGGGGATTTTGTCCCTAAGATCCTTCAGACCTCAGACTTCCTACCTCTCCTTGGGGTCTTGTTGTCATGTTTAATCAGTTGAAGGAAAAGAGGTCCTGGTGAAACCTTGACTCAGATATGGGGCATTTCACTTTCTTTCATTTTCTGTTGGTGACAGCTAGTCAAAAGGCCACAGATTTTTAAAAGAGAGAGAGAGTTGGAAGCATAGTTTAATTAGGGGCTATGTCCCTAACACTATGGGAGAAGATGGATTAGCACAGAGAACTGAGTCTGACACCAATAGCCTCACTTGTTCATTGGTGTTGCAGAAGAAAGCCTTGGACACCCCCACAGGCTAACGGCCCTTCATGCTTCCTTTCCCATAAGACAAGATAACCCACCCTCATGGGGGGCACACCCAGTGATGCTCAGGGGTTACTCCTGGCTCTGCACTCAGGAATTACTCCTAGTAGTGCTTAGGGGACTATATGGGATGCTGGGGATTGAACTTGTGTCAGCTGCATATAAGACAAATGCCCTACCCACTGTACTATCATCTCTCCAGCCCCACAATCCAAATGTAAGACCCCAACACTTGTATCTCATCCCCATCACTTCTCTTTATACCCTTGAGTCTTCTCCCACAAAGAGAACAAAATTTTTTACTGAAAGCAAGTGCATTTCAGAAATGTTTGGAACATTTGAAACAGACTAAAGAGTCTTAGGAAGGGGTTCTGGGTGCTGGGTTCTAGATGCCAGGTCATCAAAATCAAGTCTTAAGAGCTCCGTGGTATATGTTTTTTCTCCTTTAGGGGAAAAAAATTCTTTTCTTCACGATGGGTTAATCCCCTCCCCTAACCAGGCTTACTTTGCCCCAGATCCCCACCACCTTCGGGCTTTTCTTCGTGTGCTTTGGATTAAGTCCCTGATCTGGCTTCATGCAGCTTTCATTTATTTATATTTCATTTTCCAGCCACCACCACAAGATTACTTTTTTGAAAAGACAGAAATCTCAGCAAATATATTCATTCCAGGATGTTTCCTGGGCACACACCGAGCAAGCTCATTAGTGCAAGTTAACCACGAGGTGCTTTCTTTCTTTCTTTCTTTCTTTCTTTCTTTCTTTCTTTCTTTCTTTCTTTCTTTCTTTCTTTCCTTCTTTCTTTCTTTCTTTCTTTCTTTCTTTCTTTCTTTCTTCTTTCTTTCTTTCTTTCCAACTTCCAGGAAAAGGCTGGTGGGGGGAGGGGAAAGCATGATCATGCGGTTTCTTCCCAGCAGCTCTCATTAGTGTATGTTCAGGGAACAGTGACTGAGAGCTGTGCTTCCTCCCTGTGTCTGCTTCTGTTTCAGCAAAAGACTGAAACTCAGGCAGGAAATTTCTAGGTCAGTCAGACTTTGCTCTAATGAAAGGGGAGCCCCCCCAAAAAAAACCCACCAGACCAACAAAATGGTAGCCTTGGCTTTATGGAGTGTACTGTCTGATTACCCAATTATTATAGCTCAGATTAGGAAGGGATTAGCCCCCGAGGTTAGACAGATGGAGAGCACTATTAAAATACCCCATGTGGGGATTGATTCAGAGCAAGTAGCAAAGTGACCACCTGTCCCCGTTTCTGGGATGAGTCTGTCCTCCTTTATTGCCCCGAGATCACTATCTTGGATGCCGTTGTGTGGAGAAACCTAATAGCAACACGAGACAAGAAGGAGCTTTGCCCTGCCTCCTCCAGCACTTCTGCCTCCTGCTTCTTGTTCTTTGTCTTGTGTCCTGCCCTTGACTGACCTGGTAGGAAATGGCAGCTGAATTACAGGTGACTGAGCTTTTGAACAGGTCTGAGAAAATCATCGATCATAGCAGACTAGGGCTTTCTATCATAAGCCTCCTCTCCCTTTAGGAATTGCTTTCTTAAACTTCTGTCACTAGGGGACACACAGGGATATTTCTTTACAGAGACTAGAGAGAAGAGAGATGAGATCTTTTCTATGTCTTTGTACCCATTTCCAACTGCACTTGGGGCCATAGGGCCAATCATTGTACCACATTGCTAGGTAAAAATACTGAGCCTCATGTTCTAGCTGGAATTCACCAGCAAGAAATATGGTATAAGCAACCATTCAATAATTAATAAGCCATTTAGCTCTTCTCCTTCAAGCCCTTTATCTTACAAAAGTTGATCTCATAGAGATATGTCTAGGAACATTAATGGTTAATGAGAATACATTACGCCAGAAAAATTATGTTGGGGAATCTCAAATTGAAATGATTTAGCCAAACGAGTACTCTCTCTTATAGATAGCTCAAGTTAATTTCATAAAAGGCATTGAACACATTGAGTGCCTCTCCTGAAAGACACAGACTTAGCACGAAGGAACATAGAGTGTCAAGTTCCACAGAGTCTTCAAACCCAAACTTCTGCAAGCACCTCAGTTGGAATTCTCCCTGGGAAGGGGGCTTCCCCACTTTCAGAGAGCTTATTTCATTTCAGAGCAGTTTCACTAGAGATTCTTTAAAATGCCTGGAATTATCTTGTTTCTTCACAACTTCAGTTCTCTAGTCCTAGTGTTACCTTTTTATTGAACTATTTTTATGAAGAAGTATTTGTTGTTCCATGTGATTTCCAGGCATTGAATTACTTACAGAAGAGGAAACAAAGACAAGAAATTAAATAAGGTGCTCTGGATCAAATAGTAAGTGTCAAAGCAGTCAGGCTACGAAGTCTACCTTCTTCATCACTTCTCTGATTATCTATTACTGAATAATGTATTACTTCACTGTTTAGGGGCTTAAAACAATGACCACCTTATTTGTAGAGAGTTCTGTGCACCAGATATTTTGGAAAAACTCAACAGGGACACTTCTTTGATCTACTTGGCATCCAGTGGGGTCTTTCATGGGTTTTAGTGTGATGGTCGCTAGAACTAAGCTGTTGAGTTTGGCTTCATTCACACATCTGGAACCACGGCAAGAACAGCTGAATGGTCCCATATGGCCTTGCTCCTTGTTTTATTTGTGCATCCCTTTATGACAGCTGGACTCCCAAAGCATACTTTTAATTCAGGAGAAGTAAAGCAGCATATCTGGTAAGGCCCAATTTTAGAAATCACATGATGCAAATTCTATTGGTTGGAGTAAGTCTCAGTCTCAGGGTCAGTCTGGATTGACAGGGAGAAAATAACTGAACTCCACCTATTCACTGGAGAATGGCAAAATCACCACACAGAATAATATGAAAATGACAGAGATTAGTGTGGACATCTGGGAAAACATAGCACTAAAACCCCAACTCTGTACTGTCTTTTCAAGAAAATCAGCTCATATATACTTCCAAATGCTACCTATCCAGACATTTAACACTCCCTCTACAGTAGCATTAAGCCTTCTGTATTGGGAATTTAGCATAGTTTCTTATGAATTATGAAGTCATCCTGTCCTGCAATGTACCCCAGAACTTAGTGGTCCCTTGCAGCTGCTCCTAAGCTGGCTCAGAGCCCAAGCGGCATCATGCTTCTGTCTCTTAGAGAGGGAAGCTGAACAAAATGGAATTTTTTTACACTGTCACCCAGCATCAAATAGAAACGTTAACATATGAAATCTGATGCCCCTTCAACTTTGCATTTGCTCAGTTGTTTTTAGAGACTCGAGTTAAATTTCATATTATGAAATCTGACCTTGCCATCTGATTGAGGCACTCGAAAGCCTGAATTTTTTTTCACCATATAAACAGCTCTCTCGGTTCTTGGTCAGACCTACATTTGATTATAACTTACCTTAGACTTCTACAACATTTTTTAAAAAATCTTAGTATGACTACTTTCCCTTTCAGGGACAAGAACAAAGCTCTGAGGAACACCACTGAACAAAGCATTCTCTTTTGAAAATCTAGTCTTGGATCTGCTACTGTGCAGACAAAACAGGCAGAATTGTTCAGGCCATTGTGATTCTCTAGCTTGTCTTTGCATCTAAACCACATTCTTACGCTTAGTCTCAGGCATATCGTCACAAGAATCTTTGCCAGCACTTTGTTAAAATTCCAGAAACCCCTAGTCTGTGAATTTCCCTGCTGTGCTGCAATCATACTCCTGGCAGAAAAATTAATGAGGCCAGTCTGGATTTTCTTACTGAGCTCCTGTTGACGTTTGATGATCACAACTTTCTCTTGTGAGTTCTCAATCTCTGAGCTTCTCATCCATCTCCTGCCTTCCTATATCTGCATGAAACACTGCTCCAACACCAGCAGTTTCCAGCATCTCTACTGTTCTCCCAAGATAAAACCTCAATGATGCAATTTCCAAAGAATCACACCATCTTTCAGAACATGATCCTCTCTGGAATCTGGGTCAGGAGACAGTGTGGCAGGTTCTGGCCACTTTTTTTTTTCACTCATTGAGATTTCTTGTTCCTCTGATGTTTATTACACAACAAACTCCAGAAAGGCACAGAATCAATTGTCCAATAGTACAGTTCCAGGGGAAAGTAAGGGCAATCTAAGGTACATTTTTATTGTATAAAAAATAATAGGTCACTACCTGGAAGAGGTAAAAGTAAGACATGACAAGAGGTGTAAAATAGATGATTCCTAATTGTGAAAATCAAAAAAGGCTTGTCAGAGGTAGTAGAGTTTGCAGCTGACCTATAGCAAGTTTAGGGTTAGTGTGGATATTAAGATGCAGTTCACACTGCTACAAGGGGTGTAGAAATCTGCAGATGTTCTTAAGGAGAAATCAGGTAAGTGTAATAAATTTCTTCAAAACACTGATTCAGGGGATGGGGAGATAGTACAGCAGATAAAGTGCTTAACTTGCACATGCCTCACTTTGATTTGATCCCAGGCACCAGATATAGTCCCCTGAGCACCTCCAGGAGTAATCCCTGAGCACAGAGGCAGGAGTAAGATCTGAGCCTACTTGGTGTGACTCCTAAACAAACAAGCAAAACAAGAAAAAAAAACCACAAACAAAACATTGAATCATTTAGCCTAATCCAAGGAAATCATCCAAATTCAAAGCTGTTCGAAGTGTTAAGCAGTTCTGCTATTGAGTGGAACACTGCACAACCATCAAAAACTCTAGTGAATGCTACCCTGGTTTCAGCTCAGGGGCCAAGAGGCTCTTCCCTTGAACGTTCCCTTGAACGTCCATTATGGAAATGTCTTGGAGTCACACACAACCTTGGATGTCTCCAAAGCAGATATCTGATGAGCATGCCCTTGATAGCCACATTTTATTTTCATTCATTTTCCAGATTATCAAGAAGTTTCTTTCTTTGTAGTGGCTTTTTCTGCCTCTGCTCTGTCTAGGGTGGGCTATACAGATACAGTTTCTGCTTTCCTCAAGCATTTCACAAGGGAGTGATTTACTGTCCTTGTGACTTTCTGCATAGGGGACTCAAATTTAGGACTTTGGTCCATCACTCACTTGCTCGTTGTCTCAACTCCCTGGAGCAACTAATAAATTGTTCGCCATACTTCTTCCAGAGGTTTTTTTTCTCCAAAAGGGGAAAATTTTCCCTAAAAGGAATTCTTGTTTCAGTTACTAATAATATGCATTCCCTCTCACACCCATTATTGTATAAAGAAATTTTTGTGACATGGGAAAATTCTTATAATAACATGAGCTAAGCAGGAAAAAAAAGATCCAATCGTGAAAGTATCTCAGTATAGTCTCAATCATGCCAAGAAGCACACACCAAAGAGGACATTAAGTCAGACAGTAGTAGTGGCCCTCTCCGAGCGTCTGCATGGTTTGGAGGCTCCTTGATGTACATTGTTATAATTTCTGAGTTTTCAGAAATCATGAAAACAGTTGGAGTCCAAGTGCCTGGGGAGATTGTACTACCATTTGGAAAGAACAGAGGAGCCTGGTGGGACAGGTACATGCCATCCCTTCCCTGGCCAGGGGCAGCTGGTGCAGCCCTTGTCACCTTTCCTTGCTCGTGTGAATCACCACCAGGCTGCAAGTAAAAGCGTGACCATTGAGGTGTTCCTAAAACCCGCAGTCTAGTTGTCTGAGTGCTCTGCTGTGGCCGGACTGTGGCTAAGCCGCCCCAAGTCTCCTGTGCTCTAGAGGATTTCCAGAAAGTTGCGTGACTGTCAGACATTGGACAGTGACCTGTGTCCAGCACGGGGGTACCTGTAGGTCTCTGGGTGCAGCATGCAGGACTCTTAACTACCGCCAGGGACTTCCACATGCAGTTTCTCCCACATGCTTTTTTTCACCCTAGCAGAACCAAGGGAGTCAGCCAGGCAAGCTGTTCTCTCCTGCTGTTGAACATTTAGCTTCTTATTAGTAAATCCCCAAACATCACCCTGCTGCAAGTTCCAGGTCTCTGCTTCCCAGGAAATGTGAGCATCTGTGAGGTCAGTGAAAAGCTGCTTGTATTTACGTCAGAAGGAACGTCCATCCTTGAACGTCCATCATGGAAATGCCTTGGAGTCACACACAATCTTGGATGTCTCCAAAGCAAAAGTGTCTGCTCACAAACACTCAGCTTAGGTGAAACTGGTCTGATGGGGCGTGGGGGGCAGGGGTTGCTGACCCTTTTTGGAGAGTTGCTGGAACATTATGTGCAAGAAACTTCTATCATTAAAAACCCTGCAAATCTGACTCACAAATAAATCTCAGAAGAGAAAGAGAGCAACATGCCGCAGAGTTGCTTCCAGACTCCTCGCCAAGCTGTCTCATTAGGGCCATCCCTGACGGGGGCAGGTGAGTCCCTCTGCCTGCCCCAACAGAGCCCCAGCAGCCAAAAACCTCCAGAACTCAATTGTCACCATGCTCAAGCTGATCTCCACAGAATGAATCTGCTGAAAAACTCAGGGTATGTGGCTTTTGTGATCAGACTCTCCAGGCTCTCATAGGTACAGAATGAGCGACCTCTCCCCATCACCCTCTGCTTTCCAGAGCCTGGCAGTCATGCCCACAAACTGCCTCTGGTGCCATATAAACTATTAATGACCATGATCCAGAGACTCACAAATAAATTTTGGAAGAGAAAGAGAGCAACACGACACAGAGATGGTGACCCCAAAGTCACCATCCAGTTAAAAATTTAACTCTAGGGGCTGGAGCAATAGCACAGCAGGTAGGGCGTTTACCTTGCACGCAGCCAACATGGCCAACACAGGTTCGATTCCCAGCATCCCATATGGTCCCCCGAGCACGGCCAGGAGCAATTCCTGAGTGCATGAGCCAGGAGTAACCCCTGAGCATCGCCGGGTGTGACCCAAAAAGAAAAAAAAAATTAACTCTATTGGTATCACTCTATTTAAAATTTTAGAATTCCTATAGTGACATCCCATACTCTGTCCCACTTATGTACCGAGAGTAGCATACCACATTTGATGGAGTATAATGTAGTAGGCTATCTATTTCAATCTCTCTCTCTCTCTCTCTCTCTCTCTCTCTCTCTCTCTACATACACACACACACACACGTAGGTATTAGCAACCTGTACCATGTTAATAATCTTATCAAGGGCTTAATGGCTCTAAGGTGAGATACAACACACTCTTCACACACTTTCCTCTAAGAAAATACTTTTGGATCATTTTTAGTGGATTATTCACAACAAGCAATACAAAATAGCTTATTTAGTACATGCTTTGGGGGCAGGTTGGGGTGGGGGGGTGGGAAAATTTGAAATAATGGTGGTGTGAGGGTGTACTGGTATCGGGATTGGTGTTAGAATATTGAATATAACAAATTATTGTGAACCACTTAAAATAAAATTTTAAATAAATAAAAACAAATCATAGTGCCTCAATAAAAATGGAAAGATCAAAACAAATCAAAACAGCTTCTTGCCCTGCCAAGACCATGAGTTGCCCCCCATGAGCGGCATTCTGGCCTGGCCATGGTCCCAGAGGCACACGGACCTAATTCGGAACCTAGCAGTTTCTGGCAGAAATGTACATGGACTATACATTAAGCTACACACTGTGCCCCCCCCCCCCAGGAGGGAAAGGGTGTCTGTCTCTTCCGCTATCCCCCCACCCCCTGGCTGTGGCATGGTGGCTGCCACCTCAGAGCTTATTGGACAGCCAGGTATGAGCCGGTGGTGACGGGGCAACTGTGGCCTCATGGGATGGGGGGGGGGGGGTGGAACTGGCACGTCCTTCTTGCCCTGCTGAGACCACAAGTTGCCCACCCCCCCCCCCCCCGAGCAGCTCTCCAGCATGGCCATGGACCCAGAGGCACACAAACTAATCTCGGAACTATTCGGCTTTGGGCAGAAATTCCTCCAGATTTAATTAGTAAAATATCAGAAATCCAAAATCATATGGTCTTCATAACCAGCAATAGAAAACAAATTATTTCATGATGTCTTTTCAGCAGGTTTGATTGTTGGGGGAGAATTCCAAATAATAATGGTTCATCTTTTGTCGAAATAATGAATGTAATCAAAGTAGAGAGAGAGTTAAGTGGAAATCATCTGCCTCACAGGAATGGGGAGGGGTTGCATGGGGGTATATTAGGGTTCTTGGTGGTGGAAAATATGCACTGGTGAAGGGATGGGTGTTTGATCACTGTATGACCGAGACTTAAACCTGAAAGCTTTGTAACTGTTCTCACGGTGATTCAATAAATACATTTTTTTAAAAAAAATGGAGATTGCTTGAGGACTGCTAATGGAGAGAGGGGAAATGTTTCCTCAACTGGGAGGTTGCTGGTACCTGGGTTCCAGCTAGAGTATGCTGGGAAGAAGAAAGAACAGCATGGCCAAGTCTGCTCTTCCGTGGAATGTGCTGGAGGGTTCTTGCTCGGACGCTCTCCCTTTTTCTTCTCTGGGCTTTATGGGTAAGTCACACCCGGGCCCCTTGTTTGTGTATATTGCTCTTTGTTTCTAGAAGAATAGGGAATTCTCACCTAGTTTCTGTGGGCATCACTCCTGCCTTAGAGGGCAGATGAGTGAGAAGCAGAAGCAGACGCAAGCGATAGAGTTGTGTGTATAAAGTGAAAGGAGGGAGAGAGGGTGGAGATAGGTTTGACCCATCAGTGAGGGCAATTGTATTCAGTAGGAATGACAAAATGATCGCAGGGCATCTGTGCAAGAATAAATGCTTCTCGGCTTACACAAAGAACCAACTTCCTGTAATCATTCAAAGAATGAAAGCACACCACCTACAAGTAATTATTAACAGGGTAAAATGATTCCTTCCAGGTTTGCGCTGCTGAAGAAGGAGAGGAAGGGAAGCTGCTTCGTCCTACCTGCAGACCAATTTATCAGGGTCCTCCCCCATTCCACATCCTTCTTTGTCATCTCAGTTCTGTCAATGAACTCTCAGGTTCTGTTACCATTAGGCATTTGTTATTTCCCTTCTGTAATTTCCTTATATCCCACCTATGAGAGGGATCATTCTGCATTTCTTCCTCTCCTTCTGGCTAACTTTACTCAGCATAAAACCTTCCAGTTTCATCCATCTATCAGCAAATTGCATGATTTCATTTTTTCTCTCACTGGGTATCTATACCATTGTTTCTTTAGTCACTCATCTGTTCTTGGACACTTGGATTGCTTTTCGATCTTAGATATTGTGAATAATGCTTCAATAAACATAGGGCCACAAATGAGTTTTCAAAATAATGTTTTTGACCTCTAGAATTCAACTGCTGCCATGCTCTCCCCATGCTCTCCACATGCTCAGGCCAAGCTTCACCCATGAGTGAATCTTCAGAAAACCCAGGTGTGCGGGACTTTGTAGCTGAAAACACTGGACTCAGTGGAACAAGGAACAAAGATCCACTACCCTTTTCCCCTCTTTCCAGCAACTCAGCAGTCACGCCCATAAGCCACCTCTGACCTGATAATCTCATCATCAGCCATGATCCAGAGTTGCATGTCCTTCTCTCCCGGGAGGGAGCATAACACGACACTTGCCATAATCATGTCTCTGGACCCCATGTCAGGTTGTCTCATTTGGGGAATCTTGGAGGGGTGTGAGTGAGACCCCTCGTTGTCCCCAAGGGACCCAGCCCTGGCAGCCAAAAACCTCCAGAACGCAACCACCGCCATGCTCAGGGCTGCTCCCCACATGCTCCGGCCAGGCCTCACCCATGAGTGAACCTATTCCTGGACTGTGAGGCCACACTTGCAGCCATACAACACTTCATACCACACACCACCCATACTCCAAGAGTACCACACCACACAGACACACACACACACACACACAAATGCACACAAGGCTCAACCTTTAACAACATGTTAGTGATTTTTTTATAGAAGGGCTTAATGGTCCCTGGGTGAAATACAATGATCTTCACACTCTTTCCTCTAAGGAAATATTTTTTGTAGCATTTCTAGTGGTTTTTCATAACAAACGATATAAAACAAATTATTTTCAATTCTTTTTTTAAAATATTTTTATTAGTGAGACATCATGAGGTACAGTTGTAGACTTACAAATTTTTGTGCTTGGGTTTCAATTATACAATGATCAAATACCCATCCCTCCACCAGTGCCCATTTTTTGTTCTGCTTTGGGGCAGGGATTGGGGTTCAGGATGGAAACATCCAAAATATGGTGGTGGGAAGGTGTAATGGTAGTGGGATTGGTGTTTGAATATTAAATGTAATACTGTGTATGTAATTAAATTAAATACTGTGGACTACTTTATAAAGTAAAAAATTAAATTAAAAAATAATGTTTTGGGCTCTTGGAATTGATGCAAAAACTTGGCATTTCTGAATCATATATAAACCAAGTTCTTAGTTTTTGAAGAAGTCTCAATACTGTTTTCAATGGCGGATAAACCACTCAACATTCTCAACAACAGTGAGTGACAGATCCTTTTCTCCACATCCACACTAATATTGATTACTTCTATATTTTATTTATTTATTTATTGCTCTTTAGGTCACACCCAGCGATGCTCAAGGGTTACTCCTGGCTCTGCACTCAGGAATTACTTCCGGCGGTGCTTAGGGGACCATATGGGATGCCGGGGATTGAATCCCGGATGACCACTTGCGAGACAAACACCCCACCTGCTATACTATCGCTCAGGCCCTTTAATTTTTTTTAAATGGTATTCTTGGTGCAGACTTAGAGCATGAAGAAAATAATCCTAGTTTGCCACTGGATTATGGCTCTAAGACCTTCTTCTCTAGAGTCTGGAAAGTTATAAGCAGGCAAGTATTAAGAATGCACTTCTAGATGGGTGGCATCACCCTCCCCAACTTCAAACTGTACTACAAAGCAATAGTAATTAAGACAGCATGGTACTGGGCTAGAAAAAAACTGCAGACCAATGGAACAGAGTCGGATATTCTGTCACAGACCCCCAAATATATGACCACTTAATCTTTGACAAAGGAGCAAGAAATGTGAAGTGGAACAAGAAAAGCCTCTTCAAAAAGTGGTGCTGGGAAAACTGGATAGTTACCTGCAAAAAATGAACTCTGACCTCTGTCTAATGCCAGGCACAAAAGTTAAATCAAAGTGGATTAAAGACCTCAATATCAGACACAAATCCATAAGGTACACAGAGCAAAATGTAGGCAGAACTCTCCACGACATTGAAGCTAAAAGCATCTTTAAGGATGAAACAGCACTGACCATGCAAGTGGAAGCAAACATAAACAAATGGGACTACATCAAACTAAGAAGTTTCTGCACTTCAAAAGAAACAGTGATCGAAATACAAAAAGAGCCTACAGAATGGGAAAGAATATTTACCCAATATCTGATAAGGGATTAATATCCAGGATATACAAGACACTAGTAGAATTGTACAAGAAAAAAGCATCCAACCCAATCAAAAAATGGGGAGAAGAAATGAACAGAAATTTCCTCAAAAAAGAAATACAAATGACCAAAAGGCACATGAAAAAATGCTCCACATCACTAGTCATCAGTGAGATGCAAATCAAAACAACAATGGATATTATCTCACACCACAGAGACTGGCTCACATTCAAAAGAACAAAAGCAACCAGTGCTGGCGTGGATGTGGGGGAAAGGGACACTCTTTCACTGTTGGTGGGAATGCCCACTAGTCCAGCCTTTCTGGAAAACAATATGGACAGTCCTTCAAAAACTAGAAATTGAGCTTCCTTAGGCCCTCCCGTTGATCGTCGATTTGCTCGAGTGGGCCCAGTAACGTCTCCATTGGAGACTTTGTTGTTACTGTGTCTGGCATATCGAATACTCTCGGTAGCTTGCCGGGCTCTCCAAGAGGGGCGGAGGAATCGAACTCGGGTCGGCCATGTTGGCCACGTGTAAGGCGAACGCCCTACCCGCTGTGCTATCGCTCCAGCCCTAATATAACCCTACAATACCACTTCTGGAAACATATTCCGAGGATGCAAAAAAGCACAATAGAAATGACATCTGCACCTGTATGTTCATTGCAGCACTGTTCACAATAGCCCAAATCTGGAAACAACCCAAGTGCCCTAGAACAGATGACTGGTTAAAGAAACTTTGGTACATCTACACAATGGAATACTATGCAGCTGTCAGGAGAGATGAAATCATGAACTTTGCTTATAAATGAATAGACATGGAGAGTATCATGCTAAGTGAAATGAGTTAGAAAGAGAGGGACAGACATAGAAGGACTGCACTCATTTGTGGAGTATAAAACAACATAAGTTGAGGACAGTAGATACACGGGACAGATAGATTGCTCCATAGCTGGAAGCCTGCCTCATGAGCAAAGGGGAGAAGGCAGCTGGAATAGAGAAGGGATCACTAAGAAAAAGATGGCTGGAGGAATTGGTCAGGATGGGAGACGTGTGCAGAAAGTAGATAAAGGACCAAACATGATAACCTCTCAGTGTCTGTATTTCAAACCATAATTCCCAAAAGTAGAGAAAGATTCTGGGAAATCATGTCTGCCATGGAGGCAAAGGGAGGGTGGGAAATGGGGATTATACCTGGGATATTGGTGATGGGGAATGTGCACTGGTGGAGGGATGGGTGTTTAATCATTGTGTGATTGTAACCCAAACATGAAAGCTTGTAACTATCTCACGGTGACTCAATAAAATTAAACACTGTCCTCCCGTTGTTCATTGATTTTCTGGAGCAGGCCAAGTAACGTGTCCATTTTGATACTTCTTGTTACTGTGTTTGGCATATTGAATACGTCATGGGTAGCTTGCCAGGCTTTGCCATGCGGGTTAGATACTCTTGGTAGCTTGCCAGGCTCTCCGAGAGGGGTGGAGGAATCGAACCCGGTTCAGCCGGGCTGGCTGCGTGCAAGGCAAACACCCTACCACTGTGCTATCGCTCCAGCCCTAAAAAAAAAAAAAAAAAAAAAAAAGAATGTACTTCTAATGACATTGCCTGACTGCCAGGAACATGAAAGTTAAATTTGGGGAGGACTTTTGGGGGGCTATTTCAGTAATCCTGAGGGGAAAGATGGTTATTTGGACTAAGATGGAGGCAGCAGAGGTGGTGACGAGTGGTAATATATGGTAATTCTCAGTCCTGATCATTGGTGAGGATCTCTCCTAAACTAAACAATAAATATCTGGACCTCTGAGACCTGTGATGACAATTCTTTCTACCTTTAGTCACTAATATTTAATCACTAACTTAGTGAGCTCAGGAATGAATCAAGAATCTCAAGGCCTATGTTAAGTTCATCTAAAAAGTTCAGAACACAGGGGCTAGAGCAATAGTACAGTGGGGAGGGCATTTTTATTGCACAGAGCTGAACCGGCTTCTACCTCAGCATCCTGTATGATTCCCTGAGCAGTACCAGGAGTAAATCTTGAGTGCAGAGCCAGGAGTAACCCCTAAGTATTGCTGGCTGTGACTCTAAGCAAAGGCAAGTCCAGAACAGAAAATTTGCACTTGCTCATATGTGTCAAAGATCATTTAAGAAGCACAGAACAGAAGCACTCAAGCCCTCTAATAGATCAAAATAATCACCGCCTGGGAGACAGGGTAGTATCCCCTTTGGGCAGTACCAGGGCCTTGACCATGATAGAGGAGTCAGGTCTTAGGGATCCCATGGAGGAAGAAGTCCTTTTTAGGGAGTACATAGCAAATGGACCAGAGAACGGCAACATCAAACGTGTTCAAAAGTTGTGAGCAGCGGTTTGAGCTGGAGGGAAGTTCACACAGAACAGCAGTTACTAGTGTGGAAAACTTGAAGATAGATTGAGGACATTATACATGCAAGTCAAAGAATATTTTCTGGTAGCTGAGAGAAATAGTAGAGGTTATTAAGCTTGAATGTGCTGGAGTGGAAGAGTGATTATTATTGTCTATTGCAGTGGATTGAAATGTTGCTGGTATGGAGTTCTATTATAATAATCAAGTTTAATGTTTCCCCAAGTGGGTGATTAACGCCCTTCCTGAGGGCTGCTGGAATGATGGTGGGGGTGTGGTGGGGATAGTAGTCTTGGGTACAACTGGGGGAACTTTCTTAGAGTTTGCTTTAAAAAGAAGGTAGGTTTCTACTCGGATGCTGATTAATTTTAATTAGAAAAGGATGGTGTGATAGGAGAGTTGGGAGCTCTGAGTTTCTGTCTGGTTGAGTGTAAGGTGAAAGTGTAGAAGAGGACCAAAGCAATCTCATGGTGATTTGATTAAAACAAAAAAGTACATAGCAGGCATATGAACACGCTCAGAGAAACCGGGGTTGGGAATTCTCTCTGATCCACCTCCTTGGAGAAAGGAGTCAATGCACTGGGCAAGGGGGTATGCAACGGTGAATGGGGAATAATGTACATCAGAAAGGAGGACTGCAGAGCACCCACAGGTGAGCTGGAATGGGAGAGGTTAAGCACAGGTGTCAGGAGAGCCTGCTGCCATCTCTGCTCTATAAACCTTTAACTTGTTTCAGACCTGATGTCACTCTGCCACAGAGCTGCCTTGATAATGATCCAAAGAACGTTCCAGCTCTCTTGTCTGAGTATTCTGTCTTGATTTCATTAAACACTATGATGCCCATGTAATAGAATTTGCTGTTGCTGAGAGACATCTTTCACAAAATTTCCATCAGGGAAATTTGATCCATGAGCTTGCTGATCTATTTTCTTTCTTCAGATGACAGTCTTGTCTTCTCAGGATTCTCAATAAATAGATTTTACATCATTTATGGCTCTCTCAGAGTCATTCAGTACTACATAGATTCTATACTGGAGAAACTTCTAGCAATTTTTTTGTTAGTAATGATGCATTCCCTTTACTGAGAAGTCCTTCTGTGCATTATAACATGCTGGATTTTTTTTTTTGTTAAATTAAGAGAGACTATTCACAATAGCCAGAATCTAGAAATGACTCAAGTCCCAAGAACAGATTAGTGGATAAAGAAATTATGGGTAATCTATACAATAAAATACTATGCAGTCAACAGGAAAAATGAAGTTATAAAATTTGCGTAGAAATGGATGGACCCAGAGAGTATCATATTGAGTGAAATGAATCAGAGGGAGAGGGACAGACATATATTGATTGCACATATTTGCAGGATATGTTTTTTTAAAAAACATAGTATAAAACTAATACCCGAGGACAGTAGGAATGAGGGACAGGAGGACTGGTCCATAGTTGGAAGCTTGCCATAAGTGGGGGTGAGGAGGGAGGGCAATTAGGACAGAGAAGGAACCACTATGACAATGATAGTTGGAAATGATCACTCTGAGTGCTAAAAGGAGGGTAATGGGATATACATGATAACCTTTCAACACCTGTATTGCAAACCATAATGCCCGAAAGGAAAGTGTGTGTGTGTGTGTGTGTGTGTGTGTGTGTGTGTGTGTGTGTGTGTGTGTGTATGAGACAGAGAGAGATAGAGATAGAGCACTGTAGCACTGTCTTCCCATTGTTCATCAATTTGCTCAAGCGGGCCCAGTAAGTCTCCATTGTGAGACTTGTTATTACTGTGTTTGGCATAGCGAAGACATCAAGGGTAGCTTGCCAGGCTTTGCCGTGCGGGCGAGATTCTCTTGGTAGCTTGCCGGGCTCTCCGAGAGGGGCAGAGGAATTGAACCCAGCTCGGCCAGGCCGGAGGCTTGCAAGGCAAATGCCCTACCACTGTGCTATTGCTCCAGCCCCAGAGAGAGAGAGAGAGAGAGAGAGAGAGAGAGAGAGAGAGAGAGAGAGAACTGCCTGCCATAGAGCATAGAGGCAGGTTGGGTAGGGGTTGTCGGGAGGGAAACTGAGGACATTGGTTGTGGGAAATGTATACTTGTGAAGGGATGGGAGATGGAATATTGTTATGACTGAAAGTCAATCATGAACAACTCTGTAATGTAACTCACAGTGATTCAACTTTTAAGAGTAAGCAAGTAAGAGGTTCTCACCCAGCTAAATACTCCAATCATGTATGCATTGCATTCAAGCACACTGAATTTAGACTTCAGTCATTGCTTTCTGAGTAAGAGCTTGTGGTAGGATCTGAGACGAGAAGAGAGTCATAATTAATAAAAGCTGAGGCAGGGTCTGTGTCTTGGTGAGAGAGCACTTGCCATGCATGTATGAGGCGTGGGTTCAATTCCTGGCATGGCCATAGTCCACCAAGCATAACCAGGATTGAGCTCTGAGTACGACCAGATGTGACCACCCCTCCAAACCCAAAAAGTATGAAATAGAAAAAGGCCAACGCTTAGATGTCAAGTATGTTAATGGCTCACACTGCACAGCAGCACCTGCTTCCGAGCACGTCCACTTGTCCAGGGCTCAGGTGGGGCAGACCACAGAAGACTGGATCTTGGAATGGTTAATGCTTTTTTAATGAGGAGACCTGTGGACCCACAAATGCTATAGCCAGTCCTGCTTCAGAGCTAAACACACATTCCTGTAAAAGCTGAGAAGGTCAGCGGGGTCTCCAGAGGGAACTGCTGGGTGGGGGGTGGGAGGGGACGGCATTCTGCAGCCTCTGAGCAGCCTGCACACCCATCATCTGTGGGGCCTTCTGGAGGCCAGGGGCTACCCAGACAAGCCTGTGAGCTTTACCTTTGAGACCAGCGTCTGGCAACAGCTGTTCACCCTGCAAGGCTGGAGAATTTAGCAGCAAAAAATCTAATTTGGAACTCCCTAATGAAACTAATGAAGTCAAATCATTTTAATCTGCTCTTGATCCAGTCCTATGTCTAATCCCAGCACAAATAGATCATTGTGATTTTCTGGCATAAGTGTTCTTCTGTGTGTGTATGTGTGTGTGTGTGTGTGTGTGTGTGTTATGAGTCAGGCAACATATTAGGTGATTATTTTAATTTTAAAATGGACTGCTTTTTCTTTGTCAGATCAAATATTTCAGATGAGGCAAAATGCAGTAGCTTTAAAATCAAGAAATCATCCATCCACTTTACTAATTTTTGTTCACCATTAGAAACAAATTGTATTTGTATTTAGTTCCTTTGTCCTTAAAGGTCCTAGTTAAGCCTCAGTTTTTTCTTAAATGTTTTAAAAACATTTATAGGGGCCAGAGAGAGTTCACTGGGTAAGGTGTTTGCTTGGATGTGGCAGACCCCAGTTAAAACCTTAGTGCTGCATGCAGTCTCCCAAGCCCTGCCAGCAGTGCATACCATTCACTGATGTCTCCTTAACACAGACCGAGGTTGGTGAAATATGGACTAAGCTTTCTCTCCTGTAGCCTTGAAATCTATAAATGAAAAAAACTTGCTAATTAACCTTTAAACTGTGACAAATTATTTTCCCAAGACATATATCTCTGCATAATGTTGGGAAAGCCTATAAAATTCAGAGACTAATGTGTTCACTCTGTCTAATCCATCTATCTTCGTTCTAATCTGAGTTGTTCTCTAAGAAATATTTTCTCTTTCTTTTCATACAACTTTGCTGAAGTCATTCCTTCTCCTTTGAAACACATTCACTTATTTATTGAATCTTTTGTATCACTTAATCACTTAATCACTTAACTTCCCGTTAGTCGTCGATTTGCTCGAGCGGGCGCCAGTAACGTCTCCATTTGTCCCTGTCGCGTGCTAGTGTAGCCCAATGGCATCTCTTCGCTCCGGGAACATGGAGGGCCTCAAACCGATCGTTCATGATCTTGACAAAGAAGTCTGACCATCTGGTAGGTGGGCGGCCACGCGGTCTCTTGACATCCCGTGGAATCCAATCAGTAACAGCTCTAGTCCAACGGTCGTCTTTAAATCTCATTACGTGACCAGCCCATCTGATTTTCGACACCTTGGCAAATGAGACAGCGTCCCTGATCCTTGATCGTCGACGGATGTCAGAACTCCGGATTCGTTCTCTCATTTGAGTGAAACGTGATATTCCAAGCATAGCTCTTTCTATTCTTCTTTGGGAGACCTGAATGGCGTTCTCATCTTGTTTGCGTAGGGCCCAGGTCTCTGAGGCATATGTTAATCTTTTGTATATTAGCCCAAATATTGGGGTATTTTCAAATATCATCTATACATGTCTTGAAAAGGCTCTACTTTTCCCCTTTATAATTTAACTTTTCAATGTTATTACAAAATATAGCTCAGTGAAACAACAATAAAACTATGGAAAGTGGTAACAGTGATTGCTTACTCTGTATTCATCAGACAGTTCATAATGTTTTGTTTATATTATTTAATTCTTCCAATTACAAGGAGAGACTGTTATTGTTAGACATGAGGAAATTGGGTCACAAGCTGACCCCAGCCTTCCTGGGTGCCCCGCTGCCATTGGAGGTGGTGGATCTGAGCCTGGTCTTGGCTCATATTCTATGAAGACAGAAAAATCTCTCTCCTCAGACATGCCTCTGCTCCACCAAACACCACCAGTAAGTTCTGCATTTTAGAGGCCCTGAGACAGTGTGGATGCCTGACACAAGTCTGTACTTATGGAGAAAATGAAATCGTGGTTGATTATCTACATGTTCCATGTAAGATTGACTGCTGCACTTGGGGCCCCAAAACAGCCCCTAACTTGATAGAACACAGGGAAATCTTCCTTATCTCCTTTGTTAAGATAATAACTCACCCTCCTAGTTTGTCTCAGATTAAGGGTTTCCACCATCACCCATATACTTCCGGGGGGGAATTTGGGGGGGGCACTGGGACAATGGTGGAGAGAAGATCACACTCTGTTGGAAGTTGTGATGATGGAGTGTTTTATGCATGAAATTATGCCATTATTAATATTGTAATAATGATACCTAAAATAATAATAAAATCTTGGGATAGATACCCGCAAGTACTCCAAAATCCCACACCTGGTGCAGGGAACAAAGCTCGGTCAGTTAGGAATGTTGCAGTAAATACATTTTTTCCCCGTGACAGATGCTACTGTGTCTCTCCAGAGAATCCTGCTAGCATTTGGAAGGGAGGCAACAAGATGAACATAATTGGAGGTTTTCATGGTGCCCCATAAACAAATCTGGGGGACTAGGAAGGAAGAGAGAAAGACAAACAGTTTTTCTTTTCTTTTATATATTCTTTGTTGAACAACCCCTTGTTTATAATCCATTAGATGTGTTTTCAGTTGTCATGATAATGCTGTTGGCAGAGACAAAATGTGAAATGAGGCTTATTGTCAACCACAGATGTGCTGCCATGGGTGGGGCCACACAAAACAGTGGCAGGCATCAACTGAGCTTCCAACAGTGGTCTGTTGTGTGCTATTTATCACTACCACCACAATAGTGCAGATGAGGAGCTTTTCACGGAAGGTCTGAAAACCCTCAATAGAAGAGATTCAGGGAAAGACAAGGAGACAGCATCTGAGGTTGGATAGATGCCCTATGTCTGACCAGAGACACAGTTCAGCATGGGCTATGTTCACTGTCATTTGCTGAGCACTGAACAGTGACTAGTTGTTGAGAAGCTAACCCATAACAGGATCTCAGGGAGATAAAAGATTTCTGAATCATATTAATGCTTTAGCTGATTTGAAATGATGTTAGCTCTGTTGAAGTATGTCATTGTGTTGTTTTTTAACTTCGCTTTTAATTTGAGATTGACATGGGGAAAGTTGTGAAAACAAGCTTACAACTAAATCCCCTCTAAGGGCTCTATAGGACAATGGAATTAATAACATTGCTTGTATTGGAAGACGACACCATAAAAATTATGTCAGCAGGTCAGAGTGATAGTACATTGGGTAAGACACTTGCCTTGCATGCATAAAACCTGTATTCATTCCCAGCATCCCATATGGTCTCCTGTGCACTGCCAGGTGTAATTCCTGAGTGCAAAACCAGGAGTGAACCCTGAGCATTTCTGGGTGTGGCCAAAGAAAGCAAAAGACCAAAATGAAACAAAACAAAAATGTGTCAGGCACTTAATGAGCCTCCAGTCAGACAAACTTCCTAGTAAACAAGCATCTTACTTACATTTGTTCCTATTTAATTATCTATATTTATGATGCACTATGGGCTGGAGCGATAGCACAGTGGATAGGGTGTTTCCCTTGCACGCAGCCAACCTGGGTTCGATTCCTCCACCCCTCTCGGAGAGCCTGGCAAGCTACTGTGGCGTATTCAATATGCCAAAAACAGTAACAACAAGTCTCACAATGGAGACATTACTGGTGCCCTCTCAAGCAAATCAATGAACAATGGGAGGACAGTGACAATGATCGGGATGATGCACTATAATTTTTCTGAATCTGAATCTATCTATCTATCTGAATCTATCTGTTCCCAAGATGCTGGTCCACCCATTCCCAGCTGACTTCTATTATCTATGAAATAGACATAGATATAGATATAGGTTAGCTAAGGGAATATTTATTACTAAGATGTTGTTATACTATGTACATATCGAGGAGGTTGAGAAGCCCCATAGTTGGTATCTCCAAGATGAAGAACAAGGAGAGTCAGTCATGTCATTTAATTCACGTTGCAACCTCTGAAAAGGAAGAGAGAGGTCAATGGTATAAGTCTCAATATAAATAAATTCCTTGAGAACCAGGAATACAAATGTATAATGGTAAGAGGCAAATGGTGACTGTGAGACATCCATCAAGAAGGATGCCTGAGCAAAAAGGGCAAGCTTGCATTTTCTTTTTGGTCTATTGGGCCCTCCATGGATTGGATGATGTCCAGCACATTGGTGAAAATGGGTATCTTTACTTAGTCTACTAATTCAAATGCTAATTTCTTCTGGAAATATCCTCACACAGACCATCTAAAAATGTTCTGCAAGGTCTCCCTAGTCTGGCCAAATTTAAAAATAAAAGCTGCCACCATAAATAATAACTTTTTTTATTCAATGCTAAGTGAACCAACACTACTTAGTGAACTTTCACTGCAATACCCAAGCTGCTCCACATCCCAACATACAGCAGTCAGAAGGAGACATTTGTCTTTCATGGCCACGTACCTTTCCTTGTTGCCACGATCTTCTGTTATACATCTAAAGATCAATCTATTTTATCAAGTTGCTTCTTTCTTGAAATCATGATTACTTTGCATATCTAGTACTCCTCATAAAAACTGAAATTGGGCTTCATGTTGCACAAAAACTCATATTTCCAGAGTTACTTTAAACATCTGACCAGTCATGTTCAACAGCATCACATGAAACAACGGGTAAAATCCCAACCAAATCTCTAAACAAAACTCGACGTGTGGTGCTCATCCCTCATCTCTCACTGCCCAGTGCAATCGTGTGCTCATTACTCCAAATGGACAGTTGCCCAACCATAGCTTCTCAAGACAACAGAAGCTACTTCTGGGCTAGGTTGGTATGGGATTAGTGCAATTGCTAACGATACTCCGTATCTCAAGAATGCCTGGCAACCAGAGGCACATGGAACTAATCCAGAGCCCAGCAGCTTGCAGCAGAAATGTGAATGGACTATGCGTTAAACTCCGGCGCCATGCCTCCCTCGGAGGGAAAGGTTGTTTGTCTCTTCCACCTTTTTCCCCCCTGGCAGCACGGTGGCCACTGCCTCAGAGCTTATTGGAAAGCCAGGTATGGCCGGTGGAGATGGGGCAACTGCAGTCTCATGGGAAGGGGGGCGAAACCAGCTTGTCCTTCACACCCAACCAAGGCCATGCGTTGCCCCCCACGAGCAGCTCTCCGGCACAGCCATAGCACCAGACGTACAGAAACCAATCTTGTAATTATCCGGCTCTTGGCAGAAATTCCCCCAGATTTAATTAATAAAATATCAGAAATCCAAAATCGCGCGCTGCAATTTCGGCCATGTGACGTCATATGGTTGTCATAACCAGCAATAGAAAAAAAATTATTTCACAATGCCATTTCCGCAGTTCTGATTGTTGGGGGGAAATTCCAAACAATAATGGTGCATCTTTTGTTGAAAAAATATATGCAAAGTAGAGAGAGAGTTAAGTAGAAATTATCTGCCTCACAGGCATCGCGAAGGGTGGGAGGGGGCGTATATTTGGGTTCTTGGTGGTGAAAAATAATTACTGGTGAGGGGAGGGGTGTTTGATTATTGTATGACCTAGACTAAAACCTGAAAGCTTTGTAACTTTTCTCACGGTGACTCAATAAATAAATTTTAAAAAATGCCTGGCATGCAAACTTATCAAGATCTTCCATCTCGCCAGGTGGGCTGCCAAAACTGTTTGTGTTTGAGCACGTGTGTGTGTGTGTGTGTGTGTGTGTGTGTGTGTGTGTGTGTTTGCCTCCATGTCAATACATAGCCCCCCTCTTGGTCAATTGTGAAAGCGTCAGTTCCCATGCCCACCTGACAATGCCTTCTATTTGCTCATTGCTGCTGTTAATTATGCTGTGGGACCTCTCTTGAAATCTTTTAGTACCTCTGTGTCTTGGTGCATTTTGGACCCCCAATGTGACTGATTCACAGGTCACTTTTCTCCACCATCTTAGCCCTATTTTCTGGCCATCCCTTATTTGGATTTTGTACAATGGAGACATTACTGGTGCCCACTCGACCAAATCAATGAACAATGGGAGGGCAGTGCTACAGTGCTACAGTAGTTTTTGTGTAACACTCCTGATGGTGCTTGTGAAATTGGAGGTTGCTTGGAATTGAACTGGGGTCAGACCCATGAAAAGCAAGCATCTTACCTGGTGCTATCTCTGGATTCTGGCCATCCCGTTTTTACTTTCCATCCTGGGCGTCACTTTCCTGTACCCAGGGGGCATGACTCTCTTCTGAGTTTCAGACATCAGATATCCCTACCACTACATTTACCACACCTGGTAAAGAGTCATTAGAATAGGATTCTCTGATACTGGGACTTTTTAAATTTACTTCCATCACAATTCATCAAGGTCAGTATTTGCTGTCCCACTTTAAATATACAAACCGAGCTAGACCTGTTCTTTCACTTGCCCAAAGCTAGATCTGAATTAGGGCAGGTCCTGGATTCTTGTCAGCCTCAGAAAATAATAGCCTTCCTGTTAATTTTAGTACAGTATAACTATTGTGTAATTTAAAAGGCCTGGTCCCATTCTGTGTAATATATATGGATCCAAATTCACTTAAAGTTAACTGCTTCTCCAAACAGATTAGAAATTTCTACAATTGAGAAATGACTAATGTCAGATTTGGGGAGGCAATTTATAATAAAAGATGAACCTAAGATACCTTAAGCCTATAGCACTATAGCACTGTCTTCCCGTTGTTCATCGATTTGCTCGAGCGGGCTCAGTGATGTCTCCATCATTGTGAGACTTGTTGTTGTTACTGTGTTTGGCACATCAAATACGTCACGTGTAGCTTGTCAGGCTCTGCAGTGTGGGCAAGATACTCTGGGTAGCTTTCCCGGGCTCTCTGGGAGGGGTGGAGGAATCGAACTCGGATCGACCTGGTCGACTGCGTGCAAGGCAAATGCACTCTGCTGTGCTATCGCTCTAGTCCCTACCTTTAGCCTAATAGAATGAAATTCATCAAAGTACTTTTTAAATGGGCTGGATGGATAGCACAGTGAGTAGGGCATTTGCCTTGCATGTGGCCAACCCATGAGATAGTATAGTATTCAGGGCACTTCTCACGGCCGACCGGGGTTCTATCCCTGGTATCCCATATGGTCACTGAGCCTGCCTGGAGTGATTCCTAAGCAGAGTCAGGAGTAAGTTCTAAGCACCACCAGGTGTGACCCCCCGCCCCCAAGCAAAAACAAACAAAAATAAATAGAAAGTAGTATTGAGCCAGATAAACTGCTCAAAGGCCTTAAGTGCATTTTAGAGGCATACATGCAGGAGCTACAGTTGGATCTTCAGCACTGCATTGTCCCGTGAGAACAGCCAAGAACAACCCTTGAACACCAAGACAGAGGTAGCCCCCAAGCACCGTTGGGTGTGACCCCAGAACAAATCCACACAAACAGAAAAGAATGTATAGATGTCTTTTTATCCATCAAAAATATATTAAAAAGCATGAGATCAAAATAATGCAAAATCAAACATACAACCCCCAAACTCAAAGCTTTGGGCTACCTTTCATGGTTTCTGAGATAAGCCTAGATCATTCTGAAGATTTATGCATATACTGCCTGACAGAAGTTTGCTAAAGGGAAGAATCTACCATCTTATCTGGCTTTTTGATTTTATATATATACATATATATATGTATATACAGAGACCGTATATAGAGGAACTATAAACTGTTGAGGGGGATGTGACTCTTCTCAATAGAAAAATTTAACTAAGTAACACTGAAGTAATTATACTGTAAATTTACAGTTTTGTAAGTCCCTGAAGAAATGGTGGAGCTAAAAAAGCAACATAAAGATCTATCAGGCAAGTACAACACAGAATTTCCAGTGTAGGGACTGACTTGAATCAATGAACTGGATTGAAAGTTTCATTTTTGAAGGAGGTGGAAGAGATTCTAGCATGTAGGGCACTTGCCTTGCATGTGGCTGGCCTGGGTTCAATCCCTAGCATTCCACATGGTCTCCTGAACCCTGCCAGGAGTGATTCCTGGGCAAGTCCTGAGCACCACCGAGTGTGGCAAAAATAAAAGAGAGAGAAAAATTTTAATTTTTGAGTCAAGAGAGAAAATACAGAGATCCTATTATTTCATTAGCTCTCAAGTAACTAGTATTAATTGGGGAGGGGGAGATCATGATAACATTGTAGTCACCTTTTTAAAAAAGATACCCTAATCTGCAAGAGACACATACTCAAGCTATTACCAGCACTGTGATACAATGTTTGGAATTTGCTTTAAAATACTCCAAGGAAAACAGAGTTGAGGAGTAACAAGCAAAACATAAGAGGCAAATTACTGATGATTGTTGAAATTTGGAATGAGTAGATGCCAATTCATTATTCTTTTGAGTGTATGCTTAAATTTCCATATTTTGAGCATTGTTATGAAGGAGTTAAAGCTTCTTTCCAGCCAGGATCTCCTTTGGGCTAAGGAGAAAGCAAAGGAGGATAAGAGAAAAAAGCGAGTTCACTTTCCTTCCTCGCTCATCGGCTCTCACTGGCCCTGGTTGGGAGGAGGAGAAAGGAGGAGAAAGGACAGCCAGAACTGCTTCGGCTGACAATGCTCTTGGGGAATAATATGTGTATTTCCGGCACCTGGCAGGAAGCTGATTTGCCTGCTGAGTAGAAGAGAAAAGACCTTCCTTTGCTGAGAATTTCTACCTGCAGGTGACATAATCTGTGTAAAGTGGATGCAGGATGGTCACTTGGTATCTCTCACAGGTTCCAAGTTCCCAGCAGTGCACCCCCTCACCCACAGATGCTGTTGTTGCCCTAATACCACATGGTCTTTGCAGAGAGAGTGCCTCTCCCCCTTTTTCCCCTTTGCAGTGGTCTGATGACTGGGGCTTATACACGCTTGGTTGTAGTGTCCTGAGATTTCACACTGAGCTGTGCTTCCAGGCTACCCCAAAAGCAGCCCTCCAGGATCACACATGGTTTGTAGGGCAGTGGAGACCAAACCCTCATGGTCTCACAAATACAAGACAGGCTCTCCACCACTGAGCCACCCCTGGGCCATGCTGAAGGTTAAAAACTTTAAAAAGCCTTGATGATGGCCTTTCGTTAACCTGGTTCTCTCTGCCATGTCTCAACTTGTTATTCAAGTGCAGGTGCTCACTACTCAAAAATAATTATGGAGGAGACAATGGTCGGTGTAGAAAGAAGAGGTCTGTTTTTTGTTTTTGTTTTTTTTTGGGGGGGGGGTTTGGTTTGTTCTATGGCCACACCTGGTGGTTCTCAGGACTCAGTCTTAATTCTTCACTCAGGAATTACTCTTGGTGGTGCTCAGGGCACTTTATGGAATGCCAGGAATCGAACCCAGATCAGCTATGTGCAAGGCAAACACCCTACTTGTTATATTATCTTGCTGTATTATCTCCCCATTCCCTTAAAGGATTGTTTATTCGGGTGCTTGCCACCTGAGAAGTTGGTCTCAAAAACCCGTATTCTGCTTTGGTTGGGGCAGAGCTTTAGAGATGGTTAGTTGGGAAATGTATGGTCATGGGCAGAACAGAGGGGAGTTTTGACTCTGGAGTTCATCTGGGCTGGTGTCTGTGACTCATGGATCCTCAGAAGATGATGATCTATCCCTTGTGATATGGTCAGACTCTCGTCCTTCTCCAGGGTCTGCATGACAATCTTCAGGGATCCTTCTGGAGGCCTGTTGTTGACTCTTCTCCGAGGGAAAGAGGAGCCTCTGGGCCTGGAAAGCCCCAGAATTGCTCTCAGATGCCTGTTTTCTCTCTCCTCCATCTGTAAATGGTCCTGGTTCAACATCAAGCACACAGAGCATGGATCATCTTCTAGCAGGGAGGCACAGGGCAGACTAGGGGGAAAGAGAGATTATAAGAAGTGTATATGTGAGGGGCAAGATGAAATCTCTGGTCTGCTTGCAATCCTAGCCCAATAGTTTAGTGACAGGACAAAGAGATTTGGGATCTCCTCATTTGTTTCCTTTCCAAATTCTCCAGAGAGACTGTTACCTTTGACTGAGCTAATGATCTGGTATGTAGATGAGGAAAAGAATGGATTCTTAAATTTCCCAGGGCTGTGTTGTTTCTTGTCTAAGGGTTTCCCAAAAAGGAATTCACTCCATTTTCTAGTGATTCTTCTCAGCCAATGTTTGCAACAAACTTCCCAGACTAAATGCACCACTCAGAGCCTATTTTTAATCAGTTCCTGATAAACCTGAATCCATAAGGTACATGGAGAAAAATGTAGTCAGAACCTTCCATGACATTGTAACTAAAGACATCTTTAAGAATGAAATACTACTGACCAAGCAAGTGGAAACAAACATAAACAAATGGGACTACATTAAACTAAGTAGCTTCTGCACCTCAAAAGAAACAATGACCAAAATACAGAGAGAGAGCCCATGGAATGGGAAAAATTATTTACCCAATATCCATCAGATAGGGGCTTAATATCCACTATATACAAGACACTGGTAGAATTGTACAAGGAAAAAAACCTCCAACCCCATCAAAAAATGGGGAGAAGAAATGAACAGAAACTTCCTCAAAAAAGAAATACCAAAAAAGAAATGGCCAACAGGAGCATGAAAAAAATGCTCACACCGCTAATCATCAGGGAGATGCAAATCAAAATAACAATGAGATATCATCTCACACCACAGAGACTGGCACACATCAAAAAGCAAAGAATAACCAGTGCTGTTGCTGATGTGGGGAGAAAGGGACTCTCTTAAATTGTTAGTGGGAATGCCGACTGGTTTAGTCTTTTTGGAAAACAATATGGGCATTCTTTCAAAAGCATTGAGGTTCCATATGACTCAGCAATATCACTTCTGGGAATATATCCCGGGGCTGCAAAGAAACACAGCAGAAATGATCTCTGTATCTGTATATTCATTGCAGCACTGTTCACAATAGCCAGAATCTGGAAACAACCTGAGTGCCCAAAAACAGACGGCTGGTTAAAGAAACTTTAATACATCTACACAATGGAATACTATGCAGTTGTTAGTAGAGATGAAGTAATAAAATTTGCTAATAAGTGAATGGACATGGAGAATATCATGCTAAGTGAAATGAGTCAGAAAGAGAGGGACAGACCAAAGAATGACTGCACGCATTTGTGGAATATAAAATAACATGAGATTAACACTCAAGGACATCTTATTGTGACATCTTATTATCTCATTCCTACTTTGGACAAACTGGCAGGCTACCGAATGTAATCTGCCCACACGGCAGAGTCTGGCAAACTCCCCGTGGCATACCCAATATGCCAAATACAAGTAACAATGATGGGTCTCATTCTTCTAACCCTGAAAGAGCTTTGAATATGGCACTTTTAAAAAAAATCTCAGGGCTAGGACAAAGGAGACGTTACTGGGGCCTGCTCGAGGCAATCGACGAACAACAGGATGTTGTGATCGTGATCGTGAACACTCAAGGACAGTAGAGACAAGGGCCAGGAAGATTGCTCCACAGTTGGAGGCCTGCCTTATGAGCTGGAGGAGAAGCCCTACCCACTGTGCTATTGTTCCAGCCCCCCTAAGAGACTTTTCTATCTTTTCATCTCCTTGGTCACAACAGGTGATACATATCTGCTTTCCTCCTGCCCAACCCCAGATGAATCACATTATTATGAATCAACTAGATTGATTCCTGATTGCCTTAGAACAGCATTTTTTGCATCTGGAGGCCATATGGTCCTGTTCCAAACTTGTTCCCTTCACATGCCACCCTGTCCTACTGGTTGGCATGTTAGTTGCATGTCCTGGCCCCCTATTTAAATAATTTTTACCTGTGCCCCTTTGAATATCCTGGGTCTCCAGTAGGATAGGGTGCCATGGGAAGGGAGCAAGTTTGGAACAAGTCTATAGTCAGACCAAAATCTACAGGCTCTCACGAAGTTAGGGATGAGATACATCCCCCCGTACCCCTGCTCTTCTCGAAGCCTGGCATTCATGCCCACAAACTATTAACCATTATAAGCTATTATAAGCTATTATAAGCCATTATAAGCTATTAACCGGCCATTATCCACAGACTCACAGATAAATCTTGGAAGACATCAACAAGCTGCAGAGATACCTCCAGACCACAAATTCAACATCTTAAAAAATTTAAAGATTGAAAAAAAGGAAAAAAATTAAAGATGTTAAAAGTTTAATTCTACCCCTGGGCAGCAAGATGGCGGCCACCTCAGAGCTTTTTGGAAAGCCAGGTATGAGCCGGTTGTGACAGGGCAACTGCAACCTCATGGAAAGGGAGGTGTTCCCGGCTCATCCTTCATGCCCTACCGAGGTCACGAGTTGTCCCCCACGAGCGGCTCTCCGGCACGGCCATGGCTCCAGAGGCACAAGTACTTAATGCAGATCCCAGAAGCTTGCAGCAGAAAAGTGAATGGACTATGCATTAATCCATGGTACCATGCCTTCCCGGAAAGGAAGGGGTGTCGCTCCCTTCCGCCTTTTTCCCCCTGGGCAGCAAGATGGTGGCCACCTCAGAGCTTTTTGGAAAGCCAGGTATGAGCTGGCGGTGACAGGGCAACTGTAACCTCATGGGAAGGGGGGCGTTCCCGGCTCATCCTTCACGCCCTACTGAGGTCACGAGTTGCCCCCCACAAGCAGCTCTCTGGCACGGCGATGGCTCCGGAGCCACAGAAACCAATCTTGTAATTATCTGTCTCTTGGCAGAAATCCCTCCAGGCTTAATAAGTAAAATATCAGAAATCCAAAATCGCACGGCTGCTACTGCACGAACATCATATAGTTCTCATAACTAGCTGTAGGAAACAAATTATTTCTCAATGCCTTTTCAGCGGTTCTGATTGTTGGGTATAAACTCTAAACAATAATCTTTTGTCAAAATAATGAATGCAATCAAAGTAGATAGAGAGTTAAGTAGAATTCATTTGCCTCACAGGCATTGGGAGAGGTGTGAGGGGGGTATGTTGGGGTTCTTGGTGGTGAAAAATAAGTACTGGTGAAGAGAAAGGTGTTTGGTCATTGCATGACTGAGACTTAAACCTGAAAGCTTTGTAACTTTTCCCACAGTGATTCAATAAATAAATATTTTTAAAAAATTTAACTCTAACTGTATCACCCCATTTAAAATTTTAGAATTCCTGGAGTGCATGATGCTTCATACTCTATACTACTGATGTATGAGGAGTAACACACTTTGGATAGGCGCTAAAGCAGAAGGAAACCAATCTCCATTAAAAAAATATTAGTACACAAGACTTGATCTGTAACAACATATTAGTAATCTCTTCTACAAGAATTCAACGGCTCCAGGGTGAGATACAACAATCTACACATTTTCTTCTAAGGAAATCTTTTTTTGATCATTTTTAGAGAATTATTCATAACAAGCACTGTCTAATAATCAGTACTGTCCTCCCATTGTTCATTGATTTGTCAAGCGGGCCCCATTGCGAGACTTGTTGTTACTGTGTTTGGCATAGTGAATGAGTCACAGTTAGCTTGCCAGGCTTTGCTGTGCGGGTGAGATACTCTTGATAGCTTACTGGGCTCTCTGAGAGGGGCAGATATATCGAACCTGGGTTGGCCAAGTCTGCCGAGTACAAGGCAAATGCCCTATCCGCTGGGCTATCAAAACAAGCAATACAAATAAATTATTTAGGGCCTGCTATTGGGGCAGTCTTGGGTGGTGGTTGGGAAAATTCAAAATAAGAAGGTGGCAGGAAGGTGTAATGGTGGTGGGATTGGTGTTGGAATATTTAATCTAATTATTATTACATATTAAATATAATTATTGAATATAATTATTGTGAAAAAATTTATAAAAATAAATTTTAAAAACTTTTTCACAGTCACTGTCCTCCCATTGTTCATCGATTTTCTCGAGCAGGCCCAGTAATGTCTCCATTGTGAGACTTTTTTGTTACTGTGTTTGGCATATCAAATACGTCACGGGTAGCTTGCCAGGATTTTCCATGCAGGCGAGATACTCTTGGTAGCTTGCCGGGCTCTCCGAGAGGGGTGGAGGAATCGAACTCGGGTCAGCCATGTTGGCTGTGTTCAAGGCAAACGCCCTACCCACTGTGCTATCGCTCCAGCCCAAAGAAAAATGTTGAGAAACACTAGCTTAGGCTCATCATCATCATCATCATCATCATCATCATCATCATCATCACCATTATCATCATCATCTATCTCCTTCAGTCAAGTCCAGAACAAACCTGAGAGCTTGTTGACAAGGGAAATGGGGAACAACTATTGATAAATAATCATTATCATGGCGGGCCTCAGAGACACATACCACAAGCCACTGAAAACAAACAAGCAAAAAACACGTTCTTCAGTCCTTCCTCCTTGAAATGAAATAGCCCCTGGAGTGATAGTACACCAAGTAGGGCACTTGCCTTGCCCACAGCTGACTTGGGTTTCACTCCTGGGATCCCATATGGTCCCCTAAGCCTTCCAGGAGTGATCCCTGAGCAGAGCCAGGAGTAAGCTCTGAAAACAAGCTGGGTATGGCCCAAAAACCAAAAGGGAAAATGAGAGAGAAATTAAATAATTCCCATGTAGTGATTTGGGCAATAGGAATAGAGAAAAAGCCTCTTTGTGAGAGATTTATTCCTGCTTCAACTACCCCTGTAACTCTCCCCAGTGCACTAGCTCTCAATTAAAGAACAAAAACCGAATTAGATGAGCTCCATGTGAGCCCCCCAGGTGCAGGGCTCTCAGGCCCTAACCCCTCCCCGGTCAGCACCTCCAGCTTGGCTTCACATTGGACCACACTTCTCCAGCTTGAGCCTGGCTTGGCTCAGTGAAGGCCGGGAACTGTAGTAAAGCAGGAGCAGAGCTGAGAAGCAGCAACAGAAATACGAGTGTTCCTCCAGATACATTTAGAAGAGAGTGGGAAGTGGGCGAGCTGAGATGAGGCGAAAACAAGACAGAAGGCATGTGAGGTTGCTGGAATCCGGGTAGCACATGGCAGATGAAGCTACTACTATAGAGCATGTTTAAGCATCTCTCACAGTGGAGGTGAGAACCAAAGGGAAAGGCGGGAAATAAGAAAACAGGGAGGGAGGGAGCAAAGGGCCAGGGCTCTGGAGATTAGTGCCAAGGGACTGTACCTTAGTCTCAGCTCTCTGCTGGCCTCTGGTTTCTGGTGAACATTTAAGCAGGTTACAGTGTGACTTTTTATTTTTTTTATGTCACACAATGCTGTTTTTATTTTATTTTTCAGTAGAACTTTTATATTTTATTCAGAATGAGAGCATAAAATTCAATGGAAGTATTTGCATTTTGTAAAATGAACTTAATGAAAACAGTAATGGTTTTATAAAGGGTTTTTTTTTGTTTTTGAGTTGTCTTTTTTTAAAAAATTTTATTAGTGAAACACCATGAGGTACAGTTGTAGACTTACAAATTTTTGTGCTTGGGTTTCAGTTATACAATGATCAAGTACCCATCCCTCCACCAGTGGCTATTTCCCACCACCACAGGTCCCAGTATCCCACCCTGCCTCTGTGGCAGGGCATTCCCTTTTGTTCTCTCTCTCCTATTGGGTGTTGTGGTTTGCAAAAGAGGCAATGGGTGGCAATCATGTTTGGTCTATAGTCTACTTTCAGCATGCTTCTCCCATCCTGGGAGGATCCTCCCAACACCCTTTATTTGGTGCTCCCTTCTCTATCTGAGCTCCCTTTCTCCTAGCATGTGTGGCTGGCCTCCAAGCCATGGAGTCAAATTCCTGGTACTAATCTCAGCCACTCTTGGGTGTTAGTCTCCTATTTTGTTACTTTATGTTCCCCAGATGAATGCAATCTTTCTATGTCTATCCCTCTCTTTCTGACTCATTTCGCTTAACATGATACTTTTCAGGTAGTACCACTTGTATGTAAATTTCATGACTTCATCTTTTCTAACAGCTACATAGTACTCCATTGTGTAGATGTACCAAAGTTTCTTTAACCAGTCATCTGTTCTCGGGCACTCAGGTTTTTTCCAGATTCTGGCTATTGTAAAGACTTTTTAAAAATGAGTTTCAAGATCTTTCTCTGGGTTCAGGGTTAATTTAATTTTCAGCACTGTAATAGACTAATCAGATTCTCCCGCTGGGGAGTTTACATGTGAAAGACAGCAGAAAGTAGTGGAAGCAAAGTAGGAAGATGAGGCAGAAGCAGAGACCAACAGAACAGTAGCTACCAGAATAGTACAAGAGCAAGGAATGGTGGAAATAATCGGGGAGAACCCAGGGCCTGGTGATGTGACTCAAGAGAGGGAGAGAGAGTCCTAGCTTTCTTGGCACGTGCCCATTCAATTACTGGCACTACACTGATGCCCTGAGCCTTGCATGGCCCGAGGCCCCCTGACCAGTGCTGGTGGGGGGAAGCCCCTATAAAATTCTTTCTTAAAAGAAGTGGTTTCCAGATTGCATGGGATGTAACACAGAAGCCAACCAATATTGACTAACAAAAACATTAACACAGAGTGGCAATCATGTTTGGTCTATCGACTACTTTTAGCATGCTTCTCCCACCCTGGGAGGGCCCTCACAACACCCTTCATTTGGTACTCTCTTCTCTATCTGAGCTTCCTTTTCACCTAGAGCCTGTGGCTGGCCTTCCATTCATGGAGCAAAATTCCTGGTACTAATCTCAGCCATTCCTGGGTGTTAATCTCCCTTTTTGTTGCTTTATGTTCCCCAGATGAATGCAATCTTTCTGTGTCTATCCCGCTCTTTCTGACTCATTTCGCTTAACATGATACTTTCCATGTAGTACCACTTGTATGTAAATTTCATAACTTCATCTTTTCTAACAGCTACATAGTACTCCATTGTGTAAATGTACCAAAGTTTCTTTAACCAGTCATCTGTTCTTGGGCACTCAGGTTTTTTCCAGATTCTGGCTATTGTAAAGAGTGCTGCAATGAACAAACAATTGCAGATGTCACTTCGACTATACCTTTTTGCCTCTCTGGGATATATTCCCAGGAGTGCTATAGCTGGGTCAAATGGCAGATCAAATTCTAATTTTTTGAGAGTCGTCCATACTGTTTTCCAAAAGGGTTGGACCAGCCGGCATTCCCACCAGCAGTGAAGGAGGGTCCCTTTCTCGCCACATCCGCGCCAGCACTGGTTGCTTTTGTTCTTGTGGATGTGGGCCAGTCTCTGTGGTGTGAAATGATATCTCATTGTGGTTTTGATCTGCATCTCTCTGATGATTAGTGATGTAGAGCATTTTCTCATGTGCCTTTTTGCCATTCGAATTTCTTCTTTGCGAAAGTTTCTGTTCATTTCCTCACCCCATTTTTTGATGGGGTTGGGTGATTTCTTCTTGTGGAGTTTAACCAGTACCTAGACCAAACATGATTGCCACTCAAAGCCTCTCTTGCAAAACACAGTACCCAAAAGAAGAGAGAAAGAACAAGGGGGAATACCCTGCCACAGAGGCAGGATGGGACGGGGGGGGGGGGGGGAATGAGGGTGGGGGGGATGCTGGGACCCATGGGGATGGATGACGGGCACTGGTGGAGGGATGGGGACTTGATCATTGTATAACTGAAACCCAAGCACAAAATTTGTAAGCCTATAACTGTACCTCATGGTTTTTCACTAATAAAAAAAAGGAAAAAAAAATTAACACAGAAGGCTTAACATGAACAACAGCAGCTTAGTAAACCTCAGACAAGGACTTAATGTCCCCATGGTGAGATACAACAATTTTCAAAATTTTTTCCATGGAAAATTTAAAAACATCATTCTGTTATTCATATAATGGTAACAAGAAACATAAAATAAATTGTGTGGGCCTGCTATAAGGGCAGGCTTGAGTGGTGGTTGGTATAATAGAGACAATGGTGGAGAGAAGGGGTAATTGTGGTGGGATTGGTGTTGGACTGTAGAATGCCTGTAACAAATCATCATGGACAACATTGTAAACATGGTGTTTAAATAAGATGGGGGGGAATTTTTAATTAAAAAAATAAGTGGTTCCCAGGTAGAGGTGGTGTGCTGGTCTCAGGAAGTATGCGACTGTGATGAACAGATGCCTTCAAGAGGTGAGGCACAGCAGAGCCTGCAGCTAAGCTGAGCAGGCAAGACTCAGATCCATTCTGGATGAGGACAGCTCCACATCTGTTCTCCAGGCCCTGGCCCATGGAAATGTCCCCACTTCTCCAGTTCTTCATTTTAACAAATCCCCTTCCTTAAAGCTACCCTGTGAGTACCACTTCTTTTTTTTTTCCAGAAAAAAAAAAGGCTCATTAAAATCATCATTTAGCACTTCTCGGTGTTGACCCAAATCCATTAGAACATTTTTTCTGTTAGTGAAGACAGTCTCAGTCTCTGTTTATGAAAGAGTTTGTGAGGGCTTGGCCATGGATGGCATATGCCTATGGAGCCAACACACTGTGTCTGTTGTTCATTTATTAATGGTGTATTGAATTGACATTAGGTGATGAGTTCTGTCTCCAGGGACGAACACAACGCACTATCCTTTTTTGGAGGGGAGTGAATGCCCAAGCAGTGTTCAGGTGGCCCCAGAGTCCCTCCCAGGTTGATATCAGTCAACCTGGCTGGTATCTTCAACATGAAAACCCATGGGGGAGCTACTAGGGGCCTGCTGGGGACCACAAGGGACATCCCAGTGATGATGCTTAAATGCCTCAAGGGCTGGACCAGGTGGTGCCAGAGGCAGTGTTATGCAGTATGAGAGGATGAGCGTTAACCTGGCTGACTGCTGAGCTCTCTCTCTCTCCCTGGCCCCAAATATGTCACATTTTTGTGCAGAATCTTTAACACCTTGGGGAAGTTGTCAAAGGATGTCAGATGAAACTCAGTTTTGAGCAATACCTCAGATGCTCACAAAGAGCACACTAGCTCCTCATTCCTTTCTCCATTGGCAAGGGAGGAAGGAAGGAAGGAAGGAAGGAAGGAAGGAAGGAAGGAAGGAAGGAAGGAAGGAAGGGAGGGAGGGAGGGAGGGAGGGAGGGAGGGGAAGGGAACGGAAGGAGGGAGGAGGGAGGGAAGGAGGGAGGGAGGGAGGGAGGGAGGGAGGAAGGGAGGGAGGGGGGAAGGGAGGAAAAAGGGAAGAAGGAAGAAAATTCCAGATGAATTGTGGTGTAAAAGACTACAATATTGGTTCATTACACTGAGGGAAGAAGGAAAGAGAAAGGACTCTAAAGGTCTGTTTGGGGCGGGGATGGAGGAAAAATGCAAGGATTCCCCTGGTATGCACCTGGGTCCCCTCAAGCAGATGACAGTTCCTGTCTCTCCATAATTTTCCTCTGAAGGTAGGAACCCTTGTTCTTGGGGACAGCCTGAAAACATCCTCCCAGCTCCAGAATGCAAAGTCACCCCTGGGAACCCCGGGAACCTGACAATGAGAACTCCTGGTGGGCTCAGATGAGGGAACCCTATGGCCAAGGAAGCTGGACCTTTGTGGCTGTGTGCTTGACTTTTAAAACTGAAATAATAAAGATGTGTAAGATCAAGTGAGACTTTAATCGCGATATATATAATTTATCCAAGAGCCAGTGAGATGCATGCCAGAGCTTTTGTGTGCCAGCTTCAGATGGAACTCAGAGAAAAAACAAGACATCGTTATCCATCTCCAGGTCCTTGCAGAATGAATGATTGCATTAGTTGGCTACATATTGCATAACCAAGCAGGATTTGCTGCAGCTAATTGGCTGGCAGATTTAATGCCAACATCAGGGGCTAGGTGCTGAGCTCAATTTACTTCACTCTGAGGAAGAAACATCATTCAGAAATCCAACTGACATGTGTGTTGTCTCAGAACCTATCAAATTTGAAATTGTGGTTCTTGCTAATTTCAATAGTTGCATCTGGACACAAAGAATGACTATATGCTCATATTTGCTATTTTCACATCCCCACGTTGCACAGGATCTGCTCAAACACAGTGGCAACTCTTGCCATTGTGAAATGCTTTATTCCACAATTCCTACAATAGCCCCTTCTCAATACAAGTGAGAATGATTGTTCCCAGCTTGAACTTGGTCTCATGAAGTAACATAGATTCAGGATGGCAAATTCCTGGAAAGACAGAAAGCCTTATGAGCCGGGGCAAGATTCCAGCTAGTAGAACATTTGTCTTGCATTTGGCTGACCTGGGGGTTCGATCCCTGGCACCTTATGTAATTCCCTGAGTACTGCCAAGAGTGATTCCTGAGTATAGAGCTATAAATAAGTCCTGTGCACACCACTCCCCCCCAAAAAAAGCCTTGGGTTTATGACTTTTGTTGTTGTTTGTTTGGTGTCACATCTAGCAGTGCTCAAGGGCCACTCCTGACTCAGTGCTCTGTGATACTCCTGGATGTGATGAGGGGACTATGTGTTACTGGATCAGTCACATGTAAGCAAACACCTCTACACCTGCACTATATCTCTCACCCCAAACCTTGAACTTAGATATACAAGACAAAGATCTTAAATAACCTAATAATCCAAATTAACCCCTCCCCCAAAAAAAGAGTAAATAAGAGAAGTTTTTAGGGCAAGAACTTGTCTATGAACCTCTTGACTCTCCACACTGATAGCATCTTTCTTGCCACTCAGATTTTGCTTCATTTCTTATGAGAAATGCATTATGCATGTGAAGAGAAGGATATTTATGAGGAGAAATTAACCTAAGCCTCTTTCTCTCTTGTTTTATATGTAGAAACCCTGGATACTTATGTTCATTTGAAACAAATAGCCGTTGGTTTGCAGAGACAAGAGTTACCCTTTTTCTCGCTGTCCCCAAACACCACCATATATCCCCACTTTGGGAGAATGTGTTCAATTATCTGTGTAACAAATGGGGGGCAGGGGAACACATAACACCCAAACAGTTCTATCTTCCAATTGTTGCTTAAGAGAGTTTTGTAGTACTAAGGGCTTACTCCTAGCTCTGCAATCAGGGATCACTCCTAGAGGTGCTTAGATGCCAGGGATTAAACCAGGGTCAGGGATTGAACCAGGAGCAGCCACTTGCAAGATAAGAATCTTAGTCCTTGTACTATCTCTCTGGCCAATTGTTACTTAAGAAACATCAGAATCAGCCCAAAGATGGTTCAGAGGCTTAAAGCACTTATCCGACAAACGGGAAGCCAACAGCTTAAAAACTGGTGCCACTCCATGCACCCATCACACATGGAAGACCTGACAGCCCCACATCTGGGATTCCTGGTGAGAAATATCAGCAGTGGGAAGTCATGTGGGTCTACAGTACCATTGTCATGAAAATGGTATGTTACCTCTGGGCTCTTCCTCCCAGGAACACACAGTCCACTCGTGAGTAAAACATCAGACAGACACATGCCAACACAAAGTCTACAAAGCAGTTGACCAGCGTTCTTCAGAATTATCATTGTCACAAACTTCAAGGAAAGACTCAAATTCTCAAATTATCACAGGACTAACGAGATCGTCATCATCATTATGTAACTAGCTGCAGGATGAGCTTGGTACGCAACTGTTGAGTGAATGGTTCATACTGCAGGACCACTGTTCATCACAGGAGGCTATCAACACTTCCTTCACTGTCCCCTCCATGAAAAATTCCCTTTTCTTGGGTGCCAGGCCTGTCTGCAGAGCACATATAGGTCCAATGAACTGATGAGCTAAGTAAATTCCACACTGCTGAGTCCTCTTCTGGTTCAAATTTGAGGGAAAAGTCCCTTCCAGTCATTTTCCATTTTCAATCATTTTCTATTTTATCAAGACAACCAAGTCTTTAGTCCTTAACCAAGTTTGTGTCTAACCAATGGTGTGGCTCATGTCTGGAGGAGCAATCACCATGTGATATCCAAGAACCAGATCTTGTGATTCCCTCTCGGCAAAGGAGAGGTAAAGGACTGGGGCTGGGGGGTCGGGGCAGAAATTTGTTTTATTTTCTTTGTAAATTGCTTCACTGAGTTATCCCAGGGAAGGAGGGAGAACTGAACCAATACGATTGTCTCAGGTGTCCTTTAATTCTCTTTCACATCATCTCTTTACGGCACAATACCAGTGCTGATAGACCACGATAGAACCTGATGTTTCCTTCCTGTGGCCACTCTTTATAATGTTGCCCCAGAATTTGAGTAATCAATCACACTAAACTATCTTTAGGTGAAAAATCAGGGGGATTGACTTATTACTCAACTTTGACAGATGGCAACTAGGCAATCTCATGAAATTTAAGTCTAGGGCTTTCTATTGAAAGACTTTTGGCAACATATACTTGTGGGACAAAGAGAAGAGTGGATAAAGAGTGAGACAAAGAATGAATTATTTTGATTGGTTCCTTATCACAATTTATCCTTCAGGAAGGTTACATGGAGGAGATTAGCAACATGCTCCAGTTACTAGGGATCTTTGTGTTTAGCATATTCTGTTTTAATTTTCACAGACATATATCATAGTAGTCATTGTTTCTATGGCTTAGTTTAGTTTAGTCTAGTTTAGTCTAAGTTTAGTCCTAACCTTATGATTTATGAGCTATTCATCTTTTCCTGGTTCACAGAAAAGGTCTGGCCTCTAGCTGCCTCCCTGCTTACATGTGCTTAGTTACCTGACTTCCCAACTACTAAACTAACACATCGGATAAGACATTTTTTAAGTCAAATGGTACAGGTAGGGCAGAGAAAAAAACTGCGATTTAACACTTATAAATCTCAATGGATCATCTCCAGTGTGTGCATTGGGCTTCCCTCATGAGTGAGTGAGTGTGTGTACATGTGTGTGTGTGTGCACACATGTGTATCAGCATGTGACACTGATCTCATGAGACCAACTTCAGAGAGAACATATATGATAGATAAAAATGCTTCCATAAGAGTGATTCCACAAGCTTTGATATAAAATAATATTTATGAACTATCCCAGACTTTTGGTTGAAAATGAAACATGAGGATCATGAATATATCATCATACTCATTATGCAAACCATGATCCATGTGTCACATAAAGTAGATCTCTCTAGTTCTAGGCTCCATTCATTACATTATTCTAAAATTAACTTAGAAATAGCAGTGAGTCCCTTTTGTGGAAGTGATGCTAAAAGATGAACTGAATAGCTAGAAGTATGGAGGTTATTCTATATCAGTGTTTTTCCCAAATGGGCAGTGCTAGTAGTAGCAACTTGGGAAGGATTTTCTGTTTGCTCACTTGAAGAAGAGGGGCACTGAGTAATTAATCTTCTGAAAAGGGGATGAAAAGTCAAATCAATTTGGAAACCTCTTTACCATTACCGATTCTTTAAAAAAAATGCTAAGCACATGGATTTCTCCTCACCTCCTCTCCCCACAATACCTGCAAGCTACAAAAGGCATATGAGTAATATTTGGCCTTTGCAGCTAAGTTGAGTATCTATTGACACTTTCTCCAAATTAGCAGAGAAAAAGGACTCTGTCCTTTTTAAGAAGCTTCTCCCCTTCTTAACAGGAGCTTATGAACCAAAGGATAGAGAATTAAACTTTCCAACATTCAATAAGTTCCGGTCAACCATTGGGGTAGACGCAGGGTCTCTTCAGTAAAATGTTGAGTTGACTTAAGGGACCAGACATCTCAGTATCTCTATTGAAAACCATAATGCACAAAAGTATAGAGAAAAAGGGAAATTGTCTGTCATAGAGGCAGGTGGAGGAATGAGACAGGGGGGTGGGGGAGGGATACTGGGGACATTGGTGGTAGAAAATGTACTGGTGGAGGGATGGGTGTTTGATCATTGTATGACTGAAACTCAAACATGAAAGCTTTGTAACTGTATCTCATCGTGATTCAATAATAATAAAAACCCTAAGGTGCCAGAGTACAGCAAGTAGGGCACCTGTCTTGCATGCTGCTGACCCAGGTGCTACATACGGTTCTCCAAGCCTCCCAGGAGTGATCCCTGATCTCACAGCCAGAAGTAAGCCCTGAGCAGCACCAGGTATGGCTCAAAACCCAAACCCAAACTAAACCAAAACAACAATTAAAATGCTGCACCTCATAAGTATTTTCCCTTCTTTCCTACTCATTCCTAAAATGGTGAATGAGAGGTTGACAGCCCTTGATACTGGGAGCTCCTTTCCCCAAGCGTCTTCTAAGAGATTTATCAGAGTGACTGAAAAATACCTAATTGGTTCCCAGAGAAATAGTACAGGGCTTAAGGCACTTGCCTTGCACATAGCTGACCCCAGTACCACCTATGGCCCCTGAACACCATTAGGAGTAGTCCCTGAGCACAGAGCCAGGAGTAAGCCCTGAACATCGCCAGCTGTGATAAAAAAAAAATCGCCAGCTGTGATAAAAAAAAAAAAGCAAAACAGAAAGCCTGATTTGGATCTACTTTGTATTTCCTGAGAAACCTCTGGAGTTGTCTTGAGTGGGCACTGGAGGCGGAAACATGCGCTCTCCACAGGTCCCTCTTCCTGCCCTAACACTCAGTAGACCTCTGCTTGTCAGTGGCAGAGGATAGGATAGTTTCACCAGGTTACAAGGATAGTATTGGGTCCTGCGTACCCCACAGCTGAGTCACTAGCACTCCAAATCCTTTTTCCCAAAGGGGATAACACGGTAACTGTCCATAACTTACCTTCACAGGAAATTTACCTTCCCAGGGGCTGGAGTAAATAGTACAGCAGGTAGGGTGCTTGCCCTTCATGCAACAGACCAGGCACTAGGAGTGACCCTGAGTGCAGAGCCAGACGTAAACCCTGAGTAAAACCAGGTATGTCTCAGAAACAAACAAGCAAACAAACAAGAAAAGGAAATATACCACCCCCTCAGTAGCAATAGGGAATTCATCATCATAGCAGACAACATATCCTATAGCAGATGGTATATAAAAAAAATATGGTCAAAATAAACAGGGACAAGTAGAGAGGGTTGAGTTTCCTGTCCTGGCTTATAGTTGGGGACCCTGATACTCACTCAGAAAAAGGCAAACGATTAATTTCCTGTCAAAAGAATCTGATCAAGTGAAAGCCCCAGGTATGAACTCTGGACTGAAACCTTCCTTTATTTTGTCAGCAAGAGTGACAAGCTTGCCCCTTCTCTGTACTGGGCTCTAGGTCTCTCCCTCTGGCAATGTCGCTTCTGTGTCCATACCCACCGCAACCCAGGCAGAAGTAGGTTTCCATTGTCACTGCCATTTCCTTGCCCTGATCTTTCCTTATAATGTGGGAAAATCTGGACTTACGAAAGTCAGTCATTTGAGCAAAGCATCCTCCTGGATCCTGAGGGGTGGAATCAGTCCCTTAGTAATTCTTGAGTTAGGATGCAGTCAGCTTGGGTAGAATCAGGGGGCAGAAGTAAGAGCTTTTGATTTCCAGACACCCTCATTCCTGCTTGGGGGGTCTCCACTGCTGCCAAAGACAAGCTCTCCCTCCCCCATGAAACTTTAGCTCTGCTCCTCTGAGCCCTTTTTAAATTACATTCATTCTTGGGTCTGCTTTTGGCCTGCTAAGCTCTATTAGAAGAGTCTTGATTTTTTGAGAACCCTCCACTCTGGAAGTCCAGGCAAGAGCTTCCCCTCTACCTTAATCTTGATCCCCACCCAAGTTCTTCCTAGTAAATTTCCATACATTGCTCATTCTACCAGTTGGTTACCAATGTCTATCACATTCCAAATTATTGTCAGTCTTGACTCCTATAGTAATAGTCTTAAATAAACTCTTCTTTGTCATTCTCTTCATTGTCAGAATGATTTCTCATCAACAATTCAATACTATTCCAAAACCTAATCTCTAGAAAATACCATTAAATTTTTCCCGTGGTATGGGAAGGGGAGTCAACCTGTCTATTAGCCACCAACAGCTAACTGGGGCTGGAGGAGTCACTTTCTTTTTTTTTTTATGTCAATCGTGATATATTTATTACAAATGCAATCCTCTCAGCAAGTGTTCATTCAGCACCATTACTTCCATAGGTGTGTGACAGAAATAATTTTTTCCCTTTATTTTATTTTATTTTTTTTTACAGTTGTAAATTTACAATTTTTTGTGCTTTGGTTTCAATTATACAATGATCAGATACCCATCCCTCCACCAGTGCCCATTTTCCACCACCATGGATAATATCCCTCCCACCCCCATCCCCCCATCCCCCCTGTCTCTGTGGCAGGGCAATCCCCTGTGTTCTCTCTCTCCTTTTGGGTGTTGTGGTCTGCAAAAGAGGCATTGAGTGGCAAACATGTTCAGTCCATAGTCTACTTTCGACATGTATCTCCCCTCCTGGGAGGATGGAGGAGCCACTTTCAAGTCAATGTTTCCAGTTCTATGCCTGGAACTTCAGATTTCGTGGCCTGTGCCTCTTCCCAGGTCTCATCTACAGGTTCCTCCCTGTGCTTTTGACTTCTCCAGCTGGTTAACCTTGGGATTGTCAGATGCCATATTTGGTGGCTTCACACAAAACATGAGTTCAGGAATAATCTTGGGAAGAGACACCAAGTCAATGAAACCTCCAGGTATACCAGTTTTTGGGCTGAAAACTCTGAGACCTCAGGATGGGGGACAAGTGGGTGAAGTCTCCACCTTGCTGAGATCCCAGAAGCCATATCACACCACATAGCCTCCAGTATATAAATGGCCCAGCTTTGCCAGCTTCAGGACTAATCTCAAGAGATGCGAAGTCAAAGAACGGCCTCAGTTCTACCGTTCCTGGAGCATGTGGTCACATACAAAGCAGTATAGCACCTCAAAATTCCACAATACTCACAACCCAGTAGAACCACAGCAAATTAGATGGGAAATTAGCATAGAAGCCCACTAAATTCAATTAGTGTAAACAGTAATACAGAAGACTCAACTAGCAACAAAGAGCTCAGGAAATCCTCAATAACTTTAATAATCCCATTGTGAGATACAATAATTTTCACAGATGTTCTTTAACTGAACTATGTTTTGATAATTCCCCTTTACCATTTTGTTGTAACAAGTAATATAAAATAAAGTATTTTGTGCCAGCTAAGTGTTAGCCCATGACTCAGTTTCCCAAAAGACCACCAAGGAGTTTATTCTGATGCCAGCACAAGAGGATCTTTATTGACCATCTCAGGCTAGGACTAGCCCAAGATAGGCCCCCCCATCTGGCTCACCAAAACAGCGGTGTTCTTAGGGCAAGAGGCCCCAAGCCACAAAAGCACAGAGTTTTTATAGCAGATTACATAACAGTTACATGGTGGAGGCTTTGTGTTGGCAATGGTCTGGGGGGATCACAGGTGGAGGTTGAGGTTACATAGTAGACATGGTGGAGTCTTTCACGGTCTGGTTAGATTAGATTAGTCATGTCTGATTAGTTGTTCTGCTGACCTCGCCATTTCATCTTAAGGAAACTGCAACTCAAGTTTAGGGAACCAAAACTTAGGCCTAGTCAGGCCAAGTTCATCACTGAGCCTGTCATGGCGCTGCCTTGACCTCTCCATCTTTGATTCCCCCCTTTTCTTGTATGGCAATGGTTGAGAAGGGTCAATCTTGACCCCTACAATTGTTCCAGAGGGGAATACTGACTTCTGAGTACCATAAGCTGGATGGTGCTAACATGTTCTTTCACAAATGCCATGCCACTAACTTGTACAGGATACAGGGGTCCACAGTCAGGAGCAAAAGCAGGAGCACTAGGGGTCCTATGAGGGATGGGATCAGGGTGACAAGTTGACTTTCCCAGCAGCCCTCCTTAACAATATGCCTCTAGCATAATCTCTACCATTACACACAATTCAGGAGGATTGGAGTCAGTGAAGTAGGAAGGAAACAAGCAAGGGATTAGGCCATATGTATGAGCAGGCCATGTATTACTGGGTCCCAATATAGGGGCTCTTCTAGCTGACCTGTGGTATGGATTACAATGGGTCCCTGAACAAACACAAATCCCAGCGTGATCAAGGTTAATTCTACATGTCTTGGTATCAGAAAGTTCCAGTGTCAAAATTTGGGCACATTAAGAGCTCACTCCACAGCTGTCATTACAAGCAAGGATAAGTAGAGAATAACCCATGCGCCCCCCGCTCCCCCATGGTTTCCTTAAGTCACTTTCTCCAGTCTTATCTTGAGGGTGCCATCTTCCATTGTCCAGACACACCAACTGGTCGGTGCCATCCTGTCTTCAGTGGGGGAGGGAGGAGAAGGCAACTTTCACTTGTGAAGCATGGACCCAGGTTTTGATTCTGTCTACCATCAGAACTGTCGGTATGGTCAGGATCACAATATAGGGGCCTCTCCACTGAAGTTCTAGGGTGGCAGTCTTTTTATTTTTTTCTAGAATTACAAAAAAACAGTGACTTTTTTCTGTTAAGGCTCCAAGAGGGGGCAGATGGGAAGGGCTTCCTGGCTTCCTATAGTCATATAATCTATGTTTTACTAGGCCAATAATAGATCTTGAAGTATTGATAACAAAACAATTATTTTCCTGGAAATGTGCCACCATAGGGAATTTGGTAAATGTGTGTGTGTGTGTTTAATTTAATCACTATGAGATAAAGTTACAAAGCTCTCATGTTCAAGATTCAGCCGTATAATGATCGAACACCCACCCCTCCACCAGTGCACACTTTCCACCACCAGTGTCCCCAGTATATCCCCCATCCCTACTCCATCCCAATCCTCACCCTCCATGCAGGCAATTTCCCCAATACTCTCTCTATACTTTTGGGCATTCTATTTTGGTAAAATTTCCCCACCACCATTCAAGCCTGCCTGCCAAAGGAGATGTTAGATCATTTATTGTCTATTGCTCATTTTGAATATCATGGATTCTGCAGCTGCACGCTTCTAGAATCCTAGATTATAAATGATTGGGTTCCAGAGACATTTCTGTAGGGCACTAATCTATTTTGGGATTCAGTTGGGCATCTCTGGACCAGAGCTGTTGGTGGGTGTGACTGCCAAGCTGATGAGCGGGAGGGGAACCAGGGAGGGACAGCCCAGAACCTCTGCCACCATGTAGTGTGGAGATTTAGTCCAGGAACCTGCATACCTGGACCTTGTTTGTGGAAGCTCTTGGTCTCCAGGATTCTGTCTGGAGTAGGCAGGAAGACTGCACCGGTTCCATCTGGAGTGCCCTGGTGAAATTGATTCAGTGTGGGGCCTGGAGAGATCTCCGGTTCTGTGGTGTCTTCCAGGAGTCACTGGCTTTTGACACAGACTGGCTTTTGATCTCCTTTGAGATTTATTTATGGGTCTCTGAAGCAAGGCCGGCAGAAGAGCTCACAAAGTGGCGCTGGAGCTGGTTTGTGGGGGTGACTGCCAGTGCTTCCATGCGTATTGAGAAGTGGGGGGAGGTAGCCCATCCCAGCTCCATGAAAGCCTGAAGGTTTCAGTCACAAAACCCGCATACCAGAATTTTCAGCAGAGTATATCTTGGTGAGGTCCGTCCTGAGACGGTGGAGTCAGGCCAGGGTTATGGAGGCAATTTTGGATTGTAGAAGAAAGTGGCTGCTGGGGGCTCTGCCTGGGCAGGTACAGGCCAACCTGCCCCCCTCTGCTTTATCCCAGTCTGTTCAGCCATGCATGGGTCCAAGATTAACTGTGGCTTTTTATCTCTTTCAAGATTTATCTATGGGTCTCTGAAATAAGGCCAGTAAATGAGCTTGTATAGATGAGCTGGAGGTGGTTTGTGGTTCCCCCATACCTAACTTTTGGCCATTTAATTTCTTGGTAAACTTTGTCCCAAGTTGTTGGGTCTGGCCAAAGGCACAGTGGCAATTTTAGGGTGACAGGAAGCCTGAAGGCACCATCAGGCTGCTGATGCACTCGCCCCGCAGGTACAGTTGACTTGTTGGTGGCACCGTACCCCCAAAGGGTGGCAGTCTTATGTCACCCCAGACTAGATCTCCTGGTGCGTACTGGTGAGGAGTTACTGATTCCCCCCCACTCTGGTGATATGCTCCAAGCCCCGCATGGAGCAGAACCTAAATACCTGTCTGGCCTATAATGACTTGAAAGGAGAGTGATTGTACATTATTGCCTATACCCCCTCTTTTAAGGTACCCAACTACATAGTATCCCCCTAGAGATTTCACCACCCTAGATCTTTAAAGGGAAATGGTCAAAGTTCTGACATCTGGAGATGCTTCATGCTGACAAAGGGGCGCTGACCCTGCCTGCACAAAGGGTGAAATCTCAAGCTACCTTAGTTTTTAGTGGGCCCGAGGCAATGAATTTGAGAAATCAGATCAATTAGGCTAAGGAATGCTACTTTGAAAGGATTAGATTTTGGAGGAGTAAAAGGCCCTCTCTGACATGATGTCACGGTCACGGTCACGGTCCTCCCGTTGTTCATCGATTTGCTCAAGTGGTCCCAGTAACGTCTCCATCATGAGACTTGTTGTTACTGTGGTTGGCATATCGAATACGTTACGGATAGCTTGCCAGGCTCTGCTGTGCGGGCAAGATGGCAGATTTGTTCTAGGAAACACAAAAGGTATACAAACGTAGCCACAAAATGCCGTAGCTATGTATATCATAAAATAGAAAGGGAGTAGGCTTGATTGTGGTTGGAAAACTGGGGACAATGGTGGAGAGAAGGTCACACTGGTGATGGAATTGGTGCTGGAACATTGAATGCCAGAAATAACTGCATTATGAGCAACTTTGCAAACCACAGTGTTTAAATAAATTTAGGGGGGAACCCCACAGGTTTGCATGTGAGCATACCAGAAGCCCAGACGATGCTGCTGGGTTTCTTACCACATAGGCCTGATGCTATTGCTACCATGTGCACACATGTCACACATATCACGAAGACCAGCACAGATGTAAGTGGAAGGAGAAACAGACTCTGGTGTCAAGGAGATGTGGCTTTTGAGTCCAGGGAGGAAAGGAAGTGACGATGTCAGTTGCCCTGGGCTTGTCACTCTCTGAAACAGGCTGCCCCAATAAATGAAATCTTGGGCCACTCATTACCCACTGTTTTATATCCTGAAAGTTACAACAATTTAGCATTTCTCAAAGTCCATGACACAAATTCAAATGATATGAAAATAATATCCACCCAGATCCCCCACCTTCCAGTAGCTAGACAGTTCCACCAACCAACTGCTGTGTAACCTCATGAACGGCCAGGATCCAGAGACCATAAAGCCAAGCTCCCGGAAGAGAACAAGGCAGAGTCTCCTGCCCCCGTGCCTGACAGTCCTCACCAGGGCCCCTTGGAGGAGGGTGGGTTGAGTTTCCCTCTCCGCCCGAAGCAGAGCCCTGACAGCTGAAGACCTCCGGGACCCAGCCAAAGCCATGCTGAGACTACTCTCCACATGCTTGGATGAGCCCCACGCATGAAGGAACTGGCAGAGGAACCCAGATGTGCAGGACCCGGGGCTGAGATCTCCAAACCTGCTCAGTTCGGGACTGGGCCTCCTCCACCCAGATCCCCCACCTTCCAGTAGCTAGACAGTTACACCCACCAACTGCCGTGTAAACCCATCAATGGCCAGGATCCAGAGACTATAAAATCAAGCTCCCAGAAGACCTCTTATTCTCTAGTTCTTGCTCTCAGAGAACCCGGCAGGCTACTGATAGTATCATGCCCACATGTATGCCTGACTGGGAACACCTGAAAGGTGATTAGAGGCTGCGTCAAAAGCCTCCATCCCTCTCGGAGAGCCCAGCAAGCTACCGAGAGTACCCGCCCACACGGCAAGCTACCCATAGCATACTCACTATGCCAAAAACAGTAAAAATGATGGTCCTCATTCCCCTGACCCTGAAAGAGCCCCCAATATGTCATCAGGCTACACTAGCACGTGACAAGGACGAATGGAAATGTTACTGGGCCCGCTTGAGCAAATCGATGAACAACGGAGTGATAGTGATAGTGATCACGATCACGACCACCCTGTTGTTCGTCGATTGCCTCGAGCAGGTGCCAGTAACGTCTTCTTCGTCCTAGCCCTGAGATTTTTTTTAAAAGTGCCATATTCAAGGCTTTTTCAGGGTTAGGAGAATGAGACCCATCATTGTTACTGGTATTTGGCATATTGGGTATACCACAGGGAGTTTGCCAGACTCTGCCATGTGGGTTATAGTGATAGTGATAGTGATAGTGATAGTGATAGTGATGAAAATAAAAGTAAACATAATACAAATATTCATGAGTCCTTGCTGCTATGAATAAATGAATCAATTGTAAATAAATTATGAGGGAGAAGAGAAAAATCCTACAGGGAATAATTCCAAGTAATGTAAACATTTGTGCATCTACTTCTAATGTAGAAGTGAAATGTTCATCCCTTGAGTATGGGTTGTACCTAATGACTTGTTTGTACACAGAAAATAATAAGTCCACAGTGGATATGGTAGTTAATTCTGTGCACCAACTTGATTACTAATGCTTAGATATCTGATCAAACATGACTCTGAGCATGTCTGCAAGGGAATTTCCAAAGAGATTAGATTGGAATTTCATGGACTGAGTAAAGCAGATGATCTTTTCCAGGGCTGGTGGGCCTGTGTCATTTTTGGAATTCCCAACAGGACAATGAGGGAGGAAGGTTGAATGTTCCTTGCCTAATGTCAGCACAGGCATGACCCATACATTGCTCTCTGCTCCCAGATCTTTATAAGACACACCTGGTTTCAGGAGGTTCACTCCATGGCTTGGAGACCAACCACACATGCTAGGGAAAAAGGCAGCTCAGATAGAGAAGGGAGCACCAAGTAAAGGGTGTTGGGAGGATCCTCCCAGGATGGGAGATGCATGCTGAAAGCAGACTATAGACCGAACATGATTGCCAATCAATGCCTCTTTTGCAAACCACAGCACCCAAAAGGAGAGAGAGAACAAAAGGGAATGCCCTGCCACAGAGGCAGGGTGGGATGGGGGTTGGGGTGGGGGGGGAGGGATACTGGAATCACTGGTGGTGGAGAATGGGCACTGGTGGAGAAATGGGTACTCAATCATTGTATAACTGAAACCCAAGCACAAAAATTTGTAAGTCTACAACTGTACCTCATGGTGTTTTACTAATAAAAATTTTTAAAAAAAGACACACCTGCTCTCAAGCTTACAGATGGCACATCAGGTGACTTCTCCATAATCATGTGAGATGATGCTTTAAATAAATAGGTAACTTAAAATTTAATTTAAAATTCTAATTTTTGAAAAAATTTTAATCCTAAATTTTTAATTTAAATTTAATTCAAATTTTTAATTTTAAAAATAATTTTAAAAATTTAAAGCTGATGCTTTGAATAATTAGGTAATAATATTTTATAATAGTTTAATGCAACAAATAACAATATCATAAATATACCTTATAATATACAAATATAGCTGAACAATAGGAATATGTCTTCAAAATATATAGTACTGATAGGATATTATCTTTTTTTTCCAGGGGGGGCGGTTCCCACACTCACTGGTGCTCAGCACTTACTCCTACCTCTGCACTCAGGGCTCACTCTTGGCAGTGCTTGGAGGACCACTTAGGGTGCTTGGGATTGAACCTGTGTAAGCCCTGTGCTAGGCAATCATCCTGCCCACTATTTCTCCAGCCCTAGGACATATAATATATATATAATAGGTATATATATGATATATAAAATTAATTGGTTCTGTTTTTCTGGAGGATCCTGGTAAACATGACAATAGTGACATCATTGATGACTTGTACATACCCTTGATAGGCTGTAATGAAAACAGCATTTTACCACTAAGTTCTACCTAAGCACTCAGAGCTCCAATTCAGTCATGAGAAAAGTGTCAGATCTATCCCAACACAGAGACATTTTGCAAAACAGCTGACCTGGACTTTTTAAAACTTTTCAGATAAAATACAAAGAAAGATGGAAGAAGTCTTACAAGCCAAAGGAGTTAAAGGAGATAAGACATCAAAATATACTTTACATTTGGGGCTGGAGAGATAGCACAGCGTTAGGGCATTTGCCTTGCACGTGGCCAACTCGGGTACGATTCCCAGCATCCCATGGTACTCCTGAGCACCACCAGGAGTAACTCCTGAGTGCAGAGCCAGGAGTAACCCCTGTGCATCGCCAGGTGTGACCCAAAAAGCAATATATATACATATACATATATACGTGTAACTCCAACAACAGCCAGGATCCAGAGATTATCACACTCAGCTCCTGGGAGAGAACAAGGCAGAGTCAACTACCCTGTGCCTGACTGTCTCCACCAGGGCCAAACAGCTGAAGACCACCGGGGCCCAGCCAAGGCCATGCTGGGACCAGTCTCCACACACTTGGATGAGCCTCACGCATAAAAGAACTGGCAGAGGAACCCAGGTGTGTGGGACCCGGGGCTGAGATCTCCAAGCCTGCATGGTTTGGGACTGGATCTGCCAGTAACTAGACAGTTACACCCACCAACTGCCGTGTAACTCCAACAGCGGCCAGGATCCAGAGATTATCACACTCAGCTCCTGGAAGCGCGTGGCCGCATTTGCGGCCGCGCGACATCTTATCATCTCATTCCTACTTTGGACAAACTGGCAGGCTACCAAATGTAACCTGCCCACACGGCAGAGTCTGGCAAACTCCCCGTGGTATACCCAATATGCCAAATACCAGTAACAGTGATGGGTCTCATTCTCCTAACCCTGAAAAAGCCTTGAATATGGCACTTTAAAAAAAAAAAATCTCAGGGCTAGGACGAAGAAGACGTTACTGGCACCTGCTTGAGGCAATCGACGAACAACAGGGTGGTCGTGATATATATACTTTACATTTAAGACAAGATGTCGGGCTGGAAAGATAGTGCAGTGAGTTGTGTTGGGCATTTACCTTAAACATGGCCAACCTGGTTTAAATCTCCGGCATCCCATATGGTTCCCAGCACTGCCAAGAGTAATTCCTGAGTGCCAGGAGTAAGTCTTGAGCATGGCTGGGTATGGCCCAAAAACCAAAGCAAAACTGTCACTGTCACTGTCCTCCTATTGTTCACTGATTTGGAGTGGGCCCAGTAACATTGTAAGACTTGTTACTGTGCTTGGCATATCGAATGCATCACGGGTAGCTTACCAGGCTTTGCCCTGCGGGCAAGATACTCTCGGTAGTTTTCTGGGCTCTCCGAGAGGGGCGGAGGAATCGAACTTGGGTTGGCCATGTTGGCTGCGTGCAAAGCAAATGCCCTACCTGCTGTGCTATCGCTCCAGCCCTCAAAGCAAAACAATTTTTTTTTATTAGTGAAACATCATGAGGTACAGTTATAGACTTACAAATTTTTGTGCTTGGGTTTCAGTTATACAATGATCAAGTACCCATCCCTCCACCAGCGCCCATCCTCCACCACCACGGGTCCCAGCATCTGTCCCCCCCCCCCACCCCCGTTCCCACATCCCACCCTGTCTCTGTGGCAGGGCATTTCCTTTTGTTCTCTCTTTCTCCTTTTGGGTCCTGTGGTTTGCAAGAGAGTCATTGAGTGGCAATCATGTTTGGTCTATAGTCTACTTTCAGCATGCTTCTCCCATTCTGGGAGGATCCTCCCAACACCCTTATTTGGTGCTCCCTTCTCTATCTGAGCTTCCTTTTCCCCTAGCATGTGTGGTTGGCCTCCAAGTCATGGAGCAAATTCCGGGTACTAATCTCAGCCACTCCTGGGTGTTAGTCTCCCATTTTGTTACTTTATGTTCCCCAGATGAATGCAATCTTTCTGTGTCTATCCTCTTCTTTCTGACTCATTTTGCTTAACATGATACTTTCCATGTAGTACCACTTGTATGTAAATTTCATGACTTCATCTTTTCTAACAGCTACATAGTACTCCATTGTGTAAATGTATCAGAGTTTCTTGAACCAGTCATCTGTTCTCGGGCACTCAGGTTTTTTCCAGATTCTGGCTATTGTAAAGAGTGCTGCAATGAACAAACAAGTGCAGGTGTCACTTCGACTATACTTTTTTGCCTCTCTGGGATATATTCCCAGGAGTGGTATTGCGGGTCAAATGGGAGAGCAAATTCTAATTTTTTGAGAATCGTCCATACTGTTTTCCAAAAGGGTTGGATCAGTTGGCATTCCCACCAGCAGTGAAGGAGGGTCCCTTTCTCGCCACATCTGCGCCAGTACTGGTTGCTTTTGTTCTTTTGGATGTGGGCTAGTCTCTGTGGTGTGAAACGATATCTCATTCTTGTTTTGATCTGCATCTCCCTGATGATTAGTGATGTAGAGCATTTTCTCATGTGCCTTTTAGCCATTCGGATTTCTTCTTTGCGAAAGTTTCTGTTCATTTCCTCGCCCCACTTTTTGATGGGGTTGGGTGTTTTCTTCTTGTGGAGTTCAACTAGTACCTTATATATCCTTGTTATCAACCCCTTTTCAGATGTGTATTTGGCGAATATCCTTTCCCATTCTGTAGACTGTTTTTGTATTTGGTCACTGTTTCTTTTGAGGTGCAGAAGCTTCTTAGTTTAAGATAGTCCCATTTGTCTATTTCTGTTTTCACTTGCTTGGCCAGTGGCGTGACATCTTTGAAGATACCATTAGCTTCAATATCATGGAGGGTTTTGCCAACTTTATCTTCAATGAACTTTATGGATTCTGATCTGATGTTGAGGTCATTAATCCATTTTGATCTTACTTTTGTGCATGGCATTAGGCAGAGATCTGAGCCCACTTTTTTCATGTAGCTGTGCAGTTTTGCCAGCACAATTTATTAAAGAGGCTTTCCCTGCTCCACTTCACTTTTCTTGCCCCCTTATTGAAGATTAGATGGTCATATGCTTGGGAGGAGATGTCAGTGTATTCAACCCTGTTCCATTGGTCTACAGTTCTGCCTTTGTTCCAGTACCATGCTGTTTTAATTATTACTGCTTTGTAGTAGAGCTTGAAGTTAGGGAGGTTGATTCCTCCCATTTTCTTTTCCCCAAGAATTGCTTTAGCTATTCGTGGGGGCTTATTGTTCCTTATAAATTTCAGGAGTGTTTGCTCCATTTCTTTGAAGAATGTCATGGGTATCCTTATAGGGATCGCATTGAATTTGTACAGTGCTTTGGGAAGTATTGCCATTCTGACAATATTAATTCTCCCCATCCATGAGCAGGGAATATTTTTCCATTTCCTCGTGTCCTCTTTTATTTCCTGAAGTAGTGTTTTGTAGTTTTCTTTGTACAGGTCCTTTACTTCCTTAGTTAAGCTGATTCCTAGGTACTTGATTTTCTGGGGCACAATTGTGAATGGGATTGTATTCTTCATGTCACTTTCTTCTCTTTCACTATTTGTGTATAGGAAAGCCATGGATTTTTGGGTATTGATTTTATAGCCTGCCACTTTACTCTACAAGTCTTTTGTTTCTAGGAGTTGTTTGGTAGAGGTTTTAGGGTTCTCTCAGTATAGTATCATATCATCTGTGAATAGTGAGAGCTTGGTTTCTTCCTTCCCTACCTGGATGCCCTTAATATCTTTTTCTTGCCTAATCGCTATTGCAAGTACTTCCAGTACTATATTGAACAGTAGTGGAGAGAGTGGGAATCCTTGTCTCGTCCCTGATCTTAGGGGAAAACAATTCTTTTTATAAAAAGGGGCAAGATCCTGGAATAGAAGAAAAAAAACATCGGGATCAGAAAGATAGTACAGCAGGTAGAGCACTTGCCTTGCACAAGAGTATATGTTTGATCTTCGGCAGTGCATATGGTTCCCCAAGCACTGCCAGGAGCGATTCCTGAGTGCAGAGTAAGCCCTGAGCACCTATAGTTGTGGCCCAAAAACCAAAAACAATAAACAAACAAAAAAAGAGAAAATTAATGAAATATAAGTGAAGTATATGTTTAAGAGGAATGGAAAAGGAGTCAAGGGTGGTCAAAGGGAAACAGTTCAAAGGCCTGGAGTACATGTCTTGCACACACAGGCCCTGAATTCCAATCCCTGAATTCCAATCCTTGACATAACATGCATCCTCACCCTAGTGCCTCTAGGTTGGTCCCCGAGGTCTTCAGTACTACCAGTCAGAGCAGCAGTGCAGTGCCAAACTAAGTATCTCACAGCAGAGTGGAGTAGCACCAGAAATAACCCCTGGGGGCCCCTCCACCCACCAAAACAGGCAACATACCTATGGGAGTTCCTTAAATGTGAATAAAGTGTCTTGGTAATGTAAGGGGTTAACAATAGGTGAAACTGGATATGGGCTAGATGGAATTCTTTATTCCTGTTTTGCAATTCTTCAATAATCCTGGGACTGTTCTAAAATGAAACACTTTCTTCAAAATCAGAAGAGCCTTTGTTGAAAAGAAAATTCACCTGGCTGTAGCACTTGCTTTGCATGAAAGAGGTTTGGGAATCTTGTGGTTCCCTGAGCCACAGAGCACCCCATCTCCACCACACCACAACACAGAGTCAATAGTCTCTGAGTACTTCTGAGTATGGCCTCCAGAACAAAACCGTTCAGATAAGGCTAAGTGAAAACCAACCTGAACCAATATGAAAACCAATATGGTGCTTAGTCATAATCTTAGCTCAATATGTAACTAAGACATAGAGGAGGGGGGGAAAAGTCAACCTAACAACAGCTGGATCTTATTAGTTCAAAGAATGGTTAAAATTGGAGACAGAGTGGGTGCAGGTAACAACTTTACCAATGGTTCATTCCCTCCCACCTGGGATTTAGGGTTTTGAAATGATCAGTGACAGTATAAGGAGTTATTAAGCATAAAATATTAACTAAACCTTGACTTCATTTAAATTATTTCACATTTTCTACTGCATCATCCTCTGAAGCCATTTCTGAGCTATCACCTGCATTCTCAATGCCACTTGAGAAGTTTGAATCAGAAGTTCCTTCCAGTATGAGAGCTCTCATCCTGAAAGGATAGTCAATGAACAGGGCTTCCTCTCTCGACCTGCTCAAATAGTTCCAAGTAGCAGTAGCTACTATCTAGGATTACTAGGTTCTGGGAGCTGAGCCTGGATTAGTCTGAGAGCTTCAACTTTAGCACTAAGAAGATGCAGCCAGTACTCGGAGGTCAGTGATGCTTCCCTGCAGCTGTTTCTGGGGGGAGGGTATGGTACTTGAAAGTCATTTGGCAAGGGTCACGGGGCTGTCATCTTCCAATCACAGGGTCATCTGAATTGTGGCTCAGTGGGAAAGCCAGCCCCACACAATGAAGTCTCTGCTCTTCAGTGCCAATTCAAGCAAGAAACAACTGCGCCTTTCCCCGGAGAGGAGAGACAAGCTATGGGGTGCTGGGAAAGTGCATTTTAGGCATCTCACTGTTTTCAAGTCCCACCACCATCTTTTTTCATTAAGCAGACAGACTGATGCAAAGTGGTAAAATGATGGCTGTGACTGTTTATTTGATTTTGTTTCCTAAGAAATAGTTCAGGTGAGGACAAAGGTTCCTTTCATCAAGTTCTAGTGCAGATGCCAGCGGGAGGGAGATTTGCAGTGAGGAGTTGGAACTCGCTTCCAAGTTCAGTGAAAGTCACTGGAAGGTTCAGACACTCAAGCACAGGGTCTGCTGAAGAACTTAAGACACCTGCCCGGGGCTGGGAGAAAGTCCATTGACTCAGACATCTCCCTCATAAATATTATTGAAAAGGAAGAAATATGTGACAAAAGGGATGATTTCCTGAAGTCTTGATTTCCTTGGAGGGTTTACTGGGGTTCCACCATCACATAGAATCAGATTTTGGTTTAGAAAGAGGATCTTGGCATTTAGGTCACCAGGAAGCATTTTTATATTCAGTCAATTAACAAATAGTTATGCAGCACTAGCAATTTCCTAGGCACTGAGTTACACACCAGGAATAATAATGAGAAAGACAATGATTTGGCCTCAGAGACACACAAGTCCAGGACTGGAGAAGGGCAGACAAGAGAGCTGGTCAGAAACAACAGTGGCAATTTCACTCGGATTTATATATTTTATAAACTCACCCTTGGGGCTGGAGGGCACTTGCCTTGCATGTGACTGACCCAGGTTGAATCTCTGGCATTCCATATGGTACCCAACCTGCCAGGAGTGATTACTGAGTCCAGAGTCAAGAGGTAAGCCCTGAGCATTACTGAATGTGCTTCCCCTGCCGCCCACAAAAAATTATTCTAAGTTTAAATATATATATATATATGGTAATTCCCAAATTGTCTCTGTAATTTGTTTCCTACTATCCTTTATGCTTTGAAGACCTCTTCAATAATCTTTAAAGTGCATGTGATTTAAGAGTAGATTTTTCTGGCACCAGTGAATTTACCAAGTTCAACAACCATTCATTTGAAATGCCTAGAAAGTGGGTACACCAAAGTATAATTTGGCAGCCTCCTCTTCATTTTGCTATGCTTTTTGACTATATAGAATTCCAGAATCTCTCTCACTGCCCCCCCCCACTGTGCCTGGTATGAAAGAATCAAAAAATAATCTACATTGAGATTTAAGGAACTGACAAAGTTCAAATTATGTCTCAATCGGGGTCAAGCATGATCAGTTTTGGTTTAGATTCTAGATTCTGGCCTAACTCCACTAAATTCAGTAGTGGAGTTAGGCTATATATATACATACATATATATACATACACATATATACATATATGCTATAAGTATTTATATGTATATATTATATACATATAGAGAGAATATTTAGGTAGATGGTATATAGGTTATATAGCCTATATAACCTATTTAGGCTATATAACCTATATACCATCTACCTAAATATCCTCTCTGTACATGTACATGATTCAGTGGTACATGGTATATATGCATATAATTTAATGGCATAGATAATCAATCACTGTCACTGTCACTGTCCTCCCGTTGTTCATCGATTTGCTCGAGCGGGCCCAGTAACATCTCCTTTGGAGACTTTGTTGTTACTGTGTTTGGCATATCGAATACATCACGGGTAGCTTGCCAGGCTCTGCCGTGCGGGCGAGATACTCTCGGTAGCTTGCCGGGCTCTCCGAGAGGGGCAGAGGAATTGAACTCGGGTTGGCCATGTTGTCTGTGTGCAAGGCAAATGCCCTACCTCTGTGCTATCGCTCTAGCCCATATAATCAATAGTAGATGGTATATATAGAGAGAGAGAAAAATAAATATGTATATATAACAGCAAAAAATAAAATAATAAGATGCCTTGGAAAAAGGAAAAAGTGATCATAGAGTTAGACACAGCAGATATTTCATTACATCAAATAAATTGTTTTGTGATTTTTAGCCCAGGGCCTCCCACATGAGAGGTATGTATTCTGCTACTGAGCCACACCACATTTATAGCGCTCCATATAATTGCCTAAAGAAGCCTTAAATAAACAAAAAACAGAGAAAATATAACAGTAAAAGACATGACAAGTTCTCAAAAGCAAAACTTATCCATCTAAAACCAAGGCAAAAAACTGATCCCAAAACATATGTAAACAAGACATGGTCTTGCCTATATTCATTTGCAGAAGACTGGGAATATTATGCAATGGGCAGAGACCTGACACAATCCGCAGAATAATTGGCATCTAAAATCACTGGGCTAGAGATGTCCTGCTGAAAAAAGCCAATCTTTTTCAAAATCTTTTTTTGAGGTAACATTGGTTTGCAGGAGTGTACATGTTAGTATGTTTTAGGGATACAATGTGACCACACCATGCTCACTACCAAGGTGTCACAATTCCTCCTCCAGTGTCCACAGAACTTTTTCAGCCCATCCTACCCTCACTGAGGCTGTCCTGCTAGCTTCATTACTCAACTATACATAAACATATTTTAATTAGCTGGGAGGGATGGAAACGATGATTGGAAACAATAAAATTCTACACCCTGTATGCATGTTGCTTTACTGAAGCTGAAATTTCTCATTACAATGTCTGCTATGATAAAGTATAAGGACTTGATTTTATTATTATTGACATAACACGTTCATATTTATTTTGACATTTATGCTTTAGGCATACAATGTTACTAAGACAGGCCACCATCAAAATGCAAATAATTCTCAGTAACTGTCCTTATGACCCTCAATTTTCAACCTACTCTGCCTCTCTCTCCATTGGCAACCTCAATTCAATTGTCAGAGTCTACGGGTTGTTTTCAATGACCATCGTAAGTCCCCTTCATATGTTTCTTTATGTACCATATGTGCGTGAGATTATCTAATATTTGTCTTTCTTTTCTGACATATTTAACTTAATATGACACCTTCTAGTTCTAACCATATTGTAGCACATTTTAAGATCTCATCTCTTCTAATATCTGAGAATTATTCCATTGTGTACATACACCATCATGGTATGTATACACAATGGAATACGTTTCTTTATCTGCTCACCTGCTATTAGATACTTGAATTGTTTCTAGATCTTGTTGATTATAGATAGATATAGATACAATGAACATCAGTGTGCATATATTTTTTGAATTAGGGTTTTTTTGTTTCTGGAATAGACACCAACGGGTGAATTACGGAATCATATGGTTTCAATTTTTTAGAAGTCTGCATTCTGTTTCCCATAAAAGGCTGAACCAGTTTATAATCCCACCAACAGAAATGAGGATTCATTTAATACTATATTCCAACAGTACTGGTCATTTTATCTTTTTGATATATGCCATCCTCATTGGAGATGTCTCATTGTCATGTGATTTGCATTTCTGTGACAATCAGTTATGATGAACATTTTTTCATATACTTGGCCATTTTTATGTCTTTTTTGAGAAATGTCTGTTCAACTACTCTCTCCATTTGGGGGAATTGTGTGGTTTGATGTTGGGTTTTATGAATGCTTTATCTAATAGATTTATTTTTATTTTTAATACTTCGTTATACAACTTGGAAATACACTAATCAGCTAACAATATTAAACTGATTCTATAGAATTGGTATATTCATATAGATACAATGTAATATAATGTAATAGAAAACAATCATTTGAAAAATAACATTTATCATTCCATGATGATTTGAGGTTTAAGGAACTGACAAAGCATTTATGTCTCAAGGGGGGCCAAGCATGATCAGTTTTGGTTTTGATTCTGGCCTAACTTAACTAAATTTAGTAGTGAAGTTAGACTACATACTTATATGTTATAATTATTTATGTGTATATAATTATATACACATATATAGAATATTTAGGTAGGTGGTATGTAGGATAGCCTATAAGACTATCATAAGGCTGAGTGAATGTTCAAATAAAATGATAGATGCAATAAAATAACAACTAAGTGTGAATGCTTATTTTACACAAATACACACACGATTGCATAGTACTAAATGGGAAAAGTAAGTTAACATCATACATATAATAGCACCCTTATTATTACTATTATTACTCTTTTGGGACCACAGCAAGTGGTTCTTGGGACTTACTCCTGGCTCTGTGCTCAGGGATCACTCCTGGAGGGGCCATATGGGGTACCAGGGATAGAATCTTGGTTGGGCATATATAAGGAAAATGTCTTATTCTGGTCCAGCACCATTATATTATGTTTTTTAATTCAATCACCCTGAATTACAAAGTTGTAAAGTTATTCATGATTGAGCTTCATGCCTACAATGTCCAAGCACTAATTCCTTCACTAGTGTTCACTTCCCTTCTCCAATGTCACCAGTTTCCTTACTGCCTTGCTAACCTTCTTCTGTAGCACTGTCCTCCCGTTGTTCATTGATTTGCTCGAGCGGGCACCAGTAACATCTCACAACAAATTGTGAGACTTGTTGTTACTGTTTTTGGCATATCGAAAACATCAGGGTAGCTTGTCAGGCTTTTTCGTGCAGGCAAAATACTCTCTGTAGCTTTCCGGCCTCTCCAAGAGGGGTGGAGGAATCGAACCCAGGTCGGCCATGTGCAAGACAAATGCCCTACCCGCTGTGCTCTCGCTCCAGCCCAACCTCCTTCTACAGCAGGAATTTCTTCTTTTTTTATTTCTTTTTTCCTTTTAGGCACTGTGGTTTGCAATACTGCTACTGATAGGATATCATGCATATCACGTTACCTCCTTTCAGCACCTTGTCCTTGTCCGGAGTGACCACTTCCCTCTGCCATTGCCACAATGTCCCTTCCCAGACCTACCTCCCCTCTTCTCCTCCCACAGTGCCAAGACTCCTAGTAAGGAGCAGTTCTCCTGCTGTATGTTTCTATTGTCTTTGGGAATTTAGTTATTTCCCCACTAAGTTTCTTTATATTTTGTAGGTGAGTGACATTATTCTGTGTCAGTCTCTTTTCCTCTGACTAATTTCACTTAGTATAATACTCGCCAGTACCATCCATGTATCACCAAATCGCATGACTTCAGCTTTTCTTATGACTGAGTAGTATTCCATGTATATGTACTACAGTTTCTTTATCCATTCATCTAATCTTGGGCTCTTGGTTGTTTCCAGTTTTTGGCTATTTGAATAGTACTGAAATAAACACAGGAGTGCAAATGTCTTTTCTGTATTGTGTTTCTGGGTCCTTGGTATTCCTAGGAGTGGAACAACCAGAACCACTATTAAAATATTAAAATTTTACACATGAGTCTACATAAAAACTTCATGTGGGAAAATACCCAAAGAAATATGTTAAATATTAATTGCATTTTTCTTTACATGAGAACTGGGTAAATTTTCATTATGTTTTTAATAAGTTCTGGGGCATTATTACCACCTTTAAAATGTCAACTTTTTTTCTTTAATGTGTTGTTCAGTTTCCAAATGTTGGAGATTTTCCACATCTTTTTATAATTAATTTCAGCTTTCATAACACTCTAGTCTGGCAAGATACTTAATGTGACTTTTGTATTTTTGTAACTCTATGGGTATGCCCTAAGACTATCTTGGAGAACGTTTTTGTGCACTAGAGAACAGTCTTCTGAGACATGAACCTTATGTTTAAAATGTCGGGTGTGCAACTATTTTTTTCACCTCAGTAGAGAGTCCGTATTTTAGCCATAAGTCTCTTTCACAATGCAGATCTTTTTTGTTTGATGTAGTCCTGTTTCTCTAACAGATTTATTTTTATTTTTAATTCTTTAAATGGACTGGAGTGATAGCACAGCGGTAGGGTGTTTGCCTTGCGCGCAGCCAGCCCGGCCGAGCCAAGTTCAATTCCTCCACCCCTCTCGAAGAACCCGGCAATCTACCAAGAGTATCTTGTCCATATGCCAAACACAGTAACAAGTGTCAAAATGGAGACATTACTGGGCCCGCTCGAGCAAATCGATGTACAACAGGAGGACAGTGTGGACAATCCTTTAAATATTATGCAACTTGGAGTACTTTATTTGCCAGTGGGGTACTAAAGATATCTGCTGAGACAATAACATGGAGAATTTGACCTCTGCTCTCCATAAAGTATCCTGAGGGTTCAGTTCCAACATCAAGGTCTTTAGTCCACTTTGGATTAACTTTTGTATATATTGTGAGGTGGTGGTCCAATTTTAATTTTGCATATATAGCTCACCTGTGTTCCCAGCACCATTTGTTGAATAGGTTTTCCTTGCTCTCTTTAACACACCTAGTTCTCTGCCATAAGTTAACTGTCTGTACATCTAACGGTTTAGTTCTGGTTTCTCAATTCTGTTTAACTGATTTGATAATCTGCCTTTATTCCAGTACCACACTATTTTGATTACTACAACTTTATATAGTTGAAAGTCAGGTGCTGCAAGGTCGCTTATGGTTTTCTTAAAATTTCTTAGACTTGGGGCTGGAGAGATAGCACAGCGGGTAGGGTGTTTGTCTTGCACACGGCCAACCCGGGTTCGATTCCCTGCATCTCATATCGTCCCCTGAGCACTGCCAGAGGTGATTCCTGAGTGCAGAGCTAGGAGTAACCTCTGTGCATCGCTGGGTGTGACCCAAAAAGCAAAAAAAAAATTTCTTAGACTTATTCAAATAGTTTATAATTACACACACATTTTAGTATTTATTCTATGTCCTTGAAGTATTTCATTGGAATTTTGATAGCGATTGTACTGGATTTGTATAATGCCTTGGTAAGATTTTCATATACTCTGGGTAGATCATTTTTAAAATGTTAATTCTTACAACCCATGAACATAGAATTTTTTATTACCTTGGGTCTTCTACTTAATAGACCTATAGTATTTACATGTAAGTTTTTCATCTTTTTTCAACTATTTTTTTACAAATCATAAATGGGATTTGGAGGAGGCACTATACTAATACTCAGGGGGTACTCCTGGCTCCATGCTTTGGGGTTTTTTCCAAGTAGTATTCAGGAAACTGTGTTGTGATGATTCAAACCCAGGCTTCCAGCATGCAAATACACACAAGTCCTTTCAGTCTTGGGCCTCAACTGAGATTTTAAAAACTTTATTTTACATATACATCAATGTATACTAAAATGCAATGGTGTACTAATTTTATAGCCTACTGCCTTTCTATATTGGTTTATTGTTTCTAAAAGTTTTTGTGGAAGACTAGAAAATAGTACAGCAGGTAAGGTGCTTGCTTTGTATGCAACTGACCTAGGTTCGATCCCCAGTATCCTATATGGTTCTCTGAGCACCACCAGAAGTAATTCCTGAGTGCAGAGCCAGGAGTAATGCCTGAACATCACTGGGTGTAGTCCACAAACCAAATAAATAAAAAATTAAAGCATTAGTGGAGTCTTAGGGTTTTCTGTGCATATTATCATGTCATCTAAAAAAAGGTGATAATTTAATATCTTTTTAATATAAAACACTTTAAATTATTTTTTGTCTGATTGCTGTAGCTAAGAATTCCAATACCATGTTGAATAATAGTGGTAAAAGAGTTCATCTTTACTTGGTACCTACTCTTGGAAGAATGTCTCTTAGGGCCAGAGAGAATATAATAGGCAGGGCACTTGCCTTGCATATGGCCAACCTGAGTTCAATCCTCAGCATTCCATATAGTTCCCTGACCGCTAATAGCAGTGATCCCTGAGCACAGAGTCATAAGTATACCTTTACTGTATTGAGTATGTTCTTTTTACCTTCATTTTATTGAGTAAATATGGGTGTTGAATTTTGTCAAAAGATTTTCTCTGCATCTAATGATATGATCTTTATCTTTCCTTTTGTTGATGTGATGTATTACATTAATTGATTTCAGTATATTGAGCCACTCTGGACTGAATGCCAAATGATTATGGTGTATGGTAATGACTTAATGTATTGTTGAATTTGAATTGCTAACATTTTTCTGAGTATCTCTGTATCTATGTTTATCAGTAATATTGGTCTATATTTTTTAATGGCATTTCTATCTGTTTTTTCTATCAGGGTAGAAAAGGCAAAGATTTTAAACTCACACTACCCCGAACCTTGTGCTTTAAATACCTTACTTTACCATTTTAGCCCATTCCGTTCCACTGCCTCATGTGACATACCACTCCCAGTTATCAATAAACTCTTGATTCCTTTTTCCAAAAGAGAACACTTAAAGGTCGTAAATTATTCAACTTGTGAACTTACTCCTATATTAACTTCCTCCCCAAGTGGGCGAGTTTCTCTTCCTTTCCTTTCTGCTTTCCAATAAACATTTCTATTTCAAAAAACATTATTCAGCTTGTGCCAACTGATATTGATTCCATGGGTAATTCCCTTTTTTCAAAGAACTCTTTAAACCAGGAAGGGAAAGGATGCTGCATTATATGACCCAACCCACACATACATGCATATACTCTCTGTTTTCCCAAGTGACTCTTGCACTTAAGACCAGTTTTTACGAGGCAGAGGGACTCCAAAGGGGTTCTTCGGAGGCACTAAAGGCGACTCCCAGTGTAAACCAGGCCACATAGTTGAACACTGGAGTCCGCAACTGTGGTACTGCTAGTGCCTTGCAGTGCCAGGGACCACCAGAAGTACCTCAGTGATGCTCAGGGTACTCTGGGGCCACACCCCAAAATACTCAGGGACTACAGGTGTAATACTCAGAAGGCCACATGACACCAGGATCAAACTTGGCAGGTACAAGAACCCTAATCCAGGCACTATCACCCCTGCTCCAAGATCTGTTTTAAATTCAGCTACTTCCTCAGCCTCTAAACATCTCTGTGGGCAAGTATTATATGTGCTGAAGAAGACAAAACCACAGTATTTTACTTTGGGGACAGTGACTCCCAAGTAGTGCTCAGGGACCCTTGGGGCCACTCCAAGTGACAACCAACAGGACAGAATATTTCAATACTGCAGTGGTCACCTATTTTCAGAGACCATTCGGTGCCACATTGCACATGCAAGGCATGGACCCCTGAATCCTGAGTTCTCTCCCTGACTGCAAAAAGTACCTTCTTAGCAAAGTAAACTCTAGTTTCAATTCTGAATCATGCTCAATTATTCGTCCAAAAGCAGTTTTTGGGTTACAGAGTGCGCTATCAATGCTCATTTTGCACTTAGCCACTTTACTGATTCTTCATCACATGCAATCCTTTAGTTGATTATTTAATGTTCCCTTAGGTAGACAACAATATTGGCTTCATTTTTTTCTCCTTTTAAAAACTTACACAGTTTGGGCTGGAGAGATAGCACAGCGGGTATGGTGTTTGCCTTGCATGCAGTCGACCCGGGTTCGATTCCCAGCATCCCATATGGTTCCCTGAGCACTGCCAGGAGTAACTCCTGAGTGCAGAGCCAGCAGTAACCTCTGTGCATTGCCGGGTGTGACCCAAAAAGCAAAAAACAAACAAACAAACTTACACAGTTTGCTGGGGTTTTTTTTTTTGATATCTAGTTGCATAACTTAAAACTTCCAGGAAATGATAAATAGTAACAATGATAGAAGACTTTCAGGGTTGTCCCTCCAGTTTAGTGGAAATACTTCTAGGGTGTCACACCCAGGTCAGCTGTGGTTTAATGAAGTTACCTATTCTATCTCAAATGTGCAGCTTCATATACTTAAAAGCCTGAGGAATACGTTACAATTTGTTTTTGGCTTGATGGTTTTGATTTTGGGGATATAAGGGTGGGGCACACCCGCTGGACCTTCTGGGTTACTCCTGTGTTAGTGCTCAGGGAACACTCCTGGCAGTGCTGGGGCACCATTCAGTGCTGGGGATCAAACCTGGGGTCCTAGCATGCAAAGAAAATGCTCTATCCCTGTGAACTTTTAAAAATCTCAATAAGGAGGCAAAGAGACAAAACAGTGAGTAAAGCACTTGTCTTGCAAGCAGCCAACCCAGGTTTGATCCCAGCACCATATACAGTTCTCTAAACCTTGACAGGAGTGATTCCTGAGCTCAGAGTAGTTAGTAAACCCTCAGCACTGCCTGTGTGGCCCCCCAAAACCAGAATCTCAATAGGATAAGAGTTCTGAATTTTATATATTCAATATCTAACAAAATGTACATGTTCTTTTTTGGGGTTATTGCTTTATTAATATGCTTTAATGTATTATTCTGTAATAAACTCCATATAATCATAACAAATTACTCTTTAAATATTCCATTAAATTTAGTTTTCTTGACTTGGGAGTGGGTATGATACAATAAATTGCATGCCTAGAGCAAAAAGATTATTATAAAATACATTTTTATTTTAATTAATATATAATTTTATAAGTATCATTGTATCGCTGTATCACTGTTATCCTGTTGTTCATCGAGTTACTTGAGCGGGCACCAGTAACATCTCCATTTGTCCCAGCTCTGAGTTTTTAGCAGCCTCTCCTTATTTGACTTTCCCAACTTGCCGTATAGGAGGCTCTTTCACGGTCAGGGGAATGAGACCCATTATTGTTACTGTTTTTATTTTTGAGGCTGGAGGGGTAGTACAAGAGTGAAGGCATTTGTCTTGCATGCAGTCAACCCATATTTGCACTGCATATGGTCTCTGAGCATGAGTAAGCCTGAGCACCACTGGGTGTAACTCCAAAACCCAAAAAATGGTTTTGAAAATTTGTTTGTATTTTATTTATATCGTAGTACAAACCTATGTTAAAAGGTGAGGCTAGTCAGAACTCGGGTCAGCTGCATGCAAGGCAAATGCCCTACCCGCTGTGCTATTGGTGCTCCTTCACAAATTTAAAATTTTGTATTTTATTATTGTTCTACTCAAGTTTCCCATTTTACCCAAAGATTTGTCTATTTCTTAGCATTTACTATTTTATAATCTTTCAACTCTCTTCTATATTTGTTCATTACTTCTTTAATTCATTAAATATTGATCATGTATAACTTTATAATTCAAAAAGGGTGTCTGGGACTAATCAGATGACACAGAATAGAAGGTACTTGCTGTGTGATCCTTGAGCATCACCAGGAACGATTCCTGAGAACCCAAGTACCCCCACCCCAAATTTTAAAAATGGTGCCTGCCATGGAGAATTTACATTTTCAGGATTAATCATGTGCCTAGTATTGATTTAGCTGCTGGTGATACTGCCGTGAGTATGAATGGAAAATCCTTTTCCACCAGTGCTTCCATGCTCATGGAGAAAGCCGAAGATGAAGGAAACAAATTAGTTGCCGACAATGACACGAAGATGATGAACGAGATGACATTGTGGAGACAGGTCAGAGAGAAGCATCTGGAACACAGTGCTTAGCCTCAACATCTCCAAGAAGGCAGAGGAGATGACATTTCACGGGAAGCAGACTTTCAAAGGACAAAAACCAGTATGGCTAGGGCTCCAAATCCAGTACAAGCACTCAAGGCTAGACAACACAAAAGAAAAGGCAGGCAGATGATGTTAAAGAAACTTACTCGCCACTAGGAGGTGGGATGTATTTAAGGACAAAGGGAAGACCTGGAGGAACTGATGTTAGGAGCAAGTTGGTCCAATCTAGTTTCTAAGATAATTCTGGTTATCAAATGAAGTGTGGCTGACAACAGGAGTGTTAGCTGGGAGACCACTCAGGGGCTGCTTTTGGCCATGGCCCCTTCCTCCTTTAGTCTGCCTGTTTGCTTGTTTTCATCTAAGCAAAGACTTTTGACATTTCTGAATTTTCTCATTTTAACAATCCATCATTGATTTTTGGCCTCTATAATTTGCTTTGTGTTTTTGCTTTGTGTTCTCTTTGCTTTCTCCCCGCTAAGCTTAAGCTCATTTGTTTATTGCTTTCTCTAAAAACAAAAATACAGAGACAAGGTGGAGGGAAGTGAACATTGGGTGGCAGGTGTGGTGTTGGAACACTATAAGCATGAAACACTACCGTTTATTGTAAATCATGGTGCTTCAAATAAAAATAGAAATAATAAGTATAATAAAATAATTCATTTAAAATTAAAATAAAAACAAACTATTCAAAGACTTTTATGCCTCATAATTCTCAGAGACCAAAACCTTACTTTCACTAAATATTTCCAGTTTGGGTACTATGGCATTATAGCTATGACCAAATTTCACTGGGTCCAGGATTCCATGTAGGCAACTATCATTCTTCATTCCCTCTTATACCATATGAAACACAGCTTGCTTACCCAATAAACTATCTAGAGTTTTCATGTAATATTGAGTAAGCACCCTCATGCTCAGGCATGGAGCCCATACTCTGAATTAGAAGTCAGTGGCAAGGAGAATGGCATCAGGATACAGCCCCATTGGAATGGCACCTTGGGTCCCCAAACACTAACAGTGGCATGTTAGTGTGTGGATGATAACAGGCGGGGGAAACTCCATCAAGGAGGAATGATAGAACACATCTAACATTCCCAGAAGAGCAGTTAAGGGAACAATGAAAACCAGTTACTGGAGTGGCAGAAGGTAAGTTTGGAGAGGAGGAGGAGAACTTTACTGTTTCTGATGGCCTCTCTGTTTTCTCAGTGACAAGAGAAGGTAAGTCATCAGCTGGCAGGAAGGAAAGAGGAAAGGTTGTAGGTTTGGGGAAAGGTAGCATGTAGACTTAAACTGAAGGGAAATCAGCTACTGAGGCTTGCAACTTTGGGAGATTTTATGAACAAGCCCCCCACACACACACACAAACACACACACACACACACACACACACACACACACATAGTCAATGCCCATAGCACAAGTTTTTTTTTTTTCATATAATAAAATAATGAAACTTGGGTATACTGCACTTCAGGGCCACTAGTTGCTTGGAGAGAATCTCAGGTAGCTGGAAAGTTCTACTGATAGAGGGAAGTAGACATTTGCTCAGAGGGGAAACAAACCAACTAAGCAGGTGGCCCTGCCGGGTGGCGCTACTGACTCACCACTGAGCACAACTAACTACCCTCCTAAACACAATGTCCTCATCCAGGAGAAAAAGGACTTCATAGATTGGATATTGTTTGAATTTCACTGATATGAATTTACAGTTTCTTTTTCTCCAATATATCCTTGTAATTAAAAAAACTAGCAGAGGCTGTAATATATATATATATATATATATATATATATATATATTTCTCCACCCAGGGCTGTTGTTTTCCTCTGCAGTTTAAATACTTGTATTTCAATATTCTGTTCTATGGGTGAACTGGAATTATATAAATATGAGACAGCTAAAGGCAGTCTTTTTGAGTTGAAATAGCTGTACTTTGCCACCAAAAATAAATCTGGGACCTGAAAAATCCTTCACGTTTAACCCCAAGCTCTAGGTAATACTATTAACTCATATCTTTTGGGTTTTTGATTACTGATTTTTACTCTTAAAAAAGTAAGAATAAAAATCTTCTCTTCACATATTTTCCCTAAAAATGTCAAGTCCCCACGACAGACAACTGCTGACTGAATCTACAAAATGAATGCAGCAGCAGACATGCTGATGCTACTCACATACCCTGTACTCCCCAGGAACTGTCATCCTATGGTTATTGGCGAAAGAGTATCTGACTACGAGATTCTCGTTCATTTTCATATCAGTGTTAACTATTGTTGGGTTAAATTGCTTTGTCCATTCTCCTGTATACCCTCCACCTCCCACAGGGAGCTTAGGTTTATTGAGTAACTCCACCACAGTGCTCCTGAGGCACACCTAATTCCATCAGGCACTCCAAACCTCTGTGTTATCTTTAACCTCTCCTTTGTGCTCTTCTACCTCTATGTGTTAATCGCTTATATCCCCAAATCTGACCCTGTAACTTATAAAGTCACATTCTTTGAGGTCTCTGGATTTTGTGTAAATGAAATATTGCTTTTCTTTTCCCTTTATGTGTGCTGCATAATTTTATGGCAATGTCCGTTTTGTATAGACATAGAAGACTGTTAATGCTGTGCTTTTGTAACATGGGAGTTAATAATTGACTCCAAATAAAATTTACTCCTGGGCATCTGTCATATTACTGACTTAAGCCTCAGTTGCCCTTATTTCCTAACACTCCAAAATAGGGGTCCTGGAGAGGGACTTGGGTGGACCCAGTGCAAGCCATAAGCTACCCTGGCATCGAAAAGGGCCAGGATAAGCACTAAAAGAAGTATAATAAGTTAAGAGCACAGTCATAGAACAAACTGTCATGACCCAAAAGGAAGTAACTGAATAAGGACCCTACTGGTATTACTAGCTTTGTCTGAGGAGTGTAGTTTGGGATATATAGCAAGATGTCCCCTTTAAGCTTAATATATCTCTTACTGTGTCCACACAAAATGACTAGAAATATTAAGAAGGAAATTTAAGATGACTGTTTATATGGATTTCTAGCTAAGGAAAGGAGAAAGCAATACACCCTTAGATGGAATTCCACCCTTGGGCAGATCTCTTAGCAGGAATCTAGAGTACTGAGAACCTAGATGAGGCTCTGTCATAGAATAAATCTCCTAGAAGAACTTCCTCTGAAGGAAGGGCTTTGCATCTGTTCATTGTTTACGGTACGGTTCAACCACACCCATGTGTAATTGCTACCCCCAACCCTTCACGATTTCTCTATAACTAACATGGTGAGACCTGAATAAGTGACCACTGATTACCAACCAGCCTGTGGCCCCTGTTCCTTCATTTGTCTGTTGCTATCAGCTGGCTGGGGGGATGGTGATTTGGCCTCAAACGCACCAAGGGGACCTTTGGGTGACCATGGATAGGCTGGTGACATAAGAACAGCAACAAACTATGAGTGTGTATAGCTATGAAGAAACAGATGCAAACAGACCATATTTCAAGAGCAAGCAGGATATCTGATTTTGAATGTGAGACTGTAACATCCAGGGGGGATGTTTGTTTGGGACACATTTGAGCCCTGGAACAGGACTCTAAGATAATTCTTGCATACCCAGAAGTGCTCAGGGTTTATTCCTGGCTTTGTGCTCAGGAACTACTCCTGTGGTACTTGGGGAACTATATGTGATGACAGGGGATCGAGTTGGTGTTGACTGCTTGCAAGCCAGGTGTTTTACTTTCTGTACTAGATCTTCAGTTCAAAATAATTCTTAAATAACTTCTTCCCATCAATTTTCCAAATACCACTAGTTGTGGAGGACAACTAAACAGTTTACAGTTTTACCTTTGGGACAGGGCCAGAGCAACAGTACAGCAGTTAGCACACTTGCCTTGCAAGTAGTCAACCCGAGACTGGTTCTAGGCATCACACATGGCCCCCCCAAAACCCACCAGGAGTGACATGCCGGAAATCTATTTGAATATAACCCAACAACAAAAAGGAGATATATATATATATATATATATATATTCTTATTTTGTACACTTGGATATTAACAGACTTTTAAAATCTACATTATTGAATAATATGAAACTATAAACAAGGCACGATCACTGTTAAGAAAAAATAAAAAGCAAGATACAGAACAAATTAAGTGTCAGGGTTGTAGCTCAATGGTAGAGTATATGCCCCACATCTGTGAGGACCTGGGTTCAACCCTGGCACCACACACACAGATACAAGAATAAATTACATAGTGTACATATTTTTTTTGTTCAAGAAAGCAACATATATATGTGCATATTTAGGTACATAGTATAGAGACATAGTATTTGTACAAAGTATATATGTGTACACAGTGTATATTTATGTACATAGTATTATGTATACATATATGTGTGTGTATATACATATATGTATATATATATGTATACGCACACACACACACACACGGCTGGAGCGATAGCACAGCAAGTTGAGCATTTGCCTTGCACATGGCCGATCCGGGTTTGATTCTTTCGCCCCTCTCGGAGAGCCTGGCAAGTTACCAAGAGTATCCCGTCCGCATGGCAAAGCCTGGCAAACTCCCTGTGGTGTATTCGATATTAACAAAAAGTCTCACAATGGAGACATTAGTCTCACAAAACAGATGTTACTGGTGCCCACTCGAGCAAATCGATGAACAACAGGAGGACAGTGCTACAGTGCTATAGTATATATGTATGTGTGTGTGTGTGTGTGTGTGTGTATATATATATATATATATATATGTTTTCTAAGAATAAACATCAGAAAGGCAAGTTGGAAGCTCAAAAATGGCTATTACAGGGAAGATAAAAAGAATGAAAATAAAAGTGTAAAAGGAAGGCTTTTTTAAAAAATTTATAATGTAGGAGCACTGCTATTTATTCAGCCATTGGCTAAGCTGATTGAATTGGGCATGAACTCCACAGGAGTGAAAGGCTTTTACATATGTATTTAAGTTTCAAAGTTTGAATAAAATACTTGTTTACTTGAAGACAAAGGGAGTATGATGCCGCCAACAGGTCAACCTGTACCTACAGGGTGAGTACATCAGCAGCCTGATGGTGCCTTGAGGCTTCCTGACATCCAAAATTGCCACTGTGCCTTTGGCCGAACCCCAACAACTTGGAACAAAGTTTACCAAGAAATTAAATGGCCAAAATTTAGGTATGTGGGAGTCATGCCCACAAACCACCTCTGGCTCAGCTATACAAACTTATTTATTGGCCTTATCTAAGAGACCCATAGACAAATCTCAGAAGAATCAAAAGCCACAGTTAATCTCAGACCCACGCATGGATGAACAGACTGGGGGTAAATCGGAAGGGGGCAGGTTGGCCTGTGTCTGCCCAAGCAGAGCCCCCAGCAGCCGCTTGCTTCCACAATCCAAAATCGCCGCCATACTCCTGGCCTGACTCTACCATCTCAGGATGGACCTCACCAAGATATAATCTGCTGAAAATTCTGGTATGCAGGTTTAGTGACTGGAATCTCCAGGCTTTCATGGAGTTGGGGTGGGCTACCTATCCCCTCTTCCCAATATACATGGAAGCACTGGCAGTCACCCCATGAACCAACATCAGTGCTACACGTAAACTCTATTACTGGCCTTGCTTCAGAGACCCATAAATAAATATCAAAAGAGATCAAAAGCCAGAGACACTGCAGCGAGTCCGAGAAGACACCACAGAACCAGAGATCTCTCTGGGCTCCATACCGAGCCAATTTCACTGGGACACCCTGGATGGAGCAGGTGCAGTCTCCCCGCCTACTCCAGATGGAATCCTTGCAACCAAGAGCTTCCATAAGCAAGGCCCAGGTATGCGGGTTCCAGGACTAAATCTCCATGCTACATCGTGGCAGAGGTACCAGGCTGTCCCTTCCCAGCTCCCCACCCACTCATCAGTCTGGTTGTCACACCCACAATGGGCCTCGGGTGCAATCTTAGCACATCAACAGCCCTGGGCCAGAGACGCCCAATTGAATCCCCAAATGGATTAGTGCCCTACAGAAATCTATCTGGAACCCAACCATTTACAATCTCGGATTCCAGAAGCATGTGGCCATGGCACCCAAGATTTATAAAATGAGCAATGGACAATACATGATCTAGCATCTGCCCATGGCAGGCAGGCTTGAATAGTGGTAGGAAAATTTGAGCAAAACATAATGCCCAAAAGAGAGAGAGTATTGGGGAAACTGCCTGCCATGGAGGCATGGTGAGGACTGGGATGGGGGTGGGGGGATATACTGGGGACATTGGTGGTGGAAAGTGTGCATTGGTGGAAGGATGTGTGTTCAATCATTGTATGGCTGAATCTTGAACATGAAATCTTTGTAACTGTATCTCACAGTGATTAAACAAAAAAAAGTAATGTGGAGTTCATGCCCAATTCAATCAGCTTAATCAATGGCTGAATAAATAGCAGTACTCCTATGTTTAAAAAAAATGAAGACAAAGTATTTCAGTCGTATATCAAATTTCTGATATAAGTACAAGTTATTTCAAGTCACTCGTATTAAATATACTATCTTGGTAAGATATGTAGATGAAGAGAAGTGCACAAAATCTTAAATTGCACTATTTCTATTAGTATTCCTCACAGTAATTTTTAAACTTTATTATGTATATTATAGACTTATAAAACAAAGAATAAGTCTGGATCACTCATATAAGAAACTAAAAACATGCTCAAAACTAATAGGGGTTGTCAAAAGGATATGGAAGGAATTTCAATGAATCCCCCAGCCAGATTTAAAAGAGTTTGAACAAAAAAGAGAATTCACTATAATTATGAAAATCCCTATGCATAGAGAGAATGAATCCTTGAAGATAATAATTATTATAATTCTTTACTCTGAAAAATTAAGCACCTACAATGCCTTTTTTTTTTTCTAGAGGAATTTTCCAGTTGAGAAGCAGCAAGTTCCTTTCTTTTTTTTTTTTTTATTTTCAGGGCACACTCAGGACTTACTCATAGCTCAGGGAACTATGCAGCACCCAGAATCTAACCAGGTCTCCCACATACATCTATGCAGCACCCAGAATCTAACCAGGTCTCCCACATACATCTATGCAGCACCCAGAATCTAACCAGGTCTCCCACATACATCTTCTTTTTTTTCCTTTTTGGGTCATACCTGGTGATGCTCAGGGATTACTCTGGCTCTGTACTCAAGAATTATCCCCGGTGGTGCTCACAGGACCATATGGGATGCTGGAAACTGAACACGGGTCTGGTGCATGCAAGGCTATACTATTGTTCTGGCCCCCACACATATCTTAACTCCTGTACTATGTCTCTGGCTGGTATTTCTTTTTAAAGGCAATACTGCCAAATGGGCACGGGAGCACAGAAGTTTGTAGGCAACCCTCGTTGGATCCCCAGTGCTGCATGATCCCAGAGCAACACTAGGCCAGTAACCCCAGAGCACTGCCAGGTGTGGCCCCAACACCCCCAAAATAAAATAAATGCCCTAAGGATGTTGGTGGAGAGTCAGGTATTTTAGTGATACCATTGCCAATTTATATTTTGATACCCCTTGTCATCTTGCTCAGAGTTCTGCTCTCCCAGCTTTTGACGGTGCCATGTCTGACTGCACTGGCCATTTAAAATGAACTTTTGCTGCCTCTCAAGTCCCACACTGGGCACAGAGCAGGGAACTGGCAGTTTTGCCTCCCTGGGCTCCCCGCATAGGAGCAGGCTGCAGGCTGCATGGCCATGAGGTCTTGGATCATTGCTGGCTGACCCTGAGAAAAGAGATGATATAGACCCTTGCTGTCTTTAAGAGCCCTACTGTGCCTTTGCAGCCAACCGACTAGCCTGAGAAGGCTGGAATGGCTTGTGTATCCCTTGGTTTGAAGCAATCAAAACAGCTTTCAAAGTTTAGCCCAGTTGTGTGATTCTTCCCTCACCCAGAAAAGAACACTGAAAGGGTCCAGTGGGAGCTCTGGGTGTAGCTGGAACTTTCCCTTGACTTACAGAAGGTAGATTTCCAGGCTAGGCACTGAGTAAGTTTTTCTCTTACTCAGGGAGTGGTCGCCTAAATAAGCCTGCGAACTTCGAGGTAGCCTAAATAAGACTGGAAAATAAGCCTGGGAACTCTGACTTGTTCTGTGAGCCTGGATGCAGACAGCTGGCTTGGTTGGGAAGATGACTGAGAAGCTGTTGGCGAATGGACTCCACCGCAGCTTCTCATAAGCGACTCTCAAGACTGATCGTGAGGGATTGGAGTCATAGTACAGCATTGAGGATGCTTGTCTTGCACACAGCCAACCAGGGTTCAATCCCCAGCATCTGATATGGTCCCCTGACCACTGCTTGGAATGATTCCTGAGTACAGAGCCAGACCCTGAGCATCATTGGGTTTGGCCCAAAAAAAACAAAACTAATCTTAGGTGATGGCCAGACATTTGAGGCCAGCAACCAGTTTGTCTTGTTCCATGGTGCATGCCACCTGGAGCAACTGCACTGAAAGTAGCTTGAAAAGGAAGCGATTTTTTTTTTTGGAGGGGGGGAGGCGGGAGGGGTGTTTGGCCACACCTGGTGGTGCTCAGGGCTTACTTCTAGTCCTGCACTCAAGGATCACTCCTGACAGCTTTGGGGGACTCATATGAGGTACCAGGGATTGAACCCAGGTGGGCGACATGCAAGGCAAATACCCTCCCCACGCGCTGTTCTACCACTCCAGCCCCAGAAAGTGATTTTTTAATCAACTAGAGACTCATCTCTACCAGATCTGCCCGTGACTGTTACTGAGTCTACAGCCAGATCAAAGTGCAAACCTACAGTTCTGAGACTACTCTCCTTGCATCCCCGTCCCACATTTGGTGGAAAGAACTTATGACTCAGTTACTCCTCGGCTGTAACTGATGACCCAGTGCTGGCAGAGCATGGACAGGCAGGCTGTAGGCATCAACACGCTCAAGCTTGCATTCCTGACCCCCTCAACACTGACTTCTCGGTTGCTTCTTTTCCCTCCTGTGTTGGAGGCTCACCCACAGCATCATCAGAACAAGGGCGGGAGTGTCGCTATGGACAAGTAACAGACACAGAATCCTGGGGCAGAGGTGAACTTTCATGATCTTTCTTGTTAGGGGAAAAAAAGCAAACATTTTTGACTAAGTGCTGGGATAAGCTCCTCTCATGTGCATTTCTGCCCTTTGCTGAGGCCCAGCTACTAACGACTGGGACTCTCCTAAAATACTTGAGTCCCCACACCTACATTTCTCATCTCAGGCCTACAAAACGTCAATGCAGTTCTTTTTTTCAGCCCAGATGCTGGGAATTACCTGGAGCCTAGCAGAAGACAAGTGTTTTATCTCTAACTTATTTCTAATGTAAATTTCTCCTCCATTGAAAATATTCTACTTGCCAAGATGATAGAAAACTGGTCTATGTTGGAGGAAGGGAAGTTGCTACACATATTCTAACTTCCTCTGGGCAGTCTTTAATTAAGGTTCTTAAATTAAGGTCAAAATCAAGGTCCTTTTTTTCCCACCCAAATACAGTTAGCAATATCCTCATATTACAAATTGCAGCTTACAAATATGATAAAGGGAAGACAGATGCTCAACACACAATTATAAAATTATGTGAAGTGAGCAGATATAAAATTTACCTCCCCACATTTTTTGACTAAATGATTAACAAAGTGAAATAAAGATTCTAAAGCAGTTCCAGACATCTGGAGGAGTAGTGTCCTCAGAGGGAGGAATATCAGAGAAACTGGGGAGTTAAGAAATAACTCTAATGTTTTAACTATAAAAGAAATAAATAGAAAGTTAATGTACAAAGTTAATATATAGTTTAAAATAACTAATATATTATATTATAAAATATAAAGTAAATGGAAAGTTATATGTACAAGATTAATATATACTATTTATTTTAAAATGAAAAGATAGGAACTTGCATCAACTATTAGAGAAAAAAAAAACTCAGGAAAACGTTAAAATGTAGCGGAACCAAGTAACCTGCCTGGAGAAGTACTCAAAAGAGGAGTTACAGGGCTGAGAAGGCAGCTCAGATAGTAGAGCATAAGTTCTGCGTATCAGGCTGAGTTCAATGCCAGCACCAACAGTGCGTATGCATGTGACCCCAAGCCCTATTGGGTGTGCCCTCTCCCACCCCAGAGTTCCAACAGTAACAGTATTTTGCACTCAGTAATAATTCCTGATGGAGTTCAGGGGACCATGTAGGATTCCAGGGATGGAACCTGGGCTGGCTGCATGCAAGGCAAACCCTCTACCTGCTGTACTATCACTTTGGCCCCTCGTAACAGTATTTTTATTTTGGGATCACATAAGGTGGTACTCAGAAGCTACCTCTGCCATAGTGTTCTGGTGTTCACTGGTCAGTCCCCAGCAGTTCTCACAGTTGCTGTGGGTGGAAAAAATTGGTTCCACCAAAAGGTGAGAGAGAGAAAAGAAAAGTGTCTGCCATAGAGCCAGGCTGGTGGGGTGGGGGAACAGGGGTGGTGGTGGGAGGGCACTGGTGGTGGAAAATGTGCACTGGTGAAGGGACAGGTGCTGGAACATTGTATGACTGAAACCCAATCAGAAACAACTTTGTAACTGTGTCTTATGGTGATTTAAAACAACAACAAAAAAATAAGTGTATATAGGTATGTGTGTATGTGTGCAGATAAACACATATAAGTGTGTAATATGTTCATTCAGACCCATATCTATAATGCAATAAAATATATTTTGGGGAAAAAAAAACTTTCCAAGAGTGACTTGTGAAGTGATGTTGTACTTCTTTGTCTGGGCTGACGCCTGGTGCTCAGGACTGCTGGCCCTGGCTATCTCACCAAGTGATGCAGGTGACTGAATTGAAAAGTGGAGCGAGAGAGAGACTGAGAGAAGAGAGAGCAATGTTTGAGAGAGTGCACAGACTTCTTCAGACTAGAGAACGCATCTTACGGTTAGCTGTAGGCGACATTTCCAAGCTGGAGCCTGCTGCTGGCCTTTATATATAGCAAGGCTCTTCCCAAACTGCTGCTATCTTAGGCTTTGTTGTGAGGGTGTGGTCAAGAGGAAGAGTCTCCTGATGTCTTTTCCATAATCTTATAATGCCCCTGTGTTCTTGGAACTTGTTTTTTCTTTTTGGTTTTTGGATCATACCTGGCTCCTGGCAAAGTTCTAGGGACCATATGTGATGCTGAGGATGGAACCCAGGTCAGCTGCATGCAAGGCCAAGCACTCTCCCTGCTGTACTATCTCTCCAGCCCAGCTTTTGGGTGGGACACCTTCTTGGGGTGTCCATTCATGCCTTAGGGGTACTACTTGAGGGCTGTGACTGATAGCTTCTTTTTGATTTGGGGCCATAACCAGCAATGCTCAGGGCTTACTCCTGGCAGTGCTCAGGGATCAGTAAATATGGAAAGAAAATATGAGAAGAAACTATGGGAAAAAGCAAGATAACAGATAAAAACAATAAAATGGAAAAACATATATTTTAATAACTTTATTAAATATTAATGGTCTGGATCGATTATAAGGTATTAAGTGGCAAAACAGATCAATAGCTGCCAAGCAAAAGGTTGGAAAATAACCCAACAAAGTAAAAGGTAACTTTAAAAAGGCAGGTGCATCTGTACTTATCTTAGACAACATGGACTTCCAGCTGAAAAAACTAATGAGGGGACCAGAGAGAAAGCTCATCAAGTTGGAATGCATGTTTTGCATGCAGGAGGTCTGCGTTCAATCTCTGGCACCATAAATAATCCCCTGAGCAACATCAGGAGTAACCACTGAGAACTACCGAGTATGAACCAAAAACCAAAATTAAAAAGAAAAAAGTAATGAAATGGAGCAGACATTATATAATGATTAAGGGCAAACAAAATTTAACACTTAGGTGAACCAAATGAAGAAGCAGTGACGTACATTAAGCAATTATTAGAAGAATGATATTGACTATAATGTAGAAATGGGAGGGGTGTTTAACACCCACTTAAACAACATATAGGTCATGTAAACATAGTATAAGAAAAGAACCACCTAAAATAATCAACTAGAACAAAAGGCTTAATTGACAAAATATTTAATCCCAAAATAGCTAAACTGACTTCTTCAGGTACACATGGAACTTTCTTTTTTTTCTTTTCTTTTCTTTTTGGGTCACACCCAGAAATGCTCAGGGATTACTCCTGGCTCTGCACTCAGGAATTACTCTTGGCAGTGCTGGGGGTACCATATGGAATGCTGGGGATTAAACCTGGGTCAGCTACATGCAAGGCAAACACCCACCTATTGCTCTGGCCCACATGGAACTTAAGACAGAGCAAATGCTGGGACACAAAGAAAGTGTCAATGAACTTATGAAGACTGAAATCATACTTAATATTTTTCTAATCAGAATGTGATATAATTAGAACTACAAAAAGGAAATTTAAAAAAAAACACAAACATACAGAAACTGAAAAATATGAATAAAACCTAAAACTGTATATCTAGGTTTTTAAAGAAAAAAATTAAAACCGTAAAAGAATCAGAAATGAAAAAGGAAAAACTGTAAGATATTACAGAAATACAAATAAGAGACTATTTTATATTAACAAATAAGAGGCTACCATAAACAACTATTATATAACAAATTCAATAACCCAGAAAAAATTACAATTTTAAAGACAACATACAAAGAGTGAAACAAGAATAGAAAACCTAAATCAACCAATCTCAAGTACAGAAATTGAAATATTAATGAAAACCTTTTCCCCAAACAAGTCTTAGACCAGATGGCTCTACCAGCTTTTCACCAAATTTTACCAAACTTTTGAAGACCTTTTAAGCCCATTTCCCTCATAAACTTCTAAAAATCAAAAAAGGAACACTTCCAAATACATTTTATGAAGCCAATATTTTTCTGATACTAAATTCAGGCAAAGTCATCATTTAAAAAAAGAAAACTATGGACCATTATCTCTGCTAAACATAGACACAAAATTCTCAGTAAGAAACTATCAAGGCAAATTCAACAATGCAACAAAAGGACTGTGCATAATAACCACCATGAGGGGATTCTCCTGGACACACAAGGCTGGTTAACACAGGTCAATAATACACTAGCTAAAAAAGACAAAACCATCAGCATGCTGTGTCCAACAAACATCACCACTGAGAATGTGGGCACCAGTGTGTGAGATCTCAAGAGCAATGATGTGGTAAAAGATATGAAAACAGGTCCTACATTTTATTAATCAAGAAATTAATGCCTACCGAACTTAAACGGAGACAACAAAAGAGCTAAACTTGGCTGGTAATAGTGGAAGTCACAGATAAAGAACACAAAGCTTTAAAGGCTTTGCAAATGGCTGACCTTTCAGCAACCTGAGAATGCCAACTAGAAATTTTTCAGTATTCTATCTTGACCCTCTGCCGTCCACCACCAAAAAGAAAAAAGAAAGAAAGAAAGAAAATTAGTTGCACACCTATAATAGCTTTCAAAATCCAAACCCTAGTAAGGATGTGAAGCAGCAGGAACCCTCTCTCACCACTGCTTCTAAGACAGTCTGGCAGTTTCTCAGAAAATTTAGGATATTCCCACCCTACAACCCAGCAATCTTCATGCTTCCTGTTATTTACTTAAGGGAGCTAACAACTGATTTACCCAGAAACCTGGGCATGAATGTTTGTGACGGTCATTACTTGCATGCCACCTAGATATACTTTATAAGATGGAGGGTGGGCCAAGCGACAGCACAGGAATCAGAAGCACATAAGCACATACTTTGTACATGCAAGACCCCAGTTAGATCCCTGGCAAAGTATAGCTTCTTGAGCACCACCAGATGTAGTCCTGATGACCCCCTCTAGGACCTCCAGATGAGGCCTTGGTAGTCCCCAAACTGCCAAGCCTTAGCTAAGCAGCACCGCATCCCTAAATCCTAGAACTGAATTGTCTTGGCCCAGTTCGCCAAGTAGACTAAGTTCGCAAGTATCTCAGGAAGCGGCCCCAGGACCATCTAAGCACTGTTTTGTTAGAGACACTGCCCGCCAACAAAGGACAAACTGTGGTCCACCTAGAGAACAGAACATCATTCACTACTAAAATGAAATGAAAGATAACAAAATGTCCAAAGGCAACAAAAATGAAGTACACGAGAAGCCGTCTTCAGTAAGGAGCTTGGCACTTGTGGAGTTAGGGAGGGGATAGGATAGGGCAAAGAATGCCGCGACAATGGTGGAGGGAAGTGATCACAGGAGCAGGGAAGTCCTGAAAACTGATGTGTTAAGCACCAACCCCTTTCAGTAACAGTACTACAAGCCACAGTTTCTAAAATATGTGCCTGTTACAGAGGCAGGCTGTGGGGTGTGAGGGGAACTGAGGACATTGGTGGAGGGACATAAACACTAGTGAACAGATTAGCGCTAGAACATTGCCTGAAACACAACCATGAACCCTGGTTCAATCCCAGCACTGCACACGGCACCCCAAGCATCATCTGAGCACAGAATCAGAAGCACAGACCTAGAGCACTGCAGCTGTAGCCCAGAGAGTCCAATACCCAGACCACCAAAGTTGGAGGGTGGGGTGAGAATGAGCTGTCCTTCTATGGAAAAGAACATAGAAGAACCTTAAATGCATATTTCTAAGTGAAAGAAGTCAACTGAAAAACTTTATGCTGTATTTAACACCAACTGTATGACATTCAGATGATCCAGAGATCATCACACTCAGCTCCTGGGAGAGAACAAGACAGAGTCTCCTACCCTATGCCTGACTGTCTCCACCAGGGCCCAACAGCTGAAGACCACCGAGGCCCAGCCAAGGCCATGCTGGGAGCACTCTCCACACACTTGGATGAGCCTCACGCATAAAAGAACTGACAGAGGAACCCAGGTGTGTGGGACCGGGGCTGAGATCTCCAAGCCTGTACAGTTTGGGACTGGACCTGCCAGTAACTAGACAGTTACACCCACCAACTGCCGTGTAACTCCAACAACGGCCAGGATCCAGAGATTATCACACTCAGCTCCCGGAAGCGCGCGGCCGCATTCGCGGCCTCGCGATATCTTATCATCTCATTCCTAATTCGGTCAAACTGGCAGGCTACCAAATGTAACATGCCCACACGGCAGAGTCTGGCAAACTCCCCGTGGTATACCCAATATGCCAAATACCAGTAACAATGATGGGTCTCATTCTCCTAACCCTGAAAAAGCCTTGAATATGGCACTTTAAAAAAAAAAATCTCAGGGCTAGGACGAAGAAGACATTACTGGCACCTGCTCGAGGCAATCGACGAACAACAGGGTGGTCGTGATCGTGATCGTGATCGTATGACATTCTGGAGATGGCCAACTGCACAGAGAGCACAACGACCAGTGGTTGACAGGGGGTGGGGAAAAGGAGGAAGTGGAAGGTATAAATAGGAAGAGAAGGGAACAATAAAAAAAAAAAGCATGAAAACACTCTATACTAAAGAAAAGTCATATGTCCACACCACTAAATATGCAAACCACCAATGGTCCACCCTAAGACCAACAATGTACTCTAGTGAATATAATGTGTCAGTACAGGTTTGCTCTTCAAGCCTGTGTTGTCCCTTAAGTACAAATCTCACTTGTTTGTCTCTATGTCTCTTCGCTTGCTTTCTCTTTCACGTTCCTGTTCTCTAGAACCCAGGTTCCTTTTCTCCCACTAGACCCCCCTCCACACCCACCTCCCTTCTTCTTGTGACTGTCCTTCCCCTCCTCCCCTGGGCCATCTTTCTAAGTAAATTTTGGAACTGGAGTGACAGAACAGCAGGTAGGGCATTTGTTTGCACACAGCTTTCCCAGCTTTGATCCCCACATCCCATAGGGTCCCCTGAGCACCACCAGGAGTAACTCCTAACAGCAGAGCCAGGAGGAACCCCTGCACACTGCTGGGTGTGGCCCCAAAACCAAAATAAAACAAAATGACTATCTTGCATCACACACACACACACACACACACACACACATACACAGTCAATACAAGTTCATCGAATGCAACAAATGTATCACTCTAGTAGAGTATGTTGATAATGGGGAATGGGGGATAAGGGGGGGAAATTCCAGAACTTCTTCTTAATTTTACGGTGAACCTAAAACTACTCTTCTAAAAGTCCTTTTGAAAGAAGTTACTCTGGCAATGCCCACCCTACCCTGTTTCCCTATCAAATAAAAAGAATTTATGCTCTCTGGTTTGTCTTGATTTGAGGGCCACACCTGGTGGTGCTCAGAGGCTACACTATACTATGCTCTGGGGTTGCTCCAAGAGTGCTCAGGGAATAATGCAGTATCAAAGATTGGGGCCTACAGAACACAAACAATGCATTATAACTCTTTGGGCCCCAAGAATTTACAACACAGTCTTCCTACCATCCTCTGATCTACCTCTAAACTAACCAATCTGTTCAGAAATCTCCCAAAGAGAAAAATTATACTCTTTACTGCCAATGATTTTCCTCCTCATATTTATATCCATATTTATATCCAAAATGTCTTTGGAAACACATTTTCCCTTAAATCCAGATACTCATGAGACCCTGCCTTCCATCAACAAGTTGGTGAGGAAGAATAAAATAATTATCATAAACACAGTGACACGAATGAGAGGAAAGTTTAACATTATCAACTCTATCTGCTAAAACTAGAAACTCTCTAGGCCTATTCTATAATTTTGGAAACAGTTTTTGTCTATCAGTTATCAACTCCATCTTTTGGACGTTGCATTGCATAGTATACCTTATATTATAAGGAGTATTGTGCAGTACTATTTGCCTCGGTAAGGGGAAAAAAACTCACAACTTTATAGTTTTTTTTTAAAAAAAGATTCAACATAGAACATGAACATTTAATTACTTTAAGTGATATATGAAATAATTTACATGCTATACATTCCCAAACACACCAAATGTAAATCCAATTTTACAAGACATATACACAATGGTTTTTTTTGTTTTGTTTTCTGCCAACATACACCCTGTAGGTCACTTAGTATGTTAACTATTCTCAGTCCAAGTGGGTGCATCCAAGCATACAAATTGATGCGCAAATATATGCTGCAGATGGAAGAGTAATAAAGCGAATGGTGGAATTTAAGTCATCTGCCATTGGAGATTATGAAACCACAATCAGTATCTGCATCAAGTAACAAGGCACAAAAGTTTTCCTTGTGATCACAAAGACTGCTTCCTGTCCCAGTTCCTAAATATGGGAAAAGACTTGGTTAAATTACAAACTATATTTTATATTGCATTTCTGGTACTGTCTGTAAAGGAGTAATTTTCTTATTATATTATGTATTAGTGAAAAACATGGGAAAAATGAAAAGGATTATACAGGCTCTCATACAATAGTTTTTCTCCATTTGAAAGATATTTATCTTCAAAACTAATACAACAGATGTAGGTTAAATAAAGAGAAGCAAGAAGGGAACCTATTATAGATTCCTTAATATTCTTGAGTTGTAACTCAGGCGACCTATGTAACTGAAGTTTTCTGTTTTAAAAGTGACACTGTTACCTCTGTCTCTTGCTTTTTTTTGGTTTGTTTGTAATTTAAAGATATGAACTGGTACAAAGAATAAAAAGTTTCAGTAATGTGGTAAAAATGAAACTCTTTCCAGCATTTAAATTGCTTTCACTAAACAATAACTTTGAAATTACAATATTCATAATTTTCCTTTTTTGTTGTTCCTGTATTAACAAAGAAGAAATTTACCATATAGAAATGACTGCTTTAAAATTCATGCAACCAAGTGAAATCTAAACAATCTGTACTTCCCCCTTCTTTCAACCCCAAAAATGTTGGGTAAACAAAGATATTCTAGGAATAGCAACTCACTGAGAGACAAAGCAGTTTTAAAAATACCTATGTACATACTGTTCATTGTTTCCGACACCAGATTCAGTATTAACTCTTTAAATTTACCAGTTACCAAAGAAAGTGAACCACAAAGAATCAATGGAATGCAGTAATCCATACATAAAAAACTCAACTGTGCTTACACATATTCAAGAAAGCAACCATGTAAGTAAATAATAACCAAATATAGCACTAATGGTAATCAGAATAAAACTTCAACAATTTTGAATTTAAAAACTGGGATTGGCAGAATAAGAGCTTAACAAGAATGCTTCTGTGACTGTTATGTAAGAATATTAAAGCATGCAACTTCTATATAATGAGAATGCTTCATGAATCAAACAAAGCTGAACAAAAGAAAATAACATTTAAAATTCGTACTCCAGGCTATAAAACTTAAGAGTAAACAAGAAACTGGGATTTTAAGGCTTTCTTAAAAATGTATTTTATAGCACTTGAACATTAAACATCACTCACTGAAAAGTAAAATATGTAAAGTAGTTATAGCTACAAACTCAAAAGTACATACCATGTCAGTCTCTTAGGAACAACTTTGTGTAGTTTGTTTTCTGAAAATTACTTTGCTCCTAAGAAAGGCAATTCCTGTTTTGCTGTAATAAACATATAAATCAGACCAACTTCAATTCACTATGTACAGTGAAATCTGTTATGGGTACACTCACCAACATCACTTACTTCTTATAGAACTGGAAGTCATTTTTTGACTTATTTCTTTCACAAGTACAGGTGTTATCTGTTCTTCAATTATCTAACCTACTGTAACTCTAAGGTCACTGTTAGATGAATTCCTTTTGGTCATGCACACAGATCAGATCACCCTCATAATCCATTTATTGCATTACAATCAGTTCAGAAAATACGAATCTAACAAGTCATTCTCGCCACACCATACTCTAAGCTGACCACAGCAGGTTCTGATTTGGAAAATTCTTCTGCATATTCGCTATAACGGTTATCTGCAGGACTGCTGCCCTCTATAGTTCGGAGAGCATCACTCACAGGCAGCAGGGTTTGCTCCTTAAAACACAGGGATGTTTTGAGGGTAGGTGATTCAGGACGAACTGAACTCAACAATTCCTTGGTAAGAACTTCATCTGTTCGCTTATTTTTATGTTGTTTGATTTTCTAGGACAAATCAAAATTTGAGAAAAATTACTAATCGCACATACTAGGTAAGTTCAAGTATATTAGATAAAAAAAATAATAATATGCTTTGGTGATGTTCTCTTTATGAACAATGGAAATTTAATCTTAAAAAAAAACCAACAAACTCCTAGCACAAACTGAATGTGTTCAAGAATCTTAATTGTTTACAACTTTGCAAGGAAAACTGGTTATGTTTTTATACTTAAGTACAGCCTATCAGTAAAGACTACCTGGAAAAGATAAATCTTAGAATGAAAGAAATGCTATGAGCCATTAGCCCTGAAATAACATTTTTTAAAAAATGTTTTATTACTGAATCACCGTGAGGTACAGTTACAGACTTAGAAACTTTTGTGCTTGTGTATCAGTCATACAATGATCAAGTACCATCCCTCCACCAGTGCCAATTTTCCACCACCAATGGTCCCAGCATCCCTCCCACCACCCCCACCCCGTCCCCTCCACCCCACCCTGCCTCTGTGGCAGGGCATTCCCTTTTGCTCTCTCTCTCCTTTTGGGTGTTGTGGTTTGCAATAAAGGTATTAAGTGGCCATCATGATCAGTCTATAGTCTGCTTCCTGAAATAACTTTTGAACGTAACAAATACACACTTCACTAAAGGTTTTAATCCGTAAGACACTTTCTTACAGGATTTCCCTACAAAGGTTCATTACGTAAACATCAGATAAGTTTTTTTGTTCTATAAAGATGATTTTCAAGTGTTCTGTGGCAAATTATCAGTGTTCTCCAAAGCCTTGCACAGATGCCCCTTCTTCTACCACCTACATCCTGAGTTCGCCTCTCTTCAGACAGATCCCCTGCCCTACACTCCAGTCATCACGGCTTCCTTGAGAGATGACAAAGAAGCACACTTGCCTAAGAGACTGACTAAGTAGCCTTACTCTGTAACATTTGTAGAGGAGTTTTAAAATATAGTACTTAATTATCTGTCTTGCTTATATATGAAGGCAAAGAAAAATTATAGGATGGTCTTTTGGTGGAGAGAAATTTCTTAAACAAGACAGCCAAAAAGGCAAAAACCACAAAGGGGGTCTAGTATAGCGGGTAGGACATTTGCCTTGAAAAAACCACAAAGGTTGATCAGTTTGGCTATACTGACATTCAGTCATATAGAAATAACTATCATAAAGTGGATACATCAAGAATAGTCTACAATGGCCACTTGTGATACAGATATAATTAACAAAGAACTAGTGTCTGGTATATAAAGAACTCTTAAAAATTGATATGAAGTGTGCTCGCTTCGGCAGCACATATACTAAAATTGGAACGATACAGAGAAGATTAGCATGGCCCCTGCGCAAGGATGACACGCAAATTCGTGAAGCGTTCCATATTTTTAGAAGATCGTGATGAAGCCAAGAGGGGTAACATAAGAATTATTGGAGTCCCAGAGGTACAGGATGAAAACCTTGATGAAGAAGAAACTGTCAAAGACATCATTGCTACAACGTTTCCAGAGCTGAAGAAAACTTGTGACCACATTCAGGAGGCCCAAAGGGTACCAGCTAGAAGAAATCCGAATAAAAATATCCCAAGACACATTCTGATCAAAATGACCAAAACCTTAGACAGAGACAAAATTCTGAAAGCAGCAAGATCGAAGAAAGAAATCTCTTACAAAGGAGCATCCTTAAAATTCACAGCTGATTTTTCTGATGAAACCCTCATGGCCCGAAAACAGTGGTGGGACATAGTGAAAAAACTCAATGAAATAAATGCCTCTCCAAAAATACTTTACCCAGCGAGACTCTCATTCATAATAGAAGGAACAACACACAGTTTCACAGACAAACAACAGCTCAGGAACTTCATAGACTCAAAACCATGGTTACAAGAACAACTAAATGGCTACTTTAAGGCAAGAAAGGCCCCTCAAATACACCAAATTTTAACAGAACAATGGGACAAAATCCCATAACAATAATCTCTCTCAATGTCAATGGGCTAAACGCACCAATTAAAAGACATAGAGTGGCAGGATGGATTAGAAAATTGAACCCAACATTCTGCTGCCTGCAAGAAACGCATCTCAATAGTCAAAGCAAACACAGACTCAGAGTCAAAGGCTGGAAAACAATCCTACAGGCAAACAGCTCCCATAAAAAAGCTGGGGTAGCCATCCTTATATCAGACCACATCGATTTCAGAGTGAGGAAGGTCATAAGAGACAGTGAAGGCCATTTCTTATTGATCAAAGGATCTGTACAACAGGAAGAACTTACAATAATAAATGTATATGCACCTAATGAGAGACCAGCAAAGTACTTAAAACAACTACTCATAGATTTGGAAAAAGACATCAATAGCAACACAATACTAGTGGGAGACTTCAACACTGCTTTGTCACCTCTTGATAGATCAACCAGACTCAAGCTTAGCAAGGACATACTTCATTTGAGGGAAACAATGGAAGAAAGGGACTTAGTAGATATATATAGGACACTTCATCCACAAAAAGCTGAATACACATTCTTCTCAAGCGTACATGGAACATTCTCCAAGATAGACCACATGCTGAGCCACAAAACATGCCTCCATAAAATTAAGAAGATAGAGATTGTATCAACAATCTTCTCAGACCATGATGCGCTGAAATTAGAAGTAAATCACACACAAAAACAGAAAACTAAATCAAACACCTGGAAATTAAACAGTGCACTATTGAACAACGAGTGGATTAGACAGGAAATCAAAGAGGAAATCAAAAGATTCCTAGAAACGAATGAAAATGAGAACACGAGTTACCAAAACTTATGGGACACAGCAAAGGCTGTGTTAAGAGAAAAGTTTATAGCTCTACAAGCATTCCTCAGGAAGGAGGAGCGAGCACACATAAGTAACCTAACCTCACAGCTTAAGAGCTTGGAGAAGGACCAAAAAAAGGAGCACAACCCGAACAGGAGAAAGGAAATAATAAAACTCAGAGCAGAGATTAACGAGATGGAAACCCAAAAAACAATCCGAAAGATCAATGAAACCAAAAGCTGGTTCTTTGAGAAAATTAACAAGATCGATAAGCCTCTAGCAAAACTCACAAAGAAAGGGAGAGAGAAAACCCTAATAAACCGAATCAGAAATGAAAAGGGGGTCATTACAACAGAAACCACAGAAATTCAGAGGATCCTCAGGGAGTACTTTGAGAAGCTTTATGCCACGGAACATCAAAACCTCGGGGAAATGGATAAATTCCTAGACTCCTACAGACTCCCAAGGCTGAACCAAGAAGACCTGGAATACCTGAACAGACCTATCACCATCAAGGAAATTGAAATGGTAATAAAAAGTCTCCCCAAGCACAAAAGTCCTGGCCCGGATGGATTCACTAGTGAATTCTTCCAAATCTTTAAAGAGGACTTACTCCCAATGCTCTTTAAGCTTTTCCACGAAATTGAAATATCAAAAACACTTCCAAACAGTTTCTACGAAGCAAATATCACACTGATACCAAAAGCAGACAGAGATACCACAAAGAAAGAGAATTACAGGCCGATATCCCTAATGAACACAGATGCAAAGATTCTCAACAAACTACTAGCAAATAGAATCCAACTACTCATCAAAAAGATCAGACACCATGACCAAGTAGGATTCATCCCAGGGATGCAAGGATGGTTTAACATTCGAAAATCAATCAACATAATCCATCATATCAACAAAAGAAAAGATAAAAAGCATATGATTATATCAATAGATGCAGAGAAAGCATTTGACAAGATCCAGCACCCCTTTATGATGAAAACCCTAGCCAAAATGGGTATAGAGGGGACCTTACTCAACATAATTAAAGCCATCTACCACAAGCCTACAGCAAGCAACATCCTCAATGGGGAAAAACTGAGAGCCTTCCCTCTAAGATCAGGGACGAGACAGGGATGCCCACCCTCTCCACTTCTGTTCAATATAGTACTGGAAGTACTTGCAATAGCGATTAGGCAAGAAAAAGATATTAAGGGCATTCAGGTAGGAAAGGAAGAAATCAAGCTCTCACTATTCGCAGATGATATGATACTCTACTTAGAGAACCCAATAACCTCCACCAAAAAACTCTTAGAAACAATAGACTCGTATAGTAAAGTTGCAGGTTATAAAATCAATACCCAAAAGTCCATGGCTTTCCTATACGCAAACAGTGAGAGAGAAGAAAGCAACATGAAAAAAACAATCCCGTTCACAATTGTGCCCCAGAAAATCAAGTACCTAGGAATCAGCTTAACTAAGGAAGTAAAGGACCTGTACAAAGAAAACTACAAAACGCTACTTCAGGAAATAAAAGAGGACATGAGGAAATGGAAAGATATCCCCTGCTCATGGGTCGGGAGACTTAACATTGTCAAAATGGCAATACTACCAAAAGCACTGTACAAATTCAATGCAATCCCTATAAGGATACCCATGACATTCTTCAAAGAAATGGAGCAAACACTCCTGAAATTTATATGGAACAATAAGCCCCCACGAATAGCTAAAGCAATTCTTGGGAAAAAGAAAATGGGAGGAATCAACCTCCCTAACTTCAAACTGTACTACAAAGCAGTAATAATTAAAATAGCATGGTACTGGAACAAAGGCAGAACTGCAGACCAATGGAACAGGGTTGAATACACTGACATCTCCCCTCAATCATATGATCATCTAATCTTTGATAAAGGTGCAAGTAATGTGAAGTGGAGTAAGGAAAGCCTCTTTAATAAATTGTGTTGGCATAATTGGACGGCTACATGCAAAAAAATAGGCTCAGAACTCTGCCTAACACCATGTACAAAAGTAAGATCAAAATGGATTAAAGACCTCAACGTCAGACCAGAAACCATAAGGTACATTGAAGATAAAGTTGGCAAAACCCTCCATGATATTGAAGCTAACGGTATCTTCAAAGATGCCACGCCACTGGCCAAGCAAGTGAAAACAGAGATAGATAAATGGGACTATCTTAAACTAAGAAGCTTCTGCACCTCCAAAGAAACAGTGACCAAAATACAGAGACAGTCTACAGAATGGGAAAGGATATTCGCCGAATACACATCTGACAAGGGGTTGATATCCAGGATATACAAAATACTGGTTAAACTCCACAAGAAGAAAACATCCAACCCCATCCAAAAATGGGGCAATGAAATGAACAGAAACTTTCTCAAAGAAGAAATCCGAATGGCAAAAAAGCACATGAAAAAATGCTCTACATCATTAATCATCAGGGAGATGCAGATCAAAACCACAATGAGATACCATCTCACACCTCAGAGACTGGCCCACATTCAAAAGAACAAAAGCAACCGATGCTGGCGTGGATGTGGCGAGAAAGGGACACTCCTTCACTGTTGGTGGGAATGTCCACTGGTTCAGCCCTTCTGGAAAACAGTATGGACGATTCTCAAAAAATTAGAAATTGAGCTCCCATTTGACCCAGCAATACCACTCCTGGGAATATATCCCAGAGAGGCAAAAATGTATAGTCGAAGTGACATCTGCACTTGTTTGTTCATTGCAGCACTCTTTACAATAGCCAGAAACTGGAAGAAACCTGAATGCCCAAGAACAGATGACTGGTTAAAGAAACTTTGGTACATCTACACAATGGAGTACTATGTAGCTCTTAGAAAAGATGAAGTCATGAAATTTACATACAAGTGGTACAATATGGAAAGTATCATGCTAAGCAAAATGAGTCAGAAAGAGAGGGATAGACATAGAAAGATTGCATTCATCTGGGGGATATAAAGTAACAAAGTATGAGATTAATACCCAAGAATAGCTGAGATCAGCACCAGGAGGATTACTCCATAACTTAGAGGCCAGCCGGGTATCCTAGAGGAAAGGGCAGCTCAGATAGAGAAGGGAGCACCAAATAAAGGATGTTTGGAGGATCCTCCCAGGAGGGGAGATGCTTGTCGAAAGTAGACTATGGACTGAACATGTTTGCCACTCAATGCCTCTTTTGCAGACCACAACACCAAAACGGAGAGAGAGAACACAGGGGATTGCCCTGCCACAGAGGCAGGGGGGTTGGGGGGATGGGGGTGGGAGGGATATTATCCATGGTGGTGAAAAACGGGCACTGGTGGAGGGATGGGTATCTGATCATTGTTTAATTGAAACCCAAGCACAAAAAATTGTAAATCTACAACTGTAAAAAAATAAATAAATAAATAAATTAAAAAAAAAATTGATACGAAGTAAGCAAATACAGCAACAGAAAATGTGCAGAGGTTTAAACAAGTTATTCACAAGCCAGAGAATAGTACAGGAATTAAAGCACTTTCCTTGCACAGAGCTGACCACGGTTTCACCCCAAGCACCATCTATGGTGTGCTGAGCTCCACCAGGAGTGACCGAGGAGCATAAACTCAGGAGTAAATCCTAAGCATGAGTGTGTGTGGTCTCAAAGCCAAACAAAAACAAAAACTAAAAACAGAAAAACAAAAAACAGGTCAGGGCCAGAGCAATAGTACAGCCTGTAAGGCACTGGATTGCACACGGCTGACCCAGATTTGATCTCTGGCATCCCATATGATCCCGAGCAACACTGAGAGTGATTCCTAAGTGTGGAGCCAGGAATAACTCCTGTGCACCACTGGTATGGCCCCAAACCAAAAAATCAAAAAACAAAAAACCCAGATCATTCACAGAAAAATCAAAACTAAATGGCAAAAATACTTACGAACACTGGGCTGGAGCGATAGCACAGTGGAAGGGCATTTGCCTTGCAAGCGGCCAACATGGCAGACCCGAGTTCAATTCCTCCACCCCTCTCGGAGAGCCTGGCAAGCTACCGAGAGTATCTTGCCCGCACGGCAAAGCCTGGCAAGCTACCCATGAGATATTCGATATGCCAAACACAGTAACAACAAGTCTCACAATGGAGACGTTACTGGGCCCGCTCGAGCAAACTGATGAACAATGGGAGGACCGTGACAGTGACTTACGATCAGTAAAAAGTAACTTCAATTTTTATGATGGAAATCCAAAACTGGAAAATTCAAATTTTCAGCAGCAACTGAAGGGCCAGAGAGGGAGTACAGCAGTTACAGTGCTTGCTTTGCATGTGGCCAACCTGAGTTCAATCCCCAGCATCCCATATGATCCCCTGAAAACCGCCAGGAATGATCCTTGAGTGCAGAGACAGGAATAAGCCCTAAGCTGAGCTCAGGATTTCTATGAAACTTCTCTAGATTTGATTTACACTGACAACACAAGGAAATAAACTGACCTGATATTATAAACATATTACATTAGATACTATAGAATACTTACAGTTTCTAAGTCTTCAATATCTTTCTCAAACTCTTTATTTTGCTCATTCATGTCCATAATGATATTAAATACAGACTGCCTAGGGTGCAATGTTCGATCAAATTGGTGGTACATATTTCTCCAAAACCTTTATGACAAAAACAAGTTTCAATAAATTGTGTTTAAAAAAATACAATATAAATCAAGTTCTTCGGGGCTATAGCAATAGCACAGCGAGCAGGGTGTTTGCCTTGCACACGGCCAACCCAGGTTCGATTCCCAGCATCCCATACGGTCCCCCGAGTAACACCAGGAGTAATTCCTGAGTGCATGAGCCAGGAGTTAACCCCTGTGCAATGCCGGGTGTGACCCAAAAAGCCAATAATAATAATAATAATAATAATAATAATAATTCAAGTTCTTTAAACAATGCCAACTTACTTAAAGTTGAAAGATACTGTATTTGGCTCCAACACTGCAAATTTCTGCGATTTAGAATTGTAAAGGGGATTTATGTACTTCCTTTGGTCAGTCAAAAGAAATGGCCACAAAGAATAAGTCTTCTCCTTTAACCTGAACATAATGAAAAATCATAAAGTTCTTTCTCTGGTGTTAAATACCATTCTACTATAACAAGTTTAACAAGGACACTGAAATTTCAGTTTTTTTCTTCTATTCAGTCTAACCTCACCTTGTTGCTGACAATGTACTATATTAGATTTTCTTTTTCTCATTCATAATCACGGAACCAAAAAAACCATGTCTCTTGAACACAACACAGGCATACAATTTTCTCATCATCATACAATTTAAGAGGTAACTTTTGGGACCGGGAGAGAGTACAGTGAGCAGGATGTTTGCCTCACATGTGGCCAACGCAAGTTCAAACCCCGGCATCCCAAATGGTCTCGGGAACCGACCAGGAGTTGATTCCTGAGTGCAGAGCCAGGAGTTGGCCCTGAGCAACTCCAGGAGTGCCCGCACTCCGCTGTCCCCACAAAATGACTGTTTTACCTAACACAGTTTCATAAATTTGGTCTCCATGACATAACCACACACAAGTATATAGAATAAGTTACTAATGTGTCTCTGTTAGTTCTTATTCTGTTGGCCCTACCCCCAGCAATGGTGGTAGGTATAAGATATATGAACAAATTCAAGTATTAATGGTGAAAAAAAGAATTATCAAAAATCAGGACATTATTCAAGAGTGAAAAATGTCCATTACATTGCAACTCTAAGAATAAAGGGTAGAATGGTTTTTTTGATAGTTTATCTAACAAATAAAATTAAAAGGACAGGCTATATAAGGAGGAAGATGGAGAATTTGTTCATATCCCCATGGAAATTCCCCCAAAATTGCTTATATGTATGTTCCTAGAAGAAAAAAAAATAGGAATTATCTGTTTTTATTATCACATTCCTATTTTTAAGAATGTTTAGCCTTGAGAAGAATGTTTAGCTCTGAGAAGAATATTTATTCCTAAAATAGCTCCAAATCATATGACAAACTACAAATTACTATAGCACAGAACTAGAATTCTAATTTTTTTTTGGTTTGTTCATCTCTGTTCCATTATATTATTCACTTGCTAGTTATTCCCTTCACACAGCTTTCGATTTTTCACATGCTTTCAGTTTTGTCCCAAAAATACAAGCATGTGGCTGTTCAAATCACACCAGATTTAGCTGCTCTTAATAAGTAAATCTGGATCGTCAAGAATCTACAACTCTTCTTCATTGATTACCACAAAAAATCTGAACTCAGAAGTCCAACCTGGAAAGGAGGAAAAAAAATTATACACACACACACAAGAATTCCAGATCTCCTACATGTCAAAATTAAATTAAAAAAAAACAAAACAAAACAAAACAATTCCAGGCTTTAAAGTCTGGTTAGACAACAACTCTACAGTGCCCAGAGGTGGAGACACATGGCAGTGGCACAGGAAGATTTCATCTCTCCAAAGAATTGTCTGTTCAGAACCATGAGAGGGAGGGGGGCTGCATTTTACTTTGAAGTTTGCAATCCTGTATCTTTTACCATGCTCTCAAACTTAATGACCACTATTTCCTAGAAAACTAGAGACAACTGCTCTGTTCTAAATACATATGTTCAGAAGGGCATGGGGTGGAGAGGGGGTTTCTAGCTTTCTGGTAATGTTTCTCTTTCTGCTGACTGGTTACAAAGTTTTGGTTAAGCTTTAAGATTCATTGAGCTTCAACTTAAATGTACTTTTCTGTAGGTATGCTCTATTTCAAAATTTTAAATGCAATGTTATGATTAATCATAATATGAGAGGGATCTTCTGAGGGCATTTAGCTTCAGAAATACTAATATAAAGTTTAGTTCTATTTCATATCATCAGGATGCTCTATTCAGCTAACTTGATTTTTGTTAGACCATGGCTGAACAAAAGCTAAAAAAAAAGAAAAAGAACCCATTTTAATGAAACCATCTTACTTGAGTTCTTCTCTTTCCTTCTGACAATTTCCAAGAAAGTTTCCAAATTGGCAAGAATGAATATGTTCATGGATCTGAAGAAGAAATGCCTCGTTGAATTCAAAGGCTTGTGGAAACTGTTCAGTCAAATGCCACACACATTCCAAGAACTGAGTAAACACTGGTGAGATTTCCTTTGGGTCACCATCCAACTGGCCACACCTAACCCCCCAGAAAATATAAGCTTTTAAAACTGCCACTGAAAGAAATTCATTGTGCAGGTACTGACAAATTTAAACACATATACCATCTCTCCCCATCCCCTCAGATAAAACCTAATTATCCAAAAAAACTAAACAATTTATACAAATAAATTTTTCAGAGTCTATATAAATTTTATAGGGTCTAAGTATAAATTTTGAAAGGTCTTTATAATTAGCAAAATCCAGATAGAAATGAAGGTGGCAAATAGCAGAGAAATTAACAGAGGTTTAAGAACTGAAAGAAGTTACAAAACATTTTGGTTGGGGGGGGCTGGGGCGATAGTACAGAGGGTAAGGCATTTCCCTTGAAATTGGCCGACCTGGATTTGATACCCATCCTCCCATATGGTCCCCTGAGCACCACCAGGGGTAATTTCTGAGTGCATGAGCCAGGAGTAACTCCTGTGTGACCCAGAAAGAAAAAAAATTTTTTTGTTTTTTTCTGTTTTCATCAGTCACCATACAAAAATGGTTAACATTCTCATGAGCCATCAGAAAATGAACTTTACCAACCTTATAAAAAATATGAAGATATTGTTACTCACCTCTCTGAAAATTTGTGTCCAAAAGAGATCCAATCCTTTTCTATTAAAACCTTAAAAAGAAAAAGTATAAAATAATTATACAACTTACAATCTTTTTATAAAGGATTAAATCCTATTATCTTAAAAATGATATTTATACTTCAGATTTAAGGCTGCAGATTAAACAAAACATTTCTTTTAATTATAACCCAAAGACAAGACCCTGGATTAGAGGTGAGTTTAAAGAAGTGAAAATGGGGACAGGGGACTCACAGGTCTATCCCTGGCACCACATGCTCCCTGAGCATAGTCACAGGAGTCCAGGAGACCCCCAAATGTCTCCAGGATGGCTCTGGTGAGCCTGGCACCCTAGTTCCCAAGAAGCACTGCATAGCTGACCTAGAACTGAATGCCAGGCCTGGCTGGCCATTCCATTGGAAGCAGCTCCCTGGACTTCTGAGTCCTATTTGGGAGGCCTCCAAATAGGACCAAAGGACAAAATGGGTGGGAAACCCCAAGAGATGGTGTAACAGGCACAGTAACCTGGGTTCGATCCCCGACACCACATATGGTCCTCTGAGCACTGCCAGGAATGATCCCTCAGCACAGAGGCAGGAGTAAGCCCAGAACTGACCCAGATGCAGCCCCAAAAAACAATAGAAGAAAGAGGGAAAGCGTGAAAGTGATACATAAAAGAAAATAACAGGGCCAGGGAGATGGCTCACAGGGCTAGAGCACATGCTTTGCAAGTGGGCGGCTTGGGTTTGGTCCCTGACACTGCAACTTGCCTGGAACAACCATGAGCCATGAGTAAGGTGCAGAGTCCAGGTGGGGCTCGACAAAAATGTTTTTAAGTTTTTCTTAAGGGACTACAGCTATGACAAATGGTTGTATTTATTACAATTTAACTTTTAAAAAAAGAAGCTATAAAGTACTAATTTGTATTTCTTAAGTATAATGATAATCTAAATATATAAAAAGGGCTAGACAGGGGCCAGGGTGACAATACAGTGGATAGGATACTTGCCTTGCATGTGATTGATTGGGGTTTTAATCCCTGGAGCCCCATATAGTCCCAGGTGCCCTTCCAGGAGTAATCCTTGACTGCAGAGCCAAGAGTAAGCTGTGGGCACCACTGGGTATTGGCCCGAAAGCGGCAGGAAGGAAGAAAGGAAGGGAGAAAAGGAGAGAGGGAGGGAGGGAAGGAGGGAGGGAGGCAGACAGGCAGGCAGGCAGGCAGGCAGACAGGCAAAGCTATGGACAAAGTGGGGAGGGGAAGGGAGGGGAAAGAAACAGACTAGAGAAATGAAAAACAAAATGCTTCCAACTGATAACTCTAGTATGGCTATTTCAATCTTTTGGGTTATTTGGAGTTTTTGTTTGGGTTTTTGTCACACACAGCAAAGAGCATGGCTTACTTCTGGCTTGGTGTTCAAGGATCACTCTTAGCAGGGCTTGGAGGGACCATATGTGGTGCTAGGGTCAAACCCGGGTTGGCTGCATGCAAGGCAACCTTATCCACTATATCATTATTCTGGCCTTCTTCTGGCTTATTTACTACACATTAAATAATTTAAAAAGGACCTATTCAAACTTTATATTCAAATGTTAATAACTAACTTCTTATAGAAACTGTCTAAACATATTTTAATATTTATAAATTTCATCAAATACCAAATACATTCTTCTCAAAGCGAAATTACTACTTTTCTTTCTCTGACTTGGGAAGTGGGAAGGGCACTTGCCTTGTATACAGCCAACTGGGGTTCAATCCCCAACACTCAATATGGTATCCCGATTCCCACTGAGTGATCTCTGAGCTCAAAACCAAGAGTAAGCCTTGAGCACTGCTCAGGGTGTTCAGCGTGTTCCACCCTCCCTCCCCCACCCAAAAAAACCTGACTTGGTCCTAAATTATATCTATGATTCTCTAGCAGAACATACAATATGATGCCCAAGAATGCAGCTTCTGAATCAATCACATGGCTTCCACATCTAGATGACTTCTGGACAAGTGATTTTCTGGCTGGAGCTTCCCAATTTATTTTGGGTCCTCTGCCACTCTTTGCATGCCCAGATCTAAAATTTAATTTATCTTTCACATAATTAAACTTATTCATGTGCTCATCTCAGTGAGAAGCAGAAAAGTATCATCCATCCCAGTGACTCAGGCTGGAGCCTGGAATGCTCAGACAGGACACTAGAGGAGAACTTCCTTTTACGCCACACCCAATCTGTGTACATTTTTCAGATGTCAGCTTTATAACTTCCTATAGCTGAAAAGATCAAAATTATCTCTTAAATCAACAAATGGGCCCTGGAAGATGATAATGTCTCTTATTTGGAACCATTTGTCTCATCAAATAAATCCTTACCATGAATCCTTTGATTGTCCTGTAGTAGGAATCCAGTAAGAGAGACCCAAGGGAACAAACCTGGGAAGTCCTATCCCAACCATCAGAACAATGTACCAACACGCTTGCATTTTCAACCATTATTGCCTAAAAAGAAAGATCATATTACTTACAATATAGGATACATTTTAAGTCAATCAAAAAATTCTACTGGTGTCCAAAAAAACGGCTTAAGCACAAAGCTAAGACCTCAGACCCAGGCGGTGGTTCTAAGGCTATCCGCTTAATCACCTATGCTGCTGCACACACCAAAGTGGTCCTGACAGGCCCATGGTCTGGGAGGCTGGCATGGGGAGATTAATTTTTAAATTAAAACAAATTAACTTCTACTTGAGCCAGAAAGATAGCTCCATGGTTTGAGTATAAGGCTTTACATGCAGGGGACCCCACTTCTATCCCCAGCATTGCACAGGCCCTGTACAAATAAAAATAAAGTTCTACTTACTCAAAAACCATCATCCTACTAAGGATATTACATAACAAAGAGGAATGAGTGCAATGGCAATGTGTCAGAAGGCATTTTCAAAAAAGAAAAAGGAAAAAGACCACGCCAATATAAAACTAAGAGAATGAGAAAGAAAGCTTATTTGAAATTTGAAAATTTCTTTTACTATCCCTAAACTAAGTCTCTTCCTTCCCACCCATTATAAGCCCTAAACCAACTCCAGCAAGAATTACTTTGGCTAAGAAGATTGCAGCATCCATAACAGCTTTGATATGACGAAGCCATCCTGAGTTCTCCAAACCAGAGTAGAAATCATTGACAGAAAGTCCCTTGGTACCATTGACTAGAAAATGAAGGGGGAGAGAAATCGTTTAGTTAGAATGGGGCTAGTTTCACTTTTGTACAAGGGCAAATGAACTGGGGAGAGAAAAGGACAACAGGCAAGATTTCTTATACATAAGAATATGCTGTTAAAAATTCAGTAAGAGATATTTGGATACATTTTCCATCACATTTGGATACATTTTTTCCTTTGTTTCTATTAAAAAATGCCCGAAGGGCTGAGAGGACTCTAGGACTCAGAATGTACATATTTTGCATGCAGAAGATTTGGGTCTGATGCTGGGAGCTACACAGTCCACCCCTACATCCCTGTCCCAGCACCTTCAGAGCAACCCAAACTCCAACCACTAAGCCATTAAGCCAAGTGTAGCCTTCAAATCCTGCTGGGTGTGACCCCATTTTCCCCACACCCCGCCCCCAAATGCAGCACAAATATTTTTAAGGAAAATCTTCAGTGCAAGTGTTTAGTTCAAAATGGTCGTTCAGGGCTAGAGAGATGACCAATGGCTTGGAGCACATGCACTTCATGCTGAAGACCTCATTCAATCAGCCCCCAAGTACTGAGCCACCAACAGCTCTGAGCACTGTTGAATGAACCCTAAATAACCACCTTAACACCAAAAAAAAAAAAAAAGAAAGAAAGAAAATTGACATTTTCAGTGCCAATAAACAAAATCTTAGTTGTAATTTAAAATTTTATATTTAGCATTATATTTCTAGTGGGCAAAGATGTCTACTAGACTAAGCAATAATCATACCTTCCAACAATTTCTGAAGGCTGGACCTCATGACATGAATATTTTCAATTCCAACAAACTGAAATCTAATATTGGAATAGTTATCTTCATTTTCATAGCCTTTACCAGCAGCTCTGTTGGCCATTGCATTCAGCTAAAATGTAATTTTAGAAATTTAGTGACAAATTACTTTTAGCTTAAAGAATATCAAAATGCCATGAAAACACTAAAGTATATTTTAGCCATAAGAGAGTTCAACACTAAATATGCTGAATTTTTGAAGTAAAAATGTTATTATAAGTCGTATATCATAATAATAAAATAATAAAGTTTATCATAAAATGACAAAATGATTTTACTACATGAAAGACAAAAGTTCCCACAAATAACTCAGAAAACAAAATTCAATTGTTTTAATCATTCCAAGTCAGTATTTCAAAATGAACAGCTTTGTAACTGCATCTAAGTGACTTGATTAAAAAAAATTATACACACACACACACACACACACACACACGTATATATGCCTCTAGAGAGAAAACAGACTGCTCAATTAACTCATAGTCTGGTTTTCATATGAAATGGTATCAGATGTTCACTGAGAATTTGGCATGCTTAATCACTTAATCACTTAATCCCCGTTATTCATCGATTTATTCGAGCGGGTGCCAGTAATGTCTCCATTCATCCCGGTTGCGTGCTAGCGTAGCCCAATGGTATCTGTTCGTTTTAGGAACATGTAGAGCCTCAAACCGATCATTTAGGGTCTTGACGAAGAAGTCTGGCCATCTTATAGGTGGGCGTCCACGTGATCTTTTGATGTCTCGTGGAATCCAATCAGTAATGGCTCTAGTCCAGCGGTTGTCTGTAAACCTCATTACATGTCCAGCCCATCTGATTTTTGATGTCTTGGCAAATGAGACAGCGTCCCTGATTCTTGAGCGTTGACGAAGATCAGAACTCCGGATTCTATCTCTCATTTGAGTGAATCGTGATATTCCAAGCATAGTTCTTTCGATTCCTCTTTGAGAGACCCAAATGGTGTTCTCATCCTGTTTTCGTAGGGTCCAGGTCTCTGAGGCATATGTTAATGCGGGAAGAATAGTGGAATCAAAGAGATGTGCTCGTAGCTGGAGGTTCTTTGTCCTTTTAGTTATTTCTTCAATGCTCTTGAAGGCATTCCAAGCCGCTCTCTTCCTCCTGCGTAACTCAGGTGCCAGGTCATTCATCATGTTGATTTCTCCACCTAAGTATATATAACTGTTGCATTCGGAGATGGTGGTTCCGTTGAGAGCGAATGGAGCGTCAGGAACAAGGCTGTTTCTCATAAACATTGTCTTCTTAAGATTCAGCTGTAGTCCGACCTTTCCACACTCACGGTCAAAGTCCGCAAGCATTTGTGCCGCTTGGCTGATGTTTGGTGTTATTAGAACGATGTCATCAGCAAAGCGGAGGTGGTGTAGTTGCCGACCATCTATCTTCACTCCCATGTTTTCCCATTCTAGTCGTCGCATGATGTTCTCGAGGGTGGCACTGAAGAGTTTTGGTGAAATGGTATCACCCTGCCGAACCCCTCTCTTGATATGGATGATTACTTCTTTGTAGAATGGTGAGATCTTGGTAGTGAATCCGCAATAGAGCTCACGAAGGATCCTGATGTATTGAGTTTGTACGCCCTGATTGGCTAGGGCTTCCATGACCGCTTCCGTCTCAACAGAATCAAAGGCCTTCTTTAAATCAATGAACGTTAGACAGAGCGGCATCTGGAACTCCCGAGATACCTCAATGAGCTTGGTTATTGTGTGGATATGGTCAATGGTACTGAATCCTTTTCGGAATCCAGCTTGTTCACATGGTTGTCCTTCATCTAGTGTTCTGCTAATCCTATTCAGGATGACTCGAGTGAATAGTTTGTAGATGACAGACAATAGGCAGATTGGGCGATAGTTGCCAATGTCGTGGATGTCTCCTTTCTTGTATGGTAGTACAGTCTTGCTGGTTTTCCATTGGGATGGAACCTTGCATTCAGACAGGTAGCGTGTGAAGAGTCGAGCTAATGTATTGATGAGTACTGATGGTAAGTTCTTCAGGTGTTCAGGTCTGATCTTGTCTGGGCCAGGTGCTTTTTGTTTCTTTACCGACGAGATGGCATGTTGGATTTCGGAAGGGAGAACATTGGGAACGACATATCCATCATGTGGTATGTGGTATGTGGGCAAGTGGATGTGGCTATTACAGAGATCTGAGTAGAAGTCATGAATAATCTTCTCCATTGCCCTTCTGGAAGATGTGATAGATCCATCATGATGTCGGAGGGCAGTCATCTTGGTTTTGTAGTTGGTGAAGGACAGGCGGGCATTACGAATGTTTTTCCCGGCTTCCGCTGCATCTACCAGTACTGCTGCTCTCCTGTTTTTGAGGTCATCCTTGATGGCTTTTCTGCACTGTTTTGCCAGTTCGGACGTTTGCTTGTGGTTGCCTGAGGCACGTGCCATGCCACGTTGGCGAATAAGTTCAAGAGTGTTCGAAGAAAGACGGTTTTTTGTGGTTATCTCTCTCTTGGCATTCCTTGCACAATCATGGAGGTGCTGAATCATTCAATCGTATTCCTCATCAATGTTGCCAATGACGGCATCTTCCCATGTTGCTGCAACAGAGCCAAAGAGTTCCCAGTTGGTGGTTGTTCTGGGAGTCTTCTTCTTAAACCTTGCATTCTTTTCTCCTCGTTCTGCGAGGTAGAATTTTGCACGAAGAAGACGGTGGTCTGATCCCGTTTGGAATTTTGGGACAACAGCAACATCGGTTAGGCAAAACCGTCGATTGAATATGATGTGGTCTATTTCATTGTGGAACCGTCCATCGGGAGACTCCCATGTCCAACGTTTAGATTCAGCCTTTTGGAATTGTGAGTTACCATGGAAGGTTTTGGTTGACATGATGAACTCAGACAGTCTGTCACCCTGTTCGTTCCATTCCAGGCCATGGGTTCCGATGTGGAGTTCATCAACTGATCTTCTTGGTCCTATCTTGGCATTAAAATCACCGACAATGATCTTGTAGAAAGTGTGATCTTCTTTATAGAATTTCTCCAGCTCCATGTAGAATTTCTCAGTTTCTTTTTCACCATAACTGGATGTTGGTGCATAGACAACAAAGATAGAAACTGCCGGTAGTGAGCCACATTTATTCAAGTGTAATCGTCCGATTCGGGTTGTTAGGCATTCAAATGAATCAATGCTTGTGACTAAGTTTGTGTTGACAAGGATACCGACACCACCGACGCCTCTTTTATCACATGTTCCAAGGAACAGTTCTTCTCCAGTGTCGAAAACAGCATGATGGGATTGATGTCTTCTCGTTTCGGTCAGACCAATGATGTCGTACTTGATCTTTCGTGCTTGTACCATAAGGTCTTCAATGGATGCAGCAGATGCCAGCGTACGAGCATTAAAAGTACAGACAATCATTTTTGTTTTTCTGTGTTTTGGCAGCCCATGTCTGCCTTGGTGTTTTATCAGCTTCTCCTTCCATATCCTTCTCGACTCTGCATAATCAGGGTTAGGGAAATGAGATCCATTTATTACTGGATTTGGCATATCAATTTGGTCTATTTGGCATAGACCACGGATAGCTTGCCAGGCTCTGCCGTGTGGGTTGGATATTTAAGGATATTTAAGGTATCCTGAAAATTTAGAGAAAATTAAATAAATCGTCGCGCGGCCGCAAATGCGGCCGCACGCTCCCGGAAGCTTGTTGTGATAATCTTTGGATCCTGGCCTTTGTTGGGGTTACACGGCAGTTGGAGGGTGTAACTGTCTAGCTACTGACAGGTCCAGTCCCAAACCGTGCAGGCTTAGAGATCTCAGTCCCGGGTCCCACACACCTGGGTTCCTCTGCCAGTTCGGTTATGTCTGAGGCTTATCCAAGTGTGTGGAGAGTGGCTCCAGTAAGGCCTTGGTTGGGGCCTGGAAGTCTTCAGCTGTTGGGCCCTGGCAAGGATAGTCAGACACAGGGTAGGAGACTCTGCCTTGTGCTCTCCCGGGAGCTTGTTGTGATAATCTTTGGATAATCTTTAGCATGCTTAATTCTTTCAAATTAAGATTTCAGATAGTACGGGCAGAAGTGATAGCACAGCAGGTAGGGCATTTGCCTTGCATGCGGCCAACCCAGGTTCGATTCCTCCCTCTCTTTGGAGAACCCAGCAAGCTACCGAGAGTATCCTGCCAGCATAGCAGAGCCTGGCAAGCTCCCCTGGGGCATACTCGATATGCCAAAAACAGTAACAACAAGTCTCACAATGGAGACGTTACTGGTGCCCGCTCGAGCAAATCAATGAACAACAGGAGGACAGTGCTACAGTGCTACAATATTATAATACTCTTCTGAATTTGGAAGAAGGAGCACCTAATTTGAAATGGCAGCTTTCTATTGGTTGAGAACCAGATTCATAAGTGCAATGAACTTCTCTTTACTGATCACTGGTTTTATTCAGTACCTATGATGACTAAAAAAGGTTAGATATTTAAAATATTCCTAAAATAATTCTATGTGAGCTGATGTTTAATTTGTAATCGACAAAAGATACACTTCCTGTCAATTACACAAATAAAAGATATTATGTCCAGAGAAACAAATCATCCTCAAATCTCTTGTATTACCTCTCAGAAAGCCTTGTATCACAGCAGCTTATTATAATAGGTATATTATCTAATATTACCTGAAATTATTTCTAACCAAAACACTCATTCATATAAGTAAATTTTTTCTTACAAGAGATATTATCAGAACTCCTGACTTATAAGTATTTTTTAACAAAATATATTACTAATCTATTAATTTCTAAATTTAATACTTAATTTAGTCAAACTAATCTGGTTTTCTACATCTTTTGTGAAACTGTATAGATAAGAACTACTTTTAAAACAGCTATTGTTCCTTGCAATAAAGCTGCCTAAAATTGTGTTCAATATTGCTCACTCGCTTTTCCTCATTGCTTTCTCTTATTTTCTCCTCATTCCAGATTTTTGAAGAAATCCTCACTATAATTCTGCCAAAGTCCTTTTGTGTAGCCCACCAGCTCTGCATGCGATGCTATAATAAAAATTAAAAGTAATATCAGCTTTAATAACTTTGAGGATTTAATTACTTTAGTTTTAGGATCCTATATGATCTGATTGTTTACATGTGTAATAGAGAGCTAAAAGGGATTCTGACATTTGTCTCAATGATAAAATTTGTATCATCTTATATCAGTTGCGTATTATGTTAATTATATTATAAATGTCTAACAGGACAACTCTTTCCTTTAATTATCAATATTAATGCTTCCTAAGTTAACTGTTTTTCTCTTTTTTTGTAATCAAATTATGGTCTTAACAAAAAGCATTTTGCCAATAAAAAATTCTATCAACGACTGTATAAATCTATCACTTTTCAAAATACTAGTATTTTCCCACAATTAACCAAAAACTTACCTGTTAACCAATATAAAATTCAGCTTTCTTAAATTTATATCTGTATATATTTCAAAAGACATAAAAAACATTATACATCACTATATAAATTACTGGCAAATTGGTATTCTAATTTGGTATGCCTGATTAAAAAAAAAAATCAGGGAAATGCTGGGAGTCCTGGGGCTACCCCACTTTTAAAGATGCTCAGAACTCAGTGACCACCAGGGCCACTTCTGGGGGGGGGAGGCGGGGTGAAATGAGGCATCAAATACTGGAGATCATGTGAACTCAGAGCCTTGAACATGCTAGGCATATGCTCTTACCTCTTGAGCTATCTCCCCAGTCCTAAATTCATACATATCTTTTAAATTATTTCCTTAGCATTATTAGCCTCAGTTAATTTAAAACACGGATTTAACATATTTTAAATACAAACTGATCAATTCTAAACAACTAAAGAAAGAAGATAAGCAACAAACCCAACCGTCTTCGAGACACATACTTTGGGCCTGGTATCCACAACATACATGTAACGATTGACCGGATTGGCTTTACTAATGGCTTGAAGCAAATGTTCGTCCTCCAGGCACCTGGCACTGAATCCTGACAGTGGCTGACTACATCGACAAATGGCAGCCTAAAGAGATGAAACACAGATAATCCAAAAATATCTAAAACATGTCTCAATAAAGATTTAAATTGAAAGAAAAAAACTTAAGGTCAGATCTCCAATTTGTTCACTAGTGGCTGAAAAATGAGGAGGCATAAACTTCAAAATCCCATTTGAATTAAATACTATCTCAGTATCTTCATGCTATTAAATCTAAGTGTCTCCTTATTTTAGGTAAGGAAAGGTTGTAGGCCCTAAAAAACAATTCCAGTTAATGAGGAAATATACTGGAGTAAAGGAAGATGCCTGGATCACCCTTGACCCCAGTGTTCAGAGAGGAGAAAGACAGAGAAGGAAAAAAAAACACGAAGGGGAGAAGAGAACAGGAAGGAATGGATGAACAGGGGTTAGGGCTTCAGTTATCCTGGTGATGCAGGTGAGTGGTATGGCCATATAGCTAAAACACAGACTCAACAACACTGAAAACATGAGACCTCAACTGCAACCACTGGAACTTTGTAATGTGCCTGGAGGTGGGGGATGGAGAGGGGGGCGGGGGCGGGGAAGGAACACGGGAACACTGGTGGAGGGAAGTTGACAATAAGGTAGTGAGATTGGTATTGAAATAGTGTATGCCAAAAACTCAACTGCCAATAACATTGTAAACCACTGTTCTTTAAATTTTAAAAATTAAAGAAACAATTTCAGTTTATTTTCTACTAGCAGGCTAATGTTGAGATGCATTCTGTACTCCATTTATATTATGTTTTCAGTAGGCTGAGGTCTTGGTTTCATTTCCAGCAATGCAGGGCCTTCTAGCATCACCAGGTGTAGCCTCCCAAAAAAATAAATATGCAACTCAAGTTTAGGCAAAGGTTTGTAAATGAATAAAAAGCAGTATTTTCTCCATTAATTAAGCAACATTTTACTTTTCAAAGACTTTCAGACCTGATTAGAAAGAAGTTGTCTTTATATAAAATCGGTCATAAAAAAAAAAACTTCAGTTCAAATAGGAGTTAAGAAATAATGTAACAGGGGGCTGGAGAGATAGCACAGCGGGTAGGGCATGTGCCTTGCAAGCAGCCAACCTCAGTTCGATTCCCAGCATCCTATATGGTCCCCTGAGCACTGCCAGGAGTAACTCCTGAGTGCAGAGCCAGGAGTAATCCCTGTGCATCGCCAGGTGTGACCCAAAAAGCAAAAAAAAAAGAAATAATGTAACAGGGCCAGAGCAATAGTCCCCCGGGTAAGGCGCTTGCATTGCATATGTCCAACCCAGGCTGATACCTAGCATCCTATATTGCCATAAGATACACCAACACCACCAGGAGTAATCCCTGAGTATAGAGCCAGGAGTAGAGCTTGAGTACCACTGGATGTGGCCCAAAAAATAATGATAGTAATTTTAAAATAATCAAAAAGGAAAAAAATCCATGAGATAAGAAATTGAGTTAAATATTTCCTATTATTTAAAGTCTTTTAAAAATAATTAAAAGATATACATCTATATACTTTTTCTCCTTTTCATGCATACTAACTCCTACTTAACCCTACGAAATATGCCAACCATATTATCATTAAAGAAAAAAATATACATATAAATCTACACATTCACACATTTTAAATTTATACAGTTAATAAAACTATAAATTTAATACAAATAGAAGGTAAGAATTACCTCATGGGGGGGAGAAAAAAGCAAAAAAGCATTCAATTCTTTCAGACCTACTTTTTTGTTTGTTTGTTTGTTTTGCTTTTTGGGTCACATACATCAATGCTCAGGGGTTACTCTTGGCGGTGCTTGAGGAACAATATGGGGTGCTGGGGATTAAACCTGGGTCAGCCACATGCAAGGCAAATGTCCTACCTGCGGTACCTCCAGCCCCCAGACCTACTTTCTGATTTGTTAAGCTGGGGCTGCATGTCTGATTTTTCAGCACATCTTCAAAATGAGTAATGTATATAAATGGGTACATCACACAGAGGCAATAATCAGTCATATCTTTATGACTCTGTTATAAAAAGTGGATTAGAAACTTTAATATTTACTTTCTAGCACAGCGGGTAGGGCGTTCGCCTTACAAGCGGCCAACATGGCCGACCCGAGTTCGATTCCTCCGCCCCTCTCGGAGAGCCCGGCAAGCTACCAAGAGTATTGGATATGCCAGACACAGTAACAACAAAGTCTCCAATGGAGACATTACTGGGCCCGCTCGAGCAAATCGACGATCAACGGGAGGGCCTTTACCTTTACCTTTACCTTTGGGTAACTTCCAAAATTCAGTTTGAATTATGTGTATGGAAAGTCATTATTAACAGTATCGTAAATTACATAACCACTATCAATAAAAAGTACTTAAAAATTTCAGCTACACTTTTAATAAATTTATAGACGTACAAAATATATAAAATCAAAAAGTCGAAGAGAATAAAAAACAAAATACAAATAAAGATGCCAATAAAATTGGGGCTGATGCAAGCCGACTGACAATAAATAACTTACCAGAGTAAAGAAAGCAGCCAAGGGGTTAGAGAAACAGCAAGTAGGACTTTTGCCTTGCACTTGGCTGACCCAGGTTGGATCCCCGGCATCCCATATGGGTCCCCGAACAGCACAATGAGTAATTCCTTAGTACAGTCAGAAATAACCCCTGAGTATCACTAGGTGTAGTCCAAAACCAAAATAAAAAAAGGAAGCGGCCAAGCCGAGCTGATGAAATCTATAAGCAGCAGCAACAAAATTCCAAAAGGACTCAGCTTTTGATGCCTGAAAGTCTCATTGGGTAAAGCTTAAAACAGGAGAACAGGATGGAACTGATATCTACAGAGAACTGGGTACGTATACCTGTGACTATTTAATATTTAAGGCTCTCAAGTGTTAAAGACAAAGTTTAAGGTAAGGTAAAGGTAAAGGCCCTCCCGTTGATCGTCGATTTGCTCGAGCGGGCCCAGTAACGTCTCCATTGGAGACTTTGTTGTTACTGTGTTTGGCATATCGAATACTCTCAGTAGCTTGCCGGGCTCTCCGAGAGGCGCAGAGGAATCGAACTCGGGTCGGCCATGTTGGCCGCTTGTAAGGCGAACGCCCTACCGCTGTGCTATCGCTCCAGCCCACAAAGACAAAGTTTACTTTTTTATAAAGATTAGCCTGAAGACTGACCAATAAGGCACAGTTATGTGAGGGGATGAAGTCCCTAAAGAACTGGAGACCTTTGTAAGTCTACAACTGTACCTCATGGTGTTTCACTAATAAAAATTAATAAAAAAAAAAAAAAAAAGAACTGGAGACTTAAGTAAAGTCTATATTTTAAAAAATGTGCAATATTCACTTCCCTCTTCCCACATTTGAACACTGGTCAGAATCACTACAACACATACTAGGACGAAAGTTGTAAGAAAAAGAATCCAAAAAACACAGATCACTTGTATACACAGACTAAACTGTATTGTAGTGCCTCACTTGGAAATATGAGAGAGAGGCTAGCCAAGAATCAGATATTTTTGAAAGGCACATGAAACAAAAATAAACACACAACAAACTCTAAAGCAAACAGAACACTGTGTAGTTTTCTACAACTTGTTTGTAGTTTTTGATATGGGTAGTTAAGCAACACAGTGATTCTTTTTTATAATTCCCATCATCAAAAAACCAAGTTACAACATTGAGAATAGAAAACTATTTAAAAAGAAAATCTACCAGAAAATAAAGGCTCTTGTATCTAAAAAACAACATACTGAAAAAAGGATCCAAGAGATGGATCAGAGATAAAAGACTGAGAAAATATTCCAAAAAATAAAAGAGATGGGAAATAGGAATCAACACTAAGGAAATGGAGATTTATACTAGGATGTCCAGGAATCAACTCACACACACAAGTACAAAGACAAGAAGAAATCAGCAAATAGTAGAGATACGATTTCTCAAACCTGAATTTCCAGATAGAATTGAAAACAACACATCAAAACACATCACTGAGGGAAAAAAAATGGAGGGGGAGCCACACCTAATGATACTCAGGGGTTACTCCAGGCTCTGCACTCAGGAATTACTCCTCAAATTGCTTGGTGAATCTTATGGGATGCAAAGGACGGAACCTGGATCAGCCACATGCAAGCCACACCCATCCACTGTACTATCACTCTGGTCCTCACTGAGACATTTTTAAAAAGCAGGAAAGACTATAAAAAGTTTCGTAAAGGAAAGAAATTCAGTTTCACAAAGGACTGGAAGTTAAAACTTATTCAACTCAGTGATTAGCTTTGAGGTACAGAAAAAGAGATTTGCTCTAATGCCAGCACTTGCTTTGCATGCAGCTGACCTGGGTTGAATTCCCTGCAACCTCTAAAATCCCCAGGTACTGTAAGGAGTGATCCCTAAGCACAGGTTTAGAAGTAAGCCCTGAGCACCACTGTGCCTGGCTGAAAAAAAGAAAAATTCAAAAATGTCAAAAAATGAAAAGTCAACACTTCTCTATCAGCAATATCACTCTAATGACCACAATGTAAAAATGAGAGTCCTTTTGGAAACTTCAACCTGAATATGAGTTATTCACTTGTAAAAATTAAAAGAAACACTTCCTACCTCCTTTTCTTGATGGTAATAGGAAAGAACTGGGAATCTTCCCTTGCTCCGGAACTTGGAACTACCCACAATTATTGGTTTGCTTGCGATTCGGGGAACATAGAGTTCTCTGGGGTAAGTTTCACAAATCTGTAAACCATGAGGTTAAAAACAATTTTTAAAACTTTAATTCAAGAACATATCAAATGTAAAATATACAGGGATACATAGCTACTCTGGTACTAACACTTTCACAATTCTGTCAAAGTTGGTAAGATACCTTGTATTCTCTGTTGGCATCAGACAACTGCCAGTTGGAATTTGGTACTCCCATCCTCTTATACTCCTCAGAAAGGTCAATGAGTTGCCAACCTTGTATTCGTTCTGAATCATTTTGTTTAGGATTATAAGAGAATGCATACAGATCTTCATATTTTGCTATAGTAAACAAAATACACAAATATTAAAATGTGATTATAGCACTTAATACAATACAAATAAAAAACCGTAAAAGCATAATACAAAGTTTTCAATTTTATCCCTCCATTTTTCCTTTACAAATTTCAGATAGCTAATATTTGAAGTTAAGTATTTTCTCAATTTTTTAATGTAAACAATTATATCTAAAGACAATAAGTTATACTTATAATATTAAGTTCTCTAATGACTTTCTTTTCTGAAAAGCAAAATTTTAAATACACCATCCATTCACCACTTTTCCTAAATGAGATGTTGAATAGTAAAATAAAGCTACATAAAATAAAAATAACAATAAAAATAAAACATAAAGAAAAAATATGAAAATGCATTATTTACCCCTACAAGTCAGGTGGTGTCAACCAAAAATGGCAATAGTTATGCAGAATTCCATAGAGCATTCATTTCTGAAAAGCCCCCTGAAGTCACAGAAGCATCTCATTATCTCTATTCTGTTTTGACTTGTTCATTTATGGGCTACACCCCACTCCCACTCGTGCTACTCCTGGCCCTATCATCAGGGGGTGATTCCTAGTATTGCCAGGAGACCCTGCAGTACTGGGGTTGAACCCAGATCTCCTGCAAGGACAAGAGCTCAATCCTTGGAGCTGTCTCCAGCCTTTGCCACCTTTAAACCATCTAGCTTACCTTGTAATGGTGGGACAGATGTGTTAGAAATGGCTTCATGAGTCAGAGTGAACAAAACCCTGCTTACAGAATGTAATTCAAGTCATGCTAGGATAGTAACCTTCCAGATCCCTAAGGAATAGTGTAAAACTCCTCTTTAGAGTCTCCATGCCTTCTCCTTCTCAATCTTACCTGTATTAAACTGGGTACATTTTCTTTTCCCTCAACTCATCTCCTTTATGTTTCACTCTTACTGATTAAATATATTCATCCAACAGTTACTAGAGAGGCCTGGCCTTCCTTAACATTTTGTTTAATAGTATTAATTTCCAAGTCATTCCCCTAGGTTGTGGGATTCTCATTAAAAAAAAGTACAATCAACAAACTTTAAAAACATTAACATAAAGACTAGTGAGTGGTAAAATGTATACTTTGTGTGTCTAAGTCCCAGGCATCATAAAGAAAAAAAAAACCCATTTCTATAGACCTCTATTGTTATGGATTTTATTTATGTTTGTTTTAGCATTAACAACAGAGGGAAAGTGGAGGAAATGACTACGCGTGAAGATGATTGAGAGGGAGTGAAAAGAATAACATTATTTTTAAAAGCAGAATATAAGGGACTAAAGAGATTTCACTGGGTAGGGTGCTTGTGTTGCATGCATTGCATGTGGCTGACCCAGGTTCAATTCCTAGATCACCCTATATGGTCCCCTCCCAGCCCACCAGGAGTGATGCCTGAGTGCAGAGAGCCCTGAGCACCACCAAGTATGACCCCAAAACAAAACAAACACCAAAAAGTAGAATATAAAATAGCATTATTGATCAAAAAATATCTTAGATAATTTATCTCAAAATGAAGCTCTGGTCTCTAAGAACAATACCTTGTTTTGACAGTTGTAGTAAAGAGTTGTAAATATCATGGCAATCTCTTTCTCTGGGAACAATGAAATGCACAATCCTGAAGTTCTTGCACTGAATCACAAGTGGGCATCCAGAAGTAGTCAAAGCCAGTTTCTCTACTGAAGCAATATGGTGATGCAATATCTATAATATGAAAAACACAAACATGTGACTATCACAAAAAGTACTAGTCTATTCTTTTCCAGAGTGTATAAAATCTGTATGTTCTAAACCACATACACAAAAAGCAATCTACTCCTGCTATTTCCCTCTGCTCAAATCTCATTTTGAGTCCTACATTACAAATCCACACACTCAGAGTTGCTCCTAAAACCTGAGATGCTACACTAGATCTTTATTTTCCCCTCTAATACCATTTCTAACCATTGCTTAAAATTCATTGTAGCACTGAGGCACTGTCCTCCCGTTGTTCACTGATTTGCTCGAGCGAGCACCAGTAATGTCTCCATTGTGAGACTTGTTGTTACTGTTTCTGGCATATCGAATACACCACGGGGAGCTTGCGGGAGGGATACTCGCCGTAGCTTACTGGGCTCTCCGAGAGGGACGAAGGAGTCAACTCGGGTCGGCCGCGTGGAAGGCAAATGCCCTATTCACTGTGCTATTCTTAAATGCCTTTCCAAACAAGTTAGACCTCCCATTTTATTACACATCATCTTATGCTTTTCTTCATGACACTTAGTACCTGAGCAATACATTTTGTGGCAAATATTTATTTCTCCAGCAAGATATTGAGAACTTCTCAAGTACTACTACAGCTAAGTTGATCATCATATAATTCCAGCAATATATGAAGAATCATAACCCTCTTCAAATATAAATTTTATTCATAAAATAAATTCTATGTAATATTCAAAATTAAAATTTGATCAAGGCTTGCTCTACAAGCCTATGTTCTCCCTTGAACACATATCTCACTTACTTGTCTTGTTTCTTTCTTTGTTTATGTCCTCTCCAGAGAAGTCTTTGGTTTTCTCTATAACATCTGACTTCTTTCTCTCCCCTCACATCTTTCTAAATAAATGTTAATAAAATCTGCCTTGCTTCTTAAAAAAATAGAACTTGATCAAACCAGAAATATGCGCATCTTCAGATATCACAATAAATATTTACTGAATTAATAAATAGAAAACCTTACAATAAATTCAATACTTGGCTGGCATTTTATTTTATTTTATTAATTTTTATTAGTGAGACACCATGAGGTACAGTTGTAGACTTACTAATTTTTGTGCTTGAGTTTCAATTATACTATGATCAAATATCCATCCCTCCAATAGTGCCCATTTCCCAGCACCACGGATCCCAGTATCCCTCCCACCCCCCCAACCCCCCCATCCCACCCTGCCTCTGTGGCAGGGCATTCCCTTTTGTTCTCTCCTATTGGGTGTTGTGGTTTGCAAAAGAAGCAATGGGTGGCAATCATGTTTGGTCTATAGTCTACTTTCATTGGCTGGCATTTTAAATATATAATTCTCATCTAAAACTCTCAATATGGAGAAGGACAGAGGTAGAATGATTGCACTCATTTGTGGGATATGAAAAAACAAAATATGAGATGAATACCCAAGAACAGTAGAATCAGGGGCCACAAGGACTAGTCCATGGATGGAAACTTTCCACAAGTGGGTGGTGGGGGTGGGCAGTTAGGATAGAGAAGGGACCACCACCATGATAATGATAGTTGAAAATAATCCCTCCACGCAATACCTGAGTGCTGAAAGTATGTAAAGGAATATACATGGAGAGAGAGCAAGAGAGAGACAGAGATGAAAAGTGTCTAAGTGGCTGCCATAGAGGCAGGCTGGGGGGCAGGGGGTAGGAGAGAAACTGAAGACACTGGTGGTGGGAAATGTACTCTGGTAAATGGTTTTGGAACATTGTATGTCAAATTCAATAATGAACAACTCTGTAACTGTGTATCTCATGGCAATTCAATGATGATGATGATGATGATGATGATGATGATGATAAATAAAAGCTTAGTACTATTTGCTATTCTTATATGATTTCCTGTCTTTTTAAAAAATTTTGTTTTTTTGGGCCATACCCGGTGGTGTTCAGGTCTTACTCCATGACTCTGCACTCAGGGGTCACTCCAGGCAAGACCTGGGGGAAACCATGATGCTAGGGATCAAATTCAGGCAGGTTACATCCAAGTGCCCTACCTGCTATACTATCTCTCCAGCCCCATGATTTTCTTTCTCAATACCACTCCTTTATAAAATAAAACACAACAATAGACCAAGTCCATACAAAGGTATCATAAAGAGTTCAGCAGAAGGTCTACCTTACCCAGGTTTCTTTCTGATGAGAGTCTATAAATAATAGATGTGTAGCTGTAAGATACAGTGTTCCTGTTAGTGACTTATTGCTGGTACTGAATCGGTCAAGTAATTTCACTTGCTCAACCTGAAAAAGAAAAAGATATTCTCATTTCAAAAGTGTTACAAAAGGTTTTCAGTTTGCCCAAGGTTTAAACATACTTCAACATACTATTTTTCCTTCCCTTTGCTCAAAAACATGAGTTTTTTTAAAATGCTGAGTATTAAATTTCATATTTAATGCTGAGTATTAAATTTCGCTCGAGCAAATTTCATATAACTTCAGAAAATATATAAACTACAAATAGTACACATACAATTTACAACACAAACGTTACCAGGATAGGGGCCAGAGCAATAGCACAGCAAATACAGTGTTTGCCTTGCACACAGTTCACTTGGTTCAATCCTTGGCATTCCATATAGTGCCCTGAGCACCACCAAGAGAGATTCTTGAGTGCAGAGCCAGGAGTAACCTCTGAGCATCACCTCTGAGCATCACCAGGTGTGGCCCAAAAAAAAACAAAACAATATTTTTTTTTTTTTTTTTTTTTTTTGCTTTTTGGGTCACATCTGGCGATGCATATGGGTTACTACTGGTTCTGCATTCAGGAGTTACTCCTGGCTGTGCTCAGGGGACCATATGGGAAGCTGGGAATCAAACCCGGGTTGGCCACATGCAAGGTAAAAGCCCTACCCGCTGTGTTATTGCTCCAGCCCCCCAAAACAAATTTTTAAAAAAACAGTTACCAGGAAAATTAAATCAGGAAATGGCTCCAAACTTAGTCTCTATATTTTCTCTATATACTCTCTATATTTTCTTCACCACTCCGCCCAGGACAATATTTTATGTCCAGTTCTATTTGTAATCAATGATTCTCCTTTTATGATATGGTCTCTTTTGTTCAGTTTAATAGCTAAGCATTCTACAAGCCTCACTGTCTCCTAACAGAAACCCTTTCTCAGGAAAATCAATTAGTTACTTAAGGTTTTAAATGCTTTTCTTCCCAATTCTAAATTCTCTGTGGAGATTACTGACATGCTGCTTTGGCCACCACTAGTGGATTAGACAAGAAAATCATGCACATTTATTACTAGTGGCCCACATTCATGTGCTATTGTCTCTGGAGAGTAGGGCTGAGAGTTGGTCAAGAATGTGTAGGAAACTACTGCTTTGAGAAAACAGTATTGATAGTGGGGAAAGGTAAAATAAATAAGACCAGAAGGTGGCTCTGCAGTGGCAGAATGCATTCCTTGCATATGTGAGCCCCTAGCATGGGCTTGGGGGGTTGGGAGATGACCTATAACTACAATCCACAACTTTAGCAGCAGTCTACAAAGAGTTCTTCAAATTGGATTTTTTCTCTGAAAACAAATAGCAAACCTTTATCTCACTGATTATATACTCCCCCACACCCCATAAACCTTTTCTCTTACTACACTTGGAGGAAAGTTCCCATTATAAAAATGTGATTTCAAAGTAAACAATAACTAACATTTTAGGGGGAAGCGGATAAGGACTCCCAAGCAATGCTGAGGAGGATCAAGGGGCCACCTCCAGAGATGCCCAGCTAGGTAATCTCATGAAGTTAAACCCAGAGCTCAGTGCTGGGCCCAGTGACAGGTGCTCAGCCCAGCAGTGCTGCTGGGGGTGACCAGAGCCACTGCATTGTTGGAGGGGGCGGGGGGTGGGGGGGGGGGGAAATGCATGCAGTGCTGGGTATCAAACTCAAGCATGCAAGGCATGTGCTCCAATCCTCTGATCTCTCCCATCCCAATCATTAGAAACATCCCCAAAGAAACTGACTTCAAGAGAAATCATTTTTGCTTAGAATAGCACCTTGTCAAATAAGTTGAATGTAAAATTAAAACATGCTTATGATTTTAAAAACTTGATCATTGCATGACCAAGATTTAAACCAGAAAGCTTAGTAACTTTTCCCACAGCGATTCAATAAATATAAGAAGAAAAATGAATAAATAAAATTATGAAAAAAAACCAGTAAGGTGGAGTTCATGCCCAATTTAATCAGCTAATCAGCTGAATAAATAGCAGTACTCCTACATTAAAAAAATGCTACATGAACTTCTTAATCGATGAAATTTAATTTTTTTTTATTTTGCTCCATTTAAAATAAAAATGTTTTATATTTTATTTTAAGCACTATGGTTCACACAGCTGTTATGGTAGGTTTGCAAGCATCAAACATTCCAGGAGCACACTCTCACCAAAGTGCTGACTTCCCTCTCCACCACTGTCCAAGTGTCCACCCCCTCTGCTCAGCATGGGAAACTTCCTACTGAAAACCAGTTCATAGTTTCTGTTGTCCTTGTGCAGGTTTAAAATTTCCTATTATACAAGGGGGCTATGGTACCGCCAGCAGGACAATTTGTACCTGTGAGGCGAGTGCATCAGCAGCCTGATGGTGCCTTCAGACTTCCAGATATCCCAAAATTGCTGCTGTGCCTTTGGCCAGACCCCAAAAACTTGGGGCAAAGTTTAACAAGAAAGTAAATGGTCAAAAGTTCAGAATGTGGGAGCCATACCCACAAACCACCTCTGGCTCAGCTATATAACTGGAGGCATGGACTCTCTGATTCCTGATTCAACTGCTTAACAGCCATGATCCAGAGACTCAGAAACAAATCTCAAAACCCAACGGTTTTTGGCAGAAATGCATCCAGTCCCTGCAGTAGGCTACCAGTGCTGGGCCACCGCTGGTGGGAATAGGTTTCGTGCCTTGGCCTCTTCCCCCTGGTGGCCGCCATCTGCCAGAGGCCACTGAACGGTCAGGTTTGGGCCCATAGAGACGAGACACACGGGACCTCACGGGATGGGGGTGGAGCCAGCCCTTTACTCCCCACCCCAAGGAGACCCCAAGTCACCGCCCACGAACAGCCTCTCTGGCTCCTGATCAAGCAGCTTAATGGCCACGATCCCAGAGACTCAGGAACAAATCTCGGAACCCAGCAGGTTTTGGCAAGAAATCCCTACGGATTTAATTGTTAAAATTTCAGAATTTCAAAATCGCGTGGCCACTACTGCAGCCATGCAACATCATATGTTATTCATAAACAGCAATAGAAAGCAAATTGTCTACTGTTGCCTTTTCGGCAGATCTGAGTGTTGGGGTAAAATCCCAAATAATAATGGTGAATGTGGTGTCAAAATGTTGAATGTAATCAAAGTATAGAGAGTAATTTGGAAATCATCTGCCCCACAGGTAGAGGGAGGGTGTGGGATGGGGGTATACTGGAGATTTTGGTGGTGGATAATGGGCACTGGTGAAGGTACAGGTGTTTCATTGTATGACCGAGACAAACCCAAAAGCTTTGTAACTGCTCTCACGGTAATTCAATAAATAAAATTATAAAAAATGGGGAAAAAAAGTAAGGTGGAGTTCATGCATAATTCAATCAGCCTAATCAGTGACTGAATAAATAGCAGTACCCCTACATTAAAAATAATAATAATAAATAAACTTCTTACTATACGAGAGAGGACATTCTGTGTCTGTCTCTCTCCTTTAGTGTCACTTTAGTGTCTCTCTCACTAAAGTGTCTTAGTTCTTCTTGTGCTCAAAAGCCTATAGTAATAATTTCTTTTACAAGGCACAAAGTTCTCTAAACAATTCTCTACACACAAACTTTTCTACATTCAAAGTAAATTATTCGCCTTTAACTCTCTCTGCCTATTCTTCCTCACTATTAGTCTTTAGAGTTCCATTCTCTATAGCACTCTTGTCCATTATCACTGTTTTAACCAAAATGTTAATTACTTACAAAACTGTAAGCTTAGCACTAACTTCCAGAGTTCACACTGCTATAGACACAATATATATATTAGCGGCACCATCAAGCGTAGAGCAGTGGCCCATGCAGTGACTTGTCCACTGTGGGATGCTGTCTGCCAAACACCGTGTGACCTGGGACTCAGCACAGGTGTTTGACCTGGCACAGACCCTATTCAATGGGATCTTGCTCTGCCAGCAGTTCAACAACCTCCGGGCATACTCCATCCACCTCAAGGAGATCAACCTGAGGCCGCAGATGCCCCAAGGCTTGCCTGGAAACACAGGCAGGTGCCTATTGTCAGTGTACAAATTGTCACAGCAGGCCAGTCACCAGGAGCTTACATTCGGTAGACTGGGAACACCTGCACGGGCAATTAGAAATCACCCCAAAAGCCTCCATCTCCCCCCTAGAGAGCCTGGCAAGCTACCTAGGGTATCCAGCCCACACGGCAGAACCTGGCAAGCGACCTGGGATGTGCCAAATATGCCAACAACAGCAGATAAAATGGGTCTCATTTCCCTAACCCTGAAGGAGTCTCCAGCTGAATTGGGAAGAACGAGAGGGCTTGTACTAAACAGACAGTGTGCACGTCAATGGGCAAGAAGGCGCCCTGAAAACAGATGGCCACCAAGGTGGCCTGCAAGAGCCCATCAGCCACAGGTAGCATGAAGAAGCCACGCAGCTACTGGCCTGACACCATGGCACTATGTGAGATCCGCCAGCTGCCATTCCAGCGGCTGGTGCACGAGATTTCACAGGACTTCAAGACCGACCTGAGCTCCCAGAGCTCAGCCCTCATGGCGCTGCAGGAGGTGAGCGAGGCCTACCTGGTGGGGCTCTTCGAGGACATCAACCTCTGCACATTCCCTACCAAGCGTGTCACCATTATGCCCAAGGACATCCAGATGGCATGCCACATCCTCAAAGAGAGCATAAAGTTTACGATGCTAAAATCTCAGGGCTAGGACAAATGGAGATGCTACTGGTGCCCGCTAGAGTAACTGACGATTAACAGGATGACAGTGATGACAGTGATGATCCCCAAAGCAAATGATATTTCAAGATACAGTACCATATCTCGATTAAGAGCTTGCTAGTAGGAAGTTACAAAGACCTAATTGACTTGGCTTTCCCTGATAATAAAGTGATGATGAGCACTTTTTTCATGTGCATATTGGCGATTCCTTTGTATTCCTCACAGAAGTGTCTGTTCATTTCCTCTCCCTGTTTTTTGATAGGGTTTTGGATTTTATCTTGGATATTAGCCCTTCATCTAATGTGTTGAGAATATTTTCTCCCATTCACTTGGGTGTCTTTGTCTTAGCCCATGTTTCTTTTACCCTGCAGGAATGTTTTTAGTTTGATATACTCCTATTTACTTTTGCTGCTTTTCCATTTGCCAGTGAAAGTATATCATTAAGGACATGTTTATCATCTAATTATCAATGTATTTTCTGCATTCTGGTCTGATCTCTAAGTCTCTGATCCACTTTGAATTGACTGATCTAGCTGGTTTCACAGGTGGTTATCCAGATTTCCCAGCAGCACTTGTTGTAGAGAAAAACTTATTTCACTTAATCTACAAGCGATAGCACAGAGGTAGGGCGTTTGCCTTACAAGCGGCCAACATGGCCGACCCGAGTTCGATTCCTCCGCCCCTCTCGGAGAGCCTGGCAAGCTACCGAGAGTATTCAATATGCCAGACACAGTAACAACAAAGTCTCCAATGGAGACGTTACTGGGCCCGCTCGAGCAAATCGACGATCAACGGGAGGGCCTTTACCTTTTACTTCACTCCTTGGTCCAAAATTAATTGACTATAGATCTGAGAGTTTGTCTTTTGGTACTCAATTCTATCAAGTTAGGTAAGGAGATACCTCCAATTTCTTATTTCTCAGAATGGCTACTTGAGGTGTTTTATGGCTATTTGGGGTATTTTATGGCTAGTGAGGGTGTTTCATAATTTAATATGAACAATTTTATTACTGATTGTTCTACGTTCCTGAAGAACGGTATCAGAATTTGGATGGAAACTGTGTTGAGTCTCCAATCAATAAACATGGAGTATTTTTCTATTTCCTAAGATTTTCAAGAAAGGTGAAGTTCTGCATCCCTACCCCATCAACCAATGAGGATAAAGTCACTCTTGCTCTACAACTATATAATACTTAGTTCTCACTGTCCATCAAAATTGGAAATTCAAAGCTAAAAATACTCAATATTTTAAGCTTATTTCTTGATCTTCCCACCACCAATTTCTACATCCAAAATTACCTTAATGGTCCAGGTGTTTTGGAAAACAATATGGGCATTTCTTAGAAAACTAGAAATTGAGCTTCCATGTGACTCAGCAATACCATTTCTGGGAATATACTCTGGGGGTGCAAAAAAGCACAGTAGAAATGACATCTGCACCTGTATGGTCCTTGCAGCACTGTTCATAATAGCCAGAATCTGGAAACAACCCGAGTGCCTGAGAACAGACAACCGGTTAAAGAAACTCTGGTACGTCTAAACTATGGAATACTATGCAGCTGTTAAGAAAGGTGAAGTCATGAAATTTGCTTATAAGTGGGTGGTCATGAAGAGTATCATGCTAAGTGAAATGAGTCAGAACGAGAGGGACAGATATAGAAGGACTGCACTCATTTGTGTAATATAAAATAATATGAGGCAGACACCCAAAGACAGTAGACACAAGGGCCAGGAAGATTGCTCCACAGTTGGAAGCCTGCCTCATGAGCTGGTGGAGAAGGAAGCTGGCATAGATAAGGGATCACTAAGTCAATGATGGTTGGAGGGATTGTTCAAAATGGGTGATGTGTGCTGAAAGTTAGATAAAGGATAGCCTCTCGGTAACTATATTGCAAACCATAATACCCAAAAGTAAAGAGTGTATGGGGGAAACTGTCTGCCGTAGAGGCAGGGGGAGGATTTGGATGGCGGTGGGGAATACTGGAGACATTGGTGTTGGAAAATGTGCACTGGTGGAGGGATGGGTGTTCAATCATTGTATGACTGAAACTCAAATATGAAAGCTTTGTAACTGCATCTCATGGTAATTCAATTAAAAAAGAATTCCTTAAAATTTCCTTTGTTAATCTTGAATTTTGGTTGTCTACATACAAGTTTCACAACCTATTGATGTGAATCATCTTCAAAACTTTGCAAATGTATAACTCCCAAACCCCAATTCATAACTGGTCAATAATCTCAGGAAATAAAGACCCAGAGTCTGTATTTTTATGAGGCTCATCAGGCTATTTCAACGCAAATCATAGACCATCTAACTTCCAATCAATTCTTCTTACTCAGCCCACAATGGACTAAATTTCCCTTTTATCTTTTTTTTTTTTAATTTTATTGACTCACTGTGAGATAGTTACAAGCTTTCATGTTTGGGTTACAATCACACAGTGATCAAACACCCATCCCTCCACCAGTGCACATTCCCCACCACCAATATCCCCGGTATACCCCACCTTTCCCACCCTCCCCCTGCCTCCATGACCGAAAATATTCCCCATACTCTCTCTCTACTTTGGGGCATTATGGTTTACAATGCAGATACTGAGAGGTTATCATGTTTGGTCCATTATCTACTTTCAGTACACATCTCTCATCCTGACCGATTCCTCCGACCATCATTTTCTTAATGATCCCTTCTCTATTCCAGCTGTCTTCTCCCCTTTGCAGATGAGGCAGGCTTCCAGCTATGGAGCAATCTTCCTGACCCGTGTATTTACTACCCTTAGGTGTTAGCCTCATTTCTTTAACCAGGATTTCCCTTTTATCTTTATGCTCTTTCCCAAACATTTAATTCCCAACATGTCTAGTCCTCCCATTTTCAGAGTTTCTTCAACTGTGCACACCCACAAACATGAACCATAGTTCTGAAAAACAGCACATAAATCTATATTACAAAAGTAACAGTTTACTAATTCACTGAACCTAAACTTAATATCTATCAATTGAAGGCTAATTTGTCTGGATATCATTTTCTTTATAAAGTAAGGACAATAATCTCTCCACCAATGGTTGCAGTAGGTTGAACATCAGGTACTTTACCCCAAATTTGTCTGAAAAATAAGCAATAAATATTCAAATATATTTTTTAAAAATCCACTATTGTCACTAAATTGATGGGAGAAGATAAACCCTGTAAGCCCTCTGTATTAACCTATCACCCAGTTAAATTCAAATAGAGAAGATTTGGAATAAACTGGTAGCAGGATAACTAGACGAGAAAAATGAAATAATCTAGGGTGCCTGGTAGAGATCTGATAAGGGCCTGGACTAAGCTGCAATACACAAGATAAAGAGGAAGCCTGTGGTTGGGCAATAAAATTTATGTGGGAAGGAAGAAACAAAGAGAGCTTCTCAGATTCTAGTTAGGCTGGTAGCATTCACTTAACATACCTAGATAGCATAAATGGAAAAGGAAATGTCAATCTGCAAGCAAAGAGACTCCATCCTGCTCAGGAGGTAGTAGGCTGAGTGAAGCAAGTCAGGAGAGGGACTCTCATATGTGGAACATATAGAATCGTAGTAGGGGTATAACAAATGCCCAAAGGCAACAGAGAACTGGTCTTCAGTTAGAAGCTTACCATAGGGGAGGGATATGTGTCTGTGTGTGTGTGGGGGGGGGGGGGGGGGAGGGAATGCGGGGAGAGGTGACAGACTGGAATTATGGTGGTGGGTGTGGTGAGGGATTATTTTATTCATGAAACCTTATCATTATCAGTATTGTAAACCATGATGCCTAAAATAATTTTTTTAACCATAGTGCCTAAAATAAAACTTTTTTTTAATCTAACCTTTTTTAAGCCTCCTTTTAAAAAAGAAAAAATGAATCCCTGTGAGATACAGTTACAGATTTGCAAACTTTTGTGCTTACGTTTCAGTCATATAATGATTGTGTACCCATTCCTCCATAAGTGTCCATTCTCTACCACCAATGTTCCCAGTATCCCCCGCCCCCATCCCACCACTGTGGCAGGCACATTCCCTTTTACTCTCTCTCCTTTAGGGTGTTGTGGTTTGCAATGCAGGTATTAATGGGCCATCATGTTTGGTCTATAGTCTACTTTCAGCATGCATCTCTCTTTCCAAGCAGGCCCTTCAAGCATCCTTTACTTGGTGGTCCCTTCTCTATCTGAGCTGCCTTTTCACCAAGCATGTGAGGCCGACTACCAAGCTGTGAAGCAATCCTCCTGGTCCTTATCTCTACTATCCTTGGGTGTTAGTTTTCCATTCTGTTACTTTATATTCCACAAATGAATGCAGTCCTTCTATGTCTGTCCCTCTCTTTTGGACTCATTTCATGTAGCAGGATACTCTCCATGTTAATCCACTTATACGCAAATTTCATGACTTCCTCTTTTCTAACAGTTGCACAGTACTCCCATCTGATAAGGGGCTGATATCAAGGATATACAAGGCACTGGTTGAATTCTACAAGGAAACATCCAACCCCTTCAGAAAATGGGGCAATGAAATGAACAGAAACTTTCTCAAAGAAATCCGAATGAAAAAAAGGCACATGAAAAAAAATGCTCTTCATCACTAATTATCAGGGAGATGCAGATCAAAACAACAATGAGATATCATTTCACACCACAGAGACTAACACACACTCCAAAGAACAAAAGCAACCAGTACTGGCACGGATGTGGGGAGAAAGGGACTCTCCTTCACCACTGGTAGGAATGCCGATTGGTTCAGCCCTTTTGGAAAACAGTATGGATGCTTCTCAAAAAATTAGAAACTGGGCTCCCATTTGACCCAGCAATACGACTTCTGGGAACATATCCTGGAGATGAAAAAAAAGTATAATAGAAATGACATCTGCACGTGTATGTTCATTGCAGCACTGTTTACAATAGCCAGGATCTGAAAAAAATCCAAGTGCCCAAGAACAGATGAGTGGTTAAAGAAACTTTGGTACAAATAAAACTTTTTAAATGAGAGAATCCACATTGGTAAAGAGAAGTTGACACTGGTGGTATGACTGGTGCTGGAACATTTTATGTCTAAAACTCAACTATGAATAACTTTATAATCATGGTGCTTTAATATAAATAGAGCATGAAAGAGTATCCCTCTTGACTACATAATAAATTGAGGTTACTTATAACCTTGGTAAATGCAAAATTATATTCACATCAAGATAATACACTTAAAAATCATTACACTGCAACATCACAATCTCTATATGAAAGTAACAAGTAATAAAATTTGGAATTATTCAAATATCTGAAAACTAAAATTCTGGGGGTAAACAAAGAATTTCTGAAAAAATACATGAATTATTCTATTCTTTGCTACAAATCCTAGTTTCAAAACAAATGGAATCCAATCTTTTTCTTTGCTAAAATCATAAAATAAAAAGTACAAGTCACAGGCAGACAGTTTCTAAACTCCAATTGCTGGTTTTTATTTTCCCTTTCACCAAGGAACTGAAAGTACTTTACAGATTTTCCTACTGTTCTTCCTAGAAATGTTTTAAGATAGACATTTAGAAAGCAATTATAACTCTTTCAGGTCACTTGCACTGAGGCACTATAGAAACAGTGTTAGCAGTCTTTAATTATATAAGTATTACCATGGACAAAAAGGAAAATGGGAAAATATTGTAGAAAGAATAAACAAAGACAAAGGAGCCTAAGGATTGAGGGTTTGGTAATGGTGTTAAAGATGCCACTGAGGAAAAAATAAATAAATAAATAAATAAATATGCCAATGCCAGCACATTACTTTAAAGATCAGTTGCCGCCAACTGAGGGCTCAAACCAAAATGAACCCTAACAGTGTATATTGGAAATGTGAATGTCAGTGAATAAAAAAGCTGAAAATGAAAAAAAATAAAATAAAAAACCATGGTATCACAAATACAGCCACTTTACCCACAGAAAAAAGTAGCTCTGGAACAAAAAGGGACCAATGGCCTGTCTCAAAGTTCCCTGACCAACTTGCTGTAGAACTAGATGCCAACAAGCTATCAAAGCAGACCATGTACTATTCTTGCTGCTCTAGTACAGGATGCTCCTACCTCTAATCGGACATCCATCTGGGGAGTCTCAGAAACATGACTCCACCCTAAATAGCACTGATATCTAGTAAAGAATTAGCTAGCAATAAAGAATACATCGAATTGCCTTCATGAAGTCAAAAGAAGAGATTTGGGGGCCAAGGAGACTAGCTCAAAGTCTCATGCCTGAGACCCCAAGTTAAATCCCCAGAACAGCACAGCCCACAGCACTATTGCCCCAAACTGTACCACCAGACTGAATTTCAACAGAAGTGGTTCAGGTCCTAAGCGCTTCTAGGAAATTTCAAAAAAAAACAATTTTTTTTCATTTAATTTTTAAAGCACAGGGATTTTCAATCTGTTAGTGATCTCTTATCGAAGGGCTTAATGGCCCCTGGGTGAAACCCAACAACTTCCACACTCTTTCCTCTAAGTATACCTTTTTGTAGCCAGTTCTGCTTTCGGGCAGGGATTGGGGTTCAGGATGGAAACATCCAAAATATGGTGATGGGAAGGTGTAACGGTGGTGGGATTGGTGTTTGAATATTAAATGCAATGAAATATTGTGAACTTCTTTATAAAATTAAAAAAAATTTAAAAAAGCACAGGGATTTTAATCAACTCTTTGGTTCATATGCCCCAGTTCCTTACAACACTGTGTGGCTGTAGTATAGTCACTATGAAAGAGACCATAAATCCAATGTGCACTTTTTAAGTGCTTTGGTTTTGTGATCCTTTAAAAACAGCTGATATTCAGTGAGTGGTATCCCATTCCAGAGAAAGAAAAAATTTTAACAGTAGCCTTAAAGGTTCTGTGCCCATCTTGAGTTTCTATGCTCTTTCCCTCTCTTTCATTAGGCTTTAGCCATCCTGGTTCTTGTTAGTTTTTAACAACCAGACAAACCCAACAACAAACATTTTAACTGTTGCTGTTCCCTCTCTTGGGGTTTCCCACCCTTATCAGTGAAAATGGCTTCTCTCTTACTCTTTCCATCTTGCACTTTGTAACCAAGTGCTGATTCTCTTATAGGCACTTCTCAGACTTTCCTACTTAAACACTAGCTCCCCAGACAGCTCTCCTCCTGACACTCGCACCCATTTACCATCACCTACCACATTACACACATTTGACTTTTAATTGTGTTTATTGTGATGACTTCTATAGCTAGGGGAACAAAGTGTCATAAAGGCAGGGCCTTTTATCTGATTATTCACCACCATTTGCCCAGTACCTAGAACAGTGTGCCTGATTCACGGAACAAGGAGACACGGAAGAGCAGGGGCAGAGGAGCAAGCAGGGACTAAATTGAAAAAGGAAAGACTTTTCCTCTGAACGGTGGTTTCACTCTTCCCATATTATCCCAGAAACCCTCCCGCTCTTCTCTTCCACTACTTGCCCACTTTTAAGTACTCCCAGGGGTCGTACATTCTCTCTCTTCCCTACAGATCTCTAAAATCACACACACACACACAAACACACACACACACCTCATTTGAAAAAAAAACATTACCTAAAAATACACATCTCCAAAAGATATTTCTCTAAATCAGACATTTTGCATTTCTCCGCGACCTACTAGACAAAATTCTGCCACCTTAGTTCCTCTCCTCCCCTTCTCTCTATTCACACAGGCCTACCTCACAGGAACTAGAGAAATTAGCTCAACACATGCCAGTACTGCATGGTCCCTCAAACATTGCCAAGTGGCCAGGTGGGTGACCTCTGAGCAGAGAGCTAAGAACAGTCTCTAAGTACTACCAGGTGTGGCAAAAATAAGCCAAACCAAAAAAACTTGATACTCTCTGAGGCAGGAGAGTGCAATAGCGGAGGGTGGGATTAGCATTAGAAACACCTGGTTCACGTTCCCAGCTCCACATCTTGCATAGTACAGCTGGATTTTCAATCAGAACAAATAATTTTAATTTCTGCAAGTTTCAGTTTTCTCAGTTGCACAATGGAATAATATTAGTGATCGTCAAAATAGCACTTTACATGGGGAAAAATATTCAAGTATACTTCAAAATCAGTACTGGCCCTCATTTCTGTGTAAATTAAAACACCAGTTTCTCTTATTCTTGGGTTTTTTTTTTTTCAGAGTTAGAGAGTTGGAAAAGTTTATTGGAAAGTAGAATAGACAGGAAAAGGAGCTCCTCATGTAGGGAGAAACTTAATATAGGACCAAGTTTAGTTTCTCCTTATTCTTTTTTTTTTTTCTTTTTGGGTCACGCCCAGCAATGCACAGGAGTTACTCCTGGCAGTGCTCAGGGGACCATATGAGATGCTGGGAATCGAACCCAGGTCGCCGAGTGCAAGGCAATACCCTCTGTGCTATTTCTCCAGCCCCTCTCCTTATTCTTATTCCATCCTTAGTATTGCATGTCCTTCTCTTTATAACATATCTATATGAATAAAATATGATTTCATTCTAATGACAAAACACTAAGAACTGAGAAAAAATTCTGAAATAACACAATTTGAGCTCTGGTGAGGTCAGATTTTCATGGGAATTCCATTTATGACAAATTCTAGAACAAAGTCTTTCAAAACAGGAAAACACTCTTCCATCTCATTCTGTAAAGTTCCATTCATAAATAACAGTCACAGCACTATATGATGTCAGCCAAAGAACTGGAGCCTGGCAGGGAGAGGAGAAAGACTACCTCAGTCAGCCTCTCTGTCATTGTTTCTTGGCAAAACCATTTCATGATGGTAAAATTAAGAGTTCAAACTGATTTAGAAAAAGTTACCATGCTTCATTACTTTGTAAGTATTCTTTCAGAAATTCAAATTCTGACTTGACATGTGTAGTAAATCAAATGTGACCAAAACATAACCCCTCGTGAGTTTTAGAAGTATAAACTCATTTAATTATCTGATAAATCTCTCCCAGCAAGCAATTTTTATTTTATTTTATTGAATCACTGTGAGATAGTTACAAGCTTTCATGTTTGGGTTCACTGTCACTGTCACTGTCCTCCCGTTGTTCATCGATTTGCTCGAGTGAGTCCAGTAGCGTCTTCATTGTGACACTTGTTACTGTGTTTGGCATATCGAATACATAATGGGCAACTAGACAGGCTTTGCCATGCGGGCAAGATACTCTCGGTAGCTTGGCGGGCTCTCCAAGAGGGGCGAAGGAACCGAACTCTGGTCGGTCCAGCCAGCCGTGTGCAAGGCAAATGCCCTACCCGCTGTGCTATCGCTAGAGCCAATCACACAATGATCAAACACCCATCCCTCCACCAGTGACATCCCCCCTACCAATTTCCCCAGTATACACCCCCTTCGCCCACCTCTCCCTGCTTCCATGGCAGACAATATTCCCCATACTCTCTACTTTTGGGCATTATGGTTTGCAAGCAATTTTTAAAATAAATATAAACCACACACACACAAAAAAGTACTATCATTTTATTCAGTTCAAGAAGTTTGAAGGGGAGAATTATAAATTTTTAGTAGTGAGAAAGATATTTTAGCGATAAATAGCACTGCACTGTCGCACTGTCCTCCCGCTGTTCATCGCTTTGCTCGAGCAGGCACCAGTAATGTCTCCATTGTGAGACTTGTTACTGTTCTTGGCATATCGAATATGTCACAGATAGCTTGCCAGGCTTTACCGTGTAGGCAGGATACTCTCAGTAGCTTGCCGGGCTATCCAAGAGAGGTGGAGGAACCCGGGTCAGCAGCATGCAAGGCAAACACCCTACCCGCTGTGCTATCGCTCCAGCCCAGCCATAAATATAAAACATAATAATGTCTTAATCTGAAGCAATAAAGCAAATTTGATAAAATAATGAGTTTGTAAGCACATGTTTTACTATACTACCATCATTAAATTATTTAATTTTTAATAAGGTTGTCTTTAACAATTTTCTCACAGAAGTTCTGAAAATCTAACAATTTCCACATAAGAACCTCTGTGTTTCTTGAGTCTTAATTTAAGGGTCTTATGGTGGTTTGTGGGTTTTATTTTATTTTGGTTTGGGGGCCACATCTGTCCATGCTCAAAGCTTACTGCTGGCTCTGTGCTCAGGAATCACTTCAGACAATGCTCAGGGGATGATATGTGAGGCGAGGAATTAAACCCAGGCTATCCACTTGCAAAGCATGCACCGTATGCTGCACTATCTCTCCACCCAGCTGAAATTCTTGATTTAACTGACTAAACTATCTAGACTTCAAAGAGGTTAAACAAGACCAAAGTGGTAGTAGCACAGGATATAGGGCACTTACACAGCCAACCCTGATTCAATTACGGTCACTGCACAAGGTTCCCCCTAGCAATACCACAATCATTCCTGAGAACTGAGCTAGGAAAAGTCCCTGGACAATTTCCACTCAAAAACGAAGTAAAAGGGCCAGTACATCGGGTAGGGTGTTTGCCTCGCACGCAACCAACCTGGGTTTGATCTCGGGAATCCTGTATGGTCCCCGGAGCACTGCCAGGAGTAATTTCTAAGTGCAGAAACAAGAGTGAGCCCTGAGCATTGCCAGCTGTGGCCCAAAAACAAACCAAAAAAAAAAAAAAAGAGGTAAATGCTGGACCAGGCAGTATGGCAGTTAAGACGCTTGCAGTATAACATTACAGGATCCTCCTCCTACCCCCATGCAAAAAAAAAAAAAAAAACCCTAAGTAAATAAGAGGTAAATATGCTCAAGAGATTTGATTTAGTTCTGAAATACAATTATATTTGCGGTAAGTAAGTCCATCGAAAGTGGAAACAAAAAATTGGCTGTGTTAAAAAATGGTATTGTGTTTTGGTGTGTGTGGGGGTGCAGTGAGGGGAGGAAGCAGTGGTGAATCATTCCCAACAGTGCTGCTGGAGCCACTTCCAACACTGCTCTTGGGGCTTACTCCGGGAACCACATAACACAGTGCAAAGCATGTGCTCAGCCCATTCAACTATCTCCTCTACCCTTCAAATCAATATTTTAGGAACAAGTTATAATTTGGAAAGATGCTACAGTTGTCAGGATGTATTACAGGATCCAAGTATAACAATGAACGGTACCTGGCACATAACACACACCTAGAGTATTTCTACTTCTACTCCACATACACCCACTTATTCTAGAGTTGTGATGGTGCAGAAATTCAACTTTGCTCACAGAGTTTGCTCTTGCGCCCCCCCCATCCCCCGCGCCCCCTTAAAACAATCATGAAAGTGCCTCGCTAAACCACCAGCATCAACCCACTGTGAAAAGACTGCACCGTCATCTTCAAGGAACCAAGTCACAAGTGAGTAACTCACAGCCTTGCGCTCACATTCAGGGAGCAGGGGTGAGCGAGGGCCCCAGAGCCCCACACTCGCTGCCTGAGGTCTGGATGCTGAACCCGGATCCCTTATGCTACTTTTTTTTGCTTTTTTTGCTTTTTGGGGGTCACACCCGGTGATCCTCTACACTGATGAATCACTCCTGGCTGTGCTCGGGGCGCCATATGGGATACTGGGAATCGAACCTGGGTTGGATGCGTGCAAGGCAAATGCCCTGCCCGCTGTGCTATCACTCCAGCCCCATCCCTATCCCTTATGCTACTTCTTCCTAAGCACGAGAAAGGTGGGGTTCGGGGTGACCTTCACTGCCTGCCGCACTGCGCCCCCCTGCACCCTTCCCCCACCCCAGCTCTCCACACCCACCTATTTCCCTTCCAGAAGAGGATTGCTAGGGGCCGGAGCAACAGTGCAGCGCTTGCCTTGCAGCTGGCCGACCTGCGTTCAATTCCCAGCACCCTACCTGGTTCCGGGAGCCTGCCAGGAGTGATTCCTGGGTGCAGGGCCACAGAACGGCCCCTGAGCATCACCGGGTGTGGACCCCAAAGCGGAGGTGGGGGGGGGGGGGGGACGTTGACTACAGAGGTCGCTTTCGGCATCTTCGACAGCTTGTCCCTAAGAACAGCCTCTGATCTAAAGGGAAACCCACTTCCACCCTAAAAAGGTGGGCGGCGGACTGTGACAGCTATCAGGCCCCCGGGCCGTGCGGGGTGGCGGCCCAATCCCACGGCGTTCTGGGCTTTCCCATGTTTCCTGCCCTCGGAACCGAAGGCCGATGACGCTGCACGGCGCCGGCTAACACGTCCTTCAAGTTCCCAGACTCGCTCGGGAGGCAGGAAAAAAACACCCGGTCTCAAAACAAACGTGTTCCGGGCACCCAATCATCACTCGGCCGGGGCTGGGGACCGCGAGCGGGAGGGGGCCGCGCCCCTTTCCACCCGCGGCGACACGCCCCTCCCCGCCCCGGGGCTCCGGCACCGAACCGGCACCGGACGCCCAGAGCGCCTGCTCGGGCCGCCAACACCCGGGCCTGGAAGTTGGGCGGACGGCGACGGCTCCACCCTCGGCCCCCGTCAGCACCGACCGCCGGCGACCCGCGACAGTGGGACGGGGGGCGGGGGGCCCAGGAGGCGCCCCGACAGCGCCGCCCCACGACCTTGGGGGACCCTCTCCAACCAAGAACTCTCCGGTCCAGGGGCCCGGAACCGCCGGAGCTGTAAAGCAGCGCCCGAAGCCGAAGCGCCGGGAGGGCCAAGACGGATCTCCCAAGGCGCCCCCGACCACGAGAGCGACACCCCCCGGGTAGAGGCGGCGACCGCGCCGCCCCCCGCCGGGCCGGGGCGCCGCCACCCACAGGCCGAGCGGGCGGCGTCGCCTCCCGCCCCGCTCGCCCACCCCAGCCCGCGCCCGGAGCGAGCGGCCCGCGCCCCGCTACCTTGGTGGTGCGGATGTGCTCCATCCCGAAGACGTCAGCAGCCAGCCGGCCCTCTTCACCGGCGGTCCGTGGAGCGCGGGGTCCCGGGCGGCGACAGCGACCCAGAGCCAGTGCCAACTCCCTCCACCGGCCGGCGCGGCAGTCCGTCAGGCCAAGCCCCACCAGCGTCCACCGCGCAGGCGCAGCCGGGCCAGCACCGTCTCCTAGAAACACTTCCGCAAACCAGGCGGCCACCGAGGGGCCGCGGGGGCTGGCGGGGCAGAGCGTCGACCGGCAGAGGGAGAGACGCGTCTAAGTTCTCCGGAGCAGCCACCAGTTCCACAGCGCCCCCAGCTGGCAGAGGGATCAGAGGCTCGGCTAGCGCTGAGAAAAGGGGATGTGAGACTAGAAGAGATCAGATCACATCTGCCCTGCAGGTTTAGTACATTTCTCCTTCTGGTTTTTTTTTTTTGGGGGGGGGGAGCGGGAGGGCTAGGGAGATAGCGGAGTGTGTGTCACCGCCGGGCGTGATCAGGACTTACTCCTGGCTCTGTGCCGAGGGATCACTTCTGGCGGAGCTTGGGTACCATATCTGGTGCTGGGATAGAACCTGCAGGCAAGAACCTATAGAACGTATAAGGCAAGAGCGCTACGCAGTGTACTACGTTTCTGGCCTTGACAACCTCCTAAACGGATTCTGAGAACCTCATGCTGTGAAAGGAATTTGACGGGAGGTGTACAGGATCTCGCTCAAGTCCGATACCCTGCCTCTACTCAGGTCTATTACAGGAATCACCATATATAGTTAGTATAGTCTTATTGGCAACAATCAACATCTCAAATACGATCATTTATGTAAAATGGGGTGTGTCTATGCAGTATTTGCACCAGTATCCATGCGGAAGAATGCTGGTAGAGATTAACAACACAGTAAATGCTGAACAAACTGAAAAATCAACCTTTCTTAGATCTGAAAGAGAACTGAAATCACAGGGCAGACCACTGATGAGAGGAGATGGAGGGGTACAGTGAGATGGAGGGGGTCAGAGCAAGAGAGAGGCACAGAAGATGAATAAAAGCTTGCAAAAAGTCACAACTTATGGAACACAAACTTAGAAGCAACAACCTTCGAAGAACCCAATGGAAGAGCTCATTTGGCGCAGTATATCATGTCTTATATCCAGGATAAATTGTGAGACACTAAATGGCAAAAAATAGTTTGAAGAGACAAAACAAACTTCAAAGTCAGACTCAGATACAGCAGCAATAATGTAAGTATGCTCAGACTGGAAATTTAAGTCATCTGTAATTGATGTGCTAAGGGTCCTAATGGATAAAGTAGGACGCAAACAAGACTTGCCACTGGGCATTATAAGCAGAGATGAAAATCCTCATAAAGAACAAGAGAACGGAGCTGGAGAAATATCTTCATGGGCTGATCCCAAGTTCCCCCCAAGCACAGGAGTGATTCCTCAGCACAGAGGCAGAAGTAGTCTCTAAGCACTTATGGGGGTGGAACAAAATAACAACCACCAAAGAACCAAAAGTTCTGGAGTGAAGCACTGCAACAGAACTGAAGACCTCTCCAGGGGATTTGATTGAGAAAACTGGCTGGACTGAGCAGAGTCTCCCAACTTAAGGATATCCCAGTAGAGACTTCCAAGGCTGAAAACTAAAAAGAAAAAGAGCAGACAGCTACAAAAGGTGAAACACATACTATAGAAGCAGTTGAAGAAGAAAAACAAAAGGACACCTTTGACCATATCTGGAGATGGATTTTGGTTATTATAGCAAAGTTCTGCTCGAGGCCAGGAACATTGCTGACCATCATACAACACACCACACACACAAACACATATATACACAAGCACACACATAAACATACACAAGAACACACATAAGCCCTTACACATATACAAGCATACACATAAGCACATGACCTATAAAGCTCACACTCACAAATAGACACACCAGAAACACACATACACACACTCTCACAAACATGCACACACATATGCACATACAAGATACACATGAAGACATAGACACGTAGCATCTATGAAACACACCCTCAGATACACAGACACATACTGGGCACACACATACACACACCACAAATAAAAGTTTTGCCCAAGGAGTCAATTGTGTGACATGGAGAACCCCTGTAGTACATTCCAAGCGTTCTCTACTATGCACTCACTTTTGTCTTTAGAAAAGCTTATTTTGTAGGGTTTTAGGCATACCAGTGATGCTCAGGGGTTACTCCTGGTTCTACACTCAGAAATCACTCTTGACAAGCTCAGGGGACCATAAGGGATGCTTGGGTTTAAACCTCAGGTTGGCCACATCAAGGCAAGTGCTCCACCTGCTGCACTTTTTCTCAGACCCAGTGTTTCTGGTTTTTAATTCATTTATTATTTTTTTAATGTAGACAAAAGCCACAACTGTTGATACAATACTAGAGTTGAAATTGATTGAATAACAAAGCTCAAATAGTAAAATCAATAATTTTGAAAATCAATTTTAGTGTGAAAATTATTATATCTCACCACAGGATTGTTAAGTCCTAGTCTAAGAATTTACTAAGCTGTTGTTTCTAGTTGAGCCTTCTGTATTATTGGTTTTATTTGTTGAGTTCAGTTGATGTCTATGTTACTTTCCCATTGAGTTTGGTGTACTCCTACTGGAATTTCAGTGTAGAGGAATTTGGAGGTATCACGTGGCTTCATATGTGGTCACATGGTCCAGAGACTTCAGGATCTTTGGTCTGGGCCAATAAGTAAACATGTTGGCTACTGTTGGAGGTGAGCATGGCTGCCAGGGCTTCTGAAAGCAGAGGGAGGTTGCCAACCCCAATTGCAAGAAGACCCCAGGGTTCTCAACCTAGACACAGAGATCCCTGAAATTTTTCACAGTTTGGTATCTACAGACAGTTTCATGAAATGGTGAAGTTGAGCCCTAGGCATGACTGCAGCAGTGGCTTGTGGGTGTAGCTGCTGGGCTTCATCAAGGATGGGACTCTCCCTGGCCCCCTCCTGAGGGCGTTCTAGAGTTTTCAGCCAGGATAACCAGTGTGTCCTTGAATTTTAGTTGTTTTGCATCTCCTCAGAGACTTAGTTGTGAGTCAGTTGAGCCGGGCTAGTGGGAGTCACTCAACATGGCAACTGCTGTGGGAAGTGGACCAAAGGAACTGTTACTACTACTATTACTACTACTACTACTACTACTACTACTACTACTATTCAGCTATGAGAAAAGATGAACCCTTGCAGTTTGCTGCTACATGAATGGAATTGGAGGGAAGATTGCAGGAAAAAATGACTGAAAAGGAAGAGAATGAATACAGAATGACCTTTATATGTGGAGTTAAGAAATATAGTAAAGGAATTAATAAAACAGTGAATAGTAACAGAACTGGGGATAGGGCGGGGGGGCGGTCAGTCTACAGAATTGGGATTGCTAAAGGAGTGGGAGATGAGAGGGGACCTAGAGGCAGTGGTGGAGGCTCACTGACAATCTGCTGGTGGATGTGGTGTAGCAATACTTTCTGTTGACACCAACTATTAAAGGTACTGTAAACCTTGGTGCCGAAATAGAAAGTGAAGCAATTTGAAAAATAAAAATGTACTGACAAAGACTTCAGGCCACAGTATTGTCCATTGGAGACTGTACAGTGGAGCCTTCACAATCTCTAGTCACCCTTACCCTCATTGTTACTTCCATATTTTAAAAAACCCTGCAAGGCTGGGTAGCTAGTACAGAGGGCAGGCTACTTGCTTGCATGCAGCTGATCTGCATTAAGTCCCCAACACAGGGTATGGTTCTCCTCACACACACTAAGTACCTCCTGAGTGCATCAGGAGGTGAGCCCTTAACCCAGCTGAGTGTGGCCCAACCTCTGCCTCATGTTTAAAAAGAACTCTACCAATGATATTTGGTAGAGTGCTTTTTAAATCACTCTCCACCATATTTCTACATGTGGTGTATACTCATTTTGTGTTCCTCAGTTGTGCATACTCACCACTATTCCTCTGAGAATGTAATAGTTTTCAAAAAAAAAAACTAGAATATGAGTAAGCTATTATATAAATTGTTGGGCACAAAACCCTGACATCTCTTTCTAAACTTCTCCCTAGCCTGTGCTGGTGGACCTCTTTTCTACCTTATGTTGTGTTGATGACAGTAAAGTCTGTCTTATCGGTTTTTCCTCTACTTTTTTAGAGGAAAACGTGGATGGGAAACCAGTGATTGTTTGGCTAGGTATAGAAATCTTAATTAATTTTTTTCAGGGTTGAGGAGAGAGCTAAAAGACTGGAACACAGACATGATCTCTATAGTACATGGTCTTATTAATATAGCCACAACTGACCCCAGCACTGAACCACATGTAGCCCCTAACCACCTCTGGGTGTTGCCTAAAAACAATTTAAACTTTTTCTTTTGAGGCCAGGGGAGCTAGTCTAAGTAGAAGAGTAGATATGTAACCTGTGCAATGCCTTGAGCCAATCCCAGGCACTGTATGCAATATCCTCACCACCCCTTCCAGCACCATCACTGCCAGGTTCGGGCCTCCTGGACCATAAGCAACATGTATGGTGTCTATTTTAAAAATCATCTTGATTTTTCAAAAGCTCCCAGAAAGCATGTTCTGATTTCCAATGCACCTTTTCAGAAATTTGATTGTATCCACGGGCCAGAGATATAACCCAGTGATAGAGCAATTAATTGCCTTGCACGTGTGAGGCTCTGGCTTGAAAAAAAATGAAGGAAGGAAGGAAGGAAGGAAGGAAGAAAGGAAGGAAGGAAGGAAGGAAGAAAAGAAAGAAGGAAGGTGTCCAATGGCATTCAGATTTTACCCCAGTCCTTAGATTTACCATCAAGGATCTCATGTTTCTTCTATTGAAAATGACATTGAAATCCACATCTAGGCACTATACTATTTAATGCAGAGCTGCTAGCATATTTATAGAACATCAAGGGGGTTGAGGTAAGGACATAGGTGTGATTGATCATTTACATATGGAAATTTACATCGATAATTTACATAGATAGAGCATAGGAAATTCTCTTTGGGGAGATTAAAGTGAGGAGATACTCAGTCTCCTGGGGGCATCTATATTGCTTTATATTTTTCACTCTAGTTGTATATGTTATCAATACTTGCAATTGTTTGGATAAAAACAGTAAGAGACAAAGATCCCAACTTGTAGTTCTCTGGGCTCTGAGAGCAAGCGAGTCTTTTACCGTAAATCCCAGACTTAATCCTCAGGCCAGTTCAGCTTGTCCTTCTCCATGAGGGTCCTGTCTCTTAAGTCATAACAGCTTACATCAAGACCATGCATTTATGTTTTCTTGACTATCCCATTTTGGTGCCGGGGTAGCTTTCCCACTAGCCCCAGGTTAATCCCAGTCCCACAGTGGACCTCCCTTTTGGGATTTTAGGAAGTACAGCAACTGAAGCCTCAGCTAAGTAATTATGATGCATGCCTAGGAGTGGATATATTTCAGAGTCAATCAACTTCCAAATATTAGGAGCATAGCTTTAATGGTCTTTCTGTGTTTAAGCAAAGAACATTGCTCTATAGTCACTGTCACTGTCATCCTGTTGTTCCCAACTTTGTTGTTCAATGTGTTGTGTATCAAACCTATGGCCTTTTCACAAAGTAACTAAGAGCTCTATCTGATCCACATTCCTGGACTTGGATCCAAGCTCTTTAGAGAATCGATAAATGTAATCAGATCAAATATTTTCTTCTGTGCCGATTCATAATTTATGTAAACAGGATACTAAATACAATTACAGTTTCCGTGAAGGGATTCACTGAAATGTTCAAGCTAATCTGAGAGAAGATAGTTAAGAAGAGAGCTATTCCTTAGTTTTAATTGGACTTTTAGTTACCATATACCAATTTAATTACTGACCAGAAGAAAAAGAAGTTTAAAGAGAATAGAGTGAAGGTCAGTGTATTCTCTTTCTGTAAAGTTATACAGATACTTTACGGAGTATGAGTTTTGAGCAAAGGAAGCTTAAGAGAAGTGGTTGTCATTCAGCCAAGATGTTGATGCATCCATAAAACTTACTGGGATGTGCCAACTTCAAGACTAAAAGCAATGTTTCTGGCAGGAAGCCCTGACATCAGCCCTGAGGCTATTTTGATGGGATCTATTAAATATACTTGATCAAGGTCTTCTGAAGACCTTGGTTTTTTTTCTGCTCCAAGTTCTTATCAAACTGTGCTCCAGGAGTTATGTATTTCTTCTGACTTATTGAAAAATAATTGACAAATGCCACCCTGTGAATTTAAGTCATTAATTCATGACTGTTTGGGTTACATAAATTTTGAAATGATAATCACAATAGGTGCAATGAAATGAAGAAAAGAAAATGGAGGAACTGTCTTTGAGATAAAAACTTTTAAGATTTATCTTCTTAGCTTTCTTAAGTATTATGCGGTCAGCTATAGTCATCATATTGTACATTACACCCTTAATAATTGATTATCTTATAACTGAAAGTTTGCTCCTTTACACTACCTTCCTCCAATTTATCATCTCTCAACCCTCTGTCTCTGGTAACTAGAATTCTAATCTCTTTTTTGGTGAATTTTGGGTTCATGTTGCTTGGATTCCTTTAGAGGAATTCCTCTTTTGCTTTAGAATCCACTTATAAATAAGGTCATCAAGGAATTAACATTGATTTTTTTCCATTTAGCATAAAATTTTCAAGGTTTATCCATGTTGTCACAAGTGCTAGTACTTTCCCAAAAGTCACGTGAAGAAATTCTCTGCATCACAAATCATCAGGGAGATGCAAGTCAAAACAACGATGAATTATCATCTCACACCACAGAGACTGGCATACATCATATCCAGGTTTGCTAACGTGTAAAACTGCATAAATTTCATGCCGAGCCGATCAAATCAGGTTTTCAGGAGATTCTTGTTTTCGTCACTGTGGATTTAAGAATATGTTAGCTCCTGGGGCTGGAGAGATAGTACAGCGGGTAGGGCATTTGCCTTGCATGCGGCCGACCCGGGTTCGATTCCCAGCATCCCATATGGTCCCCTGAGCACCGCAAGGAGTAACTCCTGAGTGCAGAGCCAGGTGTGACCCAAAAAGCAAAAAAAAAAAAAAAAAGTTGGCTCCTAATCAATTTTTCTGCATCCTAAATGTGTAACCTGTATTCTGAGTTCCTCAGATAAGTAAACTTTAATGATTTACCCAAATGGTATCTGTGTTTGGTCTTTCAGTCATCTGGAACTGCTACTCAAATCGGTCAACCCAGAAGCCCCCTGTTCTCTCTTCTGTGTGACCACTTCAGTGAACACTGGGCTTTTAAGGAGTAAGAGGACAGCTTTCTTTTTTTTCTCCCCAGCCACTTTGAAGCCTACTTTCCTTCTATCTTCTCAGTAAGAGTCTGTGCTATTATTGAGAAGTTCCACTCACTCGGGTTTTAGGAGAATCACATTTTAGGAGTTAAAAGCACTGTAGCACTGTCATCCCATTGTTCGTCGATTTGCTCGAGCGGGCACCAGTAAGGTCTCATTGGGAGACCTGTTGTTACTGTTTTTGGCATATCAAATGCATCATGGAGAGCTTGCCAGGCTCTGCCGTGCAGATGGGATACTCTCAGTAGCTTGCCAGGTTCTCTGAGAGAGATGGAGGAATCAAACCCGGGTCGGCCGTGTGCAAGGCAAATGCCCTACCCGCTGTGCTATCACTCCAGCCCAGGAGTTAAAAAATCAAGTCAGGGGCTGGAGCGATAGCACAGTGGGTAGGACATTTGCCTTGCTCGCGGCCGACCTGAGTTCGATTCCCAGCATCCCATATGGTCCCCTGAGCACCACAAGGAGTAATTCCTGACTGCAGAGCCAGGAATAACCCCTGTGCATTGCCGGGTGTGACCCAAAAAGCAAAAAAGAAAAAAAAATCAAGTCAAATGTAAGTGCAAATTTGTCTTAAAAACAGTTCAGAACCTCTCCTCTTTCACTCTCTCCCCATCAGACTGATAACAGGAGTGAGGGGACGGTTGGAAAGCATCTGTTTTCACAAGCTTTTCCCACTTTCTCCTCACTTGCTTGAAAGCTTCTGCTTTTTGGTTCGACCACAATCAGGTCTGACTTGACTAGTCCTGTGACAATCTGGTATTGCTGATCTTTGTCTGGCAGATGCTTGGTTGTGCCATCTTTCTCCCTTAAGGTACTAAGTCAATTATTTGACCCTTAACCCAGTCTCTGGAATGTCCAGATCTTCTCAATTAACTAATGTGTGAGTGATCCCTTCCAATTTATTTCTTTTGAGAGAATTCTTGTTTTCTGATCCACAAAAGACCTGGATTTTTTCTCTTCCTAAATTTCCTTGAAACTTCTCAGTAACTGTAAAGTAGCTCAGTCTTTCAACTTCTTCCTCTCATGTATACATACTTTTGCTTAAGCTACTATGAGCAACCATCACTTGATCACTTGACATCCGGTTACTCATCAATTTGCTCGAGCGGCTACATCACTAATCATCAGAGAGATGCAGATCAAAACCACAATGAGATATCATTTCACACCACAGAGACTGGCCCACATCCACAAGAACAAAAGCAACAGGTGCTGGCACGGATGTGGCGAGAAAGGGACCCTCCTTCACTGCTGGTGGGAATGCTGGCTGGTCCAACCCTTTTGGAAAACAGTATGGACAATTCTCAAAAAACTAGAATTTGATCTCCCATTTGACCCAGCTATAGCACTCCTGGGAATATATCCCGGAGAGGCAAAAAGGTAGAGTCAAAGTGACATCTGCAATTGTTTGTTCATTGCAGCACTCTTTACAATAGCCAGAATCTGGAAAAAACCTGAGTGCCCAAGAACAGATGACTGGTTAAAGAAACTTTGGTACATCTACACAATGGAGTACTATGTAGCTGTTAGAAAAGATGAAGTCATGAAATTCACATACAAGGTACTACATGGAAAGTATCATGTTAAGCGAAATGAGTCAGAAAGAGCGGGATAGACACAGAAAGATTGCATTCATCTGAGGAACATAAAGCAACAAAACGGGAGACTAACACCCAGGAATGACTGAGATTAGTACCAGGAATTTTGCTCCATGACTTGAAGGCCAGCCACATGTGCTAGGTGAAAAGGAAGCTCAGTTAAAGAAGAGAGCACCAAATAAAGGGTGTTGTGAAGACCCTCCCAGGATGCTAAAGGTAGTCTATAGACCAAACATGATTGCCACTCAATGCCTCTCTTGCAAAACACAGAAGAGAGAGAGAACAAGGGGGAATGCCCTGCCACAGCGGCAGGGTGGGGTGGGGGGATGGGGGGTGGGAGGGATGCTAGTACCCGTGGTGGGAGAGGATGGGCACTGGTGGAGGGATGGGTACTTGATCATTGTATAACTGAAACCCAAGCACAAAAATTTATAAGTCTATAACTGTACCTCATGGTGTTTCACTAATAAAAAAAAATGACAATAAATAGATAAATAAAAATAAAAACAAGAAAATAATTTTTTTAAAAAATAAAAAAGAACATAGTAATTATGTTTTAGGGTAATGTCACTGTCCTCCCATTGTTCACTGATTTGCTCGAGCGGGCCCAGTAACGTCTCCATCGTGAGATTTGTTACTGTGTTTGGCATATTGAATACATCATGGGTAGCTTGCCAGGCTTTGCCCTGCGGGCGAGATATTCTTGGTAGCTTGCTGGGCTCTCCGAGAGGGGCAAAGGATTCGAACTCGGGTCGGCCATGTTGGCTGCGTGCAAGGCAAACTCCCTACCCGCTGTGCTATGGCTTCAGCCCATGTTTTAGGGTAATTTAAGTTTAATATAGCAGCTTAATTGTCATAAAACATTTGGCAAATAATAAAAAATGAGACCAGATCATAGACGATAGGGTGGGGCATGAAATTTTCTATTGAGTACAGTCTGCCTAAACTTTACAAATGAGTCATGTAAATAAATTAGGAGGTTAAAAAAATTATATTGAGAAGGGAGGAGAAGGGAAATGAAGAGATGGAAAATAATCCTCAAAAGTGGTTTAAATAGAGGCACAGTAGTCAGAAAGGAGTCTATGAAGCAATGAGCAAGGGGCGGTAGATCATGAAAATTACTTATAAAGGTAGTCTAGGGAAAAGAAGCAGAAGGATATCAAGGCTGCATGTGAAAAGTAACATCACATTATGAGATTCTTCCTTCCCCAGTAACTGCTCTTTTTTTTTTTCACTTTTGAATCACCGTGACATACAGTTACATGATTTACTTTCAGTCATGCAATGATCGAACACCCATCCCTCCAGCAGTGCGATTTGCTTTCAGTCATACAATGATCAAACACCATCCCTCTTCCAGTGCACATTTTTCACCACTAATGTCCTCAGTTTCCCTCCCGCTAGCCCCATCTCATCCCAACCCTTGCCTCTCTCGCAGGCACCTTCCTTCTTACTCTTTCTCTACTTTGGGGCATCATGGTTTGCAATATAGATACTGAGATGCCATCATGTTTCCCCAATAACTCTTGAAATCACCAGAATAATACACTGAAAAAAAAGTCACCAAACTTTCACATCAGCCACGAAACTAGAGAAGACTATATCCATATGCCATAAATGTCCAAAGTAATTATCAATCAAAAATAGATAAAATTATGCAGTGGAATGGCACAATTAGCAATAGAAATATACCTAACTCTGAATGCCCTGCCACAGAGGTAGGGTGGGATGGGGGGTTGGGGGGTGGGAGGGATACTGGGATCCATGGTGGTGGAAAATGGGCACTGGTGTAGGGATGGGTACTTGATCATTGTATAATTGAAAACCAAGCACAAAAATTTGTAAGTCTACAACTGTACCTCATGGTGTTTCACTAATAAATTTTTTTAAAAAATTGCTCGAGCGGGCACCAGTAACATCTCCATTCGTCCCCACTACACATGCTAGTGTAGCCCAATGGCGTCTGCTTGCTCCAGGAACACGAAGAGCCTCAAACCAATTGTTCAGGGTCTTGACGAAGAAGTCTGACTATCTCATAGGTGGGCAGCCATGCAATCTTTTGATGTCCTGTGGAATCCAGTCGGTAATGGCTCTAGTTCAGCAGTCCTCTCCAAATCGCATTATGTGTCCAACCCATCTGATTTTTGATGCCTTGGCAAACGAGACAGCGTCCCTGATTCTTGATTGTCAATGGAGGGCAGAACTCCGGGTTTTTTCTCCTACTTGAATGAAGCGTGATACTCCAAGCATAGCTCTTTTGATTCCTCTTTGGGATACCCGAATAGCGTTCTCATCCTGTTTTCATAGGGCCCAGGTCTCTGAGGCATATGTTCATGCAGGAAGAAGAGTGGAATCAAAGAGATGTGCCCGGAACCAGAGGTTCTTCATCCTCTTAGCTATTTCTTTGACACCCTTGAAGGCATTCCTAGCCGCTCTCTTCCTCCTGCGCAACTCAGGTCATTCGTCGTGTTGACTTTTTGACCTAGCTACACGTAACGGTTGCATTTGGAGATATTCGTTCCATTGAGAGTGAATGGAACGTCAGGAATGAGACCGTTTCTCATAAACATTGTCTTTGTGAGATTCAGTTGTAGTTCGACCTTTCCACACTCATGGCCAAAAGTCAGCCAGCATTTGTGCCACTTGGCTAATGTTTGGTGTTATTAGAACAATGTCATCAGTGAAGTGGAGGTGGTGTAGTTGCTGACTGACCTCCTATCTTCACTCCCATTCCTTCCCATTCCAGTCGTCGCATGATGTTCTTGAGGGTGGCACTGAAGTGTTTCAGTGAAATAGTATCACTTTGCTGAACCCCTCTCTTGACATGGATGCTCACTTCCTTGTAGAATGGTGAGATCCTGGTAGTGAATCTGTAATACAGCTCACGGAGTGTCCTGATGTATTGAGTTTGAACACCCTGTTTGGCTAGAGCTTTGATGACCGCTTCAGTCTCAACAGAATCAAAGGCCTTCTGTAAATCAATGAACATTAGACCGAGTGGCATCTTGAACTCCTGAGAAAGCTCAATGAGCTTGATTATCATGTGGATGTGGTCGATTGTGCTGAATCCTTTTCGGAACCCGGTTTGCTCACATGGTTGTTCTTCATCTAGTGTTCTGCTAATCTTATTCAGGATGACTCGAGTGAACAGCTTATAGGTGACAGACAATAGCCAGACTGGGCGATAGTTGCTAATGTTGTGGATGTCTTCCTTATTGTACAGTAGTATAGTCCTGCTGTTTTTCCATTGGGACAGAACCTTGCATTTAAACAGGTAGCGTGTGAAGAGCTGAGCCAGTGTATTGATGAGTACTGACAGCAGGTTCTTCAGGTGTTTGGGTCTGACCTTGTCTGGGCTGTGTGCTGTTCGCTTTTTTACCGATGAAATGGCGTGTCGGATTTTGGAAGGGAGAACATTGGGAATGACATATCCATCCTGCGGAATTTGGTATGTGGGCAGGTAGACATGGCTATTAAAGAGATCTGAGTAGAAGTCATGAATAATCTTCTCCATTGCCCTCCTGGAAGATGTGATAGATCCATCAGGATGTTGGAGGGCAATCATCTTGGTCTTGTAGTTGGCAAAGGACAGGCGGGCATTGCGAATGCTTTTCCCGGCTTCTTCCACATCTGCCAGCACTGCCGCTCTTCTCTCATTGAAAAAGATAACTGTCTTCAAAAACTCTTGAGGTCATTTGCCAACATGGCTTGGCGCAAGCCTCAGGCAACCGCAAGTAAACATCCGAGCTTGCAAAGCAGTGCAGAGATGCGATCAAGGAAGACCTCAAATGAGCAAACATAGCAACAAAAATAAGCCACAACCAAGTTGTGGTACTATTGATCAGAACTAAAAAAATTGGAGTCCTTTTTGGGGGGGGTGGGATTGGGCAGGTAGGGCATGCACTTCACTCTGCTTAGGGCTTACTTCTGGCTCCGTGCTCAGGGATCAATTGTGATGGGCTTGGACGACTATATGGGGTGCTGGGGCTCAATGTATTGACTTTAAAAAATGAAATTCTCACCTCTCTCCTTTACATCTGATCTGTTTCAGTTACCTAAGCTGGGATATGTCATTGTTGGTCTGAAGCTGGGATATGCCGTTGTTGGTCTGGCTAGTGTACCACCATGAGCAAAATGTGAATTTTATAAGCAAAGGGAAAAGAATGGGTGAAACTGGTGTCAACTAGATGATCCCCTCATTTATTCCCAGTTTGATTGTCAAGTTTCTTCTCTTGATCATGTCTTTTATCCACCACCATTACCAAAACATGAAAGTAACTTTTGCATGTCTCATACCCCAGGATCACCAATTCGAAGGGCATACTTTCAAAAGAAATGACACTTTGAATTAAATCTATTTAGCTTCCTGAAGCGTTATCTATATTACTTTCATTTGTTAAAAGTTACCTTGAATCACAGTGAGATACACAGTTAAAAATAACTTCTCTAGGAAACTTGAGAGGATCAAACATTACAGATTCATTTTAATAGACTTGAGAGACAGAGATAGGACAAAAAAACCTGAGACTTTGCATGCAAAACACCTGGGTTTGATGGGAATTGAGCACTGGCAGGAGTGACCCACCTCCCTTACCAGTACTGAGAGAGGAGTAGTCCATGAATACCACTGGGTGTGGCCCCCAAATAATACATAAGTACACTCCAGTCCTTTAAGCCATCTCTCTGGCCTTTTTTTGGGGGGGGGGGGCTGGCATCTTCCCAAGTGGAGATCAACACTCAGGGGATCACTACAAGTATTCTAAGTCTATCGGGCAGGCATTTAAGACAGTTTAAAGGATATGCTGCTGTTTGGACACTCTGGTATGAGAGATTGATTTGGATAATCCAAGCTTTGTGGTTCTCAGGGATCTCCAGGCTATACCCAGAAAGATTCTATGAGGCTGAGGGACCATGTGAAGGACCATGTTGGTGCCACATAGCTAACTGGGGTCTGCCCCATGCAAAGCATGTGCTTTAATTCCTTTATTATCTCTCTGGGTCCTATTAAAAAATGTTAATGCAAATTCAAACTAGAAGGGCTTTTGGGGGGTGGGGTGGGTGAGAAGCACACCCTACTGTACTCAGGACTTACTCCTGGCTCCGTGCTCAGAGATAACCCCAGGCAGTACTAGGTGCCAATGATTCAACCTGAAGTAGGTCACAATGAAGGCAAGTCTGTACTATCTCTCTGTATCCAAACTAGAATTGTTTGACACAGCCTTCTGCCTTTCAGATGATTGAGTTTATGATTTAATAATTCCACCCTACAGCCAGTAGAACAACAAACCTTCTTGGTAAGAGTACCATAATGCTCAAAGTAAAGTGTCTTGTTATTGAATTTTAAATGAGTCATTTGCTTCATTCTTGGGAAGCAGTAATTCACATAGAACGGACACATCCATGCAGTTCTTTTAATGTCAAAAAGAAATGCTTTGGAATATGCTTCTTAATAGGCAGTGTCATTCTTACCATGTAGGAAACCAAACCCCACTGCTCCATCATCAACTGGGCTGAAAAGGCTTTAGGGTTAACTAGAAAAGAAAATTTCAAGCCTTATATCTCACTGTCAAGTGTATAATTCACCAGTCCCCGCCCCCTCAAATATTATAGAAATTATTTTATGAATACCACTTCTGTAGAACAGAAAGATGCAAAGGCTTTCTGTAACTTTTTCATAATGGGTAAACAGAAAACATATGTGATGGAAAAAGATCTTTAAGATCCTTGGAGCAGCTAGACTGTGGTTTCCTGGGTGTACAATATCCCCACGGTCACTATACTGTGATGTAATGGAAGGTTCTTTATGTTTATTCACTTACAGAAGATCGATTTCCAGGGGTGCAGGTGGGGTGGGGTGCAGAATGATTATTTTTCTGAAAAGAGAGTGGTAGGCTAAATAAGTCTGGGAACCTCTGAGCTTGGAGGCATACGGTAGATGGTAATAGTGTTCAGTTTCCACCTCTGCACTGTTCCTCTTTGTGGAAAGTTAGCATCATTGCAGTGTAACTTAATCTATAAGACAAAAATACTGTACTAAGATTTTTGTTGTTAAAGGAATAATTTGCACGCCAATTTGAATGGCTCCCCCAAACCTTTTTTTGTTCTGTGTCACATTTCACTGTTGCTTTCCTTTAAAAGTTAATGAGTATTTATTATGGTGCCAGTGACTGAACTCAGAACCTTGAAGATTCAAGACACTTACTCATCACCAAGCCACATTCCTGGCCTAAATTTTTTTTAAATCTGTTGCAGACTTAAGGTGGTATATGAGAAGATAGTTCTTACATACCTCACACCCCCTGTCCTCTATTATGAACATCTCACAGGTGTATGAACTTTCTCAAAGCTCAGTGCTCAGGGTCTCTTGGCTGTGGACATGGAGACACAAAGCCAGGTGGAGAAAACCAACCCTAACCTCCTGCTGGCAATGCATATGCTCCAGCTGGCTCAGCTATCTCTCTGTGTTTTTCAAGTTTTCGGGGAAAAATACTCAATGGAATAAAAAGACAAAGGCATTGTTTCCTATCTTCTTACAAAAATAAACAGAAAGTGGACATCAAAACATGGAAGTCATGTAATTTCTCCCCCCAGGCCTTCAATTTGTATCTTCTTTTTCTAGCCTAAGTTACCGTAGATTTTTTCTATCCCAGTCATCTTACCCACCATCATAGAGCCATCATCTATAATAGCACTCTTAGATCATTGATATATTCAAGCCACATTATTTAACTTTTTCTAATAGAATCACTACCTTTTCTTTATAATATGGTTCAAATTTGTCCCTTTTCTTTTTTATCTCATCATTCCCATTGTGACCTCCACAGTGTGTTTCATCATTTCCCTTGTGACCTCCATAGAGTGTTCCTGTTTTAGTGCCACGCTCGGCTGTGTTCAGGGCCACCTGGTTGCACTCTGGGATCACTCCTAGTGGTGTTCAGGGGACCATATGGGGTTCCTTGAATCGAAGTTTGGTAGGGGATGTTGCATGCAAGGTAAGTAGTTTAGACTCTGTTCTTTCTAAATCCCTCCAAAATATTTTATTAATTTTTTGGTAAAGAAGATATTTTATTTAAATAATGTGGTTACAAAGTTGCTCATAATACAGGCTTTAGGGCTTTGGATGTCTGAACACCAATACCACCACCAAAGTGACCTTCCCTCCATCACTGTTCCCACTTATCCAACAGTTCTCCAAGCCTGCCCCCTTAGCAGGGCACACAGTCATTTATTTTATATTGCTTGTTGCAACTAACTGGTTAAAGGAATTATCAAAAATACTTCAGCAAAAGAAAATATATAAAAATTGTTACATCTCATGGGGGGGGGGAAATTAAGTCCTTTTCTAAAAACTTAGTAAACTGCTTGTTGCTAATTCTGCCTTCAGTGTTACTGCTTTTGTTAAGTTGTTAGTTGCCTTCTCTGCTACTTTCCCATGTAATTTGGTGTGCTCTTACCAGACTCTCAGTACTGGTGAATTTCGAGGTGTTCTGTGAGGTCCAGACTTTTTAGGATCTATAATCTGGGCCCATGAGTTGAAAAGACACAGTAGTTCTCAGTGTGACAGTGGGAGTGCCTGACATTTTTCGGATTTGGAGTCTTTGAGAGATTATTAGTGACCTCCATATTATTTTAATTGTTAGTTACATAAAAACAGGTGATTGATGCATTACTCTTCTCAGTTTGCTGTAACAAAACATTGCTGAAAAGTGGCTTAAAGCATACATTTATGTTGCAGTCCTTGAAGGCTTAGAAGTTCAAGAACAAAGAGGTCTTGCTGGCTCCTGGGTCCCAGGGCCAATGGCCTGACAATCTTGGCTTGCAGAAATCTATCTTTGGGCTAAATTTGTAAATAGGAGAGAGTTCCAGTTGTCTGGGTAACGAAACCCAGCTGAGAAGGCCCAAACCTAGGTTTGGGAAGTAAAACCGGTAGCTACTGGTATCAGGACAGCATCTCAGAGCGGTGGGGAGGAGGGTTTTCAATGAACGAACTGGGAATGGGGCCAGCTGGTGGCCTGGTCCAGGAACCGAGGCAGAAGATACTGCATTCTAAAGGACTTGTGCTCTGTGCGACCTCAAAAAGACTGGCCAGAGGATACCAGGGCCAAAGCTGCTGGACCTTTGATCAAGACAAGTGTGTTGCTGAAAACTGTGTTCTGGGAGAGTCAATCTGATCGTTGCTAACGGGCTGATTACTGAAATAAAGCGCAGGTAGAAAGCCTGTGTGCGGGAATAACGTGCCTAATGTGAAAATCAGGATAGGTATTGGCCCGGCTCATAGGCTCATACGCACCCTCACCCGAAAGCCGCTCCTCATCGTTCCTGCATACCCCGGTGCTCCTTGTATTTGAGGGCTGCTCTGCTAACCCTAGACACGCGCCTTGACAACATCGCATCGGTTTCCGCATTTTCCTCTCCCTTCCACTTGTTGGGATCGGGAGTTCCCTGGCCCTGGGAGGCGCGGAGAGACCAGATAGACACAATTCCTGCAGGAGTAAAAACGGGGTTTATTTAGACCAGCATGCTGGGGCTCCGCAGCATACCCCAAAAATGGGCAGTGGCTGAGAGCCCCGAACTTCTTCAAAGGGGATCTTATATAGGCCTTCACTGGCCGTTACAGCAAAGCCCGCGCATTTCATAGCCAATAGATTTGTAACAACATATACTTTCTTAACCAATCCATTTAAAAGTACCTCACTCCTTAGCCTATAGATTCAAAGATCAGCATTTACGTACATCGATTGTCAGCACAAGCAAGGTTATAGCTGGAATCATTAAGCCTTAGGTAATCTCCCTTGACCATCCTCGTTTTGTGTTACCCAAGTCTGCAGGGTGCTTTAGTGAGACAATACATTCCAGGAAAGGGCAATTTCCCCCAACCACCAGCATCCTGAGTTAGCCTTTACCCAAATCTGCAGGGTGCTTTACTGAGACAATACATTTCAGGGACAGTAAATACACCTGAATCTTGTAGAAAGAAGTTATGCCCTGTTCACTTTGCAAGTCCCCTCTCCCCCAGGTGCAAAGCAGCCAAGCAGTTTTACAGAAAGCAATGTTGCAAGTTAGCTAAAGTACACAAAAATTTGATGCCCTAATATGGATTCTTTCATTCCCCACTTCTTTTCATGAGCATCTCTAATCCTAGAGATCGTGGGGGGGTCGGGGCCTAATTCAAGGACCCGTGGTTAAGAGTAGCTTCCCTCAGTGGGTAGAGTCCGGTATTGTTGCCCCGAATTAGGAGGATCTTCAAGACTCAAACCAATTCTCCCAGGCTTCTCCGACGTCGTTCAAGGCCTTCCGGTAGCTTGGCTATAGAGTCTCTGACAACCTCAGTGTGGTCTGCGTAGAAACAGCATCCCTCCACCAGATCAGAGCAAAGCCCTCTGTTCTTGAGGAACAACAGGTCGAAGGTCGAGTCCTCTCAGGTTTTGGGAGACTATCTCGAACAGGGATGTGAGAGATTTCTCGATGAGGTCTTAAAAAGAGTTAAAGCAACAGAAACCAAAGCAACATAATGCCATACCCATCTCTATCATTAAAACAATGAAAAGGATTAACTCTACAAACAGGTTTGGTTGATAATATAACTTCCTGTGTTCAGATTTTTCTAATGGTCACAGAAACACCAAGCCATTCTCTGGCTTTCTCAGTACAGACTGGAAAAGCTTCTGCCCATATACTGAAGCTATCAATGAGAACCAACATATATTTATACCTTGAACATATGAACATTTGATCATTTGTATAAGGTCAAGCTGCCGATTCACCTCTAAGTTCCTTGATGCTGAACAGGTGTTAGGAGAGGAGGCTCAGGATTTCCACTAGGTTCATTAATGGCACAGAAAGCACAGTTCTGAATTACTTCTATCTTACTTGCTGTTCAGTTCCTCCCCATGGAAGATGGTTCTCACTAGTGTTAAAACATAACCCTTTAATAATATTCCATTGCATTGGTTCAGGAGTTGTTAATCCCATGATGCAACAGAAATTAAGAGCTGATAATATTCTTGTTCTCTCCAAATGACTGTTCACAGAAAATGAGATGCAATAAAGTATAGAAAGAAAATTCACAGTATTTTAGAACTAGATATTAATCTACTCTAATTTAACCAGTTTAGATGCCTTTCTCGACACTTTGGCCAATTCAGACCGGGGGAAAGCAATTCTGCAATTCCCCCGGGGAGACAAGGGGCACCGCCACGTGGAAGGAGGCGCGCTCTTCCCCGCAAGAAACGCGGACACGTTCTGCGCCGCCTTCCAAGGGCCCTGGCCGGTCTTGCGTGCCCAGCGACCGGAACGGTGACCGCCACCCCGGCGACCCAGGAAAGGGGAATCTTCCGAGACTCGGTCACTGGCGTCCCAGGACCGCACTGATCGCCGTCAGCGCGCCGGTGCCCACACGAGGGAATGGTTTTCCGATGCATTCTGAACGGCCAGGGTGCAGACACATCCCGGTCCAGCCCCTGCTCGTGATGTTACAGAGGTTGGGAGCGCTTCCTAGGGCATTTCCCCACTGCATATCCTCTTCTTCTTCTTCTTCTTTTTTTTTTTTTTTTTTGCTTTTTGGGTCACACCCAGCGATGCACAGGTGGGGTTACTCCTGGCTTTGCACTCAGGAATTACTCCGGGCGGTGCTCAGGGGAAGCTGGGATTTGAACCCAGGTCGGCCGTCTGCAAGGCAAACGCCCTACCCAGCTGTGCTATCTCTCCAGCCCCCTCTTCTTTTTTGTAGAACATAAACAAATATTGAGGTTCAGCAGCCACCCATAACCGATCGTGTTAGCGCCGCGGCCATACTCGAAGCAGAAGAGAAAAAGGATCACGCCTGCGATATTTTGGTTGGTCGGTTTGGTTGGTTGGTTGGTTTCTCGGTCCGGATCTGCATTCGAAGGTGCAGGCGCTGGAACGGCCCCGCCCCCTGTCCCATGGTTCCCCGCGCGGCGGGCTCGCGCTCGACGGCAGCGGCGCGCGACCGAGCTCTCGCGAGAGCGCTCCGCCCATTGCGGCCTGGTCCCGGCCGCACTCGAGGCTCCAAGTTCCCGCTCGCCGCGGCGCCGGGCGACCGCGATGCAGCCGGGGCCGCCTCGGCTGTGAAGCCCGAGGCACGTCCCGACGCCGGATCTCTGCTCGCCGACGCGCTGCGCCCGGGCGGCCATGGCCACGGGCTTCTCCTTCGGCACCAGCACTCTGGGCTCCGGCACGGTGGCCGCCGGCGGGAGCGCTCCCGGCGGCGGTTTCTCGTTCGGAACCGGCGCATCCAGGTAACTCCTAACCGTGCGGTAGCCCGGGCCCAGGCTCCGTCCCGTGGCCCCCGCGGCCCGCGGCGGGGGTGGGCGGGCGGGGGCGCCCCGCGTTCGGCCCCGAGCCTGCTTCGCGCCAGTGCGGAGATCGCCGACGAGATGGCGCGGTTTCGGCGTCCCGGGGCGCGGGGCCGCGGGGAGTTAGTGTTAGTTAGGGGCCGCCCACACCTGGCCTGCTCGGACGTCGCCCCGGGGGCCTGGGGAATCCCACCAGGGCCGGCTGCGTGCGGGGCGGCTGTAATCGCATCTCACCAGCCTCCGAATAAGACGATTTGGAAAAGGGTAGTTGGAATTTTTCTCCCCAGGAAATCCAAGTTCTCTTGGTGGGCTGTGGCACGCTGTGTGGCGTTACAGGTGCTTTCACGATTTCAGGGCTGATTTTCAGCATCACCTGTCTTTGGCTTTTTATTTTTTTTGGGGGGGGGTTACACCTGGCAATGCACAGGCGTTACTCCTGGCTCTGCACTCAGGAATCACTCCTGGCGGTAGCTCAGGGGACCCTATGGGATGCTGGGAATCGAACCCGGGTCGGCCGCGTGCGAGGCAAAAGCTATCGCTCCAGCCCAGCATCATCTTTCTTTTGCTTTTTTTGGGTTACGCTCGGCGATGCTCAGGGGTTCCTCCGGGCTCTGCACTCAGGAATCACTCACTCCTGGCGGTGCTCGTGGAATCCTATGGCATGCTGGGAATCGAGCCCGGCTCGGCCGCGTGCAAGGCAAAAGCACCCTACCCGCTGTGCTGTATCGCTCCAGCCCCTCAGCATCATCTGTCAAGGCTTCGTACCTCGTGGAGCCCCCTATCTATTGGTTCTTAAGTTTTAAGCCCTCCCCTCCCCCCCCGCATTTTAATAAATATTTACCGTGGGTGACCGTATGCGCGGGCGGGAAGGTTTCGCGGGGACGGAGCGGGCCGCCGGGTCGTCCGTGCGACTCCGTCCCAGCGCCGTGTCGGGGGCGGCAGAAACAGGAGTGGGTCCGTGAAGGGGTGAGACGGTCCGGGGTCGCGGAAAGCCCTATGCTCGAGCCACCCTCTCCCGGAACGTGGGGAGTGGTCAGAAACAGTAGCCACACTAGCCGCATGCTCTGTCCTTGCCCCCTCCGTGCCCGGCCTGGGTCTGCTGCTTGATTCCCCCAAGTTCCCTTCCTGTTCCGGACCCTTTCCCTTTAATTATGAATAGCCCTACAAACGAAGACAAAAAACCAACAAAAGAAACCCAGATGACTTCCTTGATTTGTCAGGGAGGAAGAGAAAAGAAGCAGGCATCACTCTTTATCTTCATTTGATGGCTTCAAAATTTGCCAAAGGGATTTCTTGAAATACTTCTTGAATTCAGTCTCCTAATAGCTTTAATTGAGACCTCTGAGCTGCTCTTTTGTACTTGATAAAAGCCCAGGGGCACCATTAAAAGTTTACTTGTTTTGCTTCTGGGGGCACACCTGATGGGGTTCACTCCCGCCTCTGCACTCAGGAATCACTCCTGGTGGTGCTTGGGGCACTGACCCTAGGTCAGGCACTTATGCAGAGCTGGTTAGCCCCTTGCCCGCAGTACTATGTACTATCGCTCTGGCCCAAGAACACAAGTGTTTTAAAGGAAATTGAAAAAATTAGTGGCCACAAATCAATCAGCTAATCAGTGGCTAAATAAATAGCAGTACTCCTACATTGAAAAAAAATTAGTGGCCAGTTAAGTGGTCAGTTGGGACCAGGGATGCATCTCGAATGTTGGAACACATGCCTTTTATGTGAGGCTCCTGGTTTGATCCCCAGAAGTTACACCTCAGCTACAGCTCTTTTCAACAGTTAGCTGGCATAATAGTGCCTTGCTTTTACTGTGTTCTGTTGAATTTCTCAGCATTGCTGATAGTAATATTAAAGTAACACACACTGTCCACTGTCCTCTCTTTGCTCATCGATTTGTTGGAGCGGGCGCCAGTAACTTCTGCATTATGAGACTTCTTGTTACTGTTTTTGGCATATTGAGTACGCCAAGGGGAGCTTGTCAGGCTCTGACTTTTTGGGTCACACCTGGCTATACTCTTGGTAGCTTGCAGGGCTCTCCAAGAGGGACGGAGGAATCAAACCCGGGTTGCCCGCGTGCAAGGCAGATGCCCTACCCTCTGTGCTATTGCTCCAGCCCAGCAGCATTAAAGAGTGAAATTAATTTACTACCTGCAATCTCTTCATCTTAACCTGAAATTCTTTTTATTAGATATCCTATTCCCATTTTGTAGGTGAAGCAGTAGAGGCTCAAAATGGGTAACAGCACCTCGGGGAACAAGTACTGGAACCCAACCATAGCACTGCTGCCTTTCCTTTAAATTCAAAAGTGCTCAGGCAGCTAAACTTTCTGAGTACAGATTCTGGGATGGAAGGGCAGGGACAAAAGTCGTAAAGATACAAAGGGATGAAATAGATTTTTTGTGTTGTGCATGTTAAAAATCTCCATAGCAATTTTTTTTTTTCACTTTTTGGGTCACACCTGGCGATGCACAGGGGTTACTCTTGGTGGAGCTCAGGGGACCATGTGGATGCTGGGAATTGAGCCTGAGTTGGCTGCATGTAAGGAAAACACCCTACCTGCTACACTATTGCTACAGCCCCTTTCTTTAGCATAATTTTTATTTCCAGTTTTTCCCTTACTGGACATAACAAATTTGAGTCTCTTGAGGCTTGAAAACTCAAAAAGTTGTTAACTTATAACCTTTTTAAGCTAAGCTGCCAGGAGTAATCCGTGAGCCCAGAGCCATGAGTGAGCCATCAGTACCCTGCGTGTCGTCCAAGCCAAAATAATCAAACAACAGCAGCAAAATACCCTGAAGAGCAATTTCCGCTGATGAACACTTCAAAAAATACTTGAGGTTTATTTGGGTGTACACCTGGCAATGCTTAGAGGACTTACTTCTCTCTGCTCAGTGCTTGGAGGTCCTTGTGGTACCAGGATTGGGCCTTGGGGCCTGAACACAATCTTTTTTTTTTCTGGCCAGCTTGACTTGGACCTATGACTGGCTCTTAGCTCAGGATCTTGTACCAGGAATTGAACCGGAGCCTCATACAAAATTTGAGCTCAGCCAGTTAAGCTGTTCCTGAGCGCATAATCTTGGTAGGGAGTAATTTTGATTTTCATTTCACTTATGCAAGGTATTTTTGTTCCAGTTCTTCTCCCCCACCCCAGTCTTCTTATTACTTTTGATGGCAGGTTACCTAGCTACATCCACTAAACTTGACAATATAGCAATAGAGTTGGTGAAGACAACATAGAATATCCTTTCAATTTTTAGGCTTTCTTACATTTGTTGTTGAGAGGAACAAATGAATCCTGATGTGAGAACTACACATATCAGTAGTTCAAAGGGAGAGTATCTACATTCCTAGGATTTGTTTCCATTTAATTAATTTATTTATTTTTGGCTTTTTGGGTCACACCTGGTGATGCACAGGGGTTACTCCTGGCTCTGCACTCAGGAATTACCCCTGGTGGTGCTCAGGGGACCATATGGGATGCTGGGAATCGAACCCGGGTTGGCTGCGTGCAAGGCAAACACCCTACCCGCTGTGCTGTTGCTCCAGCCCCGTCTTTGTTTCCATTTTAAAATGAGCACTTTTCAAACAAACTAGGGAAAGTAGAATATGTAGGACATTTTCCTGTGATGTTCATGATTACCTGGAATCTGAAATCCTAATTGCTGGTAGATTATTCCCTTCTTGAAGATTGGTGTTTTGTTGGTCTTTTTGTTTTGGGGGCTGTACCCAGCGATGCTTAGGCTATACCCTGGCTCTGTACTCAGGAATCACTCCTGGCGGTGCTTGGGGGATCAGATGAGATGGCTGAGGATTGAACCTAGGTCAGCCATGTGTAAGGCAAACACCTTACCCACTGTAGCATGGCTCAGGGTGGACTGGTACTTTATTTTTTAAGGCTAGTTTTATGTGTTGGTTTATCAAATATTTGAACTTAAAGATATCCTATGGTGATATATTTGACAAATTAAATAAAAGAATATAACTGGGTAGAGTAGTTTTTATTGTTCTTAAGTGACTGGGCTTTAGTAGACTTAGATTTTCTTTGTGTGTTTTGTTTTCATAAACAAGCACCCCTTCTGTGGGGCTCAACTTCGGAAATCTTGGGAGTTCAGCCACTCCAGCAACTACATCTGCAACTTCAGGGTTTGGAAATGTGCTCTTTGGATCTAAGCCTACCACTGGGTTCACTCTTGGAACAAATACAGGTAAGGAGAATTGCCACATATGTAGGGAAGAGTTTTGGGGTAGTTACTCTTTGCAGGTTCTGTTCTATATCTCTTTTTTTTTTTATAAAGGTCTTGGTGGTTGACCTACATGTGATAAATGCTAAGAAGGCAAGAATCATAGGGGTGTAGTGCTTAACTAAAGACCAGTGATAGGTCTAGACATTGGCTCTAAGAATTTGTGAGAGACTCACAAATGAATCTCACAAATGAATCTTGGAAAGACAGCAGCATGCCACAGAAATGTCTCTGGACCCAATTATTTAAAGTTTTGGACATCCTATACTATTGATAACAAGCACTGTAGCACAGCACTGCACTACACTGTCCTCCCGTTATTCAACGATTTGCTCTAGCGGGCCCAGTAACGTCTCCATTGTGAGCCTTGTTGTAAATGTGTTTGGCATATCGAATGCATCACAGGTAGCTTGCCAGGCTTTGCCAGGCGAGATACTCTCAGTAACTTGCAGGCTCTCCTAGAGGGGCGGAGGAATTGGACCCGCATTGGCCAGGTTGGTTGCAAGGCAAATGCCCTACCTGCTGTGCTATTGCTCCAGCCCATAATAAGCCACACAAAATAAATTATTTAGCATTTTCCTGTGGGGCAGGTTTGAGTGGTGGTGAGAAAATTTGACATGATGGTGGAGGGAAGGTGTATTGGTGGTGGGATTGGTGTTGAAATATTAAATGTAACCAATTACTGTGAACAACTTTATGGACATAAAATTGAAAAAATAAAATACTTGCATGTAAGGAAGGAAAACGTATATACTCATTTCGAGCATTAGAGAACATCTATTTTTAAATATGAGTTAATGTAATCAAAATTTTAATATTAGATTGTGTAATTTAGTGTTTTACCTTAGTGTGGATTCAGTCAAGTTTACCAATTTGGATATTAACATGGGAAACAGCATCCTGTTGTACTATAACATAATTTAGGAGACTTGGGGTAGTTTGGGGGGTTTTCTTTGGATTAAAACCGATTTTAGCTATGGACACGGTAAGATGTGATGTTTTTCTAGCGTTGTATATATGAGTATATCTATGTATTTCTAAAATTTAAAAATGTATATGTATATCCACTCACATATATTAAAAAAATTGTTTTGTTTGTGAATCATACCAGGCTGTGCTCAGGGCTCACTCCTAGCTTTGCGCTGAGGCATCACACCTGGCATGTTCTGGTTGCCGGCTGTGTAACCAGGTTGGCTATATGCAAAATAAGTACCCTGCATGCTGTACCATCTCTCCAGCCCCTGTAGTATATATTTTAATAATTTAAAAAGATTGTTTTTACTTGGTATTTTGTTCTAAGCTAGGTGAGTTACACTGGAGTTTGCCTTATTTTTCCTGTATTCTCTTTGGTCTGTGTTCTGGCCTTTTGCCTTGACTTGTTAGCTTGGAATGGAACACCATTCACAGCCAAACAAGGAAAAAGAACTGTGGACCAGCCAGATAGCATCTTGAATCACTTCTGCATTTTGCTGCTTTTCTTCTTTCTTGTATCAGTTATAGTGATTTGAACACACAAATATTTCCCCTATTCAAGTTTTGTGCATCTTACGCTATAAAAATCAGTGCTTAAGGAACAGTGTATTAGTAGTTGTGGTGAAAGAAACTTAAGGTACACATTTGTCTTAATTATAGTGTTAACTCTTCCTAAGGGTAAGTTCAGTCTTCTGCCCCTAAGATGTAAAAGAACCCCACATTACATTCATGACTGAATGTTCTTTCTCTTTTTTTCTCTAGGAATAGCAACAACTATATCTACAGGATTAACACTGGGTAAGAATTTTTGAGGAAAGATTTCCCAGATACATACTTTCTACTCTTCTCTGTCTCAGTGACTTACAGAGCTAAGAAATGGAAGAACACACTTAAGGAAATTGAATTTAGAGCAGATACAGCCTTAGCAAAGAGTTTTCCTTTCCTTTTTTTTTAAATGACTGTATACTGTTTTTGATTCAGAAAAAATTAAATACGGAATCAGTGTTTTCAGTCATTTGATTCTTGGAACAAAGGCGCCAACCTGGGGGCCAGAAGGCTTGGGGTGAGCCCTGGTTCTTTTCTAAAGAGTTACAATACGAGCCCTTTGAAAATCAAGGAACATCGGCATCTATAAAAAGATCTTAAGGTGTTTTTTGGTTTGGTTTGGGCCACAGGATAGTGCTGGCATCTGGTTAGGGGGTCCACTGCTGACAGTGATTGGTGCACCATGCATGGTAGCAATCAAACCTGGCGCTCCCTCATGCTCAGTATGTGTCCCAGCCATTTGAGCATCTCCCTGACATGAACAGAAAGGTTTTTTGGGTTCCCTTTTATCATGTGAATAACTCAGATTACATCTTGAGTCTTGATGACAGTAAATGATGTGAAAGGAAGTGAACAGTAGAAAACAAGGAAGCTTAATGGGAGCTAATGTGGATTTAAGTTTAAAATTAAAGGTTGAACTCACCTTCAGTTGGAAGTTAGTTGCTTGTTATCAATAGAGATAAGGTCTATTTACAGTGAAACTTTTGGATAGGCTTGGTTACAAGGATAAGCAGTTAAATCTTGTTTTTTTTTATTATTATTACGTGACTTCAAAATACACTATATTTTGGCACAACTTCCAGTTGTGGTAAGGATAATCCACACATAATTTGTGGCTTCTTTTCTCTGCTGGCTACTTTCAGGAGAAACCAAATGCAAGTCCTCCATAAGTTTCTTTGTTCATGGTTTTTCAGTAGCTATTCCTGGCTCCATGACTTTCTGTAGTATTTTTCTAATATATAAACTTGACCTTCACTGTTGTTGGTGTGGCTCTGTGCTGGTGGTAGGGTAGTTCTGGTATCATGTGCTGCTCTGTGCAGGAGCAAGGCAAGGTTCTGCCTCTTGTGAGGGAAGAGGCTTGCTGAACTGCTTTCATGGTCCTGTGTGATCTGCAGGTATCAGAAAGGTACCAAGGAATGCAGGCGAAGAAGGGAGTAGTTTATTCTGGAGGATGAAAACATTCCAAACAGGATATTTGTTTAATTTGATGTGGGAGCTAACCCAGCAGCGCTTTGGGGATCATGCATTGCCAAGGATCAAACCCCAGGTTGAATTCAGCATGCAAAGCTTGCACACTGGCCCTTTGAGCTAGCTCCCTGGCCCAAATGTTTTGAATCTAATGGTAGGACTGAAATTGGGGTTCAATATCAGCTTGGGTTCTTTAAGTTTTCTTAACTCATTGGTTCATCATTTCAGTAGTTGCCATGAGTTGCTCCCAGCTTTTTCTCTTCTTTTATATCCTTGGTCTGTCTGTATATGCAAGTAAAATCACAAACTTAAAGGGATCTTGACCGAAATCTGTATAATGTATACAGTTAGAATAAATGGGGTTTTTGTTTGTTTTTAAACAGGAACTCCAGCCACAACATCTGCCTCTCTGACAGGTTTCAGTTTAGGTTTTAACAAGCCTTCAGCATCTGCAACACCATTTACTCTCCCTATTACTTCTACCTCAGCTGGCAGTCTTAGTCTTTCGTCTTCTCTAACATCTACTCCAGGTAAAGTAGAATGGAGGGGGAAATCACATTAAAATGATAATTTGTTTGGTTAATGAACATAGGTACCCACTTATGTTTTATTTTCTATAATATTTTTCTAATATATAAACTTGTCAGTATATAAATTTAATATAATTTCTGTTTGGGAAATGTAGTGATACAGAGATTTAGAACTACTGATATAGATAACATTGGGCATTGAAGAAAAGTTGAGTCAAGAGGAGAAATGAAATGTAAAGCTGTTTTATACCTGTACCTATTTTATTTTTATTGATGTATTTTACTTTTTGGGTTACACCTGGGGTTTAGTCCTGGCTCTGCACTCGAATTATTTCTAGCAGTTCTCTGACCACATGGGATGCCAGGAAATTGACCCTGGGTTGACTGTGTGCAAGGCAAATGCTCTACCCACTGTACTGTTGCACCGTCCCCTCTTCTTTATTTATTTTTCATTTTGGGTCACACCGGTGATGTACAGGCTTTGCTCTCAGGAATTACTTCTTGCGGTGCTTGGGGGACCATATGGGGATGCTGGGAATTGAACCCAGGTTGGCTGCGTTCAAGGCAAACGCCCTGCCTGCTGTGCTATTCCAGCCACCTCTTCTTTATTTTTAATGAACATTTTTGTTTTCTGATTGTTTTGATGATCGGGATTTGCTCCTGTTAGTGTGAATCTAACCATGCAGTGTCTGGGATTGAATCCATTCCTGCAGGTGTGCAGAGTATATACACCAGCTCTTTGGGCTATCTCTTAGCCCTTCATGAAACATTTTTGCAGTAAAGGATAAAGAATTTGTATAAATCTAAATATCTTAGTATGCATCTAATTTTGAAGGTAGAGTTACTGATTGAGGTTGAAAACTTTATTACTATTTGGAATCTGTTACCACTTCAGTATTACCATTTCAGTATTACCCAAAGTGTGTTTCTAGTACTGGGTTTTGTTCCTTAAGAATATATAATTTTATCTTTGGTGGTTTTTACTGCAGTTAGTATTTTTCTACAGATATGTTTTGTTTGCTATCTTTTATTGAGGTTACTGTGATTTATAACAGCATTAATAATGTTTTGGCCCTTACCTACTGCTGGGGTGCCAGTATCTTTACCAGTGCCCTGGGGCATTATTTTGAAGTGTTTTCTATAGTGTTGTTTGAGTGATAATTCCTGGGAAGCTTTACAGTGTCATTTTTTAGCATCCACAGGATTTACTCTAAATAATTTGGGTGGACCAGCGGCTACCACTACAACTGCATCCACAGGCCTTTCTTTAGGGGTGGCCTTACCTGGTCTGGGAAGTTCACTTTTCCAGAATACAAATGCAGCAACATCAGGTATGATATAAATAATATACTCTATTTAAATTTATTTTCATTTTTATCTTCTAAGATCATGTTTTTCTTTTTAACTTGTATGTCCTTTTAGTGAATTATAAAATGTTTTGCATATACCATTGAATTTTTTAGACATGCTTTGCAACAAAATTTTCTGTTTCTCAGTATTAATAGACAAAATAAGGATAACAGGTTCCTGCTTTAGGGCATTAAACTACTATAGCCTTACCTGTGAAATAAACACCTGTTTGAATAGTCAGGGATGAGTGTTCTAAAGTCATCATAAGGTAATTTAACCAAATCTTCGTTGTAGGAATGGTATTTTATTCTAGATACCAGGAAAGCATATAGTGTGCTCTGAAGACCTTTAAAACAGAAATGTTAAATAAATATAATGACAAACTATTACAGTGTCAACCTGCAGGAAGCACTGAATTAATATTTTATATGTTGATTTGATTTCTCAATTCATGCATGTTTTGATGTTAGCCTCAAATTAAGGATTCTATACTTTTTTTTTTTTAAAGAAATTTGTTTAAGGGAGGGTTGGTGGTGCTCAGGAGCTGTTCCTGGCCCTATGCTTAGAAGTGAGTCCTGGCAGTGCTCAGAAGTGGTGCTGAGAATTTGAGCTAGGCTCACACCCCATGCAAGGAAAGTACCTTACTTCATGTGCTATCTCTTTGGCCCTTTATGTGTTTTTCATATTTGATGTTATTAATGTTGATAGAGAAAGCCAGGGGAGTCTTTGTGAAAGAGAAAAATTTTCCGCTTATTTGAAGAAACTGTATAATTATCTGCTATAGCATTGTAACAGGAGCGATAGCACAGCAGTAGGTTATTTGCCTTGCGCACAGCCAGCCTGGCCGAGCCAGGTTCGATTCCTCCGCCCCTCTTGGAGAGCCTGGCAAGCTACCAAGAGTATTCAATATGCCAAACACAGTAACAAGAAGTCTCACAATGGAGACGTTACTGGGCCCGCTCGAGCAAATCAATGAAGAACAGGAGGACAGTGACAGCATTGTAACATCAAGAATTTTTATTTTATGGGGCTGAAACGATAGCACAGCGGGTAGGGCCTTAGCCTTGCATGCGGCCGACCTGGGTTTGATTCCCAGCATCCCATATGGTCACCCCGAGCACTGCCAGGAATAATTCCTGAGTGCATGAGCCAGGTGTAACCTCTGTGCATCCCTGGGGGTGACCCAAAAAGCCAAAAATAAATAAATAAATGAATGAAAAGGGATTTCTATTTTAATCCTTTCTAGATTAGGAAAAGTTGACACATAATGGAAATCAAAAGGATTTCCAGTTATTCTTAGATTAATTTATTGTGGCTGTTTAACTTCAAAAGTCTCACAGAGCACCAAATAGTGTGTCTAATGCTTTACTTGGTTATGTGGGAGATATGAAGGAGCATGATGTTTTCTTTTAAGGAAGCTGTCATTTTATTTTTACATTAAAAGATTGAGATATGACTACATTTAGATATTAAATGGACAATGTCCAATTCAGTGGAAACGGATAAAAGTTGCTTGAGATAGACTCAAATGCATGGTGTCCAAATTTGCATTATCTTTAAAAACTTTATCTTTCTATCATCTGTAATTTTCTAAGATACTCAGAATGTCTACTAATAACATTATGAGATGGATATAACACATGGAAATCACAGAAAGGGAAAGATTTTGATTTTGTGCCAGACCTGGGGCTGCTCCCAACTAGGTATTGGGTGAGGGTGGGTCATTCCCGTCCTGCTTGGGAACCGTGTTTTGCAGGAATTTGACCTGGGTCTCCAGCATGCAAAGCACATGCTCCAGCCCTCTGAGCTAGGCCCTGGTCCCGTAATATTATTTGTTTTATATTATGCCAAATCTTATAAATCCGTGGTAGATTATTACACTTAATGTCTCCCAGCTCTGTGAGGTAAATTGACATAAGCTTGTAAGTTCTTTGTGTGCAACGTCTTACATGTACATTATAAAAGGATTCCTCCCATCAAGTTGATAATGCATCTAACGTTAGTTATTTTTAAAATAGAGAATTCCAAAGCATGATTAAAAGGGGGAGAGCTTTTACCTGAAATTAGACAAATTAAAGCAGCTTTTGGAGTGAATGTTTAAAAATAAAACTTTGTCTTGTTTATATTAACTTAGCAGTGGCAGTCTGTCTCTCTTCAAATACCATGAAACCCAAGATTGCCATTCTTTGTCCACAGTATGCTGTATGTTTGTTTGCATGTTTGCCTGAAACAGATTAGAAAATCTGGGGTTGAACTGAAAGTATTTGGATGCTTTGGCAGTAAGTGGAAATTATTAAGAAGGCTTTTGTTGAACTTTGCACATGGTGTTTGGATTATTTTAGGACTTGAACAGAATGCATTAGGATTGACTTTGGGAACTACAGCAGCTACTTCATCTGCGGGCAATGAAGGCCTTGGTGGCATAGATTTTAGTAGCTCATCAGATAAAAAGAGTAAGTACTGTTACTACAGTTTCATGTGCTCTAACAGTTCTATTAAGGTAACTTAAATTTCTTGTGTCTGTAACATCTTCAGTTGTATATTCAAGTAAAGTCTTGACTTCTTTTGTTGAACATGTTGATGCCAACACATACCACTGGTGGCTCACATAAGCATGTTTTAAATAACACACATTGCAATGCCAGCATCAACACACATTGCAATGCCAGCATCATCAAATTTTATTTCACAAGTGTGTATTTTATTGTGTATATGTTAAATTTTTTGTGATGCCAGGGATTGAATCTTGGATCTCACCTATTTTGGAGATTTCTTCAGATTTGGAGAAATCTAGAGTTGCTCTAATAATTGAGCAACTATGTAGCATGCCTCTGTCACATCACCTCCCCTTATTTCCAGTACAGTACTTTCATATATCATGCCTTAGCTGGAGTTGCATGAAAGGAATATACAGAGTAATCATGTGTTACATCTCAGTTCCCTTTTATCTGTCACACATGTCAATGGAATCTTTTTGATGTTGAAAATTACTCTTTGTAGTGTATCATTTGATCTGGACTTACATGGTCAGAGGAATTTAGCTAGATGAGAAGTGGGAGGCAATAGCATTCTAAAGAAGGGCCGCATGGAGGAAGGCCTAAAAGTAACAGAATGATCTTAGCCTTATTGAAGAAGTGCTGGAAGGCCAGGCTAGCTGTAGAACAGAGAAATCAGATTCTTGAGATCAGAGGCCCTGAATATCACCGTTTATTATTAGACTGAGGACAGTTGGGATTTACAAAAGAATTTAGACCTGGATACAGTGACAGTATTAGATCAGGATTTTAAGATGAACATTCTGAGTGTTCTGACAACCAGCAGGAAAATTATTGTGCAAAAAGGGAAGAATAAGTGGAGATCTAATAGAATGCATTTTTAGTAGCCCATACCTTTTACTGAGTCCATTGGCAATCTAAAAACTGATTCATATTAACTTAGTTTGTGTATATATAATCTCATAAAATGTAGTGAAAATGGAAGATCAGAAAAATCAAGTAATCCTATAGTCACTAATCAAAATTGCAGGCCAGGAGTAATCCCTGAGCACTTTTGCTTGTGACCCTCAAAGTAAAATTGTCGTATCTGTAAAATAAACATTTTCCAATAATCTAGCAAAACCAGTATTCTGTACTGATAAAACCTTAAAAAAAAGTATTAAGTAAAGCTGTTAAGAGATAGTTGAGAAAGGGATGCTTCATCTTGAAATAAATAGATACAGGTTACCTGACTATTTTTGTAAATATGTCTCCACATTTATGTTAGGTTTGGAGTTCCTGACAGAGTGACATTGCATGGTATTTAAGAGGCAATCTAGGAATTGGGATTGTGGCTCCAAGGGAAAGTGCTTAGTTTTGATCGGTGAATTTGATCCCAGAACTGCAAGGAAAGTCAAAATGGTTGCTTAACCTTTTCTGTGATGCAACTTGTGTGTGGAATACATTGTTCAATGATCTATATTTACACGAAGCTTCTTAAATTTTTCAGGTGATAAAACGGGAGCAAGACCAGAGTAAGTTTATAATTTAACTTTTAAAATAATTAAATTTGAGTTTTTATTAAATTGTAGGCAAAGGGAATGGCAAATAGTAAATGAAACCATATAAACGTTTAGGGGAAATAAGTGTTTCTGTCTAATTAACACTATTAGATATTAATGGTTAAAATACTTCTGAGCTGTTCAAAGTCTGGTGAAAATAAAATTATATCAACATCCTCTGGAAAAAGGCCGATCTTCCAATTTCATCATTGCTGACATTATTTCTAGAAATTGGTTGATTTTCCCACACATGATACAATTTTTTTCACTTGCAGATTTTTACATTTACTAAGCATTAAACAGCTCGTGAAACTTTTGGGGCACCTTTGTGTGTGTGGGGGGGTGGAGAGATGATAGACCTACAGATAAAAATTATTATGCTGCAACATTGTTTCCTATTGATGACGGGAGAAGAGCTATCATACAGTCATCTGTAATTTGAAGATAATTATTTCAGTTAACAATTACATTTTCTGCCCTAATTTCTCACATTAAATAAAGTAATTATGCATAAATAATTAAGTGTACTTCTTAAGATTGTTGTCTATGTACTTTAGCCATGTTACACAAAAGGAGATACTGAGAGGGATTAGATTTGTCTAGGGTAATATCAAGAATGTAGTAGCAGATTGTCTGGACTAGAATCTGACTTGTGATTTAGTTACAGCATGGCAAGTTCCACTTCTGTCTTTATTAGACATTTATGACTTCTTGAGCCACTTATTTGGAGTCATTATGGAGAAACTATTTTTGTGACTGCTTTAATGTATTCCTGAGCTGTTAGAGAATTTCAGATTTTTTTTTAGTTTTTTAACTTTCTCATTGAATTACTGTGGGATAATCGACCATTACAAAGCAGTTCATGATTGGATTTCAGTCAGAGTATTCCAACACCCATTCCTTCATCAGTGCACGTTTCCCAGCACCAGTGTCCCCAGGTTCCCTCCTATCACCCCCAAACCCTCACCCCCTGACTGCCTCTATGGCAGGCGCTAGAATTTTTGAGCCAGGAAAATTTGCTTTTTTTTTTTAGCCAATCTATGGTATTCTCCAATTATTTTTTCTGTTAAAGCATTTAACATACTTAGAATAGATGCTAAGTCTTTTAGTAAAGTACTTCCAATAATGAAATGAATTGCTAGTTATTTTATAACTTAAGAAATGTGTCATTTGTGAAAATCTTTGAAGTCATCTAGGAAAACTATAAATGGGAAATTTTGCTTTCTTTTATCAATTATCTTCATAAAACTTTACTCTCAAGTAATTTTAGAAGTAATTTTAGTGATTTTAACGCATACAATGGGATTTTTCCTTAGGGATAGTAAAGCACTGAAGGATGAAAATCTACCTCCTCTTATCTGCCAGGATGTTGAAAATCTCCAGTAAGTATGTTACATTTAATTAAGTATATCATACTTGAAAAATGCTAGAGGACGTTTAGGGGGGAATATCTCTATTTCTTATTAAATATTTTATGCTTTTAGAAATTATAAAGCAGAACAATAGAAATTCAGATTTGGTGAAACATTTTAATTGTAGATGAATATTAAAGTGTTTGCTTCTGTAAGTATTTGGATTCTCACCAGTCTGCATAATTCTATCTATGGAAAGTAAGTGTATATTTTTTTTCTTTAATTTTTATTAAGATAACATGATTCACAAAAAGTTGTTTCAGGAATACAGTGTTCCAGCACCAGTTTCACCCCTAGTTTCCCTTTCTGTCCACCAATGTCCTCAGGTTCCTTCCCACCCTTGCCCAACCTTCCCCCTTGCATATAACAAATTTATTTTGTATTGCTTGCTCTGACTAAACTTACAGAAATGGCAGATGGAGTTATCAGAAAATCAATAGATGTCAGTTTGTGATGATTGATTGCTGTGATTTTGCCCAATATAAATAAGACATTAATTCACTATTGAAAATTCTTTAAATTCCTTAGCAAACTAGGAATAAACATGCTTTTCTTATCTTATTAGAGGGCAGGAACATGCGCTGTTATTCAGTAACATACTCAATGACATTGTTGAAAAGTTTCTCCAGTGTTGAGAAGCTCTTTCAACACTTCTGGCAAAACTTGTCTGTAAGGCTATGAATTCCCTGAGCTGTTGTTGCCTTCCCGTGAAGCTTTGTATCGTTCCTTCAAATCAGAATGATAATCTAGCTGGATAATGTATTCTTGGTGAGGTGTTGATTTCCTTGACTTTTTGTACTATAAACCTCCATTCTTTTGTGGTTTGATACATCTGCTATACATTTTTTGGACTTTCCTTTGTATGTTAGTTCCTTTTTTGATCATGAAGTATTCTGTCTGTATCTTCAAATTTTGTCATTTAGAGCACAATGTGTCTTTGAGTTTTCCTAGTTGAGTATTTTTGCTAGGACCTTTGGGCCTCTGAGATGGGTACCTGTAAACCTCAGTCCTTGGAAATTCTTACTGATGATTTATTTACTGGGGTTCCCTTGTCCATTTGGGTTTTTTGGTTTGTTTTGGGACCACATCTAGTGATGTTCAGAGTCTACTCCTGGCTCTACATTCAGGAATTACTACTGGCGGTGCTTGAGGACCATATGGGATGCTAGGGATAGAGCCTGAGTTAGCCTCATGCAAGGCAAGCACCCTATTGCTGAACTAGGCAAAATAAGACTTTTTTTTTTTTTTACATTAAACAGTCTTGTTTAATTTTTAGGAAATTCGTGAAGGAACAAAAACAAGTACAAGAAGAAATTAGTAGAATGTCTTCAAAAGCAATGCTTAAAGTACAAGAAGATATTAAAGCTCTGAAACAGCTTTTGTCATTGGCTGCCAGTGGATTACAGAGAAATACTCTCAATATTGACAAATTAAAAATAGAAACAGCTCAGGTAAACTCAACCATTTTTCTCTAGATTTATCTTCATCCCCCCAGTTTTGTGGCTCTGAAGATTTTTTTTAATGTGATTGAAATTATTTTTTTTTTCTGCTTTTTGGGTCACACCTGGCGATGCACAGGGGTTACTCCTGGCTCTGCGCTCAGGAATTACCCCTGGCAGTGCTCAGAGGACCATATGGGATGGTGGGAATCGAACCCGGGTCGGCTGCGTGCAAGGCAAACATCCTACCCACTGTGCTGTTGCTCCAGCCCTGTGTGATTGAAATATTTTTTATGTTTAATCCTTGTCCCCATTTCTTCCCAGTTACTATTGCTTAATCAGATATGTGTTACTTGCTAGGAGAAAGAAAATGTTAATTAGGCTGTTAGACTGCAGAATGCTTAAATTCGAAATAATTTTTTTTTTAATGAATCACCATGGGATACAGTTACAGACTTACAAACTTTCATGCTTACGTTTCAGTCATACAATGAACAAGTACCCATCCCTTCCCTATTCTCCACCACCAGTGATCCCCATAGCCCTCCCACCACCCCCACTCGTCCCCCCCACCCCACCCCACCTCTGTGGCAGGGCATTCCCCTTTCCTCTCTCTCTCTCCTTATGGATGTTGTGGTTTGCAATAGAGCTATTGAATGTCCATCATTTGGTCTGTAGTCTACTTTCAGCACGCATCTCCCATCCCAAGCGGCTCTCCAAGTACCCCATACTTGGTGGTCCCTTCTCTGTCTGAGCTGCCTTTTCCCCCAGCATGTGAGGACGGCTTCCAAGCCATGGAACAATCCTCCTGGTACTTATCTCTACTGTTCTTGGGTGTAAGTCTCCCATTCTGTTACTTTATATTCCACAAATAAGTGCAATCTTTCTTTGTCTGTCCCTCTCTTTTGGACTCATTTCACTTAACATGATATTCCCCATGTTGATCCACTTATATGCAGATTGCATGACTCTGAATATATGCTCAATGAATTATAGATCTCACCTGGGTATATGTGAATCATGATTCACAAATAGTCAAAGTTGAGAAAAAGATAAATGAGATTTATTGTAATGTCACAAACACAGATTCGTTTGTGCAATATCAGTCATATACCAGATTTGTTAATAGAGATAAAAAAGACATCTTCAAAGGTACTCTGAAAGGTGAATGAGATAATACCATACTGTGTAGACTGTAATGGTTGCAGCTGAAGAGGATATGTGTCAAAAAAAGTTTCATTAAAAATAATCATGGTACCCCAGTTCTACTAGGTGGCCTGAGTTCAGCTCTCCAGTGCCTCATGAACATTTTTAAGGATACAGTCACGGTCCTCCCGTTGTTCATTGATTTGCTCGAGCGGGCCCAGTAACATCTCCATCATGAGACTTGTTACTGTGTTTGGCATATCAAATACGTCACGGGGAGCTTGCCAGGCTCTGCCGTGCGGGCGAGATATTCTCGGTAGCTTGCCAGGCTCTCCAAGAGGGGCGGAGGAATCGAACTTGGGTCGGCCATGTTGGCCGCTTGTAAGGCAAACGCCCTACCCGCTGTGCTATCACTCTATGTGAACTTAAACAGGCATATGGGACTTATAGATAGTAAAGTTAACTAGAGAATATAAGAAATGGCAGTGTCTCTTTTAACAGGCACTTTCAAGGTCTTTCCAGAGTAGGATGCTTTTTTGTTGAACTTGACCCATGCACGAGTGATTCCCAGGGAAGGAAGGAAAGGAAGCAAAGACAGAGGCATGAGATAGGCCTTTCAAGGGTTTACAAGCACTTGAGTCACAAAGGAGCACTGTGTGGAAGCCTACACCTGGCAAGAGTTTTTAAGAAAGCCAGACAGATTTTGAATAGTCCAGATTTCTCTCATATCTTAAGATATAAGCCCGAGGCAAAGAATTCAAGGGAAATAGAAAACACAGAGACCTAGCAACTTTGCAGTAAAATGAGTGTGACAAGTTGTTTAGAGTATTTGAAGTAATAATAATAAACTTGTTTTAATAGTAATCTGAGTTGTTGAAAAAAAAAAAACCTGATGATAGTTGCATGGAATGTAAGGGTTTAAAACTTAGCAGTTGTGGGGCCAGAGCGATAGTACAGTGGGTAGGGAGTCTGCCTTGCATGTAACTGATATCCCATATGGTCCCCTGAGCACTACCAGGAGTGATTCCTGAGTGCAAACCCAGGAGTAACCCCCGAGTATTGCCAGGTGTGACCCAAAAAGTAAAATAAAAATAATAAAACTTATCAGTTGTAAAAACTCATTGGCTACAGGATAGAAGTACCAAAGGATAACAAGGGTAAATGTATCAAAAAAAAAAAAATGGGCTGCCTAGATTTTCAGGTCTTTAGAACTTAAAATACATCAGCAGTTTATTATAAACTTCTAAAGCTAATAAAAATATTTTTTCTTCTCTGGAAAGAGGTTTTAGTAGTTTGTTAAACAGGTTTAATTGTATCATGTTCTTTTTTAACTTGAATTTCAAGGATGGAAGATTTAGAAATACTTTTTGAGCTTTAGTTTGAAAATTGGCATTGACTTTCAACTGAGCTTCTTCCCCCACTTCTTTCTCTTTCGCTCTCTTTTTTTAATAATACCTCCCACCTTTACCCCCCATATAATAGGAGTTAAAGAATGCTGAAATAGCTTTGAGAACCCAGAAAACACCGCCTGGACTCCAGCATGAAAATACAGCTCCTGCTGAGTAAGTTACTGAATCTTTTATTTATAGTTTTTTGGGGAGGGGGGGCATAACCTTGTTGTGCTTGGGGCTTACTCCTGGCTTTGCATTCAGAGATCACTTGAGGTGGGTACAAGGGACCAACTATATGTGGTACTGGGGATCGAGCAGAACTTCTGCAAGGCAGATACTTTTCCCATTGTACTTCTCACTATGGCCAGAATTTTTTTTAAACAAATGTTTCTCACTTTCAAGCGATATACTTTCTTGTTTTTGTTCTTTTGTTTTTGGCCACAAACAGTGATGCTCAGGGGTTACTCCTGGCTCTGCCCTAAGAAATTACTTTTTTAACAATGCACAATTTTTAAGTTTACAATGCAGTAAAAGGAGTTATCAAACTCTCCGCACGGATTTTACATTTTACTTCTCAATATTAAGAAGGTGCAGTTTATTAGTCTCATTGTCTGGAGGCATAAGACAAATAGTTAGATTTGAACTTTTACCTTACTCATTTACATGTCAATTACAGACTCTTTTCTACTATTTTATAGGTAGGGACTGGAAAGAATACAGGAGTTACAGCGTTAGCCTTGTATCCCGCCAATCCTGGTTCAAATCTCTGGCTCCACAAATGGTCGCCTGAGCACTGTCAGCTGGGAGCAGCCCCTGTGCACCACTGGGTGTGGCTCTAATACACTCACACATGTCTATTTCAGGTAGTAGAGACTTACGATCTTTTACCACATACTGAAACTAAATTCTGGAGTGAGTTTTTTGAGGCCACAATCAGCAGTGTTCATGGGCTTTTTCTGGCTCTCTTCAGGAGTGATGCCGGCAGTGCTCAGGGAATCATATGTGTGGTGCCAAGGACTCAAACTGGAGGCAGTTGCATGCATGAAAAAATAATCTTATCATGGCCCCTTCATTAAACTGGGCATGCTAATTTTGTTGTAGTCTATTAACATATATTTTCACAGGCAGTATTAGTGAAGGAAGTTTTATTTATTTATTTATTTATTTATTTATTTTTTGAGAAGGGTATTTGGAGGCCACATGCTCTCGCCTACCACAGTAGGGTTGACTTTGTGCTCTGGGTTCACTCCTGGCAGGGCTTGGGACCATATATGGTGCTGGGGATCAAATGTGGATCTGCTGCAGAAGCTCTCCGACCCAGGAAGACAAATTTTAAAAATACAATGATCTAAAATAAAATCATCACTTAAGAGTCTCATCACTCAGTTTACATAGGCATCTAGTTCTGTGTTTCCTATAACTTTTTAAAAATATTAGTTCCTTTTGTATATATATTTCAGATGCTCACCATATGCCACATGGTGTGCTTTGCACTTTCTGTATTTTACCTAATTTTTCACAAAACTCTACATCTGTTAGTATCCCAGTCTTAAGAGATTAGAAACCTGAGTCGGGAGGAGTAACATTCTGTGGGAAATAAGCCTCTGCCACTCAGTGGATTTGTGAGTGCTTTGACACCTCATCCTTCACATACGACTTCTTACATGATTTTGGATTTAGTAGCTTGAAAGAGTACTTTCTGCCAGTTTCCTGCATGATAACTTTTTTACTGTTCCTTGTTTCTTGCTCTTGTTACCCTTGAGCATTTGGAGTTATTTAGAGACATGCTTTTTAGTGTTCTTCATTGTGGATTTAGGGTATTCTCATAAGTACACAACAGTATAATGATCAAAATTCAAAAGTTGGCAATCATGACATACCTGTCGTCTTGCTCAGATTAGTGTGATACTTTTACTGACTTTCTAATGTTACTCTTCTATCTTATTTTTATGTGACATCAGAGCTAGCTTTGAAATGAGTAGCACTTCATTTTCCACCACAAGAAGCTTGCACAGCTCCCTTTTTATGTGTGGAATAGTACTCAGGATTGCTTTGTATGTCATTCAGGATCCCATTTTTTCTAGCATTCTGTAGGTTAAATTTATCAGAAGAGCAGTAATGTATTTTTGTATACTGTAATATTTTTAAATATTGTTTTAGAATAAAAATTTGATTAAATGGCACGTTTATAATATATAATACAAATATATAATTTCATAATATAAATAAGGATTTCGTTGTAAGTTCTGATTGACAACTACTCTTTTTAAAATGTTTATTCTGAATTTATTTTAGATTTAGAACTTGCAAAATTCATAGTGTGAAGAATTTTTTTATATTCCTTTCCTTGCTTTGCTAATGTCTATTGTACACCCACAATATTACTATAAAGAAAAGAAAATTAACATTGGCATAGTACTAACTACAGGCCTTAACTTGAGTTCTGCTCTTTTCCACAAAAGTATTTGCTGTTGGAGAATTGAACTTTTCTGTTCTGAGATTTGGTCCACATTGTATTTAATTGGTATTTCTTCTTAGTCTCTTCTAATCCCTTCCAATCTATGACAGTGATTGTCTTTCTTGTGCTTGATGGCTTTGATACTTCTTAAGGAGTACTAAGTTCCTTTTGGGGGGGGGTGTGGGGCACACACAATGCTGCTCAGGACTTACTCCTGGCCCTGTTCTCAAGGTTCGGTGGGTTGGGGAATCTTATGGGATGTTGGGGATCAGACCCGGGCTGTGCACATGCAAGGCAGGTGACCTACTCACTGTACCATCACTCCAGTTATTTTGACCCGGCAAAAGTTATTTTGTAGATTTTTCTTCATTGAGGTTTTTCATGACTGAAGTAAATATATATCTAGTATTGATACTCTAATAACATGAATTTGGGCTTTTTTCCCCATGATAGTATCTGTTCCACCTAAAGATATTTTATGCCACCAGACATTTAAAGATTTAAGATTGAAAGATTTAGCAGTGTATATGTTTTTGGAACTTTTTTTAATTTTGGCATTTTGAGTCTAAAGAGATATTTAAACAACTTGGATCTGACTTTGTAAATATTTTAATGTAGCTATTTCAGAATCTTGGTTCAACAGTTTGAAGTACAGCTTCAGCAGTATAGACAACAGATCGAAGAACTTGAAAACCATCTGGCCACTCAAGCAAATAACTCACATATAACACCTCAAGGTAAAATATTTTCTATAGTTTACTTTTCATGTTTCTTTGTGTTACTCTTCACCTCCCCTCCACCCCCCACCTCCAGCCCTGAGTGTGATGCCAGGGTCTCATACCTCACACGTATATAGCAAGAACCCTTACGGTTATTTTTTACTTTTTTTTTTAAGCACTTAAATTTTTGATAAGAGAGAAGCGATTAAGCTGTCATTATATAGTGGATATTCTAAATCCGCTAGTAGTCTTTTGCTGTCATAAGAAAACTTTCTTAAGTCCTTGATTAGATTTTTATTATCTGTGACTAAATTTTTTAAGAATGTTACTGTGCTATCAAAGGCAGAAGTAATAGTAAGACGTCTTCCCCTAGGCAGCTGGAATAGAGAAGGGATCACTAAAAAAAAGATGACTGGAGGAATCGGTCAGGATGGGAGATGTGTGTAGAAAGTAGATAAAGGACCAAACATGATAACTTCCCAGGGTCTGTATTGCAAACCATAATGCCTCAAAGTAGAGAGAGATGATGGGGAATCATATCTGCCATGGAGGCAAAGGGAGGGTGGGAAAGGGGGGTTATACTGGGGGTATTGGTGGTGGGGAATGTGCACTGGTGGAGGGATGGGTGTTTGATCGTTGTGTGATTGTAACCCAAACATGAAAGCTTATAACTATCTCACGGTGATTCAATAAAATTAAAAAACAAACAAACAAAAAGACCTCTTCTCCTAGATGACTGCTAAGATATCCTTCTCTCTTCAGTTTTCTCTTACCCATGTATTATTTTGTTATCTTCTTCTTACACGTTAACTGTACCAGAAATTGGAGTGAAGTAATAGAAAAATCAAATTGTGTGCTATATTTATTTGTATGCTGTATTTATTTGTATAGTAACCTATTTTTCTTTTATAGATTTGTCAATGGCTATGCAGAAAATTTATCAAACCTTTGTAGCTTTAGCTGCACAACTGCAGTCTATTCATGAAAATGTGAAGGTGAGTTTTCCTTGCAGGTTTAGCTATCTGGATGTCTAGACCAGGGACTTCTCACACTTTTTGCCTGAGAAATAATTATATGATTTAAAGATTGGTATATAAAATTGGTATACAGATCAAACATTTACTTACAATAAACCATACATTTATTTTAAAACAAATTATTCGTGACACCCACATTCAGTTGTGTGACTCAGTTTAAGAAGCTAAGATATAGAACTGAGTGAAATATTTACTCATTTGCAAGATAAAACCATCAGTGCTTAGTACAAAATATAGCTCAAATTATTTAAGTGGAAAGGTTAAAATTTCATAATCCATAATCCTGCCCAGGCACAGCCATGGGTAATGATTGTTTTTTATTGATTTGGTTTTGGGGTCATACCAAGTGTTGCTCAGGTGTTATTCGTGGCTATATGATCAGGAGTGGTCTGTGGTAGCACCAGGGACTGAACCAGGGTGTGACATCTGTTGCCACATGTAAGGCAGGAAGGAACCTCACCTCTTAAACTATCTCTCCTGTCCAAATTACTTTTTTTTTTTCTAATTTTTATTAGTGAGACACCATGAGGTACAGTTGTAGACTTAGAAATTTTTGTGCTTGGGTTTCAATTATACTATGATCAAATACCCATCCCTTCACCAGTGCCCGTTTCCCACCACCACAGATCCCAGTATCTCTCCCATCCCCCCAAGCCCCCTCATCCCATCCTGCCTCTATGGCAGGGCATTCCCTTTTGTTCTCTCTCTCCTATTGGGTGTTGTGGTTTGCAAAAGAGGCAATGGGTGACAATCATGTTTAGTCTATAGTCTACTTTCAGCATGCTTCTCCCATTCTGGGAGGATCCTCCCAACACCCTTTATTTGGTGCTCTCTTCTCTATCTGAGCTCCCTTTCAGCATGTGTGGCTGGCTGGCCTCCAAGCCATGGAGCAAAATTCCTGGTACTAATTTCGACCCAGCAATACCACTCCTGGGAATATATCCCAGAGAGGCAAAAAAGTATAGTCGAAGTGACATCTGCGCTTGTTTGTTCATTGCAGCACTCTTTACAATAGCCAGAATCTGGAAAAAACCTGAGTGCCCGAGAACAGATGACTCAGAAAAAAAGGGATAGACAAATTACTTTTTAAAGATTCAAATAACCCATACAATCTATTCTTTTAAAATTTTCATCTTGCTGTACATTTAGGATACTTTGATCATTATAAATAAATATTGTAGCAAGATCGTTACATATTACTTTAATGTTAGTGTTTTGTTGATTAACCATTACACTAAAAAGGTAGCTGACATTTCTTCCTTCTAATATAGAGAACTGTTTGTGCTTATTCAGCAGAGAGATAAAACAACTTGTAAAGAATATTATTTCATTAGTTTAATGTCTAGTTGGCAGTAGTTTACAATATTAGTTTATAGATTCTTCAGAGATAAGTTTAGTACCTCTATATATAGGAATCACCATAGTGCATCACTAAAGAATACAGTGCAATTCCACCCCAAAATGAACCTTGTTTTTTCAACCATCTCCCTTTTCTGCTGATAACCCTAATTTTCAGAGTTTAGTGTGCCCCCCCCCCCCCCGTATTTCATGAGATTCAGGAAGATAGTTCTCTTTCACTTTTACCTATTTCACTCAGCCTAATAACCTTATTTCCCATCAGTCTTGTTCTAACTGGTACAACTTTAGCAGTTTTAATGGCAGAGTAATACTTCATTCGGTGTTGTGTACCATAGCTTCTTTATCCAGCCATATGTTGATAGGCTTGATTAATTCCATGTGTTGACTTTGGAGAATATGCTGCCAGAAGTGCAAATTTCATTTTGAATTAAAGTTTTTCATTTCCTTTGGAGGCTAAAGGTTTTTTGTTGTTTTTTGTTTGTTTTTATGGCTAAAGCTAATAATTCTAATGTCTTTATTATATAGATATCTTTATAATATAGATGGTATTTTCCTTCACTTTTATTATGAAAATTTTCAAATACAAAAATAGAGCGCCATTATAATGATGGCCTGGCTCCCCACAAACCAACTTCAACCATTATCAGGTTCCTGTTGGTATTTTTTATCACTTCTCCCTGTCAAAATGTTTTTTTCCACTTGAGTATTTTAAAGCCCACCCCAGGGCTTTCCTTTGTAAGGACATGTGCTTTTTCCTATGACCTGTTTTCCTCTCAGGTTTGAAAACTTGTACCCTTTTCAGTTACGTGACTCTAAAGTAATTAAAAATGATTCACAAGAAACATCATACTGGATAAACTTCACATAAAATGTAGCCTGGCAAGCTCCCTGTGCGTATTTGATATGCAAAAAACAGTAACAACAAGTCTCACTGGAGACGTTTCTGGTGCCCACTTGAGCAATTGATGAACAACGGGAGGACGGTGTAACAGTGCTTCCTTTTAAAAAAATCTACATGTCTTAAGAGCCAAAGAATAATTTATGATTAGGTTTGGTGTGTTACCTTTTATTTCTCAACTGCAGTTGGTGAGCAAACTTCAATTTCTAGTTACATTCTTTTTTTCAGAACTCTCAGAAGAAGTGTATTTTTGTTTTGTTTTTCATGGAATAATAGGGCTGGAGTGATAGCACAGCAGGTAGGGTGTTTGTCTTGCACAGAACCGGCCGGTTGACCCGAGTTTGATTCCTCTGCCCCTCTCGGAGAGCCCGGCAAGCTACCGAGAGTATCTCGCCCCCACAGCAAAGCCTGGCAAGCTACCCATGATGTATTCAATATGCCAAACACAGTAACAAGTCTCAGAGTGTTACTGGGTCCGCTCGAGCAAATGAATGAACAACGGGAGGACAGTGACAATAGTTAAAATCTATTGATACGCGTTTTAGACTCTTATCCAGCTGGCCCCTCGTGACAGAAATTTGGAAATTTCATCACTTCGTTATATAAATTATGATTGGCATCTGTTTTAATTGTTTTGTGTGTGTTTTGTTTGACTTTTTCAAGCATTAATTACCATTATTTAAACTAGAACTAAAATTTAAGGCCTATTGATGCAGACTGTGTGTGGATATTTTGCTCGTAATTGTACAGAACAGGTGAGGATGAATTTGGAATAAAATTAGTTGTAGTGTGGTGTAGGTTTCTGATTTTACATATCCTGTTTCTTACTTTAAATAACTAAAGTTCTTGTACCTTTCAATACATTATATAGATAGTAAAAGTAACTAGGACACTGAGACCTCCACAAAAGGAGATGACAGAAATATTACTGTTATATATAATACTCAAAGCTAACATTTCTGTGTTTGTTATTGGTTATGACCATGGTACCTAATATTTAACATTTTAGGTGAGAGTTCTTCACCAGACAAGCGCTCAAGGCTACTACTGGCCCTGTGCTCTTTCATTGCTCTTACTAGTGTTTGTGAAGATGGATCCTGGGCCTCCTGTGTATTATATACATTCGCAAGGCCCTTTGTGTTTCTTCTCTGACCCCTGATAATCACTTTTTGAGAAGATGAAGTAGGAAATAAAATTTGATGTCTCTTTATTTTCTTTGTTTTGGGTTTTTTGTTTTTGCTTTTTTTGGTTTTTGGCGGGGGCGGGGGGGGGGGGGGAATGGGGACGGGACACCTGGTGCTGTTCAAGGGCATACTCCTAGCTCAGGAGACCCTATCAGGTGCTGGGGGTTAAACCTGGGTTGGCTGCTTACAAAGCAAGTCTCTCTGGCTATATTGCTATACTCTCTCTCTGACTCTAATTTAATGGCTATTTAGAAATTGCTATGGAACCCTCCTAAATTAGGTCATACCTTTAATAAAAGTATGCCAGAGTTGTAATGTGAAATGTATTTTTAGTGCACTTATCAAGGTACTTGGGCAAACTACCCTACTTTGCGACAAGGATGTACAGAGGGGGCAGGGTTTGGAGGCTTAGAAAATGAACCAACTAGCCCACCTTATGAACTTGGTAAATTTTTTCTGTTCTTGTGTAATTATAAGTTTACTAGTATTTTCCTCACCTGATTTCATTGCATTAAGTTTCGTATGAATCATTCGTATAAAAGTCAAACAAATAATGGTAAGAGTAAAAGTTTTCTTTATATATTCCAAGCTCCTTCTGGGATTTTAAGCTTTTTTGTTTGTATGTGGTCCTGGAAATCCAACCCAGAATCTCATATATGGGAAGGTATGAGATTCTCTACTCTACTGCTGAGCTGTTTCCAAGGTTTCATAACATCTGATTTTAATATATGTTATCCAGGCCTAAAAATGGCATTTAACAGGTAGATTCAGTATTGACTTTTTAATTATGTTTTTTAAAGTCTAAAGATGACCAGAGGGAATTTCTATGAAAAATTAGAATATTACATTTGTAGTTTTAGTATTCTGCTTGTTTGATACCTTGGCTAACCCAGTTCCAAAGAAGACCTCAGAAACCAAAATGGGGTAGGCATTTTATTAGAAAGATAGGAAAGAAATGGGAAAGGAAATACTCAAAGGGGTGATAAGCCCTTTCACTTTCAGCCGAGGTGAAATACTTGATCCTGGCAGTGTCTTTGTTCTGTCTTCGCTAATTTGTTTGATTCTGTGCGTTCACATATTACCGGAGTCAGATGTTCTCTTCTTCCTCTAGGTGCTCAAAGAACAGTACCTTGGCTACAGGAAAATGTTTCTGGGAGATGCTGTAGATGTGTTTGAAGCCAGGCGAGCGGAAGCAAAGAAGTGGCAGAATGCACCCAGAGTCACTACTGGTCCCACCCCTTTCAGCAACATGCCAAATGCAGCAGCCGTTGCCATGGCTGCGACACTTACACAGCAGCAGCAGCCTGCTCCAGGTCTGAATGCATTCAAGTTATAGCTTCTTACTGTTCAAATACAGAACGTTAACTGTGCATTTTTATAAGTCTTCCTTTTATGTTAGCACTGAAGAAATTTCTCGATAGCTGTTCCAATACAGTCTCAAAATTGTGATGGACACAATTCTAAACATACACCTGATTCAAAATGCAGGGTAGTCTTAGCAATAATTATATATCAGATATTGAATATTGTGAATTTACTAAATGTTACTTGCTGTGTTGCTATTATTGCCCTTTAGAACATGCTGTTTCACTACTGAATTACATTTAAGAATAGCATTCTAAAATTCTGACTGTATTACCTAAAGTCAGCCATATGTTGCATTTTTCCTATATGATTCTGAAAGATGGTGCATTCTTGTTTCTTCTTACTAGTGATTACAGAGTACCCATATTTAGGATGTCGTACATTTTTATTGATGAGTTGTGTTGAAAATCAGTAGGTTGTTTGTATTCATATTGCCTGGAAAGTGTACGGGCCTATTTAAGCCAAATTTGGAAGAAGGTACATACTAGAATTACTTGTACCTTTTCAAAAAGTATAGAACAGTAGTGAGAGCAGGAAAAATATATTTATATGCCATGGATTGCACATGAAACAGCTTGGAAGCTGAGCAGATGAAAATGATTGGATTGTTAGGTACTGGAAAGAAAGCAGATGGTTTTTGTGGTTCTCCAGTATTTGGTTTGGTCTTTTAGAGATTGTTTTTTTATTTGCTACAGCTCCTTTTTGGTCAGATTTGAAGTTTTACGTGAAAAAGTAAGCTCCTAATAGATCCTGATTTTTTTGTTTATGTTTTCAGAAAATTTTAGTATTTGAGAAATTGTGAGGGTTCCCTAAATAAGTTTCAAACTAATTGGCAGTTTGAAATTTTCTGTGGGGTCAGGGAGATGACTCCAGAGTTAGGGGTACATGTTTGCCTGCTCTGGGCCAGAGACCTCAGTTCAGTTTCTGGAGCCACATGGGCCTCCCACCCTCACCCCTCCAAAGCACTGCCAGTGTAACTCAAACGTTGAACTGTCTGGCCTGATGTAGCCCCTGAGCACAGTTTAGGAAACTCCCCTCCGATATACAGCCCCACCAAGGAAAATTGTTCTTCACATATGGAGATGATGGAATTACCTTGCCATCAATCAGTGGTTGTTGATAGATAATGCCAAATCTTCCACATTCCGGGGCTGGACCTATGCAGATAGGGGCTCACATAAGCACAGTGCTGTAGTTCTCTAGATGGAGTGTAGAATTGCATTCTCAAGTTACAGAGGCAAGAATGATTATATCATCAGTGGTTAATTAGCTGATCCTACTAACCATAGGACCTATTTACGTTTACAGTAACAGTCATAAAGTAGAACAGATAAGCATGGGTTTGGTTAAGTATTCTTCAAGATTTCCATTTTAATAAAATGAGAAAAGTCTATTGTTCATATAAGGTTGCAAGTGAAATATTGTAGTTTATAACCAAAATAGAATTATTTGTGCTTTTTTGCGGGGGGGGGCAGTCTGTATAGGTTTGTCGATTTTCACTCATAGTTTGGGCTTACAGACATAAGGTATATATATTTTCGTTATATTAATTGAGTGCCTACTGTGTGCTAGCTTTGGCGGTTACAGAGGTATCCAGAGAGGTTTTTGTTCTGTGGTGGTGGTAGAGTATTTGCTTAATTCAGCATAGTCATCTTGGATTTTCTTTGTATTTATATGCTTTAGTTTTGTGGTGACTTCTGCCAGTCTTTGGAGAAACTAATTTCTGTGTTCATTTTAAAGATCTCTTAAGGCTTTCTTATGAGGTGGCAGGAATTGTCATTTCTACAGTGTTTTCACTTTAAGTGGTTTGGATTTTTAGAACTGAGAATCTTAATAATTTTTTTTTCCTTTTGTTTCTTTTAAAGGTCTGCCAGGTACCTTAGTTCATTCCTTTATGCCTCTCCAGTGCAGAATGCTTGTTCTGTCATGTCCTATCTAGAGTGAAATGTTTGTGCTTTGGGAAAGACATCTGTACTGATTAATCAGTTAGAACCCATCCAGAAGTGTCCCTATTTATTGGGTTATGCTTTGTATTTAGCACTTGATTCTCATGTCCTGTTACTTTGAAATCTCGTTTTAGTGCCAGTTTTTTAAATGAAGTTTTTTGATGAAATCTTTTAAGTGCCATTTTTTTTCAAGATGACCTTAAAGGTCATCAACATGAAAGTAACTCCTGCTACTTTTGTTAGTTTGACTTGTGTAAGATTTGAATTGGCGGTGTTCTGTTTTTATTTGCATGTGATTGCTAACTTAAAAAAACATAACTTTTTAGTCTGTTACCTTCAAAGGTGAGTTATGTGTGCGTGTGTGTGTGTGTGTGTGTGTGTGTGTGTTGTTTTGGTTTCTGGCCACACCACGTTGTACCCAGGGCTTACTCCTTGCTCTTTGCTCAAGGATCACTCCTGGCAGGGTTTGGGGGACCATATATAGTGCCAGGGATTCAACCTAAGTTGGCCACGTGCGAGGCAAGCACCCTACCTGCTGTACTTCTCTCTCCAGCCTGAAGGTGGTTCCTTTCTAATCTTTTCTTGGAAATGGGAAGGTATGGCCTTAATGACTTTTTGACCCATCCTTAAAAGATGTATATCGAGTTGATACATGGTCATGTATATTTGATATGGTTCTGAAGGCTGAAGAGAATTGAAGAACCAGCAAACTATATGTGAAATAAGCATCATACATATTGGTAGATTCTAGGTGCTTGTCCATCAGTGTTTCTGAAGCCTCTTTAAATAAAGTTGAAGGCTTTAAAGTATAATTCTAATTTAAAATAGACTGTTTTAAGCTAATATACTGGGATTTTAAAAAGTTCTTGATGTTTACATAGACTTTTCTCATGTGACTTAGGCTGCTGTTTTTAAGGAGTGCAAGACATTTTGTTAGGAATTACTACTTTCTAACCTCTAGTATAGGTTTGGAGAATTCAAATGTGGTATTTAGTAGGCAATTTCAGTGTTTCATTTTACCTTCTTGTGGTTTTGTGATTTCATTGTATCTAACAACCAAAGGAACATCCCCCATCAAATCAGTAAAAATTTTCAAATTGGGGAAAAGGAATTTTTTGTCTTTGAAGAAAAATACTGTTTTAAAAATATGACATAGAAATATACATACTAATAATGTTGAATATTTTGAGTGATCATTGAAAATTATTAAAACAGAATTTTAGCACTTTATTCCTTTTCCTGTGATTGCAGTTTTACTTTTAAGAAGGTAGAATTTATTCTGGAAAATAAGAGTTACAGTGCTAAACTCAATTTTGTTGTGTGTGAGTATATTATTTGGTAACTTGTAAAATGTTACTCTACATGAAGATTTCACTTTGGCAATCATTGGAGTGTGTATTACTACTAAAACTTGGTTTTATTTATGAAACTTTAAGAGCCTCTCATTGAATGAGTATTCAGAATTTGAAACATGTCTTGAGTTGTTTACGTAACTTGCCCGAAGGGTTTAGATTCTGCTTTCTAATAGTGAAACTAATTTTTATGGTGGCCAGAGTGTAATATAATGCTAATACTTTGGCATGGGATATATTTATCATGAGTTTTTACTATTAAAAAATGTTATACATTTTACCTACTAGTTTTATAAATGATGCTGCCTTCAGAATTTGTGTGAAGGTACAAAACTCAAAATATGTACCTATTGTGCAATGGAAAGTCTTGTCATTGTTGAGTTCTTGATTACCTATGTCCTAATTAATGATGACTATAGAGTTGCTCTTAAAAACAGACCCAGACACAACAAATACCTACGTGTTACGGGAGTAACTCGGATGACGGGTCGGGCTGAGGGCTGTGGTGCGCATTATTCTTTGGGTCTTCCACCAGCAGTGCCTCCTGTTACCATGTGACGCTTCAGTCTCTCTGTGAAAGAATCTGGACATGTGTTCTTACATATTTTGTTAGAAGTGAAAAAGCTTTTCATTTTTTTCCCTATGGTTATATATTACAAAACTGCTGCTAGGCAGGTATTTTATTCTTAAATTGGATCAGACTGGATATAAAGGTTTCAGTCCTTTTAAGATTTATTTTTTAATAGTAGTATAAGAATGTTGGCTGCTATTAGTTTTTATTCTTTATTTTTTGGATCAATGCTATTTGAATAGTCCAGTTTCTGTCCTAGTGTAGCAAAATGTTGTCTTACAGTTAGTTTCCTTTCTGTTTAAATGCTTTATAATTTCACACTACCTTTTGAATACACAAACCTCATTCTTTATTGAATAACTTGAAATGCTTTGGGGGTTTTTTTTGGAAAGTTTAAAATTCAGTCTGTGTATCGCTTTGGCAGCCCCCTCATAAGATGCACTGATCACTGTGCTTGAAAAAGACAAGACTGAAGATTGTACTATGAAATTACTGAATAATTTTCATAAACTTTATCAGATGAGAGATTTTTAGATTTTTGTATTCTGCTTAGTTAAAAAAATGTAGTCAGAGAGGCTAGAAGTTTGATGCTATTCTTGCCAAACAAACTCAGCCAAATTCTTTCAAGTGACAAAATGGGAAAGAGGATAATAACTAATCTTTCTGCATCTGAGTACATTTTCCAAAGTGTTGGAAATAAACTTCTGAATTGAAATCTTGAATGTATTGAATCTGTCAAGGTCCACAGTGGTGCCTTTGTAAATGTTCATTATCTTATTTAATCAGGTGATAAGTGGTGTAATGTAGCAGAGCTTAATAGAACTCAGTTACCACTTCTTGTGAACAAGTTGGAATTGTCATGTTACTGTGTAATTGATTTTGCTTTACAATGACCAATAAATTTAATAAAATAAAACATTGTCTTGTTTTTTATGTATTTTATAGATGATATTTTATATAAGCAACTCTGCCTAGTTTTTTGGGTCCTTAAAAGTAACATGATAGTTTTGCCATATTAGGGTCAAGTCTCTTGATCAGTTGACACTTGACCCTAATGGTGAAGGCTTGTTTTAAAAAGAAAAACGTAAAATCTTTTATTGAGTATACCAATACTTGTATTAGAAAACAAGTGGGGAGATCTAACATCATTTTAGAAGCAAACCCAAAAGAACTATAATTTACAATACATTAAAGATTTCAAATTACTTAGGTCTGAAGCTTAAACTAATTCAATAAGAAGAGCCTCTTTTTTAATTGTCCAGAACGGAACAAGTTAATTAAAAAAGAAAAACTTTTGGTGGGGGGAATAGGTAAATTAGTTGTGACAAATAAACTAGACTGGGGAGAAAGCCTTGAAAACAAAGTTTTAACAATAGCGTTTGTAAAAGTAATCACTGTTTATCTTTAAAATAATTTCATAAAAAACTTTAATCTTGAAAGAGTAAGGCAAATTTGTTTTTTTCCCCCCATTTTTTTTTTTCCCTCATACCAGGGCCACAGCCATCTCTGGGAGTTAGTTTTGGAACGCCTTTCGGCTCAGGTATTGGCACTGGCTTGCAGTCAAGTGGCTTAGGTTCTTCGAACCTTGGAGGTACACTTTAACTTTTCTAATATTGCATTGCTCTCTTATACATTTGAATTGATACACGCCTGTAACAAATTTCTAGGAAGTTTCTGCTATTTTGGAAGTGAAGTTTCCAGCTGACCTAAGGATTCTCAAAAAATGTTTTATCTAGAATATTAGATTAATAATTTTTTTTAAAAATCTCTTTTTTTTTTGTGAACAGTAAAATAAAACCTTGAAGTTAAATGGTTAGGGATGTTTCTGTTTCAAAGCTACATGCTAAAATATGAACTTGAAAGTTGCTTAGCTTAATTTAACGTTTAAAAACTCTGTTTTGAGACCATACTACTGAATATACCTTTTCAGTCATCTTTTTTTGAAAATGAGCACTTTAAATGGAAAACTTAATTTTATTTTAAATTTAGTACACTCCTAAGTATGTTTACGTAAATGCATATTTGTATTTGTCAGCAGTCCCACTTATTTTAGTAGTTTCCTAAGTTAATTCTAATTAGTAAGGTAAGTTTCCTGTAAAAACATTATCCTAAATTCAAATGCATTTCCAGTTCTCTGAAAGTTGTTTCGATTTTGACAGGTTTACTGTCAAAAAATTTATATGTTTCCCTTATTTACTAAATTATACTAGAATGCATCATTATAAAAGAAGGGAAGCCTGTAGTCTATTATCGTTACTTCATAGATTAGATTTAGATTTAGATTTAGATTTAGTGAAGATTAATTAGAAATAGGGTGGACAATTCCTGTGATCTATAATTCAGTTTGCCGGCATATTAAGTTTTAGGCAGTAGTACTGTGGAAGTTTTCAAGTAATTAGGAGAATCTCCAAGCTTTATATGCTAAAAACATTTATTTTTGATTGTGACAATAGTATTATTAAGAGAAAAAGCATGTTTCCACCCCTGCATTCTCACTTTGCCAAAGTTTGGCTGGTACTATTGAAGGAGCGTGCTGAGTAAAGTGTTGATGATTATGTAGTTAGGCCATTTTTCATTGGTCAAACTCTTATTGGTAAAACGCAGAATGAAATTTACTTGCACTTGCTGTTTAAATTGTACATTTTTGTGTTTATGAATTTTGTCTTTTCCCACCACCTCCAAAATACTCCTATGTATATCTATTTGGCTAAAATCATATTTAAGTGGTCACCAAATTTTAGTCTCAACTGGGAGGATCTTCTTGGTTGTTATGACCTTGCTCCTTAAAATTTTTTAATGGGTCATAAATACCATCTACATATGTATAATGTGTAATTTTAGATGTATTCCGTTCCTTCCAGAAGTCTAAGGATTCCTTCAGGCCATTTTTTCCAGCACTGTATTTATGAGACTTTGAATGATTTTAGTTGTCAGTGTCCTTTACCTTTGTTTTACATACCGTTGTATATTTCTCTATCACCCTTCACTAGGATTTGGAACTAGCTCTGGTTTTGGATCCAGCACCACAGGGGCCTCAACATTTGGATTTGGAACAACAAATAAGTCCTCAGGAAGTCTTAGTGCAGGTTTGTGTATTTTTGCCTGAATTTCAGGCAAATTTAAAGGTCACATTTAAAAGATTTGTTACTTCCAATATTTAAAAAAGATCCCCGATTCAGTGTATATCCCTAAATGAAGTATGCCAGCCTATTTAGCTTTTATCTCCCTTCAGTGCTAAAGGTCAGGTTTGTAAAACATTTCTAACAAGATAACAGTTCGGTAGAATAATATATATTCTATAATATTTTGTATAGTACATTATTCATTATATGTTAATGTGTAATCTATAATAAAATAGTTATACTTACTCTTCACTAAGTAAAGATTCTTTTGAACCCAAAGACTTAGCTTCATAAACATTTTTGTTACTGTAAAAACCAGTCCATCATTGTGAAAGTTTAACCCAGTTTTTGTCATTATTTATTTAGGATACACTGAAGAGAAGTTTATACGTTTAGGGGGCCGGAGCGATAGTACAGCGGGTAGGGCGCTTGCCTTACATGTGGCCGACCCAGGTTCAATTCCCTGGCATCTCATATGGTCCCCCAAGCACCAGCAGGAGTGATTCCTGAGTGCAGAGCCAGAAGTAACCTCTCTGCATCGTCGGGTGTGGCCACAAAACAAAACAAAAAGAGACCACCAGTCTGATAAATGACTTTATTTAGGTCTATGTTCATTTTTGAGAGTCTTGACACATCTGATAGAAAATTCAAAATTCCATCTATGTTTGTATTTATATTTGAAAATGCTTGTTTTAATGTGCACTGCTTTTTGTGAGAAACACTGTGTCTGAATTAGGGACTTCTGTTACTGATTAGATTGTATTTAAAGTGAGGGCATTTGTAGGAAATTTCACTTACTATTAAGCAGTATTTGATATTAAGTAGTGTTTAAAATTAGTAGTTCCAACAGAATGAAACAGTAGGAAACATCAGTAGTATCGTTATTGTAAACTAAATTTGCTAATATTAACTAGGCAATAATAGTTTCTTGATCTCAATTATGCAGTTAGCTCCTAGAAAATCAAAACATTAGGCAGTACTCTGTGTTTATTGTCTTGAAAATTGTGGGTAGAGGCTTTCATTAAGGACTTAAAAATCACAAGGGGCTGGGGTCTAAAGGTTGTAAAGTTTCTTACATGTTGATAGACTTTTTCTAGGAATCGAAGAGAATGCCACCGTAGCAGCTATAATTAACAGAGAAGCCTCCAGCAACTCCAAGTTCTTCATAGACTTACTATTCAGACTTACCTGTGTCTTTTGGCCTGTGTTGTTGCAGTTCTATCTTTAAAGGTGCCACTGAGTTGTCGGCTAGATTATTTTCCTTATAAAAATCCCATGTTGCAAATTCAAAGCTCTACACTATTTGCTATTTTTATAGATCACAGAGTCCTAGAACCAGAAACTTAGGCCCCTCCCCTTTTTATATGTTTTGGGTGGGTTTATTTTTTTTGTTGTTGTTGTTGGGGTTGTTTTGGTGATTCAACTTCTGATATGAATATTTTCTTCCCTAAACATAAGGCTTTGGCAGCTCAAGTACATCTGGGTTTAACTTCAGCAATCCTGGCATCACGGCATCTGCTGGTTTGACATTTGGGGTGTCCAATCCTGCCTCTGCAGGTTTTGGAACAGGAGGACAGCTCCTTCAATTGAAGAAACCTCCAGCTGGAAACAAAAGAGGAAAAAGATAGACATATGGGTTGATGTTGAGAAATCTGTAGTGCATCGTCATTCTGAATCTATTTTTCTAAAAGCGATGCAGTGGTTAAATTGCATCCCAGGAGATTTACAAGGTTTTGATATTTTTCTCCTACTTTGGAATTTGAACTTTATTGTTTGCCATGCTAAACATCTTTTTGTGTGTGTGTGAATTTAAAACCCAGTTGTGTACTTGTTATTTTGATTCTCAGTGTAAGAAATGTTACATTACTGATTGGTAAAACTGTTCAATCTAGTGTTAATAATTGTTTTTGTTGATGACGTTTACATTCAGTGAATATATGCACATGTTTCATATACTGATGGTGTGAACTCTAGGGCCTATACTAGAAGGAGTTTTTTTCTTGTAAAGGCCTTTTGAACTACACTGCAGGGCATCTTGTGAATATGTATGTAAATCTATAAAATGTTCTGCACACAGTTGTGTGCTTATAGAATATATATTTGCAGATCTACAACTTTTGCCTCAAGACTGTTTCCCTTTTCTAAGGCTTTTCCATTTTTCACCTTTTGAGCTTCAAATTCTCAGTGCTTGTAGAGTAATAAGCTAGAGGTACCAAGTCGTTGCAGTTCTTTTGCTGCTAGTGTAAATATTTGACCAACTGAACTTCGTTGCCACTGGGTTTTCCCTTAATCTTATTTCACCTTAATGTTTGCAACTGCTTTGAATAAGAAATGCTGCAAACTCAATAGATTTATAACAACTTTTTATTGTCCTGTATATCCTCATACTGCCTATATGAGGTGTTTTTGCATATTTGAGATGGACCTTTAAGAGCATATTTGAACTCCAGACTGATGTTCCGGAGGCAAAGAGCTATTAAGCCAAATTGATTCTATGCAGGTAAAGGATGCACTATTAATTCAGTGGAAACTTTTCTAGCTATTCCAATACCGAGTTCTTTCTTATAGGGCTATTAATAGTGACACCAAAAGGAATGGCTTATTAGCCTCTTTAATGTCTAAGTAAGTGCTTAATTTGGAATAGAGAAACAATATATTTTAAGAAAAAAAGTATTCTTTGTAGCAACTATAAACTCCCATTTTCACACTGAACAGAGCTCCAGGTAATAATACATAGGCATGCCAGATTGTATCTGTGGTATTTGTCTGTATTACTGTTAGTGACGTAGAGTGGGTGGAAGAGTGAGCCCTTGGACAGAGAACTGCCTTAGCCATGGTTTTGAACAGAAACTATTAGGTAGACCTAATTATCTTTCAAGCACAGTGTTCAGATGTGATTATGAACATGAAGTTTCATTGAAAATAATTAAAACTTTTATAAGAAAGATTTTGTACATGATGTGCATCGAGTGAATATTTTTGGCCATTTTCACCAAGGCACCTTTTCTTCTAAAATAGGCATTGCATATATGTGGGTATATATGCACGCCTTATATGTACACATGCATATGTTAGTGTGCTGTTAGTTGGGCTTGATTATAAAAGTATTGTCAAATTCTTTCACTTACTATGATTGGATTCTTGGATTTGAAATTTTTGCACCTTGATGCATTAACATAAGGAAAATGCTTTGTTTCTGAGCACTAACCTTTTTTTATATTTGCGTACTTCTATACTGTAATCCCCACATGCAGATTTTGGGGGAGGATAGGTAAATGTGTGATTTTTGTTGCGTGTGTGTTTACATGTTTTCTAATTATTGCCAGAAATAAATACTCAATTACCACGGACACTTTTTTAAAAAGGTAATTGCTCTGTGCTGCAAAAATATGAGTATTTTTATTTTTGTTCTTTACATATTTTACATTCACTGTGTTAAACCACTGGAAGTCTGTAACAGATCAGTTTGTGATAGGAGTTTAAATGTTGTCATTGTCTCCGTTGTCATCACTTTGTCCAGGGCATGTCATTATGTAAACAATAAAACTTACTGTGTCCGTTGCATTGGATTGTTAGAGGAGTCAGCTGCTCTTGATAAATAATTTTCCAATCATTACTTTTATTCTTGTTTGTTTTTAGTGTTTTATTTTCACTGCTTTATACGTCTTGCTCCTGTCTTCTCAAAACCACAGAAACATTTTCAGTTCTACATTTTAAGTTCTGTGAATAAAAGTAAATAGCAAAAATCCCCTTTAACTCCTAGTTTAATGTTACTTTCTTTGCCAGTTTCTACTCTTATGAAACCTTTTAACATGCCTTTTTGAACATGTGTACAAATATTTGTTATTGGTTGTTTTTTTCCAATTTTATCATTTTTGTTTTGGGTGCTTAGGGCCACATCCAACAATGCTCAGGGCTTACTCCTAGCTCTATAGAGCTCCAGTATCATTCCAGACAGGACCCAGGGGACCATATGCGGTGCCAGGGATTGAATTTGGATGTGGAAAGCAAGCTCATTGCACATTGTACTCTATGATGCCTGATTTTTTTTTTTAACAAGTGGTTTGAAAAAGTCTCTACTCTGTAACTTGGGTATTTTTATTTTCCTCTCAATGGTAGACCTGTATTCTTCTGTTATTATTGATTGATCTTTTCATTAGATTTAGTTCATTAAGAGTTACTTTTTTACATACAGTTGCACCAAATAGATATCCATTCAGTGATTCATTGCAGCTATTTCATGTTGGACAGATCCTTTACATTATTTCAGTTTTACAGAAAAAGCTTCAGTGTCCCTGTACAACTTCATATTTTATTTCTTTGGGATTCCAGAAGAGGAATTGGTGAAATGATAGACAGATGTCAGGTTATGTTCCAAAGATGCTATGTAAATAAGCAGCACAGAAGCCTGTGAATACCCATTTGTTTTCTCTATAATCCAGGATATTATAATATTTGGGAGGTACTACTTTAGAATAAATTAGCTATATATCAATGTAAATAGCCTTTATCCTATTTTCATACAGTTATTTACTAAGTTTTTTTTAGTGATTTATAAGAACTCTATATATAGATTCTAAAGAATATTAGTAATTACTGTTTTTTAATGATAGACTGAAGTTGTGTTCAGATCTTTGCCATGAATATGTGTATATGTGGTTATTTTTATTTATTTTTTTGGTTGGTTTGTTTTGGGCCACACCCTGCAGTGCCCAGGAATCACTCATGGTGGTACTCAGAACCATATGAAATTCCAGAGATTGATTCGGGTCAGCCACATGCAAGGCAAATGTGCTACCCCTGTACTATCGCTGCATCCCTGAACTTGTGCCATCTTGGGCAAGTTACTTTTCTTGACTTCAGCTTCATCATCTAAGCAGTGGACGGGGCTCATAAAGATGAGAGGTTTTGTTCATCAGTCTGCTTGAAGGTAGACACCGGAGCAGCATAAACTGCTGCTTCACAGGCATTTTCTATTCCTGCACCAATCTGAAGTTCCTTGGTCGTGGTAGCAGAATGTGTTATTTTAGTATCTAGTAGATCACCCTGCATGTTCTTGTATGTTTAAATGGGGTGTGGGTGTGTATTTTCACTTCCGGGACACACTTTTTGCTTTTTGGGTCATACCTGGTGATGCGTAGGGGTCACTCCTGGCTCATGCACTCAGGAATTACTCCTGGTGGTGTTTGGGAGACCATATGGGATGCTGGGAGTCGGACCCGGGTCGACCGCGTGCAGGGCAAAGGCCCTACCCGCTGTGCTATCGCTCCAGCCCCTCCAGGACACTCTTAAGATGAACTTTGCTACTGATTTTGTTAGAATTTTATTCTTTAGAATGATACTGGAATGGAAGGGGTATGGTCTAGCAGTACAAGGCCATAAGTTTGATCCATCAGCAATGCCAGGTGTGACCTCCACACAAATAAAGTCAGGATTTCGATAAGATACATTTCATGATTTGACTACTGTGTTTTATATACATTTATTAGGTTTTATAGTGTATATTTGATTCTTGGGTTCCTGTTTTTCCCAGAAGTATTGTTACTAGTGTGGGTTTTTAATCTTATGTTTGAAATATTAAAAATATTAAAAATGCAGATTTAGGGCTGGGTAGATAGTTCAGCAGGTAGAGCACTTGCCTTGGACCTGGGTGACCCACATTCACTTGCCTTGGACCTGGGTGACCACTCCCATGTGGTCTCCAGAGCACCACCAGAAGTACTGATTGCAGAGTGAGGTGTGACTCCAGAACAAAAAATGCAGAGTGGATGGTCTTTTGCAATACATTAAGCCTGAGTTGATAGTCTTGTTTAGAATAGTATGCTTTGCATCAAAAGTTTGTGAATGATGCCTTCCAAAATACTGCAGTGATATTTTTTTTATGTGTTAACTGTGAATGCCACAGGACTTTGTGCTTCAGCATTCCTTTTCCTGCATTTCTTGCTCCAGTTACTACCTGTAAATAAACTAGACCGTGCTGGCATTTGTGGAGCACAAATCACAGTCAGGGACGCAGTACTGGTCCCCCTCAATGGAGCCAGGGTCCTGGAAAGCCTGAGCTATGCCTTAGTGGGTGCTAATTATCTTTCAGTTATCTTGACCTGTCAACATTATTCTCTCCAGTGAATCTATTCTCTCTGGGCAGCTCACTCAGGACTTTATATACATGCCCCTGTGAAATCTCAGCTATTACTCTAATGCAGGAATTTCCCGCTTATAGATGGAAACAAGCCTTTGGGTAAGTAGGTTACCCGAGGTCCCATGACTTGGGTTACGGAATTAGGATTTTAACAGGTCTGCTTGATTCCAAGCACAAGTGACTCTGTCAGTCTGGTATAGGAATAGCACTCTGATTTCCATGTGCAATGCACAAGTTCACCAAAGGTAATGATTACATAGTATGGGAAATGAGAAGTATACAGTAGACTAGATGACAGCAAGGCAATCACAAAGGGCTGCAGTTGTAGAATAACTTTAGGGTGTAAGGAGTGGTTTGAAGATGGATGTTTGAACTTTAATAACCCTGTTCGAGGTTCAGCGAGAAAGCCTTTACACCAAGGCTTGTGTGACTGGTGACCCAAAAGAACTGTACTACTTAGACTGGCTCCCTTACAAGTTGAGCTTTGGTTGGTCCAAGAAAACCATGAGGACAGCAAGACACGTTAAGTGCAGAGTGGCAGTGCAGGAGAGGAGTCACTAAGAAAATTGGTGACAGCCCAGTATGTTGGCCTCTTCCCACTCATTTGACTCAGTTCACCTGTTCTCTTACACCTGTGAACTAACTAAAATAGAACATCTCAGACCCACAAAGGTGAAGTGTGCTATGTCAATTTGCAAACGTGTTTACCACACCCCAGTTTGAATCTTCTGCTAGAAAAGTTCAGAGTTCCAAAATTTTTTTAGTGTTTGCTTTGTGTCCGGGAGGATAAAAATGTGATAGAGGGATGCGGGGGCGGGGGGGGGGGGCTTTGGTTAACGAGAACTCAGTGGGAGAAAGGTTAAGTAAGTTTTATTTTCTAGGGCTAGAGATATAGGCAAGGCAGTAGCCTTGCGTGCAGATCATCAGGGTTCAATCCCATATGGTCCTTAGAGCACACCAGAAGTGATCCCTGAGCATTGTTAGCTGTGACCCAAAAACTAAAATATATAAAAAAAGTTTTATAGTATAAAATTATGTCACTAAAACTTGGTAGTATAGGAGGATTTTAAGATTTTAGGGAAGTGGTTATTATCACACTGGAGAATTGAAAGGAAACTTCTGTGCATACCACTCTACGTGTGTGTGTGTGTGTGTGTGTGTGTGTGTGTGTGTGTGTGTATTGAAAAGCAACTTAGCAAAGTTCAGTTCTGACCTTCAGATGATTCTTAATTTTGTATCAACTTAACACCTCTTCCCTCCTTGATCTTATAGTCTCAAAGTTTATTTTTTGCACTATTCATCTATAGCTTTTTCCACATGAATAAAACTATGGTTAGTGGGTTTTTAAATTTTTTTTTTCTCTTTTTGGGTCACACCTGGCAATGCACAGGGGTTAGTCCTGGCTCATGCGCTCAGGAATTACTTCTGGCAGTGCTTGAGGGACCATATGGGATGCTGGGAATCGAACCCGGGTCGGCCAAGTGCAAAGCAAATGCCCCACCCGCTGTGCTATTGTTCCAGCCCAGTTAGTGTTTCTCTGACTTTCTGCTGAGCACAATAGCCTCTAGTTTCATCGAAGTCACAAATGACAGGATTTTGTCTATAGCTGAATTGTATTGCGGCGTGAGCATATCATGACCTCCCAGCCATCACAAGTAATGCAGTAGACATGGGAGTGCATGTATCTTTTTGAGATAGTGTTTTGTTCGTCAGATCAATACTCAGAAATAGGATAACTGAATTTACTTGAATTCCTATTTCCAAGTTTTTGGGAGATTCTCCATACTTCCTATCGTAGCCGCCCCAATTTATATTCCAATAGTACCCAGTGCTTCCTCTTTGCCACATTCTCTCCAACAGTTGTTTCTTGTTTTTCAGATAATGGCTGTTTGTACAACTTGCGAGATTTCTTGTCTTGAGTTTCTAATAAGTTGATGAACATTTTTGTATGTGTCTGTTAGTCACTTGTATGTATTTGGACAGGTGTTCAATTCCTGTGCCCGTTTTAAAATTAGGTGGCTTGATTTTTTTTTTTTTATTTATTTATTGAATCACCGTGGGAAAGGTTACAAAGCTTTCAGGTTTATGTCTCAGTCATGCAAATATCAAACACATTTCCCTTTACCAATACTTATTTTTTCCCATGAAGAACCCCAATAAAACCCCACCCCCCACCCCTCCCCGTCCCTGTGAGGCAGATGAATTCTAGTTAACACTCTATCCGCTTTGATTAGATTGTTTCAATAAAAGATTCACCACTATTATTTAGAGTTTACCCCCCCCCCCCCCCCAAATCAGACATGCTGAAAAAGCATTGTGAAGTGATTTGCTTTCTACAGCTGGGTTCAAGAATTAAATGTTGGTTTTGGATTTCTGCTATTTTACCTATTGACCCTGGAAGTATTTCTACTGAAAGTCAGATAGTTAAGAAATTGGTTTCTGTGTTCTGGAGTCGTGGCCGTGCTGGAGAGCCGCTCGTGGGGGGCAACTGGTGGCCTCGGTAGGGCGTGAAGGGCGGAGCGAAACGCCCCCCTTCCCATGAGGTTTCAGTCGCCCCCACACTCCCGGCTCACACCTGCTGTCCACAAGGCTCCCATGTGGCCGCCATCCTTCTTTCCAGAGAGGAGAGGGCGAATGGGGCAACACCCTTTCCCCTCCGGCAGACTTGATGGGCTGGATCAACGCATAGTCCATTCACTTTTCTGCTCCAAGCTGCTGGGTTCTGCATTAAGTCCTTGTGCTTCTGGGGCCATGGCCGTGCTGGAGAGCCGCTCGCGGGGGGCGACTGGTGACCTCGGTAGGGCGTGAAGGACGGACCGGAACGCCCCCCGACCCATGAGGTTTTAGTCGCCCCCACTCCCCCGGCTCATACCTGCTGTCCACAAGGCTCCCATGTGGCCGCCATCTTTCTTTCCAGAAGGTGGCTTGATTTTTATTGTTAGTGATTTTGTCTGGGCTGGAGCGATAGCACAGCGGGTAGGGCGTTTGCCTTGCACGCGGCCATCCGAGTTCAATTTCCCCGTCCCTCTCGGAGAGCCCGGCAAGCTACCAAGAGTATCCCGCCCACATGGCAGAGCCTGGCAAGCTACTGTGGTGTATTCGATATGCCAAAAACAGTAACAGCAAGTCTCACAATGGAGACATCAGTGGTGCCTACTCGAGCAAATGGATGAACAACAGGAGGACATTGCTACAGTGCTACTGATTTTGTCAAATTTCATGCTAATTTTGCATATTTAATCCCTTTTGGACAGGTGCTATGCTATGTTAAGTAGATGTCTTTTCGTTTCCACATATTCCTTTCACTGTGTAGGATCTTCTTGTTTTGAAGTGTAGTCCCTTTTGTTCGTATTTGCTTTGTTTGCCTTATTGCTGGAGTTGAGTCTCCAAACACATCTCAAGGTTGTTTTCTCTAAGTAACTTCTTACCTATGTTTTCATTCATGTCTTTTGTAGTTTCAGGTCTTACATCCAAGTCCTTAATCCATTTTGAATTCCTTGTATGCCAGTTGTCTCATTTCATACCTTTGCACATGGTGGTTCACTGAATCCCGCTCTATTGAAAATACTTTCCTTCTCTATTGTAAAGTTGTGACTCCTTAGTCATAAAGTAATTGTCCCTATTTGTGTGGATCTGTTTCTGCTATCTTGGTTCTGTTCCGTGGGTTAGTGTGTCTGATTTAACTGATCACTTTGTAGTATAGTTTGAAGTTGAGAAGTTTGATGCTTTAAATTATCTCCCCCATTCCCACTCCTGAATTATTTTTGTTGGTTACAATCTTTTGTACAAAAATTTAAATTTCCTAATTTTTTGTTTTCTGTGAGTAACAGCACTGGGGTTTCTATAGAGATATATTAAATCTGTTTTTTTTTTGCCCCCCCCCCTCCTTCCGTCAATGCTCAGGGCTTAGTTCCAGGCTCTGCGCTCAGAAATCACTCCTGTATGTCCTCAGTAGACCAGAGTCTTGGGGATTGAGTCCGTATCAATTGTATTCAAGGCAAATGCCCTACTTGCTATACTATCACTCCAGTCTCCCATTAATCTTTATATCACTCTGCTTAAAACAATCATTTTAACTGTTCATTATTCCATTGCCTGAGCACATAATATCCATCTTTTTGTGACTCCTATTTCAGCAATGTCTATATTTTTCAGTTTACATGTCTTTACTATCTTTGGTTAAGTATTCCAGGATACTTCTTTTAGATGCAATTGTAAAATGAACTTTGCTTCTTTTTTCAGTTTTTGGGCCACACCTTGTGGTGCTCAGGGCCTGCCCTCAGCTCTTTTCAGGACTCATTTATGACAGTGCCTAGGGGGCCTGCAGTGCTGGGCTCAATCTGGGAGGCCACAAGTAAGAACAGGTGCCTTAACTGCCATCGGGCCCCTGTAACAGAATTTTTATTTTTCTTTATGCTAGAGCTTTATTTGCATCTAGAAATGCAACACAATTTTGGTATGATTTCTATTTTTGTGATTTTTATGGACACTTGTGATCTCTTTGGGAAAATGTTCCAGGTGCATGGGCAGAAGAATGTGTATTTGACTTCGGGGTGGGGAGTGGGGGAGAAACCCCTGCATGTGTGTTAAGCCAAACTCTCCCACCTGCTTATTTAAGCTTGTTTCCTAGTTGATTTTCTGTCTGGGCTGTCTTTCAGATGAGTGTGGGCTATGAGTCTTGTACAACTGTTGTCACATTCTTTCATATCTGAGTGGCTTTAAAAACTGCTCTCTTTTTTGCTGTGCTGTGTGTTTTCAAAAGCCCGGCGGTGCTCTATCTCTCCCGCCACCCGCGTTTGGTAGTCTCATGCCACTTCCGCCACTCTGGGGAGGTCGATGGGGATGGGCAGGTGAAGAAAGAACGAGGGCCAGGCTGGTCGATATCAATTGTAGTTTATTCCAGTCTTCACTCCTCTTCTGCTTCTGTCTCTCAAGCCTGAGCACCTCTCACCTCTGACTCTGCCCTCTGGAGCCCGAGCAGAGCCCAAGCCCCTCTCCGAGCTTACAGTCTTAGTTTATATAGCAATCATGTAAGGCTGCGACACAAAAGTGGGCTGAACATTAGCAAATCAACAAAGAGAGGTAAGACCACTCCTCCAGAAGATTAACTCAAGGATAAAATCTCATTTAAAGAGATTTCTCCAGATTACTAGGAGATCTGCTCAAGGGTGGGATCCCAACGAGGGTGTGTTCTTAAACAGTTGTAGTAAATCTACTTCCAATATTTCTAGCAATGTCATTCTGTATGAGCACAGAAAGAGATATAAACTTAGTTTGGTTCTTCCTGAGAACATCTCACTTTATATTCCGCAGTCCTCAGGCCAGGTTAGTCTTCTTAGCCCCAGCAGGGTCCTAGCCTTGTCGTTACTTACTTTTGGATCATGACAGCATTTGTCCATGATCATGCCCTCAACTTACAGTTGAGTATCGTGGCACTTTGGCCTGGCTCATTTTGATACCAGGGTAGCTTACAGCTTGCCCTGGGTCCAATCAGTCCCTCATCAGGACCCTGCTTTTGGGGTGCTAGGAACTAAGGGCAACTGAGTCAAGAAAGCAGATGCACAGACGTAAATATTTGGAGTCAATCAACTTCCAAGTTACAAAGCATAATATTAACTGTCTTCCTGTGTCCATACAGAAAGGACATTGCTTTAAGGTAAACTGCAAAAGACATAATTTACAAGTTCAGTGTCCTTCAAAAGATCTGATTTTACAAGCTAACAGAATCTGATTAGGGAGAAAAGGTGATTAACTGGCTGGGGAGGAGAGCGTAGAGAAGAGTTTACAGATAAACAGAGGAATGGGAGTGACTTGGGAGCACTGTGATGGTTGTAACCCTATAAACCTAAGCTCCCTGTGGCAAGGGAGAAAGGACAAACCAATGTTATCCTACAGTGCACTACCCTGTGTGGCTCATCCTATGTGGCTTATCGATGTGGCTCAAAAAACAAAACTAAAAACAATGAAATAGAGTTGGAGTGATAGCACAGCAAGGACAACACTTATTTTGCACAGCTAATCTGGGTTTAGTCTCTAGAACTCCATCTGGTTCCTGAGCCCTGCAGGACTGATCCCTGAATACCTGACTGGGTATGGTCCAAAAAAACAAGGCAAGCAAAAAGGGCTGACTTTTTTTTTTTTGCTAGTTCACCAATCCCACCAATAATGTCCTCAGGTTTTCTCCACACCTTAGCTTACCCATTTGGAAGGCATTTAACAAAATTTTTCTTTGTTTTTGTTTGGGGGCCTACACCTGGCGATGATGCTCGGGTTATTCCTGGCTCTGCACTCAGGAATTACTCCCGGCGGTGCTTGGGAAACCACATGGGATGTTGGGAGTTGAACCTGGGTCAGTTGTATGCAAATCATGCGCCCTCCCCACTGTACTATCTGCAGCTCCAGCATATAAAAAACTTACTTGATACCACTTTTTCAAAACTTGAATGGCAAATGGAATTACCATGAAATATAAAACAATTTGTGATGATTGACTGCTGTATGATTATAACTATGCAAATAAATTCAAATCATTTAATACAATATAGTATGCTGCCTATTCTCATTTACATAACTAAGTTTTCAATTCTCGCATCTAGAATATATTGTGTTAAATTCTATTTTGTGGGACTGAAGTGATAGTACAGTGTCTGGCCTTGCATGTGGCCGAGATGGGTTCAATCTCCAGCATCCCATAGGATTAATCTCTGAGCTAGAATCATAAGTAAATCCTGAGCACAGTTGGGTGTGGACCCTCATAAGAAATAACTATTATTTTGAACTTGTCCTTTCTAAAAATTTTGTTTTATTAAAGCACTCTGAATTACAACGTTATTCATAGTTGGGTTTTTAACATACAACATTCCATCACGATCCTGCTCCCAGCGTCAACTTCCCTCTGCCAGTGTTCCCAGATATCCTCTCCTTGGCCCTCCCCACCCCGGGCCTGCCATCATTGTCAGTGTTCTGTGGTGTTTTTTTGGGAGCAGTGATCCTTCTTTCCCTTCGCTTGCCTCCCCTCTGACCTCCTGCTGCACTGTTCCTTTACAACAAAAATGCTAGGTGGGCTGTAGTGATAGTTCAGTGGGTAAGGTGCTTGCCCTGCATGCGGCCAACCGGGGTTTGATCCTTGGCATCCCATATGCTCCCCTGATCCCACCAGGAGTAATTCCTGAGTGCAGAGGCAGGAGCAAGCCCTGAGCACTGCTGGGTGTGGCCCCCAAGCCAAAATAATAATAGCTTTTTACATCAAATTTCAAATCTTTTCGGAAAGGTCCTCATGCAGATCTGGTGGCCGTAAAGAGCAGATTGGAAACCGCCATTTAAAGCTGATTCCACCTTCACCACTCGCTGCTGAGTCTTCTCTTGTATCATTACTTATTAAATTCTGTGCCAACTGAAATTCCCTTCTCCTTCCCTTCCTTTTGTGGTGGTTGCAAATGCTTGCGTTGGGTGCGTGCTTTCTCTCAGCCCTGCAGAGCTCTGTGTGTGGGCTGGCGTTTGTCTGAGTCACAGCCTCAGGTCTGCAGGGCAGACCCGCGCCCCCGCCGAGCCGGCTGCCCCTGCCCTGTCCTCCGGACCCCTGCTTGAGCTCCCAGCCCTGCTTCTGTTCCCTCTGGCGCTGTGAGCCCCTTTCCGGGAACCCGTGGCAGGAGTCTCTCTCCACGTTCCCTTCACCCGTGTGAGTAAAGGGGTATTCACCGAGAGGACACCGACCCACGTGATACCAGGCCTCTGTCCTTCCCGACGCACAGGACGTGAGCTCCCGTGGTCAACTCAGCTCACACGCCTTAACGGAGGAGAGCGGTGCTCACTGTGCAGGAAGTTCCGTCAGCGCCGTGGCTCCCTGCAGTGCAAGGCGGCCGCCAGCAGTGGGCAGGAGGGCTCATTTCCCTCTGGTTTGGCGCTTCGTTTTGCATTTTTTTTTTTTTTTTTTTGCCTTTTGGGTCACACCCAGCGATGCACAGGGCTTACTCTTGGCTCTTCACTCAGGAATCACTCCTGGGGGTGCCTGAGGGACCGTATGGGATGCTGGGAATCGAACTTGAGTTGGTCGCGTGCAAGGCAAACGCCCTACCTCCTGTGCTATTGCTCCACCCCCACCCCCACCCCCCCACCCCCCCGTTTTGCATTTCTTACCCTGCTGTTTAGGGCTCTGTGTATGTGTTTTGACTGTTGATGAGTGACTAACAGCTCACCAGTGGAATTGCTTTCTTTTTATTTGGGCTGGGCATACCTCTGTGTTTGGGAAGGGGGGGTGGGGGATGTCACTCCCAGAACCCTGTGGCTTCTGCATCCAGGCATGTGCATCTTTCTGCCCCTGCAATAGAACAAACTGTGTTTTACTTTTGTAAAGGCACTTTACTATTAAAGAACTATTCATTCCAATCATGGTTTACCTCTTCTGTCTTTGGGGGTGGGAGAGTGGGGTCTTGCTCAGGAGCTGCTTCCAGAGAGGTGCTTGGGTGTTCCTGGTGATGTTCAGAGGAGGAGGCAGTGTTGGGGATTGAAGCCAGGCTCCTGAATGCCAAGCATTGTAAGCCCATTGAGTTCTTTCCCTGTCCTACATCTCTACTAACTGAACAGAGAGTTAGCCTCAAGAACAATGCTCCGGGTCCAGAGCGATGGTACAGAGGGTAAGACTCTTGCCTTACATGCGGCTGACTCTCGTTCAATCTCCGGTATCCCATATAGTCCACCAGTACCACCACGGGTGATCCCTGAGAGTACAAAGCCAGGAGTAACCCCTGAACAATTGCCAGGTGTTTCCTCAAAACAAAGCAAAACAAACAAACAACCCCCCCCAAAAAAAACACAAAAGATGAACAATGCTCTACTTAACTTAGTCAAAGCCAAGCCAATGTTTACATATGCAGTATATGTTTGTAGCTAGTTGATATTTAGTGCTTCCCTACTTCTGAAATCCTATACTCTAATAATAAACTTTTATGGGGGCTGGGGCACACAGAGTGGGTCTCAGGGTTAACTCCTGGTGGGGTTTGGGGATAGTATGCAGTGCTAGGAGGCAAACAAGGGCCAGCTGCATGCAAGGTAAGTGCATTAACTCCTGCACCATCTCTCTGGCCCAATAGTACACATGATCAACACCTGTTTTAAGCTGAGCAGGAGTGCTTGGTAATCATTCTTTTTTTTTTTTTTGGTTCAGAATTCATCTGTCCTGCCCAAATGTGATTTTTGATCAATTGAAAAGTGGCTTGTGTGATGAGAAACACAGTTTTGACTTAATTGGGATCTATTTAAATTTTAAACCTCACATGAAGGGCAGGGGGTCAGGGACAGCTCTCTGGCTCTCAGGGGGGAGTGCGTGCTTTGCATGCGGGAACCCCACCTGCAGTCCACACATGGTATCCCAACACTGCTGGGAACTGTTGTGCACTGCCAGGTACAGCACAGACGCCCAAACCCACCCTGGCAGTAACTCCAATATTGGTCAACATTTAAATGTGTTAGAAACAGATAAATGAGTCCACTTTTTTAATGCGAAATTCTATGGTATCTAAGTGCAGATCAAGTAGTTCAGAGAAGAATTTAGCGCATCACCATTAAGAAGTATTTGGGGAAGAAAATTCACAATGGATATATATTTTTTTTTTTTTTGCTTTTTGGGTCACACCCGGCGATGCTCAGGGGTTACTCCTGGCTCATGCACTCAGGAATTACTCCTGGCGGTGCTCGAGGGACCATATGGGATGCTGGGAATCGAACCTGGGTCGACCATGTTGGCTGCGTGCAAGGCAAACGCCCTACCCGCTGTGCTATCACTCCTGCCCCTCACAGTGGATTTTGAAGACTCAGTCTCAAGGATGGGAAATATGTTAACGTTTATGTAGATTGTGTGTTGAAGTGACAGTGTGTTGGGCTAAATAAAACATTATTAAGATTAATTCATGTGTTTCTTTTACTTGATTTCATAGGGCTGCTATAATATTTGAAACCATTCGTGTGATTCATGTTAAATTTGCTTGACAATGCTGCTTTGGATGATACTAACCAGAGTCCTAGGACTCTGGCTTATCATATACCTAAAGAGAGTTAAATTGCCTATCTCTGTATCAATTATAACAGATTTCTACCTGTCATTCTTGCTTTTATGATCTCTACCATTGTCCATTAGAATCTGAGAAATACAAATGAGATTATGTAGAGTTTATACTTTGCTGCTCTTTCTTGGAAGTTTCAAGAATATACAAAAATATCCAGACCCCTGAGAACCCAGCCTCAATTTTTCTCACCCCTTTCTCTGACTTCCATACCAGAGTCAACCAGGAACACTCGCCTTTCCTGCCCTTTTTATCTTTGCACAAGCTCTTTCTTTTGGATTGAAATTAGCGTTTTTTGAAATTAGCGTTTCTTCCTTCCTTCTTCCCCAATTCCATTGGCAATTCCACACATTTCACATAAGAGCCCTATCCCTTTTTTTGTTTTTATTTGTATCTTCAATGTTTGACATCTAATTGTACTCCAGGAATAACTGATGAATTAATGCAGTGAGGAAAGGATTAATTCAGTGACTCTCTCCTCAGATTTTTTCTGTATATTTGTAAGAACCACATTCTTAGTATTATATTGCTTAGGGTTGATCTATAATGGCCCACGGTAATCTATTCTTAGATTAATAAAGTTTACTCTAGGATGAAAATTTATGACATTAGCCAAGTTATTTTATGTTTTGTGCTCTAAAGTTAAATGGGGAGAATTGTCTTATAGGTTGGTTGTAAAGAGATTCAAAATGAGTTAATATACTTAAGGTGCTTAAATATGTACCTGATTGATACAAGCTAACCATGCAACATATAATTAACTATGGAAATTGTCAATGCATCTAAACTCTTTTTCTTTTTCTCTCAGGAAACAAATCACAGGTTTTAACTGGATTTCGAAAACCCAGTGTCACAGAAACCAATGAAGTAGGAAGAAAAATTCAGTTCTGAGCAGTCAGTGGTTCGACAAATCCCTGCAGTGCAAGAGACTGCTGGTTATCACTTTGTGAATCTTGTTACTTATAGATATGAACAATAAGACTTAGAGTGAGCTAGGTAGAATTCCGAATAGAAAGAAAAGTATTGATGTTTTAGGATGATGCAGTGAATCTAGTGGATGCTGAGATAGTGCTAAGGAATTAGAAAGTAGCCCTTAGTTCAAATACATAAGAAATAGTGGGAAAATGAACATATGGAAAACACAACGAAGTAGGGTGGATTAAACATTTGTAGACTAATTATGTGACTCATTTAAAAATTAAGAATGGGTTTTATATGCCTGAAATTTGTTATGAAAAATTAGTTCTGAACAAATTTCAAGCATATAAAACTCGTGATCTCTTAACACAAAAACAAAAATCCTTACTGAGGCATAATGAGTATAATGAATACCTTCTATTCTCTCACTTGGAACCATACTTATCTCTGTACTTTGAGTATTTAACCCCTTTTCGGACATATTATGTGTGAAAATATCTTTTCTTCGTTGCTGGATTGCTCTATTTCCTTTTGCTTTTGTTTGTGCAGACGGTTTTTTGTTTCTCTTGCCAATGGAGTTGAACTCCCAAATACATCTCTGATGTTGAGTTCCTGGGGCTCTGTCTGTGCTAGAGTGTTTCTGCTGAGAAGTTTGGTGAAAATTTAATAGAGGTGTCTTTATATGTGAAAGATTTTCCCCCTTGTAGTCTTAAATATTATTCACTTTTAATCATTTAACCATTATGTCCTGATTCAAGTAATTTTGGACTCAACAATTTGGGTTTTCTCTTTTAGCTGCCTAGGCATCAGAGGCTAATTCTTTACTTATTTGAGAAGTTCTCAGCTATTTGAGAAGTTCTCAGCTATTCTTTAAATATGCTTTTGTTTTTAAAGAAGTTTTATTGGATCATTGTGAGATACAGTTACAAACTTGCATGATTATGTTTCAGTCAAACAATGCTCGAGCACCCATCCCTTCTCCAGTGCACATTTTCCACCACCATTGTTCCCAGTGCCCCACCTGCCACCCTAAGCCTCCCTACTCCCTGCCTCTGTGGCAGGTACAATACTTCTTACTCTCTCTCTAATTTTGGGCATTATGATTTTCAATACAGATACTAAGAGGTCATTGTATTTGGTCCTTGGTCTACTTTCAGCACACATCTTCCATCCTGGGCGATCCCTGCAATCATCATTTAATTGGTGGTTCCTTCTTTGTCCCAACTGTAATTTCCCCAGCACATGGGGCCAGCTTCCAAACAATGGTGTGATCCTTCTCGCTCTTATCTCTACTGTACTTAGGTGTTAGTCTCATGATATGCTACTTTATATTCCACAAATGAGTGCAGTCATTCTATGTCTGTATTTCTCTTTCTGACTCATTTCACTTAGCATGATACTCTCCATGTCCATCCACTTATATGTGAATTTCATGATTTCATCTCTTCTAACAGCTGCATAGTATTCCATTGTGTAGATGTACCATAGTTTCTTCAACCAGTCATCTGTTCTTGGCCACTTGGGTTTTTTTCTAGATTCTGGCTATTGTAAACTGTCCCTGCAATAAACATACAAGTGCAGATATCATTTCTGCTGTTTTATTTATTTTTTTATTTTCATCTCTGGGATATATTCCCAGGAGTGGTATTGCTGGTTCATATGGAAGCTCAGTTTCTAGTTTTTGGAGGAATGTCCATATTGTTTTCCAAAAAGGCTGGACCTATCGGCATTCCCACCAATAATGAATGAGAGTCCCTTTCTCCCCACATCCGCACCAGCACTGGTTGTTCTTGTTCTTATTAATGTGTGCCTGTCTATGTGGTGTAAGATGACATCTCATTGTTGTTTTGATTTGTACCTCCCTGATGATTAGCGACATAGAGCATTTTTTCATATGCCTTTTGGCCATTTGAATTTCATTTTTGTAGAAGTTTCTGTTCATTTCTTCTCCCTATTTTTTGGTGGATTTAGAAGTTTTCTCTTGTAAAGTTCTACCAGTGTCCTGTATATCTAGGATATTAAGCCCCTGTCTGATGGGTATTGGATAAATATTCTTTCCTGTTCGTGGGCTCTTTCTGTATTTTAGTCACAGTGTCTTTCTTTTTTTTTTTTGTCACAGTTTTTTTTTTTTTTGTGGTGCAGAAGCTTCTTAGTTTAATGTAGTCTCATTTATTTATTTTTTTCCCACTTGCTGGGTCAGTGGTGTTTCATCCTTAAAGATGACTTTACCTTTGATGTCACGGAGGGTTCTGCCTACATTTTCCTCCATGTACCTTATGGATTCAGGTCTGATATTGAGGTCTTTAACCCATCTGACTTTTGTGCTTGGCATTAGACAGAGGTCTGAGTTCATTCTTTTGCATGTAACTGTCCAGTTTTCCCAGCACCACTTGTTGAAGAGGATTTCCTTGCTCCACTTCACATTTCTTGCTCCTTTATCAAAGATTAAGTGATCATATATTTGAGAGTCTGTGTCAGAATATTCAACTCAATTCCATTGGTCTGTGGGTCTGTTTCTGTTCCAGTACCATGCTGTTTTAATTACTACTGCTTTGTAGTACAGTTTGAAATTAGGGAAGGTGAGACAATCCATCTTCTTTTTTTCCAAGGGTTGCTTTGGCTATTCGTGGGGGTTTATTATTCCATATGAATTTCAGGAGTATTTTGTCTATTTCTTTGAAAAATGTCATGGTAGCCTCATAGGAACTGCATTAAATCTGTATGATGCTTTGGGAAGTATTTCCATTTTGACAATGTTAATCCTCTCAGTCCATGAGCAGGGTATGTGCTTCTACTTCCTAGTGTCCTCTTTTGTTTCTTGAAGTAGTGTTTTGTAGTTTTCTTTGTATAGGTACTTCACCTATTTAGTTAAGCTGATTCCAAGGTACTTAATTTTCTGGGACACTATTGTGAATGGGATTTTTTAAAAATATCTCTTTCTTCTTTTTCATTATTTGTGTATAGGAAGGCCATGGACTTTTGGGTATTGATTTTGTAACCTGCCACTCTGCTCTAAAATACTATTATTTCTAGGAGCTTTTCTGTAGAGACTTTAGGGTTCTGTAAGTATAGAATCATGTCATCTGCAAATAGTGATAGCTTGACTTCTTCCTTTCCTATCTGGATGCCTTTGATATCCTTTTCTTGCCTACATGCTAGGCAAATAGTTCCATTACTATAGTGAATAGAAGTGATGAGAGTGGGCAACCTTGTCTTGTACCTGATCTTAGAGAGAAGGCTCTCAGCTTTTCCCCATTGAGAATAATGCTTGCTATGGGCTTGTGGTAGATGGTTTTGACTATATTGAGGAAAGTTCCTTCAACTCCCATTTTGCTGAGAGTTTTTTTTTTTAAATAAAAGGGTGCTGGATCTTGTCAAATGCCTTCTCTGCATCTATTGGTATGATCATATGGTTTTTATCTTTCATTCTATTAATATGATGTATTATGTTGATTGATTTGCGAATGTTAAACCATCCTTGTGTACCTGGGATGAATTCTACTTGGTCTTGATTATGGTGTATGATCTTTTTGATGTGTAGTTGGATTCTATTTGCTGGTATTTTGTTGAGGATTTTTGCATTTGTATTCAGGGATATTGGTCTGTAATTCTCTCTCTCTCTCTCTCTCTCTCTCTCTCTCTCTCTCTCTCTCTCAGTGTCTCTGTCTGCTTTTGGTATGAGAGTGATATTTGCCTAATAGAAACTGGAAGTGTCTGTTTTTTTCAATTTCTTGGTAAAGCTTGAACAGGATTGGGAGTAGATCCTCTGTGAAGGTTGGGAAGAATTAACTAGTGAATCCATCTGGGCCAGCACTTTTGTTTTTCAGGAAACTTTTGATTACTATTTCAATTTCCTTGATAGTGTTAGGTCTCAGGTATTCCAAGTTTTCTTGGATCAGCTTTGGGAGATTATACGAGTCCAGGAATTTATCCATGTGTTTGAGGTTGTCTAGTTTCGTAGCATAAAGCTTTTCAAAGTAATCTCTGATTATCCTTTGAATTTCTGTGAGTTCTGTTAAAATGTCTCCCTTTTCATTTCTGATTCTGTTTGTTAGGAGTCTCTCTTATTCTTTGTGAGTCTTGCTGGTGGTTTATTGACCTTGTTTATTTTCTCAAAGAACCAGCTCTTGGTTTCACTGATATTTTGGACTGTTTTTTGGGTTTCCTTATCATTAATTTCTGCTCTAAGTTTTATTATTTCTTTCCTCCTGTCTGGTTTGGGCTTCTTCTGTTGGTCATTCTCCAACATCTTAAGCTGTGAAGTTAGATTATTTATGTGGGCTTGATCTTCCTTCCTGAGGAATGCTAGTAGAGCTATGAACTTTCTTCTTCCAATACTGCTTTTGCTGTATCCCATAAGTTCTGGTAGCTCGTGTCCTCATTCTCATTCGTTTCCAATAATCTTTTGATTTCCACTTTGATTTCCCTTCTAAGCCACTCGTTATTCAGTTGTGAGTTGTTTAATTTCCAGGTGTTTGGTTTGAATTTCTGTTTCTGGGTGTGATTTACTTTGATTTTCAGTGCATCATGATCTGAAAAGATTGTTGATACAATTTCTATCCTCTTACTTTTATGGAGGTATGTTTTGTAGCCCACTATGTGGTTTATCTTGGAGCAAATATATATTTTTTCTCTTCTTCTTTGCCTTCTAGAATGTTGATACTTATAATTCTAATGGAGCCCGGGATATCTTGTAGTTTCTTCATTTTTTCCTCTAAAACATTTCTCCTGTCGTTTGAGTCATAACTGTCATTTCATCTTCAATTTATGATATAATTTTCTCTGTAAGATTAAATCTACTTGTGCTTTCCTTATGAGACTGAATTTCATTCTTTGTGCTCTTCATACTTAGCATCTTTGTAATTTTTAGTATCTTAATTTCTTTTTCTTCTTTTATTGATTCTTGGGCCACAGCACTTGATGCTCAGGGGTTCCTTCTGACTCAGCACTCAGAAATTACTCTTGGCGGTTCTCTGGGCACCCTATATGTGCCAGGGATCCTACCTGGGTCAGCCTGTTCGCTGTACTAGCACTCTGCCCCCTATTGTAATTTGTATCTGCTTCTCTAAGTTTTAGATTCTTTAACGTTATTAGGTTTACTACTTTGTGCCTCCAGAACCAACCACAGCCATGCTTAAGACCACTCTCCACACGCTCGGACGAGCCTCATGCATGAAGGAACCGGCAGAGGAATCCAGGTGTGTGGGACCCGGGGCTGAGATCTCCAAGCCTGCTTGGATCGGGTCTGGGCCTCCTCCACCTAGACCTCCCATCTTCCACTAGCCAGGCGTTATACCCATCAACTGCCTCCGGCTCCACCCGTGTAATCCCATCAACAGCCAAAAGTCAGAGACTAAAACCAAGCTCCTGGAAGCTCAGGACCTCTTATTGTCTAGTTCTCACTCTGGGAGAACCCGGCAGATTTCTGAGAGTATCCTGCCCGCAGGGCAGAGTCTGGCAAGCTTCCCATGGCGTATTTGATATGCCAAAACCCAGTAACAATGATGGGTCTCATTCCCCTGACCCTGAAAGAGCCTCCAATGTGGCACTTGTAAAATCACAGGGCTAGGACGAATGGAGACATTACTGGTGCCTGCTCGAGGAAATCGATGAACAATGGGATGACAGCGACAGTGACTTTGTGCCTTAATTCTTTGTTACAGCCTCCAGCTCTGTCCTGGTCACTCTGGAATTGCTTATTTCAAAGATTGCCTGCTGAATTCTTGCTAGTCTGGGCGAGGTTCCTTAGTCTTCCTCCAGGTGGCACTGTGGCTGTACTGTTCTGTGACCATGCAGGGCTGGGCGAGGGAGACAAAAATTGAGAACATGATCAAACTAGTGCAGGGCCCGCTGCAGGGAAAGGCCATGGTGCCCTTCAGCACGACCACCGCCAGCCCATCTCTAGGCCAGAAGTATGCATACGTTCTCTTCAACTACGACAATCTCCTTGCTCTCCAATTGTCTGAAAGATACGTGGGGGAGGGACTCTCAGGCCCAGTTTAAAAGGGCATCCACGGGTCTGCAGGCATAGAAGGTTAGACACTAGCGGTCCACCGCCTTGGCAGACTGAGGACGTGGACAGATGCTGGTCCACAGGGGTCAAAAGGGTCAAAAGGTTGAGGAATGCAGGTCTAAACCACCAAGGACTCTCGCTGAGAGGCCCTTGCTTGTTCATTTGTTTTGGTTATTTGTTTGTTAGCTTTTTGGTTTGGGGGCTACACCTGGCAATGCCCAGGGCTTACTCCTGGATCTGCGCAGTGATCACTCCTGGCAGGGCTCTGAACCCTATGAAGTGCTGGGGATTGAATCCAGGTCGGCTCTGTGCTGGCCCTATCTGGCCCTATCTGGCCCTGCTCGTTTTTTTAAGTTGAGAATCTGCTTTTCACATTTCCTGGAATTTGTTTTCAATTCCACTGAATTTAAGGACAAATTTGTGGATCGTAATGTATTATAATGCAAAGTATTTTTATAGATAAATGTAGTTCCATTTATTGGAGTCTTTTCTAGTCTTTCAAAATGTTTGTATCATTTTTTCATATATGTGTACAATATTCATTAGACTTACCCATGAACTCTTACTGCTATTAAAATGGTATTGACTCTTAATTTTATTATTGATTTGGAGGTCATACCTCATAGTGCTAGGGGCTTACTCCTGGCTTTGTGTTTGGGGGAATCATATGCAGTGCCTGGAATCTAACTGGGCTTGGCCACATGCAAGGCAAGCTTCTTAAGCCCTGTACTCTCTGGTGTCACTACTAATTTTTTAAGGAAAACATTTATTACAATTGAATTTCATTTAATGAATTTGTTTTCAGCAACCTTGCTAAATTCTTATTAGTTCTGAAGCTGGCAGGTAGCTGAGGGGGTGGAGGTGCTTGGTAATATATTTCAGAGATGTCAGAACCAGCTTGAAATATCAACAGACTCATTAAGGAATGATTTTACACTCCCTCCCTGGTGACACCCTTGCAGGGGACCCCCAGGTGGGACAGTGTGGAGAAATCCCTTCAAGACCAGCTTTGATGACACTCTCTTGTCTCAGAGTTCAGGTGTCTTTTTCTTCCTTGTAACTACGTGGGTGCTCTCATTCCTGGCAGTCACCAGCATCTCTCTCTCTCTCTCTCTCTCTCTCTCTCTCTCTCTCTCTTTCTCTCTCTCTCTCCACCCCTTCCTCTCTCCTTCTCTCCCCTTCCACTCCCTTATATCTCCTAAATAAAAATGCTTTGCTTCAGGGGCCAGGAAGATAGTACAGAGGTTGAGGTGCTTGCCACTGCAGACTGGGAAGCACCCCATCTTTGGGCCCCAGTATTAAGTGGCCCCTGGGAAAGCCTCCTGTGCTCCCTGAGCATTGTTTGGGAGTGACCCCCGCCACCAGCCCCAATCCCTGCCACCAAACAAGCAGAATTATGTGTCTCAGCAAAGTCTTTCTGAGAGAATGGAGCCCTGACACGCGAGGAGAGTAGGACCTTGTGTTCCAGGCATGCAGGGCTGCTGCAGGCTTCGTGAGACCCGACCTCACTGGGATCTGTGGAGGGTGTCAGGAACGTACAATCTGATGCCCGCTGCCCTCCAGGCTGCCCCATGCATCCTTGTCTTGTCGTTGATTTATGTTTTTCCCATTTGCTAGTTTTTTTTAAATTTATTTTTTATTTTAAAAGCTTATTAAGGCACTCTAATTTACAGTAGTTCATAATAGCGTTGTCTCAGGTGTATGGTGCTCCAACACCAGTGCCGCCACCCATGAGCCCTCTCCACCAGTGTCCCCTCTCAGGCTCCCTCCCATCCCTAGCGTGACAAATTTGTTTTCATACTCGTTGTTCCGAAAGACCTTAAAGTAATGACAAATGGAATGATCAGAAAATGAGTCAATAAAAGTAAATTTGTGATCATTGATTGCCCTATCATTTTAATCTATATAAATAAAGACATTAAAATCATTTATTCAACTTATAGTATAATGCCCATTTAAATTTACATAAATTTTTAACTCTGGCATCTACAGTATATTGCATTAAATATTCTTTTTGTACTTTGATTTCATTGTAGTAATTATCACGTATTCTCTCATTAATAAAAATTTAATTTTTAAGTTCTGTGCCAACATATTTTAGAGGTTAATGAAACAGGTTAAAAAATTACTAAGGTGCAAAGTTTACTAATTAAGAACATTTAAAGGGGGAAAATCTGAATAAATTTATAAAAACACCAAGTCTAAGAAAGGGAATATCAACCTTATATTAGAAAATGTTATATTAGATACAGCTTGTGTCAGCACTAAGCATTAAAAGCAAGAGATTGTTGGGGCTGGAGCAATAACACAGCGGGTAGGGTGTTTGCCTGGCATGCGGCCAAACTGGGTTAGATTCCCAGCATCCCATGTGGTCCCCTGAGTACTGCCAGGGGTAATTCCTGAGTGTAGAGCCAGGAGTAACCCCTGTGCATTGTCAGGTGTGACCCAAAAAGCCAAAAAAAAAATAGTAAGAGAATGCAGTAAAAATCCCCATGGATATAAAAAAAAACTTCATACACATAAATAAGATGTCAATTTATTATTATTGTTAAAATTTATTTATTGAGTCACAGTGATACACATAGTTACAAATTTATTCATGATTTGTTTCAGTCATATAATGTTCCAACACCCATCCTATCACCAGTGTACATTTCTCATCACCAATGTCCCCAGTTTCCCATCTCCCCCAATTCTGTCACCCCTGCTCTTTCCTCTTCTCTCCTCTCCTCTCCTCTCCTCTCCTCTCCTCTCCTCTCCTCTCCTCTCCTCTCCTCTCCTCTCCTCTCCTCTCCTCTCCTCTCCCTCTCCCCTCCCCTCCCCTCCCCTCCCCTCCCCTTCCCTTCCCTTTCCTTCTCTTTCTCTCTCTCTCTTTCCCTCTCTCTCTCTTTCATGAATTTATTATTGAAAGTGTGTAAAAGCCCTTTGCAAGCTACAAGTAAGCATACATTTTTTTTAAGTTTGGTAAAGCAAGGTAGTTTTTGTTGAAACTTACTTAGAAAGATGTGAAGGGATAGAGAGAAAAGTATGTGTTTAAGAGAGAACACAGTCTTCTCCAGAGTGGACATAGATAGGCAAAGAAACAGAGAAGCAAGCATGGGCTTGAAGAACAAGCCAGAAAAAGAAACTTTTTTTAATCTAGTAGAGGACAACCATTAGCACCATGAGTGAGTACCGTATACAATGTCAAATGCTCAAGAGTTTCTCCTGTTCTTTAAAGAAGCTCCTTTACTGCTGCTTGCAAGGCTGGTTTTAAGGCTATGAATTCCCGGAGCTGTTGCCTGTCCTTGGGGTTCTATATCATTCCTTCATATCTGAATGATAAACTGGAGTGTGTTCTTGGTGACGTGGTCATTTCATTGAGTTTTTATACTATATCCCTTCATTCTTTTCTCACTCATGGAGTCATTTGACAGATCTGCTGTGAATCTTACGGGCTTTCCTTTGTAAGTTCCCTTTTTTGATGTTGCTGCTTTCAATATTCTCTCTCTCACTCTCTGTCTCTCTCGTTTTTGTCATTCTGAGCACAATGTATCTTGGAGTTCTTCTTAGTTACCAGTTTTCGCTGGGATACTTCATGCTTCTTGGGTCTGGATGCTTATATTCCTCAACTCTGGGAAATTCTTTTTGATTTCATTTTTATTTCAGATGATTTCTTTAACTATTTGTTCATCAAAGAAGAAATTTCTTTGAGCTCATTAAATATTCTCACCATGGTGTCACAAAGTCATTTAGCTTCCTGTTCTTCAGGGACTCTGACTATTCATATATTGTTCCTCTTAAACTCATTCCACAGTTCTATGTTATATTCATTTCTCTTCAAGACTACTTTCCAGCTCTGGTTGTTTGCTAATAGTTTTTTTCTATCTCATCTAGGAGTGCCTAGTAGTCTTTATTTCTGCTTGTTGTTTTCTCATTTTGGCTCTCATACTCTCGTGCTTTGTTGACTACCTATGACATCGTTTCTTTGCGCTTATTCAACATTCTCACCATGGTGTCACTGAAGTCATTGTCTGAGAATTGACTGAGCTGCTTGGTGCTGGTTAAGCCTTCTGTGTTACTGTTTTTGCTCATTAAAGTTGGTGGGCTTTTATCCATTTCCCCCATTGGGTTTTCTGGTGTTCCTGCTGTTCTGAGGGTGAATCTTTGTAGTTAGCACTGCTGCCGGGACTCTCTTAGGAATTACGCTTTCGTTGCTCCTTTCCTTCTCTGCCCATCTGCACCCAGTGACCGGAAATCACTATGAGCAGTGTGAGATTTGTTGAGGAGTTGTGGATGTGGGCCTGTTGAAATGGCAGAGGTTGGGAGTGGAGGCTGGGGATTAATCTCACCTGGTCGGATGTGGCAGCAATCAAGAGGTTTAAGACATGTGCATGGGGCCTGGTGAAAATCTTGTTCCTGATTTAAAGACAGTGTTACTAATATTTCACTACTCAAGAGAGGAGTTTCTTGGCGGTGGTGGTATCTGGGCCATGCCTTGCAGTGCTTAGGGGCTACTTCCAGCTGGGTGCTCAGGGGACCATGCTGTGCCAGGAATTGAACCTGAATCTTACTCATGCAAGACAAATGCTCTAACACACATCCCTGGTCAGCATCTTAAAGGTTTGGGGGGTTAAATTTATTAGATAACTATTTATCGAACACTAAGCAATCAATAATCTAACTGCAACATAACTAATAAATTAAATTTTTATTTACTGTAAATATTTAAACATTTTAAGTCTAATCCAATTATTCTAGTGTATAATTAAGTGTATTAATATATTAGTCTTCTAATACTTAGCATACTATAGCTATCACAAAAAATCACTACATTAAACAAGTAACAAGGTGTCAATTTTTTGTTGTTTTGGTGCCAGGAATTGAACCTGAATCTTACTCATGCAAGACAAATGCTCTAACACATCCCTGGTCAACATCTTAAAGGTTTGGGGGGTTAAATGTATTAGATTACTATTTATTGAACACTAAGCAATCAATAATCTAACTGCAACATAACTAATAAGCTAAAATTTTAATTTAGTGTAAATATTTAAACATTTCAAGTCTAATCCAATTATTCTAGTGTGTAATTAAGTGTATTAACATATTAGTCTTCTAATACTTAGCATACTATAAATATCACAAAAATCAGCACATTAAACAAGAAATAAGGTGTCAGTTTTTTGTTTGGTGCCATGCCAGTGGTGCTTAGTGCTTACTCCTGGCTCTATGCTCAGGAATCACTCCTGATGGTTCAGGGGATCATATGGGGTACGGGGGATGGAACCCAGGCCTGCTGGGTGCAAGGCAAGTACCCTACCAGCTGTATTATAATTCTGGCCCATAAGATGTCAAGATTTTTCAGAAGAGACCCGTTTCACTCAGGGCCAAAGACAGTGTGCAGGGGTTCAACATTTACCTTGCATGCAGCTGACCCCAACTCAAATCCTGAGCACAGAGCCTGGAGCATAGGCGGGTATTGCCCAAAACCCAACAGAAAGAATAAAAGGAGAAAGTTATACTCTCAAAATCTTTTCACAGTTATTTTACACACACAGACACACAAAAATATTATTGGGAAAACATTTCCCATAAGGAATGCATATGCTTTTATCTCCCTCAGCATATTATCTTACATACGTCACTGTGAAAGGGGAGGGGAGGGGAGGGAACGTGTACGTTGATTCATTTAGTGGCCCTTAAATCTCACCTGCCAATGAGGAAGCCAGTCAAAACAGATCGTGGAAAGAGCTGGGGATGAGAAGTAGAAATAACTTCCCCTACTCTGCTCATCATGCCCCTTTGACGCTGGCCTCACACAGGGACATTGACAACTTCTTTTGGACCTGTCCCCTGCCCACGAAGGCAGTAGTTCTGATGCACATGCCAGAGAGGAGACGAAAAGAACCCGAAGCGGGGCTGGAGAGATGGTTCATGTGGGTAGGGGCCTACCTTGGACTCAGCCTCTCAGGTTTGATCCCCGGCACCCCATATGGTCCCCTGAGCCCTGCTAGGAGTGATTCCTGAGCACTGAGCTGAGTAAGCCTCAAGCACCACTGGGTGTGTACCCACAAACACAACAAAAAATGCTGAAGTGATGAAATCAGACGCTGGCCTGCAGGCCTTGAGGGGATCAGTGACAAGACAAAAGAGCCTGAGTGACAGACCAGGAGGATGGCGGTAGACTTTGAGAGACAAAACAGGGAAGAGACTAGCACAGACCAAGGACAGCTCAGAAACCTGGGGACCTGTGTGAGATCGAAACAGAATATCAGGGGGTCCAAAATGACCTAAATAACTACTTCATCCTGGAGGTCTTTGGCTGCCAGAGCCCTGGTCGGGGCGGGGAGGAAAGCTCAACCCGCTCCCCTCCAAGGGGTCCCGGCGAGCGAGGACAGTCAGGCGCGGGGGCAGAAGACTGCTGAGCTTTCCTCCCCGCCCCGACCAGGGCTCCGGCAGCCAAAGACCTCCAGGACCAGCCACCACCATGCTGAGACCACTCTCCACACACATGAAGGTACTGGCAGAGGGACAAAGTCACGCGGGTTCCAGGGCCGAGATCTCCAAACCTACTCGGATTTGGGCCAAGCATCCTCCACCCAGATCCTCCAAATTCCAGTAGGCGGGGGTCACACCCACCAACTGGCCCCCTGGCGCCGTGTAATCCCATCAGCGGCCAAGACTCAGAGACTATAAAAACCAGATCCCGGACATCTTATTATGACATCTTATTATCTCATTCCTACTTTGGACAAACTGGCAGGCTACCGAATGTAGCCTGCCCACACGGCAGAGTCTGGCAAACTCCCCGTGGCGTACCCAATATGCCAAATACCAGTAACAATGATGGGTCTCATTCTCCTAAAGAGCCTTGAATATAATCTCAGGGCTAGGATGAAGGAGACGTTACTGGGGCCTGCTCGCGGCAATCGACGATTAACAGGATGATTTGTGATTTTGTGAACGACTTCATAAGTATCTGGAGTTTTGTATGCAAATCTCACACAAGGACCCACATACTCAGGAACAAAACCATTCTTGTGCTAACAGTATGCATAATCACTGTCCTCCCATTGTTCATTGATTTGCTCGAGTGGGCCCAGGAGCGTCTCCATTGTGACACTTGTTACTGCGTTTGGCATATCGAATATGTCACAGGGAGCTTGCCAGGCTTTGCCGTGTGGCTAGATACTCTCGGTAGCTTGCCCAGGCTCTCCGAGAGGGGTGGAGGAATCGAACCTGGGTCAGCCAGGTCGACTGCCTGCAAGGCAAACGCCCTACCCACTGTGCTATTGCTCCAACCCATGTATAATAGGCAATCATTTATTCAACTGAATTTTAATATTTAGGCTGTCACCTGTGGCATTGATATTATTTATCATCCTCCTTTGAAAGAAGGAAAAACAGGCCATAAAAAATTGAAGGCAGCTTTAATTCCCCAACCTCCAAGTACCAGAACCACTGTCTCAGTCCTCTGGTAAGCAGAACTGTACTTCTGAGAAGCCGGAGGGGTGCTGTTGTTCCCCACCAGCCTAACGCTGTCATGGGTCCGCTCAGGCCTTCTGGAGTCCGCTGATATTGCAGGAGAAGTCGCTGGAGTTGGTCTGCTCAGGCTGTCCCCACCAACTATCACAGACTAAACTGCAGACCTTTAACTTCCCATGGTCTCAGAAGTCTGAGACAAAATGCCACCAGGCCTGGTTCGTGGCGCACAGACAGCTGCCCCCTCCCTGTGGCCTCATGCAGCCTTTCATCAGTGATTGTTCAGAGATGAGGCTTTCTGCACTTCTCCCTTCCCTCATGAGGCCATCACCCCTACTGAATTGCCCCCGCCCGCCCCCTATCTCACATCAAGTCCCTCTCACCTGAGGGTCCTTATCACTCTGAGGGGTGGGAGGGGATGGTTGGGTATGTGAGAAGCTCAGACACTTCAGAGGGCAGCTTTGTTGCCCTGGCCCCAGGAGTAGTAGGTTCCTTTAGGTGCCAGATTTCTCTTTCCTGTGGATTCTGTAGACTCACAACTTGAGGGTCATCTCCACAGAGAATCAGAAAGGAAAGAGGTAACTTTGTCTTTTGTATTCTTGATCTTATGCATGACCTTTATGTTTACTGTTGTTGGTTTGGGAGTGAATGGAAGTGAAAGCAAAGGCCAAGAGAATCCAAGCCATCAGTTTTGTCAAAATCAGAGCAGGACTAGTGTTTCAGGGGGATGGAGATCTCCCTGCAATCTTTGACCATCTGAAGTAGGGGAATGAGTGCTCAGGTCCAGCAGTGCTGGAGACCTCCAGGGCCATACCTGGTGATGTTAGGGATGGTGCCAGGAGTCAGATTTGGGTGCTCACATATGCGAGACTTATGTTCCAGTCTCTGAGCTGTCTTCCCTGCCTTGAGACAATCTTTGGAGATGATTTTTTTCTTTTTGGGTCACACCCAGTGATGCTCAGGGGTTACTCCTGGTTCATGCACTCAGGAATTACTCCTGGCCATGCTCGGGGGACCATATGGGATACTGGGGATTGAACCCGGGTCAGGCCACGTGCAAGGCAAACACCCTACTTGTTGTCTATCACTCCAGCCCCATGGAGATGATTCTTTGAAGAGGCAGTGTGGCACTGTGTCGCTCTCTGTACCTGGAACCAGAATTCCTGGCTTCAAAGCCTCAAGGTTAGCAGTCATAGGCTCCCTTTGGATGTGGCCCTGGCTCCCTGCCCCCCACCTCCTCTGTCCCCCACCCTGGCTGCCCTCCACCCAAGCTGACTTCTGGCTTCTACCACAAGGCACGCCCCTCACCTCCCGGCTCTCAGAAATTAGCAATGATTGAATGATTGTTGTTCATTGTTTGCTCTGCTCCTGGCCACTCCCTCATTCCACTTACTAACTTGGCTGCAACTCTGCCCTTTGCAGAAAGTGCCTCTCTGAGCATGCAATGTACAGTAGCACCCACCCATTCCTTCCAGCAACTCACCGGATGTGGCTTTATTTTCCTACAAATACTCTATGCTATTTCTTACCATCTCTCCCAAATGTCCGAATTTGCTTCTGGCTTGCCTTTCTCCGCTTATGCAACTGCCCCAAGAAAAGATTCATTAGTTTATTTCATTGCTGGAGCCCATGTGCAGAAAAGCTTCTGCAACTGGGCACGAAAAAAATTATTTTGGATTAACAAAGCAGATGAATGAGGCATGTCTGTTTCTTCTAGAATGTCTTTGCTAGTCTTCGGGGAACTGTGATTGTTAGGGATCTCTGGGCCTCTCTGGGCTCTGATGTTTCTGATCCTCAAGGTACCCTGAGCTGCAGCTTCCCCAGTCTGACCTAGCTTCTTGAAGACAATAGGGATTGCGGGATGAGAGACACCTCGTGGGGGACTGGTGAGACCTTGTGAGTGGCACACAGTAAAATACGGCAAGGTGGGTTGGTCAGTGTGCGGTGAAACAGCAGGAACGTCCGTGATGAGTGGAAAGGCAGCCAGCGAGAGAGGGCTCCCCTCTGCCCCCAGGTGCACTGGGTCCTGGGCAAATCATTGATATTTTGGTGTCTTATTTTTCTCTTCTGAGAAATGGGCACGTCTGCTATCTTTTTTCTAGATCACATCCTTTAAAAATTTATCGTATTAAAATTTTTTTGAATCACCATGAGGTAATGCAGTTAAAAGTTCTTCATGGTTGAGTTTCATTCATACAGTGTTCCACCACTCATCCTTCCACCAGTGTACATTTCCTGCCACCAGTGTCTCCAGTTTCCCTCCTGTACACCCCCCTCCTACTCTCCACCTCACACTTTTCTTCTCTCTGTTTCTCACTTGTCTCTCTCCTTTTAGGCACTGTGGTTTGCAATACTGTTAACGAAAGTGTATCATGCACTTTGCCGCCTTTCAGTACTCAGTTCTTGTCCGGAGTGATCATTTCCAACTTGCATTGTCACAGTGGTCCCTTCTCTGTCCTAACCACCCTCCCTCCTCTACCTGTAGGCAAGCTTCCAGCCGTAGACCAGTTCTGGCCCTTGTTTCTATTGTTTGGGTATCATTCTCAAACTACTATTTTTATATCCCACAAATGTGTGCAATCATTCCATGTCTGTCCCTCTCCCACTCATTTCACTCAGCATGATACTCTCCATGATCATCTCTGTATAAGCAAATTTTATGACAACTGAATAGTATTCCACTGGGTAGATATACCATAGTTTCTTTATCCAGTCATCTGTTCTCAGGCACTTGGGTTGTTTCCAGATTCTGGCTATTATATACTTTGCTGCTGCAGTGAATATTGGAGTACAGATGCCTTTTCTGTATTGTATTTTTGGGCCTCTAGGGAGTATTCTCGGGAATGGTATTGCTGGGCTGAATGGAAGTTCAATTTATAGTTTTTTGAAGATTGTGATGAAATGCAAGACAGCAGAATCCTGGTTCGAGATAAGAGGAAGAAAATGTGCTGCCTGGAAAGGGGGTCACGGCACAGGGAAAGTGCAGTAAATTGAGTAGAAAGAATTCAAGTTGAGGGACAGAGGACAGAGGTGGAGAAAGTCCTCAGGAGGAAAGACCTGAGGAAGGCCAGGAGGAAGCCACACAGAGGAGGGGCCAGAGGGAAGGGAAGTCCACTGGATGGGGCTCTGGTCCACTGGGCTGAAGGAGCATAATGCAGGCTGAACACAGGCTGCATAGGCTCTGACGCCTGTCAGGAGCCATGGCAGTGCAGTGACTGAATCACCTCGCCCCAAGTAGGGTGGAAATGAGACGATCTGGGCGTCAGTAAATGGTAGGTTTTACATGATCTTGAAGTAAATCAATAAATGTGAGGTTAACCAGCTGTTCTCTGAATGACTTTAATTTTGCCTGTTCAGGAAAGACACCCCCTTGGCCCACATCCAAAGCTCTGGCTTGTTCCACATGACCCAAGTCTGACTCCTGCTGCCAAGTGCTCGCTATCTCGTGGGCCTTGCCTTCCTCCTGCATACACTGGCTTTTCTCCTACTTCATCCCAGGTGGCCAATGCCACCCAGAGGTTCGGGACCAGTACACTCAGGAAGCAATGAAAGCCCTTCTCTGACCATGCCAAGGTCAAAGTATGGCTCACAGCACTAAGATGCTCCCTGCGTTTTCACATCCTCCCTCTACTGAGTGAGAATAGTGTTTTCTAGAAGGTGTGTGATGTGTAATGTCACAATAGTCTGAATGAAGAATTATATGACAAAACCAGACAAAACCAGATATTTCCCTAAAAGGAAAACTCTGCCACTCTTTCCTTTTCCTTGTGGAGTTGGACCAAACTTGGCAGTGTGCAGGGACCATTCATGGTTCTGCACTTGGGAGTGAACCCTGGCAGTGATGGAAGAACTCTATGAGACTGTGGTTGGAACCAGGGTCATCTTGTCCTGTGTGTTCTCTCTCTAGCCTCACTTCTAATTTAAAAAAAAGAAAGAAAAATCCTGGAATATAGTAATAGCAGAAGGTATAGCATGTAGGACTCTTGCCTTGCATGCAACCGACCCAGATTCGATCCCTGGCACTGCATATGATTCCCTGAGCACTGCCAGGAGGAATTCCTGAATGCAGAGCCAGAAGTAACCCCTGAGCATCCCTGGGTGTGGCCCAACCCCCCCACACACACAATTTGAAAATTTTAATTTTCCAATCATGTCTTTAATTTTAATTTGGGGGGAGGTTGTTTTGGTTTTGGAATCACACCTGTTAGTGTTCAGGGTTTATTCTTCTGCACTTAGGGATCAGTCCTGGTGGGCTCAGGGCACAATATGAGATTCTGGACCTAACTCAGGTGGGCCACATATAAGGCAAAGGCCTAACCCCTATATTATCTCCTTAGCCCCTAGCCACCCCCATTTTAAATAGTGACAAATATTTTATCAGAAATAACACTTTAATTTCAATATAAATATTGATAGCTATGAATGGAATTAATTTTTTAAAACATGAAGGGGCTAAATGAGGGCCTGGAGAGATAATACAACATGTAGGGCACTTGCCTTGTACATGGCAAACCCTGTTTTGAATTCCTTGCACCACATATGGTCCTTTGAGCACTGCCAAGTACAAGCAGAGAACTAAGAGTAATCCTTCAGCACCTCCAGGTGTGACCCCCACACCCCCAAAATGATTACAAACGGGCATGAGACTTTAGTATTCAGAATACGGCTTTGATCCCCAGCATACAGAACACACACACACACACACACACACACACACACACACACACCTGAGAGAAAACCCAATTTAGAAATAAGAGACAGAGCTGGGACTGGGAACTGGACATTTTCTCTTCAATTCTTCCTTTTCTAAACATTCTCCGCTATTGTGGCAAGAGGAAGCCTAATGCGAGATAAAGTAAATCTTGACAATTAGTGATTTTGCAAGAAGCAAACTTCACTCTCCAGTGCTTTCTGAAAATACATTGCTGTGCTGCTTTGTCTCCAGGGAAGGAAACCAATTTGGTTCCAAATGACTTTTCTCCGGGTGGTCAGCGCAGGCTGTGTGCTCACGCCTGGGGGGCCTGCAGGGCAGGGTCCCTGGGCCAAGCCCAAGGCCACCGCGTCCACGGCGCCCTCCGCTGGCCACTCGGCCCCTTGAGACCGGCTTCCCGGCCCGACAGCCCAGGGCCACCACTGGCATCTTACTCTCCATGGCAACCTAGCTTTGACATAAAAATACGAAGCTTCCTCTACAAAGCACCTCCCTTGGAGCCTCTCCTGGCTTTCAGATTTCTGCATGTGTTCTAAATCCAGAACGGCCCTTCTTTATACTGGCTGCATAAGGAAGACCTTGACTGGAGCGCTGGTTTCCCTTCCCACCCCTTCCCCGCCCCTCCCGCCCCTCCCTCCCCTGCCCCTTTGCCTGTGGCGTTATTGTGAAGCCCGACGCTGCGACATCCCGGCCGAGCCTGGCAGTGCTGCCTTCCGGCTTCCCACTCCTGGGTGCAGGCGGAGCCAAGGCCCCGAGGCTGAACCTGGCTGCCACAACCCTGGGCTGCTCCTCCGTCGGATTCACCGGTGCTGCCCTGAGGGAGACACAGCAGAAAGAAGACAGACTCCTAGGGAGTTTCCTTCCGATTACAGCCTTCCAGCCTTTTCAAAACCAGGGCCTGTGGGTAAGGCCTGGCAACCTGCAGACCCCGGTTCCATAGCCCCACATCTCAGATTCTGCCTAGCACACCAGGGGTAACCCCTGAGCTCAGAGCCAGAGTAAGTCCTGAGCACTGCCAGATGTGCCCCCTGGCCTAAATAAACACACAACCAATAAAGAAACCAGGCCTTGCCTCATTCTTCCTTAGAGAACTTGAGAAAAAAGAATTTTTCAGTGTTGTGGTTTGCAAAAGAGGCACTGAGTGGCAATCATGTTTGGTCTGTAGTCTACTTTCAGCATGCTTCTCCCATCCTGGGAGGATCCTCCCAACACCCTTTATTTGGTGCTCCCTTCTCTATCTGAGTTGCCTTTTGCAAACCACAACACCCAAAAGGAGAGAGAGAACAGAGGGGAATGCCCTCTCACAGAGGAAGGGTGGGATGGGGGGATGGGGGATGGGAGGGATACTGGGACCCGTGGTGGTGGGAAATGGGCACTGGTGGAGGGATGGGTATTTGATCATTGTAAAATTGAAATCCAAGCACAAAAATTTGTAAGTCTACAACTGTACCTCATGGTGTCTCACTAATAAAAATTAAAAAAATTTTTTTTTTCAGTTTCAGTTTCCTGAAGGGCTGGAGCAATAGCCCAGCAGATAGGGCGTTTGCCTTGCACACAGCCAACCTGGCCGACCAGGGTTCGATTCCTCCACCCCTCTCGGAGTGCCCGGCAAGCTACCCAGAGTATCTTGCCTGCACTGCAAAGCCTGGCAAGCTACCCGTGATGTATTCGATATGCCAAACACCATAACAACAAGTCTCACAATGGAGACGTTACAGTGGTCCGCTCGAGTAAGTCGATGAACAACGGGAGAGCAGTGACAGTGTGACAGTGACAGTTTCCTGAAAAGTTAAGGGCTGAGATTGCCTCGGTCCTCCCCAGCTGCGGGCCTATTCACCTGCCTCGGCTGCTCTATCCACCTTCAGAGGAGCCTCAGCAGCAGCTGAACCTGGCATGGCTGGCCGCTCCCCCAGGCCAGCTCTAGACTTTGCCTTTGGTGTTACACCATCTGTGGGTTTTGACAAACGCATATGGCTAACTGGGAGCAGGGGTCAGAGTAAGAGACAGACTTGAAGCTGTTCCCTTCTGCTTTGAACATGGAAGAGGGGGAGCTGAGAAGGGAAGGTAGAAAATGCAAGGAAATTCTCCCCAGCACTTTCCAGAAAGAACACAGCCCTGCTCAATGCTTCCTTTTCTCCCAGTTAGACCCACATGGGATCGCAGATCTATGAAACTGTCACAATCACGATCACGATCATCCTATTGTTCGTCGATTGCCTCGAGCAAGCACCAGTAACGTCTCCTTCGTCCTAGACCCGAATTCTAAAAAGTGCCATATTCAAGGCTCTTTCAGAGTTAGGAGAGTGAGACCCATCATTGTTACTGGTATTTGGCATATTGGGTACGCCACGGGGAGTGCCAGACTCTGCCGCGTGGGCAGGTTACATTTGGTAGCCTGCCAGGTAGTCCAAAGCAAGAATGAGATAAAAAGATGTCGCTTCCGGGAGCTGGGTTTTTATAGTCTCTGGGTCTTGGCCATTGATGGGATTACACGGCGCGGGGGGGGGGGGGGGGGGGGGGGAGGGAGGGAGAGAGGCAGTTGGTGGGGTGTGACCCCCGCCTACTGGAAGATGGAGGACCTGGGTGGAGGATGCTCAGCTCCGATCTGAGCAGACTTGGAGATCTCAGCCCCGGGACCTGCATGCCTTTGTTTCTCTGCTGGTACCTTCATGCTGATGAAGGTATGAAACTGTAAGAGAATAAAATTTCATGCATGTGTATATGTAAGTCAATTTGTGAGAGTTGGTTATAGCAGCAATAGGAATAGCAATACTCAGAAGTGCATGGTGTGGAGTGCGGGGGACCCCCAGCTGGCTGCAGTAGGGAGGCCCAGGTGTCCGGCTGGTCTTCAGCACAGAACTTTATTAGCATGAAAAATATTCACTCTGTAATCTTGAATTTTTGCACCATGGCACTGCAATGACTGTTGGCCTTGTGGAAGGGATTCTTTTACCACATTATCCTATTTGGAGTGATTACGCTCATTCATCAAATTGTATTTAATACATTTTCATATTTCAAGGGCTCTAGGGCTGCTAACTATATCCACTTGACCAATAACTTTAATAAAGCAATCTGTAGTTTTCCCTGGAAATGGCCTTTTCCTATTTGCTTCCTGGTTGCCCCCGAGAAAGATGAGTGTGATGAGTGCTGTGGGCTGATCCAGGTGACTTCAGATCTCCCATTTAGGTCAGGGTGTCTCAGGGGGCCAGATGGAGTGCCGGAGATCAAACCCAGGTTGACTGTGTGAAAGGCAACACTCCCCCTCGCTGTACTTTCGCTCTGGCCCCAGATGGGCTCATTTTCAAATTGAGGAACCTGAAGCTGTCAATGAAGAAAGTGCGGGTCAGCAGAAAGCACTAGTGGGTCTGTCTTCTGTGGAATTATACCTTTTGGGAACTCGGAACTATTGAGACGGGATGGTAGCCACACACAAAAAATATATTGTATTTTGGTCACTGTTTCTTTGGAGGTGCAGAAGCTTCTTAGTTTAAGATAGTCCCATTTGTCTATTTCTGTTTTCACTTGCTCGACCAGTGGCATGACATCTTTGAAGATACCATTAGCTTCAATGTCATACAACTCTACCTCATGGTATTTCACTAATAAAAATTTAAGAAAAAAAATATTGCTGATTCTGCCTGTACTGTGTGCTATGGATACTTCTCAGGTAATCTCCCTGCTCAAACTTGCAAGTCAGTAGAGTGATTCTCACTTTGGAGATGAGGCTCTGAGAGATGACCAAAAGGCACAATGCCACCCAGCTGTGGAGCCCAGTGGAGTCAGTCTGGAACTCAGTTCTGGCTCCAAAGCCCATGGTCTTCCTCTGGTCTGTAACCTATTTTTACTTCCACGCAAATTTTAATCAATGCTGCTGCTGGTTGAATGAGTGCCTCCATTTCTCTTTATCGCTAATAAAATGAAAGAACTTGTTCCCTTTTTTTAGAGCCATGTTTCAGGAAATAGGTATGATGGGGAATCTTGGAGTCAGCCGGCAGTCCTTTCCACAGAGCCGGGCAGCCTGGGGCTGCTGTGGCTCGTGCCCAGCTCTCCAGGGAGATGGTCAGGCTCAAGGTGAGCTTGGTCTGTAGCGTCGGTGAGAGAGCATGACTTCCCAAGCTGAGCACCCGTCTGAGGGCCTGGCTACTGAGGAAATGTGTGGTCCTGCCAACTTCCTTAGTCTCCTGGAAACTTGCTTCCTTTCTTGGAAAACTGGGATTAAATTAGAGCAACTGTGTCAGGGATCACAAAGGAAAAAAAGAGAGAGGGAGAGAAAATGTTTTATTTTAGTTCTTTGAAATAATTAGAGAGCCTGGAGAGGTAGTACAGTGGGTAGGTTGTTTGCTGTGCCTACACACAGCTGACTTGGGTTTGATCCCTGGAGTGATCCCTGAGTGCAGAGCCAGGAGTAAGCCCTGAACACTGCTGGGTGTGACTCAAAAACAAAAACAAAAAATTTGGATCAATGTTTATGAGACTGTACAGTTTTTTAAAGGAACAATTCATACCCTTGTAAAGGTATATTATCACACCGTACATGACACACAAAGTACCTGTATCCATCCAGCGCACTGCCCCCACACGCTAGAGCCCTCTCTTTCCTTGCCTTCTGATATCATTAGTTCTGAAAGCAGAGTTCAAGGATGGGCTTTCATTTAGTTTTATCTGTTCCCTTGTTTCATACCCTATCTATAAGTCAGATTACCTACTCTTAGACTTTTTCCTTCTGACTTATTTCACCTAGCCTGGGACCTTCCAGTTTTATCCACGTGGTTATAAAATGATCGATTTCATATTTTTCATTGCTGTGTGATATTCCATAATTTATTTGTCCACTCACCAGTTGTTGGAGATTCGGGCTGTTTCCACATCCATCTTGGCTATGATGAATAGAACTGCCATGTAGATAGGTGTGTGCATATCTTTCCAGATTATTGTTTTAATGTTTTTTTAGTAGATGAGATGAATTTATGGATCATATGGTAAATCCTTATGACTTAGTTAATTAAAATTAGATTATTTTAAGATCCAAGAGATAGTACAATCTGTAAGGCACTTGCTTTCCACAAGGCCAGCCCCAGTTTGATCCCTGGAACCCCATACAGTCCTTCATCCTTGCCAGGGGTGATCCTTGAGTACTTAGCCAAGAATATGTCCTGAACATCTCAGGGTGTATCCCAGAAACAAACAAAAGAAGGAGAATGTTTTATTTTGAACAATTTCTCTACTGTTTTCCTGGAAGCTGGGAAAATTCCCATGTGTTCTCTTAGTGAAGAAAGCTATTCCTATGTGCTCTATTTTAGTGAGCCCAAGTTCCTTTCCCCTCCCCTGAGTGAGGCTCACACACAGTAAGGGGCTTTCCCCAGCTGCCTCCTGAAGAGCATGAGCTGCCTTGGCACACCTGCTGCTTCCTGCAGGACTTTCCAAACCTCCTCACCAAGACGCTGCCTTTTATGCAAAGCTGCTGTTTGTGTTCTGAAAGGACTTTGCTAATCATAAGAACAGTTTCTGCTTCAAAGGTCCTGATTGATGGGAGAAGGCAGCCAGCCTGCATGCAGGTTGATTTTCAGGAATTAAGCTCCAGAAGGCTGCACAGAGTAAACATTGGAGATGGCTAGGGGCCAGTTACAGGGTTTTCCAGCCATGACTCCCAGCCAAGGTGGGGCCACCTCTTGAAGTCTCAGATGCGCATTGCGGAAGTTTACCTTTCAGGACTCCTGTTAGGGTTGTGACCAAAGCACCTGGAACACAGGTGTTCAGTCTCTGTTAGTTCTCCCCGTTCCTTTCCTATTCTCTCTCTCTCTCTCTCTCTCTCTCTCTCTCTCTCTCTCTCTCTCTCTCTCTCTCTCCCCCCCCCCACCCCCAGTGCTGCTCACCTTTAGAGCATTTGCAATGCATACAAAGACAAAAGTTCACTGTATGAGGAGAGGCTTTCTAAATGGCTCTGTACAAGGCTTGGTCTAATCCAGAAGCTCATTGCTCTGACACTTTACACAGATGTGTTCTTCAAACTCAAGAATTTGTGGTAATGACCAAGGAACTTGGTGGAGATGGCAGAACCCACACACATAAGTAAAAATAATTCAGGTACACATAAGTAAAAAGAATTCAGGTACTGCTGCATGGGGGCCTCGTAGACCTGGAGTCTAGCCTCAAACTCTACTTTGTCTTCACTAAGCAACCAGGTTGCTTCCATGCTGGGGAGATAGTACAGTGCGCCTGCTGGATCCTGGGTAATGTTTGTATTGTATGTAAATTTTCCCCAATAGTTTTGTTCCTAGCCAGTGATGCGACAGATTTCCTACTCTTCCCTCACACAATTGTTGAGAGCAGTTTGAAAGCCTTACATTTTGATCGAATTGATGATGGCTCAAAGAGTGGCTTCCCTTACCTGTGAATGCTGATTGTAGCTTCTGTCTTCTCTGTCTAAATGAATATGGAACCCACTTGCCTGAATCATCGTGCTTGCTGAGAAATATCATTTAAATAATTCCCAGGATGCCATAGCACTTTGGCATGAGTGTGTTTGACTTCATATTTGTTTTATATGATTATATTATGGCCTGTATGACTTTGGACTCTGTGTTAAGAGAGAATGAAATGTGATAAAGCAGTTTGTCCCTAGATAATGTCTCTCTTCCAGGCATGCAAGTAAATTGAAGCCATATCCTGAGTGCTGGCTAAAGGCTGGGACTGTGCAAGCTAAGCTGATGAATATGAATGTGGGTGGCTTGGCCCCTTGGCCCCTCAGGAAACCTGTGAAAGACTGTTGCACCCAAACATAGAGTGTTGAAATGGACAAAGTAAATCTGGTCAGTGTTTGTGGTGTGGCAAATAAGAGATGTGGCAAATCCACATGTGAAGAGCTTCAGAGAAGGTGTCTAGAAGCTGAGAATTAAGTGAAGGTGATTCAAAGATCTATTGGGTTTGAGAAAACACAAAGATCAGCATGGAGACATGTTCTAGGCAGTAGAAACAATTCGAGTCAACATACCGACAGAGGAATTTGTCCAGAGTGTTTAGGTCATTGAAAATGGAACAATTGGTTTGGGGGCTGTATAAAGTCCTTATTTTTTTAATTTAATTTTAATTAGTGAAACACCATGAGATACAGTTATAGACTTACAAATTTTTGTGCTTGGGTTTCAATTGTACAATGATCAAATACCCATCCCTCCACCAGTGTCTATTTTCCACTACTACAGGTCCCAGTATAAAGTCTTTAAATATTATTTTAGGGGAAAAGTTAGAATCAAGTTGGTAAAGATAAAGTGGAATCAACAGAAGGAGTGTTGAATTTTAGATTAAGATATTTGGGCCTCATAGATGACTGGATAAGGAAACTATGATACATATATAATAGAATACTACTTGGCTATTAAGGCTGGAGCGATAGCACAGCAGGTAGGGCGTTCACCTTACAAGCGGCCAACATGGCCGACCCGAGTTCGATTCCTCCGCCCCTCTCAGAGAGCCCGGCAAGCTACCGAGAGTATTCGATATGCCAGACACAGTAACAACAAAGTCTCCAATGGAGACGTTACTGGGCCTGCTCGAGCAAATCGACAATCAACGGGAGGGCCTAACACCTAACACCTAACTTGGCTATAAGACAAGATGAAATCATGCATTTTCCTTTATGTGAATGAATCTGAGGAGTATCATACTGAGTGAAGTTCACCAGCAGGAGAGGGACAGACACAAAACTGTTTAAAGATCTCTCTCACATGTGGGATATGAAGAAACATGGTAGGAAAAGAACAAGAGACATAAAGAAAAAAATAACTCTGCGAACTGGTTTTAGTAGGAAGCTTGCTATAGGCAGCTTCGGGGCATGGGGACAGTGGCGGAGGATATGAACACTCTGGTGGAGGATGTGGTTCCTGAATTTCTATGTATGAAACATACCAATGACATTTTTTAATTAACTATGTGTGCTTATTATATGCATTCGCGGCCACGCCACTATTTATTTACTTTTCTCTAAGTTTTCAGGGTACCTTAAATATCCAACCTGCACGGCAGAGCCTGGCAAGCTATCCGTGGTCTATGCCAAATAGACCAAATTGATATGCCAAATCCAGTAATAAATGGATCTCATTTCCCTAACCCTGAATATGCAGAATCGAGAAGGATATGGAAGGAGAGGCTGATAAAACACCAAGGCAGACATAGGCTGCCAAAACACAGAAAAACAAAAATGATTGTCTGTACTTTTAATGCTTGTACGCTGGCATCTGCTGCATCCATTGAAGACCTTATGGTACAAGCGCGAAAGATCAAGTACGACATCATTGGTCTGACCGAAACGAGAAGACATCAATCCCATCATGCTGTTTTCGACACTGGAGAAGAACTCTTCCTTGGAACATGTGATAAAAGAGGCGTCGGTGGTGTCGGTATCCTTGTCAACACAAACTTAGTCACGAACATTGATTCATTTGAATGCCTAACAACCCGAATCGGACGATTACACTTGAATAAATGTGGCTCACTACCGGCAGTTTCTATCTTTGTTGTCTATGCACCAACATCCAGTTATGGTGAAAGAGAAACTGAGAAATTCTACATGGAGCTGGAGAAGTTCTATAAAGAAGATCACACCTTCTATAAGATCATTGTTGGTGATTTTAATGCCAAGATAGGACCAAGAAGATCAGTCGATGAACTCCACATCAGAACCCATGGCCTGGAATGGAACGAACAGGGTGACAGACTGTCTGAGTTCATCATGTCAACCAAAACCTTCCATGGTAACTCACAATTCCAAAAGGCTGAATCTAAACGTTGGACATGGGAGTCTCCCGATGGACGGTTCCACAATGAAATAGACCACATCATATTCAATCGGCGGTTTTGCCTAACCGATGTTGCTGTTGTCCCAAAATTCCAAACGGGATCAGACCACCATCTTCTTCGTGCAAAATTCTACCTCACAGAACGAGGAGAAAAGAATGCGAGGTTTAAGAAGAGGACTCCCAGAACAACCACCAACTGGGAGCTCTTTGGCTCTGTTGCAGCAACATGGGAAGATGCCGTCATTGGCAACATTGATGAGGAATACGATCGAATGATTCAGCACCTCCATGATTGTGCAAGGAATGCCAAGAGAGAGATAACCACAAAAAACCGTCTTTCTTCGAACACTCTTGAACTTATTCGCCAACGTGGCTTGGCACGTGCCTCAGGCAACCACAAGCGAACGTCTGAACTGGCAAAACAGTGCAGAGAAGCCATCAAGGATGACCTCAAAAACAGGAGAGCAGCAGTACTGGTAGATGCAGCAGAAGCTGGGAAAAACATTCGTAATGCCCTCCTGTCCTTCACCAACTACAAAACCAAGATGACTGCCCTCCGACATCATGATGGATCTATCACATCTTCCAGAAGGGCAATGGAGAAGATTATTCATGACTTCTACTCAGATCTCTTTAATAGCCACATTCACTTGCCCACATACCACATACCACATGATGGATATGTCGTTCCCAATGTCCTCCCTTCCGAAATCCAACATGCCATCTCGTCGGTAAAGAAACAAAGAGCACCTGGCCCAGACAAGATCAGACCTGAACACCTGAAGAACTTACCATCAGTACTCATCAATACATTGGCTCGACTCTTCACACGCTACCTGTCTGAATGCAAGGTTCCATCCCAATGGAAAACCAGCAGGACTGTACTACTATACAAGAAAGGAGACATCCATGACATTGGCAACTATCGCCCAATCTGCCTATTATCTGTCATCTACAAACTATTCACTAGAGTCATCCTGAATAGGATTAGCAGACACTAGATGAAGGACAACCATGTGAACAAGCTGGATTCCGAAAAGGATTCAGTACCATCGACCATATCCACACAATAACCAAGCTCATTGAGGTATCTCGGGAGTTCAAGATGCCGCTCTGTCTAACGTTCATTGATTTAAAGAAGGCCTTTGATTCTGTTGAGATGGAAGCCCTAGCCAATCAGGGCGTACAAACTCAATACATCAGGATCCTTCGTGAGCTCTATTGCGGATTCACTACCAAGATCTCACCATTCTACAAAGAAGTAATCATCCATATCAAGAGAGGGGTTTGGCAGGGTGATACCATTTCACCAAAACTCTTCAGTGCCACCCTCGAGAACATCATGCGACGACTGGAATGGGAAAACATGGGAGTGAAGATAGATGGTCGGCAACTACACCACCTCCGCTTTGCTGATGACATCGTTCTAATAACACCAAACATCAACCAAGTGGCACAAATGCTGAACGACTTTGACCGTGAATGTGGAAAGGTCGGACTACAGCTGAATCTTACGAAGACAATGTTTATGAGAAACAGTCTTGTTCCTGATGCTCCATTCGCTCTCAACGGAACCACCATCTCCGAATGCAACAGTTATATATACCTAGGTCGAGAAATCAACATGATGAATGACCTGGCACCTGAGTTGCGCAGGAAGAAGAGAGCGGCTTGGAATACCTTCAAGAGCATTGAAGAAATAACTAAAAGGACAAAGAACCTCCAGCTACGAGCACATCTCTTTGATTCCACTATTCTTCCTGCATTAACATATGCCTCAGAGACCTGGACCCTACGAAAACAGGATGAAAACGCTATTTGGGTCTCTCAAAGAGGAATCGAAAGAACTATGCTTGGAATATCACGATTCACTCAAATGAGAGATAGAATCCGGAGTTCTGATCTTCGTCAACGCTCAAGAATCAGGGACGCTGTCTCATTTGCCAAGACATCAAAAATCAGATGGGCTGGACACGTAATGAGGTTTACAGACAACCGCTGGACTAGAGCCATTACTGATTGGATTCCACGAGACATCAAAAGATCATGTGGACGCCCACCTATAAGATGGTCAGACTTCTTCGTCAAGACCCTAAATGATTGGTTTGATGCTCTACATGTTCCTAAAACGAACAGATACCATTGGGCTATGCTAGCACGCAACCGGGATGAATGGAGACGTTACTGGCACCCGCTCAAATAAATCGATGAATAACGGGGATTAAGTGATTAAGTGATAAGCTTAAAATAAAATGTAACAAAAATAAAGAAATAATGGTTTCCCATATATAAATGTAAAAATAATACAAATAATGTAAAGAAAAAATATTTCTTGGAGTTGAAAAAAGTTTGGGTTTATTCCTTTAGGTAGTGATGTCACATAAGATTCTTGAGGACACAATGCCTCTTTTGCAAACCACAGCATTCAAAAGGAGAGAGATAACAAAAGGGCTGTGGTAGGGCATTTGCCTTGCACGCAGCCAGCATGGCCGACCCGAGTTCAATTCCTCCGCCCCTCTCGGAGAGCCCGGCAAGCTACCGAGAGTATCTCGCCCGCACGGCAGAGCCTGGCAAGCTCCCCGTGATGTATTCGATATGCCAAACACAGTAACAACAAAGTCTCCAATGGAGACGTTACTGGGCCTGCTCGAGCAAATCGACGAACAACGGGAGGGCCTTTACCTTTTACCGAGAGAGAGAGAGAGAGAGAGAGAGAGAGAGAGAGAGAGAGAGATAGTGCAATATTTTAGCAATATTTCCCCAAAATTGTCTGTGTTTGTGTGGGATTTAAGGAAAAGAAGACTAATGAAGTAGAAGACCATAGAATATCAAAGCTAAGAAACTGATATTGATTAAATCCATAGACATTATTCAGCTTTCACTAGTTTCGTATTAGCTCGTGTGTGTGTACATATGTTTATGACATGTAAATTTGTGTAAGTGCCATCACAACCAGTGTTTCTCTTACCATAAGAACCAACACATTGCCTCAATAATTGTCATACCTCCACATTCTGTTTTCCTAAAACCTGATTCCTGACAATAATGCTTTTGATTTCTACAATTTCGTCATTTCAAGAAGGGACCTCTACAACAAAGATAGTCAGAAAGGATCACTCTGAACACTGAGTGCTGAAAGTAGGTAATGAGACAAACATGATAACCTTTCAGGACTTGAAGTGCTAAAGGAGGGAGAGAGAGAGAGAGGGAGAGAGAGAGAGAGAGAGAGAGAGAGAGAGAGAGAGAGATGAAGGTTGTATGCTTGTATGTTTAGGGTTTTTTTTGCTTTTTGGGTCACACCTGGTGATGCACAGGGGTTACTCCTGGCTCTGCAGTCAGGAATCACTCCTGGCGGTGCTCAGAGGGACCATATGGGATGCTGGGAATCGAACCCGGGTTGGCCGCGTGCAAGGCAAGTGCCCTACCTACTGTGCTATTGCTCCATCCCCTGTATGTTTAGGTTTTGCTGCTGTTGTTATTTGTTTTGTTATTGCTGCTACAGTGGGGCAGAATACTTAGGGGCCATTTCCTGCAGTTCTGGAGGTCCTGAGGTCTAAATCCAGGGACTTATACAAACAAGGCATGTGTTCGACCACCTGAGCCACAGTCTAGATAGATTTGGTATTTTTTTGTTTTGTCTTATTTTTTAATAAACTGCTAAGTGATTTCCCAGAGTGACTATGAGTTTCACTCATAACAGCGTTATATGAATTATTCAACTGCTTGGCACCCGTAGCAGCATTTTATGTTTTCAGAGTTTTTATTTTTACTGATATAATAGTGTTTAGTAATATTTCGTTTTTCTTTGCCTTCTGATTAATGATGATGAACATCTTTACTGTGACTACATATTTCCTCTTGGTATAATAGTTACTCAAGGCTTTTGTATATTTTCTAACTGGATTTTTTGTACTTTGTATTCTTGAGTTTTGAGAAATCTTCATAGATTCAAATGTAAATATTTTATCAGATGTATCTTTGCAAATATTTTCTTTCTAGTATGGATTTTTGTCTTTTAAATAGTGTTTATCAAAGTAAAAGCTTTTACTTTTTACTGCATGTGAAGTTTAATGTATTGATTTTCTTCTTATATGAGTCATGCTTTTGCTACTATATTAGAAAACTTCTCATCTAACCCAAGGTCCTAAAGTTTTGTTTTATTGTGAGGTTTTTATAACTTTATATTCTATATATAAATTCGTGATTCATTTTGAGTTCATTTTATTTAAAATGAGTATGTATAGGTTTCATTTTCTCTCTTTCTTTTTCCTCTAACGGACATCTAATCTCTCTAATCTCTCTAGTCCATTGAAAAAACAATCATCCTTCCAATGAATGTTTTTTTTTCAATTTAAAATTTGGCCATGCATATTTGTGGATCATTTCTCAATTCTTTATTGTATTTCATTGTCATTGCTAACACCACGTTGTCTTGATTACTATAGTGTGTAGGAAGTTTCTTGGTTGAGCAGACTGATTCTTGTCACTTTATCCCTTTTTTGAAATTATTTTATTTTCCAGGTCTTACGTATATATTTTAGAATATATGCCTTGTGTGTGAAGCACTAAATTTGATTCCCAGTACTACAAAGCCCAATGAAAAAATAAAAATATCTCTCAGGGTTCCCTGAGTACTTCTAGCTGTAACATCCTCATGACCTTCCCTGGCACAACCCACATGGCTCAGCACTGACCAAACAGTCAGACCCACAGCACCAGCACCAGGGTGAGCACTGCTGGAGGTGGCCCTAATATCTATGTCTCCATACATGTATATATATTATTGAATTAGGTGGCTTCAATATCTATATATGTATGTATAAGTATTTACATGTATGTATATATATTATTGAATCACTGTGAGATATACAGTAACAAAGTTGTTCGTGATTGAGTCTCAGTCATACAATGTCCCAACACCCCTCCCTTCACCAGTGCACATTTCCACCAATATCTCCAGTTTTCCTCCTGCCTGCCTCCTCCCAGTTGACCCTAATGTAAGACAGAGAGAGAAAGAGAGAAAGAAGGAGAGCAAGAGAGAGAAAAAAGAACAAGTAAGTGAAAGAATGAAGCCAGAGGAATGGTATCTATAAAACTGAAAAATGTAGGCAAAGGGTGCAGGGAGTGCTATTAATGAGTAAGAACCTAGCAGAACAGTAGCTGCAATAGTTCAATAAATATGTGCATTTGTGATATTTTGGAGAAAAGGGGCAGAATTATAAAATTTCCCCAGGACCTTATGCCAAAGCAAAGGGTACTTGCTTCAGGGTCAACGAATACAGGATAAAAAAGAAGAGCACTACTAAAAAAGGAACTACCATCAGGAAAGGTCTTTTTCTCCCCCATACTTATGCAAAGACAGAAGGAAAACAGAACTCAAATATTGTGAATATTCTCTAATTGTTGTCTTCTCCACCATAAAACAGAATGTATTTGATGCTAAAATTCAGAATAGCAACAATGAGAACAATATCCATAAAGAAAAGAACAAATCAAACGATATTATACTGAAAAAACTAGAATTTCATTTTTGAGGCAAATAGGATATTTTCCCCACAGGATATAATTTTTGATACTTTTGTCAGTAAAAATCAATAGCATTTATTATTGCACATAGGAATTCCTGGAGAGGAGATGATGGGTGGTTCAGCCTGATGGAATCTGTGGACATTTAACTCCATCCAGAAACTTACAAATGAATGGAGCACATTCCAAAACCCAAACCTTGTAGAGTAGCATGGAATAGTTTATTGGTCTCAGTGGGCAGAAATTATAGATTTTAATAGAAAGCTATACTAGAAACTAGTTGCACCTAGTTTCAAGTCTACTCAAGATTAGAAATCATTCTGAACAAATACCAGAAGAAATGTGCATGATGCACTGTTCACAATAGCCAAAGTCTGGAAACAACCCAAGTGCCCTAGAACAGATGACTGGTTAAAGAAACTTTGGTACATCTACACAATGGAATACTATGCAGCTGTCAGGAGATGAAGTCATTAACTTTGCTTATAAATGGATAGACATGGAGAGTATCATGCTAAGTGAAATGTATCAGAAAGAGAGGGACAGACATAGAAGGACTGTACTCATTTGTGGAGTATGAAACAACGTAGCATGAGGCTGACACCTAAGGATAGTAGATACATGGGACAGATCAATTGCTCCATAGCTGGAAGCCTGCCTCATGAGCAAAGGGGAGAAGGCAGCTGGAATAGAGAAGGGATCAAAAAGAGGGCTGGAGGAATCGGTCAGAATGGGAGATGTGTGCAGAAAGTAGATAAAGTACCAAATATGATAACCTCTCAGTGTTTGTATTGCAAACCATAATGCCCCAAAGTAGAGAGAGACTATGGGGAATATTGTTTGCCATGGAGGCAGGGTGAGGGTGGGAAAGGGGAGGTATACTGGGGATATTGGTAGTGGGGAATGTGCACTGGTGGAAGGATGGGTGTTTGATTATTGTGTGATTGTAACCCAAACATGAAAGCTTGTAACTATCTCATGGTGATTCAATAAAATTTTTTTAAAAAAGAGAGAAAAAAGAGAAATGGGCATGATTACTAGCACCGGCCACGGTGGCAACTGAGAAGATGGCTCTAAGAGAAAGCTACAGTGTGAGTTTTGTTGAGTGGGGGAAGAAACCTGGGGACCAGTAAGTATAAAAGGGAGCTTCTTTTCTGTCACATGGGTCTTCTTGAGTTTTGGAGAAGTTCCTGTGAAGCAATGCCACTTTCTGAATGAGTTTTGTGTAGTTCTATTGATTCGTTTCTAAAGTAAATGTCATCTAAATAATACATGGGGAAATACATGATTGGATCGGGGGGAAGGATCACAGGAAGGAGTTAGAGAACAGGAGCGCCCAGATGCCAGCGCCCTGTGCTTATTCTGTGCCAGTCACTGTTTCTTCCCTCATGTCTGTTGCTCATTGAACATCAGAAATAACCCATGAACCAGGGCTGTTATGTTTCTGGTTGCCAGAAGAAGAAAATGACACACTAAGAAATTAAGTAAATCATCCAAGATTATTCAGGTTAGACCGTGGCAGAACTTGAGTCACATTGTAAACCACACTAGGAGATTTAACAGGATGTTAACTCAGCATCAGAGAGTAGGAACGTTGATCCAAGTCTCCTCTCTTCTTTAGAAAGGCTCTTTTTTTGTTGTTGTTGTTGGTATACGTTGACTATTTATTTTTAATTTTTATTAGTGAAACACCATGAAGTACAGTTGTAGACTTACAAATTTTTGTGCTTTTTGCAATCTCCTCGTTTGGGCCTTGGGCATGGCCGCTGCCTCTGCTGTCAAGACAGGAGTCAAGGAAGGCGGTTCCACGAAACGCAGTGCCGGAGAGACACTTTCTCCAGGCAGGAGAAAGAAAGAAAGGCCAAGTAGGAGAGCGGATCAAGAGGCATAGCACAGCTCGGAAGGAACCAGAGGTTCCGAGAGTGATCCATCAGTACTTACTACTCGGTCAGGCAGAGAGGAAGATGACCAGACTCCAGCCCCGCCGTGGCCAGCTCGTGGGACATGCGGCCACGTGCGGGCCGCCGCGTGCAGGACACAGAATTTTATCCTGCAAGCACGGCTCCCACTAATAGTGCGCTGGCAGTAGGACTGTGCTGGGAGCACCTGGCGGGCAGTGCCAGGGAGAAACGCAGGGAAGTGTGATCCCCGATTCTGTCCCATTGTCAGGGACGTCCTTGGACCCATTGCACAGGAGCCTTTGGAGACGTTCCCTTCCCTTGGCGTCCTTCTCTGCAGTATTGGAGGGCAAGATTCTCCCACCTGGGGGCCGGAGCAATAGCATAGCAGGTAGGGCGTTTGCCTTGCGCGCGGCCGTCCTGGGTTTGATCCCCGGCATCCCATATGGTCCCCCAAGCACCGCCAGGAGTAATTCCTGAGTGCATGAGCCAGGAGTAACCCCTGAGCATCGCTGGATGTGACCTAAAAAGAAAAAAAAAGATTCTCCCACTTGGGGGGCGGAGGCTGTGCCAGTATGTGAAGTGGGGTTCCGTGACAGCCGGGTCAGCCGGATTGGCCGGTGCACCAGACCTCCTGAGCTCCGGGTTTTAGAGCAGCGCATCATGCCCGAGCGTCTCAGAGCAGCGCCGTCCAGTCCAGGAAGGCGTTCAGATGGCCATATACTGCCGCCAAGAAGGAAAACTCTTTTTTACCTCTCTCACAGAGTCTCTCTTTTCAAAGTGTTCCTTAGAGAAAGAGGTAACCAGCCCACTGTTAGATGCAGAAAACAAAAGTCAAAACCCAAATGAGCTAATTTTTTGGTTCAGCCCTGAAATTCTCTGGTGTTTTCCTATGACTCAGCATGAGTGTTTTCCCATGACTTGACACCCACCTGGGGCCTCTGGTCCCTTATATCTGCTCATTGTTCAGCCTGAAATGTCCTTCTCTCATCCCCTCTGTCCTTGGACTTGTTTACAGTTATCCTATAAATGTGCCTTTGGTTGTCCTCCAGGAGGCCTATCTAATTTCCAAGGTTAACCCATAAGCCACTTCACTCCGCCAGCAGCTGCGCACCTGCCCAGAGCATTTATTAATCTATATGAAAATTTCTTGTTTTAATTTTCCTTTTTGACCCCCACTGGACTAAAAATTACATAAGAGATGAGACTGCGTCTGGATCTTTTTTTTAAAAATATTTTTTAAATCAAATCACTGTGAGATACACAGTTACAAAGTTGTTCATGATTGGGTTTCAGTCATAATGTTTCAACACTCATCCTGTTATCAGTGTACATTTCCCACCACCAGTGTCCCCAGTTTCCCTCCCGCCCTCCCCCCACCTCTATGGCAGGCCTTCTCCTCCTCCTCTTCCTCCTCCTCTTCCTCTTCTTCCTCCTTTTCCTCCTCCTTCTCCTCCTCTTCCTTCTCCTCTTCCTCCTCCTCCTCCTCCTCCTCCTCCTCCTTCCTCTCTCTCTCTCTCTCTCTCTCTTTCTCTCTTTCTCCTTTTCCTGTTGGTCATTATGGTTTGCAGTACAGAGACTGAAAGTTTATCTGTGTCTGTATATTGATTGATAACCATCATACAGCAGAGTGCAATTCAGGCCTCAAGAAATACCTTCAGAATGAGCAAATGTCACAACCAGGGCCATAGAGAAGTAAAGACACAATTCAGGAATGGCATCGAATAGTTACTGATGGACCTGAGTGAGGAGTCCAGCCCAACTGCTTACCAAGTGAGTGATCTTAGACCTCCCTGAATCTCAGTTTCCTTATTTGTAAAATAACATCCACAACAATAATAAGGAAGAATAATCATTAGTTTTGCTTTTATTACAGCAACTACCAAGGATTAAAATAAGGATTAAGATATTTAAGTGGTTAAAACAGAATTTGGCACATTTCCAAAGCCTTAATCTATATTAACAATATATTCTCCCCTCCTTCTCCCTTGCCGGCAAAGTCCTTCCGCTACTAATATGCATTTTGAAAAGAAAAATAATGATTATGTTTAGAAAATCCCCAAACTCATATTTGATGAAAACAAAATAGAATTGTTTTTTTCAAAGACAGACTGCCATGAGGCCAGGAGCACTTAGTCATCGTTGGCAAAGATGACTAAATACCTCTCACGCTCTCATCCGGTGTGACTCACAGCGGCCGAGGGTCTCATTTCCAAGGGGACATTTGAAGTGTTTCTCAAGAGCCATTTTTTTTACGCACAAAACTTGTCATTAGGTGGCAGCCAAGCTGGGTCCCTTAGAGAGAAGTGCAGTCTGACCCTTGAAGGCAGAGTCTCTTCCAGAGACCACGCAGCTTAAAAGCAAATATCTGACTCATCCAAAGAGTATTAGCCCAGAAAATGACAAGGACTTATTTCAACAGGGTGTGCAAAACATCCTGCTCTCAGAGAACTACAATAGACACAGTAAGCCCGAGAGATCACCCCAGAAAAAAAATTAATGTGGTTGACAAAAGAGACACAAGGTCTTGCAAATGCTTGTAGGTGTATGTTATAAAGTTGGTCCCAAGATAATGAAGTAGTACTGCCAGCATCCTCTTTTGGTCTTGTGACCCCACTACTTACAAGACTACAATCATCCGATCAGGTTTATCAAGCCTTGGGTGAGAGGGACAGAAGGTAGAGTGTGTGAGAAGCAGACGAGGTTGGAGAGGAAACCTTGGTATCCTGCTCTGGCCTTAATGCAAAAGGAGGACACAAGGTGCCAATTATTCCTTGACTTTGTGGAAGTCAAAGTGAAAATGTAGTGAGAGGGATGCAGTTTTGAAAATGATACTGGAGGGGCTGGAGCAATATGACAGTGGGTAGGACATTTGCCTTGCCTGAGGCTGACCTGGGTTCAATTCCCAGCATCACATAAGGTCCCCTGAGCACCGTCAGTAATAATTCCTGAATGCAAAGCTAGGAGTAACTCCATGTATCACTGGGTGTGACCCAAAAAAGAAAAAAAGAGAGAGAGAAATGATACTGGAACCATGAACAGAGTAAGAACAATACTAATGGAACAGAGCCTTTGTTACTAATATGTATGCCCAGTGCTCTGTTTTGTATGTCTTCTTTCATTTAGTTTTTGTAAACACCCTCCCTCTGCTCTCCCAAGAAATAATCATTAACATCTCCTGTTTAAAGCAGCAAATTAAGACTCCGAAAGGTTAAGTAATGTCTCAAGACACATGTAGGATCCAGAGACAGAACATCTCAGTATCCTGACTCCAGGAAGTGAGGTGATCGGTAGGATTCCTGGGTGTTCTGAAATATTCATTCTTGGCTCCTCTTCTCCCAGGGACCTTAAGACTTCAGGTGAATGAAATTGCCTACAGAGGACAACTTCTTGAGATGATCACGCATTTTGGGAGCTTAAGTGTCAACTCCAGTTACTCTGAGGAGGGACTGTCCCTAAAGACATGCAGCTCCATGAAGTGGGTGTGCCTTGATGAGTTCATGAGACAGTGCTCAAACCAGAACATTCACTGTTTGGAATTGGAAACTTCCAAATTTAGAAACCAGCAGCCTAAACAGGCTTTAATTTGTGATTGTAGAAATATAGTACCAGTTGCTTTAAGCACTTTGGAATCTTTCTCTTTCTCTTTCTTCCAGTTTTTAAAGTTTTCAATAAGGATGGATCTCAAACCCTGAGCACAAGTCACTGAAACAGCTTTTGAGTCCTTCTCATTGGAGGTTACAAATAGCAGGGCTGTCCTCAATGTATGTGACAGTACCAGGGCTTGAACTGATAGCTCTGTGCTTAACTCACAAACACCCAAGGCCAGCATGTCATCTCCTGGGTCTCTTGGAGTCTCTCAAGGTGCCCAGGCCACCTCAGAGGCCCAGGCTTTGCACATGTCTTGCTGTCATCGTAGTATATCACACTTCAATATACCCAACTTAGATATGGCTTCCTCTGCAAAACCATCTCAACCACCATCTGTTTTCCTATGCCTCCTGCCACTCCCAGAGGAACCTACCGATCACATCAGAACATGCGTCTGAACGTTTAAAAGTGTTTGTGTGCACATAAGCCTGTGAGCTCCTTCAGGGCTAGGCTTGATCTAGTTCATCTTTCACTCCTCATTCCAGCCCAGTTCTTGGTGCAAAAAAGACGTCACTGTTCTGAATGTTTAGGGAATGATTAAATTCTTAACTACCCTGTTTGTTCTCAAGTTAGGGAACAGAGCTCCATAAATCATAAAGCTGGTTCATGTATTGTTTTGTTTTGTCTTGTTTTGGAACCATACCCAGCAATCCTCATCAGATCCCTGGCTCTGCCCTAAGAGATCACTCCTGGCTGTGCAGGAGACAATATAGCTGCCGGGTAGAGCTCAGGTGACCCACATGCAATGAAAGCGCCCTACCCATGTGCAATAAATATCTCTGGCTTCCAAACCGGTTCATATTTAAGTGCCCTGAGTTTGATCACTGCCACCAGTTTGATCCCCAGCCGAAGAAGCAGGTTATCAGGTTTGTACCACCAGGCCAGGCTGAGCACCACCTCATCATACTCCCCAGCAGTTTTGGGGTGGCCCCTGTAAAAAAAATAATAGCTGGAGGTTCTTCCCCCAATGATCTCAGCCATAGGCAGGTTGAGTTTGGTTTCTACAGTTAACATGCAGGTTGCTTGTCTTCCTCCAGCTCTGCAGTGACAGGCTTTAGCTGGAACCCATTGTCCCAAATACCTGTTCAGATATAAATGTGTGAATTTTTTTTGGCTTTCTGGGTCACACCTGGCGATGCACAGGGGTTACTCATGGCTCTGCACTCAGGAGTTACTCCTGGCGGTGCTCAGGGGACCATATGGGATGCTGGGAATCGAACCCGGGTTGGCTGCGTGCAAGGCAAACACCCTACCCGCTGTGCTATTTCTCCAGCCCCTAAACGTGTGAATTTTAAATCCACAGAGATGTAGCCTTTTAATGTTAACACATTGCTCAATTTAGTGCTATTCATGCACACAAAAAAAAACCACAGAAGCATTCTTGATACTTAGCAAGAAATACCTTCTGAAATGAGCCTTTCCCGGGTTTCTCTTTCCTGGACTCTGCAGTCAGTTTGGAGCACACCTCCCTTCATGAGGAAACATATTGCAGCCATCTTTTTTTGTTTGTTTTTTTTTTGTACCACGTATGGCAGTGCTCAGGACTTACTCCTGCCTCTGTACTCGGATCATTCCTGGCAGTGCTCGGGGAGCCACATGGGGTGCTGGGGATAGAACCCGTGTTGGCTGCATGCAGGACCCTTGCCAGCGGTACTCTCTCTCCAGCCCCTTTGCAGCCCTGTCTTGTCAAAGATTTCAAAAAGATATTGAGACCATTCTACTGCTTAGTAAGCCCAGAGAGCAACAGGACAAACATTAGTTCTCCACCACCCAGTTTTGTCACTTAAACCATTTTGCTCTCTTGTTCCCAAACTACTTTCAAAGAAGTAAACTACAGATAGAGCTGTTGAAGATTGGAGTCGAACTGGGGAACTTGGGGGTTCGGAGGGGCCACACTTACATTCCTCTATCTCATTCCCTTAAATTTGGATAGTTTTCAATCCTAATACTTGTTAATTTTGATTAACACTGGCTGACTTTGTATGAATGCACAAACAAGACTGTATTGTTTTGAGTTATTGGAACAGCATGCAAATGGTACAATACTATTCTATTGCACTGATCCTTGTGTTTTGCCTTCTATTTATTTTTGAGATGCTAAAACCTACATACTAAAATATACGGAGGACTACTTTATTCTCTTTACTACTGAATTGTAAGACTATCTGCTTTCCTTTAAATTATCATTAGGAAATACATCTCTATTGTGCTTATAGGGCTGCAGAAATCCTTTCCTGGGTATTATAATTTATTAAGTTCTCAATTCAAAGTGGCCATAAAATGATTTAATAAGATAAAACTAATAAATCTACAAAATATTTATCTATTATAATTTGATATGAAATAATAGTTGTTTCAGAGGCTAAGAGTTAGCAATTGACTTTGCTGGTTGACATTTTTCTAACATTTATTCTAAGATTACTAAGTCTTTAAAAAGCTTGAATATATTCACTGAACATCATAAAGTTGTTCACTCAGTGATTTACTTCATAAGAGTTTATGGAACTTCCATGTAAAAATATTTTAGAAGACAAAAAAAAGGCTAGCTGTTTTCTTTCTCTATTTTGTCAAGGTTGTTTTTTTCCCCCTGTTAAAACAGTACTATCTGTCTTTACATGTCTGAGTTCAATTTGAGAAAATGTCTGGGTAGACAGACAGGTGGGTCTTGGGATCAATATCTTTTAAATTGACACATTTTTCTCTAATGTGGTTTATGTGATCAATAATAATGACAGTTTTTAATTTTTCTCCCTGCCTCCCTCTTATAGGAAAAAATTTCAAACTTATAGTTGAATTGCCAAAATGGTACAAGGAACATATGTATAATTTTTAATCTCTAACAATTATAAGCATTTTTGCTTTTCTTTTTCTCTTGCTTTAAAGTTTTCTTGACTTTTTGTTTTCCATTATCAACATATATACATATACTAAAATATAAGCCCTGAGGACAGACATTATCCTATAGAAGTTAATACAATGATTGCAGAAGAAATTGAATGCTGTTATAATTGTACTGTCTATTATGCATCTAAATTCAAATTGATCCATTGCCCTAATAATAATGTATTATTTCCTTTCTCAATCAGAATTTAATCAGGCACCGAATATTTTATTTAATTGTTCATGTACTTTTAGAATGCTTTAATCCCCTTTAATTAGAAAAATCATCCCAAACCCCACTTTTCTTGATATTCCTTGACATTGACAATTTTTACCCTTGCCAAAGCTTGCATTATCAGGCATTTTAATCTTGGCCAAATTGATGTGTATGAAGTAATACTGCATTGTAATTTTAACTTTCCTGGTTCCTAGTGAAATCGAGAAATCTTTCATATATTTATATTGACAATTCAAATGCCATCTTTAAAAATTTTTCATTATCTTTTGCATGTTTTAGCAATATATTGTTTACTTTTTTTTTTTTTGCTTTTTGGGTCACACCTGGCGATGCACAGGGGTTACTCTTGGCTCTGCACTCAGGAGTTACTCCTGGTGGTGCTCAGGGGACTATATGGGATGCTGGGAATCGAATCCGGGTCGGCCACGTGCAAGGCAAACACCCTACCTGCTGTGCTATCTCTCCAGCCCCATTGTTTATAATTTCTTAGTTTTTTTTTGTAGGGCTGGGGATTGAACCAGGGTTCAAATATGCTGGGCATGTGCCCTTCCTCTGAGCCACTTTTCCAGTCCCTTGTTTGGCAATATTTATTAAAGTTATACAGGCATTCTGGGTTTTAAACAAAAGTCAGTTGAAACAAAGCAATGTTAATTATGATGCTGAATTATGGTCTTTAATTTTAATATTGAAGAATGGTCTTTAATTTTAATATTCCAATATGTCAATCATTTCCTTAATGATTTTTAACTTCATAAAACACCCTTTACTTTCTCCAAATTATATCTATCTTCTTATGAAAAATTTAAAAGCTGAAGATACTATTTTTTTTATTCGCTCAAATTTTATTTTATCTAACTTTTGTTATTTGGGGTTTTGTTGTTGTTGTTTTTAGAATTATGATAGGGATCTAGTTTCAAATTTTAATGTGTTATGAACTTATTGCTACTTACTAGAGCCACTTCTTTTTTTTTTTTTTTAAGGTAGAATAGAACATTTATTTCCAACCATTTAGAAGTCCATACTCCATTCAGTTTGAAAAGGGAAGTTTGGAAATGAAAATAGAAAAAAATAGTAATGAAAGCTCAAAACCATCATGATTCATATTATTTTCCTTATCAGAAAGTTAGAAAAAGTTGAAATCAATTGACATAAAACAAGATATTTTCGTTATCAGTACATTTCAATGCAATTATTAGGCTTATTCCAAGTTAGCTAGGATTCTGAATGAGTTAACATTTTCCAAAAGTGTATAGTCTTTTTTTAATTATTATTAGTGAAACACCATGAGGTACAGTTGTAGATTTACAATTTTTTGTGCTTGGGTTTCGATTATACAATGATCAAATACCCATCCCTCCACCAGTGCCCATTTTCCACCACCATGGATAATATCCCTCCCACCCCCATCCCTCCATCCCACCCTGCCTCTGTGGCAGGGCAATCCCTTGTGTTCTCTCTCTTCTTTTGGGTGTTGTGGCCTGCAAAAGAGGCAATGAGTGGCAAACATGTTCAGTCCATAGTCTACTTTCGAAATGCATCTCCCCTCCTGGGAGGATCCTCCAAACACCCTTTATTTGGTGCTCCCTTCTCTATCTGAGCTGCCCTTTCCCCTAGAATGCCCGACTGGCCTCTAAGCTATGGAGTAATCCTCCTGGTGCTGATCTCAGCTATTCTTGGGTATTAATCTCATATTTTGTTACTTTATGTCCCCCAGATGAATGCAATCTTTCTATGTCTATCCCTCTCTTTCTGACTCATTTCGACTGGAGCCACTTCTACTCCCCATTTCCTTTTTAAATTTCATCTAGACTTCCTTCTCCTTTACATAAACATTTCAACCAAACCATGGGTGCCAGTTTATCTGGAGTGGCACCAGTTCACACCCATTGACCCCATGTTACAATTCCTGTCACTCTTTCATTCTCCTATGATCACTTAGGTTTGAATGCTTAATAATGAAATTTTGTCATCCTTCTGGCAAATTCATTGGGCTCAATTAACTGGTGATATTCACACTTCCTACTTACGCCTTCTTCTTCACACTTGCTGAAGCCAAGTCCCTTTCAGACCAGGACTACATGTTTCCTTACTCAGGATGGATTGGTGTAGCCTGACTCTGCAGTAACATACCCATATGCTGGGCAGAAATGATTTCTAACATCAGTTTGACAAAGATGAGCTGGTGTAGTAAATATCCCACTCAAGAATTTGACATTAGAAAATAGGGAGACTTAGATGTTTAGGAATGTAGATATGATGAAAGGGCACAAGGTCACAATCAACACTTACATCCTCGATGGAAAAGAAGGAGAATCACAATCTTCAAGCACCGGAAAGCATAGCTGGGTGCATTCAAGGAGGCACCATTCACAGAAACTGCCACTTAATACCATATGCCTGGTTATTTTGCTTCCTGGTATCTTTCTGCTCGAATTGCAGTGATTGTATATCTCTATTAGGTGTTCTCTTTTTTTTAAACTTTATTAATATTTTATTTCTTTATTTTTTAATTTTCATTAGTGAAACACCATGAGGTACTGTTGTAGACTTACAAATTTTTGTGCTTGGGTTTCAGTTATACAGTGATCGAGTACCTATTCCTCCACCAGTGCCCATTCTCCACCATCTATTAGGTGTTCTCAAATTCTGTAGCACTGTAGTACTTCCTCCCGTTGTTCATCAATTTGCTCAAGCGGGCACCAGTAACGTCTCCATTGTGAGACTTATTGTTACTGTGTTTGGTATATCGAATATGCCACGGGGAGCTTTCCAGCCTGCCGTGCGGGCAGGATACTCTCGGTAGCTTGCCGGGCTCTCAGAGAGGGATGGAAGAATCACACCCGGGTCAGCGGTGTGCAAGGCAAATGCACTACCTGCTGCACTATCATTCAGCCCAAATTTTGTCGTACACTAGGATATTACTTGGGGAGTTGAAAAAAATTCAGATCCCCCAGTCATATTTCAGAGGAATAACAGAAGATGATACCGGATCCCAGTAGTTCTTAAAACTTTTAGTGAGGTGTCAGAGACAGCTCAGTGGGTAATGGGCTTGTTTTGCACATAACTGACCCAAATCCCTGCCATTGTACACAATGCCCTGAGCACCACTAGGAGTGATCTCTGAGCACAGTCAGAAGTCCTGAGCACTGTGGGATGTGGCCCCCAAGATCCTCTTCTGCCAAAAAAAAAAAAGAGAACTCTTTAAGGTAAGATCATTATGTGGCAAAGCTAGCAAAGCATTGATAACTCCATGCTATGGTCATTTGAGTAGGTCTCTGTGCAACCAAAGAGGCACATATGTCATTCTTCCCTGTCTCCTTGAAAGGCTTTGGCACTGCCCTGGTGTACTAGATGATAGGATACATGGCCCACGACAGTCTTTTTATTGACCAGCTGCCATAATCATTATCTAGAAAAATCTCACGCACTCTGTCTGACACTCTAAATTGTGAGGTAGTTAAATTGCTGGCTGCTTTCATGAGCTGTTTGAATAGCTCTTTGCATGAAAATGAGAATTATGTAAAACAGAAATTGTTTTTGTTCATCTCTCATGCTTCATTCCTCTTGGCGCTTCTGAGCTAGGATGAGTCATCTCTCAGATACAACTGAACTGGAATTTCTTTTAAAATACACAACAAAAGTTGATCCTGCATCCTTTCCCTTTCAGTTTCTTCTTACTGGTTTCTGCTCACTCATTGTTGACCATGTTTTGTCCCTCTGCTTGGATCTAAACACTCTTATCCGTAGCAGCTGACAGATGCTTGTGGTCTATGGAAGAATATGGGGATGGAAGAACTATATCTGGGAATGGCCGTTTTTAATGACAAACTGACTCACTAAACTGTGGCATTTTTGTTATCATTTGGATATGGAAGAGCACACTCTTCAGCCCACTGGCTAACTGATTCATGAATTTCTAAATAAATTATTAATCACTTTTTATTAGCAGAGTCAAGTCCCCAGCACCTGAGCACAACTTTTACAAATAAGGATAAATGGTCTGGTTGCAGAGAGAAAAATCTTAAATGATCAACAGTGACAGGTGGGACATATCATATCATATTTACTTACTGTAAAGTAAAATACCACCATTTTGTTGACTTAGTTCTCCCTGTGAAAATGTACGCACACAGAGAGAAGACAGAACAAAATCAGCACAAATGAATTATTTTCCAGGTAGATCTGTAAGCCTGGGCTCCATTATGGAACTCCAAATGCCAACCTGACATTGTTCTTAGCAATTCTTGGATTCCCTCTTGACCCCAGTGTCCAGAGGCCAGTTAAAGGAAAGGCGAGACAACTCTCAGGCCGTCTAAAGAAGAGAAAAGCTCATCAGGTCAGAACACTTCACACTCTTTCTATCCCTGCTTTTACCGCCTGATACTCTTCTCACCTGATCTTTCTCTTCTTCCAGAGCCAGGTCAATTGACACTGTGTGATGGTCACTCTCATTTTTTCTGTTGGGAGATATGGACCCTGGATAATGTTATGATTGTAGTTATCATTTTTTTCCTGAGTTTACTGAGTCATTGCTTGTCTTTCTCACTAGTTTAAAGCCCTCTGAAAGTGGAACTGAGCCTCTTTAGCCCACTCCGCCTATAAAAGTACCGGTGGCATGTGAGTGCTACTCAACAAATAGGTGGCACAGTCAGAATACTATGGAAATGACCCTAGACAGACAGAAATAGATACTACTTAAAGATACATTCTGTGCCCAATACTCATATACACCATCTAATTGTGTCTTTTTTTTTTTACATCCATTCGGTCCGTTAATGTATCTGTTGTAGATAGACTAATTTAAAAGTAAACTATATTTGCTGTATTAGTTTGAAGAAAGTAAAAGTTAATTTTTAGTTTTATTTCTATCTATCATTATTAATTCTCTCAATATATTTTTGTTGAAGTCTGAACTTCCTTTGAAGATCACGATGTAAGCTTAGAGTCTTTTTTTTTTTTAATTTACTTTTTTAATAGTGAAACACTATGAGGTACAGTTGTAGACTTACAAACTTTCATGCTTGGGTTTCAGTTATACAATGATCGAGTACCCATCCCTCCACCAGTGCCCATTCTCCACCACCAGTGATCCAGTAACCCTACCCCCCCATCCCCAACCCCCCACCCCACCTCTGTGGCAGGGCATTTCCTTTGGCTCTCTCTTTCCTTTAGGGTGTTGTGGTTTGAAACAGAGTATTGAGTGGCGATCGTGTTTGGTCTATAGTCTACTTTTAGCACGCATCCTGCATCCCGAGTGAATCCTCCAAACATCCTTTACTTGGTGTTCCTTATGAAGTAAGTCTAAGTATGAGACTACTGTGGCTCAGTGTTGTAAGAGTCCTTTATTCTTAAAAAGAAATAGGGGTGGGTACTTGATCATTCTATAACTGAAACCCAAGCACAAAAATTTGTAAGTCTACAACTGTACCTCATGGTGTTTCACTTATAAAAATTTTTAAAAAAAGCTAAAAAAAAAAGGAGTAGGGGTAGGAGTCAACCCCAGGGCACTCTCTCAATCACAATTTCTCTCCACTGTAAGTTAGGCTGAGTTATTCTAAAAAAAGCCTTTTAAAACTGAAGCCATATATTCCATTTCCTTAAATAGAATATGCTAATGAGCACAATTCACTTCATTTGAAAATTGCCATTCTAAAGATATTAACTTAATTTTAGCCTTTTATATGCAAAACTATTGAAAAGTGTCTGGTGTCCTCAAGTACACAGGGAAGTAGTTCATTCAGGGGGAAAACGAGGCTGACTCATGCACACATTTAGTATAATTATTTAATTAAATCATCACATCGCTTCACACACTAGGAGCCAACATCTTGACGGGTTTCCTTCAAAGAACCAGTTTAGAAATGCAGCACAGAGTGTGTTGGCGCCTCTCAAAACTAGACATGTCCTTCAGTAATGAGAACAAGGTGAGTTCAATCAATCCTAGAATGACCCCATCACTAGATATGCATAGACAGGTGTGGCCACAGAAGTGCAAAGAGCTGCTTTTCATCTTTTATCAGAGACTGTGTTAAGGTCTCAGCTCATAGGTATTCTATAAACAGGGAATTAAAGAGGTATTTGTAGACCCTGTCCATAGCCATATTATTCACAACAGATAAGTGACACTGGTAGTCACTGAAGTAAAATATGTTCTGTACAAATAGTGGAGTATTGTAATCTTCAAAAGCTTGGAAGTTCTAGGGCTGGAGTGATGGTTCAGTGGGTAAGTTACTTGCCTTGCATGCAGCTGACCCAGGTTCGATCCCAAGTATCCCATATGGTCCTCTGAGCCAGCCAGGAGTAAACCCTGAGCATTGTTGGGTGTGGCCCAAAATCAAACAATAAATAAAATTAGTTAATAAAATCAGTCATTTTTTAAAAAAAATTGAGTTTTGGCACATGCTACAATGTGAATGAATTTTGAAGACAGGATATGAAGTCAGTCAGTCAGTTACCAAAGGATACACATTCTGTGATTTCAATTTCTTGAGGTCCTTCGAATAGTCAAATTCACCGAGACAGAAAGTAAAATGTGGTTGCTAGAGGGTGGGGAGTCCTTGGCTGATGGGTGAGGTAGATGAAGAGTTCTGGAGAAAAATGCTAGATGGCTGTAACTTTAGGAATGCTTTTGATGCTTCTGAGCTGTGTGATTCACAGAAGACTCCATACTCATCTGCCGGTATTGGCTTCTTCCAGGGCAGGTGTGGGAAAGGTAGCAGGACCAGGCGTGGATGTATAGAAAGTGAGCCTTATGGATACTCATTGCCGCTTTTTCTTCCTTTCTTCTCTTTGGTTTAGTTCCAAACCCCAATTTACCATAAGTACGTCTGGATGCCTGGAAGTCTTCAGCTGTTGGGCCCTGGCGAGGATAGTCAGACACAGGGTAGGAGACTCTGCCTTGTGCTCTCCCGGGAGCTTGTTGTGATAATCTTTGGATCCTGGCCTTTGTTGGGGTTACACGGCAGTTGGAGGGTGTAACTGTTTAGCTACTGACAGGTCCAGTCCCAAACCGTGCAGGCTTAGAGATCTCAGTCCCGGGTCCCACACACCTGGGTTCCTCTGCCAGTTCGGTTATGTCTGAGGCTTATCCAAGTGTGTGGAGAGTGGCTCCAGTAAGGCCTTGGTTGGGGCCTGGAAGTCTTCAGCTGTTGGGCCCTGGCGAGGATAGTCAGACACAGGGTAGGAGACTCTGCCTTGTGCTCTCCCGGGAGCTTGTTGTGATAATCTTTGGATCCTGGCCTTTGTTGGGGTTACACGGCAGTTGGAGGGTGTAACTGTTTAGCTACTGACAGGTCCAGTCCCAAACCGTGCAGGCTTAGAGATCTCAGTCCCGGGTCCCACACACCTGGGTTCCTCTGCCAGTTCGGTTATGTCTGAGGCTTATCCAAGTGTGTGGAGAGTGGCTCCAGTAAGGCCTTGGTTGGGGCCTGGAAGTCTTCAGCTGTTGGGCCCTGGCGAGGATAGTCAGACACAGGGTAGGAGACTCTGCCCACAGCTGAAGACTTCCAGGCCCCAACCAAGGCCTTACTGGAGCCACTCTCCACACACTTGGATAAGCCTCAGACATAACCGAACTGGCAGAGGAACCCAGGTGTGTGGGACCCGGGACTGAGATCTCTAAGCCTGCACGGTTTGGGACTGGACCTGTCAGTAGCTAAACAGTTACACCCTCCAACTGCCGTGTAACCCCAACAAAGGCCAGGATCCAAAGATTATCACAACAAGCTCCCGGGAGAGCACAAGGCAGAGTCTCCTACCCTGTGTCTGACTATCCTCGCCAGGGCCCAACAGCTGAAGACTTCCAGGCCCCAACCAAGGCCTTACTGGAGCCACTCTCCACACACTTGGATAAGCCTCAGACATAACCGAACTGGCAGAGGAACCCAGGTGTGTGGGACCCGGGACTGAGATCTCTAAGCCTGCACGGTTTGGGACTGGACCTGTCAGTAGCTAAACAGTTACACCCTCCAACTGCCGTGTAACCCCAACAAAGGCCAGGATCCAAAGATTATCACAACAAGCTCCCGGGAGAGCACAAGGCAGAGTCTCCTACCCTGTGTCTGACTATCCTTGCCAGGGCCCAACAGCTGAAGACTTCCAGGCCCCAACCAAGGCCTTACTGGAGCCACTCTCCACACACTTGGATAAGCCTCAGACATAACCGAACTGGCAGAGGAACCCAGGTGTGTGGGACCCGGGACTGAGATCTCTAAGCCTGCACGGTTTGGGACTGGACCTGTCAGTAGCTAAACAGTTACACCCTCCAACTGCCGTGTAACCCCAACAAAGGCCAGGATCCAAAGATTATCACAACAAGCTCCCGGGAGAGCACAAGGCAGAGTCTCCTACCCTGTGTCTGACTATCCTCGCCAGGGCCCAACAGCTGAAGACTTCCAGGCCCCAACCAAGGCCTTACTGGAGCCACTCTCCACACACTTGGATAAGCCTCAGACATAACCGAACTGGCAGAGGAACCCAGGTGTGTGGGACCCGGGACTGAGATCTCTAAGCCTGCACGGTTTGGGACTGGACCTGTCAGTAGCTAAACAGTTACACCCTCCAACTGCCGTGTAACCCCAACAAAGGCCAGGATCCAAAGATTATCACAACAAGCTCCCGGGAGAGCACAAGGCAGAGTCTCCTACCCTGTGTCTGACTATCCTTGCCAGGGCCCAACAGCTGAAGACTTCCAGGCCCCAACCAAGGCCTTACTGGAGCCACTCTCCACACACTTGGATAAGCCTCAGACATAACCGAACTGGCAGAGGAACCCAGGTGTGTGGGACCCGGGACTGAGATCTCTAAGCCTGCACGGTTTGGGACTGGACCTGTCAGTAGCTAAACAGTTACACCCTCCAACTGCCGTGTAACCCCAACAAAGGCCAGGATCCAAAGATTATCACAACAAGCTCCCGGGAGCGCGCGGCCGCATTTGCGGCCGCGCGACTATTTATTTAGTAATTTTCAGGATACCTTAAATATCCTTAAATATCCAACCCACACGGCAGAGCCTGGCAAGCTATCCGTGATCTATGCCAAATAGACCAAATTGACATGCCAAATCCAGTAATAAATGGATCTCATTCCCCTAGCCCTGATTATGCAGAGTCGAGAAGGATATGGAAGGAGAAGCTGATAAAACACCAAGGCAGACATGGGCTGCCAAAACGCAGAAAAACAAAAATGATTGTCTGTACTTTTAATGCTCGTACGCTGGCATCTGCTGCATCCATTGAAGACCTTATGGTACAAGCACGAAAGATCAAGTACGACATCATTGGTCTGACCGAAACGAGAAGACATCAATCCCATCATGCTGTTTTCGACACTGGAGAAGAACTGTTCCTTGGAACATGTGATAAAAGAGGCGTCGGTGGTGTCGGTATCCTTGTCAACACAAACTTAGTCACAAGCATTGATTCATTTGAATGCCTAACAACCCGAATCGGACGATTACACTTGAATAAATGTGGCTCACTACCGGCAGTTTCTATCTTTGTTGTCTACGCACCAACATCCAGTTATGGTGAAAAAGAAACTGAGAAATTCTACATGGAGCTGGAGAAATTCTATAAAGAAGATCACACCTTCTACAAGATCATTGTCGGTGATTTTAATGCCAAGATAGGACCAAGAAGATCAGTCGATGAACTCCACATCGGAACCCATGGCCTGGAATGGAACGAACAAGGTGACAGACTGTCTGAGTTCATCATGTCAACCAAAACCTTCCATGGTAACTCACAATTCCAAAAGGCTGAATCTAAACGTTGGACATGGGAGTCTCCCGATGGACGGTTCCACAATGAAATAGACCACATCATATTCAATCGGCGGTTTTGCCTAACCGATGTTGCTGTTGTCCCAAAATTCCAAACGGGATCAGACCACCGTCTTCTTCGTGCAAAATTCTACCTCACAGAACAAGGAGAAAAGAATGCAAGGTTTAAGAAGAAGACTCCCAGAACAACCACCAACTGGGAACTCTTTGGCTCTGTTGCAGCAACATGGGAAGATGCCGTCATTGGCAACATTGATGAGGAATACGATCGAATGATTCAGCACCTCCATGATTGTGCAAGGAATGCCAAGAGAGAGATAACCACAAAAAATCGTCTTTCTTCGAACACTCTTGAACTTATTCGCCAACGTGGCGTGGCACGTGCCTCAGGCAACCACAAGCAAACGTCTGAACTGGCAAAACAGTGCAGAAAAGCCATCAAGGATGACCTCAAAAACAGGAGAGCAGCAGTACTGGTAGATGCAGCAGAAGCTAGGAAAAACATTCGTAATGCCCGCCTGTCCTTCACCAACTACAAAACCAAGATGACTGCCCTCCGACATCATGATGGATCTATCACATCTTCCAGAAGGGCAATGGAGAAGATTATTCATGACTTCTACTCAGATCTCTTTAATAGCCACATCCACTTGCCCACATACCACATACCACATGATGGATATGTCGTTCCCAATGTTCTCCCTTCCGAAATCCAACATGCCATCTCGTCGGTAAAGAAACAAAGAGCACCTGGCCCAGACAAGATCAGACCTGAACACCTGAAGAACTTACCATCAGTACTCATCAATACATTGGCTCGACTCTTCACACGCTACCTGTCTGAATGCAAGGTTCCATCCCAATGGAAAACCAGCAAGACTGTACTACTATACAAGAAAGGAGACATCCACGACATTGGCAACTATCGCCCAATCTGCCTATTGTCTGTCATCTACAAACTATTCACTCGAGTCATCCTGAATAGGATTAGCAGAACACTAGATGAAGGACAACCATGTGAACAAGCTGGATTCCGAAAAGGATTCAGTACCATCGACCATATCCACACAATAACCAAGCTCATTGAGGTATCTCGGGAGTTCAAGATGCCGCTCTGTCTAACGTTCATTGATTTAAAGAAGGCCTTTGATTCTGTTGAGACGGAAGCGGTCATGGAAGCCCTAGCCAATCAGGGCATACAAACTCAATACATCAGGATCCTTCGTGAGCTCTATTGCGGATTCACTACCAAGATCTCACCATTCTACAAAGAAGTAATCATCCATATCAAGAGAGGGGTTCGGCAGGGTGATACCATTTCACCAAAACTCTTCAGTGCCACCCTCGAGAACATCATGCGACGACTAGAATGGGAAAACATGGGAGTGAAGATAGATGGTCGGCAACTACACCACCTCCGCTTTGCTGATGACATCGTTCTAATAACACCAAACATCAACCAAGCGGCACAAATGCTTGCGGACTTTGACCGTGAGTGTGGAAAGGTTGGACTACAGCTGAATCTTACGAAGACAATGTTTATGAGAAACAGCCTTGTTCCTGACGCTCCATTCGCTCTCAACGGAACCACCATCTCCGAATGCAACAGTTATATATACTTAGGTCGAGAAATCAACATGATGAATGACCTGGCACCTGAGTTACGCAGGAGGAAGAGAGCGGCTTGGAATGCCTTCAAGAGCATTGAAGAAATAACTAAAAGGACAAAGAACCTCCAACTACGAGCACATCTCTTTGATTCCACTATTCTTCCTGCATTAACATATGCCTCAGAGACCTGGACCCTACGAAAACAGGATGAGAACACTATTCGGGTCTCTCAAAGAGGAATCGAAAGAACTATGCTTGGAATATCACGATTCACTCAAATGAGAGATAGAATCCGGAGTTCTGATCTTCGTCAACGCTCAAGAATCAGAGACGCTGTCTCATTTGCCAAGACATCAAAAATCAGATGGGCTGGACATGTAATGAGGTTTACAGACAACCGCTGGACTAGAGCCATTACTGATTGGATTCCACGAGACATCAAAAGATCACGTGGACGCCCACCTATAAGATGGTCAGACTTCTTCGTCAAGACCCTAAATGATCGGTTTGAGGCTCTACATGTTCCTAAAACGAACAGATACCATTGGGCTACGCTAGCACGCAACCGGGATGAATGGAGACGTTACTGGCACCCGCTCGAATAAATCGATGAATAACGGGGATTAAGTGATTAAGTGATTAAGTGACGTCTGGATACCTCACTCTAACCCACATCCTGAAACCTCACAGCAAGGAAACATGGAGAATGTTCATTTTAACATTTCACTTCCCTATGCTATGATGAAAGGAGTTTGAGCTACAAGTTGAACTTATCAATAAGCAGAATTTTTTTCTGGACAATCAATGTTCTGATCAAGTTTTCAACTGAAATTAAGCAAAAAGTGTGAAAGAATGATCATGATTTTCATATGGTTCTTCACACCACAGGGTCAGCTATAGTCTGAAATTGCAATAGGAGAATCACATGACAGCAAAATGCAGAAAAAGATATTTTGATTTCTATAAAGCCTAATATTCCTTCCTCTCTTTGGTACCTCTCTTCCACCGAATCCACTGAAGGACTGCCATTCTCATTTCTTTAAAGGTTTTGATTTTTTTTTCTTTTGTCACATAGAAAATCACCATTATGAAAAAAATCTAGGCATGCATTTGGAGACAGACATGCTCATTGCCAAGTATTTCTAATGGTAAAATATAAAACATTTTAAATATTCCAAAATAAGAGAGTTTTTTTCTTAAGTATTTAAGGACAGAGGAAAAGTTGACATTTCGAAATGCCACATATAATAATTTTGGCTATTTTCCCCTTCAGTGCCTTTTTTAGTTTTCAAATTTTCCACAGGAAGTCTATATTACTTATACAGTATTCACAAATGCACTCATTTGTTTTTGTGTCAGGGAAAAAAGGAGGAAATACACACAAGTGCCCTTTCTTCCACCCCCCTGCCTGCCCTGGTATGGAGTTCACCTCATCACAGTGGTCACTTCCCATTGATGCTCTGAGCTTCCTGTCTCATTTCTTATTCTTTCTTGAGCATCATCTTGTTCCCGTTGCAGAGAGCTCCTCTCCTGCTTCTCACGTGCAGCATGGGGACTCGGCTACTAGGATTCAGTGATGGGGGAGTTTTCAGATATTTCAGGTGAGTATCATTAGCAACGGCCAGGATCCAGAGATCATCACACTCAGCTCCTGGGAGAGAACAAGACAGAGTCTCCTACCCTATGCCTGACTGTCTCCACCAGGGCCCAACAGCTGAAGACCACCGAGGCCCAACCAAGGCCTTGCTGGGAGCACTCTCCACACACTTGGATGAGCCTCACGCATAAAAGAACTGACAGAGGAACCCAGGTGTGTGGGACCCGGGCTGAGATCTCCAAGCCTGTACAGTTTGGGACTGGACCTGCCAGTAACTAGACAGTTACACCCACCAACTGCCGTGTAACTCCAACAACGGCCAGGATCCAGAGATCATCACACTCAGCTCCTGGGAGAGAATAAGACAGAGTCTCCTACCCTATGCCTGACTGTCTCCACCAGGGCCCAACAGCTGAAGACCACCGAGGCCCAACCAAGGCCTTGCTGGGAGCACTCTCCACACACTTGGATGAGCCTCACGCATAAAAGAACTGACAGAGGAACCCAGGTGTGTGGGACCCGGGGCTGAGATCTCCAAGCCTGTACAGTTTGGGACTGGACCTGCCAGTAACTAGACAGTTACACCCACCAACTGCCGTGTAACTCCAACAACGGCCAGGATCCAGAGATCATCACACTCAGCTCCTGGAAGTGACATCTTATCATCTCATTCCTAATTCGGTCAAACTGGCAGGCTACCAAATGTAACATGCCCACACGGCAGAGTCTGGCAAACTCCCCGTGGTATACCCAATATGCCAAATACCAGTAACAATGATGGGTCTCATTCTCCTAACCCTGAAAAAGCCTTGAATATGGCACTTAAAAAAAAAAATCTCAGGGCTAGGACGAAGAAGACGTTACTGGCACCTGCTCGAGGCAATCGACGAACAACAGGGTGGTCGTGATCGTGATCGTGATCGTGATCATTAGCAAAGGCCATGGATAGATGGAGGGAGGGAACTTGGAGCAGAGTTAGACAGAGGCACTAAGTGACCCTCGAAGATACCTGTGATGTCTCCCATACCCCAGCTGTCAGGGAACCCTTCAGCACTATGCACCCAAGTCAGTTCCCAGTTCCTAGCTTTCAGATAGTTTTCACTTAACCGAAAATTAGTCAGTGGCTTAACTACAGAGCAAGAGAGCAGAAGCTGTGTCAGCACCTCCTCTCAACCAAGGACACCCATAGATCTGTTACCCACAGATCCCATTACCATTTTCATAGGTCAAGAGGTTGAACCCACTGCAATCTGGTCATTCCTGTCTGGTTGGTCATCATTGTTTGGCCTTTAAAAGAAGGTCTGGTCTGAAGTCCAACATTCCTCATTCCTATCTCAGTGTTAGACAGTTTCCAGGTAACCGGGGAGCAAGCCTCCCGAGGCTGCAATCAGAAGGCTTCTGCCATCTGCCTCTCTACAGGGAGGTGGGGGGGGGGATGTCTGTGATAAGGGACTGTTTATTTGGTAATCGTCATGGTTGTCCCTGACAGTCCATTCCCGCAAGGGCAAGGACAGCAGGCACAGAAACAAGAGCTGACTTCTAAGCAGGGTCCCTGGCAGTCAGCTCAGTGAAATGGGAGGCACTGGTAAGGAACATTTTGCAAAATGCCTTCAGGTGGAATGTTCAGTGCTGAACGATAAGCCAGCTACCCCCTAGTCTGTCAGGCTCATGCTTGATGGCTAGCAGCTCTGGAAGCAGCTACACTGCTAGGAGTTCAGGTGTCCTGAGAAGGAAGGTGTCCTCAGGAAAGGGACAAGTGACACAGACATTCTAAGGCCTGTGTCATGTCTGTGGCCTTAGAACAGAGGTTCCCAGACTTATTTGACCTCCTGGCCTGCTTTCAGGAAAGAAAAATCACTGCCTGGAGATATAGTAAAGAGGGTCAGCCAGGAACGATCCCTGAGCATAGAGGTGGGAGTAAGGCCTGAGCACAGCCAGACGTGACCCATTCACCCCTCCCCCGAAATCACTTGTATCCACTTGGAAACAGCCTTTAAGTGAATGAACAGAAAGTTCTCATACCCTAGCCAATTGAATCGGAAGCTTCTGCCATCGCTGAGTCATTCTACCACACTGGGATGTGGGGAGGTGGCATCATCCACTTTGAGAAACACTGAGCTAGAAGAGTTGAGGGCCAGTCAGCTTTTGGTCCCTGCCAGCCAGGGGAAGACACAGGTCTGGTGCTTAGTGGAAAGCCAGGTATGAGTTGGCGGTGACAGGGCAAGTGCAGTCTCATGGGAAGAGGGGCGGTACTGGCTCATCCTTCACGCCCTACCGAGGTCACGAGTTGCCCCCCATGAGCGGCTCTCTGGCAGGGTCATGGCTCCAGAGGCAAAAGGACTTAATCCAGAGCCCGGCAGCTTTCGGCAGAAAAGTGAATGGACCATGTGTTCACCTATGGTGCCATGCCTCCCCGGGAGGGAAAGGGTGTTGCTCCCTTCCACCTTCCTGCCCCCTCCCCCAGCCGCCGCCACATGACATCATATGGTTCTCATAACCAGCTATAGAAATCAAATTATTTCACAACACCTTTTCAGCAATTCTGATTGTTGGGGGAAATTCTAAACAATAATGGTGCATCTTTTGTTAAAATAATGAATGTAACCAAAGTAGAGAGAGAGTTAAGTAGAAATCATCTGCCTCACAGGCATTGGGAGGGGTGGGAGGGGGATATATTGGGGTTCTTGGTGGTGAAAAATAAGTACTGGTGAAGGGAAAGGTGTTTGATCATTGTATGACCAAGACTTAAACCTGAAAGCTTTGTAACTTTTCCCACAGTGCTCCAATAAATAATTATAAGAAAAGTAAAAAAAAAGGCAAAGGTCTGGTAATGGGCGTCATAGAAACAACTAGTCTCACAGACATGTGGAACTTGCTCCTTGATGTTGCTTGCATGTGCCATGCCCCCTGGTAGCTCTGCTGTCTGTGATCACTAACTCCACAATGACTTCCAGGCACACCATGACGAAGTACTGCCACTACAGGCCATGACCCTGGTATAGTGTCACAAACACTACAGCTGAAAACATGCTCAGGCACTGAAGCTAGAAGTATGAGCCCCACGACCACCAAGTATATGAGGAGCACTCCTGGAGAGCACAATAACCAAGAACGTGTGATCCCTGCTTATTGCAACATCAACAGAGGGCATGAAAGGGGGAAATGAGTAAAAATAAAACTCAATACTGGGGGTAAGAAGAGGAAATTATATAAGAGGGAATGATGAGATGAACTTTAAAGAAGTTTATATAGGAACAGAAGTGGATATACTGATGGAAAGAAAAGATGGAAGAAGCCAGAACCCCAAGAATTGGACTTTGAGTTGTGACTATAAGGGAATAGACAGGTATGATCACATGGCTCTCCTAATTAGTTTCTGTTTGTTTGTTAGTTTGAACACCAGTTAGAGGAGCTGGTTTTCCTTGCTGCTGTGCTGTTGTTTAGAGGAAAGGGTGGTTCTAAGTAGAGCTAGGGATTGAACCTGAGGCTTCACATATTCAAGACTTATACTCTAATGTATGAATCACATACTTAGCCCAAAGTTAAAGAAGTTTTTGATGGAGAAAAATGAATGAATGGTTTGATGAGGGATGACATTGCAGCTGTGGCCAAAAGGAGTGAGAATATTAGTTAAGCAGAGATAACTCCCTGAAACCAATTTGTTCAATAAAAATTGATCTTGTCACTTTCTTTTTTTTCTCTTATTCTTTTCTCGCTTTTATTTATTTATTTATTTCAATTTTATTTTCACAAGGCTGTTCACAATAATTCATTACATTCAATATTACAACACCCGTCCACCACCGTTATACCTTCCCACCACCATTATTTCGAATTTTCCCACCACCACTCAAGCCTGCCCCACAGGCAGATGCTAAATATTTTATTTTGTATTGCTTGTTATGAATAGTATGAGATGTTGCATGGCTGAGGAAGTGCCTGCTCATTCCAGGAATTCTAAAATTTCAAATAGGGGGCTGGAGCAATAGTCCAGTGGCACCCGAAGGCAATCGTGGGCCTGACTGCCAGGAAATTTGGAAGGGCAGGGAGATGGGAAGAGGTGGCCCATTCCCGACTCTGTGTGGCCTAGAGTTTTCAATCACTGGTCCCACACACCTGGGATTTTTAGCAGATTTATTCTCATGTGTGGGGGGTTTGGGACGAGCCGGTGAAGATCGGCTGTGAGCATGGTAGTGATTGGGTTCTGGAGGTGTGCCGCCACCGGGGTTTATTTAGGGCAGGCGGAGGGACAACACCTGCTGTCCTCTGAGGCACCCGGTGAAATCAGCCTGGCTCAAGGACCGGCAGCGTGCTGCTCTCTTCCGAGATTCATTTGTGAGTCCAATCTTGTCACTTTCTGTGAAAACTCCATTGACTTCTCATTCATGAACAAATTAAGGTCAACATATTTTAAGACAGAAATCCTACATAAAATGTATCCAACCTAATTCTTTAGTCTCATCTTCCAGCACTTCATTCCTCAAACCGTAATCCTTCCATACTCCTCTGCTCAGCTCCATTCTAATGACCCTGAGCACCTGAGAGCCCCCTGGACACAGAAGGTCTTTTTTCATAGGTCATTTCCTCTCCTTGGATAACTCATATGCATATTTTGAGACAAAACTTCAGGAAATCTCCATTTTGTTCAATGCTCCATAATGTCCCAGGTGTTTATTTACTGTTCTAAATGCTGGTGGCACCCATTTAAGACCAGGTTTCTGGCCCAATGGAGTTTTCACTCAGATAAGAAAGGAGAAAAAAATTGAAAAAAGAAAGAAAGGAGAAAATAATTAAAAACAAAAGAGAGAGCATCTGTAAATAGTATGTTAGGATGTGCTAAAGTGAGGAGAGTGGGGAGCTGGGGAAGGCATTGAGAGTACTATTTTATATAAGGTAATGTATATCAGCCAGGGCAGGCTTGGGTATGTTGCAGTGACGAATATCTCATAAAATCTTGATTTATAATAAAGCTTTGCTTCTAGCTCATACTCCAACACCAATGAAGCCTAGCAAGACCTTAACCCTACGTTCTCTACCTGGAAGATAATTGCCCTGCAGAGGATAAAGAAAATGAACAAAATATGCACCATGAAGAATCTCACATGAAAATGGCACAGGTTTTGTGTGCTCACATTTCATGGCTAAATGTGACATGGTAATAAACAGGATATGGAAGGGCAAACTCACCACTTCCCTGAGAAAAGAGGAAACCAGAAATAAGAGAATAATGCTACTGTAGTCACAGAAGTACTACCTGGTAAAAACAAAGACATTTTGCTTGGAGTAAGAGCCAGAATCCTTAATAGAACCTCACAATGTGCAGACTCTATGTACCCAGCGCACCCTGAGACCTCTCGAACCTCATCCACTACCCTTCCCCTTTATTCTAACCATACTGACATCTGTGGATTATGCATCCAATTTAGTCAATCTGAGATAGACAGCAATCTTAGTGCTAGAAATGAAGGTGGAATAAAAAACACAAGCATATGCAACATTGTAATTAGTATGCTTATCTGTGAATCTCCCAATTACATTACCTCTGTCTTCACATTATTTATTTATGTATCTTTATGCCAATTCCAAATTTAGTATGGTAAGTAATCAATACATTATTTAATGAGAGGATGGAAAAATGGATAAATGGATGGATAGATGGGTGGATGAATGGATAAATAGTTGGATGGGTGGATGGATGCGTAGACAAACTTCAATATTCTAAGAACTGTGTTACAGTGTGGGTTCTGTGAGGTGGAATATATCAACTTCTAACAGCTGAGGTCATTTGCAAGAAAATCTTATTTTAATTTGCTCAGCTTTTTCAGAGTGTGTAAAAATAACAGACTTTGTTGTATAAAAAACAGATTACAGCTTTCAAGAAGTTAATCTTGCTGAATGAGTCAAACTTGGGGGGAAAATACAGGCTCAAGTGGTAGATCACAATCCATTTACATACTCTATGGTTTGACTTTGGAGAGACGAAAGAATATGGGCTGATGAGATCAGAAAAAAAACTAACCTTACTAGTAGTAATGTAGAAAAATCTAAGGATCTATTTAAACTAATGTTTTCTAATAAACATTGTGATTGAAATCCTTAAATATGTATGTTTATGTAAATATACACATATGCATATATGTATATATGCTTTTATATATGTATATATACATATATGTATATATATGTTTTTCACTTCCACCCATATAAATTTCCGAGAACTCAAAGGATTAATGTGCCAGAAACATGTTTATCTAAATGAAAGGTTGTAACCTTTGTTGTTAAGAGAACTACTAATATTACACATAAATTTAGGAAAGAAAGTGTCCAGAAGACATAAAAAAATTCCCATTGGTTTCTCCCTCAAATACAATTCTTTTTATTTCTAGAAGGAAGGAAGTTACTGCCCTGATCAGGAAAAAAAAACCTCCAGAGTGATCTTGCTGCATTTTACAGAGATGAGACTCTGTGGTTTGCTCATTTTGTCTTCTGTCTCATGGTTGGGAATTTTGCCCACCAAGTTGAAAGAGAGAAAAATCAATTAGCAGCAATGTGGGAGACCACTAGCTGAATTAGGGAGTTCTGCCTGCCTGCTCTCCCCTTACTCTTCCCCCCATGTTAGCAGAGAGCATATTGTCAGAATTTAGTAAGCAGGTAAAACAATAAAGCTTGTTATAAATTTTCAAGAATTCTGAGTCAAGATCTTCTGCATCCTCACCAAAAGGAAAAAAATATATTCTGTTACATGATAGTTTTCAAGAAATTTGTAATTATTAGATTGAATATGGACGCTTCAAAATAATTATATTATATTCCATGTAATTGTTAGTTGTGTCTCACAACATAATAAGGAGGCAAGTTCTGATTACAAAGGTCATGCTCTCTTTTTGTTAATTTAATATTTTTTATTGGAGTTAGATAACATGACTATAATAGTTTTAGCATTTATGGTTTAGACATACAGTTACTGTATATTCACCACCACCAAAGTGTACCAAGTTCCTCCCCCATTGTCCTTGTGCCTATTCTAATCCACCTCTTCCTTTCCATGCTCACTACTTTTTATACACAATTAATGGCTTTAGATACTCTTATACATATACATTACATATACATGATTGAGTCTTTAGTGGAGGTTAATATATGCCAATGGATAGTATTACCACAGAGAAAGTGTAAGAGTAAATAAGTTAGAATACCATAAGAATGCAGTTAGAATACTTAATTTGCCTTCTTTAGATAATGAATACTTTTTTTTTATTAGTGAAACACCATGAGGTACAGTTGTAGATTTACAATTTTTTGTGCTTGGGTTTCGACTATACAATGATCAGATACCCATCCCTCCACCAGTGCCCATTTTCCACTACAATGGATAATATCCCCCCAACCCCATCCCCCATCCCCCCCTGCCTCTGTGGCAGGGCAATCCCCTGTGTTCTCTCTCTCCTTTTGGGTGTTGTGGTCTGCAAAAGAGGCTTTGAGTGGCAAACATGTTCAGTCCATAGTCTACTTTCGACATGCATCTCCCCTCCTGGGAGGATCCTCCAAACACCCTTTATTTGGTGCTCCCTTCTCTATCTGAGCTGCCCTTTCCTCTAGAATGCCCGGCTGGCCACTAAGCTATGGAGTAATCCTCCTGGTGCTGATCTCAGCTATTCTTGGGTATTAATCTCATACTTTGTTACTTTATATTCCCCAGATGAATGCAATCTTTCTATGTCTATCCCTCTCTTTCTGACTCATTTCGCTTAGCATGATACTTTCCATGTTGTACCACTTGTATGTAAATTTCATGACTTCATCTTTTCTAAGAGCTACATAGTACTCCATTGTGTAGATGTACCAAAGTTTCTTTAACCAGTCATCTGTTCTTGGGCATTCAGGTTTCTTCCAGTTTCTGGCTATTGTAAAGAGTGCTGCAATGAACAAACAAGTGCAGATGTCACTTCGACTATACATTTTTGTCTCTCTGGGATATATTCCCAGGAGTGGTATTGCTGGGTCAAATGGGAGCTCAATTTCTAATTTTTTGAGAATCGTCCATACTGTTTTCCAGAAGGGCTGAACCAGTCGACATTTCCACCAGCAGTGAAGGAGGGTGCCTTTCTCGCCACATCCGCGCCAGCATCGGTTGCTTTTGTTCTTTTGAATGTGGGCCAGTCTCTGAGGTGTGAGATGGTATCTCATTGTGGTTTTGATCTGCATCTCCCTGATGATTAATGATGTAGAGCATTTTCTCATGTGCATTTTTGCCATTCAGATTTCTTCTTTGAGAAAGTTTCTGTTCATTTCATTGCCCCATTTTTGGATGGGGTTGGATGTTTTCTTCTTGTGGAGTTTAACCAGTATTTTGTATATCCTGGATATCAACCCCTTGTCAGATGTGTATTCGGTGAATATCCTTTCCCATTCTGTAGACTGTCTTTGTATTTTAGTCACTGTTTCTTTGGAGGTGCAGAAGCTTTAGATAGTTTAAGATAGTTTAGGTAGTTAAGAAGTTTAAGATAGTCCCATTTATCTATCTCTGTTTTCACTTGCTCGGCCAGTGGCGTGGCATCTTTGAAGATACCATTAGCTTCAATGTCATGGAGGGTTTTGCCAACTTTGTCTTCAATGTACCTTATGGTTTTTGGTCTGATGTTGAGGTCTTTAATCCAGATAATGAATACTTTGATCTCAATCACGATCATCCTGTTGTTTGTCGATTGCCTCGAGCAGGCCCCAGTAATGTCTCCTTCGTCCTAGCCCTGAGATTTAAAAAAAGTGCCATATTCAAGTCTCTTTCAGGGTTAAGAGAATGAGACCCGTCATTGTTACTTGTATTTGGCATATTGGGTACGCCACAGGGAGTTTGCCAGACGCTGCCGTGTGAGCAGGTTACATTCGGTAGCCTGCCAGGTTGTCCAAGTAAGAATGAGATAATAAGATGTCGTTTCCGGGAGCTGGGTTTTATAGTCCCTGGGTCTTGGCTGTTGATGGGATTACACTGCGCCAGGGGGCCAGTTGGTGGGTGTGACCCCTGCCTTCTGGAGGATGAAGGATCTGGGTGGAGGATGCTCAGCCCCGATCCAAGCAGGCTTGGAGATCTCAGCCCCGGGACCCTCATGCCTTTGTTCCTCTGCCGGTACCTTCATGCGTGTGGAGAGTGGTCTCAGCATGGTTGTGGCTGGTTCTGGAGGTGAGGGCGATCTGGCAGCGACATCTGTCACCCCATTGATTGCCAGGGTTGATTTGGCTGATCTGGCTGGCTAGGCGGGTGTCCCCTTCCTCCCTCACTGCTCCATGTGCATCCCTCCCGAAGCTCCCCCAAAATGAATACTTTAGGTACCATTAAATCTACCTTTTTGATTTTTAAGTATCTGTTATTGATACAAAAGAAATCTCTTGAGTGGTGGAGCAAAGAGATAGCTCAATGGGTTGAGTGTGTGCTTTGTTTTCAGAACAACTGAATTTCATCCTTGGCACCACATGGTACCCTGAGTGCCACTGGATATAGGCCCCAAACCAAAACTCAACAAATAAACAAAAGCAAACCTCTGAGAATGATTTGTTATACAAAAAACAACATAATGAAATACTTTGGATTTCAGCCATTGTGAAAGGGTAGCATAAGTAGTCAGGCCTGTTGGTAAAATTCAGATAAGGTGAAATGTAATTAAGGTGTCCTAGAAAACAGGCCTGGGTGTGAGGAGAAGCAAACTAAGAAGATGTGAGTGCACCCGATGGGTGAGAAGGGGCAGAGTTCTTTTCCTTGTCACTTAGAGTTCTAGGATCTCAGATAAGGAAACTTGGAGTGGAGGGTTAATTTAATCAGATATTTGTTCCTTTTGGCGATCTGTATACCCACCTTGCCAACTCACCTCTCCTCAGCAATAAGTTTTCTGTGAAGAGCTGTCAATCTCTCACTGGCTGACACAGAATCCCCAGGGTCCCTTCACCTCTTGCGCTTCCCTGTGCTGTGTTCTGGAAAGAGAGGATACTTCTCTCTTTCCCATGGATGACCTAGGTTGTGTACCCCAAATTCATGCCTCTGTGACCTTGGGATGGCACCCTGAATAGTATAGAAGAATAAGAGACCAGATGCCTAAGCAAATAAAACTTGGGACCGTGAACAACCCAGATACAAAGATAATAAAAGAAAGACGCAGATATCGCAATCCTCAACTGGCCTGGAAATGAGTCACACTCAGTTTGGGCTGGCTTGATCTCCACAGGGAGTTGTGATAGACCCTGGAAAACAGACCACCCTGGGGATTAAGAGAGTGAGGCAGCACATGGCCCTGGGTGAGTCTCCCAGCCCAAAGCCCCAGTCCTGGCTTTGATCTGCTTCCTAACCAGCTGTTCTAAATTCATCTTGTCTTCTCTTTAGTTTGGTTATACCTAGCTGGTTGAGTATTCCTTTTCACTTTAATTATTTTCTCTCTACACTGTTGGCTTAAACAAAGAAAGGGTGAGATGGGTCAATTGTATTGATAGTTCACTTTTTTTAAAGAAAAAAAGTAAATGGAAAGTGTAAAGCTTGTTGCAACATGTGAACTTTCATAAGAGATATAACAATCTTGATAATGAAATTCTATTTTTTTTGATAATGAGATTCTTAACCAGGAAAAACAAGGTGAAATTATGCCTAGCTGTAGGGGAATAAATGAGGAAATGTGTCTAACATACTAAAGACTTATTCCAAGAGACGGATGAAGGTTGGACTTTTTTAATAGAGAGAAAGGGAGAAGTCAAGGGAGAGGAGAGAAGGAGGGGTAGTGGTAGGCACCAAGACAGAACCTCATAGAGTGCTCTGACAAAGTCATTGAGTTTCATTAGTATACCTAGAGGAGATTAGACTTGGCAAGGATGGAGATGGATTCATGCTGACCAAACTTACAAAAAAAACAATGGTGGAAGGGAGATGGCAATTTATTTCACATACAGTGAAGAATATCCCTATATAATAATAGGAATAGAGTTCTCAGAGGGCTGGAGTGATAGCACAACAGGTAGGGCATTTGCCTTGCATGCCGCCGACTCTGGTTGGCCCAGGTTCAATTCCTCTACTCCTCTCAGAGAGCCTGGCAAGCTACCGAGAATGTCTCGCCCACTCAGCAAAGCCTGGCAAGCTACCCGTGACGTATTCAATATGCCAAACACAGTAACAACAAGACTCACAATGGAGATGTTACTGGGCCCGTAACAAATCGATGAACAAGGGGAGGACAGTGACAGTGACAGAGTTCTCAGATATAGTAGAAAATGACTATGGAACATTTAAGCACAAGAATTTATTAAAATTATGCTGGATAAGATTTAAAATAAAATCATGTTTGAGCACAGTGATACTATGATGTATAATAAGATATATAATAAGATATGTATATATATATACATGCATACATACATATGATTGTGCTTACGGTCACAGTTTCTAAAACCTTATAAATTCCAGCCGGGGGAGGGTTTGGGGTAGTGGGAAGGAAACTGGGGTCATTGATGGTGGGAAATGGACACTGGTGGAGGGATGGGTGTTGGATCATTGTATCACTAAAACCTGATCATGAACAGCTTTGTAACTGCGTGTCTCACAGTGATTCAATAAAAGAAGATAAGATAAAAATAAAACCTTATAAACTCCAAACTCATAAGATAGTAGAAGCATCTTCCCTCCACCCCTAATATTTGGCCCTTAATCCCAATTCCTGACACAGAGCTTCTGAAGCCCTTTTAATTGATAGCACAGCGGGTAGGGCGTTCGCCTTACACGCGGCCAACATGGCCGACCCGAGTTCGATTCCTCCGCCCCTCTCGGAGAGCCTGGCAAGCTACCGAGAGTATTCGATATGCCAGACACAGTAACAACAAAGTCTCCAATGGAGACGTTACTGGGCCCGCTCGAGCAAATCGACGATCAACGGGAGGGCCTTTACCTTTACCTTTACCTTAGGCTGTAGAAATGGTTTTTGTTCACGAGTGCTCTCTGGGTGGTCTTCTGAATGGCTCCTGGTTGAGGGCTGCTCACCAGAAAGAATGAGTCATGATTAGAAACCTGGGACCATCAGCCCTACCTCCTCTTTTCTCTGATAGGCTCCATTAGCAAAGTAAGAGACATTTTTCAAAGGTGAATATCTTCTCTATTCGCCCTAAGGTCTTAGAACTCTTCCCTGTGATAACCCTGCTGGAACTTTCTATAGCTTTACTTGACATCACCAACTGCTACAACCTTGATGAAATGGAAAGAATTCTCTTGTTCTGGGTTCCACACAAAGTGGCTTTTATTTCAATGGTCACAGATAGACAGACTATCCAAATGTGATATTTATTTTCTAGAAAATACAACACTTCCACTAAGCATTTTCTTCCTTTTTAGTGGTAGGATTTATTTTAAGATGCAGTAATAAGTTTTCGGCATTTAGGGTTCTCCTAGTGTTTCCCAGACTTTGTTTATTTTAAATTTGTGGGTCACAATCCCACATTACAGGGGGTGGGAAGGTGGAAATATGACATAACTTTAAACATTTATTTAAAAATAAATTTATATATTTTCAGTCGTTTGATTTTGAATACCTATTGTTATATTGTTTACGATATAACAAGGCAGACACCCTACCCGCTGTGCCACCGCTCCGCTGGAGTGATAGCACAGCGGTAGGGCGTTCACCTTACAAGCGGCCAACATGGCCGACCCGAGTTCGATTCCTCCGCCCCTCTTGGAGAGCCCGGCAAGCTACCGAGAGTATTTGATATGCCAAACACAGTAACAACAAAGTCTCCAATGGAGACGTTACTGGGCCCGCTCGAGCAAATCGACGATCAACGGGAGGGCCTTTACCTTTACCTTATTGTTATATCTATATAGTCATGTCCTGTAAGAATTTATCAGGAAAAAAAGGAGTTGTGAGTGAAAAAAAGTATAAAAAGCCCTGCCCTGAACTACTGTGTCATTGGAGATCCCTTTCAAGGCCTAAGTGGAATCAGAGAAGTTATCAGAGGTTTGCCTGCTGACCAAGCAAGAGACTGTTGGAAAGGGCACTGGGCGAGGCACTCTAGCATCAGAGAAAGGGAATGGGGGGAGGACTTTCCTTGTGATCTGTAGCCTTGGCTTGTAAAGACAATTATCTTTCTGACTGTCATGCAGCCTGTTACTTGATTGTGTCTGTCTTTGGACTAGTCTGGGGCCTTCCTGATGGCATGAATCAGGAATGGATTCCAAAGCAGGAATTTCTAGGAGACTTGTCAGGACCTATTTGAATGCTGTCTGCTCCTCTTTGGGGCCCCTTGCTGGGTTCTTCCCTGGAAATTTTGGTGGATATTGCTTGGCTGTCTTCCATGAAAGAATGGGTACCCTGGCTCCTGGGACTCACCACTTGAAGGTGAAAAGTTGGGGAAATGAAGGATAAAGAAAAATACAAATGAATTATTCTTCAGGTCAAAAACTAAAAGCATATTTTGTTTCTGGCACCTGGGGCTGGTGGGTGTAAGGGTTAGACAAAAAGGTGTGGATGGGAAAAGGACCTTATTAACTCTTAAGTCCTGTTTTAACTGTCAGGACCCATTAGGTTTCTTTACAGGTAAAATAGGGCATTGCCTAGAGACTCCTAAGTCATTAAGATCCCTAACTCTGGATTTCTGTTGACTAGGGGTTAAAACCTGCACCCCTAACTGAGTTTTTGGGTAAAGAGTATCCAGGAGTAGTGCTCTTCTGGTCTCAAAATATTTTTATAGGAAAGAATGTTTACAATCAGCTCCATGGTGGAGATATACCTAAGAATCCCATTGCAGACGCTTACCTTTAGTGAAGAAAGTTTTTTTATTCCTCTCCAGATCTGCTTGCAAATGCTCTGAAACATGAGAAAGTCTTCAGTCCCCATTTCCCCCCAACAGACGGTGGTCAGGAGGAACCAAAGGAGGTCTCTCCCCAGCAGTGGAGCAAGTCATCCTTGCCAATTGCCACCTTGTCATAGCCAGATTAGTGCAGTTTTGGTTTGGGGGTTTCCCATCTCCCCGTGTCACTGCCTTTGTCAGTTAATTCAGAGAACAGAGGAAGTTGCCCCTGTGTCCAAGTAGAACACATCCTTATCATCTACCCGAGGACATCCTCTTGTTGGATGCACACTAGGGACATCTTCTTGCTGGATGCACACTAGGGACATCTTGCTGGATGTGCACTGGGGACACCTCAGCCAAGGTGGTTCTGTGATCTTTTCTTCCTCTTTCTCTCTGTGAACCTTCCCCAGGTATAGGGTGAACTAGGATCTTGGGGCCTGTTGGTTGGTTGCTAGGAATTACCTCTCAATTCTGTCTGTCATCTCAAATCTCCAAATCTCTCTCTCTCTCTCTCTCTGTCTCTCTCATAGTCTCATTTCCTCCGTACCTATTTAGAAACATCTTGTTTGCCTCTTCTAACTGTTTTAAAATGGTAGTTTCTGGTCCTATGCTTAGTTTCTGTAATTATTTTCTTATGTTTGAGGGTCTCTGGATTGGGTCCCTGAAGGAATGGGTCCACAAGACTCTCCCCTCAAAATCTCAACATTCTACTCATCATAATTATTTTAAAAACTTCCTAATTAAGGTACTGTAATTTACAAAGTTATTCATAGTTGAATAGCTGTCCCCTTTCAGGCATACATTGTTTCAGCACTAGTTCAACTGCCAATGTTAACTTCCCCCCATCAGTGTCCCCGGGTTCCCTCCCAGTCCCCAGCCTGTCTCCTTGACAGGCATATTTTAAGTTGGATTTCACTCTTTCTCGTTTTTTTTTTGACTATGTACTTTAGATATATACATATACCACACCTCTATACCATAGATAGAGGCATCAGCCCCCCTACCCCAGTTGCTTCCAGTCTTCCTCTTTTTACTACCAGAGTTATATTTTTAACAGACTCTCTGAGTATTCATAAAAAGGGGCAGAATTTTTATCCCCCTCCCCAATCACTCCTTTATCTTATGTAATTTATAGCCTTTTAGACTCACTCACCGTAAGTAGGAATGTCTCCCAGTCTAGCCCTTACCACAAATAATATGGAGATTTCTCAAAAAAAAAAAAAAACTAAGAACGAAGCTCCCATTTGTGTCAGCTACTCCAGTTTTAGGTATCTCCCTCCGAAGCATAAAAACATCAATCAGAAAATATATAAGCAGTAACAAGAAAAAAATGAAGCCAAGCAGTTTATAGCAACTTGAATGGAGTTGGAAGGTGTCACGCTGAGTGAAATAAGCCAGAGGCAGAAGGACAACAACAAAATGATCTCATTTATCTGTAGTGTATAGAGGGGAAAAATTGAGGGTATGGTCAATGGCAATTGATAACAAACATTGGGTGCTGGAATAAAGACCTGAGAGTTCCAGGTGTGAGTTGAGGGCATGAGGGGGACAAATAGGTTGACTCCAAGTAACATAGGAATGTAGGTGGAGGGTCTGGAGAATGTGGGCAGTACCAATAAAGACAAAGCCATGAAGCAGGAGGGGAATTAGGGTCAGATTGGAGGTGATATAGAAGTGGGAATGGAAGGTTCTAGGCACTTTGGAGGCACGGTGTGCAGTTAGTGGTTTAGCTGGCTTATGGTTATGGAAGAACTATTGTGGCAATGCTGTAGTAATCCAAATAATGCAGTACTGGAAAAAGGGAAAGACTCTTAGACCAATGGGATAGAATTGAGATTCCAGAGATAGATCTTTAGATATATAGACAAGTAATCTTTGATAAAAGGAACAGTAAGTATATGAAGTATAGCAAGGGTAGCCTCTTCAGCAAATGATTTTGGAAAAACTACATGCAAAAAAATGAATTCATACTCCTTTCTGACACAGAAGTCAAATCAAAATAGATTAGAGAACTCACTATCAGACCTGAATTCATACATTATATTAAGCAAAATATAGGTAGAACACTGCACAAAATTAAATCCTGAGATATCTTCAATAATTCCATGCTATTGGTCAACTAAATAGAGGCAAAGATTAACAAATGGGACCACATCAAACTAAGAAGCTTCTGCACTGCCAAAAATTGATCACCAGAATAAGAGACATTCCACAGCCTGGGCAAAAATATTTGCATACCATTCATTTGACCTCCAGGACCTCCAGGACCAGCCACCACCATGCTGAGACCACTCTCCGCACACATGAAGGTACTGGCAGAGGGACAAAGTCATGCGGGTTCCGGGGCCGAGATCTCCAGCCTACTCGGATTTGGGCCGAGCATCCTCCACCCAGATCCTCCAAACTCCAGTAGGCAGTGGTCACACCCACCAACTGGCCCCCTGGCGCCATGTAATCCCATCAACGGCCAAGACTCAGAGACTATAAAAACCAGCTTCCGGAACCGCGCGGCCGCATTTGCATTTGCGGCCGCGCGACATCCTATTATGACCTCTTATTATCTCATTCCTACTTTGGACAAACTGGCAGGCTACCGAATGTAGCCTGCCCACACGGCAGAGTCTGGCAAACTCCCCGTGGCGTACCCAATATGCCAAATACCAGTAACAATGATGGCTCTCATTCTCCTAAAGAGCCTTGAATATAATCTCAGGGCTAGGATGAAGGAGACGTTACTGGGGCCTGCTCGAGGCAATCGATGATTTGTGATTCATTTGATAGAAGGTTGCTATCCAAGATGAATTAAGCACTGGAAGAATTTTTTCCTTACCTGGAGAAACAGAATGGTCATTCTCACTTGATATAGCCATGATGTAGAATTCTTGTCCAAAATTAAAAGGTAGGTATGAGTCACAAAGAGTGAACACTAATTTGGCTCCTGAAGATACCAAAACCCTCTGTGGAAGGTAGCTCGTTTTTTGTTTCCTAGATTCAAGATTCTTTTTTAAAAATTGCAATTTAGATAATAGGCTTATAGCGGTGTGTTTAATTTTATGATATTGGTGTAGAGAGTTTCTGTACACAATTATCTTAGCTTCTTTTGCTTTGATAACTTATTTTTCTGACCAAAGCTCCTTATCTGTTATATCCATTGTCTAACTAGGATGTAGTTTTTGTCTATATAAACCTGTCCCTGAATCTCCTTGGGGACTCACCCAGAGGTATTCTGGGCTCTAAGCTTAGAATCACTCTTGGCATCTGCAGTGCCAATGACTGAACCTGGGTCAGCCGCATGCAAGGTAAATGATCTACTCTCTGTATAATTGCTCTGGCTCCATGGGCTCCTTGGGACCCTAGTACTCTTGCAGTTACAGGCTTCTGTAATAAACTCCCAATTCATCCTCTCTGAGTGTAGCATTCATTTGTGTCTCACAAAACTTCATTGTAACATTGAACTTGGGGAAAGAGAATCTAGGATCTTCCTAGGATTTCTTTGGATAATTGGGGAGGTTGTTATTACTTTATATAAATTTCAATAGTGTTTGATGTATGCTTTTAAAAATTGCCATGTTTGTTTTTACGGCATTGAATATGTAGAATGCTTTGGGCAAGACTATTATTTGGACAAAATTAATCCTTCCAATTCATGAACAGGGGTTGTTTCCATTTCCTGGTGTTCAATTTTATTTCTTCTCCTAGTAGTGATTAAATAAAGGTAAAGGTAAAGGCCCTCCCGTTGATCATCGATTTGCTCAAGCGGGCCCAGTAACGTCTCCATTGGAGACTTTGTTGTTACTGTGTCTGGCATATCGAATACGTCACGGGGAGCTTGCCAGGCTCTGCCGTGCGGGCGAGATCCTCTCGGTAGCTTGCCGGGCTCTCCGAGAGGGGCGGAGGAATCGAACTCGGGTCGGCCATGTTGGCTGTGTGCAAGGCAAACGCCCTACCGCTGTGCTGATTAAATGGATGAGAAAATTATGGGAAAATTTTCCCCAGATTTTATAGCATCAGGAACAGTCAGTACCCCCATGACACCTTCTCTCTCCAGGGTGATAGAGAGGACATTAGAAGGATCATTCACTGCAGGCTTTGCTAGCAGGATTTTGAAAGGACACTTACCAGGGCTCCTGAACTTACATTTCCATCTTCCCTCATCATTCCAGTAAAAGGGCTTGAGGGTCTAGATACAGGGGATCTATTTTCTTTACCCTCATACTTACAATATTAGTTAAGATATAAAATGGTATTAAAGGCTAAGAACCCTGAGAGAGGTTACTTCTCTCATCTCCCAACAGATAGGCAGACTAGTCCTGAGTACAGTTCTCAATAAATTCTTTCATTTTCAGTCCATCTAGTTGGTATCCCTTCCAGACAGAAGGCAACCAAAGAGTGTATCAGAGGGAATACTTATTTTCTTTTTTTAAATTTTTAAACCTTTTTTTAGAGATGTGACTTTTATTCAATATTTTATAATAAGATGATAATGGCAGGTACAGACAGTGATTTAAAAAAGCCGAGACATCCATCATAACAAAAGAGTGAAAGGGTCTAAATTATCCAAAACCAATGGTGATCACATTGATAAAACTTTGAGAAATGTTTACAGTGAGATGCTCGGTGGGAAAAGCAGAGTATGACCATGTGCTCACACGACAGTGACAATGGTGTCAGGAAGACTGGTGTGGACCAGCCCAGTAAGGAAATATCCAATTCCACATGACCACAATGGTGTTCACTATGATTTCCTGCTCTTTTCTTTCTTTTAAAATATTTGATTTATTATGCCAATGTTTTGAAGAACATCCTCCAGTTATGATAGAAAGTGGTTACAGGAATCTTGACATGTTTTCTCATAGTTAGGCCAACGCTAAATTTTTTAACTTTTTTTTATTATTTTTTAAAGACTTACAAACTTTCATGATTACATTTCAGTCATACACTGTTTGAGTACCTGTCCCTCCACCAGTGCCCTTCTCCACCACCAATGTTCCCAGTATCCCTCCCAGAATCCCCACCCCTTCCCACCTCCTGCCTTTGTGGCAGGCACTGGGAACACTTACTTTCCATTGAGACAGTAGGTCCAGTTATTAGGGGCCCAAGGATGGGTTGAATGTTTTGCTCCTGACTCTCTAGAGATTATAGTCTCTATTTTTTTTTTATCTATTGAATCACCGCGAGGAAAGTTACAAAGCTTTCAGGTTTAAGCCTCAGTCATACAATGATCAAACACCCATCCCCTCACCAGTAATTATTTTTCATCACCAAGAACCCCAATATATCCCCCCTCCCACCCCTCCTGATGCCTGTGAGACATGTGATTTCTACTTAACTCTCTCTCTACTTTGATTACATTCATTATTTCGACAAAAGATGCGCCATTATTGTTTGGAGTTTCCCCCCAACAATCAGAACTGCTGAAAAGCATTGTGAAATAATTTGTTTTCTATTGCTGGTTATGAAAACCATATGATGTTGCATGACCACTATTGTGGCTGTGCGATTTTGGATTTCTGATATTTTACTAAGTAAGTCTGGAGGGATTTCTGCCAAGAGCCGGATAATTATGAGATTGGTTTCTGTGCATCTGGTGCCATGGCCATGCCAGAGAGCTGCTCATGGAGGGCAACTCATGGCCTTGGTTGGGCATGAAGGATGAGCTGGTTCCGCCCCCCTTCCCATGAGGTTACAGTTGGCCTGTCACCACCGGCTCATACCTGAATTTCCAATAAGCTCTGAGGCTGTAGGCATCCTGCTGCCGGGGGTGGGTGGGGGGAGGCAGAAGAGACAGACACCCTTTCCCTCCTGGGGGGTCTTGGCACTGTAGTTTAATGCATAGTCCATTCACATTTCTGCCGCAAGCTGCTGGGCTCTGGATTAGGTCCGTGTGCCTCTGGTGTCATGGTCGTGCTGGAGAGCTGCTCGTGGGGGACAACTCATGGCCTCTGTTGAGCATGAAGCATAGTCCCTATTTTTTTAAAATAAATTTTAAAATTTTATCTTAGGCACTGTGGCTTACAGAACTGTTAAGGTAAGTTTCATGCTTAGAGCATTCCAGCACCACACCCTTCACGAAGTGTTTGCTTCCCTCCACATTGTCCCAATGTCCCTCCTCCAGGTGGTAAGCCTCCTGCTAAAGACCAGTTCTCAGTTTCTGTTGCCTTTGGGTGTTTGTTATTCCTCGGTGTTTTTTTATACTCTGCATATTTAAGAGATCATTCTATGTCTTTCCTTCTCCTCCTACTAACCTCACTCAGAATGATTCTCTCCAGATCATCCATGGAGCAAAAAATTGCATTATCTCATCTTTTCTTAAGGTTAAGTAATACTTCATTGTGTAGTTGTATCATAGTTTCTTTATCTAGTCATTTGTTCTTGGACTCTTGGATTATTTCCAGATTTTTGTCTATTGTGAATAGTGCCACCATGAACATAGGAGTACAAATCTCTTAAGTATTGCTAAGCTGATTCCCAGGTATTAGATTTTCTGTGGCACAATTGTGAATGTGCTTACTTATCAAAGGTGGGTGATTTTGAACAGCAGTTCCTTAACAACTGGAACTTGAAATAAATTTCCCAAAGAATCAAACATACTATGATCGTGGGGTTTATCTAGAAACTTCTGGCAACCTCAGTGATGCAGATCAAACTCCAACAACTTTTTCCTCCCCAGGTATATTATATAATGAGCCTAGTAGAACAGTCTGTCTTGTTCTTCTATGAGATAAAGAGATACTCATGATGACTTTGACTCACTTGTGGCATCAAGCCAGAACTGCTACAACCCCGAGGCTGTTTACTAGAGGCACACCTCATTAGTAGAGAGCATATCATTTCAGATATTTTCAGTTTGGATAGGTAAAGAGCCATAGCAGCATATCAGTTCCATAGAGACTTTAGTAAAGAAACCACATACAGAACAGCAGTTGGAATTGTATTTGTTTCCTCTTTGAATTTACACTGAATTGCTATTAATTTCCAAAGTCAATCCACTTTCCATACAGGACAAAATGGCAATAAAATGGGAACATGAAAGTAGATCCACCTCCATTTTTTCATATCCATGATGATAGCAAGGTAAAGGTAAAGGCCCTCCCGTTGATCGTCGATTTGCTCGAGCGGGCCCAGTAACGTCTCCATTGGAGACTTTGTTGTTACTGTGTCTGGCATATCGAATACTCTCGGTAGCTTGCCGGGCTCTCCGAGAGGGGCGGAGGAATCGAACTCGGGTCGGCCATGTTGGCCGCTTGTAAGGCAAACGCCCTACCGCTGTGCTATCACTCCAGCCATTTATGTCTTTAATTTTACCCAAAATGAGGAGTTACTTTTGATGAGCTGTTTTAGTAATGACGTGGAGAAGCAGTAGTTTCTAATTGATCCTTCCACTTACAATAGTTCTATTTCATAGATCAAAAACTCGAAGGGTTCTGAAAGCTGCTAAGTAAATCTTTGGCAATGATTCAGGAAATAATTATTCTGCTCATCACATGACATTCAACATGTGATATTCATATACCCCTACTCTATGGATATAGATGGAATCCTGTATCCCTGGAATTTAATGTTTAATTTAATGTTTAATATTACTATGTCTAATATATAAACCAGAACTTCTGGTTGGAATAGGTATTTATCCTTTTCGTGGTAAATAACCACAGGATCCATTGGAGAAGTGCAGGATGACACACTATGTATGTTAGACGATTGCATTATCTTTCCATAAATGGATCCAGCCTATGTCAACTCAAGATTCTCTAGTTTTAAAAGTTACTCGTTCTTGCATAAAGGTGGAAAAGAGAGACTCTTGTGGTATTTAAAGCATGACCTTTAGAGTTCTGAGACTGTTACAAATTATGACCTGCTTTTCCATATTGGTACTGAAGCCTCAAGATCAATTTAGATCAATGCTTTTCAAAGTGCTCCTGAACTTCCAGCACAGGATTTATTAATCAGAAATAAAAATTCTTTAATTCAATCAATATCTACTAAATCAGAAACTCTCAGGATGGTACCTATGATTTGTAGCACACACAAATGTTTGAGAACCAACACTAGTCAGTTATTAATATTGGGGCCTCCTAATTTACATACAAGTTTGATGTCTAAAATGGGAAATATGCAAGCTTTGCTTTAAAATAGATAAATAATGGCACCTGGTCTTTGTTGCTTCAGGTTCCTGCTATCCCTATGTAATAAATTAAAGATTGTATTTTAATTGCAGTATTTCTCACAGGAAATACTGGCCCATTATTTATAACAACCATAGAACTTTTTAAATGAGCTCACATTTTTATCAATCAATGCATATCTCAAACCTTAGTGAGGAAGTTACTTTCTCCAGGGATATACAGAAAATGTTGTTGAGCAGTTCACACTGTAAATCCCCTCCAACATAACCTTTTCCCAAGCTTTTGCTTCCTGCTTTACTACACCAAAGTAAAGAAATTTCTAGCCTATGAACATTAGTAAATAAGGATGATATTTAAAGGGTTTAGCCAATCAATGAAGTAAACATTTAAAAATAAATGACAAAAAATCCTAACTATTCAAAGTAGAAGATTGAATCTAGAATTTGTTGAGTGATAGATACAGCCAAATTCACCTTGATCTAAAGTTTTATCCTTGACTCCTACATTTTGTGCCCTCAGCACCCAATCCACAAGTCATCAAAATATTTGCTGATGTAAGCCAGCCAAATTTCATAATTGTTTAGTTATGAAAGTCTTCTTCCTGCGTTGATTTTGTAATTGTAACCCTGATACAGACTTGACTCTGACTGATTTATGACTGAAGATGATGGATTTAAAATTTAAAAACAGGCATTGAGAACTGGCTGACTGTTCTGAGGTTAGATGACTATTTTAACCTTAGATGAGGTCATTTAAAAAAATCTTTAAGTCAGATAGAAATAGCCTTCGAAAAGAGCAAGGAGGGGCTGCTTTACTTTGAAGGAGTCGTTTGGGGTTTGGAATGACAAGGATTTTGATTAGGTAAGTGCGTACTCCTGCCCAGTGTGCTGCTACAGACCCTGACTCCTATGTCAGTGTGCCAGCCTTTTCACACAGTGTATACCATGTAGGTGGATAAACAAAGACAAAATCACCTAGCAATACATTTTTCAGAACCCATATCCAAGTTTAGTGACAAATGACTGCATGTGGGATTCTCCATGTGTATCTCATATGGACTTAGTTGCATGTCCCTTTATGATCTTTCAAAGCAGCCCGCTCAGTGTGGCCAGCTGTATGCACAGGAACCTTCTCACCTGGTTACAGATACTGGACTATAGAACTCAGGGGAGTCTCACTGCCTCCCCTGGCACTGCACCCTACTGGAGACGGTACAGAAACTTAGAGCTGCAGGTACCCCTTCCCCCCACACTCCCCTCTTCTCTGTGTTATGCTCTATAACTTGGACACAAAGTCTCACTAAGTTTCTTTACCCAAGTCCCCTTGTTTTCTGACTTCAGACCAACTTTTAGAGGGTTAACTGTGGTCTCTGGCGTTATTAGCTGGGCTGGGTAGACACCTCCTCATCATTTACACTTCCTTTTCTCCATTTTTCTCCTCACAACTATGCACATGCTTCAATTGTTCTTTTTTTCCTTCAGTCACAATCATCTTCATTCCTATCACACTCATCGGGGGTGCAGGAAAACACCCTTTATTCCTACAGGTACAACTTCCAAAAAATTTCATTCAGACCAAGCTGTTACATTTTATTAAGTAAAGTTATTTTCAAAAACTGGGGAAAGTTGAAATCTTGGAACCAACATAGCCAACAGTGACTTTGAGAAGGAGATGCTGAGTGCCTTAATGTATTATGTTACAGTGGTTTGTCATCATGACTTACACTTAGCAAACCTCCACTTTGCACTGATCATCAACATAATATTTTAATATAGCAAGCGAGTGGATTTAGTCATTGTCCCAATGCTGTGTAAATAATGTGCTCTCCTAGCCCAGATTTTCCTGCTGTCATCAGTCCTTGGGAGCCCATCTCAAGGTTGCGCCTCTTCCTGAAGCACACTTTCTTTTTCCACTCACCCTTCTCTAGAAAGTTCCTTCCAGAGGCCTGAGTACACAGGTTCATGTCCTAATTTCCATGCCTGAGGGAAATATGTATGTCCTAATATTACCTGAGAATGATTCCCGTATCCAAGTCCCCTGAGCATTGTCACCTCACTTCTCTATAATGAACTTGTGTATCCTTTGGGGAATTTGATGATCTCATGAAAAATCCTCAAATGGTTTTTGCAATGAAAAGGTTTGTTTCTTCAACATATTTTGTATTAGGAAATCCACTGCTGGGATCAGAAATCAAATTGAAAACATAGGATTGCTCTTCTTGAAATCAGTAGGTATTCCAACAGTTTCTTAATATCCTAACTCGGTGGTTGCATCTTAATCTCCCACTTGATTTCTCCCTTACAAGGTTGATCAGAGAAGATGGAGACCATAGTGTAAAACACACAAAATGGGTTCAAAAAATGATTCTTACCTCAATAATCACGGATCTCTGGGAAAATTACTTAACTTCTGAGGTTAACTTTTCTTTTAAGATACCTACCGAGGTCACCAGTTGCCCCCCACGAGCGGCTCTCCAGCACGGTCACAGTCCCAGAAGCACAAGGACTTAATGTAGAACCCAGCAGCTTGGAGCAGAAAAGTGAAAGGACTATGCATTAATCCAGGCCATCATGTCTGCCCGGAGGGGAAAGGGTGTTGGTCCCTTCTGCCCTCCTCCCTCTGGAAAGAAAGATGGCGGCCACATGGGAGCCTTGTGGACAGCAGGTATGAGCCGGGGGTGTGGGGGCGACTAAAACCTCATGGGAAGGGGGGCGTTCCGGTCCGTCCTTCACGCCCTACCGAGGTCACCAGTTGCCCCCCACTAGCGGCTCTCCAGCACGGCCACGGCCCCAGAAGCACAAGGACTTAATGCAGAACCCGGCAGTTTGGAGCAGAAAAGTGAACGGACTATGCGTTAATCCAGGCCATCATGTCTGTCCAGAGGGGAAAGGGTGTTGCCCCAGTCGCCTTCTCCTCTCTGGAAAGAAAGATGGCGGCTGCATGGGAGCCTTGTGGACAGCAGGTATGAGCCAGGGGAGTGGGGGCGACTAAAACCTCATGGGAAGGGGGGCGTTTCGGTCCGCCCTTCACGCCCTACCGAGGCCACCAGTTGCCCCCCACTAGCGGCTCTCCAGCACGGCCACGACTCCAGAGCACAGAAACCAATTTCTTAACTATCGGACTTTCAGTAGAAATACTTCCAGGGTCAATAAGTAAAATAGCAGAAATCCAAAACCAACATTTAATTCTTGAACCCAGCTGTAGAAAGCAAATCACTTCACAATGCTTTTTCAGCATGTCTGATTTGGGGGGGGGGTAAACTCTAAATAATAGTGGTGAATCTTTTATTGAAGCAATGAATCTAATCAAAGCAGAAAAAAAAGATCATGCATAAGAAATTTCTGCAGAATTTAATAATGTAGACAAAGATTTTGGGAAACAGTTTACTAATTATTAGTAATTATTACTCAATTATTATTGGTCAGTTTTCTTTTTTAACTCTTTAAATATTATGGCACCTTTATATTTTAGTTCACTTCCTCACTTTACTGTGTCTGGCATATCGAATACTTTACATTCTGCACTCAGTTACTCAGCAATATTTATTAAACTTCTACTGTGGCCAGCATTTTATTTATTTATTTTCTTTTTTTATTAGTGAAAAACCATGAGGTACAGTTATAGGCTTACAAATTTTGTGCTTGGGTTTCAGTTATACAATGATCAAGTGCCCATCCCTCCACCAGTGCCCGTCATCCATCCCCATGGGTCCCAGCATCCCCCCCCCTCATCCCCCCCCCCCGTCCCATCCTGCCTCTGTGGCAGGGTATTCCCCCTTGTTCTCTCTCTCTTCTTTTGGGTACTGTGTTTTGCAAGAGAGGCTTTGAGTGGCAATCATGTTTGGTCTATCGACTACTTTTAGCATGCTTCTCCCACCCTGGGAGGACCCTCACAACACCCTTCATTTGGTACTCTCTTCTCTATCTGAGCTTCCTTTTCACCTAGAGCCTGTGGCTGGCCTTCCATTCATTGAGCAAAATTCCTGGTACTAATCTCAGCCATTCCTGGGTGTTACTCTCCCTTTTTGTTGCTTTATGTTCCCCAGATGAATGCAATCTTTCTGTGTCTATCCCGCTCTTTCTGACTCATTTCGCTTAACATGATACTTTCCATGTAGTACCACTTGTATGTAAATTTCATAACTTCATCTTTTCTAACAGCTACATAGTACTCCATTGTGTAAATGTACCAAAGTTTCTTTAACCAGTCATCTGTTCTCGGGCACTCAGGTTTTTTCCAGATTCTGGCTATTGTAAAGAGTGCTGCAATGAACAAACAATTGCAGATGTCACTTCGACTATACCTTTTTGCCTCCCTGGGATATATTCCCAGGAGTGCTATAGCTGGGTCAAATGGCAGATCAAATTCTAATTTTTTGAGAGTCGTCCATACTGTTTTCCAAAAGGGTTGGACCAGCCGGCATTCCCACCAGCAGTGAAGGAGGGTCCCTTTCTCGCCACATCCGTGCCAGCACCGGTTGCTTTTGTTCTTGTGGATGTGGGCCAGTGAAACAGTCAGACAGACAGCCAGTAACACCACAGAAAAAATCGACAAATTACGAGAAGAAATGAGGGCAGAAATGTCACGATTAAAAGATTCCATAGATGAAATGAGAAATTCAGTTTCTTCTCTTAAAAATAGAATGACCACAGCTGAAGAGAGAATCAGTGACCTGGAAGATCAGCTGCAACAAGCCAACACGCAACAACAAACAGTGGCAAGGGACCTCAAAATGGCTCTACAGAGAATCAGAGTCCTAGCAGATGACTCCAAGAGGAACAATATTAGAATCATGGGACTACCTGAACCTCAGGGAAACAATTCCAACAAAAAAAACACCGTCAAACAAATCATTGCTGAAAACTTCCCAGAGCTGCACAATGCAGCCATTCAGGTTCAAGGAGCCCGAAGGGTGCCAGCTAAAAGAGACCCCAACAAAAACACTCCAAGACATATCATACTTAGAATGATCGATACTGCCGATAGAGACACAATACTGCAAGCAGCAAGAGCAAAGAAGGAAATCACATACAAAGGAGCATCCCTTAGATTCACAGCAGACCTATCAGAGGAAACCCTACAAGCCCGAAGGCAGTGGCAAGATATAGTCAAAAAACTCACGGAAATGAATGCTTCCCCAAGAATACTCTACCCGGCTAAACTCTCCCTCAAAATCGAAGGAACAGTACACTATTTTATAGATAAACAGCAGCTCAGGAACTTCATAGACTCAAAACCAAACCTAAAGCAAGGCCTAAAGGGGCTACTATAAGAAAAGACAAACCCTACAACCACAACACACCCGCACAGAAACATGACACAAAACCCCATAACCATTCTCTCTCTCAATGTCAACGGTCTAAATTCACCAGTTAAAAGACACAGAGTGGCAAAATGGATACAGAGACAGAACCCAACACTCTGCTGCCTACAAGAAACTCACCTCAACAGCCAGAGCAAACACAGACTCAAAGTCAAAGGATGGAAAACAATCCTGCAAGCAAACAACTCCCTCAAAAAAGCTGGGGTGGCCATACTAGTATCCGACAACATTAATTTCACCTTGAAAAAGATTAGAAGGGACAGTGAAGGCTATTTTCTCTTCATCAAGGGATACGTACAACAGGAAGAAATCACACTCTTAAATGTATACGCACCTAATGAGGGAACAGCTAAATATTTAAAACAACTGCTAACAGATTTTAAGGAGGACATCACTACCAACACAATAGTACTTGGAGACTTCAACATCGCCAGAGCATTTTATTTATTTTTTATTTAGTGTGAAGGTTCCCAAAATTAGTAATACATAATCATTATCCCAGAGAAGTTCATACTCTAGTAAGAAGAGAAACATATAAAACATTATAGCTCAACACAATGATACTATACCAGTTGTCTTTATATGGTGGTCTGGGCACATGGTTTACTGAGCAGAAAGGAACCAAGGAAGCTTTCAGGCTTTATCTAAACACTGGAAAATAAATTTCAATCTATGAGGTAAACAATTGAAGAAAGGGTGTCTCGATCAGAAGGAGCAGTATGTACTGCTTCAGTGAAAACAACCTAGCTAGGAGCAAAATCAAAATAAATTTGTAGAGGTACTGGGATAATAGTAATTCTATTAGAAAATCTTGAAAGTAGTAGATTATCAAGTAGTAAATGACATAGCGCATCTGAGACAGAGAGTTCTTAGAGAACCCTTAAACAGACACAGAGGGAAAGTTATGAATAAAACCAATTTATATCACAGTATTCTTAAAGTATTTAAAGTCTAGAAATTGAGCATTAATTTAAAAGCAAGATGAAGGAGCACTAAAGTACGGGAATTGGTTTTAAGTTCAAGCAGTAATTAGAGTTCTGTGATTTTCTCTCTTGTTCTGCACAGGAGACAAGTAAAACCCCATCAGCAAATGGCAGTAGGTTTCTCTGAAAGATTCTGATATCATATGTCTGGACTAGACGGTTGGGTCACTGGGTCTCTGAATTAGAATGCTCTTTCAACAGCACTTGGCAGATAGTTCACTCTTTCTCTTGAGACATTTCTTCAGTTGATTTTCAGGTATTTCATTTTTTGATTCTCTTTCTTATTTGAACCCGCCTTTTCAATCTCCTTTGCAAACTTTTTTCCATCTTCTGGATCTCTGAATTATTGAATTTTTTCAGGATTCTTTCCTAATCTATTTCTCAATCTACATTATACATTGTTGAATCTTATTTAACTTTATGATCTTAAATACCATTTCTTAAATATATATCTCAAGTCTCTTCCCTAAACAATAGACTCAAATATTAGCAACTATACACATATCTTCCTTAGATATCTCAAATTTAACATTAGAAAAACTGATCTCTTCTTTCTGTCCTCCAAACTTTCTAATAATCTCTCCCATCTCAGCAAATGGCAATTCCATTTTTCTAGAAGTTCAGAACCAATGACTTAGAGATATCCATACTTCTTTTCTCTGTTACCTTAAAACCAACTTGTTAATAAATCCAGAAAATATATCCAGTACAGAATCACTTCTCAGCACCAATTTGGCTACTGTCCTAGTTCAAGACATCTCCATGACATGACCAAATTGGTACAATAACCTTCTAACTCCCTTTGTATATGGTTGATTCCATACTTCATATAGTGATTATAATGGCTAGTCCCCCAATTACCACATCACTTCTGCATCTCCAAAGATATCAGACAAATTCCTGCTAGGGCACTTTTTCCCATTTCTTTGTTTAAGAGGCTCTTCTTCTGGACACCCATTTAACTGGAGTCTGTCCTCTCAGTACCTTGTATTCTTCAGACCTTTGTTCAAAGCATCTTCTCAGTGAGATTTTTAAGAGTCACCTTCACTCTAGCTTGCCTTCTCTTCTATTTTACTTTTATTCATTATATTAATTTTTGACAAACCAATTTTTAATGATAAATCAAATTTTAAAATATATAGCTTGATTGATTAAGTGCCATTTAAAGGGTATCACAGAGGTTGAGAATTTTATGTTTTGTTCTCTGCTGCCTTCCCAGTACCTTATAAGTGGTGAACTCTCAGCAACTCATTGAGTGGGAAGGACCAGACATCACTGATGTGGAAATAGCAGAATATTTTTTAAAAACTGTGGTTTGGGGACACACCCAGCAATGTTCAGAGTACACTCATGGTAGTACTCAGGGCATCATATGGGTTGTGAAGATAAAACCCAGGTCAAATTCAAATGAGGCAAGTGACTTACCTGCTACACTCTGTCTCTGACCCAAATATATTCTTATATTGGAAGCTGAGAATCTCTGCTGAACTACCCTAACCTGAGCCCCAATATGTACACAGGCAGAACTTGAACCTCTCTGCAGGAAATTGGAATTACATTCTTGGAGAATCTTATACATTGAATGAAATTTAATATAATGATATTGGGATTCCAATGAAAATTTCCAGACAATTCACCTTATAGAGAAGATTACAAGGGCTGAGGGGTTTACTGTTATGAGGTATTTTTGGTGTTACAAGTTCCAAACAGAGCTTAAGGTTATTAAAAGTCCAATCTCAACTCTAATTACGTCCCCAGTTTTATTGTTCAGGGTAGTCTAGATAATCATCAGCACCACAGAACCCAAGCAGTGCCTCTTTCTTAGGCTCATGCACTGAATTGCTGATCCAGTGACTGATTGCTGAAGTGTCTCTTAGCCCCAACACAGCACTGGGGCACTCCTCTGATAGTCCCAAGAAAACTAAGGTGGTGGGCCACCTGCTATAAACATAAATCTCTATCCACATGATCAGAGGTCCTAATCCCTCAGCTATAAGCAAATTTATAAAAACATCAAGATGACCAGACTTCAGCCTCCAGGGTCAGGGGAATGAGACCCATTGTAATTCACACGCTACCTGTCTGAATGCAAGGTTCCATCCCAATGGAAAACCAGCAGGACTGTACTACTGTACAAGAAGGGAGACATCCACGACATTGGCAACTATTATCTGTCATCTACAAGTTGTTCACTCGAGTCATCCTAAATAGGATTGGCAGAACACTAGATGAAGGACAACCATGCGAGCAAGCCGGGTTCCACAAAGGATTCAGCACCATCGACCATATCCACACGATAACCAAGCTCATTGAGGTTTCTTGGGAGTTCAAGATGCCGCTCTGTCTAACATTCATTGATTTAAAGAAGGCCTTTGATTCTGTTGAGATGGAAGCGGTCATTGAAGCCCTAGCCAATCAGGGCATTCAAGCTCAATACATCAAGATCCTCCGTGAGCTGTATTGAGGATTCACTACCAGGATCTCACCATTCTACAAAGAAGTAATCATTGATGTCAAGAGAGGGGTTCGGCAGGGTGATACCATTTCACCGAAACTCTTCAGTGCCACCCTCGAGAACATCATGTGACGACTGGAATGAAGATAGATGGTCGGCAACTACACCACCTCTGCTTTGCTGATGACATTGTTTTAATAACACCAAACATTAGCCAAGCTGCACAAATGCTGGCCGACTTTGGCCATGGGTGTGGAAAGGTCGGACTACAGCTGAATCTTACGAAGACAATGTTTATGAGAAACAGCCTCATTCCTGACGCCCCATTTGCTCTCAACAGAACGACCATCTCCAAATGCAACAGCTATGTGTACCTAGGTCGAGAAGTCAACATGACAAATGACCTGGCACCCGAGCTGCACAGGAGGAAGAGAGTGACTTGGAACGCCTTCAAGAGCATCGAAGAAATAGCTAAGAGGATGAAGAACCTCCGGCTCTGGGCACATCTCTTTGATTCCATTGTTCTTCCTGCATTAACATATGCCTCAGAGACCTGGGCCCTATGCAAACAGGATGAGAATGCTATTCGGGTCTCCCAAAGAGGAATTGAAAGAGCTATGCTTGGAATATCACATTTCACTCAAATGAGAGAAAGAATCCGGAGTTCCGACCTCAGTCGACGATCAAGAATCAGGGACGCTGTCTCGTTTGCCAAGGTGTCAAAAATCAGTTGGGCTGGTCACGTAATGAAATTTAAAGACGACCGCTGGACTAGAGCTGGATTCCACTGCATGTCAAAAGACCGCATGACCGCCCACCTACCAGATGGTCAGACTTCTTCATCAAGATCATGAATGATCGGTTTGAGGCTCTTCGTGTTCCTAGAGCGAACAAATGCCATTGGGCTACACTGGCACGTGACAGGGACAAATGGAGACGTTACTGGCACCCGCTCGAGCAAATCTACGATTAACGGGAAGTCAAGTGATCAAGTGATCAAGTGACCAGACTTCAGAGCAGTCATTAGTTTGAAAGACAGACCAAAATTATAAGTAACTTGGAGAAAACAAAGACTGTGAAAGGAGTAGGAAAAATTACTGATATTCATAGAGAGATAAATGAATAGTACAACTATAGAAAGGTACAAGATAAGAACTTAAAGAAAAGAAAATTAGAAAATTAATCCAGTATCACTGAGAGTAGATGTTCTAGTAGGACAGAACAGAGAACGCAGAGGAGAGGAATCATTATCTAAGTAATTCAAGAACAGTTCTCAGAGCAGATTTGACTTTAAATTTAAAAGGACCCATTCTCTGACTAGCATATTAGATGAAATTATGTCCAACATAGAAAGTCACTGCAATTTGAAATTTTGAATCGTAAGTTCAAGAGAACCTCCTGTAAGAGAGGGGAAAAAGATAGTTCACTTACACACACACACAAAGCAGTGCCGAGAATAGCCATAGCCTGCTGAATATTAGCACAGAATATTCAAGACAGCAAAGAAATGTCTTTGAAATTCTGAAAGGAAAATTCTTAAAGGAATTCTTTAAACAAAGAATTCCGTAACTAGCCAAACGCTTAATCTAGTTTGAGTGAAGCTAGAATAAAATAACTCCATGTATACAAGACTTGAACATTTTTATCTCTCTCGTGCCTTTTTTTCTCAAAAAGCCACTGAAGGATTTTCTCCATTAAAAACAAGGAAATTAATCAAGCAAAAAAGGAATACTTCATGGATTTGACAGAAAACCAACCAGAAGATAAATACTCTGAATAATTTTGAAAGGACACTCCAGGATAAAAAATTGTAAATCCAGTGTAGGAGACAACTAATACAAAAGCCTGCAAATTACAAGAATATGGAAGACATTTCTTTAAGAGAAAATCAAGATTAACAGATAAGTTTATTATATTAAAGGAATACTTTGACATCAATATTTTGATGGAGCAGTTGGGATTGAAATTCTCTGAAAACAAAACAAGGAAACAGAGGAAAGATAACACAGAAAACAAAAACTGCAACAAAAGAGAAATACTCATAGTTCATTACAAGTTTCAGCTAAAAGTACCATATAGAAAATATGATACAACAGCAAATATAAAACCAAAAATATAAATTCACACTGAGAAAATATAAAAGTTGGAATAACATTTCTACATAGATGGGTAAGTGAAGGGAAAGAGCCCCCTTAGCCCCCACCTCCATTTTATCATATTGGGAAATAAGTAGGTAATGCTTGAGTCTGAAAAAAAGGAAGTCAATCACGTATATTACTTAGATCAAAAGAAAAAAAAAACTAAAAACGTGGAAAGATGTTTTGCATGGGGAGCTCGCCATTGCATGGTGAGGGTGAGGAAGCAGGCTGGTTTTAAAAACAAGGCTGGTTTTAAATCAAACAGAACTGTTTAACTTTTGAAAGATGCGTAGTATCAATTTCCTTAATATTTTTTCATATTAAGAAAAGATTTTGTTGGGGGCCAGAGAAATAATACAATGGGTAGGACAGTTGCCTTGCACATACCTGACCCGGTTTTGATCCCCAGTATCTTCCCGAGCACCACCAGGCATGATTCCTGAGTCCAGTTAGGAGTAAACCCTGAGCAACAAGCGTGTGTCTCCCCTACACCCCCACACACACACAAAAAAGGAAGGAAGGAAGGGAGGAAGGAAGGAAGGAAGGAAGGAAGGAAGGAAATATTTCATTGCAGTATTGCATAGGAGAAAAAAGAGAAAAGTATACAAATAAAAAGTTTAACACATTTTTACCATGTAAATACATCATATAACTATATCCAAATCAATAAACAGAACTTTATCAGTGCCCATAAAGCCAATTTTTGTTCTGCCTCCTATTCACCAACATTCCACCAAGGTTAGCCGAGGTCCAGACTTGTGACATTATCAGTCTTTATTCCCTGCTTTTAGAGTTCTCACTAATAGAATAATGTGTGTATATTTTTGTTTCTGTCTTAACTTGTCTATTTGTGATAGTCATCCATGTTGTGTGTGTAATATGATGTAAAATATTACTGAGTAATAGTCTATTTAAAGAAAATGTTGCATTCTTTCTGTTGATGGTTCCCTGTGTCATCTCCAGTTTGAGAATTCTTTAATTCTTTTCCTTGCTGGAGGATCATAGTTGAATTTTCAGTATGTGGCAGCATCTGGTATCAAGCTGAAGGCCTCAAACTTGCCTCAGGTGTTTAAAACTATCAAACTGTCTTTCTAGGCTACTGAGTTTCTTGAACACTTATGCATAAAACTAAATATTATAGTGTAATGGGAAGACATGCATTTAGTATGAGAAAATAATATATAAAATTATACATATATATATATACCTCTACTACAGCTTCATTTAAAAAATCTTCATAAATCCATTTAACCAGACAAAAATTTTATTTATTTTTTTAAAATAAATTTTCTGAATCACTGTGAGATAGTTACAAGCTTTCATGTTTGGGTTATAATCACACAAAAATCAAACACCTGGGGCTGGAGAAATAGCACAGCGGGTAGGGCGTTTGCCTTGCACGCAGCCGACCCAAGTTCGATTCCCAGTATCCCATATGGTCCCCTGAGCACCGCCAGGAGTAACTCCTGAGTGCAGAGCCATGAGTAACCCCTGTGCATCGCCAGGTGTGACCCAGAAAGTAAAAAAAAAATCAAACACCCATCTCTCCATCAGTGCACATTCCCCATCACCAATATCCCCAGTATACCCTCCCTTTCCCACCCTCCCCCTGCCTCCATGGCAAAGAATATTCTCCATACTCTCTCTCTCTCTCTACTTTTGGGCATTATGGTTTGCAATACAGAAACTGAGAGGTCATCATGTTTGGTCCATTATCTACTTCTGGCACACATTTCTAACTCGACAGATTCCTCCAGCCATCATTTTCTTAGTGATCCCTTCTCTATTCCACCTGCCTTCTCCCCTCTGCTTATGAAGCAGCCTTCCAGCTATGGGGCAATCCTCCTTGCCCTTGTATCTACTGTCCTTGGTTGTCAGCCTCATGTTATGTAATTCTATACTCCACAAATGAGTGCAGTCCTTCTATGTCTGTCCCTCTCTTTATGACTCATTTCACTTAGCATAATACTCTCCATGTCTATCCATTTATAAGCAAATTTCATGACTTCTTCTCTCCTAACAGTTGCATAGTATTCCATTGTGTAGATGTACCAAAGTTTCTTTAACCAGTCATCTGTTCTTTTTTTTTTTTTTTAATTTATTTCTTTATTGAATCACTGTGGGAAAAGTTACAGAGCTTTCGGGTTTAGGTCTCAGTCATGTAAATATCAAACACATTTTCCTTTACCAATACTTACTTTTAACCGAGAACCCCAATAGAACCCCACCTCCCACCCCTCCCAATTCCTGTGAGGCAGATGAGTTCCAGTTAATACTCTATCTACTTTGACTAGATACATTGTTTCGATAGAAGAAGCACAATTATTGTTTAGAGTTTACGACCCCCTCCCCCAATCAGACATGCTGAAACAGCGTTGTGAAATGATTTGCTTTCTACAATTTGGTTTAAGAATAAAATGATGTCGCATGGCCACTATTGCGGCCACGCAGTTTTGGATTTATGCTATTTTACTTATTAACCCTGGAAGAATTTCTATTAAAAATTAGATAGTTAAGAGATTGGTTTCTGTGCTCTGGAGTCGTGGCCGTGCCGGAGAGCCGCTCGTGGGGGGCAGCTGGCGACCTCAGTTGGGCGTGAAGGACGGCCCATTACGCCCCCCTTCCCATGAGGTCCCTGCCGCCCCCCCCCCCCCCCCCCTGCTCAAACCTGCTGTCCACAAGGCTCCGGTGCAGCCGCCATCTTTCAACCAGTCATCTGTTCTAGGGCGCTTGGATTGTTTCCAGATTTTGGCTATTGTGAACAGTGCTGCAATTAACATATACGTACAGATGTCATTTCTACTGCAGCACAAAAATTTTAGATTCCATTATGTGCCAGGAATTGATTTAGGCACTGAGATTTCGATGATGCAGACAATTAAGACTACTCCTGCCTTCTAGAGACTTAGAGAGTAAGAAGGAGAAAAGGATGAGAGACAGAAAACCTACCATTAAATGTTTTGTGGTATTTGGAAGCAGAATTATAGTGATCAAACCTAATTGTGATAGTTCTCGAGATTTAAAAAAAATCAGAGAGATTAACTGGGGGTAGGGAGTGGAAGGGGAGCAGGAGAAAATGGGAGAAAAAAAACTTCCAAGGAGGAGAATGGAATGTGTTAAAGATCTGAGGAAAGGACCAATTGTAGAGGGAAAATTAGAGTCAAGTCAGAATGACTAGAACATAGGGAAGGAGAAGGAGAGTCCTTGGGCCTTGGCATTTCTGAAGCCCAGAGGTGGGTTCACGGAGCTCAAACTGAAAGAGTTCAGTTGGTTAGGAAACAAGGGGTCATTGGCAACATCAGCAAAAGCAATTTAGGGGCATGCTTGGGGCAGACTGAACCACACTGGGTCAGGGATAACTGAAGGGTGAGAACAGCAAAATAAAAATAGCTGACAGAAGATCTGTGATAAAATGTTGCACATTAAATTCAGATGAAGAGTATATGTTTTTTTATTCCCTATTTTTTTAGATCTGTATCGTTCCAATTTTAGTATATGTGGAGCGATAGCACAGCGGGTAGGGCGTTCACCTTACAAGCGGCCAACATGGCCAACCCGAGTTCGATTCCTCCGCCCCTCTCGGGGAGCCCGGCAAGCTACCGAGAGTATTTGATATGCCAGACACAGTAACAACAAAGTCTCCAATGGAGACGTTACTGGGCCCGCTCGAGCAAATCGACGATCAACGGGAGGGCCTTTACCTTTACCTTTTTAGATTTAAAGGAAAATAGAACTAGCACCCACATTTAGAGATTTGCATGAAGGTCAGAAGTTGCTGTTGTTTTTAAGGAGAGTATGCACGTTATTTTATTCTTAGTCCTTCTGTATTATATTAATCCCCTACATTGAAAAAATAAAGTACTTTGATTAAATCAGAGACAATGTTTTCACAATATTGCAAAAACATTTGGAGATGTAGGAATAACAAAGAATGTGGAATTTGAGGAGTCTTAATTTTCATTTGCTAAACACACACACACACACACACAAGCATTATTAACATGAAGCACATGGTGTGAGGTCAGTCAACGTGATTATTCAACTTTGGCCCTGAATCAGGCAGAGTGTAACAGCCTCAAGTACATTCGTGTCACAGGACAAAACAAAGTGGATCCTCCTGTCACAAACTGAGGTTTATGTTTATGAAAATAGTTTCTTTAGGGAATGCAGACCTTTGCTGGAAATACTCTCTACATATTTATTTATGCTAAAGGCTCTGTTGAGAAGATGAAAGGTTTTATTCTATTTGAAAAATAAGGCATAAGTATTCCAGGTAATAGGCAATATTTATGACACGATTCTTCTCTTCCTCCTGAATTAGTATGCCACTGGAACATTATTTCTCTTGTGGACCTTAGTACTTTTATTGTTATATGTGTGTGTTCTTTCTTTTGTGAGTTAGTAACATTTAGTAACTCATCTCTAATTTCTTTAACCATCAGAATTTTCACTGAAAATAAGCTTAATGAATATTACTAAATTTATACACACATTTATTCAGCACTGCAATGGACAGAAACTCTCTCTTTTGTTTGCTTTTCTTTTTAAACTTGCCTTGGTTTTCAAGTCTTCTTTAGCTACTAAAGTCATTGCAGATACTTAATATGCAATAATCTAACAGATCCTATATTGCATCAAACCTGATTTAAATAAAGAATAATAGTTTTTTCCACAAGAATATTGGTCCAAAAATTGAACCAACTACTTCTACTACATCTCTTTCCTAAGCTAGTTTTACCAACAGCCATGTTGTCTTATAATTAACATTATAATTATAATAACATAAGCCGTTATAATTAATTTGCTCCTGCACCCTTTATTCCCAAGAAGTAGTGACTCATTATTCTTAATTTGCAAAACACACTCTATTTTTTAATTTTATATTTAACATAATGAGATACAAAATTAATTTATTCAGAGTCTTAGGGAAACAGAATTGCTAAGACAGGATTAGCACACAATTATCAAATCCTGGATCTGACATTGTGTCACTGTCATTCCCCTAATAGTCAAAACGATCCCTCCACCCTCCATCATCTATCATTTCATTTGCCCATCCACATGCCCATCCATCCATTTATTCACTCAGTATAACATTATTGTGCCAGACACTAGGCTAAACTCAATAGAGAAAAATAATGTTAATGCTCTAAAAGAATTCACATGTTAATGAACAAATGCACACAAGAAAACAGGCATTTCAAAAAAAGAGATCTAAATATTAAGTGTTTATTAAAGAAAAGAAGAAAGGATGAAGGAAGAATGGAAGGAAGACAGAAAGAAAGAAAGAAAGAAAGAAAGAAAGAAAGAAAGAAAGAGAGTTTAAGTCATCACTTTTGCTAAGCCCAACTCTTAATATCAAGTCCAATTGCAGTTACAACCTGTCACAGGAATGTAGACTAAGTGTGTGATTTTCTGGTCAAAACCAGAAAATTATCCAGGAAGCAATCTTTCCTAGCAATCTTTTCCAAAGGAAATTAGGTCATACACCACAAAGATCCCTTCCATTCCACATAGGTAGGTTACTTATGCCCCAAAAGCTCCATTTTGTTACATTTACAACCTCCCTTTAACAACTTCTCCCTCTCTTTAGCCCTTTGATGCTCCTTTCTATTTGCTGGTTGAGATGTTGCTCCAGTCATGAATAGTTTAATGAAGCCACTAGAGCTTTACATTCGGTTGTTTGGATTGTTGGTGTCAATGTGTTTGAACACTTAGTGGCAGGGCTTGTACACACACTTGCCAGAATTCATACTCTTTAGTTGTGCTCCTTTTGGTTGGAGTGCTTGTCAGAGGTCACACACATGGGGGTGTTCTCACACATTTTAGTTAGTATCCTAGAGATCATACACTTTGTTATGGTGCTGGGAAATCTCAAATTGCAGAGCTTCTGGGGTCATATTTGGGAATGAGGGTGATATCTGGATTGAACTCATTGGTCTCAGGTTTGCAAGGTAGTCACTTTGACCACTGAGATATGCCTGGACAGTGGATTTTAAAATAACTTAACAATATCTTCTAAATATATTTGTAGTTTTCTGACATTTGGACTGAAGTTCTTTCTATGAAACCAAACTACTGTTTCTGTAAGTCAACCAGCAAGCTACCACCAATGTTCAGGTTGGAGTTTTTCAAGTAGAAATAGTGCAACTGTATGAGAACAGTTTTAGAATTATAAATCAGCACTGATTTTTGAAGTTTATCTTTTTTTTTTGGAAGCATGGAACTTGCCTTTCAGTGGAAAGTTTACAGTCATGTAAACAAAACAAATGAGCAGTTCTGGAAGAAAGTGAAAGTAAGATTAGAGTCCAATCCAATTGGCTCACTCAGGGTTTCATCAAACAAACCCAAGGTGTCCTTGGGACACTACTGAAAACCATGAAGGAAAGCTGAGTCCTTTCAACTTTGAGTGCCAATGTGTCAAATTAATCCAATTTGCATCCAGCATGAAAATTAGTTTAGAGACTTTGGTTCTAATACCTGCATTCAACGTGGTTCATCTAAAAGTGACCAAATTATGGGTAAAAATATTCTCTACTTTAAGCCTCAGCAATATTTCTGTGATCCATCAAGTTTTCCAGCAGTATGCTTGCTTCCACCAACCCTACTTACGTGTTTGATATGCAGAACACTTTCAAGGAGATTTTTAAAAAAGTTTTACCTTCCTCTTCCCCCAAACCAAACAAAGATTTTGTAAACCTAACCATGTATCAGAATTCGAGATGTGAGACATATCTCCCTTCCCAGAAAAAAATGCGCACTTCTAGGAAAGGTCAGATAAACCCTATGCAGGTATGAAAGATCACATATTCCTCCTAAAAAGTATTCATCCAACTACTTTAAACTTTGACTCATACAGATAATTTTTGTAATACTAAATGTTATGCTATGCAAATTAAAATGAGAAAGACATAAAACAAGTGCCACTTTCACTGGCAGGAAACGCAATGGAATCTATATCAAAGAAAAAGACATTCAATGGCAGGCCACTAGACATCAAAGTAGATCAGCATCATGCGTCGTAAAGAGCATGAGAGTAGTAGGTTCACCACAATTAGTTGTGGGAATGCCTGCACATCAGACTTTTCAGGGCTGCAACTGAACTGGCACACAAAAAGGATGACTTTCTTTTGGATAATTAAAGAAATTTTCAGGCATTCTCTTTTCTTTGAAAGGAGGTAGGTCCAAAGGGAGATGGGAGAGGAAACAGAATGAGAATCAAATTTTTATGTTTTCATTGCATTTGCTTCTCAACCTTTGTTACCACCATTTTTCGAAGCTTCAGTCACTTTCTGAACTCTCTGTGTCTCTTGTTCCCACCTTCACTCTTTAAAAAATTTTTATTGAATCACCATGAGATAGTTACAAGCTTTCAGGTTTGGGTTACAATCACACAGTGATCAAACACCCATCCCTCCACCAGTGCACATTCCCCACCACCAATATCCCCAGTATACTCCCCTTTCCCACCTTCCTCCTCCATGGCAGACAATATTCCCCATACTCTCTCTCTACTTTTGGGCATTATGGTTTACAGTGCAGATACTGAGAGGTTATCATGTTTGATCCATTATCTACTTTCAGCACACATCTCCCATCCCAACCGGTTCCCCAAGCCACCATTTTCCTAGAGATCCCTTCTCTATTCCAGCTACATTTTCCCCTCCGCTCATGAGGCAGGCTTCCAGCTATGGAGCAATCCTCCTGGCACCACCTTCACTCTTTTCTAATTAATCATCTCTGTTGCTTTAGCTTATTAAGTTACTAAGTATATATATCTTGACTACATGTAATTCTCTTTGTCTTCCTTGCTCGAGTACCCATGTGTGAAAACACATCAGGAGCTTGTGAGGAGCTGTGAAATTCCCCACACCATAGGGCTGTGTAAGCCCTTCACAAGCCCGGAGATAACAGGAAAAGGTATTCACTGGCTCTCAGGGCAGCTCTCTCTCGCCGCCCATGTCTGGTACTCTCCAGACGCTTCTCTACCTGAGACAGCTGTTGCCTTGGATGAACGGAGGAAGAATGAGTGCCAAGCCAGTTGCTGATTAGTTGCCGTTAATTCAATCTCTTGTCTCTCCCAGCTCTCTCCAACCCCCGCCCCTCTGTGTCTCTATCTAACCGTGCAATTCTTTCTTCCCGCTGTACCCGTCTCCTCTGTCTCACTCTGCTTCAATCAATCCATTAATCCATCCATCCCTTTCTCCAACCATCAATCCCCCTCTCACAACATTCCCCCTTGCTCCCTGCAGCCACTTTTTTTTTTATCCTCTCAGCGTGTCTCCTCAACCACTCCTCCCCACCGGAAGCATGATCAAAAATGTTTTTCCAGACTTCCCGACCACCTGCAGCCCTTGACGGCAAAATAGCCTGTAGGTGTTTTTATCCTCTCCTTAGACCTGCAACTTAATTAGCATCTTTAACTCTCCTAATATTTACCATTCAGTATGGACACAGTAATGGGCACTTTTAGGCTTGTAGGGTGACTCTCCTGAGAACATCTTACCACAGACTCAGACTACAGTGCTCAGGCCAGATCAATCATTCCTAACCCCAGCAGGGTCCAAATCTAGTTATTACCTTTGGATCATGATATCATGACAGAATTTGTCCATGACCAAGCTCTTATAGTTAAGCATTAAGGCACTTTGGCAAGGCCCACTTTGATTCCAGGGTAGCTTATAGCTCACTGCTTGCCCTGAGTGGATCCAGTCTCTCATCGGGACCCTGCTTTTGGGGATCGGGGAAGTAAGGACAATTGAGGCTTAAGTCGAGAGAGCAGATGTCCAGGAGGTAAATTATCTGGAGTCAATCAACTTCCAAGCCAGAGGCTTGTCTTTTTAACTGTCTTCCTGTATCCATACAAAAAGCAACTGCTCTGAAATAACTAACCATGCAAAGGACAGTAAGGAGAAGAGAAAGAAAATATTTACAAGTCAGAGTCTGATCAGGAGACAAAGGTAATTGACAGGTTGGGGGGCAACCAACAAACACAAGTTCCCAGAGGCCAGGGAGGAAGGGCAAACCAAGTGCTATCCTACACCCATGTAACTATTAAAAGTAACTATTAAAAGCATACTTACGGTTTTCTATATTCAATACCCAATACGTTATATGCCATATCACCTATATTGTAAGCCATGTGAAACCAAGGACCATGCCTGCTAGGTTCTCTGCTGTACCCCAATACGTAGAGGAGATTTTAACATAAAATGTATGTTCAATGGGATAAGATGGGAGGGAGAGAGGGAGAGAGGAGGGAAGAGAAGAAAGGAAATAAGACAACCAAAACTCTGCAGTAATCAAATTCCCTTATAATTATGTGGAAACAAAAATGTAAATAGGAATGTATGCATATTTTAAACCCACTTAACACACTATAAATATTTCTCTTAAATAGTCACTTTCTGCCATGTTAGTATTCAAGTTTTCTTTATTTTGTGGCATTCAATTTAAAGATTAAGAAACATTGCAATTACATGTATAGCAAATTATCACTGTGCACACTTTAAATATCTTACAATTTTGGCAATTGTACCTTAGTAAAGCTGACATAAAAGAAAGAAAGAAAAGGTAGCAAAGTCACATATCCTCCTAGTAGTGGATATAATGTAGTAACAAAACCCAATAGTTTATATTATGCATTTAACTATTCTGCTGGTCTGTAAAAATTGTATGATTTATGCAGCTGAATTTTCTGTGCTGCTGTGACAGCCCTGTTAAACAGGTGGAATTTGACAGAGAATATATCTTGGACACATTTATGAGTAAATAGAAACTTAGTATGTGGAATATGCATTAAGTCCTTGGTTTATCCTATGGAGATTTCATTTACCAAGAAATTGGGACCAGAGTGATAGCACAGTGGGTAGAGTGTTTGCCTTGCATGTGGCTGATCCGGGTTCAATCCCCAGCATCCCGTATGTTCACCCAAGCACTCCCAGGAGCAATTTCTGAGTGCAGAGTCAGGAGTAAACCCCTGAGCATCACTAGGTGTGACCCAAAAAAAGGAAAAAAAAAGAAATACAATAGGCTCTTAAATACTGTGGATTTGGGAATATGTCCTTTGCTTGTCAAGTTTGTCTCATAACACAGTCACAAGGTCTGTGTGATCAGAGCCATATTTTTCCAGATGGAAGTACTTTAAGACAGAACTCTATTTCGTCAATCTTTTCAAAGCGGTAGGAATCTTATTCCACCTTTCACAGAGTAGGACATCTGCTTTGATTTGGTAAACAGTAAATGTCCGTTCCCTGTCTGCCTGTTGCCAAAGGCAGCAAATCACTAAACCCTAAATACCACTCAAGGATTCAGCTAGGCTGAATGTTCTTTTTTCAGTTCTATCCAACAGTTACCACCAAATAAAGTTAACCTTATTATGGCCTGCTCCCATCTGCCTCTACTCTTAGAAAAGGTTAAGGCGTCAGAGAAGCTTAATGAACCATGTCCTGCCCTGAGAAATACAGATTTGTTACTTTTTTGCACTGAAATGAACAAGCGCAATAAAAAAACAGGAGTGGATCCTGTTAGTCACAGAATGTGGTATAGATCTTATACTCAATGGAGAATTTACTAATTCACTGACCTGTCAGTCAGGACAGATGAGGTTAAGATTCTTGTCTGCACCAATGAACTGCATGATCTCAAGTGAATATTTAAACTTCACTGACTCTCTTTTTCCACACCTTTAACATGGAAGTAAGACCTCCTAATTTTATTTCCCTTTGGAAATGATAAAAGAATAAGATAAAATATGTGTAAAACTACCTACTCTGAAGAAATATATAAAAATAATTTAGGAGCAGCTGGCATTTTTAAAGAAAGCCATGCTACAAGTCTTAACAGCATTGAGGTTGTTAAGGCAGCTACAAAAGAAAATAGAAAGAACAAAAGAAATCAATAAAATAAGTGGTGTTACAATGAAGGAAAGCTCATCAAATCATTCTTATCAGGAACTTAAAACAAGTAAGGTCAGTACCTTTGTAACAAATCAGTTTTTCTGGATAAATATTAAATTTAGCAGTTCTCTGTGTTTCAAGAGCAAGTTTTTAGAACTGGGAAAGTCAGACAAGGAAAGACACTCCATGATTCAACATTTCCAATTAAAAAAAGCAAAATAGGGCTGGAGTGATAACACAGTGAGTAGGCTGCTTACCTTGTTTGTAGTTGACCCAGGTGAGATGCCCAGCACCCCATATGGTTCCCTGAGCCCTGATGAGCATAGAGCCAGGAATAAGAAGCCTTGAGCACATCCAGGTACCCAAACAAAAACAAACAAATAAACAAACAAATTAAAACAGAAAATTGAAACAACGGTATATTAAATACCTACTATGATCTAGGAACTAGACTAGCCACTGTGAATGCAATAAGGATGCAGGCAGCCACGTTTGCTGAACCCTGGAATCTCACAACACAGTACATTTTGAAGTGCAAGTATGAATCAGATGTGATTTCCACCTTGAAAGCAGTTATAAACTAGTAGAAAGAGGAAGTCTCCATAAAGCAAAATTGAATCATCCTGAGAGAACTCTGCTTTTTGGAGTAAGAGGAAGAGATGAATGGGCTGCATCAGTTCTCTTTTTGTCCTGGATCTGCAGTGCACAGCATTAGTACTTGGCCTCAGCCAATTGTTCCTTATCAAACCAATTCAGTTGGGATTTTCTACCTATCACTCTCTTAGGACTGCAAGGCCACCAATGGTCTCTATCTGGCCAAAATAACTGGGCCTTGAATTTAGTGGCCAATATCTTGTGCTGATGTAAGTAACATTTACTTGAAGATTTTGAATTCTGTGGTTGTATCTTAAAAGCATCTATTTTCTCCTGGAGAACCAATCTTACTCAATTTGTTGAGCATTCTTTTAGACTCTGTGTAGAGTAGAATGGAAAATGTGCACTGAGTCACATGGCCGAGAGACATTTTTCTCCCACCTGGCACATTGCCCACTGAATCTAGACTCAGTCTCAGGATCCTTCTCAACATGAGCCTCCAGATAGCTCTCACCAATGATCTTGTCTGATTTGGTGACAAGTTTCAATTGAACAAAGCGAACATTAAAGAACAGGTTTGCTCTGGAGTCCTGAAGTCTTAAAAAGACTTTGGAAATAACATGTATTAATTTTTCAGAATCCTCCAACAATAAGAAAATTCATCTCACAGCCCAGTTCTTGCCTCTTCCTTTTAAGGCTGCATGTCAGGAAGATGGGCTGCTGCTTGGCATCTGTGTCTTGTCTTGTTCGCTTGGGTGGACCCATGCACAGCTGCATGTTTCACAGTATTTTTAGCCTCCTCTAGCCACATGCAATATAGTGGGGGGAGACTGCATGCAGGTGTGACTCTGCCACTTACCCTCCTCAGAAACACAAAACAAGAAAAATAATGATGTTCTCCTTGCAAGGTGGTTGTGTAACTTCCTAAGTTGAGAGCTTACCCAAGCATACATGAAAAGTAGCAGAAGAACCCACTTACCATCTTCATAGTAACGTTAGTATGATAAAGACTGTCTCTGAGGGCCACAAATAGTTTTCAGGAGAATGTCAGAGGTATGACATCATCTATAAGTGAGTATGGAGAAAAGTTTAGAGATGACATTTGTGGAATATAAAGTAAAAGAGTGGGCCCAGTAACGTCTCCATTGTGACAATTGTTACTGTGTTTGGCATATCGAATATGTCACGGTAGCTTGCCAGGCTTTGCCATGCAGGTGAGATATTCTCAGTAGCTTGCCGGACTCTCCGAGAGGGGCAGTGGAATCGAACTCGGGTCGGCCATGTTGGCTGCGTGCAAGGCAAACGCCCTACCCGCTATGCTATCCTTACTGGGCCCGCTCGAGCAAATCAACGAACAACGGGAGGATAGTGATAGTGATAGTGATAGTGGAAGTAACAGAATGGGAGACTAGATATATAGAGATAATGGACACAAGGATTGCTCCATGGCTTGGAAGCCAGCCTCACATGCTGACGGAAAATGCAGTTGAGATAGAGAAGGGACCACCAAGTAAAGGATGCTTGGAGGGCTCGCTTGGGATGGGAGATGTGTAGATGTGTGCTGAAAGTAGATTATAGATCAAACATGTCCATTTAATACCTGTATTTCAAACCATAACACCGAGAGAGAGAGAGAGAGAGAGAGAGAGAGAGAGAGAGAGAGAGAGAGAGAGAGAGAGAATGTGCCTGCCACAGAGGCGGGAGGTGGGCAGAGAATGGGGTGAAGGTGGTGGGAGGGATACTGAGAACATTGGTGGCGGAAAATGGGCACTGGTGGAGGGATGGGTACTCAATCATTTTATGACGGAAACGCAATCATGAAAGTTTGTAAGTCTGTAACTGTGTCTCAAGGGGATTCATTAAAAATTTTTTTTAAAAAAATCAGAGATGAAATCAAGTCTTGAAATCTCACCTCCGCCTAAGTGACTGATACACATAGGCTGTTCTTAGTTGATGCTGGTAAGCTCATTCTGTGAATCAGAGAGTGGGGATTTTAGCTTCTGCTTTGTTTTATGGAGACCTATGGGAATTCTGAGGCCCTTGTTCAAACTGGAGCACATGGAAGAGGAGCTTTTCATTGGCCTCATCGTTCTCAGCCCTTCGACATTATCCAGCAGAATGTCATTTCTAGGTACAGTGCTTCCCTGGGAGCCTGACTGTGAGCTTTCTGCCTGTAGGTCACATAGTAGAGGTATCTGCCTTCTGAGTGGGCCAGAGGTTGCTGTTTTGACAGGATGATCTCAGTATGCTTCTGGAAGTAACAGCTTGTTTCACTTACAGCCACAAGGCCTGGGTCATCTCCACACAGCTGTTAGGTAGAAGCCCATCTGCTCCTACCCAAACACACCTGTCTTGTCCTGGCTTCCTCCAACTGCAGGAACCAAAACTCTCATATACTTAACAGCAACAGCAGGTAACAGAAATAGTATACAAGTTGAGATGATGAGACTATTTTACCAACTTTTCCTGAAAAAAGAAAGTTGGTAAATAGATCAAGGAATTAGCTGCAGGAATAATACTTGCATATATATGATGATGAAGAAGAATGATTTTTAAGAAAAAAAAATCTCAGACACTGTACTTGGAAAATAACATTCTTCTCCAAAGGAAAAGAGAGAGGTCGTGAGCTGAAATGGGTTGTAAATAGAGACTTTTCTACCTTAATAAAAACCTTATCCTGCTCTTGCCCCCTAAAATGGGCTGCTCTCAGTGAAGAATGGACACATCAAAAGTATATGTTCACAATCAAATCCATCATGGATTTGGATCACATTAGCAGACAGGGAGGCACCCACAGGTTAGCAGGATCATTGTAGGTCAGGCCCAGGTTCAAAGAGGCACCTGTGCCAGGAAACCTGCATCAAATTCTTGCTAGCACTTCTCAGGACTCTAAGCAGGGCAGTCTATCAAATTTTTGAGTGTTACACTCACCAGATTGACCTAAGAATGTACAAATGAAAAGCTAAATGGGAAAACCCTGTACAGCTATTGATTTTTCACAGGAAGCCAGGACTTTGGCCTAAAAATGTTTTTCAAATCATAGAGTAAAAGGAATCCGGAATAAAGAATTACCTTACAGAGACTGCACACCAGCCCCCAGCCTGTTCTGATTCCCTTTGATGGTAAGAGGCTTTACATCTGCTTCACAATATTTGTAAGACCTTAATGACTTCTCAATCAAGGGGTTCTACATCATTTCTAACTTAGGTCTCTCATCACATCCGCAGCCTATTTGGGGTCCGGGAGGTAGGACAGGGGTTAGGACAAAATCTCACATATGCCCAACTTGGTTTATCTCTGCGGCACCACCTGCTTTCTGAGCATTGCCTGGTGTAGCCCTGGAGGCCCATCAAGCATCACTGGGGTGACCAGGTGGTCCCCATAACTGCAAGGCTAGAGCAATACCACATCTGTGGGCCATGGGGCATTGAACTTCCAACCAGATGAGCCCAGTATCATCAAGCATCTTCTGGTGTTCCTGAGCACTGCTTGGGAGCCCTTTCACAAAATAAAATTAATAAAAACCAATGGTCATTGTGTGAATACAAAAGGCCTGCTTGCTCTCATCTATTATCAGTGTACTTCACCTATTAGAAGATATTTATCCTAGTTTTTATTTATGATCTGATTATCAGTTATTAAAATGCTTGAGATATCTACACAGCTCTTTATCATATTTTCCTCACATTGTCAACAAAGATTCTTTCCTTTCTAAGAATTTCACAGTGGTCTTACATTGGCAAATCAGTTCTGTACTTGTAAGAAACCCTCCTCCCCACCACCGTCTGTCCAAACCCACCTACCACCTACACCCCTGCTTTGGTGGGTCATTTGTGCATGCAACAACTTCTCTCCTTTCACTAAAGATTGCACTTTCCTACATAATATACTCATTTTCCCATCCAAAAGTTTATAGAAATTTCTATTTCTTTCACTATTAATGTCTCTCCTCACTCCCCAGTTTAACACTGTGTAAGTGCCATCAAATTCTCTGTAGTCTCATGTACAATTCTCTACTGTTACTTCTCATTTACTCCCCACTTATTTTTCTCTAAATTTTATTTTTTATAAAGTTGTTCACAATAATTCATTACATTTAACATTCAAACACCAGTCCCACCACCATTGCACCTTCCCACTACCATATTCCAAATGTTTCCAACCCAAGTCCTAAATCGTGCCCCACAAAGCAGAATAAAACAATTCATTTTGTATTGTTTGTGTTAGATAATCTTCTAAAAATGGTCCAATAACGTTTCCTTAGAGGAAAGTGTATAAAGATTGTAGCATTTCATTCTGGAACCATTAAGCCCTTGTATAAGAGATTACAAACATGTTTGTTAAACTCAATCAAGTGTTGTGTGCTACTCTTGGTACATCAGTGGTGTAGAGTATGAGGGGTTGCTCCTGGAATTCTAAAATTTAGAATATGATTATACAGCAGATTCACTCATGGGCAAGTGCTATATTGTTCTCTTCCAGGAGCTTTATCATGTTTCTGGATCATGGCTGTTGATGAGATTATATGACACCAGGGGCAGTCTGTGGGTGTGACTGACAAGCTACAGGTAACCTTGGTAGATGCGGGAGGAGGCCCATTCCTGCTCTGAGCAAGCTTGGATATTTCAGTCATGAGACCCTCATAACTGTGATTTTCTGCAGATTCCCTCATTGGTGAGGCTTGTTTGAGCCTGTGGAGGGTGGCTGTGAGCATGATGGCAGTTCTGTTCTGGAGGTTTTGGCTCCTGGGGCTCTTTTTTGGGGGGGGGAGGGAAACTCAACCCAACCCCCTCTCCGAGTTGCCCCAGTGAAAACAGCCTAGCAGAGAGTCTGGATGTTCTCCCTACTCATTTTTTAAAAAACATTCTACTGTTCTTAGTTTTCACAGTTTATTTTACTTGCATTTAAATTTTACCATTAAATATAATTAAATATATCATTTAATATCACTAATAGTTTTGCCATTAAATAAGTATAGGTTGTCTCTGTATTCAGATTTTAAATATAAAGAAAAGAAATAATTTTAAGTATTTAGACATTTTAGAATATATGTAATAGAATCTAGGTTGTGATAAAATTGTTTCAATATAGGACCATAAAGAGAAAGTACATGGGCTAAGTTTCAATGCCTTGTATGTGGGTGGCTCAATGATCTGCGCACCATATGGTAACTGAACAATATAGCCCTAGCACAGTGCTAGAGGCCCTAGGAACACACAATTGGGCTGGCCAGGATATACCTAGCACCAGAGGGTTGGACCAGCCCCACATCCTCAGACCCTCACATTGGCCATTGGTTGGTGTGGCTGGCCAAGAATCTCCAGGGCGGGCCACTTGGTCTCCTGTCCACTGCTCCACTGCTTGGGTGGCCTCCTTACCCATATCCAAAATTGTTTTAGTTATCTGGAACAATTAGGGATATAACTGCATAGAGACCAGAAGTTAAACATAGATTAGAAGGGGACTGGAGTGATAGCACAGTGGGTAGGGTGTTTGCCTTGCACGCGGCTGATCCAGGTTCGATTCCCAGCATCCCATATGGTCCCCTGAGCACCGCCAGGAGTAATTCCTGAGTGCAGAGCCAGGAGTAACTCCTGTGCATCGCTCGGTGTGATGCAAAAAAAAAAAACCATATAGATTAAAAGAAAAAGCTGCTCTGAGCTAAACCAAAATCAGTGACTGCTAATAGAATCTCCCCTTGGATTTTATACTTTAGAAAACTGGAGCACTGTAGCATTATCCTCCCGTTGTTCATCGATTTGCTCATGCGGACACCAGTAACATCTCACAACAAATTGTGAGACTTGTTATTGTTTTTGGCATATGGAATATGTCACGGGTAGCTTGCCAGGCTTTGCCGTGTGGGCAAGATACTCTCGGTAGCTTGCCGGACTCTCCGAGAGGGTTGGAGGAATCGAACCCGGGTCGGCTGTGTACAGAGCAAATGCCCTACCCTATGTGCTATTGCTCCAACTAAGAATCCTAAAGTCTAATTACACTGGTCGAATCTCAGAACTCTGTAGGGAAACAGTAGCAATGACCAATTAAGGAATTTTGGCTTCTGCCAGTTTAGATTGGAGGGGTTGGCCTGTGAGTAGGGCTGGTGGGAGGCTGGGAATCCAGTTAGGGGTTAGTTCTGTAAAGCAACAGAGCAGGCTGGAAGTAGAAGGTGTTGAACCAGTGGCTTCCTCAAAATTCTTGTGGCAATCAACTAGTATTGACACATTGGGATTAGATGAATCTTAATCTTCTTGGGAATCCAGCAGTTTTTCCTTTCAATTTCTTTTTCTGTTCTGCACAAAATCTGGAATACCACATTGCATTCTGTTTCCTGAGAAACTTCTTGTCTTCCAGGTTTTTCCTTCATTTCTTGCTTTTTGGTTTTGTATTTTTAAAAACATTATCTTGACCTTGACGATTTTGAGAAATAAAAATCAGGTGTTTTTATTTTTTTAATCTTTGTTGAGGTACTGTGATTTACAATAATGGTGATGCTAGTTTCATGCATACATTGTTCCGACACCACACTCACCACCAAGGTCCCACCACCCTCCACCAATGTCACAAGGACCCCTCCCATTAAGAACCCCTACCCCCACAAAATCAGTTCTGTGGAGCAACTCTCCAGTTCTGTTGCCCACAGCCATTTATTGCTCTACCACTGTGCATCTTTAAATCACACTGATGAGGAACCCATTTTGTGTCTGTCTCTTTCCTGCTAGCTGACTTCATTCAGCCTGATAGCCTCTAGTTACTGCCATCTCCTGAAAACTTGCATGTAAATTAGGTATTTTGTAGTACATCCCCTAAAATATTGGATGATCTGTTGCTTTCCTTATGATAAGTCTGTGGTTGTTGGCTTGTGGGAAGTAAACCACAGAGATGAATGGCATCCTCTCTGCCGGGCCCCAGGAACTGCTGGGTCTATGCTGCTCACCGGGTGGCGGAGAAGCTGGCCTGGTCCACTAGAAAGTTTCTATTTATTTATTCTACACATTTTTTGAAACATATCCTGCTTACATTCAAAACTCTGCACACTTACTATTTTGGCTACTTTGGGGGGAAAGTGAACTTTGTAACTACCCTTTCAAAGTTTATCTCTAAAAATGCTGCCAGTGCTATATTATTTGGGGAGTTGGCTTTGTGACAATCCCGGGGCGGTTAAAAGTGTACAATCCTTTAACACGGGTTGAATCAATGGGATTTTTATTTATATTGGTACACAATACTCTGATAAACTGTTTTAATATTCTTACTATATTACTCAGCACCAAGACTCTTGTTAGAGAACTACGTAGTAAATATATAGTTTTAAATGGTTTAATGGAGGTAATATGGTTATAATAGTATTTATATTTGTGCTTGTGATGTACAAAATTATTCCCCTCCAGCACGAAGAAGTACCCTAAGAACCCTCCAGCACTATCCAGGTGTTTGTCACTTCTAGTCTGCCTTTTCCTCCCACTCCCTCACTACCCACCTCCCAGAATTCTGGAAACTCTGGCAGTCATATACACAACCCAGTGCCCAGTTAAAAATTTGGCTCCAGCTGTACCAACCAGTCAAAAATTCTGGACTTCCAGGAATGACATCTCCAAACTCTACAACACTGATACTCCGGAAGTAGCACTCCAGATTGGATGGGATGTAACAGAAGGCAACCAATCTCAATTAACCAAAAAGTAACACAGAGGCTTAATCTGTACCATTTTTAGAAATATTTCATACAAAGTCTTAATATCTCCATGATGAGATACAACAATTTACACTAATGTTTTTCTTTTTCTTTTTTTCTTTTTCTTTTTTTTTTTATTAGTGAAACACTGAATCTTATGAAGACAATGTTTATGAGAAACAGCCTCGTTCCTGATGCCCCATTCGCTCTCAACGGAACGACCATCTCCGAATGCAACAGCTATGTGTACCTAGGTCGAGAGGTCAACATGACAAATGACCTGGCACCCGAGCTATGCAGGAGGAAGAGAGCGGCTTGGAACGCCTTCAAGAACGTCGAAGAAATAGCTAAGAGGACGAAGAACCTCCGGCTCCGGGCACATCTCTTTGATTCCACTGTTCTTCCTGCATTAACATATGCCTCAGAGACCTGGGCCCTACGCAAACAAGATGAGAACGCTATTCAGGTCTCCCAAAGAAGAATAGAAAGAGCTATGCTTGGAATATCACATTTCACTCAAATGAGAGAAAGAATCCGGAGTTCTGACATCTGTCGACGATCAAGAATCAGGGACGCTGTCTCATTTGCCAAGGTGTCGAAAATCAGATGGGCTGGTCACGTAATGAGATTTAAAGATGACCACTGGACTAGAGCTGTTACCGACTGGATTCCATGGGATGTCAAAAGACCGCGTGGCCGCCCACCTACCAGATGGTCAGACTTCTTCGTCAAGATCATGAACGATCGGTTTGAGGCTCCTCATGTTCCCAGAGCGAACAGATGCCATTGGGCTACACTAGCACGCGACAGGGACAAATGGAGACGTTACTGGCACCCGCTCGAGCAAATCGACGACTAACGGGAAGTTAAGTGATTAAGTGATTAAGTGATAAGTGAAATACCATGAGGTACAGTTGTAGACTTATAAACTTTTGTGCTTGGGTTTCAGTTATACAATTATTGAGTACCCATTCCTCCATCAATACCCATTCTCCACCACCAATGATCCCAGTAGCCCTCCCACCCCCTCACCCCATCCACCCCTGCCCCGTTCCACCTCTGTGGTTCTCTCTTTCCTTTAGGGTGTTGTGGTTTGCAATAGAGGTATTGAGTGGCCATTGTGTTTGGTCTATAGTCTACTTTCAGCATGCATCTCGCATCCTGAGTGAATCCTCCAACATCCTTTACTTGGTGTTCCCTTCTCTATCTGAGTTGCTTTTTCCCCCAGTATGTGCTGCTGGCTTCCAAGCCATGGAGTAGATCTCCTGGTACTTATCTCAACTATTCTTGGGTGTTCGTCTCCCATTCTGTTACTTTATATTCCCCAAATGAGTGCAGTCTTTCTATGTCTGGCTCATTTCACTTAGCATGATACTTTCCGTGTAGAACCACTTGTATGTAAATTTCATGACTTCATCTTTTCTAACAGCTGCATAGTATTCCATTGAGTAGATGTACCAAAGTTTCTTTAACCAGTCATCTGTTCTCGGGTACTCATTTTCCCCCCAAATTTTGGCTATTGTGAACAGTGCAGCATTCTTTTTTTTGGGGGGGATATAAAGTCCTGTATAGATCGATTAGCCCTCCCTCTTCTATTTCTTCCTTCAGGGCCATTATTTCCTTGCTGAGTTTTAATCTTCTTGATCTATCCAGAGGAGATAAGGTGGTATTGAAGTCTCCAACTACTGTTGTGTTGCTCGCAATGTCCTTCTGAAGGACATTAGCAGTTGTTGTAGGTATTTGGCTGGTCCCTCATTGTGTGCATATACGTTTAGGAGTGTGATTTCTTCCTGCTGCACATATCCCTTGAGTAAAAAAAATGGCCTTCACAGTCCTTTCTAATCTTTTTCAACCTGAAATCTATGTTGCCTAATACTAGTAAGGCCACCCAGCTTTTTTTGAAGGGGTTGTTTGCTTGCAGGATTGTTTTCCATCCTTTGAGTTTGAGTCTGTGTTTGTTCTGACTGTTCAGATGTGTTTCTTGTAGGCAGCAGAATGTTGGGATCTGTCTCTGAATCCATTATGACACTCTGTGTCTCTGAATCCATTTTGTTACTCTGTGTCTCTTGATTGGTGAATTTAGACCATTGACGTTGAGAGAGATTATTGTTATGTGGTTTTGTGTCATCTTTCTGTAAGGGTTTGTTGTGCTTGTAGGGGTTTGTCTTATCTTACAGTAGCCCCTTTAGCCCTTCTTTTAGGTTTGGTTTTGAGTCTATGAAGTTCCTGAGCTGTTCTTTCTCCACAAAATAGTGTACCATTCCTTTGAATTTGAGTGAGAGTTTAGTCGGGTAAAGTATTCTTGGTGAAGTGTTCATTTCATTGAGTTTTTTCACTATATCCCACCATTGCCTTCGGACTTGGAGGGTTTCCTCTGATATGTCTGCTGTGAATCTAAGGGGTGCTCCTTTATATGTAATTTCCTTCTTTGAACTTTCTGCTTGCAGTATTGTATCTCTATTTGTGGCATCCATCATTCTAACTATGATATGTCTTGGCTTGTTTTTGTTAGGGTCTCTTCTAGCTGGCACCCTTTGGGCTCCTTGAATCTGGATGCCTGCATTCTCCAGCTCTGGGAACTTTTCAGCAATGATTTCTTTAACTGTGGCTTTTTCATTGGGATTGTTTCTTTGACTTTCTGGTACTCCAATGATTCTAATGTTGTTCCTCTTGAAATCATCCTCTATGACTGATTCGCTCTAGAGCTATTTTGAGGTCTCTTCCCATTGTTTGTTGTTGCCTGTAGGCTTCCTGCAGCTCATCTTCCAGCTCACTGATTCTGTCTTCAGCTGTAGCCATTCTACTGTTGAGGGCACAAACTGAGTTTTTTATTTCATCTACTGAATCCTTTATTCATGACACTTCTGTGCATAGCTTTCCTATTTCTGCTCTCATTTCTTCCTGTATTTTCTCGATTGTCTGATTCACTGTCTTTCATGTCCTCCTTTAATTTACTGGATATCTGTCCCACCATTTCTTTGAGTTCATTGAATATCTTCATTACTTCATCTGTGAATTCTTTATTGGAAAGCTCACATTTGTGAGTATCGCCTGTTGAGACTTCTGGACTCTTTTCATCCTCCTCTCCTCGTGGTGGGGATTTGTGCTGTTTCTTCCTGTTGTGGTGGTGGTATGGAGACTGAGGTGTGACACCAGATTGCTGGGTATGTCCACAGCCCCCAAATAGGCTATGTCCACTCCTGCCGAGACCATGCCCACTTCTGCAGAGGCCATGTCCCGACGGGTACCTGGTGTGTGTGTGGGTGCAGACCTGGGAGAGGGAGAAAATCGGGTGCGGCATTGGAACGGATAAGAAGGTGCTCAGGGAGGGTGAGGGGCCCAGGGTCTAAGAGGACGTCTGGGCGTGGGCGCAGGGAGGAAGTGTTGTCCCGGTTTCCTACACTAATTTTATTTTAAGGAAATATTTATTTTATTTTATTTATTTATTTTTTGACATTTTTTTATTAGTGAAACACCATGAGGTACAGTTACAGACTTACAAATTTTTGTGCTTGGGTTTTAGTTATACAATGATCAAGTACCCATCCCTCCACCAGTGCCCATTTTAGGAAATAGTTTTTGATCATTCTGTTAGCAATTTATGGATAACAAGCAATATAAAATAAATTATTGGACCTCTATGGGGGCAGGCTTGAGGGGAAAATTGGAGACAATAGTGGATGGAAGGTGATATGCTGGTGGGATTGGTGTTGAAATATTGAATGCCTGTAACAAATCATCACGAACAACTTTGCAAACCACAGTGTTTATATAAAGTGTAGGGGAGAAATTTACATAAGTAGTCCTTACCTATTTTTTGTAAACTCCAAAATATATCAGCACAGAATTTCTTTAAACGTTTTATTAAAGACAGGTTATGCATGGTTATTATCATAATGAGATCCAAATAAAAAATAAAATGTAAAGCAATATACTTTAGATTCCAGAGTTGAGAAATTATTAGAATATTAGAATAATTAGAATAAGCATGCTATTATTTTGAATTAAAGGTTTTATTTTCCTTATTTATAATTGATAATTTATTTTCTGATTATTCCATTTGCTATTTTTTAAAAGTTTTTTTTCCTTAAATTTTTATTAGTGAAACACCAGGAGGTACAGTTGTGGACTTACAAATTTTTGTGCTTGGGTTTCAGTTATACAATGATTGAATACCCATCCCTCCACCATTGCCCATTCTCCACCACCACCAATCCCAGTATCCCTCCCACTCCCCATCCCCCCATCGCACCCTACCTCTGTGGCAGGGCATTCCCTTTTATTTTTTAAAGTTTTGCTAGGGCAATTAATATAAAGTAAATTTGTTATGTGCCTAAGGGAACAAGTTGGGGATGGGAGGGGAAATGGGAGTATTGTTCACTGGTGTGTTTGAACACTAAACGCCTGAAATGACTGTATAATGTCAATTCTGTAAATCACGATGTTTTTAATAAAAAATGTTTTTAAAGGAAAAGACAAATGCACACATGAGGAACTTAGAAAAATGGGCTAAATTAGAGCTTTTCAGCACACACTCTGAGTAGCAAACAGAAAGCGATCATGGGCAGGCTATAAATTGTCCTGAGTTATACAATGAAGTGATAAGACAGATGACCTGGAAAATGTGAGCCGGCGGGGCTGTCTGAGATTGATTAGTTTGCTGCTCTAATGTTCAGGTAATAGGATGCCTTTCAGCTCCATTCTGCCTATGTTACTCCAGATTTGTTTTCCTGGCTGCCTTGAAAATCAGAAGGGATCCTGTCACTTCAGCCCTGCATCATCAAACTTTGCTCCCCTTGCATTACTTCAAAATACACAAGTGCAGTTCTCTTTTTGACTTGGAAACACAAAATGAAGTTCACATTCATCTAATGTCATCAACACACAGTCTCACCAAGTACTTCCTAAGAGATTGATTCCAGAACAAGGCAAAATGTCAAGATCGGAGGATAAGGGGGAAAAGGGCAACTATGCCAAGAAGGCACCAGAAGCAGGTTACAAAATTGAAGAGATGGACTGCTGTAAAGTGAATCAGTACATACAGACTTCATCGGAAAACTGAAAAGCAAACAATGATTCCAACCCTTCCAAGTGGAGTTATGACAAGGTGTGCCCATGGGAAAGTGGAGAAACTCAGAACCAAATTTTTGGAGTAGCCAGAAAGCCTACCAAACAAATTAATGCTGGAGAGATAGTTATGGCACAGATTGATGCAGAAGCTATGTGGTAAGGATGTGGAAAAGCTGAAGGTGAAGTACGATTTGCAGCTTGTTGAAAATCTTCACCATGAAAAGTTATGCTTTAGGCTGCCTCCTTGAAATCTCCGTTTGTGCAATCCTCATTAAATTGCTTTCTTCTTTGGAGGATTTCAGGCTAATCCAGTCCAGAGCTTTCACATATGGGTTTGTAATCTATCAGTGAATGTTCTGGTGTTCTGGAGGGGTAGCCTGCACAGAATATACTACAACAAATCTCATATGTATCCTTAATCACATCCCTTTTAACATTTAAACTTCATCAGCAAAAATGATAAAAGTTTATTATGTGTTTATTTTGAAATTTCTTATTGAAGTAAACTTGGGGATAGATTCAAGGTACTTGGGATTACAAATTCAAACGTGTATGCACTATATTGTTCTCTGCCAGAATTACAGTTTCCTCTCTTACACAATTCCTTTTCCCCAATTCACCCATCCCTCTCTTTTCCTCTTCTCTTTAGTTACCATTATTTTCTTCTTATGCTCTAAGAGTTGTTTGTTCATTGGTTTCTTTCTCTTACATGTGAATGAAATTTAAAGTATTTATCTTTCTCTTTCTTCTTCTTAGAACCATTCAGTGCCTAAGTAGGCAGAGAAACAACCAAAAGTAGTACTGCCTTCAAGTAGTTACAAACTTGTAGGTACTATAAATTAAAATTGTAAGTTCTTTCCAACAGCATTTCAGTGCTTACAGGTTAACCTCTTATTTCTTAAGTGTTTTGTTTGCTTAAATGACAGCCTGAAAATAACATTTAAATTGAATTCAAAACACAAATCTCAATTTCTCTACTAAATTCTCAAACATGACATATTTGTACTAACACATGTCCATGAAATATTTTTATGCTTTGCACTCGTGTATTAATTCTTTGTTTTTTTACACTATCATCTCTATATCAAATTATTCTCTCTCTCCCATTTTCTCTCTCTCTTTCTCTCTCTCTCTTGTCTTTTTGGGCCACACACAGGGGATGCTCAGGGAATATTACTGGCTCTGCATTAAGGAATTATTCCTGGCAGTGCTCGTGTGATCATATGGGATGCCAGGGATCAAACCTGGGTCACCAATATGCAAAGTAAATGCCCAACCCACTATACTATCACTCTTGACAAAATTCTTCTTTTTGTAGCTTATATATTAGAAAGTTGAGATTATTGCCTTGGCATTGACTACAATTAAATAATTTTCTCAGGTAGCCTTGAGGCCATCATGGAAGTCTGGGTGATGAATAAATCTGTCACTGTCACTGTCACTGTCTTCCCATTGTTCATCGATTTGCTCACGTGGGCCTGTAATGTCTCCATTGTGAGCCTTGTTGTTACTGTGTTTGGCATATCGAATACATCACGGGTAGCTTGCCAGGCTTTGCCGTGCAGGCTAGATACTCTCGGTAACTTGCCGGGCCCTCCGAGAGGGACGGAGGAATCGAACCCAGCTTGGCCGGGCGGACCATGTGCAAAGCAAATGCCCTACCACTGTGCTATCACTCCAGCCCATGAATAAATCTAAGGGAATTATTTGTGAATCAATGACGACCATGTACCTTGAATCTATCCCCAAGTTTACTTCAAATGACAAATAATTTTTGGGGGATAAACAATAAAAAATATTAAACCCCATATCCTGGAGCTGGGCTGGAGCGATAGCACAGCGGGTAGGGCGTTCGCCTTACAAGCGGCCAACATGGCCGACCCGAGTTCGATTCCTCCGCCCCTCCCGGAGAGCCCGGCAAGCTACCGAGAGTATTGGATATGCCAGACACAGTAACAACAAAGTCTCCAATGGAGACATTACTGGGCCTGCTCGAGCAAATCGACGATCAACGGGAGGGCCTTTATCTTTACCTTTACCTTATCCTGGAGATGGCTTGCTCATGATTTAAAGTTATATTTTACATATTCCTTTCATCTAATAATCTCAAGTTTCAGCTTCTTACCTAAGATAAGATATTTTCTTTTTTACCATATTTCAATTGTGGATTCTTTTCTTCATTTTGTTATACCCAATTTTTTCACTTTCATTGATATATAAGTAACACACAATATTGTGTAAAATTAAGATGTGTAGTTGAATGATTAAATACACTTACATGTTATTGATTATCATCATGGTATTAACTAACACCTGTTGAAATTACAATTTTCTTTTTATGTTGAGAATACTTAAAATCTATTCTATAATTTTGAAGTACACGATCCATTCTTATTAAATATAATCACAATGCTGTGTTTTGTTTCTCAAGAATTTACTCATATTATGTTTGGAAGTTTGTATCTTTTGGCTAACACTTGCTCTCCTTCACCTCATCCTCGTCCACCCTCTGAAACCAAAATTCTAGTATGTTCTAGGAGTTTGGATTTTTTAGATTCTACAGAAGTGATATAAGTATTTGTTTTTGTCTATTTATTTCACTTAGTGTCATACCCTTATAGTCCATCAATGTTGTTACAAATGACAGAATCTTTTTTCTTTCTCAGGATTGAATAATTCACCTATGATATGTCACATCTCTTTTTCCCACTTACCTGTTTCTTTTTGTTTTGTTTTTATCATATGTAACACATTTTTTTCCCTACTTTCCTTTTTCTCCATCACTTCTGATTTTCAAGACTTAAAGTTTTAAATGATTTTTTACATTTTAACTTAGATAATGTGGTTACAATAGTGCTAAAATATGTGGCTTCTGGTGTGCAAAGTTACTGCATCTGGCCACAGTCCATGTGCCCAATCAATACCTTTCACTATTGTCCATATGTGACCTCTAGTCTGCCTCTGCATTCCCTCCAATCCTAGATGAGCTTCTTCATCTGTGGTAGAGAGATAAAGACAAAACAAGGGAATAGGTTTTATTGAACGACGACAAACCTAGGGCCTTGGATTACAAACCCAGATTACCAAACAGTGTGGATTACATTTTTATTAGTCATGTTCATGGCTTTTTAATAAAAGCAATATTTCTTCATGCCTCTCACACCTGTGTCATAGTGCATGGTTATATGCCACAGCTGGTCTGGATGCATAAAGAAATGCAGCAAAGAGGGTAGTTTTGTACGTGGATTCTATCCCTGGCACTGTGCCTTTAGAGACCAACGCAAACATATTTGTTCTAACACTTCCCCCGGTAGTCTGATTCAAACTGACATCTTTTCTCTGCAGTTTTACATAGTGCACATGCAAGGCGAGACATGTCCTATCTTACTGTGGTGAATCGGATCTCAGGACACAAACTGTAATTCCTAGTAGCAAGTAACACCACGCAGGTTGATTCAGCTCCAAATACTCACCAGGTGGTATGCTGAATAACAGTCCCTGAAGTTTCTGGAAGTTGAGAATGTTACCTTGTAAGGCAAGAGAGATCTTACATGTATGATTATATTAAGTATTTCAGGTTAGAGAAAGTATCCTGAATTATCCAGGTGGGTTCTATGTAATTACAGAGTCAGATAAGATCTAGGTGGAAGATGAGAGTCAGCTACAGTGAGAATAGCAATGGAGTAAAATTCAGGAACAATTTGAAGAAGAGGTCACAAGTCAAGATATTCAGGCAGCTTTCAGAAGCTGAAAAAGGCAAGGAAATAGATTCTTCTCTGAAGTCTTCAAAATGGACGAGCTTTGATGGCATTCTGACTTAAACAAAGTGAAACTAATTTTATATTTCTGATTCCCAGAACTGTAAGAGAATAAATTGATATTCTTTTCAGTCAATGCGTTGGTAATGATTTGTTACAGCAACATTAGAAAGCTCATAGGCCCAGTATCCTCCAGACAGCTGCACTTTCAGTCATGCTTTTGAGTGGCCCTTCTGGCAGGGTTTCCCTGTTTGCACTCAGGGGAGTCACTGCGGAGGTGCTCTCATGCATTTATTTTACCAATACCATTTCCAGAGGCCCATCACCTAGACTTTGGCAGGGACAATGGGAGGCACTGGGAGACTCGAGGTAGGGAAGATAGAGCTGGCAGGAGTGTGTGGGGAGAGATAGAAGACATCAGTACCTTTCTAATCAATCCTATTCCTGTGCCATAGGGATGGATCTTCAGGAGTCACTGCATCTTCTCAGCAGTCACCACTCCCACTATCAGGATGTCTTTTGTAGGTCATGTTCTATACACAGCAGAAACCTTCTCTGTAATCCATCAGTGCTTCTGGGGCCTTCTCCTTAGTTACTCAAACCAGAAGTGGGAGGCAGCATCTTTCAGTTTGCATTTACTTTGCCTCATGTTCCTTGGTGGGTGTGATGTTAGCAACATAATACACCTTATTTTCTGTATTAAGTATCCAATTTAAAAGGACTTGGATCTGGGGCCTCAAGCACTGCCAGGAGTAATTCCTGAGTGCAGAGCCAGGAGGAACCACTGAGCATCCCTGGGTGTGACCCAAAAAGCAAAAAAAAAAGACTTGAATTATTTCTATTTTGTTGCCACATTAATGATCTTTTTCTCTGTGTCTTTTATCATCATTACAGTGAGAATAAGGAATGTCACACTTTTTATTTTTGAATTATATATCAGAGCCTGAGAAATTCCACATTCTTTGTTCCTCTTAATCTCCTAGACTTCTGAGTGGGAAACAGCCTCTCAATCTGACCCAGAACTTCCAAGGGCCTGTCTTTTCCTGAGTATATGCCTTTTAAGAATTTTTCACTTCATATCATCTCAACATCCTTGCCATAATAATTTACCTTTGTAGATTATCCACTGGGCTGGAGCGATAGCACAGCGGTAGGGCGTTTGCCTTGCACACAGCCAACATGGCCGACCCGAGTTCGATTCCTCTGCCCCTCTAGGAGAGCCCGGCAAGCTACCAAGAGTATCTCGCCTGCATGGAAAAGCCTGGCAAGCTACCCGTGACGTATTTGATATGCCAAACACAGTAACAACAAAGTCTCCAATGGAGACGTTACTGGGCCCGTTCAAGCAAATCGATGAACAATGGGAGGACAGTGATATTATCCACTAATTCTATATTAAGCCAAAAGAATTTGTTGAAAGGACACAAAAGTTCAGAAAATCAACAGGGATATTACCATGAAATTAAACAAGCCAGAGTCAAGAGAAGCCAGAGACAAAAGTCACAGCCACATGGAAGAAAGAGTCGGCAAACCATTGCCTTGGCCCCTGCTGCGATGTCCCATTTTTCATGTTCTTTCAGCAGTTGCTCAAGATACTAATTTGTTAGACAGTGAGTCTGATTGATTGTCCAGATCATGTACCATGTCCCAGAAACAGGACAAATAATTCCTTTCCATTTTCTTAGAGAAAGGCATGTAAACTCTGCTGTCAAGACAACATACATGGGAGACAATTCTCTACACTTTAACAGGGTTGTATGAAAGAATTGCGATGTTGGGTTACCAAAAACCAACACACAACCATTTTTTATCCATTATTTTGTGTCTCAAAGCCCCTCACTCATCATCTTGATTTTAACATACTCACAACTGCAAATTTCTATTGTATTTCACCAACTTCCATTCACCTTGTTCTCCGTTCAATCCTTGCCTTTTGAAAGGGCATTCATCTTAGACTGAATCATGAAATGGGCTGAGAAGCTTTAACCCATATTTAAAACTAATTATAGAATCTGTAGAATATTTAATAAATGTAAAATGTGGAGGCACATTCTATTACCATTTCTTTTATGGGGAAGGGGGTACACCTAGTGGGGCTCAGGGCTCAGCACTCAGGAATTTCTTCTGGTAGTGCTTGGGGGACCATATGGGATGTTTAGTGTTGGCCATGAGCAAGGCAAGTATTTACCCGCCATACTATCTCTCTAGCCCCCTCTATTACCATTCCTCATAGAGAAAATCCTAATGAGATTTTACCTTCCCCAGCATTTACTAGGTTCTCCATTTAGTACACTGGATTTTCAGTAGACATCTGGGACAAATAAGTGTGTTTTTTCCCCTTAAGCTTCTGGTTTAACAGCAAAAACAGTGTGTTGTCCACAAAAATGCTCTTAAGATGCACGCCTTTTTTCCAGTGAGGCTCACACACCACTCAGTAGTCATTGGATACTTGTGAAAAGAGTCCTTACTTCCTTATTGCTCCACTGGCCTTCATTTCTGGCCTTTTTGTGCCACTCAACCCTCTCTTCCTCACTGAGGGTCATCTACATAGTTGCTGGGCCAAGTGAAATCATGTTGCACATGGCACACATCACCAGCTTGGTTCTTGGACCCAAATTAACTTTTGGTAAACAAGTCTATTGCTTTAAGCTCCCCCTTGAATCACTTTTCCTGTTACACAACCAACTGGTCAAGAAATTGCAGTCATGCAGATGAGTGGCGAAAAAAAAGGAGGCAGTTCTCTAAAACACCAGCATCCTACAGACCAGAATGGAAGCCCTGCTTTTGTTTTGCGTCACAAATCCACAAATGCCGGCCCTCTCCGGAGCTTTGCTCTAGAAAGGGCCACAGAAATTTATGCCAGCTACTTTGACGTTCTGGGACACATTATGTAATGCTTTCCCGGTGTACCTGCGCTGAGTCATCAGGTCAGATTGCACTTGTCCAGAACAGAGAAATCCTTAATACAAAGTCATTGAAGGAAAAGGAAGTTGATGATAACTTTCCTTCCATCACCTAGCCACATCACTGACTTGTCCTTTGTTATTTTTGGAAGTTATTTATTGCTCCTTCTGAGGCTCTGGTTACTTATCTTATCCTAGTGTATTTTCTAAAGAGTATGAAGATGAGCCTCTTTATTATTCTTATTTGTCTTCCTTACAATCATAGTACAGCATATGCATGACACATACCATGGGACTCTTTAAAAATATAAGAAAAAACAACAAGCTCTCTGCCTTAAACAAATTTAATAATTATCTGTTGACAAGCTCCTAAAAGGGATAAGAAATGTTAATTATGTTATGATTTCTTATTAAAATAAATAAGAGAGTATTCACTAGGTCACATACTGGGTTTTTTGGGTTCCTATCATGGCCAGCAACTAGCCTAGTCAGAGAGGAAGTCATAGTAAACAGAACAAGATATTGTCCCTGCTTCTATCATGGAACAACATATATTAATCAAATAATTATGCAGACATGCAAACTTCAGTGCTGTTAATGCTGGGAAGGGGTACAAAATTCCTGGACCAGGAATGTGGCTCAAGTGGTCAAGTACTCACCTTGTATGTGTGAGGCTGTACCTTTGATTCTCCATGTAGTCAGCAAGCATCTCTGTATGTGGTCCATCCTGCTCTCACCTCCATCAGGGCCAAGTGTGGCCCCTCCAAATAACAAAAACCAAGCAAGAAATATAAAACTATATAAATCTACATTAGCAAAATTAGGCTATCTAGACAGAGCCAGAAATGTTTCTCTGAAGAAATAGAACTTGAGCATGAGTAAAGGAAGAAAAGCTATTATGCTAAGAGGTGAGAAGAGCAATACAAGGCTAAGATAATAGCTTTATAGAAGGGTGGAGCTTTTGTGGCAGATAAAAATGGAAAGAGACTGGACAGATTGAGGGGAGCAGGTGAGAACAGGGCCAAAAAAAACTTAGCCAAAGTTTTCACTGTCTTCTCCCAAGAAATATGCAAGTCGTTGAAAGGGTTCTGAGTTCCTTGAATAAGAATAGGGCAAGGCTTGAGGTAGGGAACGTGAAACCTATAGTCATTAATTACTTCCCCACTCCACTCAGTATGGATACAGATGCTCCCAGTTAGTGACCAATTCTCCAAGTGTGAAAGGCTGCAAGCCATGAAGTTTCTGGTATTAATTTTCCCATTCACGTAATAGAGAAATTCTGCCCACTTATTCAGTCCACATTATGCAGGCTGAACAGTCCAGTTCTGGATGAGGAAATTCTTGCTCTACCATTTTTTTAAAAAATGACTTTTCTGTGTCTTTGTTGCAAAACTGGGAATTTTCTGTTATTATGTTCATGTCGAGGTTTCCATTGGCAAGATGAGGCTGTTGCTGACAACGATGGGTTTGTTTTGAAACAGTGGGTTTTGAAAGAAGGACCGCCATTCATAAACAAAGAGACTTTTATTCTGAAAGTATCACTCTGACTACAGTGTGTGGAACAGATAGAAAGGAGTGCAGAGGGGTTGGAAGCATGGCTGGGTATAGAGATGAAGAAGAGGCAGAGAAGACAGTTAAGGGTATCAGCGTCAACAAGGCTGTTGACTGATGAAGGAATGAGATTCCAGGTTTATGAATTACACAACTAGAAGGATTTCCAAATTCATTAAAAACCAGAACATTAAAAAAATAGAACAGAGGACTTCCTGTTTCTGTCTCTGCATTTAAGGGGTTTGTAAATTTCCACTTCATCCCTATGAGTAAAAAGCTTAACAGACTGAAAAATAAACAATTTCTGGGTTCCAAAAAAAAGTCCAGGAAAGAGGGCAAACTCTTGACTCCTAGTTTGGAGACAGGCTGTAGAACACAAGGCATCGTGGTTTAAAGGAGCCAAGATGCATGAGTGGAAAACAGCAGGAACCAAAAGAGGAAATCTTAAGTGTAATGGATGAATTTCTGGAGGTTCAGTGCATACAACTCTGAACATTAAAAACTCCAGGGGGAGCTGGAGCAATAGCACAGTGGGTAGGGCTTTTGCCTTGCATGCAGCTGACCCAGGTTCGATTCCCAGCATCCCATATGGTCCCCTGAGCACCTCCAGGAGTAATTTCTGAGTGCAAAGCCAGGAATAACCCCTGTGCATTGCCGGGTGGACCCCTCCTAAAAATAACCCTCAGGGGGACCCAACTATTAACAGGGGCAGGGAGTACAAATATTGTGAGATTTACTTCCACGAGCTCAACTAGGTTGCAACAGTAAATATTAGAGAAAAATATCCTGGGACTTTCAGTAGGAAAGGGAACGATTTTGAAATATGTCAGAGGACTCTTAACAAAGCCTGACTCAGGAAAAGCTAGTTAACCGAACCTCAAGCTGCCCAGGTACCAGTAGAGCTTAACTGACCTGGAAGAAGGAAAATATTCACCCTTTCTCTTAAGAGTACAGAAGAAAAATATAATAAAGAAACACTAAGATGCTCACAGAGGCACAGGTTCATAAAGGCTGAGACCTAATCATAAACTTATAGAATGTTACCCTTCCCCTGCCTCCCAATCATGTGTGTGTGTGTGTGTGTGTGTGTGTGTGTGTGTGTGTGTGATCTTCCTTCTTTGGGCTGTTGGCATAGGCTGGCATGCAATTGAAGTTATAAGATCAACCAACTGGAAATTTTGGACTGTAAGTCCTAACTACATAAAGCATTACTTACAGCAGTCTCCTTGGCTCAGTATATCATGAACCCCTGTCAAGAAAAAAAATTATAAAGGTATGCTGAAAGACAAATAACAACAACCACCCCAAATTGTGAACTTATCAAGCAAACATCAGGACCAGATATGGCAGGGCAGTTGGAATTATTAGAGAGGAAAGTTAGAGCTAGGGGTTCTGATGGATAAAGTAGACAGTATGCAAGAACAAACGGACCATGGAAGCAAAGATGGAAAGAATCAAAGAGAAGAGCTAGAGATAAAAAAAAACCACAGTAACAGAAATGAAGAATGCCTTTAATGGGCTTCTCGGCAGACTGCACACAGCCAAAGAAATAATCTGAACTAAAAACTCTTATTAGTGTCATTTGCTCAGAAGGGGCATTTGTGGAGAGAACTGAATTAAGTCTTCGATATAGACATATCATCAAAAGAAAAACTGTGGAAATACACAATGTTTGAGCAAAGTGCTACTAGCTTTTTGTTTTCCCCCCAACTGAAAGGAATTGTGGTGATTTTGCCCTGTACAAGGAAGTGTGTAGAAACTGTGAGAAAAATAAGATGGCAAAAAGCTGGGCCAATGAGGCAAGACCTGGCTTTAATGGCAACCACAGAGTTATAGTTTTCCACATAAATTTGTAAAGACTGAGGAATAAAGCATGTATAGAAGACATGCTGATAAATATGCGAGAGGAACTAAGATTGGAAAAAACTCCCTCAGTAGTTATCATTGAATAAGGTTTTTATTTATTTTTTTTTAATCCAAGGTTAACTCAGTGAGAGAAACTGGAAGATTCTGACAGACAATAGTTGGCATTCAGAGTCTGGTTCTACAAACCATTTGTGCTGCTCTAGGCCTGGTTGATTATGCTCTTATTTTGTGGAAACCTATCATATTTCTCCAGTATTTCCGGAGTTTTAACTTGCTGATACTACATTCATTCCAATCAGGTTTAAACACACACCTTCAGAATGTTTCTCATGCTACCATGACTCTAATCTAGAGAGCATCTAGAGAGCACGCCCGTGTGTGTGTGTGTGTGTGTGTGTGTGTGTGTGTGTGTGTGTATGTGTGAGATCTTCCTTCTTTGGGTTGTTGGCATAGGCTGGCATGCAATTGAAGTTATAACATCAACCAACTGGAAATTTTCTAGCAAGCCTGGGAGTTTAGGGGTCACTATGGCTCTAGGGGAGGAGAATGTGAGGATGCAAGAGGGGAAGAGAAGCCAGGGATGGCCAAGGGGCCAGTCCACGGTGCTGTCCTCCAGCCCACTTGTCCCCGCAGCATGCTGTTATATTTGGCAACAGAAGCAAATAGATGTGGAAGATAACTTGTACTGTAAATCCTAACTACATAAAGCATTATTTTAGCCCTCTCATTTCTGCTAAAACTAATTAAAATCAGACCATTTTTATATTTTTACTATTTTTATTCAGCAACTGTTGTCTGATCTTAAAAAGTTACCATGGGGCTGGAGCAATAGCACAGCAGGTAGAGCTTTTGCCTTGCACGCAGCCGACCCAGGTTCAATTCCCAGCATCCCATATGGTTCGATGAGCACTGTCAGGAGTAACTCCCGTGCATCGTCGGGTTTGACCCAAAAAGCAAAAAAAAAAAAAGTTACTGCAAGATAAAACTTGGCTTTTAACTTCCAAGCAATGCTGTGTTGTTATTTTTTGGGTCACATCTGGCAATGTTCAGGGGTTACTTACTCAGGAATTACTCCTGGTGGTGCTGGGGGACCATACGGAATGCTGAGATTAGAACCTGGGTCAGCCATGTACAAGGCAAATGCCCTACCCACTGTACTGTCTGGCCCCTTTTGTTACTTTTTAATTAGGCTACTTTAGGGTATCTATTTACATATGGCATATAGGTCACTGTCACTGTCACTGTCCTCCCATTGTTCATTGATTTGCTCAGCGGGCCAAGTAACGTCTCCATTGTGACACTTGTTACTGTGTTTGGCATATCGAATACGTCATGGGTAGCTGACCAGGCTTTGCTGTGTGGGCAAGATACTCTTGGTAATTTGCCGGCTCTCCGAGAGGAGTGCAGGAATCGAACCTGGGTCGGCTGCGTCGGCCACGTGCAAGGCAAACGCCTTACCTGCTGTGCTATCGCTCCAACCCATGACATATAGGTAAAACAGTAAAAAAGTAACACTTCTGTTTAGATATTTCTGTCTGCAGATGTATGTCTACAAATTAAAAGAAAGGGAGCTAGTCCACAGAGAGTGGGAAGAGCTGGCCAGGAGAGAGAAGCATAATCCTGCAGGTGAAGAAGGCTTTGACACTTGCTGTAGGATAAGGAATATGAGGCTTTGCACAGGTTCCAGTACTAGCAATGTAGAGCCAACTCTGCTGATCTGCAGTGTAGGACATCATACTGCTACCCTGTTCTCCAAGAATGCTGGATCATTTCACTCTTAAAAAAAAAAGTATAAGGGACCTGACTCCTTAAAGTAAGCACCCAAAAGACAAAATCAGCTAAACTAATACTATGGTTTACATGATGCTCAAAAGTGTGGAACATTGGAAATTAAGAGAAGAAAGTGGGAGATTTGATAACTATCATTAAAGTAAAAGGATCTTGGCAGGCAGGGATGATGTGTTATATCTATGAAATTGATATTTAATGAGAATAAGTTTAAGAAATTTTTCTCAAATTCCAAAATCCAATTCTGTAAGTGTATGTTGGAAAAGTTGTCATTGAGCAGCAACATGGGAAAGTTTAAGGTTATAGATTATTTTACAACCTAGATGATGTGACAACACAATACCAATCAGCTTTGGATTCCATTTATAAAATATCTGGCAGAATAGAGACTAAAAGTAAAAGCTACATAATAATAGACCCATCTCTCATAAAATAAGCAGCTTTTCTTTAAAACAACTTTTAATTAGGGTAAGTCTAGGCTGCTGCTGCAATGAGAGCCATTGATAGAGTGGTTTAAAGTACAAAGATGATTGTATCTCTCTTGTCTAGAATTCCTAGATGAATGTTCAAGAATGACAAGTGGCCTGGCTCTATGGCTATTCAAGAGATCAGGTTTCTTCACCATATTAATGTGCTGGTACTTACCACTTCCACTCACATTTTACTGCCACTCAGTGAACTCATACCAACTGCTTTGCAGGCTGGAAAATGTAGGTCAGCTAGATATGCCATGCACCCAACTATAATTCAATAATAACAAAGGAATGGGAGGAACAAATTTTGGTAGCCAGACCATATCACTGCTACAAAATATTTGAGCTAGAGTATTCAGAAATATGGAAGAATATTATATATCAAGCTAGGAACATGTAACATCAGAAGAAAACAACCATTGTGTTTTCTTCAGAAGTGATTAACTTTGTTAGAGCTTAGAGCTTAGAGCTTTCTTATAGCCTAGGGGCTCAGAATACAAAAAAGGTAAGGGATTTCAAAAACAATTACCAAGAATTCTAGGCTGTGGCTGGTTCTGGAGGTCTTTGGCTGCATGAAGGAATTGGCAGAGGAACACAGGCATGCGGGTCCTGGGGCTGAGATCTCCAAGCCTGCTTGGATTGGGACTGGGCCTCCTCCACCCAGATCCCCCATCTTCCAGTAGGTAGGCGTCACACCCACCAACTGTCCCCAGCTCCAGGTAATCCCATCCACGGCCAAGACCCAGAGACTTAAAACCCAGCTCCCGGAAGCACACTGCCGCATTTGCAGCCACACGACATCTTATTATCTAGTTCTTACTCTGGAGAACCTGGCAGGCTACCAAAAGCATCCTGCCTGCATGGTAGAGTCTGGCAAACTCCCTGTGGCATACTCAATATGCCAAAAACCAGTAACTATGATGGGTTTCATTCTCCTAAGCCTGAAAGAGCCTTGAATATGACATTTCTAAAATCTCAAGGGCTAGGACGAAGGAGATGTTACTGGTGCCTGCTCGAGGAAATCCATGGTCAACAGGATGATCGTGATCGTGATCTAGAATTCTTACTGGCAGTAATTGAAAGAAGCTTAAAAACCTTTGACCTTCTACAACTGTACCTCAAGGTGTTTCACTAATAAAAAACTAAAAAAATAATAAAAAATAAATAAAATTGCTAGAGCAAATGGTCAAATGATAAAAAGAATTTTGACCTTCATTTAGGGACATTTAGAATTCCTTTAAGAATTTTTTAGTAGTCAAGTTTGATCATTAGTGTCATCCTTTCCAGTACTGGGGTTCTGAGATTTTATCTAAACAAGCATTTTTAGGTAACAGAAGAAATGGGCATCTTAAAAATTCTTAGGTTCTTGCTATATATGTCTTTACAACAAACTTGAAGGTAGGCATTGTTCCCCTATTACTGAAACAATATGAGAACAGAGTTTGTGGAGTCAGAGTTGGTGGCATTACTGGGACAGTAATCAATACCTACCAGTCTTATTTCTAAGCTCATGACATTTTCATCATAATGCTGCCTCCTAGAATGCAAGTCAAAACTAAACTAAGCGTTCCTTCATTTCCTTCCCTCCTCCTCCTTCAACCCCTCCAAATCCTTTATCTTATCAGGTGGACTGCCTGGATGGGACTAGCTGTTCTGTACAATTTAGCATAACAAGATAGGATCACTATAACATCCGGCCCCTCTTCCAGCTCTCTCTTTTGGGTCAAAAAAACTGATTTGCCTCTCCAACTTTTGCTCAGCCTAAAGGCAGAGCTGTATGCGCTCATTCAGAAGCTTCTGTCCCTCCCACTCCTTTTCTAAGAAAGGTGCAGGGATTCTCCTCGAACCTTACACAGATCTCAGTACAGTGAGTCATATTCCCTCACCTTTCAATGTGGTGAGGGGAAAGTAAGGTTTAATTTGAATTTAATTCTCCAGCTCTTGTGCGTTGAAGTGGATGTCAAAAGTGAATTAATCACCCTGAAAGCTTCCACCATGGAAAATTTACCCAGATTTCCTCCAAAGAGATGATGAGTCACCGGAGCACCTGTTTGTCTCCTTAGTAACTGGTCTTAGATTTCCCTCTTATATTTGCATGAAGGCGAGCACAGCAAATTGGGGGAAGGGAATGGTTTACAGCTTACTGAATGAGCTCTGGGCAGAGTGTCACCTGTAATACTGTTTACCAACCATCTCGTGCTTAATGGACTCACTCTGCTTCTCTGCTATAGCTCCAGCATTGATTCATCGGCAGACTCAATATGAATATAAGTTTGGAAAATCACTAATGGTCTTAAGGAAGGTTTGGTGACAGCCAGTAAAACTGTATCAATGTAATCTCTGTATTGGAAATATGGATTTATCCTTGCCTTAGAAATACGGTATTCTTGCTTTAACCTTTTCTGCACTTATTGACAGGCCCACAACTTTGTCAAAGAGGAGGTGAGTGGGGTAAAAGGAAGAGAGGTTCTGTCAAAACATTCATTTGATCTAACCACAGGAAGTAATATGAGAATTATATTTATGTGGTTATATGTGTTTTATATTTCTTTCACAAAGCTCTCAGTCACTAGTACAAAGGTTTGAAATGAAAAGAATATTTGGATTACAGTAGCCAGTATGTTCCCAATAACTAATTACGTGAGAAGAAACTAATCATTTAGGTTTCTCTTTGAAAACTGAGAGATCCTACTAAGTGGCTCCACTATCATTTCCAGTTTCTGAAATTTTATTCCATTTCTTGGCAATTTATTAAGTTTTAAAGCTAGAACTAGTGATTTAAAAGTTAAAATTTTCAAGTCAGAGAATCACCCGAAATGGAAGGCTTTTTTTCCCTAGCCTTTTGTATTTTACAGCTCCTATCCAAAGAGATCAATTACTTGTCCACAATCACATAAAAATTAAACCTTTTCATAGCTAATTCTTCTTTTGCTTTCTATTTTTTTCACAACTCATTATGGATATTGTTGCCGTTAAAAGCTCTATTATATTGAGTTAAAAGACATAATTATAAGAAATCATTATTTTATCTGCATTTTTCTACTCCCCAAAGGAAGGTACTTTTAAAAATGTTTTAAATGAGTTCTTTTGTTTACTTACCTCAGTATATCTAAAACTACTATATTGTTTCTTCTTTAGGTATAGCCCCAAACAAAAAGCAGAAAACAGAAATTTCTCCTGTATAGTTATAATCTTGATTAAATCAGTAAGCAGTACTAATTTCATCACAACTATTATTCACAGTTGCGCTAATGTGGTGTGTCATGCTTACTTTTTCTTTTTGTTTTCTTCCCCTAGAGCTAGTAATTATCATGTTTATATTTTGCTTGATTTTCTATGAATAATCACAAATTCAATCCAACTTTCCTACCACTGAATCTATCTTATATCTTAAAATTCATTTAGGTGTGGTGTAATTACCTTCGCCTTATTTTATCTTGTCTCCCAAAACTATCTGCTTCAGCCTAGCTCTCCAGTCCTGGTGTCCAGTGCTCTTTATCTGGTGCTTTCTCTGGTCATCTTCAAAGTAGCTTTTACCTCCTTCTTCTGTTAGTTCCTCAGTTTCCTGCATGTTGTGTTTTCTTCTTCCTTGATTTAATAGCTAAACAGTGGCAGGACATTTCCTCTAACACTTCTTTTAAAAGGGCATACAGCATAATTTTTTTTGAACTTGCACATCTGAAATGTCTTTTTTCTTCCCTCAGAGTTGATTGATAGTTTTTATGGGTATGTAATCCTAGATTAAAAAGAAATGTTTCCTCAGAATTTGGAAGGCATTTGTGCATGTTAATAACCAATGTTGCTGCTGAGATATGTAGAGCTCTTTAACTATTTTTGAAAAGATGTGTTCTGACTATCTTATCTGATAACTAATGATATTCAATACATTTTCATGTATCTGTTAATTATTTGGTACATCCTTTGGATGTCCAATTTTTAGGAGAGGAGGATAAGTAATACCTGTATCTCTTCTTACTAACTTATAAAAGTTATCGCATATAAATATAATGACTTCCAATATTTGGACATATCAGTTATATATATTATTCCTATCTGAGTTTTGCTTTTTTATTTTCTTCTGAAAAAATATATGTAATAAAATCCAATACATCATTTTTCTTTTATACTAATAGGAAAACATCACTTAATCACTTAATCACTTAATCCCCGTTATTCATCGATTTACTCGAGCGGGTGCCAGTAATGTCTCCATTCATCCCGGTTGCGTGCTAGCATAGCCCAATGGTATCTGTTCGTTCTAGGAACATGCAGAGCCTCAAACCGATCATTCAGGGTCTTGACGAAGAAGTCTGACCATCTTGTAGGTGGGCGTCCACGTGATCTTTTGATGTCCCGTGGAATCCAATCAGTAATGGCTCTAGTCCAGTGGTTGTCTGTAAACCTCATTATGTGTCCAGCCCATCTGATTTTTGATGCCTTGGTAAATGAGACAGTGTCCCTGATTCTTGAGCGTTGACGAAGATCAGAACTCCGAATTCTATCTCTCATTTGAGTGAATCGTATTATTCCAAGCATAGCTCTTTCGATTCCTCTTTGAGAGACCCGAATAGCATTCTCATCCTGTTTTCATAGGGCCCAGGTCTCTGAGGCATATGTTAATGCAGGAAGAACAATGGAATCGAAGAGATGTGCTTGTAGCTGGAGGTTCTTTGTCCTCTTAGTTATTTGTTCAACTCTTTTGAAGGCATTCCAAGCCGCTCTCTTCCTCCTGTGCAACTCGGATGCCAGGTCATTCATCATGTTGATTTCTCGACCTAGGTATATATAACTGTTGCATTCGGAGATGGTGGTTCTTTTGAGAGCGAACGGAGCGTCAGGAACAAGGCTGTTTCTCATAAACATTGTCTTCGTAAGATTCAGCTGTAGTCAGACCTTTCCACATTCATGGTTAAAGTCGTTCAGCATTTGTGCCGCTTGGCTGATGTTTGGTGTTATTAGAACGATGTCATCAGCAAAGCGGAGGTGGTGTAGTTGCCGACCATCTATCTTCACTCCTATGCTTTCCCATTCCAGTTGTCGCATGATGTTCTCGAGGGTGGCACTGAAGAGTTTTGGTGAAATGGTATCACCCTGCCAAACCCCTCTCTTGACATGGATGATTACTTCTTTATAGAATGGTGAGATCCTGGTAGTGAATCCGCAATAGAGCTCACGAAGGATCCTGATGTATTGAGTTTGTACGCCCAGATTGGCTAGGGCTTCCATGACCGCTTCCATCTCAACAGAATCAAAGGCCTTCTTTAAATCAATGAACGTTAGACAGAGCAGCATCTTGAACTCCTGAGAAACCTCAATGAGCTTAGTAATCGTGTGGATATGGTCGATGGTACTGAATCCTTTTCGGAATCCGGCTTGTTCACATGGTTGTCCTTCATCTAGTGTTCTGCTAATCCTATTCAGGATGACTCTAGTGAACAGTTTGTAGATGACAGACAATAGGCAGATTGGGCGATAGTTGCCAATGTCGTGGATGTCTCCTTTCTTGTATAGTAGTACAGTCCTGCTGGTTTTCCATTGGGATGGAACCTTGCATTCAGACAGATAGTGTGTGAAGAGCTGAGCCAGTGTATTGATGAGTACTGATGGTAAGTTCTTCAGGTGTTCAGGTCTGATCTTGTCTGAGCCAGGTGCTCTTTGTTTCTTTACCGACGAGATGGCATGTTGGATTTCGGAAGGGAGAACATTGGGAACGACATATCCATCATGTGGTATGTGGTATGTGGGCAAGTGGATGTGGCTATTAAAGAGATCTGAGTAGAAGTCATGAATAATCTTCTCCATTGCCCTTCTGGAAGATGTGATAGATCCATCATGATGCCGGAGGGCAGTCATCTTGGTCTTGTAGTTGGTGAAGGACAGGCGGGCATTACGAATGCTTTTCCCAGCTTCTGCCGCATCTACCAGCACTGCTGCTCTCCTGTTTTTGAGGTCATCCTTGATGGCTTCTCTGCATTGTTTTGCCAGCTTGGATGTTTGCTTGTGGTTGCCTGAGGCATGTGCCAAGCCACGTTGGCGAATAAGTTCAAGAGTGTTCGAAGAAAGGCGGTTTTTTGTGGTTATCTCTCTCTTGGCATTCCTCGCACAATCATGGAGGTGCTGAATCATTCGATCATATTCCTCATCAATGTTGTCAATGACGGCATCATCCCATGTTGCCGCAACAGAGCCAAAGAGCTCCCAGTTGGTGGTCGTTCTGGGAGTCTTCTTTTTAAACCTTGCATTCTTTTCTCCTCATTCTGTGAGGTAGAATTTTGCACGAAGGAGACGGTGGTCTGATCCCGTTTGGAATTTTGGGACAACAGCAACATCGGTTAGGCAAAACCGCCAATTGAATATGATGTGGCCTATTTCATTGTGGAACCGTCCATCGGGAGACTCCCATGTCCAACGTTTAGATTCAGCCTTTTGGAACTGTGAGTTACCAAAGGTCTTAATTGACATGATGAACTCAGACAGTCTGTCACCCTGTTCGTTCCATTCTAGGCCATGGGTCCCGATGTGGAGTTCATCGGCTGATCTTCTTGGTCCTATCTTGGCATTAAAATCACCAACAATGATCTTGTACAAGGTGTGATCTTCTTTATAGAACTTCTCCAGCTCCATGTAGAACTTCTCAGTTTCTCTTTCACCATAACTGGATGTTGGTGCATAGACAACAAAGATAGAAACTACCGATAGTGAGCCACATCTATTCAAGTGTAATCATCCGATTCGGGTTGTTAGGCATTCAAATGAATCAATGCTCGTGGCTAAGTTTGTGTTAACAAGGATACCGACACCACCGACGCCTCTTTTATCACATGCTCCAAGGAACAGTTCTTCTCCAGTGTCGAAAACGGCGTGATGTGATTGATGTCTTCTCGTTTCAGTCAGACCAATGATGTCGTACTTGATCTTTCGCGCTTGTACCATCAGGTCCTCAATGGATGCAGCAGATGCCAGCATACAAGCATTAAAAGTACAGACAATCATTTGTCTGTACTTCGTTTTGGCAGCCTATTTCTGCCTTGGGATTTTATCAGCCTCTCCTTCCACATCCTTCTCGACTCTACCGTATTCAGGGTCAGGGGAATGAGATCCATTTTTTACTGGACTTGGCATATCAATTTGGTCTATTTGGCATAGACCATGGATAGCTTGCCAGGCTCTGCCGTGCGGGCGGGATATTTAAAGGTACCCTGAAACCTTAGAGAAAAGTAAAAAATCGGCCACGCACTCCCAGGAGCTTGTTGTGATAATCTCTGGATCCTGGCCATTGTTGGGGTTACACGGCAGTTGGTGGGTGTAACTGTCTAGCTACTGACAGGTCCAGTCCCAAACTGTGCAGGCTCGGAGATCTCAGCCCCAGGTCCCACACACCTGGCTTCCTCTGCCAGTTCTTTTATGCGTGAGGCTCATCCAAGTGTGTGGAGAGTGGTCCCAGTATGGCCTTGGCTGGGGCCTGGAGGTCTTCAGCTGTTGGGCCCTGGCGAGGACAGTCAGGCACAGGGTAGGAGAAACATAAGAAAGATAAATTATAGTTGCACTTTATGAGTACTATTAGATTATATTATCTAAATATAAGAAAATCTATATGCAAGCGAACCTATAAAAGTTTAAATTTATGTTCTTCAGGAGTCAACTGTATTTGTTTGTCCCATATAGATATGCTAATTGATTTCACTTCTTTTATTATCAAAAAGGCTTTATACATTCCACTGTTTTTGCAGTAGCAATCTTTTGCAATAACAAATCAAATGACACATATACTTTCTATTTCTAAACTCCTTTTCTCTCTCTCCCTCTCTCTGTCCTCTCTCTCCTTCTCCTTTTGGCTACTATAGTTTGTACTGCAGATACCAAGAGGGTATGATGTTTGTTCCTTTACCTACGTCAGCACTTCTATCCAGAGTGATCATTTCCACCTATCTTTGTCATATTGCTCCCTTCCCTATCCAAACTGCCTTCTCCCTCAGTACTCAAGGCAGGCTTCCAACAGTGGACCAATCCTCTTGGCCCTTGTTTCTACTGTCCTTGGGTATTAGTCTCATATTATGGTTTTTACATCCCATAAATGAATGCATTCTTTACATCCATAATGTTTTGTGGTTTTCAGTGTAGAAGTCTTTCACTACTTTAATATGTTAAATATTTAATGTCTTATGTTAATAAAATTATGTTATATTTTATTTCTAATTGCCTCTAGAATATAGATATACAGTTGAATTTGCACGCTGACATTTGTATCCAGATACTTTGCTAAATTCACTTTTTTGTGATTTTTATACATTTTATTTTCGTAAAATAATTCACTATAGTTCATTTCAGATAATATTCAAACACCCACCCCACCAGTGAGGATCTTCCCACCACAATAAAAGGGAAGTATGTGAAGGTTGTTTTATTTCATTCTGGAGCCATTAAGCCCATATATAAGAGAATACAATCAAGTATGTTAAAACCAAACAAATATGTGCTACTTTACGTACATCAGTGGGCTAGAGTATAAGAGTTTACGCGGCTGCAAATGCGGCCGCATGCTCCAGCAAATACTACATTGCTCTCTTTTGGGAACTTTATTTTATTGTCTCTGGGTCTTGGCCGTTGATGATATTACATGGTGCCAGGGACAGTTTGTGGGTGTGACTGCCAAGGTACTGGAAAACTGGAGAGCTGGGGAAGGTGGCACAGTCCCAATCCGAGCAGGCTTGGAGATCTCAGCCATGGGTCCCGCATACCTGGGTCCCTCTGCTGGTTTCTTCATGGGTGAGGCTCGTCCGAGCATGTGAAGAGTGTCCTGGAGCATGGCTGTGGCTGGGTTCTAGAGGTTTTCGGCTGCCGGGGTTCTGCTTGGGGTGGGGAGGGAAACAAACCGCCCCTCTCTGAGGTGCCCTGGTGAAGACACCCCTGTGCAGGGTCAGGAGATTCTGCCACTAAATTCACTTTTTTGGAGGAAAGGGGAGGTTTGGGCTACACATGGCAGTGCTCAGTGTAGTGGCAGTGGCAGTGCTTAAGAGTCACTCCTGACAGTGCTGGAGATAGAATTTGGGGTTGGCTGCATGCAAAGCAAGCTCCTTACTTTCTGTACTGTCTGTCCAAAGCTCAATTTCACTTTTTATTATACGTTGTGCATTTTCAATGTACTCATATTATCTGTAAATTATGATAGTTTTATGTTTTCCTTTCTGGTCTTTATATTTCTTTCCTTGATTTTTTTGTCTGATTCTATTGCTTGGAGATTCCAATACAATGTTGATTAGAAGTGATGCAGACATCACTGCCTTATTACTAATCTCAGGAGAAAAACTATTAATATTTCCCCGTTAAATAAAAAACACAGGTTTTGCAGGAGCACTTTTATTTATAAATTAAACAAAATTTCCTTCTATTTCCAGCTTTTTACATCGTTAAGTGCTGAACCTTATCAAAAATTATTTTCTGTCTGTTGTGATGACTGTATCATTTTCTTGATTCATTGTGTTAAGATAAAAAAATACATTATTGATTACTATATGGTTACTATAATGCTAAATAACCATTTCTAGAGTAAACTCAACTTAGTTATGATTCATTATTAATTTATTATAATGTTTTCAACTATAATACCAAATATGAGTAACCTATAATAATCTTTTCTTATTCTGTTTTAGCATATTTTTCTATCAAGGGATAGCGCTGATTCTTGGTCCCTAAGTCTTGCTTCTTCGATAACTTCAAATAACTATTTTGGTGTTTTTTTAAATGCTATTGTTTGTCATTTTTCTCAGGGGAGGGTTTGTTTCATGTAAGCTACTCACTGATAGCCACAAATAAAACTTTTGCCTTTTACAAGCCTGATAAACAAAACTTTAAACAAAATTTATAATACTTGGTTAATTTTTTGACCTGTTTTCAGTACTTGAAAAATTAGTAAGTTAGTAAGAATTTTACTTTCAATGTCATTTGGTACCCTCATCAATTCAAATCATTGTAGGAAAAATAGAAAATATGATTAAAGTCATAATGATTAAAGTCCATGTAAGGAAGGAAATGATGTTTGGTTGTAAAATGTTAATGGGGCCAAGTCTACGATCAATCATCAATCACGGTCCTCCCGTTGTTCATCAATTTGCTCAAGCGGGCCCAGTAACGTCTCCATTGTGAGACTTGTTACTGTGTTTGGCATATCAAATACGTCACGGGGAGCTTGCCAGGCTCTGCCATGCCAGCGAGATACTCTCGGTAGCTTGCCAGGCTCTCCGAGAGGGGCGGAGGAATCGAACTCGGGTTGGCCATGTTGGCTGCGTGCAAGGCAAACGCCCTACCCGCTGTGTACTTTTCAAATATTGATCAACTAGTACAGTGAGGGGCACTCCTGAACCTTTTATGAGGAAACTTAAAGGTTTTATTGGACGAAAGAGAAGGAGGACTGTCATAAATAAAGACATTGACATTATCTGGGAAGAAGGTAAACAAATACAGCAGATAGTTTTAAATAGACGTTAAATAACTTTGGGGCTCTGAGTAAGAAATATGAGATGCAGTAAATATATAATGTAATAGTGGTAATGTTTCTTTCAACTAGACATAAACACTTAAAAAATGGTGGGTAAGTTCAGAGTAGAAAACTTGACATAATGATACCCTTGGTTGTACTCCTACCATGTTCAAGATACTTTGAGGGTATTTCTAGCATTATCTGGCTTGATTACTGAAATATTGAATGAGTTATTTGTGTCTCAATTTTATAAAAAAAGTAAGTAGTTTCACTTATAATAAATAACTTGACACAAATCATGTAGTTAATAAATAGAATTCAAATCTGTTTGACCTTGAGTTCAGACTTTTTACACGAAACCATTCTAAGGTTAAACAGAAGATAAACTGGTTTTGTTTTGTTTTTTAATAAGTAAAGACTAAATTCTCTGTTAGTAAGTCCTTCAAAAGGAGTACTAGGAAGGAAGAGTTTAGTTGCGTGTTTATGGTTGTTGGGTGAGGATTTTATATGGGGTGTGTGTTTCCTTTGTCTCTGGGGTTCTTGATACATTCTCAAATGAAAACATTTCCTGTTTACCACAGACTGGGCTAACATCCAATAATCAGACAATATAAACAAATTCCAACATTTTTCTCTCCTCTGTAGGTTAGTTTCTGTGTATCTATGGAAGATCTTCCACGGTCTAGGAAATAGTGCTAGTTTCAGCCAAATCATGGTCAGACCTCCCTTTCTTCAATGTGTTTTACAGAATATACTAGATTACACTACACCGTATTTACAGTTATTTAAGAAAAGAAGTAGGGGGGTATGGTGCTGCCAACAGGTCAACCTGTACCTGCGGTACAAGTGCATCAGCAGCTTCCTGATACACTTCAGGCTTCCTGATACCCCAAAATTGCTGCTGTGCCTTTGGCCAGACCCCAACAACTTGGGAATAAGTTTACCAAGAAATTAAACAGCCAAAAGTTAGGTATGTGGGAGTCACATGCACAAACCACTTCTGGCTCAGCTATACAAGCTCGCTCAGACTTGGGGAGGGCTACCTCCCCCACTTCCCAATACACATGGAAGAACTGGCAGTCACCTCCATGAACTAACTCCAGTGCCACTCTGTAAGCTCTACTATTGGCCTTGCCTCAGAGGTCCCTAAATAAATCTTGAAAGAGATCAAAAACTGCAGTTCAGTTCAGACCCATACATGGCTGAACAGTCCGGAGTAAATTGGAGGGGGCAGGTTGGCTTGTGCTCGCTCAAGCAGAGTCCCTGGAAGCCACTTGCTTCCACAATCCAAAATGGCCACCATAACCCAAGCCTGACTCCACCATTTCAGGATGGACCTCATCAAGATATAATGCGCTGAAACTTTTGTAATGTGAATCTTAGTGCACCAACAGCCCTGGCCCAGAGACACAGTATCAGGTCCCGGAAGACACCACAGTGCTGGAGATCTCTCCGGGCCCCATACTGAGCCAGTATCACTGGGACACCCCAGATGGAGCAGGTACAGTCCCCCAACCTACTCCAGATGAAATTCTTGTGACCAAGAGCTTCTGCAAGCAAGGCCCAGGTTTGCGGGTTCCAGGACTACATCTCCAGGCGCATGATGGCAGAGGACCTGGGCTTTCCCTCCCCGGGTCACCACCTGCCTAGAAGACTGGCTGTCACACTCAAAATTAGCCTCTGGGAACCATCTTAGCACATCAACAGCCCTGGCCCAGAGGCTCCCAATTGAATCCCAAAATGGATTAGTGCTATATAGAGATTTCTCTGGAACCCAATCATTTACAATCTAGAAATTTATATTTACAATCACGTCCATGTGAGCTCTCATGATATTCTAAATAAGCTATGGAAAATATATTGTCTAGTGTCTGACCCTGGCAGGTAGACCTGAATGGTGGTGGGAAAATTTGAGCAAAATTAATACCCCAAATTAGAGAGATAGTATTGGGAAAATTTCCATAGAGGCAGGGTGAGGACTGCGATGTGTATCTATGTGTGTGTGTGGGGGGGTGATACTTGGGAAAATGGTGGTGGAAAATGTGCACTGGTGGAGGGATGGATGTTTCATCATTGTATGGCTGAATCTCAAACATGAAAGCTTTGTAACTCTATCTCCCGATGATATAATAAAATAAAAAAGTAATGTGGAATTCATGCCCAATTCAATCAGCTTAATCAATGTCTGAACAAATAGCAGTACTCCTACATTATTTAAAAAAAAAGAAAGAAAAGAAGTATAGGATGGTGATTCACAGCAAAATTTGTGAGTAAAACCAAAATAGCATTTTTCATTTTAGACTCTCATAAACTAAATGTATTAATAGTACTGTGAATCTTCAAGGGAAATGACAGTAATAAATGCTTTAAAAACTTATTTGGAACACATACTATTATTTGAAGATCATGTTCTTGAGTCAGTGTTATATAGATCACATTTGGGGGAAAGATGAGTTCATTGCTTTATAGGCTGGTTAGTTTTATATCAACACACTACATCATTGGTCACAAGGGAGTAAAACAAAAAAGCACAAACAAAGTAGTTTCAGTGTCTGGCCAGCCTAGTGAAGTGGTCGAGATCCAAAAGTTTTGGCTGAGCAAGAGTAACCTCATGAAGGGGTGGTGTGAAGGGAATTTGGACAAAGTGACCTTGATATCTCTATATTCTCGGGCATTTTGTTTCTCTAAAAATATTTCATCCCTCTTAGAAAAAGACGTATAAATATTTATTTGTAAATGTATACAAATAAAATAAAAATAAATATTTAATTTGTAACTATATCTATATTAATCAGTCAAAGTCTTAGCCATGATGACCAAGTGACCTACAAAACAATAATTTAAGCCTTTCTTTCTTTCTCTCCCTTTCTTCTTTCTTTCTTTCTTTCTTTCTTTCTTTCTTTCCTTTCCTTTCCTTTCCTTTCCTTTCCTTTCCTTTCCTTTCCTTTCCTTTCCTTTCTTTTTTTCTTTCCTGATGACTCTTGGCTCAATGCCAGGGATTCAACTCTCGTCTCATGCATACAGAGCATACACTTAGTCAGTTGAACTAACTCTCTGGCCCAGAAGTTGTATTTCTTATGAAAAAGTTTCATAGTGAGGACTTCAGGTTGATAACTGGCTGGAATCCAAGAGAAAACTCAGGGTCCCTGGACACTGCCATATTGTCACGCTGCTCCCTTGGGACATTAACCTCTTCTGTGTGGAAGCATGCGGCTAAATAGCAGCCTTGGTTTCCACTTCACAATAAAAGAGAACCCCAGGGAAGCAATTCCCTTTCAATAAAGTAGAGCTAAAGTTACAAATAATTAATCTGTTTGTAGTTCTTTGGGGACAATTTAATCACATGGCTGCACTAAGCTGTCAGATTGGTTGGGAAATCCAGTCCCAAAGGAGGTAGATATGGGCCCAAGATGAAGAGATTTTGGAAGAGCAACCAGGACTCCGCCACACTATAACTGGGGCAAACACTAGCTGATAATCATTACTTGGGCATTACTGCCATTTAGTAATGAATAGTGGGTTCCGAATGGCCAAATCCTTCCAAGAAAAATACTGAGTTCCTGTCAGTGTGTTACTCAATGACTTCAATTTATAAAGCACAGAATTTCTCAGAAGAACTCTGATTATCTGTCAGGGCTGGCAAGTCTGAGGGAGGTTTGAGGGTCAGTAAACAATTTATAGTCAATATACTAGGAACTTTGCTCCTTATGGTCCTTTTGGTTCCTTAGCTGAAGTTTCAAAGCTGCCTCAAGAGGGTGGGAAATCTAGCAGATTTCATATATCTCCTAAATTTCAAACAATCTCAGCAATGTACAAAACTACAGAGAGTAGCCCTAGGATAGAATTAAAAATAGTACTAAAGTCCCTCAGTTAAGAAAACCAATAGTAAATAATTTTTTCTCTGTGTTAATGATGTTTTGATATTCTTAAAAAATTTTTTTTTTGTTTGAGAGAGAAGCTCCTTGGGCTAGCTGATTGTAAGAGATAGGGCAAAATACCTCCAGAGGAATATGCCCTCGGTATGCAAACTAACCAGTCTAAGCCTTATCTCTCTAACCTGGCCATCATACCTGAGGAAATTAACCCTCCCCACACCAGTTTCCAGACAAGTAGGAACCATCTCTATTACTGATAGCTGCAGCAATCGTAAATTGCTCTCTCTCTCTCTGGCTTGGCTTTTTCTGAGAAACCTCAGCAAAAGTTCAGTCTTACCCTGCCCTTCACTCCCATCTTGACTCCTGACCATCTCAGTGTCTTTCCCATGGGGTCCTGCAGTATGCAATGCCCCTATCTCCAAGACCTGTGAGGATAAAAACCTTTTGTCCCTCACCCCCAACCTCCCCACACCTCTCTTCTATCTCCTCTGTGACTTTGCCTGACTGATGACCACCCAAGAATACAATCCTTCCTCCCCCCCAACTCCCCATCAAGAACAGCTTGCCTATATTCATTCATCTACTGGTTTACCACCAGTCCTAAGTTTCTCTTCTTTCATTTCCTAAGCATGAGGCTCCCTGTTTTAAGTATTTGAGGTTCAGTTTCTTTGCTTCTTGCTCCTTCTGTGCAGCAAGTATACTCCCCTTGCAAAATCAAGGTCAATATCAAGTCTGAAGAGTGGATAAAGTCTCTATGGAAAACTCTGGGCCCAAATATTTCTAAATGACTTCTGTGATTTGGTTTGGAAATGGCACCAAATTCATATTCACTGGGGCTTTGAACATTTCAGAGTTCTTCAAGAGAGGCCCCGTTAAAGTGAAAATATCTCTAGAAGGAAACAAAATCCACATAAAATCCAAATAATTATCCACATACTGAGCATGGGAAGCACCCGGGGAGTTTTTCAAAACTACATATGCTCAGGCCTCAGGGTCAACCTTTTAAGTTAGAATATCTGGAACGGGAGCTGGAATTTTCTATTTTATTTTCACATTTCTAGGTGATTCTATGCTCAGGTTTCAGAAGCAGTTTATGGAATGCTCAGTCATTCAGAGATTATCAATAAATAGGAGTTTGAGAGATGATAGTTTGGGAAAAGGGAGAGAGAGGAAAAATAGGAAATATCTGAAATTCCAGGAAACATTTAGCATGACTCCTTTCTTTGTTAGCCTTGATTTTAAAAAAATGCTCATTTGTGAAACAGTTTATTTCATTAGCTCTTTTCTCCCCTTATGAAAATGGCTGATCCTATTTTGCTTCTAATCATCAGGAAATATTATGTTACATTTTATTATTATCTTTTGTTTTCCTCTAATTTATAAAATAAATGAATACTGAATACTTTTTTAAATCCTTAAAAGATCTTTATTATGATCTGGGACCCAGCAGGTTTAGAGATTTCTGGGAGAGATGATGTGTATCCTCAAGAACAATGACCAAAAGGGAAAGGCAATGGAGAACATTCTGCAGTTTTCTTTCTCTACGAGTATTAGATCACATATAATTTCATCTTTCCTGTTTGATTTTTATATATTTTTCTCTGGTTTTCAGCCTTCTGCTAGATTTGGAAGAGCAGATTGTCCTAATCTTTGAAGACTAAAGGATTCCCCCATTAACATTCTTTTTTTAAAATCAGCTCTGATTTCCATAATTTAATCACCTACGATTCCTTTATTTTCATAGATTTCCTCAGTTTCTTTTTTCTTTATTTTTGCTTTTTGCTTTTATTATTATGGTATCATTCCTGGTGTTAATGTACAAACCCAGGATCTCACCTATATAGAACATGAGTCCTTTGCCACATGAGCCAAACCCTTCAGTCCTAGTTCTGGCTCCTTATAGTAAAAAATAAATTGAGATAAAATATAATTAGAGAGTCATTTATAAGGCAATGTGTTTTCTAAGATATTCTCTAATTAGTATGGTGATCTTGGTTCATTTGGAATAGGTTTATGGCCCCACCCACATGATCCTGGATTATTGGTGAAAACTACTGAAATAAAGAAAATAGTTCCAAGACAAATCCAAAGACTAGTTCTAGACCCCGTTTTGTGATAATTAAATTACAGGTTTTCCTGCTTACCTGTTAAAACATACTTCAGTCTGTTTCACCTACAAAGTGAATCAGACAAGTTGACCTTTAAATTCACACCCACTCAAATTCCTTTGGCTACCTTTTTTAGATTTGTTTCTGAGTTTTAGTAACAAAATAACTTGGATTCCCACTACACTTACTTGTACAGTTCTCACAGTTCTATCAGTCCCTACCTAACATTATTTACATCATATAATGCTTTAACACATGCCACAGCTTTTCCATAGACTGAAAACTCCTAAGTGGCAAAACCCAAGTAAATCCATGACTGATTTTAGCACAATCTTTACCAATAAACATTTGCTGAATGAATCTATGCATGAATATCTAATATACCTCTATCAAATAAAAAATAGTATTTTCCCCCCATTTCAGCCAGATTTTTTAGATGGACGATACCTAGCGTTGGCTCAAGAAAGTAACAGTTGGCAGACATTCCATGAGGAGACATTCCTGCCTGTGGTGATGAATCTCATGATATCTAAGGAGCAGGATCTCTGCTTAACTTTGATCACTCAAGAAACTCTTCCTCTTGGCACTCAATATCAACAGTGCCGGCATAAAAGGATTTGCAATGATCTGCTTAATCTTGGTCAACAGTTCTTCCAGTTCTGGCCAAGCTTTGAACTTTCCCTTGAAATCTTCTTCATAGAGTTCCTTCACTGACAATCTGATTCCTGCAGGAAGATTTCTTTGGATTATTTCCAGGAAAATCTCTGCAAACATATCACTCAAACTGCTGATGTAAGTCTTTTTCTCAAGAATGTTAAGAACTGGGTACAGAAACAATTCACGGACAATACCCTGCCTGGGTATCCTGCAAACATATTTCCAAAATTTAAGTAAGTATCTCATAGCTCGCTTTTATTGGAGAAATAAATGCAGAGCAGTGAACAAACTGGGCATGTCTTCCAGAGTCATGTCAGATGTAGACAGGTGAATGTTTGAGACCTTGCGTTTATAAATATGCCCCCCAGTGAATGAGTCTCATTTCTGTTTGCCTTTCTTCTTGGTCTCTTGTTCTTTGACCTGTATCTTCCAATGCTATAGCTGGGCTTTGTTTTATATTGCCAACTTGTTCTCAGCAGAATGTTTCTGCAAAATAGATGGTATTATCTCCTGATGTTCTGATCTTTGAGGGGCAAAAGATTTGCATATAAGTGGTATAATTTCTCAGGTAAATTTTTTGAAGCTCCACTTCCCATTGCTATAAGTACTAATGATGCTAGTCAAAGGATAGCTGAGACAGCCATGATTGCTAGGCATCTGGAAACAGATGGAGTGACGTTGATTCTTAAAAGTAAACATTCTGAAGCAAGAAAAGGGCACTAAAATTTTTATCCTCTATGTCCTTGAAGATTTATCTCTGAAATCCACTCCTGACTTCATACTGTCTCTACTATTAGTTTATGACTTCTTGTAGATAGTTTGTTGCATGTGGATATATCAGTGACTGGACAGATAACTGAATAAATAAGTTAGTGTTCACTGAGAGAAACTCAAAGATTGTAAAACCTTTTCAAAACGTCAAAAAATAGTGAACACTTTAGACTACAAGTTAGAAAGGAGAGGCTAGAAAAGCAGAAATTTTGAACTGCAAAAGAAGTATTGAAATTAAAATGAAAAAAAATTTCTTGAGCATCCTAAAATCAAGAAAATAACTGCCCAGAAGGTATAAAATAAAAGCTGACCTCAGGAAAGTTGGTAAAAATAATCGAAAAATCTGGACCCTTATCAGCTGGAACTTCCCAACTTGTAAATACTTTTAATATTTATTGATTCACATGCTAAAAAGAACCTGTTACTGCAGGCCAAGATTCAATGGACATAACATGTTGTCATGGTGACAACTAATCATGAAAACTGATAGAAATTGGAGTGAGGCTCAGAGAGAACCCAAACTCTGGAACTAATGTTGACCTGACTTCTACTTCAATCTCCTTCCCAGAGGCCAGCTCCAGTGCCAGCAAAAGCTTTTTCTTTCCAGGGTGGGGGACGTGGGGGGAAGAATAGTAGGTAAAATAAAGTACACATTTTTATCTTCCCTAAGTCTTTGACTCAGTAGCATAGAATTCTACATGGGCCAAGTGACCAGATTACTATAAACATACTATAGATATTTGTGTTCAGGAAAATATTTCTCTCCAGTAGCTTTCACAGTTTAGGGGTTCCAATGTAACTTCCTGGAAATATATCAATGTTGTAGATAGAATGAAGATATCTTCTAAACACCAGAGTCATGCTCCACCCTCATCGTCTAATTTGTAATTCATAATGAAACACATTGGTACCATTTCTGGATGAATTAGAGACTGAGAACTAGGGAGAACAGAACAATACCAGCACCAAATAATCTAAAAATGACAGAATTTCATTGTTACAGTCTAGAAGTGAACTTCCAACACACTTAACTTTGCAATCTGGTTATGGCCAGAAACAATGGCCACAAAATAATACTTTATTTATTTATTTATTTTTTATATAAAAGCGCTTCTTTACTAATCAGTTAATTTTACTCCATGGCTTGGAGGCCAACCACACATGCTAGGGGAAAAGGGAGATCAGATAGAGAAGGGAACACCAAATAAAGTTGTTGGGAGGATCCTCCCAGGATGGGAGAAGCATGCTGAAAGTAGACTATAGACCAAACATGATTGTCACCCATTGCCTCTTTTACAAACCATAATACCCAATAAGAGAGAGAGAACAAAAGGGAATGCCCTGCCACAGAGGTAGGGTGGGATGGGGGGATGGGGGGTGGGAGGGTTACTGGGATCTGTGGTGGTGGGAAATGGGCACTGGTGGAGGGATGGGTATTTGATCATAGTATAACTGAAACCCAAGCGCAAAAATTTGTAAGTCTACAACTGTACCTCATGGTGTCTCACTAATAAAAAAATAAATAAATAAAAATAAATAAAGGTATATTAAGGGGCTTTAGCCTTAAACTAATCCTTTTAAGATCTAAGAGACCATTTCTAGCAGCTCTCTCCCCAGCTCTTCAAAACTTAATAGCTAGGAAAGGAATCAGTGAAGCATTGTACTGTGAACTCAGCCTTCCAGATCATGAAGCCTTTTTTCAAAAGTTCTTAGTAGTTGGGTGACTTCAAAACAAATCTTTGTCTCAATTTGTTCATCTGTAAAATAGGGATATAAAAATTATTGCAACATAATTTTGTAGAATGACATGGATATAAAATGGATTTATATTTAAATGCTTAGAATTATGCATTATTTATATGTGACTGCTAATGCCATTTGCCAGATGATGGCATCTGCACTGCACTGTAGCTCTGTCCTCCCTTTGTTCATCGATTTGCTCGAGCGGGCACCAGTAACATCTCCATTGTGAGACTTGTTACTATTTTTGGCATATAGAATATGCCATGGGGAGCTTGCCAGGCTCTGCCAGAGGGCAGGATACTCTCAGTAGCTTGCCGGGCTCTCCAAGAGGGACGGAGGAATTGAACCCGGGTCGGCCACATGCAAGGCAAGTGCCCTACCCGCTGATGATGGCATCTATTGATAATATTTATTGTTATTCCTGTAGGAGCGATAGCACAGCGGGTTGGGCGTTCGCCTTACACGCGGCCAACATGGCCGACCCGAGTTCGATTCCTCTGCCCCTCTCGGAGAGCCCGGCAAGCTACCGAGAGTATTCGATATGCCAGACACAGTGACAACAAAGTCTCCAATGGAGACGTTACTGGGCCCGCTCGAGCAAATCGACGATCAACGGGAGGGCCTTTACCTTACCTTACCTTATTCCTGTAGGAAATCCAGGAAAGATTCCAGAAATATAAATCAATTCCCAACACTACCATCATACTGAATTCTATCACTGGCACTCCTTGTAACTCAAGTGTCACACCAATGAGTGTCTGCTCTGCTCAAACTAGTATAAAAAGTTGCAAACATCAAAATTACAACAACAGCAGAGACATGGTAACAGTAAAAACGGGAACAAATACCATATTGTCTCATTTATATACAGGAGTATAAAGAAACAAAGAAACAGGAGTATAAATAAACAAAGCAGGAAACAAACCAAGTTGGGGATGAAATGGGGAACAGAGAAAGCTGTAGATTAAAAGGAACCTAGAGACAAAGGATACAGAAAAAAGTTTCTCCTCTTGCTTACTAAGATAGGTTTACTCCTGGCTGTGAACTCAGGAATTATTCCTGGTAGTGCTCAGGGCCACACGTGGTACAGGGATCAAACCTGGATTGGCTGTGTGCAAGGAAAGTGCCCTACTTGTGGAACTATCACTCTCGCCCCCAAATTAGATTTTTAAAACCGAAGTTTTACAGAAATTAATTATTATAAAAAATCCATTAACTAAATTTTTTAATATTTATCATTAATTCATTAATGAATTAACCAATGCCAAACTGGAACTTAAAAATTAGTTTGTAGCTTATTCCTACATGAAATCAGTTACTTCATACATGAAATACATTGTTGTGGGTACCTGCAGAAAAACCTACTAAATAAGATTAGTTAAATGAAAGGTCATTTTACTGTTATTCACTTAGTTTTGTCCAAATATGTCGCAAATAAGTAACTGTTTGTATTACCCAATGCTCCTTCTTGAAAACCTTAGCAGTGAAATCTTACTCTGATCTCAGTGACAGATGTAGTTGGACTTATCTAAGCAATGAATGCTTTTTATCTACTAAATTATGATTCATTTTTATCCTTCTTCATCTTTTTCCTAGAAATGTTTTACTCAACTACAGAATCTCAGAAAATGTAAACTATACATTTGCTTTGCTCCCGGTGCATCCTATTCTCCTTCTGTCCTTTCTCTTTGCCTCAGTTAAAAAGACTATTTAACTTTGTTGCTCTATATACTTCTTTTTAAGTCATTTAGATCTTTTCCAGAGACAGTAGAGATATACTTAAAAACATAAATAAATCAATGGATCACCACCTGTGACCTAGGTGGGACGTCAGGGGGAATCTCACTGGTGGAGGGCTGGGAGGCAGGAAGATATCTAGTTTATCTGCAGATTCCTGGTGCTGATTGCACAGAGAGAGCTGTATACATAGGCCTGAGAGGCTTTCAACTGACACTGTCCTGCATATTATCCCACTCCATTATTTTACAAGAGCTATTGAGACCATATTCTTTGTTCAGCAACTAGGAATTTCAAGCTTCTATTTCTTTTATTTTCTTTTTTCAAAAAATTTTTATTAGTGAAACACTGTGAGGTACAGTTGTAGACTTACAAATTTTTGTGCTTGGGTTTCAGTTATACAATGATTGAGTACCCATCCCTCCACCAGTGCCCATTGCCAACCTCCAATGTTCCCAGCATCCCTCCCACCTCCACACCCCCATCCCACCTCACCACTGTGGCAGGGCATTCCCTTTTGTTCTCTCTCTCCTTTGGGGTACTGTGGTTTGCAAACCAGGCATTGAGTGGCAATCATGTTCAGTCTATAGTCTATTTTCAGCATGCATCTCTCATCCTGGAAGGATCCTCCCAACACCTTTCACTTGGTGCTCCCCTCTCTATCTGAGCTGCCTTCTCCCCCAGCATGTGTGGCTGGCCTCCAAGCCATAGAGTGAACCTCCTGGTACTTATCTCGGCTATTCTTGGGTGTTAGTCTCCCATTTTGTTACTTTATATTCCCCAGATGAATGCAATCTTTCTATGTCTGTCCCTCTCTTTCTGACTCATTTCACTTAGCATGATACTTTCCATGTAGTACCACGTGTATGCAAATTTCATGACTTCATATTTTCTAACAGCTTCATAGTACTCCATTGTGTAGATGTACCAAAATTTCTTTAACCAGTCATCTGTTCTTGGGCACTCGGATTTTTTTCCCCCAGATTTTGGCTATTGTGAATAGTGTAGCAATGAACATAGAAGTGCAGATGTCATTTCAACTGTACTTTTTTGCATCTCTGGGATATATTCCCAGGACTGGTATTTCTGGGTCAAATGGGAGCTCAATTTAGTTTTTTTGAGAATTATCCATACTGTTTTCCAAAAGGGCTGAACCAGTCAGCATTCCCACCAGCAGTGAAGAAGAGTCCCTTTCTCACCACATCCACGCCAACACCGGTTGCTTTTGTTCTTTTGGATGTGGGCCAGTCTCTGTGGTGTGAGATGATATCTCGTTGTTTTGATCTGCATCTGCCTGATGATTAGTGATGTAGAGCATTTTCTCATGTGCCTTTTAGCCAGTCGGATATCTTCTTTGGGAAAGTTTCTGCTAATTTCATCACCCCATTTTTTGATGGGGTTAGATGTTTTCTTCTTGTAGAGTTAAACCAGTGCTTTGTATATCCTTGATATCAACCCTTTATCAGATGGGTATTGGGTAAATATCCTTTCCAATTTTGTAGATGGTCTTTGTTTTCTGGTTATTGTATCTTTTGAGGTGCATAAGCTTCTTAATTTAAGATAGTCCATTTGTTTATCTCTATTTCCACTTGGTTGGTCAGTGGAGTGTCGTCTTTGAAGATACCGTTAGCCTCAATATTGTGGATGGTTTTGCTGACTTTGTCTTCAACATATCTTATGAATCTTGGCCTGATGTTGATATCTTTAATCCATTTTTATCTGACTTTTGTGCATGGTGTTAGGTTGATGTCTAAGCAAAAAAGCATGTGGTTATTCAGTTATGCCAACACCATTTGTTGAAGAGGCTTTCCTTGTTCCACTTCACATTTCTTGCTCCCTTATCAAAGATTAGATGTTCATACATTTGTGGTTGTGTGTATGGATATCCCAACCTGTTCCATTGGTCTGTGGCCCTGACTTTGTTCCAGTACCATGCTGTTTTAATTATTACCACTTTGTAGTAGAGTTTGAAGTCGGGGAGGGTAATGCCTCCCCGTGTCTTTTTCTCAAGAATTGCTTTAGCTATTCATGGGTGTTTGTTGTTCCATATTAATTTCAGGAGTGCTTGATCTATTTCTTTGAAGAATTTCATGGGTATCTTTATAGAGATTGAGTTGAATCTGTATAATGCTTTCGGGAGTATTACCATTTTGACAATGTTGATTCTTTGTATCCATGAGCAAGGGATATGTTTCCATTTCCTTGTGTCCTCTTTTATTTCGTGGAGTAGCGTTTTGTAGTTTTCATTGTAGAGGTCATTTACCTATCTAGTTAGGCTGATTCTGAGGTATTTGATTTTCTGGGGCACAATTGTGAACGGGATTATTTTTTTCATGTGACATTCCTCTTTCTCATTATTTGCGTATAGGAAGGCCATGGATTTTGGGGCATTGATTTTATAGCCTGCGACTTTACTGTACAAGACTATTGTTTCTAAGAGTTTCTAGGTAAAGGATTTAGGATTCTCAAGATATAGTATCATATCATCTGTTAATAGTGAGAGCTTGATTTCTTCCTTTCTTATCTGGATGCCTTTAATGTCTTGTTCTTGCCTAATCGCTATTGCAAGTACTTCCAGTACTATGGTAAACAGAAGTGGTGATACTGGGCATCCTTGTCTTGTCTCTGATCTTAGAGGAAAGGCTCTTAGTTCTTCCCCATTGAGGATAATGCTTGCCATGGGTTTGTCGTAGATGGCTTTGACTATCTTGAGGAAAGTTCCTTCAAAATCCATTTTGGTGAGAGTTTTCATCATAAACGGTGCTGGATCTTGTCAAAACTTTGCATCTATTGATATGATCATATTGTTTTTATCTTTACTTTTGTTGATATGATAGATTATGTTGATTTATTTCCGTATGTTAAACCATCCTTGCATCCCTGGGATGAATTACACTTGGTCGTGGTGTATGATCTTTTTGATGAGTTGTTGGATTCTATTTACTAATGTTTTGTTGAGGATCTTCGCATCCGTGTTCATCAGAAATATTGGCCTCGAGTTTTATTTGTTGGTGGTGTCTTTGTTTGCTTTAGGTATTAGGGAGATATGTGCCTCATAGAAGCTGCTTGGGAGAGTTCCTGTTTTTTTCAATTTCATGGAAAACTTGAGGAGAACTGGCAGCAGGTCTTCCTTAAATGTTTGGAAGAATTCACTAGTGAATCCGTTTGGTCCTGGGCTTATGCTTTTGGGAAGACTTTTGATTACCGCTTCAATTTCCTTGATATCAATGGGTCTATTCAGGTATCCCAAGTCTTCCTGGTTCAATCTTGGGAGATTATAGGAATCCAGGAATTTATCCATTTCTTCTAGGTTCTCTTGTTTCATGGCATACAGACTCTCAAAGTAGTCTCTGATGATCTTTTGAATTTCATTGGCTTCTGTTGTGATGTCCCCTTTTTCATTTCTGATTCGGTTTATTAGGGTTCTCTCTCTTTCTTTCTTTGTGAGTCTTGTTAGTGATTTGTGAATTACACTTGGTCTTATTTATTTTCTCAAAGAACTAGTTTTGGTTTCATTGACCTTTTGGATTGTTTTTTTTTTTTTGTTTCCATGTTGTTATTTTTTGCTCTAAGTTTTATTATTTCTTTCCTTCTGCCAATTTAGGGTTCTTTTTGTTGGTCTTTTTCTAAGATCTTGAGCTGTGTGGTTAGGTTATCTATGTAGGCCCTGTCTTCTTCCTTTAGGAATGCTTGCAACGTTATAGTAGTCTCCAACTACTATTGTGTTGCTAGCAATGTCCTCCTTAAAATCGTTTAGCAGTTGTTTTAAGTATTTAGCTGGTCCCTCATTAGATGTATATACATTTAAGAGTGTGATTTCTTCCTGTTGTACATATCCCTTGGTAAATAGAAAATGACCTTCGCTGTCCCTTCTAATCTTTTTCAACCTGAAATTTATGTAATCGGATACCAGTATGGCCACACCAGCCTTTTTGAGGGAGCTCTTTGCTTGCAGGATTGTTTTCCATCCTCTAACTTTGAGCCTATGTTTTCTCTGATTGTTCAGATGAGGTTCTTATAGACAGCAGAATGTAGGTTTCAGTTTCTGGATCCATTTTGCCACTCTGTGTCTCTTGATTGGTGCATTTAGACCATTGACATTGAGAGGTATTATTGTCATGGGTTTGCTGTAGGGGTTGGTTGTGTTTAGAATTGTTTCCTTCTTATCTTACAGGAGCCTCTTTAATCCTTCTTTTAGATTTGGTTTTGAGTCTATGAAGTTTCTGAGCTGTTGTTTATCTACAAAATGATGTATAGTTCCATCGAGTTTGAGTGAGAGTTTAGCTGGATAAAGTATTCTTGGTGAGGCGTTAATTTCATTGAATTTTTTCACTATATCCCACCATTGCCTTTGGGCTTGGAGGGTTTCCTCTGTTAGGTCTGCTGTAAATTTAGTAGGATGAATACAGCTGAAGAAAGGATCAGTGAGCTTGAAGATGAGCAACAGAAATCACATAAGGAACAACAAGCAATGGGATAAGACCTCAAAATTGCTCTAAGGAGAATCAGAGACCTAGGGGATGATGCCAAGAGGAACAACATTAGAATCATCAGAGTACCAGAAGGACAGGGAGGCAACCCCAGTGAAAAAGCCACAGTCAAAGGAATCATTGCTGAAAAGTTCCCAGATCCAAGGAGCCAGAAGGGTGCCAGCTAAAAAAGACCCTAATAAAAACACTCCAAGGCATATCATAGTCAGAATGATGGATGCTATGGAGAGAGACACAATACTGCAAGCAGCAAGGTCAAAGAAGGAAATCACATACAAAGGAGCACCCCTTAAGTCTCTATTTCATTTACCTCCCCAAATCCAGTAAGCACATGACTGTGGAAGAACACTTACATCAATATCCAGCTGCACTTAGGAAAGATTGTGAAATATGATTATCATGAACATTTTTAATGAAAAACTTTTAATTTTAATATAAATTTAATTTAGGAAAACAGGACTCTCAGCAAAGAGAGTCCTGTTTAGGGAGTTGCCTTGAACAATTGTCAGTTTGAGTTTGCAAAGTAGGCCAGAGGCAGACCCAGGGAACAGTCAATGTTGCAGCTTACTCCAAAGACAGAGTCAACAACATTCTTTCCTCAAGGGAGTTAGTCTCTGTTCTAGGAAGGTCTTCCACAGATTGTATAAAGTCCCACCCATATTAGAGTGGACAATAGGAGTTAGCAGATGTTCACCAATTAGGTTCTTCTTTCTTTCTTTCTTTCTTTCTTTCTTTCTTTCTTTCTTTCTTTCTTTCTTTCTTTCTCCCCCAACAATGCTCTGGAGCATATGAACCACTCCCTGTGATATGTGCCCAATGGTTCTATAATTTGGCCTGGTCCAACAATGTGGCGCTGCTACTCAGTGGTACTGGGTGGGGATTAAGGGTGTCACGTGGTGCTGTACAGAAAATTGTTCCTCATGCATGAATTCCAACCCTTGGGATACCTCTTTGGCTTCCACTTGATTTTCTAAAAATTTTAATTGAGGTGACATTGATGATAAAATGTAAGTTTCAGATCAGCATTGTATGTCAGTCAAATGTATATACTACTTTATGGTGTGTGTGTGTGTGTGTGTGTGTGTGTATTTTTGTGTGTGTGTTTAGGGTTTTGTTTGATTCTGTTTGGAGGTCACTCCCAGTTGTGCTCAAAGAACCATGCACTACTCAGGCTCCTAATGCAAGTACATGTTCTGATCCTTTGAACTACCTCTCAGTCCTGTGAAACTGCTTTAGCTCCATTAAAATTTCAATTTCAGGGACTAGATAAACAGCTCAGAAGGCTAAAGTGTATGCTTGGCATGCTGAATCTCACGTTGGATTATGACATCAATATTTCCCCAGTGCCCAGTCACGGGTCCCCCTTGTGCTGCTGTCTTCTCTATCAAAGAAGAGACCCCAGGGCCCTCGGGCACTGCTTGGGAGATACTTCTGCTATATTCCAATAGTATCCTCTCACCCACAAAATTGACTCTATCCACAAAATGACCCATTCTTCTTCCTCCTTTCTTCTAGTAATCAATAATTTGGTCACATAGTCTAAAAGTTTTTTTTATTTCGTTAATTTGTTTGTTCTCTACCACATATGAGTGAAAATATTTGCTGTTTTATTTTACCATATGTCTATTTTGCTAAATAAAATGTCTATTAGATCCATCCACATTGCTGTTACAATCACAGGATTTCATCTTTTTCAGAGCTGAGTAGTTTTGCATTGTGTATGTATACCATATCTTCTATATCCAATTATCTGTTGTTGAGTATTTAAGTTGTTTGCAATTCTTGATTATTATATAAAATTCTACAGTGAATATGGTAGTATTTATATCTTATCAGATAAGTGGTTTTGAATCCGTTGGATAAATGTTGAATAATTGGATTACATGCTATTTTTATTTTTTGAGGAATATCCATATTGCTTTTTAAAATGACTGTGCTAATTTGCGTTCTCACAAACAGTGTGTGATTCCTTTTCTTTTCATATACTTCCAAAATTTGCTGATTCTTGTCATTTAGGTAAAAGCCTTTCTCATAGGTGCAAGGTGATACCTCATTGTTTTGATTTATAATTTACTAATAATAGGAGATGGCATATTTTCATGTGCCTATTGGCCATCTATGTGTCTTTGGAGAAATTCCTATTCTATTTCTATGCCCATTTTAAAATTTGGTTGCTTAGTTTTCCAATGTTACATGTTTCTAATACATTTTGTATATTAATCACTTCTGGGGTGTCTGAGATATATATGTGAGTGAAGAACCTCTACCATTCAGTAGGGTGTCTCTTTGTTTGTGGTAGTTTCTCTTATTATGCAGAAGTTTTTAAATCTGAAGTTGTTCTGTTGGTTTTTCCCTTTATTTCCCTTTCCACTGGAGTAAACCTAAAACAACTTTAAAGCAGATGTTAAGGAGAGCAGCATCTATTGCATGTTCTCCTCTATGAAATTGGTGGTTTCATATTATACACAATCCCATGTTAATCCATGTGAACGCATTTTTGTGTTTGGTGTTGAATAGTGGTTGTATTTGTCCAGTTTTCCCAAATGATTGAAGAGACTTTCCTTTTTCCACTGTATGCTCTTGGCTCATCTGTTGTGAATTAGTTGTCAATATGAGTGCTTAATTTTTCTGCATTTTCAATTCTGTTCTATTGTACTGTGTCTGTTTTTATTCCAATACCACACTGTTTTGATTTCTACTGTTTTATGGTACAATTTGAAGTTGGGATGCATGATCCCTCCATTTTTGTTATTTTTTTTCCTTCAGAATTGTTTTTATATTGGGTGTTCAAAGCCCACCAGTTTGAATATTAATTTCATCCTAAAACAACTTCAGAGAACATCTAAGGTAATGTTTAACTTAATATATGGGCACTGTGGCCCACCCAGTTGACGGATAAAATTAACCATTATGTACACCCACCAAAATAAAATAATAAATTACCAAGTTACTACAACTGCTAAAAGCAGAATTTAAGTGGGCTATGCCAGTGGTGTGCTAGAGCCAGATTCTCTTGGCTATTGATCATAGTTTCTTCTCAAGTCTGTGTTCGATGACTTCACATTCACTTAATCACTTAATCACTTAACTTCCGTTAGTCGTCAATTTGCTTGAGCGGGCGCCAGTAACATCTCCATTTGTCCCTGTCGCGTGCTAGTGTAGCCCAATGGCATCTGTTCGCTCTGGGAACATGAAGAGCCTCAAACTGATCGTTCATGATCTTGATGAAGAAATCTGACCATCTGGTAGGTGGGCGGCCACGCGGTCTTTTGACATCCTGTGGAATCCAGTCCGTAACAGCTCTAGTCCAGCGGTCATCTTTAAATCTCATTACGTGACCAGCCCATCTGATTTTTGACACCTTGGCAAATGAGACAGCGTCCCTGATTCTTGATCGTAGACGGATGTCGGAACTCCGGATTCTTTCTCTCATTTGAGTGATACGTGATATTCCAAGCATAGCTCTTTCAATTCTTCTTTGGGAGACCTGAATAGCGTTCTCATCCTGTTTGCGTAGGGCCCAGGTCTCTGAGGCATATGTTAATGCAGGAAGAACAGTGGAATCAAAGAGATGTGCCTGGAGCTGGAGGTTCTTCATCCTCTTAGCTATTTCTTCCATGTTCTTGAAGGCGTTCCAAGCTGCTCTCTTCCTCCTACGCAGGTCGGGTGCCAGGTCATTTGTCATGTTGACTTCTCAACCTAGGTACACATAGCTGTTGCATTAGGAGATGGTTGTTCCATTGAGAGCGAATGGGGCATCAGGAACGAGGTTGTTTCTCATAAGCATTGTCTTCATAAGATTCAGCTGTAGTCCTACCTTTCCACACTCACAGTCAAAGTCGGCCAGCATTTGTGTTGCTTGGCTGATGTTTGGTGTTATTAAAACAATGTCATCAGCAAAGCGGAGGTGGTGTAGTGGCCGACCATCTATCTTCACTCCCATTCCTTCCCATTCCAGTCGTCGCATGATGTTCTCGAGGGTGGCACTGAAGAGTTTTGGTGAAATGGTATCACCCTGCCGAACCCCTCTCTTGACATCAATGATTACTTCTTTGTAGGATGGTGAGATCCTGATAGTGAATCCGCAGTACAACTCACAGGGGATCTTGATGTATTGGGCTTGAATGCCCTGATTGGCTAGGGCTTCAATGACCGCTTCCATCTCAACTTCACATTGGTACCCTAAATTTAACTATGATGCCACAGAGATCTATAAGTTAGGAAAGGGTGTTCTCAAAGATTTGGTATACTGTTACTAATACTTATTAACAATGTTTAATAAGTCTGCCATTTCATTAGAAGCATATAAAGCTCAAAATTTAATTGAATATTTTTAATTCTCATAACAAAAATAAACTTTATTTATTTTTTTATTATTATAATTTATTTATTTATTGAATCACTGTGGGAAAAGTTACAGAGCTTTCGGGTTTAGGTCTCAGTCATGTAAATATCAAACACATTTCCCTTTACCAATACTTATTTTTAACCCCGAACCCCAATAGACCCCCACCTCCCACCCCTCCCAATTCCTGTGAGGCAGATGAGTTCTAGTTAATACTCTATCTACTTTGGCTAGATAGATTGTTTCGATAGAAGATGCACAATTATTGTTTAGAGTTTACGACCCACCCCCCACAATCAGATATGCTGAAACAGCGTTGTGAAATGATTTGCTTTCTACAACTTGGTTTAAGAATAAAATGATGTTTTTTGGATGGTTTTGGATTTCTGCTATTTTACTTATTGATCCTGGAAGAATTTCTATTAAAAGTTAGATAGTTAAGAGACTGGCTTCTGTGCCCTGGAGTCGTGGCCGTGCCGGAGAGCCGCTCGTGCGGGGCAGCTGGAGACCTCGGTGGGGCGTGGGGGACGGCCCACAAAGCCCCCCTTCCCATGAGGTCCCCGCCGCTCCCGCCGAGCCCGGCTCAAACCTGCTGTCTACAAGGCTCCCGTGCGGCCGCCCCCAAAATAAACTTTAAACAGCTTCAAAACATGTTTCCCTTAGTCACACTTTCAAAGTGACGGAACAGATGATAACCAATAGTTGCCAATCGTAGCTTATTGGATAGAAACTTAACATGCTGACTTTTTATTATCTAAATGAATTGATCCACATAGAGCATAAATACTTGCCATTTATTTAGCTTTAAAGAATAAATTACTACAGGGATACAATTATTAAGATCTAATCTATGGGTAACTGTATAGATCATATGATACATTTCTTCTCATATTTACATATTTCTGCATATGCATACATTCTGAGATATAAAGGATGGAACAGTAGTGCTCACACTTTTGTCTATATGAGAACCATGTGGAGGATAGCTTGTGAATAATTCTCAGAGCTTGGCTAACACAGAGAAATTTTATGTCTTAGAAATCCAGGTAGGGTTCAGAGCGATAGTCCAGTGGGTAGGTCACTTACCTTGCATTCCACCTACCGAGGTCCAATCGCTAATACCCCACATGGTTCCCCGAGCCCCAGTAGGAGGAATCCCTAAGTACAGAGCCAAGAGTCAGTTCTGAACACCACCAGGAGTGGCTCCTCAAAAAAACAAAAACCAAAAACCCCAAATCCAGGTGACGTGAATATTGCTGGTCTGAATGAACTTTTTTTTAAGGTCTAACGAATTAGAATTGTAACCTAAATTTACAAATTACAGTATCTGAATATTATTTGAACTCTAAAGCTACTGCAAACATGATAATTTAAAGAAGATTACTGGTAAATTTTGACTATTGACTATTGATGTTAAGGAACATTGTTCTCAATTTTCTGGAGGCGGGTCACAGATGGGGTCTCCCCAGTGAGCCTCAGAGGTCAGGGACTACTCCAGACAGTACTTGGCCTGGCCATGAAGCCTGATGACTCAGTGTCCCTTAGATCTGGCAGTGGTGGAGGCCACCAGGGTCACACCTGGTGGTGCAGAGGAGCCATGTAGAGCCAGGGTTCATAAAAGGCGTGTGTTCCAGCCCTCTGAGTTATCTCTCCAGCCCTTATTTTCTGTGTTTTAAGATATGTGGTTGTGTTTTTATCCAAAGTTAAATTCTAAGCAGTATGTAATAAAGTATTACAGGTAAAATGGTATGTAGGCATTTGCTGTGATACGATATATAGGGTGGTATTGAATTGGGGGGGACTCTACTCAACACCACTGAGTAACATTGTCCAGATTGATAATTGTTGAATATAGGTGATGAGTATCATGTAGCATTATTCTCTCTGCTTTGTTGTATACCATATTGTACAATTTAAGGAATAACTGGGATCATTTATTTAAATTTATATTTTACAACTATAAGAACATATTGGATTGGATTTATAATTAATTTTTAATTAGAGTTTAGGTAGCGTGATTATATTAGTGTTACAGAACACTTATGGTTTGATGTACAGTTATCTCATCATCACCAAAGTACCCCAGGCAGTCCATCTATGTCCTTATGTTACTTCCAGTCTACCACATCATCCTTCTTTCTCACTCTCCCCATACTATGCATTTTTAGTTCTAATTTTTACTGTGGCACTGTGATTTACCCTGCTCATCTCACCCAGGTACCCACCTGGCAGGGCTCCTTCCCAGATCCGTGGCTGCATTAGCGACTGTGAGTTATTCTCCCCCGACATATCCCATAGGAACCATAAGTTACCCTCTTGGATGGAACCTTCACTATGTTAGCTTAACCAACAGAAACACATTAGCCAATAATTCATTAAGCCCACCTCAATTAATACTGCATCATAAGCAGAGTAGTAACAGTGAGCGTGAAGGTCTCAACCACACAGGTCACAATGGTAAAGCAACGCAGAAGCCCACCAAGCTTATTTATTGAAGAGGCTAGCCCAGAAGACACTAACAGTAATGAAGTGCTAAACAACCTCTCTGACAAGGAATTTAGAAGGGAGCTACTTAGGATGCTTAGAGAGCTAAAAGAAACAATGGAAAGCAATGCCAATAAAAGACAAGAGGATTTGAAGGTAGAAATGAGGAAAATGCAAACAAAATTACAAACAAAAATGTCAGACCTGAAAAACCTGGTAGGTGAATTGAAAAACTCAGTGGAAGGCCTCAGCAGCAGAGTAACAGCTGCTGAGGACAGAATCAGTGAGCTTGAAGATGAAGTCCAGAGACTCTCCAGAAAAGAGCAGAAATTGGAAAAGAGACTCACAATTCTGGAACAGATGGCAAGAGAAGATCGTAATGAAGCTAAGAGGAGTAACATAAGAATTACTGGAGTTCCAGAAGGACAATAAGAAAACCCTGACGAAGAAGAAACTGTCAAAGACATCATTGCTACAACATTCCCAGAGCTGAAGAAAAGACGCTACCACATTCAGGAGGCCCAAAGGGTACCAGGTAGAAGAAATCTGAATAAAAATACCCCAAGACATATCCTGATCAAAATGACCAAAATCTTAGATAGAGAAAAAATTCTGAAAGCAGCAAGATCAAAAAAGAAATTGCCTATAAAGGAGCATCCTTAAGATTCATAGCCGATTTGTCTGATGAAACCCTCATGGCCTGAAAACAGTAGTGGGATATGGTGAAAAAACTCAATGAAATAAATGCCTCACCAAAATCACTTTACCCAGGGAGATTTCCATTTATAACAGAAGGAACAAGACACAGTTTCACAGACAAACAACAGCTCAGGAACATCATAGACTCAAAACCATGGTTACAAGAACAACTAAATGGGCTACTTTAAGACAAGACAGTCCCCTGTCTTTGGTGTATTGAAATACACCAAATTTCAAAAGAAAAATGGGACAAAACCCCATAACAATAATTTTTCTTAACGTCATTGGGCTAAATGCACCAATTAAAAGACAGAGTGGCAGGATGGATTAGAAAATTGAACCCAACATTCTGCTGCCTGCAAGAAACACATCTCAGTAGTCAGAGCAAACACAGGCTCAGAGTCAAAGCCTGGAAAACAATTCTACAGGTAAATAATTCCCATAAAAAAGCTGGGGTAGCCATCCTAGTATCAGACCACATTGATTTCAGACTGAAGAAGGTCACAAGAGACAGTGAAGGCCATTTCTTATTGATCAAGGGATCTGTACAACAGGAAGAACTTACAATAATAAATGTATATGCACCTAATGAGGGACCAGCAAAATACTTAAAACAACTACTCATAGACTTTCAGAAAAACATCGATAGCAACACAATACTAGTGAGAGACTTCAACACCGCTTTATCACCTCTTGATAGATCAACCAGACTCAAGCTTAGCAAGGACATACTTATCTGAGGAAAAAATGGAAGAAAGGGACTTAGTAGATGCACACAGGACACTTCATCCTCAGAAAGCTGAATACACATTCTTCTCAAGTGTGCATGAAGCATTCTCCAATATAGACCACATGCTGAGCCACAAAACATACCGCCATAAAATTAAGAAGATAGAGATTGTATCAACAAACTTCTCAGACCACAATGCGCTGAAATTAGAAGTAAATCACACACATAAACAGAAAACTAAATAAAACACCTGGAAATTTAACAGCTCACTATTGGACAACAAGTGGCTTAGAAAGGAAATCTAAGAGGAAATAAAAAGATTCCTGCAAATGAACAAAATTGAGGACACAAGTTACCAAAACTTATGGGACACAGCAAAAGCTGTGTTAAGAGGAAAGTTTATAGCTCTACAAGCATTCCTTAGGAAGGAGAAATGAGCACACATAAGTAACCTAACCTCACAACTTAAGAGCTTGGAGAATGACCAACAAAAGGAGCCCAATCTGAACAGGAGGAAGGAAATAATAAAACTCAGAGCAGAGATTAACGAGATGGAAACCCCAAAAACAATCCAAAAGATCAATGAAACCAAGAGCTGGTTCTTCGAGAAAATAAGCAAGATCAATAAGCCTAGCAAGACTCAGAAAGAAAGGGAGAAAGAAAATAAACCGAAACAGAAGGAAACGGGGAACATCACAACAGAAATTACAGAAATTCAAAGGATTCTCAGGGAGTACTTTGAGAAGCTTTATGTCACGGAACATGAAAACCTTGAGGAAATGGATAAAGTCCTGGATTCCTATAGTCTCCCAAGGCTGAACCAAGAAGACCTGGAATACCTGAACAGACCTATCACTATCAAGGAAATTGAAATGGTAATAAAAAGTCTCCCCAAGCACAAAAGTCCTGGCCCAGATGGATTCACTAGTGGATTCTTCCAAATCTTTAAAGAGGACTTACTCCCAATCCTCTTTAAGCTTTTCCCGAAATTGAAGTATCAAAAAAACTTCTGAACAGTTTTTATGGATCAAATATCACCCTGATATCAAAAGCAGATAGAGGTACCACAAAGAAAGAGAATTACAGGCCGATATTCCTGATGAACACAGATGCAAATATTCTCAACAAACTATTAGCAAATAGAATCCAACAACTCATCAAAAAGATCATACACCATGACCAAGTAGGATTCATTCCAGAGATGCAAGGATATTTTAACATTCGGAAATCAATCAACATAATCTATCATATCAACAAAAGAAAAGATAAAAACCATATGATCATATCAATAGACGCAGAGAAAGCATTTGACAAGATCCAGCACCTGTTTATTATGAAAACTCTCAGCAAAATAGGCATTGAAGGAACTTTCCTCAATATGGTCAAAGCCATCAATCACAAGCCCATGGCAAGTATCATTCTCAATGGGGAAAAGCTAAAAGCCTTTCCTCTAAGATCGGGCACAAGACAAGGTTGCCTACTTTCGCCACTCCTATTCAATATAGTACTGGAAGTCCTGGCCATTGCAATTAGGCAAGAGAAAGGTATCAAGGGTGTACAGATAGGAAAGGAAGAGGTCAAACTAACACTATTTGCAGACTATATGATACTATACTTAGAAAAACCTAAAGCCTCTACAAAAAAGCTCCTAGAAACAAAAGGTTGGTTTAGTAACGTGGCAGGCTACAAAATCAACACCCAAAAGTCCATGACTTTCTTATATACAAATAACAAAAGAGAAGAAAGAGACATTCAAAAAAACAATCCCGTTCACAATAGTAGTTCAAAAAATCAAGTACCTCGGAATCAGCTTAACCAAAGAGGTGAAGGACGTATACAAGGGAAATTACAAAACACTACCTCAAGAAATAAAAAAGGTCACTAGGAAATGGAGACACATGCCCTGCTCATGGATAGGGAGGATTAACATTATCAAAATGGCAATACTGCCCAAACCACTATACAAATTTAATGTAGTCCCTATCAGGATACCCATGACATTTTTCAAAGAAATAGACAAAACACTCCTGAAATTTGTATGGAACAATAAACTCCCATGAATAGCTAACACAATCTTTCGGAAAAAGAAGATGGGTGGTATCACCCTCCCAACTTCAAACTGTACTATAAAGCAGTAGTAATTAAGACAGCATGGTACTGGGCTAGAAACAGACCTGCAGACCAACAGAACAGAGTTGAATGTTCTGTCACAGACCCCCAAATATATGACCACTTAATCTTTGACAAAGGGGCAAGAAATGTGAAGTGGAACAAGGAAAGCCTCTTTAACAAGTGGTGCTGGGAAAACTGGATAGCTACCTGCAAATGAACTCTAACCTCTGTCTAATTCCAGGCACAAAGACATGAATCCATAAGGTACATAGAGGAAAATATAGGCAGAACTCTCCACGACATTGAAGCTAAAAACATCTTTAAGGATGAAACAGCACTGACCATGCAAGTGGAAGCAAACATAAACAAATGGAACTGCATCAAGCTAAGAAGCTTCTGCACTTCAAAAGAAACAGTGACCAAAATACAGAAAGATCCCACTGAACGGGAAAGAATATCTACCTAATACCCATCTGATAAGGGATTAATATTCAGGATATACAAGACACTAGTAGAATTGTACAAGAAAAAACTTCCGATCTCATCAAAAAATAGGGAGAAGAAATGAACAGAAGTTTCCTCAAAAAAGAAATACAAATGGCCAAAAGGCACAAGAAAAAATGTTCCACATTGCTAATCATCAGGGAGATGACCACAGAGACTGCACACATTCAAAAGAACAAAAGCAACAAGTGCTGGTATGGATGTGGGGGAAAAGGGACACTCTTTCACTGTTGGTGGGAATGCCCACTAGTCCAGCCTTTCTGAAAAACAATATGGATAGTCCTTCAAAAACTAGAAATTGAGCTTCTATATGCCCCTAAAATACTACTTCTCAGAATATATCTCAAGGATGCAAAAAAGGACAGTAGAAATGACATTTGTACCTATATGTTCATTGCAGCACTCTTCACTATAGCCAAAATCTGGAAACAACTCAAGTGCCCTAGAACAGATGACTGGTTAAAGAAACTTTGGTACATTTATATAATGGAATACTATGTAGCTGTCAGAAGAGATGAAGTCATGAACTTTGCTTATAAATGGATACATATGGAGAGTACCATGCTAATTTGAAATGAATTTGAAAGAGAGGGACAAATACAGAAGGACTGCACTCACTTGTGGAGTATAAAACAACATAACATGAGGCTGACACCTAAGGATAGTAGATACATGGGATAGGTAGATGGCTCCATAGCTGAAGCCTGTCTCATGAGCAAAGGGGAGAAGGCAGCTGGAATAGAGAAGGGATCACTAAGAAAATGATGGTTGGAGGAATTGGTTGCGATGTGAGATATGTGCAGAAAGTAGATAAAGGACCAAACATGATAACTTCTCAGTGTCTGTATTGCAAACCATAATGCCCAAAAGTAGAGAGTGTTTTTGAGGAATATTGTCTGCCATGGAGGCAGGGGGAAGGTGGGAAAGGGGGTTTAGCTAGGGATATTGGTGGTGGGGAATGTGCACTGGTGGAGGGATGGGTGTTTGATCATTGTGTAATTGTAACCCAGACGTGAAAGCTTGTAACTATCTCACAGTGATTCAATAAAATTAAAAACAAACAAACAAACAAACAAACAAAAATCTTAGTATTGTGCTCCCAGCTGTCAGCAAGTATGTGGAGAGGAGACTGCCTGGTGTATGCTCCTGTCTTTTCCCCAGAGTTAGAGGGTTGCTTTCCATCAATTTTCAAAGAGTAGGAGAGTATCCAAATAATCAGTGACTCTCACCTTGTAGATCACAGCTGCGGTTTGGTCAGTACCTTGTATCACTTGTCATCGTGTTGATCTTCGATTTGCTCAAGCGGGCGCCAGTAATGTCTGCATTTGTCTCTGTCGCATGCTAATGTAGCCCAATGGCATCTGCTCATTCCCGGAAAACGAAGAGCCTCAAACCGTTTGTTCAGGGTTTTGACAAAGAAGTCTGACCATCTTGTAAATAGGCGGCCATGCGTCCTTTTGACATCCCGTGGAATCCAGTCGGTAACAGCTCTGGTCCAGCATTCATCTCTAAATTGCATTATGTGTCCGGCCCATCTGATTTTCAACACCTTGGCAAACGAAACAGTGTCCGTGATTCTTGATCGTCGATGGAGCTCGGAACTCCGGATTCCTTCTCTCAGTTGAGTGAAGTGTGGTATTCCAAGCATAGCATTGGTCAGTACCTATACCTTTTATTAAAAATATCTGTGAAAAGCATCTCACTTGATCACTTGATCACTTGAAATTCTGTTACTCATCGATTTGCTAGAGCAGGCGCCAGTAACGTCTCCATTCGTCCCTGTCACGTGCTAATATCATAAAAAGCATATCATGAAAAAGAAATCTCACCAAAAGAAAACAGTAGTTTTTCTTTGCATGAAGTTTTTGTGTTTCTCCTTTTCTCAGGGGTAACCACTTTAGAACCAAAACAATCCTTCAGAATCTCTTTAATCCATCCACTCCATTTAATAAATGAAGAAATTGAAACCCAGATAGGTCAAGTGATATAGAAAGAATGAAAAATAGCTATTTACAGAGCCCTACTTAAATGTAAAGATTTTTTTTAATGAAATAAAAGTAAAAAGGAAAGGAGGGGGAGGGACTGGAAGAGAAGGGAGGGGACAGGAAAGGAAGGATGAACAGACATTGACAAAATATCTGTGTTCTAGCTAAATAGTATACAGAATGAAAATTTTAGTAAATTTATAATTCGTTACCTTCCACTGCAATGCAGTCTTAGAACACTCCTGTAAGTCCCAACGTTACCTAATATACACTAGCAATTAATTTCCATCCCGACCCAAGGCCAAACAATTTTACTTTTGATGACACATTTATACAATTCCAGTGAACAAAATGTGCATTGGAAGCTCTGTTTCTAATATGCAACTCTATTGAAGAAGTCAGTTGAAAACTCATTTGGAACCTCAAGAGTTAAAAAAGGAGACAAATACTCTCCTAGACCTGCAGCTACCAGGATGCAGTGCTGAAAACAATAGCACTTGTGATGCTTTTCAGCCAATAGCAGTAATTACTGACATTTTGCAGCACTATTCCATTGAAGCTTTAAGTGGCTTATTCCTCATACCACACTTTGTTCCCATGACAACTCTGCAAGGTAAATTCTACTATCTCTGCAGTGTATATATAAAAGCAGGCTCAGGGAAGGTTTGTAAGCCACCCCCATATATATAGAAAGGTAGCTCGCAGCTATTATTCCCCACTCTCATTGTGAGTGTCTTTCCCAAGCCCACGGATGCAGTTCCATAGGTTGTATCTGGCAAAGAAGCTATAGACTGTAGATGGGAAAAATGAAGACTGAAAAGTAGTCTCGATTTTGTGCACCACAATACAAGGTTGCTTTGTCTGAATAAGGCAAACTCCAAAAGTATACACAAAGGTACTTTCACCAGCAATTGGTGGCACAAATCCTTCCCCAATCAGTTATCAGCCTTGAAGTTTTTACTCCAAAGAGTTAAAGTTCCTGGAATTTTGCCCTTTGTAGCTGAACCAGAACTGTCAAGGAACATTTTGTCTGCAGGAGTTGTTGTACAGATATGTCATGAAAAGCAGTGTTACCTGGGAGGGGATAGGAATGAGGGTGGGGTATAAAAATATTCTAAATGGGTATAAAACGATTCTAAAGCTAGTGATAGTACAGCAGGTAATTTGCCTTGCATGAAGTTCATCAGGGTTCAATCCCCGTCATCCCATATGATCCCCACCCCCAAGCACCATCAGGAGTAATTCCTGAGTACAGAGTCAGGACTTACCTCTGAGCATCGCTGGGTGTGACCCAAAAAAGAAAAATAAATACATAAATAAATAAAATGAATTTTCAAAAAAGGTTCTAAAACTAAATTATAGTGAGTCATAAAACTATGTAAATTTATGAAAAGTAACGGCATTGTTAATTTGCAATGAGTGACTTTTATGTATGCAAATTGTAATCCAATAGGGCTGACTTTTCAAAATTGTCATGATTAGACTAGCAATTCCTTAAGTTTATCTCAATCTAAAAGGTCACTCTTTAAAGATAAAACATGTACAAGAGTGAATAGAGTCATGATGCAATGAGATCAGCCACATGGGTCCTGTTGCTCAGAAGGACCCCAGCCTTGGTTGGATAATGGGGGTTTTTATTCATCTTGAATTCTTAGTGATTTTATTATAGACTTTTTTTTGCACGTAGTGACCTATGAGATATTGGGGCATGAGTTCACAAAGATGTGGAATGTGTAAACTGTGTGCCTAAGATTTCTTGAAACCCCTTTTGTATATAGCATTTAGTACTCCTGAAGTGCATGAGCATAAATTCCGGTTATCTAAGTTGTGAAGGCATATATCAAAGTTGTATTAAAAACAAAAATCCAATCAAGAAAATGTATAAATTTAATTGGCTTTATTAAACCATTAATAAATGAGACAGCAAGCCCATCAAGCAAGTTGAAAGAAGCTCCAAAGAGGGCCGGTGCGATAGTACAGCAGATAGGCCGTTTGCTTTGCACACTTCCAACCTGGGTTTGATCCCCGGCATTTTGTATGGTCTCCCTAATACTTCCAGGGGTTAATTCCTGAATGCAAAGCTAGCAGTGAGCCCTAAGAAGTAAGCCCTGAGCACCACCATGTGTGACCACCCTCATCCCCCCAAATAAGAAGCAAAAAAGAAAAAATTAAAAAAAAGAAGCTCCAACGAGCTTCAAAACATAAAGGGTTTTAAAAGGCAAGATAAGGAAGTCATAAAGGAAATAAAGATTGTTTCTGGCTTAGGTAACTCACCTATAGGTACCGGAAGGGGTCTATGCAGCAAATTACTTCATCTTCCTTTGGGGAATAGAAAGGATTACCTCATGGGTACAGACCAGAAAATTCCACAGTGAAGATTTAAGTCTATATTTCTGTGATGGGTTGTAAGTGCAATTAGCTGAGGTATTAAGCCATAACGGGCTTAGTGCAAGTGACGCCATTTTGGATGCTGTTTAATTTTAACAGTGGAAAAGAGTATGAGGTAAGAAGTTTACTACTGTAGCTAAGAGGCAGGGAAAGAGGAATTAAAGTCCCCAGGAGGTCACACTTTCTGTTTGAAGTAAAACTTGTTTCCAAGGTGGGAAGAAAGCAATTTTATTCTAAGAAATAAGAACTGCCAAGAAACTCTATTTAATCCTTCCTTTGTTACTTCCTTGTATTATTCAACCATTTTCTTGAAAATTATGACACAGATAGAAAAGAAATCGATTCCTAGTTCCTTTTCTTACCTCATTAGTATACTGAAGGTTAAGAGTATTGAAAAATGGGCATATATCATGAACAGAAAACAGTAGCTTGATTGTGCAGCCTCGCCTCTAAATACTTATACATGCAAGAACTATGGCATAAGGGGCTGGAGCTATAGTACAGTAGGTAGGGCTTTTGCCTTGCACATGGCTGACCCAGGTTCAATTCCTGCATTCCATTTGGTCCCCTGAGCACCGCCAGGAGTAATTCCTGAGTGGAAAACCAGGAGTAACCCCTGTGAATCACCTGGAATGACCCAAAAAGAAAAAAAAGAACTATGGCATACTGTTTGCATATCATATTGTTACACAATATAAAGAGAACGGTAAATTTATACTAATAATTTTAAAATTATAATGTTTTAAAATTAGAATGACATTAAATAACAAAAACATCACAGTAAATTGAGAGATTGGAAAAGGGGTCATGTTAAAGAATCTGTAACACTTTCCCTGCTTTTTAAACAGGGGTTCCATGTTTTAATTTGGAATTAGGCCCTACAAATTATGGAAACTAGTTCTATTTAGGGTAAATATTAAGTCTGCCCATTTTACACCTGACCAAACTGAGGCTGTAAGAGTTTATGTGGATGCCAAAGATTCCATTTGGAAGCACACCTGCTATACAGCCCAAGTTCAACTCCCAGATCAGCTCTTTTGCTACCATTCTTGCACTGGTGAAAATAAATTGAAACAAAACAAAACAGGTTGCTTTAAACTAAGGATTCCTATACCAGTTCTTCAATTTGGCAACTCCAAAGAATGGTCAATTTGAAAGATTTACTTGAATTGACCCACAGAAGTTAGGAGATGTCATTGTAGTATTTTGTTTAATGCAAGTAAGCATAGTTTCTGAGACTTGAATTTACCCATTACTGGGGAGTTTATACATTGTAAATACGGCATAAAGTATACAAAAATCATAAAATATAATCTACACTGTAAGACTAAATATCTATTTATAAAGCTGGATGATTTCTGGTTCAAAGTTTTTAATAAAGAAAGAAAATATTATGATGTATATTTCAATGTATTCAAAGGAGGGTTTCAGTCTTGTCTCCTGAGTATTTTAAGGTTAGTGTCCATTAACAACTAGACTGGACAGAAAGAGGCAAAATACGTGCCCCTACTTCGATAAAAATAACTGTCTTATTGCTCAGAGACAAAAAAATAAATACTACATATTTTTTATTCCAAAGTCGTATTTATTTATTTATTTATTGTTTTGGCCAAACTTTTTATTTAGTATTCTGTAGTTGCTTAACACACACTAAAAATGGTCTTATTGGGGAGTGGGGGAGAAGGGAAAGTTCTTGTAGATGTCCAAGGAAATGTCATAAAGGCAAAATATGGCCAGCATCCATTTTCTCTGGGGTGTGAGATTTACTGGGCATATAGTACTTTCCTTACATAAAGCACTTGACCTCAGATTTTTCAGACTGAGAAGGGGGATTTCAGCTTACAGACACTGAACTCTTCAAAGAGCATACCCCAATCTCCCTTATAAATACAGCTAGCTTGTTTTATTAGGAAGTATTCATTCATCTTTCCATTATTATATGGCTAGATGTGAGGAAGATCTTAGAATTGCTTGCCTTATTTACTGGGGGAGATCAGATAGTAAGTGGTCGCTTAGGGACACTTGGGAAATTACAACACTAACAAGTACATGAGTCAACTCTTAACACATTAAACATTTGCTTGTTTAAAGCAATGTCATAAAAAAAATCAAATAAGAATAGACTTTTTTTAACTTTTTCTCCTCACAAGAACATAAAATTATGGAGGGGGAAACGTAATAGGTAACTATTTTTAAAAAATAGGTAACACACTTTTTCCTTCTAGTAGTCCTCTGGTAGTTATGATAATAGGTTCCATTTTTTGTTTGTTTTTTTGAATGGGGGATTTTGGTCCAAAGTTTTGTTTTGCAGTATGGACTATTCTCAAAAAATTGGAAATTGAGCTCCCATTTGACCCAGCAATAACACTCCTGGGAATAAATCCCAGAGAGGCAAAAAGTATAGTCGAAGTGATATCTGCAATTGTTTGTTCATTGCAGCACTCTTTACAATAGTCAGAATCTGGGAAAAACCTGAGTGCCCAAGAACAGATGACTGGTTAAAGAAACTTTGGTACATCTACACAATGGAGTACTATGTAGCTATTAGAAAAGATGAAGTCATGAAATTTACATACAAGTGGTACTACATGGAATGTATCATGTTAAGCGAAATGAGTCAGAAAGAGAGGGACAGACATAGAAAGATTGCATTCATCTGGGGAACATAAAGTAGCAAAATAGGAGACTAGCACCCAAGAGTGGCTGAGGTTAGTACCAGGAGGTTTGCTCCACGGCTTGGAGACCAGCCACACATGGTAGGGGAAAAGGGAGCTCAGCTAGAGAAGGGAGCACCAAATAAAGGATGTTGGGAGGATACTCCCAGGATGGGAGTAGCATGCTGAAAGTAGACTATAGACCAAACATGATTGCCACTCAATGCCTCTTTTGCAAACCACAACACCCAAAAGGAGATAGAGAGCAAAAGGGAATGCCCTGCCACAGAGGCAGGGTGGGATGAGGGGGATGGGGGTGGGAGGGATACTGGGACCCATGGTGGTGGAAAATGGGCACTGGTGGAGGGATGGGTATTTGATCAATGTATAATTGAAACCCAAGCACAAAAATTTGCAAGTCTACAACTATACCTCATGGTGTTTCACTAATAAAAATTAAAAAATAAAAAATAATAATAAAATAAATTATACAAAACAACAAAGTTTTGTTGTGTGTGTGTGTGTGTGTTTAATATCTGCTTCTGCCTCCTCCTCTATCAGATCGGCTTCCTCCACGGCCACCACCTCGGAGTGCTCCATGGCTTGAACTGCTGTGCTTGAACTGCTGTAGGAATCCCGTGGCGGAGGGTACCCCCCTTTCCATAGAAGGGGGAAGCCCTCGGTCTTATCTGCCAACCTGATCACGACCACTTGAATAGAGATCACTTTGGCTGCTTGAATAGCTGTCTCGACTTCCACCAAATCCAGCCCGTGAGCTGCTGTAATCGTCATAGCGACTGCTTCCACCATAGGATGGAGCACTATGTGAGTTATCTTAATTCTCACAGGAATCTCTGTAGGAGCCACTGGGATGATCTGAATAGTCCTGATCCCGACCATAGCCATCTCCATCGTTATACCCTCTCGATGGATAGTCATCCCGTGAACTGGAATGCCCATCATCACGGTAGGTATAATCTTTTGGGGGCGGGGCAAAATCTCTGGTATCCCGCGAATTTGGGAATCTCTGCTCGAGTAGCTGTCTTTAGTAGAACATCCATCATCTCTTGGGGACTAATAATCATCTCTTTGAGAAGGCAGGGGGTCCCTTCGAGGTGGGCCCCCATAACTATCTCTTCCACGGGAAACAGGAGCTCTTCCTCCCACGCCACTACTGCTTCGAACTGGTCCTGAGGGGGCAGACCTTTTAGGTCCCCCACTTCGTGGTGGTGGTCCTCTCTTTCCTGGAAGTGGCCCTCTGGGAGAACTCATATTAAAATTCCTGGAATAGCCGTCATCCATGTGCCCTCCGCGTGAGCGTGGACCCCTTGCTCCTCCACTGCTTCCTCTTCCCCCTCTAAGGCCTCTTGGAGGGCCTCTGCTTCTCGGCGGTGGAGGTGGTCCCCGACTCTTACTTTCAAACGATGGTTTGGTAGCTTGTTCTACCTTGGTGGCTTTCCCATCTAAGGACTTTCCATTCTTAACCCTGGTGGCGTCCTTAGCATCTCAAATGTGACAAAGGCAAATTCTCTCGATTTGTTTTTGGTTTCACGGTCTTTCATCAACAGATTTGCCAAATACGAATTCAAGCGCTTTCTCATTCATTTTGGTATTGAGCCCACCAATAAAAAGTTTTCCCGGGCGATCTGCTTCAACCGTTTTTCCCCCTGATCAAGAATCGGAGGGAGTGATGAGGCTTTTGAAGTTCTCAGAAAAGTGGCCAATGGGTCCCGGCTCTGAGACCCAGGAAGGGGAAGTTGCCACCAGCACTGCTGCGCAACCCAAAGTAGCGATTATTAGAAGTGGGCTCTGAACTGCCTTCAAAAGTATGTATTTAGAATCCAAGACATGGTATAAAGACATAAAAAACTTAATCAATCTGATCTGAATTAGAAAGACTCAACCGGATTAAAAGTATGTCACTAATTGTATCTGTGCCTAGTTCTTCGTGCTTGTAGTCCCATCTCGATGAATGTGCTCCTAGCACACACACTCTAGTTTACCTGTCTGTTCTTATCCCTGTCCCCCTGCAGATTCAAACTCATTATCAGCTTCTTCTAAGTGGCAGGTAAAAACTAAAGGTTACTTAAAGTCAGGGATTTGAAGAAGGGTCAGACCATTAAAATGATGACAGCCCTATTACTTGCTAGCAGCTTTATTTTCATTATCTCACTGAATCTTCATAGCAATTCTAAGGTGGGATTATCCTATTTTAGGATTAAAATACAAAATTAAGGAAAGGCAAATAATCACTAGATTACATCAAATGTAGGCTTCAAAGCTAATGTGATCTTATTGGTCTAATAGGATGAAACTAAGATACTAAGTATGCGCTTTCTGCTGTCCTCTGCTTGGTCTTCTCTTTCATTTCCTCCTTATTTTTCAATGTTGTAGCAAACTGGTGATGAGACTATTCTCATCCAGGTGGTCATGTAAGGAGGATGGTGACATTCTGAAACTAATTTAGCCAAGGACACAACAGGCCAGTGGCTCTGTAGTATTCCAAAATAGGCATCGTCCTCGGGGCTGACACAAGACAGGATGGAATTACTCGTACTCTGTGCTGCCTTTATTGAGGGCACAACCTTTACAGTGTACACAGAAACTTGAACATATTATGATGATGTTGAATGATGTTCATTAATACCTTGTTATTTAGACAGTGATATTATTACACTCAGTGTGACTGCATCTGGACTCACATATCTTCTTGATCACTTGATCACTTGACATCCCATTACTCATTAATTTGCTCTAGCAGGCACCAGTAATGTCTCCATTTGTCCCTGTTGCATGCTAGTGTAGCCCAATGGCATCTGCTCGCTCTAGGAAAACAAAGAGCCTCAAACAGTTAGTTCAGGGTCTTTTCTTTTTCTTTTTGTGTCACACCTGGTGATGCACAGTAACTCCTGGCTCTGCACTCAGGAATTACTCCTGGCAGTGCTAAGGGGACCATATGGGATGCTGGAACAGAACCCGGATCAGCTGCATGCAAGGCAAATGCTCTACCTGCTCTGCTATCTCTCCAGCCTCCTTTTTATTTTATTTATTTTTTATTTATTTTTCGTTAGTTCAGTGTCTCGAGGAAGAAGTCTGACCATCTCGTAGGTGAGCAGCCACATGATCTTTTGACAACCGTGGAATCCAGTCGGTAACAGCTCTAGTCCAGTGGTCATCTCCAAATCACATTACATATCCAGCCCATCTGATTTTCGATGCTTTGGCAAATGAGAGAGCGTCCCTGATTCTCTATTGTCCACGGAGATCGGAACTCTGGATTCCTTCTCACACTTGAGTGAAGCATGATACTCCAAGCATAGTTTTTTTGATTCCTCTTTGGCAGACCCGAATAGCATTCTCATCCTCTTTTTGTAGGGCCCAGGCATATGTTAATTCAGGAAGAATGATGGAGTCGAAGAGATGTGCCCGGAGCCAGAGGTTCTTCATCCTCTTAACAACTTCTTCAACTCTCTTGAAGACATTCCACGCTGCTCTCTTCCTCCTGTGCAGCTCAGTTGCCAGGTCACTCGTCAGGTTGAGTTCTTGAGTGAGGTACACATAACTGCTGTATTTGGAGATGTTCATTCCATTGAGAGTGAATGGAATGTCTGGAACGAGCTCATTTCTCATGAACATTGTCTTCGTGAGATTCAGCTGCAGTCCGACCTTTCCGCACTCACGGTTGAAATCGACCAGCATTTGTGCCACTTGGCTAATGTTTGGTGTGATTAGAATGATGTCATCAGTGAAGCGGAGGTGGTATATTTGCCAACTTTCTATCTTCACTCCCATTCCTTTCCATTCCAGTCACCACATGACATTCTCGAGGGTGACACTGAAGAGTTATGGTGAAATGGTATCACCATTTCGAACCCCTCTCTTTACGTCGATGATCACATCCTTATAGAATGGTGAGATCCTGGTGGTGAATCAGTAATACAGCTCGAGGAGGATCCTGATGTATTGAGTTTGAATGCCCTGTTTGGCTAGGGCTTCGATGACCACTTCAGTCTCAACAGAATCAAAGGCCATCTTTAAATTGATGAGCGTTAGATAGGGCGGCATCTTGAACTCTAGAGAAACATCGATGAGCTTGGTTACTGTGTGGATATGGTTGATCGTGCTGAATCCTTTTCGGAACTGGCTTGCTCACATGGTTGTCCTGCATCAAGTGTTCTGCCAATGCTATTCAGGTTGACTTGAGTGAACAGCTTGTAGATGACGGACAAGAGGCAGATTGGGCGATAGTTGCCAATGTCGTGGATATCTCCCTTCTTGTATAGTAGAATAGTTCTGCTGGTTTTCCACTGGGATGGAACCTTGCATTCAGACAGATAGCATGTGAAGAGTTGAGCCAGTGTGTTGATGAATACTGACGGAAGATTCTTCAGGTGTTCGGGTCTGACCTTGTCTGGGCTGGGTGCTGTTTGCTTCTTTACCAATGAAATGGTGTGTATGATTTTGGAAGGGAGAACATTGGAAACAACATACCTATCCTGCGGAATTTGGTATGTGGGCAGGTGGGTGTGCTTATCAAGGAGATCCGAGTAGAAGTCACAAATAATCTTCTCCATTGCCCTTCCGGAAGATGTGATAGATCCATCAGGATGTCAGAGGGCAGTCATCTTGGTATTGTAGTTGGCGAAGGACAGGCTGCATTGCGAATGCTTTTCCCGGTTTATGCCACATTGGTCAGCACTGCTGGTCTTCTCTCTTTGAGGTCTTCCTTTATTGCTTCTCTGCACTGATTTTCAAGCTCAGACATTAGCTTTTGTTTGCCTGTGGCTCACGCCAAGCCACATTGGCAAATGAGCTCGAGAGTTTCTAAAGACAGGCGATTTTTTGTGGCTTTCTCTCAGCATTCTTCACACAATCACGGAGGTGCTGAACCAGTCTATTGTATTCTTCCTCTATGTCGTCAATGATGGCATCTTCCTATGTTGCTGCAATAGTGCCAAAGAGCTCCCAGTTGGTGGTCATACTGGCAGTTCTCTTCTTAAACTTTGCAGCCCTTTCTCCCTGCTCTGTGAAGTAGAACTTTGCACAAAGGAGATGGTGGTCTGATCCCGTTTGGAATTTTGGGACAACAGCAACATCAGTCAGGCAAAGCCTTACCAAATATGAGGTGGTCAATTTCATTGTGGAACTGCCCGCCAGGAGACTCCCATGTCCAATGTTTAGATTCAGCCTTCTGGAACTGTGAGTTACCATGGATGGTCTTGGTCGACATGAACTCAGACAGTCTTTCACCCTGTTCATTCCATTCTAGGCCATGGGTCCCGATGTGTAGTTCTTCAGCCAATTTTTTACGTCCTATCTTGGCATTAAAATCACTAACAATGATCTTGTAGAAGGTCTGGTCTTCTTTATAGAACTTCTCCAGCTCCATGTAGAATTTCTCAATTTCTTCTCCATCATAGTTGGTGGTTGGTGCATAGACAGCAAAGATAGAAACTGCTGGCAGTGAGCCACATCTACTCAAACATAAGCATTTGATTCGGGATGGTATGCATTTGAATGAATCAATGCTCATGGCCAAGTTCATGTTGACAGAGACACCGATACCACCGACACCTCTTTTGTCGTATGTTCAGAGGAACAGTTCTTCTCCAGTGTCAAAAGTGGTGTGATGTGGTTGAGGCCTTCCCATCTTGGTCAGACCAATGATGTCATACTTGGTCTGTGCTTGCACCATCAGGTCCTGAATGAGTGCTTTCGATGTCAGTGTACATGCGTTGAAAGTACAGTCATTTTAGTCCTTCGTTTTGGCAGCCTAGTTTCGCCCTGAGATATTACCAGCCTCTTGTTGCTCATCCTTCTTTTTTTTTCACCTTTTCCTTTTATTTTTTTATTTATTTATTTTTTGGTAGGAGTACTGCTATTTATTCAGCCACTGATTAGCTAATTGAATTGGGCATGAACTCCACCTTAATTTTTTTTTAATTTTTAAAAATTTTTATATTTATTTATTGAATAATTGTGGGAAAAGTTACTAAGCTTTCAGGTTTAAGTCTCGGTCATACAATGATCAAACACCTTTCCCTTCACCAGTACTCATTTTTCATCACCAAGAACCCCAGTATACCCCCCCTCCCACCTCTCCAAATGCCTGTGAGGCAGATGATTTCTACTTAACTCTTGTTTACATTGATTACATTAATTATTTCAACAAAAGATGCACCATTATTGTTTAGAATTTCGCCCAAACAATTAGAATTGCTTCAAAGACATAGTGAAATATTTTGTTTTCCATAACTGGTTATGAGAATCATATAATGTCATGCAGCCATGATTTTGGATTTCTGCAAAGAACTAGATAATTGCGAGATTGGTTTCTGTGTGTCTGGTGTTATGGTTGTGCTGGAGAGCCACTCGTCGGGGGTAACTCTTGACCTCAGTAGGACGTGAAGGATGTGCCAGTACCACCCCCCCTTCCTATGAGACTGCAGTTGCCCCGTCACCACCAGCTCATACCTGGCTTTCCTATAAGCTCTGAGGCATGGCCACCTTGCTGCCAGGGGGGAAAAAGGCAGAAGGGAGCAACACTCTTTCCCTCCTAGGCAGGCATGGCGCTGTAGTTTGACGCATGGTCCATTCACTTTTCTTCTGCAAGCTGCTGGGCTCTGGACTAAGTCCTTTTGTCTCTGGAGCCGTGGCCATGCCAGAGAGCCGCTTGTGGGGGGCAACTCATGACCTCGGTAGGGCGTGAAGGACGAGCTGGTACCATCCCCCTTCCCATGAGACTGCAGTTGCTCCTTCACCGCCAGCTCGTACCTGGCTTTCCTATAAGCTCTGAGGCAGCGGCCACCTTGCTGCCACGGGGGAAAATGGCAGAAGGGAGCAACACCCTTTCCCTCCTGGGGAGGCAGCTCATCTTTCTTAATGCTGTTGTATTGGGGGCTCTTTCAGGGTCAGGGGAATGAGGCCCATTGTTTTTACTGTTTTGGCATATCGAATACGCCACAGGTAACTTGCCAGGCTCTGCCGTGTGGGAAAAGTTATTCTCAGTAGCTAGCCGGGCTCTCTGAGAGGGATAAAGGCTTCTAGGGCTGCCTCTAATCGCCCTTATAGGTGTTCCCATGGGTCACACCATATTTGAACATCATCAAATATGGTGTTTTAATCTTGGAAGATGGGTGTTAAGTGTCTTACGATGTGTTTGTGGCCGCATGGTCTGGAAAGTGGCCTAGAGCATGGCGGCAGCAAGGTAGTAGAGGTAGTGGAGGTAGTGGAGGTCGGCCAATGAGGTATTTATCTGACACCCGCAGGGTCGGGATTCTGGGCGTGATCCCTGGGTCGCCAGAGATTGGTGGTAGCAGGCAGAGGATCTTTGTTTCCGGGTCCCATTGAGCCTGGAGTCCAAGGTCACAAAGTTCCGCTTTCCTGGTTCTGAGGGGTTACACTCTTCTAGGGAGAATAAATGTTTTTCTTAAAAGGAAATATAAGGATATTCAACAAATTAGTTCACTTCTTTCTGTAGTCCTTTCTCTGAGCTCTGAGTCCCAGGAGATTATTCAAAAAGAAGGAGAGTTGGGTACTGTTAAATAGACTCATTAAACTCAATAATCCTTAATAGACAGACATGAAGAAGAAAGCTCCATGTGTCTTGAATATTAGAGTTCCTGCGAGAGAGCTAAATACAACCATTAGGGAGTAAATCAAATCAATAACGGTTTACCTGAATGCTGTCCAAGCCAGTGAGTAAAGATAGGAACTAGATCTGTGTTCAAAGTAAAGGCCTGATTCTGACCCTGATGATAATTGCTTCCCCATCCAACCAAGAACTATGGAACATTTAAGTTGTCTGAATAGCTCTGTATTTCCATTAAGTAGGAAACCAGTCATTTCCTTTGTTATGGGAGAGGCCTTCATTACCAATGAAGTCCCTAGAATCTACAACAGGGATTCAAGTACGTCTTTTCATTGTTAAGGGAAAAATTTTAAAGAGAGGTTTGTCATTTGGTGTGTCTCAAAATTCTAATATTTCCAGATTTGTATAATATGTAGTCTCATTTCAAAGGCAGATAATCAAGATTCATGTTAAATTATATTAGTCTTATTTTTTAGGAAATATTAAGTCAAGCTATTTTATTGCATTGCCAAAATTTTATTTAGTATCAATTTGGTACATCATATCCACCATAGACTTTAGAAAGTTTCCTATAGAATTATCCCTAGGAAACTGGCCCATGTGATACTGAGTATTGGGAGCTGACAAATCACAATGGCTTCCCTGTGGCATGACATGAATTTGAATTGTATAAATCCTTAAATCAGAAAGGACCGCAGTGGACCATCACAATCTTGCTAGTCTTCAATAACTGGATAATAGAGCTCTAATTTAGTTTGAAGTGTGTATGGGGACAATCCATGGCGGGAATCTGAGACTCAGAGAATGCAACGTCAACCCCACTACTAATAGAAAGTCACATAGAGGCAGCAAATCCTCTGAAGTAGCAAGTTTCTTTCAGGAGCTACTGTGCTAAGATTAAAGAAAAAAGTTTGTAAGAAAGGGAAGCAAATGTCAAACAGATAGCAGATTTATTTTCAGGCTTATGTAAAGCACAAAAATGAAAGGACCTCCACTGTGCTGTGTTGTCATGGTTACCTGATCTCTTATCAGAAAGGGGAATCAGGCAGAGAAGGGAAACGAAGAAAAGGCAGTAACCAGAGAGGCCTTGTACCTCCACAAGAGCTTTTCATCCAGTCGAGGTTGTTTATGAGGGTATAAAATCCAGGATGACATTTTGCTGTGCTGGATAATTTTGAAAGGACCTTATTTTTCTATGCAGAAAAGGGATTTTATTCTGCAATGCTTTCTAAAACTGAAAACACAATAGTTAAAGCACTATTGTTCACAAACATTCTCAATAAACGGGGGTGGGGAATGCACCTTTAAAATTTCCTCTTCATGCATATACAAAAATATTCTTGTCCAAACTACAAGCTTAACAGGATAGGTTGAGTTGTTTTCTTAAGAAGACACTGTTTTTCTCCTCCAGAATATTTTAGAGAATTTTATTTGGAAGTAGTTGCAAGTTTAAAAAGAAAACTGGCAAACTTTCCAGAGAGTAAAAAGAAAATCTTGGTTTCTGCTTCATAGATGGCTTAGAATTCTAATTGCTTAAAAAGCATAGAATGGGGAACAATTTACCACTCTGTCCCTCCCCACTGACTAGCTTCACTTACTTTGACAAGTGCTTGTCCCTATAAACCATTGTCCTAGAAAAATGCAAAGACTGCAGTCCGATTTTCAAATCTCAATCCAATTCTTGCTACAGCCACCCACAATTTATAAAGTACTCTTACTTCCAAAGACAGGTCATTGAAATCTGCATAAGGCCACTACCATGGAAACACCCCACTGAGAAGAGTTGGAAATTTGATTCATATTTATTTTATCCACTTGGAAAATGGGGTGGGTAATAGCAGTAACATGCAGCATTTCTTTAACCACTCTATTCTTGTTCCGTTTTGGTTTATGGGAAACATCTGAGGGTACTAAGGGTCTGCTCCTGGCTCTGTGCTCAGGGAATCGGGTGGTGGCGGTGCTCAAACCTAGGCCTCCTACACGCACAGCAAACAGTCAGCCTGCTAAAGGATCTCTCTGGCCTGGCAGCTCATCTTTGACTCATTCCCACTTTCATTCCTCCTAGCAGAAAGACATTAAATCTAACTGGGTCAACTGGCAAAGGGTGCAAGTAAATCTTTAATTTGCAGTGACTTTGACTCCTCTGGGGAAAAAATGACACAAATCACATTCCCTGAGATCCTGCTGTGGGATCTAGTCCATAGGAGCTCTGTAATCTTCCCATAGCAGACATATTACACAATAGATGCACCATAATATCACATCATGTTATATATTAAATGCACTGTAGCACTGTCGTCCTGTTGTTCATCGATTTGCTCGAGCAGGCACCAGTAACATCTCCACTGTGAGACTTGTTGTTACTGTTTTTGGCATATTGAATATGCCACAGCTAGCTTGCCAGGCTCTGCCGTGTGGGTGGAATACTCTCGGTAGCTTGCTGGGCTCTCTGAGAGGGACAGAGGAATCAAACCCAGGTTGGCCGCGTGCAAGGCAAACACCCAACCCACTGTGCTATCACTCCAGCCATAAGCACAAGGTCATACAGTACAAATTCCTGTGCACACTCACACACTCCTACAGTCATGTACATACTAACATGAACACACAATCATATTCAGTCACACCCATGCTCACTCATTCATACATGCACACAATGCATACTCATTCACACACATATACACTCACATATGCCCATTTATTTACACGTTCATTCACTCACATGCTCATTCATACATGCATACTTACACATGCTCACTCATTCACACATACACTCACACAGGCTCACACACTCACATCACTCATGCACACACACTCACGCATGCTCATTCATTCACATGCACATTTGCAGTGCTCACTTGTATTCACACACATACACACTCACACATGCTCACTCATTTTCATACACACTCATATATGCTCATTCACACATGTCCATTCACACATGCTCACTCATTCACACACACATGCTCATTTACACACTACAACATAATATTTGTACTTGCATGTATTACTAGGTGCGTCACAGAATATATTATGCAATATCATGTTCCTCTGAAATAATGTCCTTATTTTACAGTGAGGACACTCAGTTTCTGGGAAGATGGGTAACTTGCTTCAAGGCACGAGAAGCTTATTCTAAATTTACTTAGTGCCACACAGCCCAGAGGGCAAAGCACTAAATGGTTCACAGCCACATTAGTTCCACTTCTAGGAAATGTTTTGGAAATTTGTAGAATTATTTTCCACTTTAATCATTTACATATTGAAATATACCTATTTCTGGGTTATTTTTGCAATATTTGTAATTTTATTATGTATATAATTTGGTTGTGTTTTATTTTAGAATAGAAAAGAAACATCTTAAAATATGTGTTGCATGAAAGCAGGCTTGGAGCCCAAGTCACATGAGAAACACTGTGTTCATTCATCTACTCTAAATCTTTAAAATTTGAGGTACAAAACAATTCTCAAGTTTAAACTGAGACACTTAAGTGGGTGGACAACTATAGTTTCTATAAGCAGAACATATTTCTACATAGTCTCTGAGAAAAGAAAAATTTAAATTAATTTTTAAAAATAAGTTATGCTTGCTTTTTCATTGGAAAATTGTGTTTATTTACCACCTGTTTTGCTTCAGTTTGCTTTGTTTAATGCATTGACTTGCCTCTAAGGATTATTTAGGGTCCTGTACCAAGTCTAGGGCACTGTCGTGCATGAGTGAGAAGGACCACTAGAAGAGAAATAACGACGATAGTAAACTATTAGGGCTATACAGGAGTCTGGAAGTGGAGATAAGACTTCATTTAACCACTGGAAAATTAGGAAAGAGGTAGCTTCTCATTTTCTTGTTTCTGAATTTCATGTGGCTTAAGAGGAGAATCTCCAGGTTATTTCATTAGAAAAGTTTCTAAAATCCTAGTACATTCTCTGAGATAAACATTCACTTGGGAATTTCACCAGGCAAATCTGAACTTTAGTCTATTTAAAAATAGTAAATATATTCAGTGTTTTTATCTATTTGGCTTTATGTGTTATGCAGAGATATTGCCCTATCCTCCAATTCTTTTGGAAAGAAGAGTAAACAGAATAGTAGGATGAAGTTATCCTCTTCTTTCCTCTTGTTATTTTGTGCCCTAATTAAACATGTTTACAATATAAGAAAAAACCACAGGATTTCTCTAGAACAAATTGAGTTCTCAAAGTTTATTTATTTTGATAAGAAACCATGTTTTAATGGAGGGTGGAAACCTTATGGTAGGAAGCTGAGGTTTCAATTTTTACTCAGGATATATTTTCTCTGGAAGCAATATTGTTTTTTCTTTGTAGAGTATGGAAAGATTAAATTTCATATTTCAATTCCTATGACAGCTCCAAGATCCAAACCCAACACTGAACATGTATGTTTGACCCTCCATCTTCCTTACATCAGTAATCCAGCTTATACGTAAGTATGAAGTGAGCAAAAGCAACAACACACACACACAGACTCATTGCCAGGAAAACAACAGTGGTACATAGGCTATATGCTGTAGAAGAAATCCTATTATTTTGAGCACATCTAAATTAGAAGGGATATTTAACACATAGGTCACAATAGTAATAAAAGCAATTTTTGTCTTTAATATGTTTGGACTTAATACAGAAGTAGATTTTAAGCTATTGTTCTGAGTTTTAACTTTACCAAATAAATACTTAGAACTGAAATGTAAAGTTCCTATCATCATTTTTACATAGAAGTTGAGTTTTTAATAATATTTTGAGGTATTCTTGCATTATAAGATTACATTCATATATGCATGCTTTTATAAATAAACAACTATATTAATTTCACCACTAAAATTCCAGTCCCATTCTTCTTCATCATACAGCTGATTGTTTTTACTCAGTTTATCCTTTTTCCCCCCCTTCCCTCCTTCTGGTAATGACTAATTTTTTGTTATAATCTAAAAATTATTTTTGTTTTATTTAGGCCATTTGGATAAGCCTCAGACATAACAGAACTGGCAGAGGAACCCAGGTGTGTGGGACCCGGGGCTGAGATCTCCAAGCCTGCACGGTTTGGGACTGGACCTGTCAGTAACTAGACAGTTACACCCTCCAACTGCCGTGTAACCCCAACAAAGGCCAGGATCCAGAGATTATCACAACAAGCTCCCGGGAGCGCGCGGCCTGCGGCCTCGCGACTATTTATTTACTTTTCTCTAAATTTTCAGGGTACCTTAAATATCCTTAAATATCCAACCCGCACGGCAGAGCCTGGCAAGCTATCCGTGTTCTATGCCAAATAGACCAAATTGATATGCCAAATCCAGTAATAAATGGATCTCATTTCCCTAACCCTGAATATGCAGAGTCGAGAAGGATATGGAAGGAGAGGCTGATAAAACACCAAGGCAGACATAGGCTACCAAAACGCAGAAAAACAAAAATGATTGTCTGTACTTTTAATGCTCGTACCCTGGCATCTGCTGCATCCAATGAAGACCTTATGGTACAAGCACGAAAGATCAAGTACGACATCATTGGTCTGACCGAAACGAGAAGACATCAATTCCATCATGCTGTTTTCGACACTGGAGAAGAACTGTTCCTTGGAACATGTGATAAAAGAGGCGTCGGTGGTGTCGGTATCCTTGTCAATACAAACTTAGTCACGAGCATTGATTCATTTGAATGCCTAACAACCCGAATCGGACGATTACACTTGAATAAATGTGGCTCACTACCGGCAGTTTCTATGTTTGTTGTCTATGCACCAACATCCAGTTATGGTGAAAGAGAAACTGAGAAATTCTACATGGAACTGGAGAAATTCTATAAAGAAGATCACACCTTCTACAAGATCATTGTCGGTGATTTTAATGCCAAGATAGGACCAAGAAGATCAGTCGATGAACTCCACATCGGAACCCATGGCCTGGAATGGAAAGAACAGGGTAACAGACTGTCTGAGTTCATCATGTCAACCAAAACCTTCCATGGTAACTCACAATTCCAAAAGGTTGAATCTAAACGTTGGACATGGGAGTCTCCCGATGGACGGTTCCACAATGAAATAGACCACATCATATTCAATCGGCGGTTTTGCCTAACCAATGTTGCTGTTGTCCCAAAATTCCAAACGGGATCAGACCACCATCTTCTTCGTGCAAAATTCTACCTCACAGAACGAGGAGAAAAGAATGCAAGGTTTAAGAAGAGGACTCCCAGAACAACCACCAACTGGAAACTCTTTGGCTCTGTTGCGGCAACATGGGAAGATGCCGTCATTGACAACATTGATGAGGAATAAGATCGAATGATTCAGCACCTCCATGATTGTGCAAGGAATGCCAAGAGAGAGATAACCACAAAAAACCGTCTTTCTTCGAACACTCTTGAACTTATTCGCCAACGTGGCTTGGCATGTGCCTCAGGCAACCACAAGCAAACGTCTGAACTGGCAAAACAGTGCAGAGAAGCCATCAAGGATGACCTCAAAAACAGGAGAGCAGCAGTACTGGTAGATGCAGCAGAAGCTGGGAAAAACATTAGTAATGCCCGCCTGTCCTTCACCAACTACAAAACCAAGATGACTGCCCTCCGACATCATGATGGATCTATCACATCTTCCAGAAGGGCAATGGAGAAGATTATTCATGACTTCTACTCAGATCTCTTTAATAGCCACATCCACTTGCCCACATACCACATACCACATGATGGATATGTCGTTCCCAATGTTCTCCCTTCCGAAATCCAACATGCCATCTCGTCGGTAAAGAAACAAAGAGCACCTGGCCCAGACAAGATCAGACCTGAACACCTGAAGAACTTACCATCAGTACTCATCAATACATTGGCTCGACTCTTCACACGCTACCTGTCTGAATGCAAGGTTCCATCCCAATGGAAAACCAGCAGGACTGTACTACTATACAAGAAAGGAGACATCCACGACATTGGCAACTATCGCCCAATCTGCCTATTGTCTGTCATCTACAAACTATTCACTCGAGTCATCCTGAATAGGATTAGCAGAACACTAGATGAAGGACAACCATGTGAACAAGCTGGATTCCGAAAAGGATTCAGTACCATCGACCATATCCACACAGTAACCAAGCTCATTGAGGTATCTCGGGAGTTCAAGATGCCACTCTGTCTAACGTTCATTGATTTAAAGAAGGCCTTTGATTCTGTTGAGACGGAAGCGGTCATAGAAGCCCTAGCCAATCAGGGCGTACAAACTCAATACATCAGGATCCTTCGTGAGCTCTATTGCGGATTCACTACCAAGATCTCACCATTCTACAAAGAAGTAATCATCCATATCAAGAGAGGGGTTCGGCAGGGTGATACCATTTCACCAAAACTCTTCAGTGCTACCCTCGAGAACATCATGCGACGGCTGGAATGGGAAAACATGGGAGTGAAGATAGATGGTCGGCAACTACACCACCTCCGCTTTGCTGATGACATTGTTCTAATAACACCAAACATCAGCCAAGCGGCACAAATGCTGAACGACTTTGACCGTGAATGTGGAAAGGTCGGACTACAGCTGAATCTTGCGAAGACAATGTTTATGAGAAACAGCCTTGTTCCTGACGCTCCATTCGCTCTCAACGGAACCACCATCTCCGAATGCAACAGTTATATATACCTAGGTCGAGAAATCAACATGATGAATGACCTGGCACCTGAGTTGCGCAGGAGGAAGAGAGCGGCTTGGAATGCCTTCAAGAGCATTGAAGAAATAACTAAAAGGACAAAGAACCTCCAGCTACGAGCACATCTCTTTGATTCCACTATTCTTCCTGCATTAACATATGCCTCAGAGACCTGGATCCTACGAAAACAGGATAAGAACACTATTCGGGTCTCTCAAAGAGGAATCGAAAGAACTATGCTTGGAATATCACGATTCACTCAAATGAGAGATAGAATCCGGAGTTCTGATCTTCGTCAACGCTCAAGAATCAGGGACGCTGTCTCATTTGCCAAGACATCAAAAAAAAGATGGGCTGGACACGTAATGAGGTTTACAGACAACCGCTGGACTAGAGCCATTACTGATTGGATTCCACGAGACATCAAAAGATCACGTGGACGCCCACCTATAAGATGGTCAGACTTCTTCGTCAAGACCCTAAATGATCGGTTTGAGGCTCTACATGTTCCTAAAACGAACAGATACCATTGGGCTACGCTAGCACGCAACTGGGATGAATGGAGACGTTACTGGCACCCGCTCGAATAAATCGATGAATAACGGGGATTAAGTGATTAAGTGATTAAGTGATTAGGCCATTTGCTTGTTTCCTCCTCTAAGTATCATTTATGTATGTGAAATTGTTTTATGTTTGTCTTTCTCGATTGAGTTGCTTGTTTCATTTTATTGTGTTCTGAGTTCAGTGAGTTCTTCATACGTTTTGTAGGATGTATAGTAGGCGCACATCTTCTCCATTCAGTAGGATACTTTCTCATTTTGATGACAGTTTATTTTTTGTGCAGAAGTATTTTAATTTCATATAGATGTATTTTTCTTTATATTTGTTTTGTTTCCCTTGCCATGGGGTTTTCAAAGACAACCTTAAGGTTCATGTCATGAGTATATCACCTGTGTTTTCTTTTTTATTTTATGGTTTACATCTCATACTCATCTTTAATACATTTGGAACGTAATTTTTTTTATGATATTTACATAGTGGTTCTAGTTTCATTCTTTTCCTTGTAGCTGTTCAGTTTTCCCACCACTATTTTTAATTGTTTTTGGGGGTAGGGGTTGGGCCGTAATCAGTGATGCTGGAGAAATTCCCAACTCTCTGTTTGAGGGTCATTTCCAGAGGTACTTAAGGGACCATGCAGTGCTGGTGATTGAAATCAGCCTCATGAAAGACAAGCATTCTAACCTCTTTGCTACCTTGCTAGCCTTTTAAAGAGACTTTTCTTCCACATACTTATGATTTTTTTAAATGTCTCATGTCTTTTTTTTATATAAAAGAGACAGTGTGGAGTAGTTATATTCCAGCCCTAATCTTATACACTCTTAAGAAACTTGATTAGGATAGTAACATTTTACTGTCAATAGGAAGTTTTATGTCTAACAGAAAGAATTTGTATTAAGCAAACAGCAATAACACTGTATTCTTAGGGCATGACTAGACTGTGTAGCATAAACTATCTGAATAACCCTTAGGAAGGCATCACTTCTAAGAATAATCTCGGAAACTAAGAGCACTAGAGGTGAAAATCTATTTGTCATCAAGAGCTACTAGAGTGCTCCAAATCATGTCCGTGTTAAGGTTCCCCAATATTGATCTCTATGTGGCTTTGAAAAAGAAACTGAAAATTTCAGAACTTCAATAGTACATTATTTCAATCTCTTAGCTTCAACCTGGACTGGGTATCTGTTAGTATATTTTGTTTCGTTTTACCACCATTACTTCTCAAATTCACATTATTTTTATATTTACTACTATGTCTAAATAAAATAAACACGAAGTGGTCACAATTATCTATTTTCCATTGAAGATCAAGTTATTTATTCCAGAACCCTATTGAATGTTTGGTATTCTAGGGTGGGAGAGATAGTATAAGGGAACAAGGACTTACTATGCAAGTGGTTAAACCTTGGTTCCCGGCACCACATATGTTCACCTAGTACTTTTGGGAATGCTCCCTGAGCACTGCTGGGGTGTTCTTCCCCCACCCCCAAAAAAAGAAGGGTGGAAGAGGATGACACAATAAGATCAATTCTCTATGTCAGTTTCACACCAGGCAAGCTTATATGTACACATTCATTATTATTACTCCCACAACTAATAATGATGATGACATGATGATGATGATGATGATGATGATATAATCTGTTTAATGCTGTAAAAATTATTGTACCAAGAGAAAAACAGGCTTTCCTTAGGTGTAATATTATTCCAAGGTCAGAAAGTTTTCTATGTTTTCTGAATAAATTTCCACCAATCTTCTTGATAGAATACACAATTCTTTTAGGACAGGGACAAATTTTGTGCCATTATAACTAGAGATGAAAGCCTTAAAAACATGGGTTAGTCAACTCCCTACTGCGACTATTTAGAAGAAAGTTCTTTAGGAGGTAAATAAGGTTAAAAGGGATCATAAGAGTAGGCCCTAATGCAACAGAACTGCTGCTTGCTCAGAATAAAATCCATGTGGGATCAAATAAAAGAAAGATCATATTTTTGGTTTGCAAATGACTACAAGCTTGGAAGAAAATTTTACTAGAATTCGATCCTTAACAGAAACTTGGACTTGGACTTGAACTTTATAGTTTACAGAACTATGAGAAAATCAATTCTGCTAGTTACGTCATACAATACATGGTACTTTGTTGTTGTTGAGCCACACCCACCTAGCTCAAGAATTACTCTTGGCTCTGCATTCAGGGTTCACTCCTGGAGGACTCAGGGGACCATACTGGCTGTGGGGGATTGAACCCAGGCTGACATCATGCAAAGCAAGTGCCCTGCTCACTATACTATTTCTCCAGCCTCCACAATAATCTCTCTCTCTCTCTTTTTTTGCATTTTGGGTCACACCCAGTGATGCTCAGTGGTTACTCCTGGCTCTGCACTCAGGAATGACTCCTGACGGTGCTGAGGGGACCATATGGGATGCTGGAGATCGAACCTGGGTTGGCTGCGTGCAAGGCAAATACCCTACACACTGTCCTATCGCTCTGGCCCCCCACCAATAACCTCTTTTCAGAAGAAAAGACTCCATGTCCATTCATTTATAGGCTAATTTCATAACTTCATTTTTCCTAACAGTTGCATGCATGGTGTTGCATTATGTAGATGTACCATAATTTGTTTGACCTACACTTAGTTTCTTTGATCTACTCTCAGGCACTCGGCTTGTTTCCGGGTTCTGGCTCTTGTGAGTAGTGCTGCAATTAATATAGAGGCGCAGAGGGCATTTTTGCTGCCTAAAAGGATATATAGAGAGAAGGAGAATGATAAAGAAAGAGAGAGAGAACATGCCTGTCATAGAGATAGGTTGTTGGGGGGAGGATGGTAGAAGGGAAACTGGGGTCATTGATGGTGGTGGGAAATGTGCACTGGTGGAGAAATGGATGTTGGAATACTGTATGACTGAAACCCGATTATGAACAGCTTTGTAACTCTGTATCTCATGGTGATTCAATTAAATAATGAATGAAAGAAAGAAAGAAAGAAAGAAAGAAAGAAAGAAGCAAGCAAGCAAGCATTTGGGTTGGGAAGGATGGCACTTTGGAATTTATTTGCTTTGATTAACATGATAATGATAGTATAGAAGTTTTCTCACTTCCATACTTTGTCCTGCCTCCTAAAATAAGAATTTAGTGGGGTTTTTTTAATCTGTTTTTCTTCATGCTCTCTTCTGAATCTCCATTCACCAATTATTTCTCTGCTCTTTGGTATTATATATAAATTTCATTCCATCAACATCCTAAATGCAAGCACTGTCCTAAAGACAGTGGAGATATCATGGTTGAGGAAACAGACAAGAATTCTTTCTTTAAGGTAAAAAGATAAAGTAAGAAAGAGAAAATCATGTGTCAAGAAGGAGGGCCTGGAGTGATAGCACAGCGAGTAGGGTGTTTGCCTTGCACTCAGCCGACCTGAGCTTGATTCCCAGCATCCCATATGGTCCCCTGAGCACCACCAGGAGTAATTCCTGAGTGCAAAGCCAGGAGTAACCCCTGTGCATCGCCAGGTGTGACCCAAAAAGCCAAAAAAAAAAGGAGAACACTGCAATTTTTGATAGAGTGGGTAGTGTCACCCTGAGAAGGAGACATATAAAGAAAAAGTTGAAGGAGGCAAGAAAATGAGAATTGCAGGTATGATAAGCCAGTACAAAGACCTGAGAGGTATGGCAGGCCTGGAATAGCATGGATGTGCTCAGATTTACCAAGGAGCAGATTAAAGAGATCAGTAAGGTCTTATAGGTCATGGAAATTGGCTTTTATTCTGAACAGGAAGCCACAGGAGGATTTTAGCCAGAGCTAGTATGTGATCAGAATTACATTTTAGTCGGAGCATCCTGGATACTATGTTGAGAATAGAATGAAGGGCAATCATATGTGTGGAAAGTCTCACTAGGAGTTTGATGCAATAACACATCTAGGTAAACAGTGATGGTGTCTGGAATTATCCTTGTCACTAGGGATTTAAAAGTGGAGATTAGTAAGAAGTGAACAGATTCTAGATATATTTTGAAGGTGCCACCAAAAATATTTGCTAAGAAATATGATGTAGAGTCTGTGATAACTTTGAACATTTGGGCACCAGTAAATATGAAAATAGGGTTTCTATTCACTGGGATAAGAAAGATTTTGGTTCTATGGGGTTTTTTGGTTTGTTTTTTTTTTTGGTCTTTTGTTTGTTTTGCCTTGGGGGCCAAATCTGAAGTTGCTTGGGGTAATTCCTGACTCTGCTCAAGAGTGATCACTAGCACTACTCAGGAGACCATATTTGATGCCAGATATTTGAACCAGGGTCACAGGATGCAAGGTAACCTGAATTCCTATACTATCTTTCTGATTCCTAGTAAGGAAGATTTGGGGGCATAAAGCACTCGGGTGTAAGATCAATGCTAATTAATCATCCACGTGAGTATGTTTAATACACAGAGATATAATCTAGTTTTGGGGAGAGGCATAGGCTGGTATTTAAATTGATAAAATTAGGGTGATACTCCCATGATGGTGAGTACAGGTCAAAGAAGAGGACTGAGGACTGGAAGTTAAGGGAAGGAAGAATGTCAAAAGATAGGTGTGACACAAGTCAATACTCTTGATAGGCCTCAGAAAGCAAGGGTGTTCACTGGAATTAAGGATAGAATGAGTAATGAGAAATTTGAGATAACTGATAACTAAAACCCTTTTAAGGTGTTTTTCTGATACTTGAAAGGAAGAAATGGGGTAAGAAGAAAATCTATGCAAATTTTGGCTGGTTGGTTGATTGAACGGTTAGTTAGTTTCCTTGTTTTTTCAGTTGTGACAAAACATGTAGGATTTGTGCTGGGAGGAAAATGCAGTAGAAAAGGAAAAAACTCATGAGGAAAGAGACAAAAGAAAAAAATTCTGAATCTAATGGCTAGTGCTCCTGGGAAGCAGAGTGATAAGGTTCAATGGAAGTAAAGAGATTGGCCTTAACTGGGAGTATGCACAATCGCACACCCTTTTCATTTGCTCTTTCCCTCGGCTTCTTTCAACATCTTTTTGGATTCTCTATAGCAAAATTAAAAATCTTGAATTGCATCCTGACAAGATAAGTACCAGGAGGATTACTCCATGGCTTAGAGGCCAGACTCACATGCTAGGGGGAAAGGCAGCTCAAATAGAGAAGGGAGCACCAAATAAAGGGTGTTGGGAGGTTCCTCTCAGGATGGGAGATGCGTGATGAGAGTAGACTATAGACCGAACATGATTGCCACTCAATGTTTCTTTTGCAAACCATAGCACTCAAAAGGAGAGACATAACAAGGGGGAATGCCCTGCCACAGAGGTAGGGTGGGATAGGGGGATGGGGGTGGGAGGGATACTGGGATCCGTGGTGGTGGAGAATGGGCACTGGTGGAGGGATGGGTATTCGATCATTGTATAACTGAAACCCAAGCACAAAAATTTGTAAGTATACAATTGTACTTCATGGTGTTTCACTAATAAAAATTTAAGGGAAAAAAAGTCCAGGGTGCTTTAAAACATTGAAAGTGCTTGCTCTGCCCTTTTTGCTTGTCATCATATGGCCCACTCATGGGTCCTTAATTGCCTATTTCATTTAACTGTTTTCTATTTAAAAGCTTATTGATTCACCATTGGTTTGCATTACTATATAAATTTCAAGAGTACAGCTTCTAACTTCTATATGTTCATCAGCCTCCCTGTAGCTACCACCAAAATTCTAGTGTCATTCCCATTATCAGATTAACTTCCTCTACCCTTTTTTTCCCCCAGCTTCCCCTCTACTGCCTTCTAGGAATCATCATATTTTTTCACAGTGTCTAACAGTTTCCATGGAATATTTATCCTACTTTTGGTTTTCTGACATTTGGTTTTTTGTTTGCACCCACACCAACAGTACTCAGTGCTCACTTTTGGCTCTGTACTCAGGGATCACTCCTGGTGGTACTTGAGGAGAGGTATATGCACTGCCAGAGATCAAATCAAGGTTGGCTGCATACAAGGCAAAGAACTTAACCCTTGTCCTATTTTCCTTGATTTTTTAACTAACTCCCATGACTATTGATTGCTTTCTATCCTAGTAACCCTCTACCCTTTATTGTATGTTATAGCACTGTCCTCCTGTTGTTCATTTATTTGCTCGAGTGGGCCCAGTAACGTCTCCGTTGTGAGACTTGTTGTTACTGTGTTTGGCATATCAAATACGTCACAGGTAGCTTGCCAGGCTTCTGCTGTGCGGGCGAGATACTCTCAGTAGCTTGCCAGGCTCTCCAAGAGGGGTGGAGGACATAGCTCCATTTTCTTTTAAAAATACTTATTCCAGTTTTATATGTTTTATAATTAAATCGTCGATTTGCTTAAGCGGGCCCAGTAACGTCTCCATTGGAGACTTTGTTGTTACTGTGTTTGGCATATCGAGTACATGACGGGGAGCTTGCCAGGCTCTGCCGTGCAGGTGAGATACTCTCGGTAGCTTGCCGGGCTCTCCAAGAGGGGCGGAGGAATCGAACTCGGGTCGACCATGTTGGCTGCGTGCAAGGCAAACACCCTACCGCTGTGCTATCGGGCTGGAGCGATAGCACAGCGGGTAGGGCGTTCGCCTTACAAGCGGCCAACATGGCCGACCCGAGTTCGATTCCTCCGCCCCTCTCGGAGAGCCTGGCAAGCTACCGAGAGTATTTGATATGCCAGACACAGTAACAACAAAGTCTCCAATGGAGACATTACTGGGCCCGCTCGAGCAAATCGACGATCAACGGGAGGGGCCTTATTCCACTGCATTATAATTAAATCACTGTGAGATACACAGTTGAAAAGTTATTCATGATTGAGTTTCAGCCAACGATTCACCAGTGCATATCTCCCACCACCAATTGCCCAGTTTCCCTGCCACTCTCTTCCTCCAGTCTACCTCTATGGCAGGTACTTTTCTTCTCTCTTGCTCTCTTTCTTGCTTTTCTTTTGGGTTTTATGGTTTACAATACAGTTATGGAAAGTTATCATGTTCATCCCTTTACCTACTTTCAACACTCAGTTCTTGTCCAGAGTGATCATTTCATGCTATCTTTGGCATAGTAGTTTCTTCTTTATCCTAACTGCCCTCCCCCTACCACCACTTGTGGGAAATTTCCAACCATGGACCAATCTTCCTGGCCCTTGTTTCCACTGTCCTTGTGTATTAGTCTCATCACGATCACAAACATCCTGTTGTTCGTCAATTGCCTCGAGCAGGCACCTGTAACGTCTCCTTCTTCCCAGCTCTGAGATTTTAAAAGAGCCATATTCAATGCTCTTTCAGGGTTAGGAGAATGAGACCCAACATTGGTACTGGTATTTGGCATATTAAGTCCAACACAGGAGGTTTGCCAGTCTCTGCCGTGTGGGCAGGATACTTTCGGTAGCCTGTTGGGTTCTCCAAAGGAAAAACGAGATAATAAGATGGCCACGCATTTCTGGGAGCTGGGTTTTATAGTCTCTGCATCTTGGCCATTGATGGGACCAACCTGGTACTGGCAGCAGCTGGTGGGTGTGACGCCTACCTACTGGAAAATGGGGGATCTGGGTGGAGGAGGCCCACTCCCAATCTGAGCAGGCTTGGAGATCTCAGCCCCAGGACCCGCATACCTGGGTTCCTCTGCTGGTTTCTTCATGCATGAGGCTTGTCCGGACTTGTGGAGAGTGGTCTCAGCATGACTGTGGCTGGTTCTGAAGGTCATCAGCTGCTGGGGCTCTGCTCGGGGTGGGGGGGGCACGGGGGGAGGGAAACTCAACCCTTAATATTAGTCTCATATTATGTTTTTTTTTAAATTTCTCACAACGAAGTCCAATCAGTCCATGTCTGTTCCGATCCCTCTGATTCATCCATTTATATGCAAATTTCATGACTTCATTTTCCCTGGTGGTATAGTATGCCATTGTGTAGATGTACCATAGTCTCTTTATCCAGTCATCTGTTCTTAGGCTCTCAGGTTGTTTCCATATTCTGGTATAGCTCTATTTTTAAATATAATTTCTCGACGTTCACCCCATATTCATGTTTCTCTTTGCAATATTTTAAATCCAGTGAAATCGCCAGAATATCCATATTGGGGTGGGGATGGGGGTAGAAGTTTTATCCTGAAGCTGAGTTTGCACCACTAGCCAACTGCTTTTATATAAAGTTCTCTATTTATTTGGAAAGGCTAGTAGAGTGCTAATGTAGGTTATAAGAGAACACAATACTACCTTAAATTCCCGTACTCCTTGCTCTGAGGTTAAAGCTTCAACTATCACTTATATATAGAACTGTTTCACCAATAAGTACTAAAGACAGCATATTTTCCAGAATATTTTCAAAGGTCAAATAAATATTTGAAAAAGAACAAAAAGGAAGGAAGAAAAGGATAACTGAAAAAATGCAGTGAATACATGTTGAAATATGCCTAAAATCGTGTCAAATAATCAACTATAATTTTCTGTTGTTTTATTGTGGTACTGGGAATTTACAACACTTCTCACACATAATCATTCCAACATCATACCCATCACCAATGGCCCCACCTCCCTGCATCCAGCCCCCATCTCCCACATAAGCTCAGTTCCATTGATTAAAATCTTTAGTTCTGATGACTTAAATAACCTACTATAATTTATCTCAAATGATTATCCATAACATATTATACATAAGGTTTGTTTTGCTTTGGTTCTTGTTTGTTTGGTTTGAGGCTCCTCCCAGAGGTACTAGGAGCTGCTCACTTTGTGCTCAGGGGTTCCACCTGGCAGTCCTTAGGTGATCCATGTGATACCAGAGATCAAACCTGGGCCTCCCACATAAACAACATGTGCTCCAGCACGTTGAATTACTACTCTGGCTGTACAGAAAATATTTTTATGTGATGTGTGAAGGATCTCCAGAAAATAAGATTGTTTTGAGTCAGCATAGTTGCTTAGTGAAAACTCAATCCCAAATTTCTCCCTAATTTCCATACTCTCCTTTCTGTTTCCTACCACCCAGCCACTTCAGTGACCACAGGAACCTCCAGCTAAACATGTTCTCAAATAGAAGTCTTTCTTGCCCAGTCTGTGTCTATTGATTACAGCATAGAAATAGCATGTTTCTGAATCTCAGTTTGCCAAGTTCAAATTTCAACTCTTTGAGTTAGTCATGCTATGCAAAGTAAGAATTCCAAACAGGACTTTGTCATTTGCTAAGAATTTGTATTGTTAGAAGGCAAAGAAAACAGTGCTTATCAGCCAGAGATGTAAACACATAAGTGCAATATACTCTGTAGGGAATGTGATCAAAGGTTGTCAGGGTTTGGTAAAGAACCAGATAAAGGGAGACTTCCCGGAGATGGGTGTCTGGGTGTCTGGAACTGTATCTAGAACAGGAGTGATAATGTTCCCTGTGTATGGCTTGCTAAGAGTTAAAGGGAGAATATTAGCATGAATTAACATGATCATTGAAGGCCACCAGATATCTTGGCATAACAGAGAAAGATGGGAGTAGAGATTCCAAAGGATCAGGGATTCTCACTGACCTGACCAGGAGCCTGAGTTGCATTTTATGTAGAGGATGATGGGGAGCCACAGAGGAAATTTAAGCAAGGAACAAATATGTCCTGATGTTCATTTAAGAAAAATCACATTTATTGCATGAGGGGGATAAATTAGAGCCAGAAAAAAGGTGGAGAGAATCTTAGAAGATGGTTGAAAGAATCTAGATCTAACAAGAGTGAAGCAATACAGAGTGGTGAGAGGGAAAAGAAAAAGTTGGAAGGTCTGAAAGGGTAACTTAGAAGTGTTGAGTGGCTGCTGGAAAAAAGGTGGTTGACGATCAGAACGATGGAGACTCATCTGATCATTTAGTGCGTTTACTCCCAGAAATAGGCTGGAGCGATAGCACAGTGGGTAGGGTGTTTGCCTTGCACACGGCTGACCTGGGTGACCCGGGTTCAATTCCTCTACCCCTCTTGGAAAGCCCGACAAGCTACTGAGAGTATCTCGCCCGCATGGCAAAGCTTGGCAAGCTACCTGTGACGTATTCAATACGCCAAAAAACACAGTAACAACAAGTCTCACAATGGAGACGTTACTGGGCCCACTTGAGCAAATCAATGAACAACAGGAGGACAGCGTTACAGTGCTGCTCCCAGAAATAAAATTATTCTTTGTTTTTCTCCCTTATTACTGGCACCATGACTTACTCGGTGACTGAGGCCAGAAATGAGGGAGCTGTGCTAGTCTCTAGTACCCTCCACACCCAGAGTCACCCAAGCTGGTGCCACTGAGTGAGAAAAAGGGAAGACATGGACCAAAAGAGGGAACTCTTCTCAGCATTTGTAGTCTGGCTCTGACCTGGATTTAGTTTTGGGATAAGTGGGCAATCAGGAGGGCCACTGAAAAATGCTCTAAGACATGCTCCCCTTTGTGGCTTGCAGCCAGACAGATACTTGGTAAAACTACTCCCCACGATATCAATGTTCAACTACTCCTGGTTCCCTCTCCTTCTTTCTCAGCTCCCATACACTAGTCTATAAATGATCAAATATTTGTCTAGCAGCCTAGACTGGAAATGGTTATAGTCACCCTCTCAGCAGGAAATGTTTAATAAACTAGATTGTAAACAAAGCTGAGAAGTTGTCTTTTATTTTTTTTTGAGAAGAGACCTTTTATTTTTATTTTTTAAATTTTATTTGCTCGAGCGGGCCCAGTAGTGAAACACTGTGAGGTACAGTTGTAGACTTACAAATTTGTGTGCTTGAGTTTCAGTTATACAATGATTAGGTACCCATCCCTCCACCAGTGCCCATTCTCTAACCCCACCAGTCCCAGTATCCCTCCCACCTCCAAACCCCCCATCCCACCCTACCTCTGTGGTAGGGAACTCCCTTCTGTTCTCTCTCTCCTTTTAAATAGTAAAGCTTAAAGTAAAGGGAAAGGACCATAGTTAACTTGGGCCAACGGTGATAAGAATGGTCTTGTTTTCTAGCCTCCTTGTGAGGTTGGCTCTATGGCTGCCTTGGATTTCTGAAAGGCATGAAAGTGGGGCTGAGTGTGTGGTGCAGTGGTAAAAAGTCTGCTTGGCATGCCTGAGGCCACTACTGGATCTTCAGTACAGTCGCTGAGCTGAATAGAATTAACAACACTGTTGTGTTGTTGATTCAACAAGTGTTACATGATGTAACACTACTGCAGTTAAGTCATGTACTTAACTGGGTATAGGACTCCCTCCCCAAGATTTTGCAACAGCAATAAAGGAAAAGAAAAAGAGGCATGAAATTCATAATACACTCAAAGTATGCCCAGATTTAATTATATGAAAATTCCATCTCACAACCACCCACTTTAAATAGACAAATAAATGAATAAACATAAGTAGATAATAAGGCCCAGTAAATGGTTGCTTAAAGAATAGTGGATAATGTAATAAGGTATTAGTTCTTAAGCTGTCAATTTCACTTCAGCCTTGGATATATGCACTTCAATAGTGAACCTTAAAAAAATAGGGGTGACTCCCAGCCTTGCTGGAGCATCATATGGTTCCAGGGATCAAATTCAGGACATCATACATGCTAGCTATATGCTCTTCCCCTTGAACTGTATCCTCAATCCTAATAGTTCAATAGTGGGAGTTTTTCCTAGTATTTGGTCCACATATAGTGGTTCTCTGGAAGTTCTTGGGGACCATGCAGTTCCAGGGATCAAACCCAAGCCTCCTACATACAAAGCGCATGCTCCAGTCCATTTAGCTATATTTCTAGTCTGCACTAGTGGATTCTTAAGATGGAAAGATCCCTTAAAGCCCAAAGAAGTTTGTCTTTAATAGGCAGATTCTTCAAATGAAAGACAAATTATTCAATCCTAAAATCTGAGAGATAGTACAGTGGATAGGGTGTTTGCCTTTCATGGCTAATCTGGGTTTAACCCCCAGCAACCCATATGATCCCCTGAGCCCCACCAGAAATGATCCTTGGAGCCAGAACTAGGAGTAAGTCTAAGTACTGTTGGGTGTGCCCTCCCAAAAAAAAAGGAAGAAGGGAGAAGAAAGAAAGAAAGAAAGAAAGAAAGAAAGAAAGAAAGAAAGAAAGAAAGAAAGAAAGAAAGGAAGGAAGGAAGGAAGGAAGAAAGGAAGAAAGAAAAAGAAAGAAAAAGAAAGAGAGATAGGAAGGGAGGGAAAAAGGAAGGAAGGAAGGAAGGAAGGAAGGAAGGAAGGAAGGAAGGAAGTTATAATCCTCAGAGGAATTTCCAGAACTAAGATAAAGGGAAAGGCTGCTATCTAGGGACCCAAGAGGCAAGGAATAGGAGAACACAAATTGGTCAGCAATTAGGGAATGTTTTCTTCAAGTCAAGTTCCCTCCTGTGTCATTTATCCACCATTTCCCTCATACATGTGACTTGTCCTGAATTATTCTCCTCATCCATGATAGCAATTACTTATTAGAGAAAAATCCATATTTGCAGAAGAAAAAAGAAAATGACATCTATGTTCAGATTGGAGAATAAAACCTAGGTGGTGCAGCAAGTTGGGAGACTGTTTAAAGTCAATCCAGGCTGAAACCTGCCTCTATCCCACTGCATAAGGACCAAGCCAAATGGCAATTTTTCAGTGACCAACTTTCTCTTTAAGGTTGAGATACCTATCTAGCACAGAGACCACAAGTGACTTTAGCCTCATTCTGTTGCTTGAGTCTCCTAACAACTAGGGGCATTGAAAGGGAAATTCATGGCTCTCGAAGAATCACTTTTCAATCTTGTAACACCAAAGCACCTTGATTTTCTATTTTAGCTCAAATTTCCTCCCCTGACATAATCAGGATCATCTTCTATAGACTTTCAGGGAACTAATATCTTTCCAATCCATTCAAAGCCCCAAATGTCAAATTCTTGATTTTCACCCTGGACACTTCTCTGTGCTTCATTTCCCCTGAGTGCCTGAGGACACTTGTTCAAACTGATGAGATAGCATCTGTCACTGTTGGCAGCCAAAATGGAGGAGTGTGAGAAGCATCACTTTCTGTCACTTGTGCCAATGTGATATCAGGGAACCCTGCTTGTTCCTTGGTTAAGAACGACAGTGTTGTCAGAACCGTCTATTCCTTTCCCTCCCTAGGTCGTAGGTTCAGAAAAAGAGGCATTTGGTCCCTGCTCTGAACAGGGATGATAAGTGACATCAGCAATGAGCCTCTACTTGCCCATTGGCTGACATGTTGGGCAGACTGGAGCTGAGACACTTTCCCACAGTCTGGAACACGCTTCCCCTCAGAGAGTCACCTCTAGGTTCCTTCTACTTCTGCTCCAAATGCTTTTGCAAAATTGTTCCCTCCCTTGAAACCCTGATCAATCTGTTGCCTCCAGCTCTGTAACTCTGGATACAGCCCTTCTAGAGCTTTCTGAGACCCTACTCCCAGCCCATCCCCTGTTAATTGCTTCTTTCCTATCAGGAAGGAAGATAGTTGATGGCTCTTGCTGAGATGGTTTGCACTTATGCCTACAAAGTCGTTGCAGTCATTCAATTCCTTCCAAAGTCAAGCTAACTTTTATTGCATGTGCACCCATGAGACCATTCATTTTTCTCACTCATTTATGTCAGTTGTTCCATGTGTAAAAATTAATTGGCACAGAGGTGGCAGCAGGGACTGGAACCCAAAATTTACTTATAACCATAATCATGTTAAATTCTTAGTGGGTCACAGTCCTCCCTGTCTTCCTATTCAAAATCCCAGTCTATTCTATTTGGGATTAAGCAAGACTTAATAATGGAGAGTGGTATGTGTTTGCATGTGGGTCTGTGTGTGTGTGTGTGTGTGTGTGTGTGTGAGAGAGAGAGAGAGAGAGAGAGAGAGAGAGAGAGAGAGAGAGAGAGAGAGAGAGACTGAGAGAGAGACTGAGAGTGAAAGTGTTTTACTTGTGTGGAGAATTTAGAAAATTCTTCGAGAAAATTCTATTTTCTGCCTCATCAAATGACTTACAAAAATCAAGGAAACAAGTTTGCATAGAAAACGGTTCAAGGCAGGTTAAGGACAATTAAGCTCTACTTCCCAAATCCTTTCCCAGGCCCCACTTTTTTTTTCATTCATTGAAGACAGTGGAAATGTTATGCTTTTAATATTCTACCATAACATAAAAATTTGAAAGTGTAACAAACATAATTGTTGTGTTAGGCATATCCAAAGTGGTACTTTAACTGGTTGTAAAATTTAAGCATTCTCATTGCAGAGTATTTTGAAATCACTGTATCACTGTCATCCTGTTGTTCATCAATTTACTTGAGCGTGTGCCAGTAGCGTCTCCATTCGTCCCAGTTCTGAGATTTTAGCAGCCTTTCCTTACTTCTTGTCTTTCCCAATGCTGCCATATTCGAGGCTCTTTCAGAGTTAGGGAAATGAGACCCATTATTGTTACTGTTTTTGGCATATAGAATACACCACGGGTAGCTTGCCAGACTCTGCCGTGTGTGCGGGATACTCTCGGTAGCATGCCAGGCTCTCCTATATATATATATATATATATATATATATATATATATATATATTTCCCTCTATGATTTGTTGCCTACTCTCTGAACCCCATCAAATATGGTGTGGTAATTATGGAAAATGGGTAGGGACTGTCTTATGATATGTCGCAGAAGTGGCCTCATGGACCAGAAATACATTCACTCATATGTGAGGCTCGGCCCGAGCATGTGGAAAGCAGCCTGGAGTGTGGCGGCAGTTGGGTAGTGGAGGTTGGATGCCGTGGCTGGATCCCTTGGGGAGGGGAGGGCTCTCACCTTCCCCCCTGTGGGGCACTCCGAGTGAAAACAGCCTGGCGCAGAGTCTGGTGGCATGGCTATGGGAGCTTTATTTTATGCTCCCTTCCATGAGGAGCAGCCGTGAGTTCTAGAGGGTGACTGATGAGATCATCTGGCACCCAGCAGAGGGTGGCTTATGGGTGGACACCTGGGTCACAGAGACTGAGGGGAAGCAGGCAGAGGATCTATAAAATTATAATAAAAATAAAAATAGAACTTGTATCTATTCTATCACCAATAGGAATCTCAGCTAATCTATTACTAGGTTTCTTTTCAGCATCCCTTCTATACAAACATTCGCATATTTTCTATGTGGGATGCGCACAGTATACAATTAAGTATATCTGAGTTTTCACTGAATGTTATGTTAGCCAGCAGATTTCCATGTAATTTACTTAAAAAAATACCATTTTAATGGCTGCAAAACATTTATAATTAACAATTTATCTCCCTAAATTCAAGCCTATGAATTTTTCCTAGATTTTCACCATTATAAGAAATATTATCTCTCTTATTTGTTCTCAAGATTGTTTACTAGAAATGTTTTGCTAGGTCGAGAGAATTTTTCAGAGTTTTAAAACTTTTTTTTAATAGACAATTTAACAGTTCTTAGTAGTAACACAGTTATTAATATACTTGACTAAGAGAAAATGTTAAATTTATGCTAAATATCTTGTTGGGTAGTGGAGGTTGGATGACCAAATCCTTTTTGGTAAAATTATTACCTTTGAATTGAATGACTAAAATCTTCTTTTAAAATAAGAGGACAAGAAAGCAGCTGGAAATTATATCTTGCAGGGTAATAGGTATTTAAAAGGCTTCAGAAAATCTTTTGAGAATGCTCTATGATTGAAGATAAAGCCAACAGAAAAAAAGAAAGATTTTTACCTAAAATGAGGAAATTGATAATAAGGAAAAATGAAAACCAGAGAATGTTAAATTTAAGAGATTCTTGAGCGTTTGATTTATTACTCTCTGAAAGCATTTTAAGATGTCAGCTTCCGAAGGTTTTTGTATTCTGGCTGCATTTAGCAAACCAGGTTAAATGTGGATGATGAAGACTGTTCGGAAGAACATTGTGCTTTGATGAGTCCCTGAACTTACCTTTCAATGATTAGGAAGCCAGCCATTTGCGACCTGAGCCCTGTAGACCTTTACTTTCTTCGCATGTCCTTAAGAGTTGCCCTGATTCATTCTCATTTAACATCTTAGGACCTAAAAAGAACACCAGCCTAAGATAGAAAAGAGCATAAACTTGAAGTCTATCGCCTTTGCTACATTCATCACTAAAGGAAGCAACATGGGCAATACACTGAAAGGTGCGGGGCAACACATGTAAATTTCAGCCAGACGCAGGGGATTGACAACCAGAGTGAGGCACAGTATTAACAGCTGACAGAAGAATATTAGTCGTACCTAAAGGATGAATCCCACATTTAGGTATGTCATTTTACATAGTTCCAAAAGGCTTCACAAACATTGGTGATTTATAGCTAATACCATAAAGAAACAATTATATGATTCCAAAGGCAGAGCACAAGTTCTCAGTGAGGTTAAATGCCTTACACTATTGGGCAAAAAAGCCTGCGGGTAGCAAGATTAAATACCAAAGCTGGGACTGCAGAGGTAGCTTAAGTGGTGGGGGCAATACTAAGCATGTGCAAGGCCTGAAGTTCTACCCCTGACACTACATGGTCCCAGCATGGGCCCTCAAGCACCACAAGCCTGAACACCAGCCAAAATATATCAGACTCTGTGGGGAGTGGCCCCACCCAATCCTCCTTCCCCAGAATTACCAGGTAATAAAATAAATAAATATAAATAAAATTCTTAATATTAAATAATATCAAAATAAAATAAATCTAAATAAAATAATATGAAAGCTACCAGCATTAGGAATTACCCTTACCCAAAAATTACAGAGCCAGAATTTCTCTGATTGAAATACTTGTGAAATGACCTACTACCTTCTTCCAACAAAATTAGTATATGGGGTAGTAGGTGTTCCATTAGATAGCAGAGGACTCAAAAAAGAGGGTTTCCTTTCAAGAAGCTCAAGACGCCTCCAAAAGGTCAGGCACAAACTGAAGCTGGGTCACTAACTTATGAAAACAGAAACTAAACTCAAGGCAGGATGTCAAAAATAGCCAGTGCTGAAAGTAGACTATAGACTGAATATGATTGCCACCCAATGCCTCTTCTGCAAGCCACAGCACCCAAAAGGAGAGAGAGAACCAAAGGGAGTGCTCTGCCACAGAGGCAGGGTGGGATGGGGGGTGGAGGGGTGGGAGGGATACTGGGATTGGTGGGGGTGGAGAATGGGCACTGGTGGTGGGATGGGTACCCGATCATTGTATAACTGAAACCCAAGCACAACAACTTGTAAGTCTACAACTGTACCTCATGGTGTTTCACTAATAAAAAATAAAATAAAATGGCCAGTGTCTTATGAGGAAGCAGCACGGGGGTAAAGGTGAGAAAGGATCTCAGCCTTTCTTCAGCTTCACCCTTCCAGTTCTTGCCTGAAGCTCCAGGCTAATACTTTTGACATTACTTTTGGTTAGGATCATGGATTTGATGAGATAAACCTAAAAGCCTGACATTAGGTTTAAATAAGGTGACAGTGACCAGTAGACCCTTTTTTCCTTTCTTTCTTTTTTTCTAATCGAGTAATCATGAGATAGTTACAAAGCTTTCATGTTTGAGTTTCAGTCATACAATGATCAAACACCCATCCCTCCACCAGTGCACATTTTCTACCACCAATGTCCCCACTATACCCCCTGCTTTTCAACCCTCCTGCTGCCTCCATACGCTCTCTCTACTTTGGGGAATTATGATTTGCAATACAGAAATTGAGAGGTTGTCATGTTTGGTCCTTTATCTACTTTCAGCATACATCTCCCATTCCGATTGATTCCTCCAACCATCACTGACTTAGTGATCCCTTCTCTATTTCATCTGCCTTCTCCCCCAGCTCGTGAGGCAGGTTTTCAGCTATGGGGCAATCTTCCTGGCCTTGGGTGTCAGTGAGCAGTAGACCTTGAGCAAGTGGCTGACCATCCTAAATCTCAAGGACTTCTCAATCCAGAGAGATTAATAACAAGAGTAACTGCCATGTTATCACTTACTTGATTGAGTCCATTACAATTGCTTAATACTCTCACAGGCATGCAGCCACAGTTCAAAGAATATTAAGATGATGATGATAATCATTACCAGGATCATGATGCTGTTGTTTAGCTACCTTGATTTTTAGAAATGAGAAAGGATATCAGAGAGAAGGGTGATGGGGCTGCAGAGAATTGCCTAATTCATACCTTGCAGATTCTTGCTAGAAATCGAGGATTCCATAGCAAGTTGGGCAGTGTCAGCTTGGAGTGAGAGGGGTGGACCTGGTTTCTGTGTTCTAAGAAGGCAGAAAAGTTAGGTCCTTGAAATGAAGTGGTTTCCAAAGTAAACTGAGTGTCTTCCCTGGAAATACCGGCTGAGTCACCCTCTCTGTCAGCCATAACCAATCAGTACATTCTGCAGTATGATCCCCACTACCATCCTTGTCAGAACTATCCACAGTCCTCCAGAAATTTCTGCTTCCAGCTCAGGTCTTCAATGAGAATCTTAGGCTATGTATCTTTCCCCAAAGAAACAAATTTAAGGCTTGCTCTCCCAATTCACTACAATTTTTTCCTACCAGTCAATTGTACCTATAGCATATCTATAGCATTTTTCTGTAGAATATTAACTGTACTATGAGATACTGTAGTATCACAGAGAATTTTCCCAGACTGGAGAGAGAGAGAGAAGTTCCTGTCATAGAGGCAGGCTAGGGGAAGAGGAGACTGGAGGAAACTGGGGACATTAGTGGCGGGAAATGTACACCAGTGAAGGGATGAGTGATGGAACATTGTATGACTGACACCCAATTATAAATAATTTGTAACAGTGTATCTTATGGTGAGGCCATTAAAATAAATAAATAAATTTAAGAAAGGTAAAATAAGGGGCTGGAGAGATAGCACAGCGGGTAGGGCGTTTGCCTTGCACGCAGCCGACCCAGGTTCGATTCCCAGCATCCTATATGGTCCCCTGAGCACTGCCAGGAGTAACTCCTGAGTGCAGAGTCAGGAGTAACCCCTGTGCATCGCCAGATATGACCCAAAAATTTTTTTTAAAAAAGTAAAATAAAAGGAGACAAAATATTATCTACGATGATCTATAGGGTTTATGAAGATTAACTAAGACCTTACATCTGTGGCTCACATGTAATTTAAGTTCTCAGTGAATGTTAAACTATGTTATGAGCCTTCCTTCTTGGAAAATGCCAATTCTCATGAATCCTAAGAGGGAAAACATATAACCAGCAATACGTAATTATGTATGAGATTATTTGTGTATTCAATTATCAGTCTTATGCTATTTTAAGTACAGATTTTTGAGTTTAGTTTTAGGATTCTTTTTGTTTGGATCATTTACCAAAGGTTATGTAAATGATGCTAGATTAGAACATCTGTAACATAAAGGAATACAGTGCCTATTCATGATCTTTAAGTTTGGTTATCAGGCTCTTAAACACTTACAAAATACTGTGAGTGAAAAACTCCAAGAGAAGGTTTTCTTATGTACGTGCGTAAGTGCTTGTGTGCACACATTCCTGTCCCGTGTGTCTTTCAGAGTTGCATAGGAACATATCCAGATGAGATAAACAGAGAGACATTTACTCCAGAGGACTGGAACTGCTGAGACTCAAAACAAGGAAGTTGTGAGTGTGTACGTGCTCTCTGCTGACAGCCCCTGGTTCTGGCTTCTGGATAGTAGAAACTTGGAGCTACTCTCCATTGGAATGTTTCCTGAAGCAGTTTCACATATATAATTATAAAAGTTATACTCACCCTCAAAAAGAGCAAATGTAAGTAAGGTAAAAGAAGAAAATTGTTGTTTTTAATTACAACGGTCACAGAAAGCCAGACTTAACATATTCTATGTCATTCAGTCTATTTTCTATGTATGAGGTTTTCAGACAAAGCAGAAGTTATGGCAAGAAGCAATTCTAGAATTAAAGAGTAATATTTCATACTAATTAAAGACAGAGTCATTCCCCCAGAAAGAAATCATAATCCTAAATGTTTGCACTCAATAAATTAACTGGTGTATTTGATACTATTTAAAAACCAAAAAACATGATTCTCTTGATAGTTACAGAGAAAAGGTCGATAAAATTCAGTGTCTGTTTATAACAAATGTTAGCAAACTAGAGTTAAATGTAAGTGTTTAACTTAATAGACTATAAAATCTGATATCAAATAAAATTAAATCGTAGATTATTGAAAGCTTTGCTGCTGTGGATGGGGGAAAGGGTGATGATTCATTTAATATTTACCCCCCTTGGTCTTATCCAGTTAAACAATCCAAAAAAAAGTAAGAGGTGAAAAGTTTGAAAGGACAGAATACAGCTGTCATTATAGGTAGATCACATTAATATGCACTTAGAAAGTTCAAAATTATTTACAAGCCATTAGAAGCAGCCATTTACTTCAATGCAATTATATATACAAAATTAATATATATAAAATTATATTTCTATAAATTATGATGGAACGATAGCACAGCGGTAGGGCATTTGCCTTGCAGTCAGCCGACCTGACCGACCCAGGTTCTGTTCCTCCGCCCCTCTCCAAGAGCCTGGCAAGCTACTGAGAGTATCTTGCCTGCACAGCAAAGCCTGGCAAGCCACCTGTGACATATTCTATATGCCAAACACAGTAACAAGTGTTACAATGGAGACATTACTAGGCCCACTCAAGCAAATTGATGAACAACGGGAGGATAGTGACAGTGACAGTGACCGTGGAACAAACATAAACATCAAAACTTTTATTGAATATTGAACTTTTAAATAATATTAAACAGTAGTGTCAAACATGTTTCAAATTCTTGGAGTCAATTTAAGATATATGCAAGACATTTATATGGAAACCTATAACACATTACTGAGAAATTCTAAAGGACTAAATCAACGAATGGTAGGGTAGCATTGTAGCACTGTCCTCCCTTTCTTTGTTCATTGTTTTGCTCGAGTGGCACCAGTAATGTCTCCATTGTGAGACTTGTTACTGCTTTTGGCATATTGAATACGCCACGGGGAGCTTGCCAGGCTCTGTCATGTGGGCGGGATATTTTTGGTAGCTTGCCGGGCTCTCCGAGAGGGGCAGAGCAATTGAATCCGGGTCGGCCGGGTGCAAGGCAAACGCCCTACCTGCTGTGCTATCGTTCCAGCCCAATGGTAGGCTATTTCATTAAAATATGCATATAAAATTAAAATAAATTTAATTATAAGTTGAAATTGTCAATATATCAGTTCTTTCCAAAACTTATGTATTTTCTTTTTCTTTATCTTATTTTGTTTTTGTTTTGTTTTTAAGACCAGGCCCAACAGAGCTCGGGGGTTATTTGTGGCTCTGGGCTCAGAAATTACTCGTGGCTTGGGAGACTGTCTGGGATGCCGGGGGTCAAATTCAGGTCAACTGTGTACAAGGCAAGTGCCCTACCTACTCTATTATCAAAAATTTTAAGGAAATTCCAATCTTAAGCCCACAAGTGAAGATATTGTGTAGACCAAACATGAATGCCACTCAATTCCTCTTTTGCAAACCACAACACCCAAAAGGAGAGAGAGAAAACAAAAGGGAATGCCCTGCCACAGGGATGAGGTGGGATTTGGGGGGGAGGGGCAGGGGAGGTGGGAGGGATGCTGGGAATATTGGAGGTGGGCAATGGGCACTGGTGGAGGGATGGGTACTCGATCATTGTATAACTGAAACCCAAGCACAAAAATTTGTAGATCTGTACCTCATGGTGTACCTCATGGTGTCTCACTAATAAAATTTTTTTTTAAATTGTTCAAGTGCTTGGCTCTAAAACTCTTGACTGGGGCTGGAGCAATAGTACAACAGATAGGGCGTTTGCCTTGCATGTGGCCGACCTGGGTTCCAGGACGAATTCCTGACTGCAGAGCCAGGAGTAACCACTGAGCATCACCAGGTGTGACCCAAAAAGCAATAAATAAATAAATAAATAAATAAAACTCTTGATTCTATAACAGGGCAAGCTGGTTGCAATTCCTTTTCTTGTCCCCTGTTATTCTGTTCTATCAAACTCAGGCTTAATCTGTTTAATCCTAAATTTCTGGCAGCAGAACAGCCATCCCTAAAACTCACTTCTATCCTGTGATTTCTTTTTGCTAGTAAGGACAGGGCAGGAATGAGGACTGTCAGCAGATATGGGTGAAGTGGCCTGGAGAGAAGAGAACTATGAGAAGGAAAAGACAGGATAAAAAAAGTCTTTCTTCTTTTGTTAGACTTATTGGAACCTTCTTCTTAACAAGATCCCCAACAATTGGACTTCTATATTCATCTCTGCATTACCCAATATTAGAAAAAAATCTTGCCAAGTCAATTTAGCAAAAATGTCCAAGTTGGAAATTCAATCAAATTCTTTCTTAATCTTTTTGTGAGAAAGAATTTTATTATTACCTTTGACATGCCTTCAACGAGAATCATATAATGTTGGTCTTAGCTATAATTCCAAAATACTGCTGATGTTTCCGTTTGTTTTTTTTTTTAATCCACTGACCCTCCCCAACCCCACTTATTCTCTGTATACCTCCATTCATCTGTTCTGTACTCAGAACTGAGCTCAGTTCTATACTGGGGTCTGTTTTTTCCTGTTGCCGTCAATTTATTTTTATTATTTATCTTTGCACTTTACTGTGAGGTTCTCTGAGACACAAGCTATGAAAACCGACACCCACCAGAATTCTTGGTCTGATTGTGATGAAATAAACTCACGTGCACCAATTACCCTTTATGCCTAATTGCCATTGACCACAATAAATAGGACTCCAACTTTTTTTTTATTAGTGAGACACCATGAGGTACAGTTGTAGACTTACAAATTTTTGTGCTTGGGTTTCAATTATACAATGATCAAATACCCATCCCTCCACCAGTGCCCATTTCCCACCACCACAGATCCCAGTATCCCTCCCCCCCGCCATACCCTCCATCCCACCCTGCCTCTGTGGCAGGGCATTCCCTTTTGTTCTCTCTCCTATTGAGTGTTGTGGTTTGCAAAAGAGGCAATGGGTGTCAATCATGTTTGGTCATTATAGACTATACTACTATATAGATTATACTACTTTCAGCATGCTTCTCCCATCCTGGGAGGATCCTCCAAACACCTTTTATTTGGTGCTCCCTTCTCTATCTGAGCTCCCTTTTCCCCTAGCATGTGTGGCTGGCCTCCAAGCCATGGAGTAAAATTAATAGGACTCCAACTTTTATTAAACATGTGTTCAAAGAGCTGTGATAGCAACCAAAGCTTAGTTTTGATATGCAAGTTTCATTCTTAATCTTCTTTTCTTAGCTTGGTAAGCCAATTGTAAGTTTAAAAACTTTGAGGACATTGCTTTCAAGCTACAGTAAGTTGTATTACTACTGTGTCATTGTACCCACGCAGTGCTGGAAGTGACTCATTTTCTTGTTAATGTGTGCTATATATACCCCAGAAAAATGAGTTGGCATTTCTAAGAATACCTGTTAAAAAAATAAAAAAGTTTTTCTTTCTCTTCCTGTCATTTATAACTCTTAAATCATAGACAGGCCAATGTGCAGAGACCTAAAATGCTCATTTTTCATTATCAAAAGCCCCTAGTGTAATAGGTCACACATGCACACACACACACACACACACACACACACACACATAGATGCACATGCACACACACATGCATTTCCACACACAGACATGATAAAGTAGATTTTCTAATTATGAAGAAATTTTCTTTAAAAATAGTGTTAAGATATCCTTCATTATGCATAGTTAACAAAAATGCTACTAAATACCTAAAATTATGATTTGTTTCTCTTCTCTGAAGTTTGCTTTTCATTATTGATAAGAAACTGGGCAAGCACAGAACTGTAAGTCACCATGTAGAAAATATTTTATTCTCTTACCTCAGAAGTCTGCATATACCTAGGAAGAAGAGTAAATAAAATATTGACCATATGTTTGCTTTTATTTGGGGTGGAGGGACCTCTCTAGTGTATTGAGAGGGCTTGGAGGGTCACTCCTAGGTAATTCTTGGCCATCCAGACTGGCAATTCCATGTTAAAGATCAAGGGTTTGGTGCTATGTGCAACCCCCTAGGTGCTAGGGATTACCAGGTGATATTCAGGGGACTCCAGGGCCATACCTGGCAGTGATCTGTGCCTCCAGGGCTGCATCTGATGACACCTGGAAGACCACATGGTGCAGGAGATTAAACCAGGGTGGCCATATGCAAAGCATGCACCTTAGCCCATATTCTAGCTCTCTGGCCCTTTACTACGTATTTTTATTATCCATTTATTTAAGTAACCAGAGATGAATAAAAAAGAGTCACATGTATTAAAATGCAATTTATAACTGAAAATATTTTCTGTATGGAAATTGGGATTGCAGAATAATCGATGGTAACTACTCCTGTTTGGAGTGTAGTTGATTGAATTATGTGTTGATTGCCAATGTGTTTCTGGGATGAAACTGGGTTTATTGGTCAGTATGAGCAGTATGGTTTATTGAGCAGTATGTTTTGTTTTAAATCAGGACACTTTAGACTAGAGGCTAAAGACAAACTAAAAATATAAATTGAAAATAAATAAAAAATCTAACATTAACAGTGGTAGATTTTACAAACTGTATCATCTTTAACTATGTCATTTATTTTTTATTTATTATTTTATTATTATTATTTTTTGCTTTTTGGGTCACACCCAGCCGATGCTCAGGGGTTACTCCTGGCTCTGCACTCAGGAATCACTCCTGGCGGTGCTTGGGGGACCATATGGGATGCTGGGAATCGAACCCGGGTCAGTCACATGCAAGGTAAATGCCCTACCCTCTGTGCTATTGCTCCGGCCCCTAACTATGTCATTTAAAGAAAAAATATATTCTTACTTCTTTCAAGAGTTTCTGATAAACTCTTTATATTGTTTTTTAATATATTTAAGCAAACTTGACTCTTTCCTTAACCCAGTGAAGATTAATGGAAGTCTAAGAACAGAAAGTCAAAGACAGGATGAAAACTGCAGAGGACACACTAGCCATCCAAAATGAGAAATCTTTCTAACTCAATGTGGAGAATAAAAAGGAAAAAAAGCACACAAATTTTAAAAAGTCTAGAGGAGCTGAGGGCTGGAGAAATAGCTCAATGGGCTGGGAGCATGATTTTCATACAGAAGGCCTGGGTTTGAGCTACAGGACCACATGCTTCCTGATACCACCAGCATAGTGAATAGAGTTACAACACACTATTGTATACCTGACATTTGTTAAGGAAGTAGTTTTAAAGTGTCCCCACCACACACAGACACACATATACACAATAGTGTAATGGGAGGTGATGAATATGTTAATTCCTTTTACTGTGGTGATAATTTCTGGGTGTATATTGAAACATTACATTGTACTCCTGAAATATATCATTTTAATTTGTCAATTTATCTGCTACCTTTAGTGTCTTATCATCTTTGACATGCCTTCACCAAAAATCAGATAATGTTGGCTTTAATCACAATTCTAACATACCCCTAATGTTTCCTGTTGATTCTCTGTCCACTGAGACCTGAAATATATAGTTTTTATTTGTCAATCTTACTTTAATATAGCAGAAAGGCAACCAAAATTATTTTCTGTTGTGCCAAAATATCTTTAGATACAAATAAGAAATAGAAAGGACCATAGTAATATATTTCAGCAACTTTATGTGTATTTCTAAACAATTAATCTATTGTTAGATCATTTTGCACTCATAACTCTCAGATTACTTCACAATCCTATCTTACTTATCTTCCTTTCCCCCTATAACAGGACACTACAAAAATTATGAATCCTTGGCTGAATAATGTGATGAACAATTCTTGAGTTTTTTCCACCAGTCTTTGGTTCCATGAACTTTATCATTCTTATTTTAGCATTGGTATATCCACAGTATGAGGAAAAAAACTTGATTCTGACTACCAAGAATAGCCACAGCAACTCTTTGAATCACTATTTTTTCCTCCTTATTAGTATTTTTCTTAGATTTTCTTTTAATTTGGAGTAAGTGCAGTCTGATAGGTAGATAACCTACCAGAAATTTGGGAATGCATAATTGAAAATTAGATAAAATCTATTCTCCTACAGTCTACAAGTCTTCACACACACACACACACACACACACACACACACACACACACACACGCACACACACACTCCTTTCTCCCACCCATTACATTGAGAGCTATTATGAAGAGTTATTTCACATTTGTAAAGTCCTAAAGAGGAAAAAGAATAAAAGCATAATACAAAGTCAAGAGAAGTGTTTTGCATTGAAAACAATCACAGTGCATACTTAAGTTTACTAGGAAAAAAACATAAAAAAAACATTCTCAGCAGGCTAACCCCAAAATTTAGTCACTATTAATTCCAGCTGTAGCTGTTCTCACTGCTGCCCTTATTCCTTAGCTGAAAGCTCCCAAGAGGTGCAGCCACACCGTTGCTGTGGCAACTGCTGCAACCACTTGCTCATTTCAGTTGAAAAACATCTTCAGGTTGTCAGCTTGCGCCACCAGACAATTTGGGCTCAGAACATTAAGGTCATTGACATGGGATCCGCCAAATATACTGCAGTAAGAAAAAGTTTAGAGAGCTGTTGTATAAGCAGAGCATCAGCCAGGGTTGGGGGCCATGACATTGTCCTTGGTTATCCCATTTAGAGGCTGGAGTGATAGCACAGCGGTAGGGTGTTTGCCTTGCACGCAGCCGGCCTGGCCAAGCCGGGTTCAATTCCTCCGCCCCTCTCTCGAGAGTCCAGCAAGCTCCCCAGAGTATCTCGCCCGCATGCCAAAGCCTGTCAAGCTCCCCGTGACGGATTTGATATGCCAAACACAGTAACAACAAGTCTCACGATGGAGACGTTACTGGGCCCGCTCGAGCAAATCGATGAACAACGGGAGGACAGTGACAGTGAAACCATTTAGAGTCTAGTCCTCGACTTTTTTGACTTGAGGGTCAGTTATTTTTGGAGGATCAGTTCTGTGATATGCCCAGAGACAGTGGGACACAAGAGAGCTAATTAGCATTTCTTATGCTCATGAGAAAGTTATATGTAAGCTAAAGTGTCTACTTATTTTTATTGAGAAATACAGTCACCAAGGTTACAGAGATTCCCGCAACCATTGAATGAATTCTCCGTATGGTACCTAGAAAACCAAATTCAAGTGTGAAGATTGATGTGTTATTCTGAGAAGCCAAGCTGAGGGAATAAGTGAGATGGGTTTGGTATCTATTATTATAAAACTCAAAAACTACATTTTAACCATTTTCTAAGTTGGTTTGTTTTTTGTGCATTTTCCTATATAAAACAACCCACGAACTTGGCAACATCTATAGATAGACTTAAATGGTTCCACTCTTCTGACCTTAAGTCAGTACATGAATATTTTGCAAAGTGTTCATGTTGTCACTTAGAAATCATTCTTTGGGATGTGTTAATTCTATAGATGTCAGGTGACTTTTTGTAATGTAATCTTATATTAAATTTTGCATATATAGGCTGGAGTGATAGTACAGCGGGTAGGGCGTTTGCCTTGCACGCAGCCAACCTGGCTGACCCAAGTTCGATTCTTCCACCTCTCTCTGAGAGCCCGGCAAGCTACCGAGAGTATCTCGCCCGCACGGCAAAGCCTGGCAACCTGCCTGTGACATATTCAATATGCCAAACACAGTAACAACAAAGTCTCACAATGGAGACGTTACTGGGCCCGCTCGAGAAAATCAATGAACAATAGGAGGACAGTGGTACAGGACAGTGATACAGTGATACAGGATGTATTTTATATATACTGGATATTTAGAAGAAGCATATACAACTTACATAAAGCATATACAACTTAATGTTTCAAATTTTAGAAGAGGAGACCACCATAGAATAAAGATTTGGTAGCAATTTGATATATGATAATACTGCTATGAAATTTGATCCTTTAGTTCCCATATATTTATATGTTTTGAGAGATGAAAGTCACTATGTGGTAGGCATAATTCTAAAATTTACCACTTAATTCCTACCGGCTGGTATCAGGTCAATTACGTCTCTCTCTGTGGTATAAGGGCAGGATAACTGAGCACGTTGGGAAATAACCACAGAGATTAAGTTCTTAATCTAATACTGAGTTCATTAAAAAAATAAAATATCTTTGGTGGATTTGACCTCACCTGGAAAATCCCTTTAACAGGTGAAGTGGTAAAAAGATGTTACCCTGCTGGTCTAGAAGAAAATCAGTGATCACAGGTGATGTGCCTACGGAGATGGCAATATAATTCACCATGACTCCACAAACATGCCTCCTCGTGCTTCTTCTATGTACATTCCTCAAGGAACTTAGACTCTGTGGGACACAAGAAATACAAAACTTTCATATGTCATTAGAAAAGGACAATCTAATGCGTGTCTATTCAGAAGACATGTTTTCCCCCTTTTATATTTCCTTCCCAAAAGTACCAGATGCAGAGAAAGTTCAGGTCTTACTATAGGACTGTCTTTGTCAGTAAGCTTAATTTAGACAGTTTCTATAAACGATCCTACTGCCTGATATCACATCTTTTGACAGACATGCCCATGCAGAGGAGTGATCTTCTTAAGACTAGAAAAGTATTGAATGAGTAAAGTTACAATGAAACTGAGACACAGTTCACACAAATTGCTTAAATATGTATGTTATGACTGATACAAAGTAGAGAGGAAAGGCTGGTATTGGTTCAAATTTTCTTTTTTTAAAAAAATTTTTATTAGTGAAACACCATGAGGTACAGTTGTAGACTTACAAATTTTTGTGCTTGGGTTTCAGTTATACAATGATCAATACCCATCACTCCACCAGTGCCCATTTTCCACCACCATGGGTCCCAGTATCCCTCCCACCCCCCATCACCCCCACTCCGCCCTGCCTCTGTGACAGGGCATTCCCTTTTGTTCTCTCTATCCTTTTGGATGTTGTGGTTTGCAAAAGAGGCATTGAGTGGCAATCATGTTTGGTCAAATTTTCTTAAGGCTCAACTAAAGGAATAATTTTAGTTCCAACTGGACCCCTCTTGTTCTGATCCCTGAAATCACATATGTGTCTCACTTGTTCTCTCATGTCTTTGGTCATGCAAGCTGGCTAAAAAATGCCTATTTTTCAGTTCAGAGATCACGATGCTAAATTTGTAATTTTGCTTACAAATTTGCTTACATATTTCAGTTGCCTAAACACCATTTTTCTCGAGTTTTTTTTTAAATGAATGTAACATGGTTTACAACAGCTTCCATATTATTCTTTTATATTTGCAGTATTACTACCCTACCCCCTACCAACAGAGTGTCAATAGCCCTGGACTATGATCTCAAGGGCTTTTCTACTCCTATTTCCTTGGGCCTCAGTTCATTCTTTTGTTGAGGCTATCTCAGGGTTTGTTTCCACTGGATATTTTCTATTCTCTTGTTTTATTTCTTTTTACGCCACATGAGTAAGATCATCTGGTATTTGTCTTTTTCTGACTCACTTTACTTAGCATAATGCCCAACAATTTATCCAAGCTGCACTAGACTTATACCACAATTTCTTTATCCACTCATCTGTTGTTTGGCACTTGGATTGTTTCCATATCTTGTAAATAATGCTGCTGTGAACACAAGTGTGAACATATCTTTTAAAATTAATGATTTTGTATGTTGAGAAAAGATATCAAGGAGTGATACCAAGGTCATATGGTAGGTCTGCTTTCCACTTCTTTTGAGAAGTCTTCACACTGTTTTTCCCCAAAAAGTTGAACATAGGTTAAAAATTATGATAAAAAATGATAAAAAAACACAAAAGTTTTAAAAAAAAAAGTGACACTTCCCCAACACTGAATGAGGAGGGTCCTTTTTTAAAAAATTGATTTTAACATATCCTCGATAACAGTGATTAGTTTAGTTTTTTTTATACAGGTCATTGCCAGTGGTGTCATAATACCATATTTAAAGTGGTAAAACTTTGTCAGTGGGTTTCTGAGGACCTCTTGGTTTCCTAACTACACATGCACTAAATAGCACTCACTGCCTTCTTCAAAACAAAAGAACACTTCTGCTTCCCTAAGGACACAGAAGAATTCATTCTCTACCCTCCTGTTCCCTTCCACGTATAGACAATCATCTTAAATAAAACCACACTAAAATCTTTCATCTTGCTTAAATTAAAGCAGTGCTTTGAGCACCAGAACAGATGAGTGTGGTAACTAGTTTGCTGCAAATCAGGCCCAGAACTGAGTTTTAGGAGAGGGGTAAGAAAGAACCAAATTGCTTAGACTAATACAGTGAAAGGGAATTTAAGCTTCAGGAACAAGAAGAAAGTTTAGCAAGATAGGGAAAACACCAGCCAGCAGAAAAGAAACTCAGTAAGAAATTTACTGAGAAGGAATTGCTAAGATTTCTAAAATTGAGAATGACCAACAGCAATTTTAAATTAATTTCTCTGGTATAGCTTTTTTTACTGTCTAAATTAATGGTACTTTGGGGTGTAATGCTTAGGGTAGGAGGTAAATACTTGTACATGTGGTAAGAAGAATAGTGATAATCTAACTGAAACAGAAGTACTGGTTTAGATGATGTGAAGAAATATTCTTAGAAATTATGATAGCTACTTCTAAACATCTAGAAAACATCTATTGATAGTATAGATACCCAGCCCACCTTAATTTAAAAATCATATCAAAATATAATTAATATTAACACAGAAGGTTTCATTAGACATGTGATAGCCTTCCTAATCTCAGTATCCATGACTGCATTGTCCCTGTAGGAGTAACAGTTAAAATTGTGGGGAGGGGGGATTTTCAAGTTTCTACGAGTAGTAAAAAACACTTCCTTATAAGAATATGTGCCAAAAGCAAGCCTTAGGACAAGGTTGACTTGGCTTTATGGCCTAAGTGAATACTCCCATTGGAGGTGATCCTGACCCCAGAAGATCACAAGGAGTTGCTAGGTCCATAACCCAATGTTTAATTGCTTGAGACCCAATCAATCATTGTTAAAATCGGTAAAAACTACTATACTTGCAGTGATGAGGAAGATCTATTAAGTTTGACCTGGAAGTCCATGCAAGACACTTAAAATTCTTTCCACACTCTCATGTTAGACAATAGGTGAACCAATGTAAACCTCAGGTCAGATGGGATAAAGGTCCACATTATTTGCCAACTACTTAACAGGATAATGTGGAGAGAATTTTAAAGTTTGTCAACCACTAGAATACCCCTATCAAGTATTATACTTCTTTTTAGCCCTGTCTTCACAATACCTATTCCTCTGAGTAGTGATCAGAGGCTTCAAGTACATTGGTAGTACTGGGAGTGATATAGCTATATAGCCAAATTACAGACTCAACCATGGTGATAAGAGGAGATCCAAACTGCCACTACCAATGTTTAAAATGTACCTGCCAAGCTAACAGTCGGAGGGACGGGCAGGGGTTGTGGTGGGAAGGGAACATGGGAACATTGGTAGAGGGAAGTTGACACTTGTAGAGGGATTGGTGCTAGAACATTCTGTGTCTAAAATTCAACAATCAATAACTTTGTACATCATGGTTCTTTAAATAAAAAAAATTTAATGAAAAAATTAAATGGGATAAATATTATATTTTGGACAATGCTTCCATATTTTAAAACAGAATCAAAATTTATTTATAGATAACAAAATCCTATAACTGATCTCTGAACAATTTCTTTTTTTTTAATTTTCATTAGTGAAACACCATGAGGTACAGTTGCAGACTTACAAATTTTTGTGCTTGGGTTTCAGCTATACAATGATCAAGTACCCATCCCTCCACCAGTGCCCATTTTCCACCACAATAGATCCCAGTATCCCTCCCCTCCATCCTCCCCACCCCGTCCCACCCTGCCTCTGTGGCAGGGCATTCCTTTTTGTTCTCTCTCTCCTTTTGGGTGCTGTGGTTTGCAAAAGAGGCATTGAGTGGCAATCATATTCGGTCTATAGTCTACTTTCAGCATGCATCTCCCATCCTGGAAGGATCCTCCAAACACCCTTTATTTGGTGCTCCCTTCTTTTTCTGAGCTGCCTTTCCCCCTAGCATGTGTGGCTGGCCTCCAAGCCATGGAGTAAACCTCCTGGTACTAATCTTGGCTATCCTTGGGTGTTAGTCTCCTATTTTGTTACTTTATGTTCCCCAGATGAATGCAATCTTTCTATATCTGTCCCTCTCTTTCTGACTCATTTCGCTTAGCATGATATTTTCCATGTAATACCACTTGTATGTAAATTTCATGACTTCATCTTTTCTAACTGCTACATAGTACTCCATTGTGTAGATGTACCGAAGTTTCTTTAACCAGTCATCTGTTCTCGGGCACTCAGGTTTTTTCCAGATTCTGGCTATTGTAAAGAGTGATGCAATGAACAAACAAGTGCAGATGTCACTTCGACTATACTTTTTTGCCTCTCCGGGGTATATTCCCAGGAGTGGTATTGCTGGGTCAAATGGGAGCTCAATTTCTAATTTCTGGAGAATCGTCCATACTGTTTTCCATAAGGACTGCACCAGTCGGCATTCCCACCAGCAGTGAAGGAGGGTCCCTTTCTGGTCACATCCGCGCCAGCAACTTTGGATGTGGATGATCTCTGAACAATTTCCAGCATGACAAAAGCATTTCAACAATAAACTTTATAAGGGAAAAAACTATGAGTGTGCCCGGTACATTATTCTCTCCCAGGATTTAGCACAGTGCCCGGCAAATAGCAAGTCCTCTATGACTCCATGTCTGCTTCTCCTAAATGTCAAGCTTCCTATGCACAGCCTGGCCTCCTCTCTTCGAACATCATACTTTAATCCATGGTAGCAGCTGGCTGCCTCTACATCCCTCAAGATGTCCGGACAAGAGGCAATAGCAGGCTCCCCAGGCTGCTTAGTCATCTTCCTATTAGGAAATTATTTCTGCCTTAGCTAAATAGGTAAGCAATTTGCTGTATGCTTCAGACTGAAAGTCTAAGTTTAAAAAAAGATCAAGTGAATAGCTCAAGGTTATTCACTGTCTCTAGCCAGTTAGTAATAGAACCCAAGTGGTTCCTAACATTTAATACTGTCGTTTCAATCCCTTTCCTCCTGCAAGTGGAGCCTGGCTGTAATTTATAGACGTTGTTCCCATATCACTCACTGAAAAGTCTGCCTAAATACTGAAGGTAAAAAGCTTCACATATCTATCCAGTAAAGAGAAAATACACATAAAAAGAAATTTTTCCCACATGAGGAATGAATCACTGTAAGGAACATTTGTTCAGTTGTTTCATTATAAACTAAGAGCATTCCTCCCGGCTGCCACATAATCCAAATGCTCTGTATTGTTACCAAACAATCTTCTTAACACCAAGCCAAAAATAAGTCACAATGTTAATGCAAACATCTTATGAGCCAAATAAAAAGACTGCTGCCAAATTTATCAGGGTAAGAGAGGAATTGTGTCAGATCTGTCTGAAAAAAAAAAAGAAAACTAAACAAAACAAGAAAAAAAAAACCCTTTCTATTAGCTCACCAGTCAATTGGGTCTGAGCATCTGCCAATGCTGACTGAAAGGCATGAGTAATAACAGACAGCTTTAGAAAATACATTCTTCTTCCATAGTTAGCAATGCATGAGTCACTAGAACTCTCTAAACCTATACTGACTCAAAATTCTACCAAGGACATAGCACAGCTGGTTCTTTCTACCTGTACCAAGCTTTCTTATTTCAATGATCACTGATTTATTAGCTTACTTTAAAGACAGAATATTATGGCACATTCTCCTTTTAAAATCAGTGGTATATGTCTTAATATAGAATAAATATTGAAAGACTTCAGGGAAACATATTAAATGTTATTATGAATCAGGAAGCAACCTTCCAGTTTGCACCTAGGAAACTTGTGTTTGACACTAGCTAGTTCATTTCTTTCCAAAATATTAGACAATGTGTTTAGATAGATTGGGTAGAATAGATCTGAGAAGCACTTCAATGACTTTTGCATTCAAATTTTCAGTAGTTGATAAAAGTATCAAATATATTTTGAGAAATTGTTTAGTAATTCATCATATGGTAGAGGCTTCAAGTTTTATTAAATGATAGGTCTTGATCATTGCAATAGTATTACAGTAAAAGTCAACATTTTCAAGCTCTTGCCTTTCCATTTTATCTGGCATGCCATCTCCAAATTAATTCTATTTTTATAAATTTTCAATTTTCACCTCCCAGATTAATTTTGTTGATTTTCCTGGCTATGTCTTTGTCTTATTAAGTTAGTCCAGTAGATGTTAAAATGAGTATGTAAGAAAATAGAACATTTATGATTGAGAACAGTTCTTCAATGAGACCAAAGTTAAAAATCCCAATTCTGCCGTTGAAATGTCTGAAAATTATATCAGTTATCTAATGCTGACCATCAAGTCTCCCTATAATTTTCAGGCTTAGCTTAATAATCTTTTTCTTCCTTCCTTCCTTTATTCTTTCCTTACTTCCTTTCATTCTTCCATTCTTGCTTCCTTCCTTCTTTACTTCCTATCTTTCTTCTTTTCTTTTTTCTTTCTTCTTTTTGTTTCTTTATTTCCTCTTTTTATTTTTTGTTTCATTATTGAATGTTTTGTCTTCCATGGTTTCTGTAGGTTAGAAATGTAGGGCAACCTCTGAAGCAGCTTGCTCAGGTCACAAGTGGGTGCAGGCTATTGACAAGGAGACTCAACTCCCTCCACAGTGTTTCTGAAGGTTTCTTGAGAACTCTGATGTAATAGACTAGCTTCGCCCAGAGTGAAGTCATCAGAAGGACAACATTAATTGTGATGAGGAAGAAAGAGTTCTGGCAAGCAGCCAGGGCTATATATCAGAACTAATAAATGGTTTTCTGATCTGTCAATCTATCTAGCTTCCATATGGAGAGATTACCTAGCTAATAAAGATAACTGGAAAGGCCAAAAAAAGCCACCTAGTCCAATGTTAAAACTCTTAAGATTCTCGGTCATTTATTTTCCATAGAAATCACATGAAAGTGCTGACAATTGACTGCTCGATAGATCAAGTAAACTTTTGAACTTTCCCACGGTATGTATACCCACAACAGTATTTGATCAATACTTGGTTTTGTGCATGCAGCATCTTAACTGCTGGATATATCAATGAGATATATCAATTGAGATATATATCTCAATTTCACTGAACAATATGTTTTGAGCCCCACATTCCATAGAGTTTACATTTAGTAAAGGATAATAAATGACATAAACCAACAAATTTATTACCACCATAATTGTAGGCAGCGACAAATTCTATGATAATGATGAGACATAGTCATATGATAAGTGAAAGAGGAGTGGGAAAGCATATTTAATCAGGAAGTCTCCTATAAAAACAGTAAATTTCAGTTGAGACATAAACAATGAGGAGAAACAGCCATATCAGGAATTGACAGAGGAATTTATAAAGACTTACTAGCATAAGTTCGTGGGCTGTCAAGGCAACTCCATTTTAATGGAAGTCTCGCTATTCAGTCAAGTCTGAAATTTTATTTCAAAGATACCCAGGGTAGATCTATTTGGTGTTTAATATTCACCTTCATAAGCACATTGGGTTAAAGTTGCTGATCAGAGTCAGGACCTCTGGGGGGGGGGGTTTCCAATAAATTGCACAACTCAAACTCATGCCTTCAAATTAAAAACTAGGTTTGAATCTGGGCGACTCTGAAAATACCTTCAAGTCTACAGAGGATGAAATAAAGCCTATGAAAACAGAAATCAGAGACCAGAGTAAAGAACAGATCACATAAACACTCTCATCTACTTTCCCAAAAATCTTTTCAATTCCTATTTTACCATGAACACAGTTTGGGACAAATTAGGATTCGGGTGGATAGGCAGGCAAGAGAAAAAAATAAATGGGATACAAAAGTCTTAAGAAGTTTGGGTTATAAAATAAAATCAAAATATGTTAGACCTAGAGGATATTCTAAAACATCTTTTCATGCTTTGTATAAAATTAAAAGGTTTTTTTGAGGTTCAATGCAAATATATATGTTATATTTATTTGAAGATTCAGCATTTATTTTGACAGATATATAAATATCGCTCTCTAAAAACCCAAGATAGTAAGAGAGTCTTTTCCCCCCAAAACAGAATAAATACAGATGGAAATTTTTGGTTTAGTTCTAATATTTGTTCCAAGTCAGTCTTTTGTTGAAGTCTTTATTTACATAAAGAAAAATCAAGAAGAAATGCCACCAATCTGAATGTGAAGGAAAAACATTGACAAATTACCACTTTAGTGAAAAATTTATGGGGCTAGAATGTCTTAGACTTACAGGTTGCTTCTCAGGGAATATTGACATGATGAATTTGATTGCACCTTGGAATATATGAGTCCAATTCTTTGACTTTCGGACATGGGATGCATTGCTTGAGTTTTTATAATCTGATTATTTCATCCAGGGACTTGCACTCAGTAGTCTGTCAAAACATGGGAATCTATATATTTTTATTTCATTAAATTTTATTTTATATTTTTTATTGAATCACTGTGAGCTACACTTACAAAGCTATCATGTTTGAGTTTCAGTCATACAGTGATCAAACACCCATCCCTCCACCAGTGTACATTTTCTACCACCAATGTCCCCAGTGTCCTACCTCCCAGCCCACACCTCTCCCTGCTTCTATGGCAAACAGTTTCCCTCTTAATCTCTCTACTAATGGGCTTATTGTTTGCAATACCAAAAAGATAATGAGAGGCCAGTATGTTTGGCACTTTATACACATCTACCATCCCGAGTGATCCCTCGAACCATTATTGTCTAGTGATTCCTTCTCTATCCCAGCTGCCTTCTCCCCCAGATCATAAGACAGGCTTCCAACTATGGAGTAATCTTTCTGGCCCTGTCATGACTGTCCTTGGGTGTTAGTCTCATATTATATTATTTTATATTCCACAAATGAGTGCAATCATTCTATGTCTGTCCCTCTTGGGTTGTTTCCAGATTTTGGCTGTTGTGAACAGTACTGCAATGAACATACAGGTGCAGGTGTCATTTCTACTGTGCTTTTTTGCATCCTCGGGATTTATTCCCAGAAGTGGTATTGCTTGGTCATATGGGAGCTCAATTTCTAGTTTGTTTTCTTTTTCTTTTTTTAATTGAATCACTGTGAGATACAGTTACAAAGTTTTCATATTTGAGTTTCAGTCATACAATGATCGAACACCCATCCCTCCACTGGGGCACATTTTCCACCACCAATGTCCCCTGTATCCCTTTCCCCCGATCCCAACCATCCCCTTGCCTCTCTGGCAGACAATTTTTCCCTTACTCTCTCTACTTTTTGATATTATGGTTTTCAATACTGATAATGAGGCCAATATATTTGGCCCTTTATCTACTTTCAGCACACATACCCCATCCCAAGCAATCCCTCCAACCATCATCGACTTAATGATACCTCTATATTCAAGCCGCCTTCTCCCCCAGCTCATGAGGCAGGCTTCCAACTATGGAGTACTCTTCCTGGCCCTTGTGCCTAATGTCCTTTGGTGTCAGTTTCATATTATGTTATTTTATATTCCACAAATAAGCGCAGTAATTCTATGTTTGTCCCTCTCATTCTGACTCATTTCACTTCGCATGATACTCTCCATGACCATCCACTTATAAGAAAATTTCATGACTTCATCTGTTCTAACAGCTGTATAGTATTTCATTGTGTAGATGTACCGAAGTTTCTTTAAAACTTTAAAGTTTCTTTAAAACTTTCTTTAAAACCACTTGTCTGTTCTTGGGCACTCGGGTTGTTTCCAGATTCTGGTTATTGTGAATAGTGCTGCCTATATTATAAAATCAAAAGTTTTAAGCAATTTTTCCAACAGTACAATTCAATGTCTATAAGCACACCCCTCAAAGCCAATGGAGGTGGGAGAGTTTCTCTTATTTTCCACACAGTCACAGTTTGAGAAAGCTCTGTTTTCATTTCTTTTATCAGTAACTTAACTTCCACCCCTCTTCCTATTATTCTCTGTAGTGCCCCAGGAATCTGGGGGAGGAAACAGCAGGCATCAGCATGACCTTTACCCCAAGGCTGGGAGCCCAACCTGGAAGCCACAACTTCTAAGGTCACTAAGCAAGTGCTTAAATGTTTTATTTTATTTTTTTTCCCTTTATTTTATTTTATTTTATTTCCCTTTATTTTATTTTATTTTTTTTAAAGTTGTAGATTTACAATTTTTTTTGTGCTTGGGTTTCAATTATACAATGATCAGATACCCATCCCTCCACCAGTGCCCATTTTCCACCACCATGGATAATATCCCTCCCACCCCCATCCCCCCATCCCCCCTGTCTCTGTGGCACGGCAATCCCCTGTGTTCTCTCTCTCCTTTTGGGTGTTGTGGTCTGCAAAAGAGGCATTGAGTGGCAAATATGTTCAGTCCATAGTCTACTTTCGACATGCATCTCCCCTCCTGGGAGGATCCTCCAAACATCCTTTATTTGGTGCTCCCTTCTCTATCTGAACAGCCCTTTCCTCTAGGATACCCGGCTGGCCTCTTATTTTTAAATAACTATATGAAGTGCCAAACAATAAACAGATGAGACCCAAGGATGAATTTATCTTTACAGTAATATTATTTTATTATCTCTAACAGAAGCTCCACAGCTAAAGTCCTAGAGTAGATGGAGCACACCAAGCTTTAGGTGGAGCACCGGGAGCTTTCCAGGCCTAGTCAGTAGCAGAACTTGGCCCACTATTTAGTCTCCTTTTACTCAACAAGTATTTCTTGACCACCCTCTGAATTGCCAGGCCCCGTGACCCTCCCTTCCCCATCCCTATGTGACCTCTGGTCTGATCTTTCCCTTCGCTCATAATTCCCCCCAACTATTTTTTGGTTAACAGTTATGGTTTTGGTGCAGACTATTACCTCACTTTACCACTACCAACATGCCGTAGCCCTTCACCAGTCTCTTTACAGACTTATCACTACATTCCAACTTGTCTGATCCTTTCATTATGCTGATCCATTTCAGTTATGCTTTGGATCCTATTTCTCCTGAATCTCTCATTCCCACATTTCTCCTCTCCTTAAAGGTCATCTCTCATCTCCCAACTCTCATCTTCAACTGTTAAGATGAAGCCCATTCTCAACCTATTTATTACAAGGACTTCATTCCCAGAATATGCTACTTGTTCCAGGGTGCATCCTTCAAGAGATACTGAAAGATATTCAGTATCCATCTTGAACCCATCTGTTTTCTTTATCTGAAACACCATGCTTTTTATCTAGTCACCAATTTTCTTCTGGCCTTCTAGTTGGCCACCCAAGTCCTCTGTTTCCAGTCTCCCTCCTGTGTCTCACAATACACATTGAATGATTTTTCGAAAGACATTGCTAGTCAGAATTCCTTATGTACCTTCCCTTGGGCCCAAAACCATAGGCCGAGAGTACTCTGGAGTCTACCTGCTCTCCAGGTGCTCTGGATTTTTCCAGTATGTTTCTTGCCCATTCATACTGTGGGGATATTATACCTTCTTTTCCCTTTACTTAAAATTTGCTTCTTCTTTCTCCTTGCTCTCTAACGTTTAGAACTCATCTTCTTCAGAAAAAGTCACTTATTCAGAAAAGCCCTTCCTCCTTCCTGTTCTTTCAGTAATCAACAGTGCTATGTATAGATTTACCTTTCACAGCATTTCTCCCTACAAACTATCTCACTTTAAATTTTTATTATATTCTTGGTGCCTTCACCTCCACTAGAGACTCACTGTTCTATCTAAGTTTATGTCCCAATTTCTGACAATGCCTTGACATCGTCAGAGATGCTCTGGAGATAATTACTTCTGGAATGAGTGAATTGTTACAGTCTGCCCTTGGATTTTCCAATTAAATGGTAATCCCAATCTTATATTATATCTGGTAAAATTAACTGTGGTTTTGCTGAAAAATGAAGATGAACATTTTTTAACACTTTCTTTAACAGAGCCTGTATATATAACAATACTTGTAATTTATGTGCTGGCTTTTAAAAAATGATTAGTAAGTACAAAAACTGGAAACAAGAGGGACAATATTGATAGGTGTTAATTAAAGGAGGCACATGTTTGACTCCACAGTAGTTCTATGTGGAAAACTTCATCCTACAAATCCCTAAGTTTTAAGAAATTAGAACCAAAGAAGGTACTAAAGAACGTTGTGTTCAAAGGTCATAATTTAAAAATATTAATTTCTTCTCACCATCATTCGCTTACTAAACCAATTTATTTTAAGATTTTTATTGAAAATTAGTTACACTAGATCTTAAAGCTGAAAATTTTAAAATCTTTTTTTGCCTCTGACATTTTTGTGGAAACCAAAGATAAGACTGAGAGCCACAATGAGTTGGTCAAAACATTCAAAGCAAACACAAATGCATTGTCTGTTTTTATGAAGTACATGCTCAAAAATCTGCTTGTAAACATTCCTGCATGGCTATGCTGAATTCCATGGTAAGGACTGAGAGAATGAGAGGTGGTGAAAGGGTAACCAGACATGGAAAGAATGTCATACTAAGTGATAGAAAAAAATCAGAATTATAATTTTCAATTCTGCCTCTATTGTGACTACTTCATGAGCAGAAGTCACAGTCTAGGACTCACAGCACAATATATGTAGATGTTGGAGTTGTTCTCTGTAGCTCCGGTGGAGATTAAAGCCCAGAGTTAGCAGGCCTGAGAGGGGTGACAGGTGTCCACTGTTGAAACAGTGAGATCAGATTTCCTTCTCCATGAATCCCACAATCCCTGTGAAACAGAAGCGGAACGGCAGAGAAAACTCATGCTGGCTCATCTCTCCTAAGAATAACCTAATGTTTTGTTCGTAAATATAACGAAGCACCAGTGATTACTCACATTTGGTGGACGATAAACAAGAGCCCCTAAAAAGAAAGGCCCAGATGAAAGTTTAAAAGGTAAAGGTAAAGGCCCTCCCGTTGATCGTCGATTTGCTCGAGCGGGCCCAGTAACGTCTCCATTGGAGACTTTGTTGTTACTGTGTCTGGCATATCGAATACTCTCGGTAGCTTGCCGGGCTCTCCGAGAGGGGCGGAGGAATCGAACTCGGGTCGGCCATGTTGGCCGCTGGTAAGGCGAACGCCCTACCGCTGTGCTATCGCTCCAAGGAAAAAAATTTTAAGTCTTCCAGGCTCAGGGGAAACGGATTAAAGGACTGGAGCTGGTGCTTTACATACATGTGGGAGCTTCAGGGTTATCAATCCATAGTCCCCAGCATGCGCGTGAGCGCGCGCGCGCACACACACACGTACCACAGGAATAAGCTCTAAGCATAGAGACAAGCGTAGTCCTGGAGCACCTCTAGATACATCCCTGAAACAAAACCCAAAGTCCCTGTAAGTAAGTAGGGGGGTTAAAAAGGAATAAAAAACTAAGAAAGATAGAAGATAAATATAGACCAGCCAGTGTGTATTTCATGGTAATTCCTGGAAAAGTAAAGATAACAAAAGAACTTTAACAACTAAAGAAATTATTAGAAAATTTCCTGGAACTGAACAAAGGCTAGAGTTGTCTAATTAAAAGAGTACTAGTCATCCAAATAAATGAAATGTTAAAAACATAATGAAATGGGGAGATGAAATGAATAGAAACTTTGACAAAGAAGAAATCCAAATGGCTAAAAGACACATGAGAAAATGTTCCACATCATTAATCATCAGAGAGATGCAGATCAAAACCACAATGAGGTATCACCTCACACCACAGAGACTGGCCCATATCCGCAAGAACAAAAGCAACCGGTGCTGGCGCGGATATGGTGAGAAAGGGACACTCCTTCACTGTTGGTGGGAATGCCGACTGATTGAGCCCTTCTGGAAAACAGTATGGATGATTCTCAAAAAACTAGAAATTGAGCTCCCATTTGACCCAGCAATACCACTCCTGGGAATATATCCCAGAGAGGCAAAAAAGTATAGCCGAAGTGACATCTGCAATTGTCTGTTTATTGTAGCACTCTTTACAATAGCCAGAATCTGGAAAAAAACCTGAGTGCCAGAGAACAGATGACTGGTTGAAGAAACTCTGGCACATTTACACAATGGAGTACTATGTAGCTGTTAGAAAAGACGAAGTCATGAAGTTTACATACAAGTGGTACTACATGGAAAGTATCATGTTAAGCGAAATGACTCAGAAAGAAAGGGATAGACATAGAAAGATTGCATTCATCTGGGGAACATAAAGTAACAAAATAGGAAACTAACACCCAAGTATGGCAGAGATTAGTACCAGAAATTTTACTCAATGACCCGAAGGACAACCACACATGTTAGGAGAAGGGGGAGCTCAGAAAGAGAAGGGAACACCAGGTGAAGGGTGTCGGGAGGATCCGCCCATGATGGGAGAGCATGCTGAGGGTAGAGGTCGACCAAGCATGGTTGCCACTCAATGCCTCTTTTGCCGACCATGGCACCCAAAAGGAGAGAGAGGGAAATGCCCTGCCACAGAGGCAGGGTGGGATAGGGACTGGGGGGGGGAGGGGATGCTGGGATCCGAGGTGGTGGGAAATGCGCACTGGTGGAGGGATGGGTGTTTGATCATTGTATAATCGAAACCCAAGCACAAAAATGTGTAAGTCTACAACTGTACCTCATGGTGCCTCACTATTAAAAAATAAATAAATATAAAAAAATAATGAATAAAATAGTTAAAACCTTTGGGGATAATTAATATATTTTTTGCTCATGCCCACATCCCAAAGAAGCAGATTAGCATTGTATTTTTCATCAGCAGCCTAAGAAAATAAAATATCATTCAGAATCACCTTTAAAGGGGTCAAGGAAAATTCTTTTGAAGCTAGAATTATATATTCTGGGCTAATTGTCACAATCATTAAGAGTTTATTTTTAAAAATAGTTTTAGACTTGCTTTATAATTTTATAATTATAAATTTTAACCATGGCCAACTTTTGTGTCAATTGTTCAAAATGGTTTTGCATGTTGTTAACTACAACAAAAAGATATATGATATAAATATTAATGGGTCTAGCCCAGGAGTGAAGAAATAAAGAAACCTCAGTGTAGCAGTACATATATGCGTACAGAGAAGTTTATCCAAAATTATCATGAATAGAAATAAAAGAAAAATATATTTCACAGGAAAGTATATACCCCTTCAAAAATATGGGGTTAGCTAAAATGTTATGCAATCATCTGGGTTCTAGCTCCTTTGTTTAGTATATACAAAGTATAATATTGCTCCTTGGCCTAGTATAGAAAATATAGACTTAGTAATTTAAACAGTCAAGATTCCAGAGTCTGGAAGTTCAAGATCAAGTTGCCAGCATATGTGGTCTTTTAAGTTAAGTCAGTCACCGGAAAGTTTCTATGAGAAGGGGTGACTTTGTTGCTGAGATGACTTCTATGCAGCAAACGCTGTGGGCAGCTGTGAACGCATAGAAATCTACACAGACTGCAATTGAGGCATGGCTGCAAGTTGAACCAATAGCATAGAGGGAAAAAAAGGTAATTAAAAATTCTGGGGGGAAAATCCCAGAAAGCTGTAAAAGAAAGCCAAAGATCCAATAGTGAAGTAAAATGCAGCACTCTCGTTAACTAGATATTATATGTCTCTTCTTTTTTTTTTTAAATTTTTACTAGTGAAACACCATGAGGTACAGCTGTAGACTTACAAATTTTTGTGCTTGGCTTTCAGTTATACAATGATTGAGCACCCATCCCTCTACCAGTGCCCGTTCCCCACCTCCAATGCTCCCAGCATCCCTCCCACTCTCCCACCCCCCCATCCCACCCCACCCCTGTGACAGGGCATTTCCTTTTGTTCTCTCTCTCCTTTTGGGTGCTGTGGTTTGCAAAAGAGGCATTGCGTGGCAATCATGTTCGGTCTATAGTCTACTTTCAGCATGCATCTCTCTTCTGACTTTGATGCTTGAAATATTATTCTTTGCATTCCCAAAATTTAGCATCATATTACATCTTCTTTGTGACACTAATTAGATCTGTAGTAAATAATATTTTCAAAATCGCATTAAATAAGTATCGTGTTTAAATTTCAAAAATCATCATTTAAGAGTTCATCGTCAAGTTAATTTGTATTATCTTTCACAGTAAGTAATCAAAAATCAATGATCACTTATTATTATTTGGGGTTATACCTGGTTTGGTAAAAATAGAAACTTGAAATTGTTGGGTGTGGAAAGGAGTAGAGAAGCAATGAACTTTTATTTTTAATTTTGTAGCCATCAATAGGAGTTGGATTTTTTAACCCAGATCTCCACATGTATTATTTTAGCAACACTAATAAAAATGGCAATAAGAATACTTCCTGGCTTTATCCCATCAAGCAATTAGAGAATTAATTAAGATAATGTATAGGAAAGCACTTTGAAAACTCTTGAAGTGCTAAGATAAATGTGAACTATTATTAAGAGGGCAGGCCTAGGCAATTTAAAATTGGAAAAAGAATACAGTGCTTTACTTCATCAGGATGCTATTTTTAAGGCACCAAGATTCAAATTAAATAGGAAGCTGTCTCTAAAATGCTGACTACAAAATATCTGAATGAATAAATGTGCTGAGAGAAAGTATTGGAAGAATGACAAGGAGAACCTTAAAACAACGTTGAGGTAGAACTATTGGGTGTCCATCAAATTCTTTCTCTAAACAAAAACCATTATAAGAAACTATTATAACAAAGACCTATCATCTTTTTTCAATACCATGGCAGTCACTATAGAAATGGTTATTTCTAAGATATTAGAAACAGAACGACCATATGATACATCATTCCACTTCTAGATATTTATTCAAAGAAAACAAAACATTAACTTAAAACATTATATGCACCCCACTTTTCACTGCAGTATTATTTATAATAGCCAAGATATGGAAATGATCTAAGTGTCCATAAGAAATGAATGAATAAAAATAAAGTACGGCATATGTATCCATCAATAGAATATTATTAAGTCATATAATATCTCTCTATTGCAGCAGAAAGTTCGAGGGCATTATTCTAAGCCAAACAATCAGACAAAGATAAATTGATCCTATATGATTTGACTTATTTGTAAACTCTGAAACAAGCCCATAAATGCATGGGTCTGGAATGTGACACAATTGACATAATGCATGTCAATCCCTAACACTTTATGGCTTCTCTGTCTGACAATCCCACTCACTGTGGCCCTTGTGACCCATCACTCGTATCACTTGTCATCCCATTGCTCATCGATTTGCTCAAGAGGGTGCCAGTAACGTCTCCATTCATCCTTGTTGCGTGACCCATGACAGTGTGAAAACAAACAATAGCTGACCAAACTCATAGATACAGAAAAATTGTTAGTTGCCAGAGGCTGAGAATGTGTTTGGCATGGAGTAAAATAGTTGAAGAAGGCTGAAAGTATAAATATCCTGTTATAAAATAAGTCCTGGGATGCAAGGTACAGCATTTAGGTAGCAATGGTTGATATAACTTACCGTACTTGGAAAGTTTCTCAGAGTTGATGTGAAAAGTTCATATTACAAGAAGAAAACTATGTGAGATGATGAATGTTAACTAGACTTACATCAATCTCTTTGCTAAATTATTACATTTTACACATAAAACTAATAGAATGTTCAATGTGCGCTAATACATTAGTTTAATGTGATGCTAATATAATGTTCAATGCATATATTTTCAAGAAAAGAAACCTAGCAAAGCAATAATTTGTTTTGAAAAACTATATATAAGCATCTATATAACCTTTTAAGGGATCACATCTGGGCGTACTCACAGGATACTCCCAGCTCTGTGCTGGGGCATGGTGGACTGGGGCAGGTGCAATGTGGTACCAGGAATCAAACCTAGGTCTCCTGCTTGCAAAGCAGCCTCCAGATATATTTATCATCTCCTTACATATTTACTTATTTTAATATATGTTTGCAAAAAGTGTTATAATTAGAATCCCATATGTTTTAGTATATTGTGCTTTTTATCACTTCATTAGGCAGATAGTTCTGATCAATAGTTCCACTAAGGCTTTGAAAGCAAGCACTGACAATAAATGGCAACAATAACTTTATTGGTTCATGAATCTATCTTCTTGGTAAGAGGGGGAATTTATCAAGCCATGAAAGTGTGTCCTGATACGTTATTCTGTCTCTTGTGCCAGTCTCAGCATGCCCTAGCCCAGAGCAGATGCTCTGTGAAGGTTTGCTAAATAGGTGAAATATCCTGGGTGCACCACAAAAATCTAGGACCATTATGGAGCCCCCTGCCTTTGATATGTGGCAATAGTGAGAGTAAATTGACTGCTCATTGAAATAATCTACTTGAGAACTTTAGATTAGAGTAAAATTGTATTTTTAATCTTAATGATACTTTCATTAACATAGACTTTTACTTCAGATTGAAGTTGGACCAAATCCCACTCAGTTGATCAGAACCTGTGTGACATGAGACTATACTTAGAGAACCCTAAAGCCTCTATCACAAAGCTCCAAGAAATAATAAACTTACATAGTTGCAGGCCATACCCAAAAGTCAATACCTAAAAGTCTAAGGTTTTCCTATATGCAAATAATGAGAGAGAATAAAGTGATATGAAAAAAAATCCCATTAACAATCATGCCGCAGAAAATCAAGTTCCTCAGAATCAGCTTACCTAAGGAGGTAAAGGACCAGTACAAAGAAAACTAGAAAACGCTACTTCAAGAAATAAAAGAAGGAAATGAAATGAAATCACTTGTATCACTTGTCATCCCGTTGATCATTGATTTGCTCGAGTGGACACCAATAATATCTCCATTTGTCCCTGTCTCATGCTAGTGTAGCCCAATGGCATCTGCTCACTCCAGGAACACGAAGAGCCTCAAACTGTTCATTCAGGGTTTTGACGATGAAATCTGACCATCTCGTAGGTAGGTGGCCAGGTGTTCTTTTGACATCCTGTGGAATCCAGTCTGTAAGGGCTCTAGTCCAGCGGTTGTCTGCAAGTTGCATTACGTGTCTGGCCCATCTGATTTTTGATGACTTGGCAAATGAGACAGCATCCCTGATGCTTGATTGTTGATGGAGGTCGGAACTCCAGATACCTTCTCTCACTTGAGTGAAACGTGATATTCCAAGCATAGCTCTTTTGATTCCTCTTTGCGATGCCCTAATAGTGTTCTCATCCTGTTTTTGTAGGGCCCAGGTCTCTGAGGCATATGTTAGTTCAGGAAGAATGGTGGAGACAAAAAGATGTGCCCCGAGCCAGAGGGTGTTCGTCCTCTTAACCACTTCTTCAACACCTTGAAGGAGTTCCACAACACTCTCTTCCTCCTGCACAGTTCAGGTGCCAGGTCATTTGTCATGTTGAGTTCTTGACCTAGATACACATAATTGCTGCATTCAGAGATATTCATTCCATTGAGGGAAAATGGAACATCAGGAGCTAGTCCGTTTTTCATGAACATTGTCTACTTGAGATTCAGCTACAGTCTGACCTTTCCACATTCACAGTCAAAGTCGGCCATCATTTGTGCCATTTGTCTGATATTTGGTGTTATTAGAACGATGCCATCAGCTAAGTGGAGGTGATGTAGTTGCCAATCATCTATCTTCACTCCCATTCTTTCCCATTCGAGTCATCGCATGACATTCTCGAGGGTGACACTGAAGAGTTTCGGTGAAATGGTATCGAACTGCTCTCTTTACGTTGACGATCACTTCCTTGTAGAATGGTGAGATCCTGGTGGTGAATCCGTAATACAGCTCACAGAGGATCCTGATGTACTGAGTCTGAATGCCCTATTTGGCTAGGGCTTCTATGACTGCTTCAGTCTCAATAGAATCAAAGACCTTCTTTAAATCAAAGAACATTAGACAGAGCGGCATCTTGAACTCTCGTAAAACCTCAATAAGCTTGTTCACTATGTGGATATGGTCGATGATGCTTAATCCTTTTCAGAACCTGGCATAATAACATAAATAGGAAACTAAAATCTAAGTAAGGATAGTAGAGATAAGGGCCAGGAGAATCGCTCCACGGCTTGGAAGCCAGTCTCATTTGCTTGGGAAAAAGGCAGCTGGGATAGAAAAGGGACCACTAAGTAAATGAATGTTGGAGGGCTCACTCAGGATGGTAGATGCGTGCTGAAAGTAAGCTATAGAACAAACATGATGGCCATTTAGTACCTGGATTGTAAACAATAACACTCGAGAGAGAGAATAAGAGGGAATGTGCTGCCATAGAGGCGGAGGAGGGCGGAAGGGTGAGGGTGGCAGGAGGGATACTGGGAACATTGGTGGTGGAGAATGGGCACTGGTGGGGGGATGGGTACTTGAACATTGTATGACTGAAATGTAATCATGGAAGTTTGTAAAAAAAATTAAAAATAAATTAAAAAAAGAACCTGTATGACAGATCCTTGACATGTATGCATACAACTGAAAAAGTTTCTTAACACTCAAAAGGTGAGAGAGTAAGAGGGAATGTGTCTGCCACAGAGGCAGGGGGTAGGAAGAGATGGGTGGTGGGAGGGACACTGGGAACATTGGTGGTGAAGAATGGGCACTGGTAGAGGAATGGGTACCCAAACATCATTTGATTGAAATGCAATCATGAAAATTTGTAAGTCTGTAAATGTATCTCATGGTGATTCATAAAATTAAAAAAAAAGGTAAATTTTCTTCATAAGTACTAAAAACCAAGCACCAACTGTGGTTATTAAGGACAGGCTACTCACGTTTTGTGTGGGGTTACTTAACAGTTTCATCTGAAAAATAAAAATGTTATCTACCTCAAAGAGTTATGATAACAACTTCCTGACATAGAACTTGAAAAATTTTGGATATATAGTAAATTTCATTAAATGGCTGTTATTTTGTCACATGTGATTGCTCAACTAAAAAATCACTTTGTGCAGTATTGGACTGCAGGGTTTCACCAACAAAATTAGCAAGGTAAGGAATTCATAGCCCTATAGGAAAAATAAACAAATTTCAGATCTATGTCTCTCCATGTGCTCATGGATGAGCCCACTAACAAAAGTAACCCTAGTGGGCAAAAAGTCCCACCTGGATCCCAAGTAAGCCTTTACTGGCCAGTATGAGAAGAAGCATATGGTAAGAGGGTCAGTTGTAGGTGAATGGTAAAAAATACTAAATTTTCTGTAAATTTCCCTCTCACCCCTCTAATATATTAGAGTAAAACCAAATGTCTTGTTCATCTCACCCTAGCATGCATGCCCCAAAGAGTAATAAATGAATATTGATTGCATGGCCCTAAATTAGTCAAGACAGGATACAAGAATGGGTAACAATCCAGAAATCGTCAGTAAAGGAGGCCCTGGTCTCTGTAATTCACAATGAAAATGGCTTTGAAATTTTATTAGCCAGAGGAAGTAGTGATCTAAAGATGGTACAGAGGTTCTGTTTCTACCAGTCTTCAAACAACCCCCAAATAAAAATGCTGGAAGTAGATTCTTATTTAAGTCTTCAGGCTATACATGGTGTGACCCATCAACACTGGCTCTGATTTATTGGACCAAACATATGAATAAGATAGGAAGAAAGTGACTACTTAGTAAAAAATACTTATAAAAAGCATAACTTTCAGTGACTGTAGCAAACAAGAAAAGGGTCTAGTTCTACCACCACAGCTCAATGAATTATGTCTTTCTCTGGGCAACATTCTCCTACATTAGCACATGTAATTAATAATAAGATATGTTCCCAATGGAATCTCCTAGTTCTGTACTTTTTTATGATGACCTAGTAAATATTTTCTCTCCTCTCTCATCATTTTCATCAGCTCACATTTTGTGACTGCTATTACTAGAACACAAAATTTACAAAGAACAATTGACAATAGATTATATTATTTTACACCTAGATTCTATTTCTTGTATCATAAAGTTTCATCTCAAGAATTTTTTTTAGTTCTCTTCATCACTAATAATCAGAGAGATGCAGATCAAAACAACAATGAGATATCATCTCATACCACAGAGACTGGCACACATCCAAAAGAACAAAAGCAACTGGTGTTGGCATGAAAATGGAGAGAAAGGGACTCTCCTTCACTCTTGGTGTGAATGACAACTGGTTCAGCCATTTTGGAAAAAAGATGGACGTTTCTCAAAAATCTAGAAATTGAGCTCTGCTTGGACCCAGCAATACCACTTCTGGGAATGTACCCTGGGGGCCCAAAAACAGCAGAAACACCATCTGCACTCCTATGTTCATTGCAGCACTATTCACCATAGCCAGAATTTGGAAACAACCTGAGTCCCCAAGAACAGATGAATGGATAAAGAAACTATGGCACATCTACACAACGGAAAGCTACGCAGTTGTCACCAAAAAATGAAGTCATGAAATTTGCCTATAAATGGATGAACATGGATAGTACCATGCTGGGTGAAATGAGTCAGAAGGAAAGGTACAGATATAGAATGCCTGTATTCATTTGTGATTATATAAAAATATATGTCATAGAAGGTAAAGGTAAAGGCCCTCCCGTTGTTCATCAATTTGCTCAAGTGGGCCCAGTAACGTCTCCATTGGAGATTTTGTTGTTACTGTGTTTGGCATATCGAATACAGCACGGGTGGCTTGCCAGGTCATAGAAGAATAATATCCATGGCCAGAATAAACAGGAGTTAGGAGAACTGGTCAGTGGTTGGAACTAACCACAAGTGTGTGGGGGGCTGAGGATAGGTAAGATAGAGAAGAGACCAGTATGACAATAATAGCTGGGAATGACCATGCTGAACAAGATCTGAGGGTTAAAATAGGTAAGAGATATTCCTGATAACCTTTCCGTATCAATATTGCAAACCAGAATGCCCAAATGGAGAGAAAGATAGAGAGAGAGAGTGAGAAGTGCGCCTTACAAAGAGGCAGGCAAGGGATAGAGGGATGAGTGTTGGAATACTGTATGACTGAACTTCAATCATGCGTGGCTTTTCAATGCTCTAAAAATTTTTAAAAATTAAAAAGTTTAAAAATTAACACACTTAAAAAAGAAATTTATTTTAACTGGGAAAGAAATATTTGAAAACCTTCATGAGAAACCAAACACGCAAAAGTTTTGTTATTCTCTCAATTATAGAGGACACACCCAAACATCCTTTTTCTTGAGTAATTTCCTCTACAGTCATACCTGGGAGTGACCATGACCACATTCTCCGCATCTCTGGTTAACGTGCTTCATTTGATCCTTTTCGCCTAAGCACAATATTGATATCTCCTGAGTTTACAACAGAGATCTTAAACAGAGATTTTTTTTCCTGATCCTATAGTGATTTTTCAGTAGGAGACAGAATTGATTTCAGAGTTATGACTTAGAATCTAGTAGAATATTGGCCTATAAGTGAGTCATCATTAGGGAAATTCATATAATTATCTGAATTAGTCCATGCAGTGTTGACCAAGGCATGTTCATATCTTGGCCTTTTTGCTCAATGTTCCTGCATAACTGTGACTTCTAAGCACACTAGTAGTTTTTCACGTCTTCCATATTCTTGACAGTCTAGCCACAGCCTGTTGCTACTCCTGGGAGCCTGCCTAAGGAAGACCTTAGCTCGAGAGCCTTTCCCCACTCAGGCTGAGATGACTGACTTCAATTTCCTTACTACAATCATGTCTAGGGTACTCAGAAGGACACCTGGACTGAGTGATTTTTCAGTAAGCAGAGTAACTTTGCAACAAAACTCTTGGTTATTTAGAGACCTGTTTTCACTTGTTACTTGATATGCAGTTGTTGTTCACAAACGATAAGAATTCTATCTGACCAGGTTCTAGATAGGAAAAGCTGACTTTAACATCATTAGAACATCATAGATCATGCTAGAGAAGGAAGAAAATATTTTATCTTCAATAATTCTTAATGATACACATTTGGCACTAGAAACTGATTTATTTATATTACAAGTTAGTCTCCCGTTGTTCATCGATTTGCTTGAGCGGGACCAGTAACGTCTCCATCATGAGACTTGTTGTTACTGTGTTTGGCATATCCAATACGTCACGGGCAGCTTGCCAGGCTCTGCCGCGTGGGCGAGATTCTCTTGTTAGTCTCATGACTTTTTCTAACACTCTTCCCACCTTTTCTCTCCTTTCTTTCTCTCAGGTGCCCTTAGCTCAATGACATTGGTGCTTATTTTAGAAGTTTAAGTTTATTGGTCTTTATGTTACACACATATGGCTTTATTTCTGGGTTTTCAATTATATTCCATTTATCCCTTTATCTGATTTTATTCCAATGCTAAATTGTTTTAATTATCGTACTTGTGTTTCTCACACTTTCTCTCCTTATACATGAATGGTAATCTTTTGTTATCTTTGTGTTCCTTTTCCACTTCTTTTTTTTTCTTTCACGTACCTTTTGTGTGTCTCTGTTTATAACACTTTAATAGTAATATGCCTTGGATTTTGTTTGGAGTTTATTTTGATAGGGACTCTGAGCTTCTTCAGCTCCCTCTCCAAATTGGGAGATTCTTGGCTGTTATTTCTTCAAACAGGATTTCTCAACCTTTCTCTTTTCTCTTTCTACAACCCTAATAATGAAGATATCGTCACTTTTGGTGTAATTCCGAGGACTCACACTCTTTTTCTATCTTCCATCTCCTTTTAAAATTCTATTTCCTGTTTTACTATTTTCCGCTTCTTTTGCCACTTCTATTCTCATGTTTTCCAACTTACCAACTCTTTAAGCTACTGTTTCTTGTTGCTATTAAGCCCCTCTACTGCATTTTTTAGCTCCGCTATTGTGGTAAGTCCATTATTTCTGTTTGAAGGTTTATTTTTAATATCTTCTCTCTGTGTGATATACTTTTTTTATTTATCAGTAGTTTCTCTAATTGTATGATTTGTGTTTTAAACTCTTATAAGTAAAAGCTGTCCCAGCTCATTGAACTTTTTCTGAGGAATTTTGTTTTTCATACTTTTCAAAAAAATTTTATTTTCATAAAGTTGTTCACAATAACGGATTACAGTCAACATTTCAACATCAGTCCCACTGCCATTACACCTTCCCACCACCATTATTTTGAATTTTCCTGCCATCACTCAGACCTGCCAAACAGGCGGATGCTAGATAAGATACTTTGTATTACTTGTTATGAATACCATAAGATGACACGGTGCTCCTAGAATTCTAAACTGGCAGAGGAACCCAAGTATGCAGGACCCATGTCGGAGATATCCAAGCCTGCTCGGATAGGGGCTGGGCCTCCTCCACCCAGACCCCCAGTTTTCTAATAGCTTGGCAGTCACACCCACAAACTGCCCCCGGTGCCATGTAATCTCATCAATGATCAAGATTCAGAGACTATAAAACAACAAAAGCACTGAACCCCACGGTGATTCACTAATAAAAAATTTTTAAACAAAAAAGCCTCCATTCCCTCTCGGAGAGCCCCACAAGCTACTGAGAGTATCCCACCCGCACGGTAGAGCCTGGGAAGCTACCCGTGGCATATTTGATACACCAAAAATAGTAACAATAACGAGTCTCATTCCCCTGATATCACGAGACAGGGATGAATGGAGAAGTTACTGGCGCCTGCTCAAGTAAATTGATGAACAATGGGATGATAAGTGATGCAGGTGGTACATTCTTTGTGGCAGAGTACTGTTTCCTCATTTTGTGGAAGGTTGTGTATTAACTTCTGTGTTGAGTAAAGCAGTTGTCCTTCCTTAGTTTGTTTTGTAGGCCTGATATCAGGGTTATAGGCCATAGGATAGAACCCTAGGTAATTTCCAGGGTACTGTTGTGTCTGTTGCATTATATAAAGACTTATCTGTGTCTGTTCTGATGATTAAGGGTTCCAGTGTCAAGAGAGGGTAACATCTGAGGCAATAGGGAGTAGAGAGATTCCAGAAAAGGGTGGAAAGGGGGATGGAGAGGGGAGTATATTGCCAATTTGAGCTTTCGAAGAAACTGCTAGAGTGTGAGATAAAGAGGGCGAGATCTGCACCTGCCTTCTCCACTCGGCCATTTCTGCAGTCAGGACTTGCTTGCTCAGCAGTGGTTTGATCTGATCCATAGGTTCTGCACCCCAGATCTCTCACAGAGCAGTAATGAAGAGTGTGGGCTTGGTACAATCACAATAGGTTCAAGGAGTGCTATTCTCTAAATGTGTTGCTTCTGGGGGTCAAAGATGACTTCCCAGGACTGGAGTACTGGCAAAGCAGATTAGAGGCTGGGGTTCAGCCCTAGCACTGCATGGGCCCCTGATGAGCACTGCTGAATGTGACCCAAAAACCAATGCATCAGATAAAATAAAATAGAAATTACTCCTCGAAAGCCACTTTCAGTTGGGGTAGTCTAGGTTTCAACCAGAGACAGGAAGCATCATATATGCATGCATAAATGAACCCCGGCCACAAGCATGGAGGGAAGAGATGTTTCTGTTCCAGAGTTCCCTTGCAGGGAGGCACCTTGCTTATGAGAAGGCCACTGGCGGAGCCCAATGAGTGCCCAGTCAGTTCCACAACCCCTGTGATTCCCAGGGTGGGGCTCCAGCTGACTGTCTGAGGGTCTCCCACCCTAGCCAAAGCCAAGAAAGCTACAGGAGTTGGCCAGTGGCCTCAGGCAACCCCCCGCCAGCAGGGGTTTGTAGAGTCTGACTCTGACTGTGACTCTCTGACTGTGACTATTAGCTCCCCGGTGTTCCACTGCTCCTCAGGGAAATCCTGCTTCTGTTGCTGGCCATACACACTCCCTTACTACCTGCAGTCCCCAGACATCAGAGTCCTCCATATGCTCTTAAGTCTTTCAGTCTCAGAACAGTGCTCCAAACCATAGCTCATCTGCTCACCAGTCAGCACACTGCATGGACACCCAAGGCCTAACACAGTCACTGACATTCAGTGTTTAAAATATTCATGTAAAAAATATTTGTGTATAAATACGTGTTTCAGATTTCCTGTCCATATCCCCACCCCCAATGCCGTTTTGCCAATTTAAGATATGAGAGAAATTTATAAATAGTTGAAGATTCCATTAGAGAAAGACAAAAATGAGATGCAGGCAAGACAATTAGGAAATAGAGGAGAGAATAGGGAAGTATATATTGGGGAGTGGTTCAAGATTTGAAAGGTAAATTACATTTCTATTTGTTTAACTCACACAATCTAGTTCCTTTTTTTAAAGCTGTCCTTCAGATTCTCATAATATTGCTCATAATATTTCATTTTTCAAGATCTTCACTCTTAAAGCTTCCAGGTTAAACTTGACTCACTCCTACTCTTCGTCTAAATTTCAAGTCTTTTAACTTGTTTCTTCTGTGTTAGCATCACAATAGTAAGGTCAGAATCCAGGAGCTATTTCCATCATCAGGATGCTTCACATGCAGTGAGAGGGAGAAGTTGTTTAAATACTTGTGACTTACCCCAATTAAAAGAAATTTGGTGTTATCAATACCATAGGGAAAAAGGTGTCATATACATCTTCAGAATGTATTCTGTAATTAACAAGTCAGTCCTTTACTCAAGGAGATGATAGAAAGAAAGGAGAGTAGAGATGAACATGCAAAAAGTGACTCACGTGATTCATAAATTGAAAAGTTAATGGTGGGAAGCCATAAATACCAATCTGGGACTAGGTATTTTATTTTAAAGAAATACTCAGTTTTTGAATTCCATGGTTTCAAAGCCAATTTATTCACTATAAACCAATCTTATAATTTATTAGCTTTGTCACAAAGAGAGAACTGAATGTCAGCTCTTTTCTGACCTATAAATAATGGGTGCCATTTGCTTGGAAATGAAACTTAGAGCAGAAAAACAAAGTGAACTAATATGTTTGGTAAAAAGCAAAGTCCTGAGTTTTTGGGGGAGAAAATGCTCCCATTCTCTGCTCATAATTAAAAACAATTTTTGATAGGAACCTTAAGAAATTATCTTTTGCAACACAAACTGAAATAAAGAAAGTCTAAGAATTAGAAATAAAAGCCTGTATAGTTCAATCATTTGTTAAACCTGAGTGAGTCTCTGGGGATTATGATGTTACCTCATAAGTTAATGATGATGGTGCCAGTAGTTTGGTGAGTCTAACTTCTTCACAAAGAAATGTAAGTAGACTATGGGCCCTTCCATACCTAATGCCAAAAGACCTGTCATGCACATTGGCTTCATATTTTTTCTACATTCCAACACATCGCAGTGAAGAGAATGTTGGTGACTTGAAGAGCTTCTGTCAGCCTGGTTGACTCTATGGCCATAGCACTAGAATGCTGGAACCTGGAACATGCACTGTTGTTCCATGAGCAAGAATTAGTTCTCTAACTTTATTTGGGAGTTTTACTTGTTAGAGTCCCTGATATATGCGAGCATATATTTTACCTTAATTGCAACTTAAAAAAAATAAATCATTGAGGAAAGGAAAAGTACAATAAAAACAGGTAAGCAAGAAAGAGAGGAAACAAAAATCTCCTATGATTGCTCAGCAGAATAAGATTCAGGGTTATAATGAGATCCAAAGCACACTGTGCCAAGAAGAGCTCAGAGTATCAGAGCACAACCTTGCCAGTCCAATTGGTTAGGTCTACTGTGCAGCTGAGAACATAAGAGGGTGGTCCTTTGGACCCCTAAATACCACTGAAGTTGTAGGGCTATTTTTTAAAAACATAAACAGGCCCACAGAAAAGCCTTGAGACTCAGTGAGTACTTGGCAATGGTACCCGGCGGGGAGCAGCCCCTCTTTCAAATAGCACAAGCATCTTTCCTTCTGTGTCAATTAATAGGATCTCACCACATAATTTTTGTGGTGGCATGATAGAATTATTCAGACTATTAGAAAACACATAGTTAAATCAATAAAAATATTTCTATTCATAAACTAATGCACCTAAAATATCTCGAGGGAATGGTTGTTCTCAGAATACTTAGATCTTAGCTTAATAGGTACCCTTTATGAACATTGCATTTGGTTCTGCTACATGAGTATTTGGTATTATGGTAGAAGGTAAATTATTCTAACAGAAAAACTTTGTCAGAATTCAGAAAACATTTTCTTCACCAGAATGCTTCAGATGGCATGAAAGCCTTGATCAGAAGAAATTTTGTATTTCAGTTGGGCAGGTCCAGGCCAGCTTGGCAGTTCTGCTTTATCCTACAGGAATAGTCCAGGGTGAGAGTTTTTTAATAGACATTACAACATCCCTTCCACTCACATTCCATTGGTTAGAGCTTCATTGTCCACATCTAGTTTCAGGGTTTCTGGGAAATGAAGCACTAGCGGAGTGGCCTGTGTTCACCCAATACTTCTTAATATGGAAGGAGAAGGACAAAAGAATTTGCATGGGGTAAAGATTGGTGCCATGTTCTCCAAAATTAGCATGGAGTAAAGTATTTTAAAAAGATAATTCTAAGATTTCCTGTTGTGACTTGGATTATTTTTCAGATTTCAATTAGTTTGAACAATTCATCAAATTTAAGTTGGTAAAATATCTGTTTAATAAAAAAGTAGAACAACCTTTCCACTACCATTGAAAAACTACCAGATGGTCTACGTTGGTACAAACTTAGCTTCTACATACATTTCAGAGAGAAAATTTACTATTCATTGGGATAATTTAAATGATATGGATAGTCAAAACAAAGTATAGACCAGAAAAAAATTCTAGGTCTTATATTAAAAATAAAATTATCATAAATTTGTCTGTGCTTCAGACTTTCTATTCTGTCAGCAGAATATTTAACCAGTGTTCTTTCTGAGATACCAGCTACAAGATTTATCGAGGAAAAATGTATCTAGATAAAGAACCTAAAAGAAGAGAATCAGAACTATGTTTCAGTGACTCTAATACTATCTACCTTGACTAATGACTAGCCATCTGGCTTAGGAATGTTACTCTCCATTAGCAAAATGGAGACATTAAAATTCTCTTGTTTTTATGGTTATTTAATTTATGCAGCATTCTCTTTTATTTTGGGTACTGTGGTTTACAAGGATTTCATATATGAACTATTCTAGCACCATTATCCTCCACTTAAGTGTCCCCCTCCCTCCACCACTGTCCCAGGGCCCCTTCCCACCATGCTGTGGTAAGTTTCCTGCTGAAGACAAGTCCTCAGATTTTATTGCCTTTGGTCATTTGTTATTCTCCTATTCTGATACTTCATGCCCCACATATTACAGAGGTTATTCTCTGTCTGTCCCCCTCCTCTGACTAACTCCACTCAGCATGATACTCTTTAGATTCATCCACATGGCAGCAAATGCTGTAATGTGGTTTTCCCTCTGAAAGTCAAGTGGCATTCCATTATATATACGTACCATGGTATCTTTATTCAGTCATCTGATCGTGGACATTTGGGTTGTTTCCAGTTTTGTCTCATGTGGAGAGTGCTGCAATGAACATAAAAATGCAAATGTCAGGGTTACAATGCAGCCAGCAGGCCAACCTTTACCTGCGGGGTAAGTGTATCAGCAGCCTGATGTTGTCTTCAGGCATCCTGATACCCCCAAATTGTTGTTTTGTTTCTGGTCAGACCCCCAACAACTTGGGACAAAATTTTCTGAGAAATTAAAGGGCCAAAAGTTAGGTACGTGGGAGTTGCGCCCACAAACCACCTCCAGCTCAGCTACACAAGCTCATTTTTCAGCCTTGCTTCAGAGACCATTAGTAAATCTCGAAAGAGATTAAAAGCAGTAGCAAATCTCGGAACTGTACAAGGCTGAACAGACTGGGGTAAATCAGAGGGGGCTTCATCAGCCTGGTGCCCGCCCAAGCAGAGACCCTAGCAGCTGCTTGTTCCCATAATCCAAACTTGCAGCCATGCCCATGGCCTGACTCCACTATCTCAAGACAGACCTTTCCAAGACATAATCTGCTGAAAATTTGGGTTCACAGGTTTTGTGACTGAAATCTCTAGGATTCCTTGGGGTCGGGATGGACTACCGCTTCCACCTCCCTGTACTTCTGGAAGCCTTAGCAGTCATGTCCATCCTTCAAAGCTGCCACCCAGTGAAAAAGCTACTTCAGCCTCTCCATCCTGATAAAAATACTGAATGATCTGAACAAGCACAATGACTTCTTAGTACCTGTATTGAAAAACATAATGCACAAAAGTAGAGGGATGCTAGGAGTGGGGAAGGGGTAGGGTGTTGGGGGATGGTGGAAGGGAAATGGGGGACATTGGTGATGGGAAATGTACAATGATTTAGGGATGGTTGTTGGATCATTGTGTGACTGAAACCAAATCATGAACAGCTTTATAATGGTTTATCTCACGGATATTCAATAAAAAAATTCTTTTAATGTAACATGGAGTTCATGCCTACTTCAGTCATCTTAATCAGTGGCTGAACAAATAGTAGTATTCCTACATTTAAAGAAAAAAGAATGCAAATGTCTCGTCTAAATTGAGGTTTTGGATTCTTGGGGTAGAAGCCCAGAAGTGAAATTGCTGGGTCATATGGAAGCTCAATTTCTAGTATTTTAAGAAATGTACGTATCTTTTATGGAAAAGATTGGTCCAGTTTACATTTACACCATTCTTACATGAGTATTATTATATAATTTGACTTTAGTTACCATATATCCAGGACAAGGCAAGTTTGATAGCATATGACCAAGAAAGCAAACTCTAACTGCACCAATACAGTGTAATGGTTAAAGCATAACTCTGGAGCCCATCTGCTCAGATTTTCACATGTGGACAGTTCTCTGGAGCTGTCTGTGCCTCTGTACATATTTTGAATATCTACAGATTACCTACAGAGATTTTTGCCAGTAAAAATTTCTATCAGCATGCACTTTATTGTGGTGATTTTGTGTTTAAATGAAAAGTACGTTGAACTGAGCCTATCACATAGCAATCACCATATAAATGTTGGTTTCTACCTGTCCTTAGTGTAGACAAAGAAAATTAACCAGTACTTTTACAAAATAAATGTTCACCTGAAGCTTTGTGCATGACATACACACATTAAAAACCACATTAAATGTCATATCATTGTTATCCCCATTCCCTGGTGCTGAATCTCTGTGCCTTCCAAAAACAATAAATTGGCATTCTGTAGCATAGGAGGTGGTAATACAATCATAACCTTCTTTGACAGCAATATCTCTCCCAATTTCATTTCCTTTTGGAGAGTCCTGCTTGTTCTCATACATCTTCTTTGGTTCTGTAATACAGACATCTTAAAAAACAAAAATGTTCATTCAGGTGGTGAATTTGCCCTAAGAACATCCCTGAAGATTCTGAGACTTGAAATTCAAACTTATCCTCAGAATCTAGAAGTGAATAGACCTTCTATTTTTCTATTTTTTTAATTATTGCATTCTTGACTAGTGATAAATGCCAAAAGGCTCTTCAGTAAAATGGTTATATTTTGACTGTAATAAAAATCATCTTATTTATGTTGATGATTTTCATAAACAGAAAAACAGCAAGGTGGTAAGAATGCCTCATTGAAAGTCATAGTCTATCAATCTATTTAGTCTCTGATAAATGTGATTAGTTTAGAGAGCATTCTCACTTTTCTGGAGGCTTACTTTTCAAAAAAGTTACCATGGAGCTAGAGAAATACTACAGGGGTTAAGGTATTTGCCTTGCCAACCCCGTGCTCAAAACCCCAGAAGCATGTACGGTCTCCAGAGCATGACCAGGTGCAACTTCTGAACAGAGAGCCAGGAATAGCCCTGAGCACTGCCTGGTGGGGCCTCAATACCAAAATAATAAGTAAAAAAAAAAAAGCAAACTGCCATAAATTGATACTCTTCATTCACAAGTCACTCATCACAGTTCTGGTTGCTAATTTCACTTCCTTTATTTTATGGGACTCTTGCTTGCTCTCTCCTAGCTCATATTTCCTAAATGAAACTGTTTACTTCACTAATATTCTGTAAAGTTACAGTAAGTCAAAATTTAAATTATATGAGCTTAAATTTGTTTTTATCATAGACTTAAAGTCTATTATGGATCAGAGCAATAGTACAGTGGGTAGGGGTTTGCCTTGCACACAGCCAACCTGGGTTCGATCCCCCAGTATCCCATATGGTTCCATGAGCAATAGCAGGAGTAATTCCTGAGTGCAGAGCCACGATTAACCACTGAGCATCACCAGTAGTTACCCAAAAAACAAAATAATAATAATAATTAATAATAAATAAGTGAAATCTAAAAAAAGACCTATTATGGCTTTGAATTTCTTTCTTTTTTTAATTTTATTGAATCATCGTGAGATAGTTACAAGTTTTCATGTTTGGGTTACAATCACATGATGATCAAACACCCATCCCTCCAGCAGTGCACATTCCCCACCACCAATCTCCCCAGTATACCCCCTTTCCCCACCCTCCCCCTGCCTCCATAGCAGACAATATTCCCCATACTTACTTTGGGGCATCATGGTTTGCAATATAGACACTGAGAGGTCATCATGTTTGGTCCATTATCTACTTTCAGCACACATCTCCCACCCTGACTGATTCTTCCAGCCATCATTTTCTTAGTGATCCCTTCTCTATTCCATCTGCCTTCTCCACTCTGCTCATGAGACAGGCTTCCATCTATGGAGCAATCCTCCTGGCCCTTGTATCTACTGTCCTTGGGTGTCATAGCTTTGAATTTCTAATCAAGTGTTCAATGTCCAACTTTTAATTATGATAAATCTTATTGATTGCAAGTTATATATATCATTGTATAGAACAAAATATTAAATGCAACAAAATTTTAGAGTTGGTTTTATTTTGGGGGCTTTGGGGCCACATATGGTGATTCTTGAGGGTTATTCCTACAATCTATAAAGATTTTTCCCCACAGTACTCAGGGGACCACCTGGTGCTGGAGACTGAACACCAAATTCCCACATGCAAGGTGTGTTTTCCAGCACTTCAAGTCATTGTCCTGGCCCCTATAAAGTTATTTTCTTCAGTACAATTTCAATCTTATTTCATTATAAAATTTTAATGTAAAAGAATGCAAACATAGAATTTCAAAGAAGTATTTACTCTTATAACAAATTTAGATTTATTTAAAAAAATTTCAAAACTACTACATAGGGGATGTATATTGCTGTCACTCCATTTCCCCTAATTTTTTAAAAATTTTTATTAGTGAGATACCATGAGGTACAGTTGTAGACTTACACATTTTTGTGCTTGGGTTTCAATTATACAATGATCAAATACCCATCCCTCCACCAGTGCCCATTTCCCACCACCACGGATCCCAGTGTCCCTCCCACCCCCCATCCCCCCATCCCACCTGCCTCTGTGGCAGGGCATTCCCTTTTGTTCTCTCTCTCCTATTGGGTGTTGTGGTTTGCAAAAGAGGCAATGGGTGGCAATCATGTTTGGTCTATAGTCTACTTTCAGCATGCTTCTCCCAAGAATGGCCAAGATTAGTACCAGGAATTTTACTCCATGGCTTGGAGGCCAGCCACACATGCTAGGGGAAAAGGGAGCTCAGATAGAGAAGAGAGCACCAAATAAAGGGTGTTGGGAAGATCCTCCCCTAATTTTCTTTAAAAAATATTTTATAAAGTAGTTCACTATATATCATTACATTTAATATTCAAACACCAATCCCAACACCATTACACCTTCCCACCACCATATTTCAGATGTTTCCATCCCAAAACCCAATTCCTGCCCCAAAGCAGAACCAAAATAATACATTTTGTATTGTTTGTTATGAAAAACCACTGAAAATGCCACATAAAAGTATCCTTAAAGGAGAGAGAGAACAAAAGGGAATGCCCTACCACAGAGGCAGGGTGGGGTGGGGAGGATGGGGGGTGGGAGGGATACTGGGATCCGTGGTGGTGGGAAATGGGCACTGGTGGAGGGATGGGTATTTGATCATTGTATAATTGAAACCCAAGCACAAAAATGTGTAAGTCTACAACTGTACCTCATGATGTCTCACTAATAAAAATTTTTAAATTTTTTTTAAAAAGTATCCTTAAAGAAAAGAGTGTAGATGTTGTTTGCATTTCACCCAGGGGCCATTAAGCCCTTCTATAAGGGATCATTAACATGTTAAAGGTTGAACCTTGTGTGCTTTTTATATAGATATTTGTAAAAAAAATGTATACTTCCCTCTAAGTTTGGTTGCCTCCTCCTTTAACCCTATCAAATATGGTGTGGTATATTGGAGTATGGGTAGGGTGTGTGGTTTGCAGTATCATGCCCTGCAAATGCGGCTGCGTGATCCAGAAATAGATTCATTCGTGGGTGAGGCTCAGCTTGAGGGTGTTGAGAGCAGCCATGGGCAAGGCGACGGCTGGGTTTTGGAGGTGTTTGGCTGTCACGGCTGGGTTCCTTGGGGTGGGGAGGGGTCTCACCCGCCCCCCTCCAGGTTGCTCTGAGTGAAACAGCCTGGTGCAGGATCTGGTGGCATGGTTATGGTGAGTGTCATGTTATCCTCCCTTCCAGGAGAGAAGGGTATGCAATCTGGATGGTGGCAGGTGATGAGATTCTCTGACACCAGCCAGAGATGGCTTATGGGTGTGACTACTGAGTCGCCATGAGACAGCGGGATATGGGCAAAGGATCTCTGTTCCCCATCCCATTGAACCCAGTGTTGTCAGTCACAAAGACCCGCATACCGGGTTTTTCTGGAGTTTCACTCATGGGTGAGATTCGGCCTGAGTGTGTGGAGAGTGGCTGTGGGCATGGCCATGGCTGGGTTCTGGAGCTTTTCTGCTGCCAGGGATTGGTCCCATGAGATAGGGAGGAGGTCTCACTTGCCCCCCTCTGGGGCATCCCGAGGAAACAGCCTGGCACGGGGTCTGGTGTCATCATTTCCCCTAATTTTATCATTTAACATAACTATAATGCAATTGTTAAATCTAGAAAATCAACATTAATGCAATAAAATAATCTATAAATGTTAATCTATAAATGTAAATTTTACTAGCTGCTCTACTAACATCCTTTGGGTCTAATCAATTCACAATTTCACACTACATGTACTTGTCATCTCTTCTAGTCTTTTCCATTTAGTATAAGTTCTCAGTCCTTTAGCAAGTCAATTATTTTGCTGGGTCTTTCAATTAAAATGTATCTGCTTTTTTCCTTCATGATTGAGTTCATGATTTTTTGGCAAGAACACCAAAGAAACTGAAATCTTAATGTATCACACCAGCAGATACATAATATCTGTACATCTTATCACTGATGGCATTAACTTTGATCAGTTGCTTAAAAGAACATCTGCCAGATTTCCACTCAATAAAATTATTGTTAACCCTCAACAATGAAAAATTATCTTTAGGTGAAGTTAAGATTATAGTTAAAAGAGTAGAGCACATGCCTAGCATTTTCAAGGTAAACAATTTTGTCTCTGATACTACACAGTGTCCCCAAACACCATCATATATTGCCATAGAGAATCACAGAAAACCCCATCGCACACATCAATTGTATTTTGTAGCTCCTATTTAAAAAAAATAAAATCAGGCTGGAAAGATAGCTCAATGGGCTGAACACATGCTATGTACACCCGAGTTTGATCCCAGCACCACACGATCCCCTGAGAACCACTGGGAGTGATCACTTGAGCCAGGAGTAGTCCCTGAGCACTGCTGAATGTGACTCCCAAAGAATTTTTTTACAAAAAACATTTAAGATGGAGATAGACATGGGGAAAACTCTCAGTCAGTGTTCAGGGACCCAGGGAAGCTCAGTGGTACTTGATCACCTAGGTAGGAAGATTCAATATTCAGTTCAGTGAGATGCCACTGCTCCATCCAGCAGTGCTAGGAGTTACCAGGGCCTTCTTAGCAGTGCTTAGGGGAAAGTGGATATGTTTTAAAACCGTATAAATACATGTTTCTCATGATCTCTTTATCCACTAATTCTGGCAGCCAATGAAGGTACCTGTAACAGCTATTAGATTGACATTGACCAAAAGCAATCTATTCCATCATCCCTTCTATATTTTTAGTTTTTAATTCTACTATAAAATGTCATCTTTTCTCTCTCATTGCTTATTGTTTAATATTTTCTGATATTATATTGGTCCTCATTGAGCTATAATCAATGACTATCATGATTTATTTTTGATGCCTGGATTGTCACAGATGTAGACACCGGGAGCCACAGTAGTGTAGTTCTAACTTTCACAGAGTCTCTGAGACCAAGAGGAGATATCTAGGGCCACTTGCAACCTCTTGAAAAAACTGATTAAATGATTCATTTTAACATTTTTCTTCTTTGAGTGTAGAGGTTTAGGCCACACCCTGCAGTCCTCAGAGGCACTGATTCGGTTTCTGTGCTCAGGAGACATGCCTAGCTCTACTTGAGAACTATATGTAGCACAGGGGATTTGAACCAGGGTCAGTTACATGTAAGGCAAGCATCTTATCTCTCGTATCATATCTCCAGTCCTGTCATTTTCTCATCTATTGTTAAAATTTCTTGTAGCAAACATAGATATCATAGATGGAGTTCTTTTATCCTGTTCAAAGTTGCCCGGGAGATCGACATTTATGTGCTTACTTCCATAAATCCAGTAAATATCTTCAGCACTCCTCCATTCAAAAGTACAGAATCATTCACAGTACTTTTGAGAAGTCAAATTTTCCCACAGAGAGATGAAGGGGCATGCAATCATATTTCTTGATCTTCTCCCCAGAGGATTAGAGGCTTCCACAAATGGAAGGAACATTGCCAATCTAATTAAAGTCTGAATACTGATTGGGTTGTATATTATGACTGAAGAGACTTACTCTGCCTTATAAAAGACATGTGACCTCTGTCAGATTCATTCTTTTCTATTCCAGATATGCGCAGATGCTGTCTTTTTATTTTTAAGAGGCAATTATTAGAACTTTTCCAGCCAAGATATATAAAATTACATAAAAATTTTTACTGGAGAATCTTGCCTTGGGGAATGTTGGGTCCTTACTCCTGTGATGAGAAACAGTTGTTTGTCTTTCTTGGGATAATTTCCTGGACAGTGTATAACAACAGGGGAAAGGTGTGGTGTGTGGGAAAAATCACACTCCAAATCCCAGCATCCTGGAATTGGCAGGACTCCTATGCACCCTATTGCTTTTCCCTCCAAAGTAACTTGCTCATAATAGAGCTAATCCTGACAAGCCTCACCCACGACTGGGATTCAACAGACAATCCTCAAGAGAGTAGAAACTCACTGTATAGCCTTTGGGCTGCCATATTGAATCATTCATTAAAAGTGTAGATTTAAGAGTCTCACTGCAAATGAATTTTCTGAAATGGAAGAGTCCAGTAATTTACATTTCCAAAGCACAGGCTCCAGATGCCTTCTATAAAGTTGATCAACCCCCTCTTCCTCGTTCATAAATCTTCTTGCCCTGCAAGAATGACATTGAACTCCAGCTCTCTGGGGACCATAAGTTATTCACTACCTGGAAAATTACAGATTAGAAAGAGGTCCTCCAGGATCAAATTAAAGTGTGCCTGACTCCCAAACATTCCACCATTGCAAAATTTCTCCTGGGAGCTGGTGAAATAGAACAATGGACAGGGACCTTGCCTTTCATGCCAACAACCTGGGCTTGATACTTGAAAATCTGTGTGCTTTCTCAAGCCCTACCAGGAATGATCCCTCAGTACAGTGCCAAGAGTTAGTCCTGAGTACTATCCAGTGTGGCCGACACAAATAAACAAAAAAAGAATTTCTCCTGTGCTGACACACCTATAGCTCAACACTGCAGGACACATCTCTAGGTTCTGGACTAGGTGCACCAAACATTCTCCACTGACCTAGACATCACAGTGATCCCATTTCTCAAGAAAACCTCCCTGTCTGTTCTGTTGCCCCATCCCTTCCTGTTTGCCCTTCAATTTACACCCACCAAACTCCATTTAGCTGAGATCTGCAGCCACTCATGGCCCTTACTTCACATATAAACGGGGTGGGAATACCAAACTCTAACACGTGAGGTTTACCCTGACCTCTCCAATTTTCTACCAAATTTATTTAAACAGGGTCTAAGCCACTATATATTTTTTCCCTTTATTTTATTTTATTTTTTTTAAGTTGTAGATTTACAATTTTTTGTGCTTTGGTTTCAATTATACAATGATCAGATACCCATCCCTCCACCAGTGCCCATTTTCCACCACCATAGATAATATCCCTCCCACCCCCATCCCCCATCCCCCCTGTCTCTGTGGCAGGGCAATCCCCTGTGTTCTCTCTCTCCTTTTGGGTGTTGTGGTCTGCAAAAGAGGCATTGAGTGGCAAACATGTTCAGTCCATAGTCTACTTTCGACATGCATCTCCCCTCCTGGGAGGATCCTCCAAACATCCTTTATTTGGTGCTCCCTTCTCTATCTGAACTGCCCTTTCCTCTAGGATACCCGACTGGCCTCTAAGTTATGGAGTAATCCTCCTGGTGCTGATCTCAGCTATTCTTGGGTATTAATCTCATACTTTGTTACTTTATATCCCCCAGATGAATGCAATCTTTCTATGTCTATCCCTCTCTTTCTGACTCATTTCGCTTAGCATGATACTTTCCATATTGTACCACTTGTATGTAAATTTCATGACTTCATCTTTTCTAACAGCTACATAGTACTCCATTGTGTAGGTGTACCAAAGTTTCTTTAACCAGTCATCTGTTCTTGGGCATTCAGGTTTCTTCCAGTTTCTGGCTATTGTAAAGAGTGCTGCAATGAACAAACAAGTGCAGATGTCACTTCGACTACACATTTTTGCCTCTCTGGGATATATTCCCAGGAGTGGTATTGCTGGGTCAAATGGGAGCTCAATTTCTAATTTTTTGAGAATCGTCCATACTGTTTTCCAGAAGGACTGAACCAGTGGACATTCTCACCAACAGTGAAGGAGTGTCCCTTTCTCACCACATCCACGCCAGCATCGGTTGCTTTTGTTCTTTTGAATGTGGGCCAGTCTCTGAGGTGTGAGATGGTATCTCATTGTGGTTTTGATCTGCATCTCTCTGATGATTAATGATGTAGAGCATTTTCTCATGTGCTTTTTTGCCATTCGTATTTCTTCTTTGAGAAAGTTTCTGTTCATTTCATTGCCCCATTTTTGGATGGGGTTGGATGTTTTCTTCTTGTGGAGTTTAACCAGTATTTTGTATATCCTGGATATCAACCCCTTGTCAGATGTGTATTCGGTGAATATCCTTTCCCATTCTGTAGACTGTCTTTGTATTTTGGTCACTGTTTCTTTGGAGGTGCAGAAGCTTCTTAGTTTAAGATAGTCCCATTTATCTATCTCTGTTTTCACTTGCTCGGCCAGTGGCGTGGCATCTTTGAAGATACCATTAGCTTCAATGTCATGGAGGGTTTTGCCAACTTTATCTTCAATGTACCTTATGGTTTCTGGTCTGATGTTGAGGTCTTTAATCCATTTTGATCTTACTTTTGTACATGGTGTTAGGCAGAGTTCTGAGCCTATTTTTTTGCATGTAGCCGTCCAGTGATGCCAACACAATTTATTAAAGAGGCTTTCCTTACTCCACTTCACATTACTTGCACCTTTATCGAAGATTAGATGAGCATATGATTGAGGAGAGATGTCAGTGTATTCAACCCTGTTCCATTGGTCTGCAGTTCTGCCTTTTTTCCAGTACCATGCTGTTTTAATTACTACTGCTTTGTAGTACAGTTTGAAGTTCGGGAGGTTGATTCCTCCCATTTTCTTTTTCCCAAGAATTGCTTTAGCTATTCGTGGGGGCTTATTGTTCCATATAAATTTCAAGAGTGTTTGCTCCATTTCTTTGAAGAATGTCATGGGTATCCTTATAGGGATTGCATTGAATTTATACAATGCTTTCGGTAGTATTGCCATTTTGACAATGTTAAGTCTCCCGACCCATGAGCAGGGGATATCTTTCCATTTCCTCATGTCCTCTTTTATTTCCTGAAGTAGCGTTTTGTAGTTTTCTTTGTACAGGTCCTTTACTTCCTTAGTTAAGGTGATTCCTAGGTACTTGATTTTCTGGGGCACAATTGTGAACGGGATTGTTTTTTTCATGTTGCTTTCTTCTCTCTCACTGTTTGCGTATAGGAAAGCCATGGACTTTTGGGTATTGATTTTATAACCTGCAACTTTACTATACGAGTCTATTGTTTCTAGGAGTTTTTTGGTGGAGGTTATTGGGTTCTCTAAGTAGAGTATCATATCATCTGCGAATAGTGAGAGCTTGATTTCTTCCTTTCCTACCTGAATGCCCTTAATATCTTTTTCCTGCCTAATCGCTATTGCAAGTACTTCCAGTACTATATTGAACAGCAGTGGAGAGAGTGGGCATCCCTGTCTCATCCCTGATCTTAGAGGGAAGGCTCTCAGTTTTTCCCCATTGAGGATGATGCTTGCTGTAGGCTTGTGGTTGATGGCTTTAATTATGTTGAGGAAGGTCCCCTCTATACCCATTTTGGCTAGGGTTTTCATCATAAAGGGGTGCTGGATCTTATCAAATGCTTTCTCTGCATCTATTGATATGATCATATGCTTTTTATCTTTTCTTATGTTGATATGGTGGGTTATGTTGATTGATTTCCGAATGTTAAACCATCCTTGCATCCCTGGGATGAATCCTACTTGGTCATGGTGTATGATCTTTTTGATGAGTAGTTGGATTCTATTTGCTAGTAGTTTGTTGAGGATCTTTGCATCTGTGTTCATCAGGGATATCGGCCTGTAATTCTCTTTCTTTGTGGTATCTCTGTCTGCTTTTGGTATCAGTGTGATATTTGCTTCGTAGAAACTGTTCGGAAGTGTTTTTGATATTTCAATTTCGTGGAAAAGCTTAAAGAGCATCGGGAGTAAGTCCTCTTTAAAGATTTGGAAGAATCCACTAGTGAATCCATCTGGGCCAGGACTTTTGTGCTTGGGGAGACTTTTTATTACCATTTCAATTTCCTTGATGGTGATAGGTCTGTTCAGGTATTCCAGGTCTTCTTGGTTCAGCCTTGGGAGTCTGTAGGAGTCTAGGAATTTATCCATTTCCTCGAGGTTTTGATGTTCCGTGGCATAAAGCTTCTCAAAATACTCCCTGAGGATCCTCTGAATTTCTGTGGTTTCTGTTGTAATGACCCCCTTTTCATTTCTGATTCGGTTTATTAGGGTTTTCTCTCTCCCTTTCTTTGTGAGTTTTGCTAGAGGCTTATCGATCTTGTTAATTTTCTCGAAGAACCAGCTTTTGGTTTCATTGATCTTTCGGATTGTTTTTTGGGTTTCCATCTCATTAATCTCTGCTCTGAGTTTTATTATTTCCTTTCTCCTGTTCGGGTTGTGCTCCTTTTTTTGGTCCTTCTCCAAGCTCTTAAGCTGTTAGGTTAGGTTACTTATGTGTGCTCGCTCCTCCTTCCTGAGGAATGCTTGTAGAGCTATAAACTTTCCTCTTAACACAGCCTTTGCTGTGTCCCATAAGTTTTGGTAACTCGTGTTCTCATTTTCATTCGTTTCTAGGAATCTTTTGATTTCCTCTTTGATTTCCTGTCTAATCCACTCGTTGTTCAATAGTGCACTGTTTAATTTCCAGGTGTTTGATTTAGTTTTCTGTTTTTGTGTGTGATTTACTTCTAATTTCAGCACATTATGGTCTGAGAAGATTGTTGATACAATCTCTACCTTCTTAATTTTATGGATAAGCCACTATATTTTTGTTTGTGTGTGTGCACTTTTTTAATGTAGAAGTACTGCTATTTATTCAGCCATTAATTAAGTTGATTAAATTGGGCATGAATTCCACATTTTTATTTAATTTTTAATTGGATATTCATGAGATATTACATTACAAAGCTGTTCATAATTGGGTCTCAGTCATACAATGATCCAGCACCCATCCCTCCACCGATGTGCATTTCCCATCACCAATGTCCCCTGTTTCCCCACACCCATCCCCTAACCCCCACACCCCTAGCCTTTCCTTCTTGCTCCCTCTTTCTCCTTTTCCTTTTGTGAATTATGGTTTGCAATACAGGTGCCTATAGTTCAGTGTTTGTTCGGGGCATTAGATATTTTTATTGAGACAGTAAGGCTGGAGTAGCTTTTCAATTGGGTAGGAGCTTTGGGGTGTGGATATGGCTGCCAAGGATTCCAGAAGTACAGGGAGGGGGGGAGGTAGCCCATCCTAAGCTTGAGAAGGCTGGAGATTTCAGTCACAAAACCCACATACCAGAATTTTCAGCAGATTATGTCTCAGTGAGGTTCGTCCTGAGACAGTGGAGTCATGCTGGGGCTATGGTGGCAATTTTGGTTTATGGAAGCAAGCGGCTGCTGGGGGCTCGCTTGGGTGGACCACCAGGCCAATCTGCCCTCCTCCAATTTACCTCAGTCTGTTCAGCCATGCACATGTCTGAGCTTAACTGCGGCTTTTGATCTCTTTCAAGATTTATGGTCTCTGAAATAAGGCCAATAAATGAGCTTGTATAGCTGAGTTGGAGGTGGTTTGTGGGCACAACTCCCACATACCTAACTTTTGGCCATTTAATTTCTGAGAAAATTTGGTCCCAGGTTGTTGGGGTCCAGCCAGAAATACAGCAACAATTTGGGGGTTTCAGGACGCCTGAAGACACCATCAGGCTGCTGATGCTCTCAACCCACAGGTAAAGATTGACCCATATATGTGCTCTTATAGCCTCATAATACTATTATTCTCCCCAGAAATTTACAGTACTAAACTGTACTGAAAGTTTCCAGTTCCATGCAGGATGGAGCAAGTATACTCAGTCTCTCCCCCTGAACAAAGCTATTGAATTTATGTAGTAGGTATTTGAGTATTTTGTAAAGCAAAAAACTAGAAAATTGAGGATGAAAGTCAATTCCAAAGTATCATCAAAAAATTTAAAAATCATAAAAAATCATTTATTATTTTTTCCCAATTTATGTTCTTCCTGGAATTCAAAGTAACCCTAAATCTGAAGACAGGCTCTATTATGGACAGAGAGTGCTCAGAATTTCTGTAGTTCAGGCTTGAGAAAGTATTAGGGTACTCAGAAAGTGGCAGCACATGACTGGTAAGACACAAAGCCTGGTGTACCACTGGTGCTGAACTAATGAAAATGTGAGATCTCGTGAACTCCATCATCTTTCTCAGAACTACTCAACTCTTCCATTGTGGTATAAAGCAGACAGACAATATATGTAAATAGATAGCATGGCTCTATTCCAATTAAACTTCATTTATAGAACAGGCAACAGGAAGGGTTTGGCTCTAAGGCCATAATTTGCTGACCAACCCCTTTCCTATTTTGAAGTCAGGGAAATTGAAACTCAGGGAGGTTAAGTAACTTTCTCAAGATCACAGAACTGATAAATGACAGCAGCAAGATTTAAATTTGGTTCTTGAATCTCTTATGCACTACATTGATATTTTTGAGTCAATGAATAAAATGATGGCGCCATATGACATCATGGGTATAAAATATTTTCAGAGTCCGTAGGTAGATGCTAAAGTTCAGAATGTACTAAAGAAGACCAAATTCCAATCCTGAATAATGTGCCTATTTCTATTATTACTTGGCCACAATTTTAGTGGCTCAGAACAACACAAATTGGTTTATTTAGAAGTTCTGGCCATCAGAGGTCAAGACCTACTCTCTCTGGTAGAGCTCAGATGCTGATAAAGTTGCATCAATTCTGGAGGCTGTAAGTAGCATCTGATTCCTTGCCTGTTTTTCTGTTTCGAGGGAGAGCCTGCAACCCTTCACTTTATTCCCTCCTCATTTTCAAAATCAGCAGCACCTTTATGGTTACATTAGCCCACTTGGGTAATCTTCCCAACCTGAAATACTTGAGTTAATCACATCTGCAAAGCCTCATTTTACCACTGCAGGTGACTTTCACAGATTTCAGGGATTGGGACTTGGACATGAACATTTTTGTGGGACTGTTCTTCCTGCGTACCACAATGACCTTCTTAATAAAGAGTGCTGACCCAGCTGGCTTTCTCCTCTAATGAGTGCTCATAACAACTCTTGCAATTTGAGTGAAAACAGAGCTGACCTTGTGCTGTTACCTCAGGCCTCTGTGCCCTGAGTGTGCATAGGAAAAATGCCAGGAGGAAAACAAACTACTTTGGGACTTGAGTTAAACCTAAATGAAAGAATAGGGCACCTTGTTGAGATCTAGTGCCCCAGCCCAAATAGTTGAAACAGTAGCCTTTCTTTTAATAAAACAATATTTAGGTTTTATTTTTTATGAGATAAAGGTTCTGCATATTTGGAAGGCATTTGATGATTTTGGTATTGGTTTGGGTTTTCCAGGAAGTCCATGTAAGAAAGAATTAGATATGCAATTACTGATTCAAGGTCACTCTTGTGTGTTGAGATTCATGGGAGAAGGCTGGGAGATTATTCCTGTGAAAGGGAAAGGGAATGTGTGATGTACAAAGAACCTTAGCTTCAATACTTCTGCCTGTGTAGGCCAACAGACAGCTTCGGAGAAAGCTCCCTGGAGAACAGCTGGCCTGACTCTCTCCCTGACTCTGTCCCTGACTCTGAGCAGTCCAGTGTGAGACTACCCATACAGATCCCAAAGGTGAACTTGCTCAGTGCCTTCTTCCATAATAGCTTGCCTCTGGAAGCAGCTTCTGGATTATACGCCTTCTGACTGCCATAAACATCACCACCTTTATGTGTACCTCTGATAACAGGGAGAGAAACATTCCCGACTCCAACTCTCAAAGACTAACCAGAACCTGCATAGTCTTAAGGCTATTTTTCTTTAAATAATTGTATGAGTTGTGTTTTATTGATATTGTTTTCTTCTACAACTGTTTTTTGTTTTGTTTTGTTTTGTTTTTGGGACTTCCTTTGTGAATGTCTTTGCAAGTAAAATAATTTCCTTCCTAAATGAGTTGGTCAGAGAATCTTCCTTTGACGTTTGTTACAGTAATTAAGAGGGGTGGGGTTGGGAAAATATCTAAAAGGAAAATATGAAAACATTATAATAGAATAGAGAATTTTTCACTTGGTCAAATATATTTACGTCAGCTGGACTTGATACATGTTGATAACATTACACCATTAGGACCATAAGGTCAAAGGCTCTCTTCTAGATCTAGGAGTTGAACAAAAATGAGTTTGCTTTATCCCAAGACTCGGAGAGGCAACATGTGTGTTGGGGTTCCTGATGAGAATTTATTTCTGCTCCAGATTATTCTGAAGAGGATTTGAGGAGGGGGCAGGCTATCAGAATATGAATAACTTATATTCTAAAAATGATATGCAAATAAGGTTTTACTGACAATGAGTTTTAAATAGTACTCATGGAAACCAGGCACAGAAGCATAGTTCAGGGAAAATAGGAGGGGTTGTCAGAGCAGTCTCAGCCCAGCTCAGTCCCAGGTCTAATACATTCCTCCTCTTTTCATAACTTGTCCTACTTTATAGGCTGTTGTTAGGAGTGCTCACTTCCATATTTCCCAATTTGTGTCCTGTGGGCAAGTTCCTTTTCAAAAAAATATTAACCTTGGAGTGGGGGATGCAGCTCAGTGGAAAACTTTTTTCTTTACGTGTATGAGGCCCTGGGATCCAGCTCCAGCACATACACATACACACACACACACACACACACACACACACACACACACAGACGTTAACCTTAGTAACCTTACTGTAAACAGAGAGAGAGAGAGAGAGAGAGAGAGAGCAGTTGGTGAGGAACTTGTCTTGCATGCAGCTGATCCCAATTCAATCTCAGCACCACATATGATCTCCCAAACCCTGCCAGGAGTGATCCCTTAATACAGAGCCAGGAATAAGCCCCGAGCAATGCTGGGTTTGACCAAAATAAATAAATAAATGTTAACCTTAAAATAAAGGAAATACTTCAGAGGACATAGTAAAGTATGTAATGCAATGTCAGAAGATAAATCAGGAAACAGATAGTAACAGAGGTCCCAAAGTGGACCTTATCTGGTGATTTTTCCTTCAGTCAATAGTGCAGCTCTGGCATCTTCACTCTGGGCTCATAGTTTATTTTGTAGAATGACGTAACTTAGGGGAAGAATAGTAGTGAGAGGTAACTAGAGACTGAATAGTTTCCAAAACTTTCAAATAATTGGAGGACCAATAGTGAAAAATTTTTTTTAAAATACAAAAAAGAAGTGGAAGGAATTTTTTCAGTTTTCTTATTTATTTATTTTATTGATTGGGGTTCTGTGATTTAAATACTATAATTAGTGGTTTCCCATGCACATAATTTCAACACCCCACCTGTCACAACATACCCACCTGTGGAGGGAATTTTTTTAAAAATTGCTGTCTGGACAGGTATTGCCTTTCATCTTATTTGCAGCTACAACCTTTCACATCTTGACTTACCCTTCTTAATAGTACTCTTCCCCCACCTGGGTTACACCACTTATACACTGAACTTATATTCTTTATATGTGCAGAAAAAAATAGAAAAGAAAAGAGCTGTCATCCAGAGACCAGTAGGAAATGGAGAATATTAAACTGGGAATTTAACGCATAAATTGGTTCACAAGTGACCCAGGATCCTGGGAACTCAGTCAGGGAGAAGTAAAGCAATCAGAAGCAAGCTTCCACAACCCTAGACTAGGGGACAAAGGGAAGGGCTTCAACCCATAGAAACAAAGGACATAAGTGGCGACATTGTCAAGACAGAGCCTGGGCACTCCTTCCTCCTGTTCTGTCTAGTACCATTGTCTTTCAACAACCAAATCCAGCCACTGATCAGCTGACAATACTGGGAGAGGCAGCCTTCATAGGGTCAGTCTCCACGTTGCAGAACAGGTCAGAGAAAAGGCAGGATATACAATTCCAAGACATGCTTAAGCCGTATTTGGCAGCTCCCAAGAGCCATCCAAATAGCTTCTATGGACTCTCCTATGAACAGATAAGGAGACACATTTTGGAAGTTTTCTTTCTCGTGTAACAAAGCTGCATTTTTAATAAACCAACCTTAAATTGAGTGTCATAACCTTAGATACAACCATTATTCCCAGTTCATCTTCTCCAAATGAACAAATAATCTTTATAGTGCTTCTTTGATTGTTGCTGATGGTGTCGTGATCATATTTCCAATAAATAGTATTATGTGATGGTTCTTTTGCCAAATTAATATTGAGGAATCATTTTAAAGTACATTTATAGAACCTGTATTTATCAAAACAAAGGAAGTTGATACCTCTATAAGGTTCAAGTAATCTGGAATATTCAAAATATTAAAATGTTGAAGATCAATGTGATAAAATTTTTGAAATCATATAGTTCTTAAACTTTATATTTAAAATTCCTTGCATCAATATTACATTTTCTCCCAAGTCCTATAGGAAAATACATAAAAAGTCCTGCTTTACCCGTGGTGGTGGAAAATGGGCACTGGTGGAGGGATGGGTACTTGATCATTGTATAACTGAAACCCAAGCACAAAAATTTGTAAGTCTATAACTGTACCTCATGGTGTTTCACTAATAAAAAAAGACCTGCTTTAAAAAAAGCACATTTCGGGGCTGGAGCAATAGCACAGCATATAGGGCGTTTGCCTTGCACGCTGCTGATTCGGGTTCGATTCCCAGCATCCCACATGGTCCCCTGAGCACCGCCAGGGGTAATTCCTGAGTGCAGAGCCAGGAGTAACCCCTGTGCATCACCAGCTGTGGCCAAAAAAGAAAATAAATAAATAAATAAATAAAAGCACATCTCTATGCTCTAGAAAACTCACACTGGTGTTGCTTCATTAAGAATATGATTTCCTTGCAAGCTATAAAACCAATACCCAAAAGTCCATGGCTTTTCTATACACAAATAATGAGGGAGAAGAATGTGACATGAAGCAAAAAATCCCATTCACAATTGTGCCCCAGAAAATCAAGTACCTAGGAATCACCTTAACTAAGGAAGTAAAGGACCTGTACAAAGAAAACTACAAAACGCTACTTCAGGAAATAAAAGAGGACACGAGGAAATGGAAAAATATCCCCTGTTCATGGATCGGGAGAATTAACATTGTCAAAATGGCAATACTTCCCAAAGCACTGTACAAATTCAATGCTATCCCTATTACGATACCCACGACATTTTTCAAAGAAATAGAGCAAACACTCCTAAAATTTATATGGAACAATAAGCCCCCACGAATAGCTAAAGCAATTCTTGGGAAAAAGAAAATGGGAGGAATCAACTTCCCTAACTTTAAACTCTACTACAAAGCAATAATAATTAAAACAGCATGGTACTGGAACAAAGGCAGAGCTGTAGACCAATGGGTTGAATATACTGACATCTCCCACCAAGCATATGATCATCTAATCTTTGATAAAGGTGCAAGAAAAGTGAAGTGGAGCAAGGAAAGCCTCTTTAACAAATTGTGCTGGCAAAACTGGATGGCTAAATACAAAAAAGTGGGCTCAGATCTCAAAGGAGAAATACGAATGGCTGAAAGGCACATGAGAAAATGCTCTACATCATTAATCATCAGGGAGATGCAGATCAAAACAACAATGAGATATCATTTCACACCATAGAGATTTGCCCACATCCAGAAGACCAAAAGCTACTGGTGCTGGTGCGGATGTGGCGAGAAAGGGACGGTTCTTCCCTGCTGGTGGGAATGCCGACTGGTTCAGCCCTTTTGGAAAACAGTATGAACGATTCTCAAAAAATTAGAAATTGAGCTCCCATTTGACCCAGCAATACCACTCCTGGGAATATATCCCAAAGAGGCAAAAAGGTATAGTCGAAGTGACATCTGCACTTATTTGTTCATTGTAGCACTCTTTACAATAGCCAGAATCTGGAAAAAACTGAGTGCCCAAGAACAAATGACTGGTTAAAGAAACTTTGGTACATCTACACAATGGAGTACTATGTAGCTGTTAGAAAAGATGAAGTCATGAAATTTACATACAGGTGGTACTACATGAGAAGTATCATGCTAAGCGAAATGAGTCAGAAAGAGAGGGACAGACATAGAATGATTGCATTCATCTGGGAACATAAAGTAACAAAATAGGAGACTAACACCCAAGAATAGCCAAGATTAGTACCGGAGGTTTACTCCATGGCTTGGAGGCCAGCCACACATGCTAGGGGAAAAGGCAGCTCAGATAGAGAAGGGAGCATCAAATAAAGGGTGTTGGGAGGATCCTCCCAGGATGGGAGATGCATGCTGAAAGTAGACTATAGACCAAACATGATTGCCACTGTTTTGCAAACCACAGCACTCAAAAGGAGAGAACAAAAGTGAATGCCCTGCCACAGAGGCAGGGTGGGATGGGAGGGATGCGGGATGGGATGGATACTGAGACCCGTGGTGGTGGAAAATGGACAATGGTGGACGGATGGGTACTTGATCATTGTATAATTGAAACCCAAGTACAAAAATTTGTAAGTATACAACTGTACCTCATGGTGTTTCACTAATAAAAATTAAAAAAATAATAAAACAGATTGGGCACTTGCCAAAAAAAAAAAAAAAGAATATGGTTTCCTTTGGTTCTGCAGACTCAGTCAGCTAAAAAAAACAATACTTATTTTAAACAAATATTATTTTCCTCTATGGATGATAAAATAGTTTAAAGGTAATACTGTTTTGTGAGTAGCTGACTTAAGTTTCAGAATAAGACAGGGATCTTAGGATGCTACTTATAAAACAACAGATCACAACTTACTTGCTTTCAAAAAAGGCGATAGCTTGGAAACTCTTAGGAAGATTCACTTTGGGATCAACAGCTATCAATTTTAAGTTTTTAATATTTTATTTATACTAATATACATTTGACATAAAATTTGTGTACTAAATATGTTTTAAAATGTTTTATTTTTATTAAAGGCGAAAGATTTATATGATCTGAAGAGAAACCTGGCAAGCTCCCCATGGTGCATTCGATACGCCAAACACAGTAACAACAAGTCTCACAATGGAGATGTTACTGGGCCCGCTCGAGCAAATCGATGAACAATGGGAGGACAGTGCTACAGTGTTACAGTGCAGTGCATTTTCATTAAAATGGAATAATTTACAATATTGTTCCTTATAGTGTTTCATGTATTTATTATTTTGACACTGCACAGTCCACCACAGTATTGCTTCTTTCCACACATGTACCAAGAACCCTCCCATCCCCTCAGTTTTGTGGACCAATTCTCCTATTCTCTTGGCTTTAGTTATCTGTTGCTCTCTTACTAAGTTTCTTTATATCCTACATATGAGAGAACATTCTCCATCTGTCCCTTTCCGAGGGACTTCACTCTGCATAATATGACCCAGATGTATCCATGTAGCAGCAAATTACATGATTTTATCTTTTCTTATTCCTGAGTACATATTTTTCTTTCTTACTTCTGAGTGTGGATTTTCTAAATCATATATATATATATATATATCTTACCCACTGTACTATCTCTCTGGCCCTTCATATTATTTTTGTTTGGGGGTCACAACCAGCAGTGTAGAACAGGGTGGGGGGGCTATTTTAACAAATTGAATACTAATGAAAATTAACACAGGTAACAAGGGTGCTGGGAATTAAGCCTTGATATAATCAAATTGGCAGAGCCTGCAAGCTACCCGTGGCATATTTGATATACCAAAAACAGTAACAATAACGGGTCTCATTCCCAAGACCCTGAAAGAGCCTCCAATACTGCAGCATTAGGCAAGATGAGTAAAGAGAGGCTGCTAAAAATCTCAGGGCTGGGACGAATGGAGACGTTACTGGTGCCCGCTCAAGTAAACTGATGAACAATGGGATGACAGTGATACTGTGATACAATTATATTATATACATATATGCATACACACAGAGAGAGAACAATTTCTTTACCTAGTCAAATGTTTCTGGACACACTGTGTTTTTTTTTTCTCCAAAACACTTGGCTATTATGGACAGTGCTGCAACGAACATAGGAGCATAAATATCTTTTCAAAATTGTGCTTGCTTGGGGATAGATGCCAGAAAGAGAGTTTCTTGGTTTTATGAAAGCTTAGTTCCTAGGTTTTGAGAATAACTATATATCATTTTTCTAAAGGGCTGGACCAGTCAACAACCTGAGCAGCAGTGGATAAAGGTTCCTTTCTCCACATCCATGTCAACACTGGCTGTTTTTGTTCTTCGTGATCTTTCGAGTCTCACTAGAGTGAGGTGACTTTTTAACCTATATGTTCTCCTCTTCCTTTTCCCTTGAGGCTAGATTCAATGTTGGACATTCAGGCTTCCTTTGGCCATCGGAATTTTTTAATTCCTTTCTGATTTTCCTTTTTAAAGTCCTGCTTAAATTTGTTTTGTTTTCTGGTTTGCTCTCCATAGTATAGATTCCTTCTCCTCCCTCTCAGTCCAGTTACACTTTGTTCTCCTAAGTGAGTTCCTTCCAGGGTTGGTCCACCCAATCCCACTATCCTCTCAACACTTACACTTTGTAAATGTTGGCATTTACCAAGTCAAGAATGCGATAGGGGCACTGTCCTGGGACAAGGCCAATCTTTTAACCTGTTTGAAATTCACTTGGGGAAGTATGATGAAGGAAACCCATAATGTATTTCATGTTTGATTGGCAGGGTGCTTTTAAAAGTGATCATCACACCATAAGAGCTTCGAATCCTCAATTCTTGCTGTTCTATAACCCTGAGTATCAGCAGTTTGTATGCTTACATTTAACCCTTATCTGAAGAAAGAGAGGCTTCAGCAGGTAAGCCAGTTTCCAGTTCCACATGGTTAGAAAGGGACAAACCTAACTAGTACTTGTTATGTATATTGGGTTGAAAGGAACCCTTTCACTTGTTATTTGTACAGGAAACTATATGTTTTGGAAATGGAGAGATAATACAACAAGTAGGGCCTTGCCCATGGCCAATTCAGTTCCATCCCATATGGTCCCCCGAGACAGAAATAATTCCTGAGAGCCAGGAATAAGCCCTGAGCACCACTAAATATGGCCCCAAAGCTAAAAAGCAAACAAAAATAAACATGTTTATCAGTTGAAATCTACCAGTTCTAACCTACATAAAGCACTGGGGAAATGCACAACTATAGTACTTAATCAATGGTACAGTGTTGTGTGAAGGATTTGATAAGGAAGGTGAAGAGGCAATAACTGACATTCTTATTTAATGAATCGCTGAAAGTGCAGTACTTTCTTTAATCCCTCAATGATTGTTCCTTTTGCTAGGCACTCTGAGCCCTGAACCATGCAGTCTCCCACAACAAGCACTGTATTCCCTAGGAGACATATATCACAAAGAGGAATCTCACTTGCAGAGATTACCATAGCCAAAGAATTTCCTAGTTTTCTCAAAATTCCCAGCGCTATGTGACCATACCTATCCAAGGTTTTTGTTTTGTTTTGTTTTTTTAACAAGGTTCAAAAGAGTAGCCAAGGATGCATGGTTCAACCCTCCCCACTCACCATGCTCAGTGCTCTAGTCAGAGCTCTTTCAGCCTTGCAGAAAGGGCGCTTTTCTGATTCAGCCAGATAAACACATTTTCTGAATTCGGGTAATAACTGCTGCTTTGCTAAGGGGAAAAATTATTTTCACCTCTCTAGAGTAGATTTTCTTTTTCTTTAGTACCTTGAGCCTTTTTCTGGGATTAGTAAAAGTTAGAGATATGGTTTATTTTTGGTTTTACTTGATTAATAGTATCAGTAAAGAACTTGGTAGAATCTCTACCAAGATTCTACCAATAGTAGAAAATACTATTGATGTCTCTGGAAATACATGATGTAGCTATTAATAGATCAAAATGGTATATTGATAGACTTGCAAAAAAATTGAAGAGAAGGGGAAGAAAAAACTCTTAGCAATGGTTTATCTACTCAAGATTACAAAACCTCAGAGAGTGCCATTCTCCACTGAAAAGTTTTGCATCAGTGTCTGCCAGAAAGAGAGACTGGAAAAACAATTTCACAAATAATTACAGAGCTTCCACTACTACATTCAAGTTTCTCTGTACCAGGCATACAAAACATTAATAGTCAATCTTATAAAGATCTCCACAGAGGATATCCAGTGCTTACATGAACTAAAGGCCCAAGTCCTATTTCAGTCTTCTAAGACTCTTATCTTGTTGCCTGTTCAAATTAATTTTTATTGATTTTGATTAATTTGATCCTTACTCTCAAAATATCCATTTGAAAGCTAATTGCATCAATCAAATATTAATTGCCTTTTACTATTAAATTGCAATGTTTCATCATTTTAAAAGGTATCCAAATATGTCACTGAAACATTTAAAGAAAAACAGAGACAGGTGGCTCAGAATATTTATTTGATAAGAGGGAATTGCCTTTTTCATTTTTCTGTTCTTTTAGCTTATCTTTAGAAGAATGTGGAAGCAACCTGTTTGAAACAAGCTTAACTGTATCATACCATGCTCTACTCCCAAGTATTCACCAAAAAAGGCTGCCAGTACTCAAATATTCATATGTGATAGGAGAACAACCACATCCAACACTACAGATGCACAGGTTGGCATGAGTCTAAATGTGTCCAATAATTACCTTGAACTACTCAAGGATTTGGAGACACAGCAATGAACAACACAGAGTCATGGTAGAAGGAAGAAACAGATAAGTACAATGTATGGAACTACTGCAACAAAATGAAGTAATGCAAGAGAACAGAGGTAGGAGACAGTGTCCTAGAAAAGAATATAAAGGAAGTTCTCTCTGACAATATAACATTTGAGCCGACATCTGAATGGGTGAGAAAGAAAGTCATATGACTATTGGAGGACAAAAAGCATTCCAGGAAAATAACAGCAGATAAAAATTCTTGCGGCAAAAATTCCCTAGTTGTGGCCATAGAGAAGTCAACAGTATGACTAGAGGGGAGTAATTTAGTGAGTTGCAGGTGATAAGGTCAAAGAAATAACTGAGTGCCTTTTACTCTGAAGTAGATGGGAATCCAGTGAAGGATTTTGAGAAGAAAAAAATATATAACCTGGCTTACATTTTTAAAATAATATTTATGTTTTGAAAACCTGCTATCCTATCTAGAGAACAGACTGGAACAGGGACATGATAGGAAAGGGAGAGATGAGAAGAATAGAGAAGAAACGGTACACACTGAGTTCGCAGTGTCTCAGACAAGGGTGATAGCAATAGAGTTAATGAAGAGGTCAGATTCTGAAATTGTCTAGAAGATAATTAACAGTTGGATTTGCTGGTGGATTCAATGTGGAATATGAGATGAAGGAAGACTTACCGAAGACTTCATATTTCATGCCTGATCAACTGGAAATGGTAGAAAACTCAGGTCTCATGATGGAAGTGGAAGTTAAATTTTGTACATGTTAAGTGTGAAATGCCACACACACAGAGAATCTCGGAACCGAGTAGCTTGCTGCAGAGATGCCTCCGGACTTTGCACCAAGCCAATTTCACCAGGGTGCCTCAGATGAGAGCAGGCGTTGTCCCTCCACCTGCCCCCTAGAAATCCCTGCGGCCACCATCTTCCAGAAGCCAGTGAAAAGCCCAGATACTCCGGATTAGTGTTTGCAAACCCCAGGCCTCATGGCATAGGGGATGGGCTGGACCTTCCCATTACCCCATCCCATGGAACCATGGATGTCACGCCCACAAGATGCCTCAGGTGATGATTTAAGCTCATTAACGGTCATTATCTAGAGACACACAAAAGAATCTCGGAACCCAGAAGCCTGCTGCAGAGATTTCTCCAGAACCTAATTATCTAAAATTTTAGACTTTTAAGAGCGCTACAACATCCTATGCTATTCACAGCAGGCAATACAAATAAATTATCTAGCATCTGCATGTTTGGCAGGTGTGAGTGGTGGTGGGAAGTTCAAAATAATGGTGGTGGGAGGGTGTGATGGTGATGGGACTGCTGTCGAAATATTAAATGTAATCCATTATTGTGAACAACTTTCACTGTCACTGTCATTGTCCTCCCATTGTTCATCGATTTGCTTGAGCTGGCCCAGTAACATCTCCATTTTGAGACTTGTTGTTACTTTATGAAAAAAAAATTTTTTAAGTGTGAAATGCCCACTCAAAGGAAGGTGCTAAATAAGAGAGAGGGGGAGAAAAGATTTTCTAGATGTCACTAAAATCTGTTTTGAGAGAAAGGAGTACTGTTCTCAAATGATACACATAAGCTAAAGAAAACCAGTAATGGGAGTTCGCCTTCAAATTTGACAACTTACAGATCACTGGGCTGGAGCGATAGCACAGCGGGTAGGGTATTTGCCTTGCACGCAGCCAACATGGCCGGCCCGAGGTGGATTCCTCCGCCCGTCTCCGAGAGCCCGGCAAGCTACTGAGAGTATCTCGCCCACACGGCAGAGTCTGGCAAGCTACCCGTGACGTATTTGATATGACAAACACAGTAACAAGTCTCACAATGTTAGTGGGCCCGTTAAAGAAAATTGATGAACAAGGGGAGGACAGTGACAGTGATAGATCATTAGTGACCTTCATAAGAAAGATTGCAGTGGAACTGAGTGTTGAAAGTAGGTAAAGGGATATACATGATAACCTTTCAGTATCCACATTGCAAACCACAATGTCCAAAAGGAGAGACAGAGACAGAGAGACAGATGGAGACAGAGAGAGACAGAGAGAAGAAAAATGCCTGCCATAGAGGTAGGCACTCATGGGGTGGGGTGGGAGGGGGAGTTGAGGGATGGTGAGGGTAACTGGGCACAATGGTGCTGGGAAATGTACACAAGTAGAAAGATGGGTGTTGGAACACTGTAGGATTGAAAACAAACCTTGAACAGCTTTGTAATGGTCTATCTCACAGTGACTCAATAAAAATTTTTTACAAAGAAATTTCAGTGGAGTAATGGAGTAAAATTTTGATTGAGATGGATTTGAAAGTAAACTGTGAGATAAGAAAATAGAGATATAAGTAGAGAGAATGCTGCCAAATAAACACACGTGTACAAATGGGAGCTGGAAAAAGCAGTTGCAATGGGAAAGGTTTTTTTGGAGTATGGGAAGACAGCTTTATTGGATGTTACAATAACTTTCTTGAGCACTAATAAAAATTATTCTATATAGAGGGGGAAACTGAGATAATCAGGAATCACAAATCACAACCATCCTGTTATTCGTCGATTAACTCGAGCAGGCCCCAGTAACGTCTCCTTCATCCTAGCCCGGAGATTTTTAAGAAAGTGCTATATTCAAGGCTCTTTAGGAGAATGAGACCCATCATTGTTACTGGTATTTGGCACATTGGGTATGCCACAGGGAGTTTGCCAGACTCTGCCTTGTGGGCAGGTTACATTCGGTAGCCTGCCAGTTTGTCCAAAGTAGGAATGAGATAATAAGATGTCATAATAAGATGTCCGGGAGCTGGTTTTTATAGTCTCTGAGTCTTGGCTGTTGATGGGATTACACGGCGCCAGGGGGTCAGCTGGTGGGTGTGACCCCCGCCTACTGGAATTTGGAGGATGTGGGTGGAAGATGCTCGACTCCAATTCGAGTAGGCTTGGAGGTCTTGGCCCCGGAACCCGCGTGGCTTTGTCCCTCTGCCAGTACCTTCATGTGTGCGGAGAGTGGTCTCAGCATGGTGGTGGCTGGTCCTGGAGGTCTTCGGCTGCCGGAGCCCTGGTCGGGGTGGGGAAAATAATGAAAATTATTCTATATAGAGGGGGAAACTGAGATAATATCTGAAAGGAAAAGGCAGGTTTCTAGAGCAATATCCCTGAATAAGATGAAAAGGAGAATGTCTGTGTGCGGGTGATTGGATAGCTTTCCAGATGGGGTCTTACCTTTCAACTCATAACAAAAAAGAATATATTGCTGAAATACTCTGTTCTTTTTCCTTCAACCATCCAGGGCCAAGAAGTTTTTGCCTATCTGCCCTAAACAACTCAGGTGTATAATCTACTCTTCTATCTTCATTTTGATGACTTTCCTTGATTTCAACAAACTTTTTTCCATCAGGATTTTCTTCTTTTGCTAATTTATTCACTCAATAAACATTTAATATGCCCTACTTTATGCTGGTTGATAAGGAAACAGGAATGAGCAAGACTCATTGCCGCTCTTGACAATCTCAACACCAACTCAGGGAATAATTATGATAGAGTGCAATAATGTATTAAAATAGAGCTTGAGAAACAGTAAATAGGATGGACATGGAGCATATTTCAAAAAGAAACTAAGAATTCCACCTTTATGATGTTGTTGAGCACAACCTTACAGAGTAAGTGACACTGGTAATTGGAGGAGGAGGGGTAATTGCATTAAGTAATAGACCTGAAGGGAAGAAAAATGAGTTGAGTGTTCTACTATGCTAATGAGCCCCTTAAATTTTTGATTTTCACCCATTTTCCCTTTTTTGAGGGGAGGGGAGTTTAGGCCATACCTGGGAGTGCTCGTGGCTTACTCTTGGCTCTGTGTTCAAAGATCACTCCTGGAGGGCTTGGGGGTAGGGAGGGGGGACATGTAAGATGCCAGGTATTGAATCCTGGTCAGTCATATGAGAGGCAAACACCCTACCCACTGTATTATTGCTCTGGTCCCTCATGCATTATTTTATTAATTATTTACAAATTTCTCTCCCTCACAATCTTTAACTTTGAGGTCTTAGACATTTTTCCTCAAGGTATATGCATGGTGGAAAGGTTGACCATGAGTGTGGAAAGGTCGGACTACAGCTGAATCTTACGAAGACAATTTTAATGAGAAACAGCCTCATTCCTGATGCTCCATTAGCTCTCAATGGAACCACCATCTCCAAATGCAACAGTTATATATACCTAGGTCGAGAAATCAACATGATGAATGACCTGGCACCTGAGTTGTGCAGGAGGAAGAGTGCAGCTTGGAATGCCTTCAAGAGCGTTGAAGAAATAACTAAGAGGACAAAGAACCTCCAGCTACGAGCACATCTCTTCGATTCCACTGTTCTTCCTGCATTAACATATGCCTCAGAGACCTGGGCCCTACGAAAACAGGATGAGAACTCTATTCGGGTCTCTCAAAGAGGAATTGAAAGAGCTATGCTTGGAATATCACGATTCACTCAAATGAGAGATAGAATCCGGAGTTCTGATCTCCGTCAACGCTCAAGAATCAGGAATGCTGTCTCATTTGCCAAGGCATCAAAAATCAGATGGGCTGGACACGTAATGAGGTTTACAGACAACCGCTGGACTAGAGCCATTACTGACTGGATTCTACGGGACGTCAAAAGATCGCGTGGATGCCCACCTACAAGATGGTCAGACTTCTTTGTCAAGACCCTGAATGATCGGTTTGAGGCTCTGCATGTTCCTAGAACGAACAGATGCCATTGGGCTACGCTAGCTCGCAGCAGGGATGAATGGAGACGTTACTGGCACCTGCGAGAGTAAATCGATGAATAACAGGGGATCAAGTGATCAGGTGATATGCATGGTGATAAGCTATGGAATGCTATTTGTGTGAACATGTTCATAATTTATATAAATAGTATCATGCTATTAATCTATTTCTGTTTAATACTTTTTTCAACCAATTATATTTTTAAGACCACCAATAATACTATACAATGCATCTACCTCATTGCTTTTAATGGTTGCATAGTACTCAAAAATTACAGATCACTTTTCTATTGGGCACTAAATTTGCTTCCAACTCCTTACTCCATCAAACAAACAACACTGCCATAAGCATTCTGATACTTATACCTCTTAGATTCTTCACATATTTCTCTGGTAAAAAATAAATACCATAAACTAAGCTGCATTGTCACATGATGTATGAACACCTCATTTTTCAAAAAAGAAAAACTCTTAAATTGCTGTGAAATAAACCACTCCATCAATAATATTTAATGCCTGTCATTTCTCCACACCTTTACCAATAATTGTTACTATGAATATTTTGAATTTTTTCAAAATCTTAATGAAAAGTGGTACTTCATTGCTATTGTTTTAATATTTTTCTTAGACTAAGATAGCAAAGGGAATCATCTCTTGTACATGTGTTACTTCTGTCACAGCTAAGAACAAAACCAGTCCAGAATGTCACAGTTCAAATTACTATTTTGGTATCAACAAGGCATGTCTCTCAATGAGTTCACATGGTATTAAATGATTTCACTACAAAGATCACTTAAAGCAGTCCAACAATGTGTACCAGCATCCCAGTCTCTAGTATTCCTTAGATCTGCCTCTGTTGGGTCCAGGGTTTTATGAGCTAACCATTTTCTCAGGCCTCTATTTCATTTACTTCTTCTCTTTCTCCTGAATATTTTTTTCTTCTTCTACTTGGCTTTCATGATACTGGTTATTCTATAAAGAAGAGGCTAAATCCCAGAGATGCCAGAAATCTTCCTGTTATTCATTGTTTTGGTTATAACCTTGTAATTATTGATGAAATTGAATTCCTCTTTATACACTTATCAATGTTTTACACCCACTTTTGTTTATATATTCTGTCACTTTTGCTTTTGTCTTTCCTGTTGATGAACAAATAATATGCCAATGTTTTTGATATTTCTGTGCCTTCTCTTGGTATGGCATCTGTCTTTAAATCTAGAAAGCATCCTGTGTTAAACAGAGATCTTTAATCTTTACCTAGTCAAAGCTCAGGTGTTTTTCTTTGTGGTTTAGATGTGTCTGAGCAATAAAGGTAGTATCTTATGTGTTATTTTATTAATTTAATAGATTTGTCTCTTAAATCTTTAACCCATAGAAGGTATCATTGACTATTGAATAAATTAGAAGTCCAAAGGGGGTAATTGAGCTTAAAGAACACAAACTAGGACATTTTTTCTAGTTCATCAATTTCAACTATCTATAACTACTATCTTAGAATTCTCCATCCAAGGGCTGGAGATCACGTGAGGCCTTGTACACCATGGACCCAGGTACAATTCCTGACATTGCATCACCAGAAGTACTGAGTACAGAGGAAGGTACCCCTGAGCAACACTGGGTGTGACCCCAAAACTAAAACGAAAAAAAGAAAATTGTACATCCAATGATAATTATCTATCAATAATGAGATCAAAATTAATGCATCTTTATACAAACAGAAACAGTTTACTAGTAGTAGTCCCCTCATTCATGAAAATTCTAAAAATGTCCTTCAAGTTGAAGAAATTAATTTCAAATGAAATAAGTGAAGCACACAGAAAATGTAAGTATTCCGTAAACATAAATAAGCATCATACAAAGTGAAGATAATGTTATCATATAATGCTCAAGATAAACCTTAAAATATTAACATCTACATCATTTTTTGGTGAGAAGAATAAATAAATGTATTTTAAGTCTCTCTAAAGTCTTTTCTTTGAAAAGAAAGTAATTATGCTTAGGTTTAGATAAGTAAAGATTTATGGTATAATTCTGGAGCAAAAAGTACAAAAAGAATAAAACTGATGGTTACCGTCCAAATAAATGTATTATTTCAATTCCACTGAAAAGTATATGGCAATTTGGATTAGAAATTCCACATATGTATGAGGAAGTCCATCTGTGAGAGATAAATGGGGCAGATGTCAGAGAAAATAAACAGAATCTGCAGAGTATGATGCAAATCTGACATCAGTGAAGGATAAGGGGAAAGAAGGAAGATTGGGTAGGAAATAAAATGAAATAGGAGCTTTTATTTGAAGAGAATGTTTCAGGAAAAATAAGAGTATATACAAAATCAGAAAGGAGAAAGAGCTCATGCAATATTCCATGACCAGCAAATAGTTCTTTATAACAGTAGCACTCTGTGGGGAACTTCAAATAGCAAGGGAAGAGGAGGCTGAGCAGGTTGGCGTTTTCATTGTCATAAGGATCTTTCATTCTAGAAATACATTTGTATTCTAATCCAAAAGCAATGGGAAGTTATTGGGTAATACTTTTAGGGAAAACAGAACTTATTCAACAGGTATTAGAGTACCTGCTATATACCAGGTACTTTTAGGTCACCTTGGAACTAAGTAGACACAAACACCATCTTCTTGCTTTAATTAGGGTTGGTATGGGGGTGGAAGGTGTAGGCTTTGAGATAGGGCCAATCAGTAGAAGAAACTGTAGGTAGCTGGGGTTAGAAAAATAATGTATAATACTCAAATGAAGTATAGAGCCAATAATTGGCAGAGCTTCACAGTATGTCAGCAGGCCTGAACTAAGGTAAGGCAATGCCACCCAGAAATTCAAGATGTCATGGGGTACTTACTCTTCTGCAAGTGCAGAATTCACACATGAAAATGAATGCCTCCTTAAAATGTTTAAAATAATATTTTATTAGACTACAATTCATATACCATAAATATATACTTTTAGAATTCAAACTTTGATTGTTAGTATATTTTAATATATTCAATAATTGTGTCTCCATCATTACTAACTACAGAACATTTTTATTATCCTTTCTCCACTAAAAATAAAAGAAAAACTACACATAACCATTAATAATTACTTCCCTTCTATCAACAGACTTCCAAATCCCTAGTAACCACCAGCCTATTTTCTGTCTCCATGGATTTTCCTAAAAAGGCATTTCATATAAATGGAATTAGAGCTCATATCTGGCTTCTTTCACTTAGAATTATGTTTTCAAGGCTCCTTTGTGTTGCAGAGCATGTAACTGTACTCCCCTCTTCTTTATGGTTAAAGAATGTCCCATTGTGTGAATATGCCTTTTTGTGTGTCCACTCATTAATGAACATTTGTATTACTTGTGTCTATTATGAATACTGCCACTATAAACATTAATATGCAATTTTGTGTGTATGCAATTATTTTCTGGTTCTCCTGAGTATGTACCCAAGGTCATAAACTATGTTTGAATATTTAGGTAAAGAGAGAGTGTGTTGAGTCATACCTGGCTCTGATCAGGGCTCAATTCTGGCAGTACTTGTGGGGCCATACAGGACGTGGGAGTTGAACCAGAGTTGGCTGAATGCAAGGCAATCACCAAATCTCCTTACTATCTTTACAGCCCCTCTATGTTTAGCTTTTTTAGGAACTGCCAGCTTGTTTTCCAAGGCAGCCTTACTGCTTTACATTCCTAGCGGTAGTGAATGAGAACTTGAATTTCTCGGTATCCTCACCAACACTTGTCATTGTCTTTCTCTTTTAAAACAGCTCTCCTGGTTGGTGTGAAGGGTTTTTTTTTCACTGTGCTTGTTTTTTGTTTCTCTGACGCTGAATGATGTGAAACATACCCTTTGTGTGCATCTTTTCAATCCTTGTATTACCAAACCATCTCTTTGGAATCTAAAGAAACTAGAGAAATCAGAACATCTCAGCAAGTGGAGCACTCTGGGCCTGTCCTTGTTTCCTGTCAAATGCTCTGACTTACATCAAAATCACCCTGTAACATCACTGATGTTCAGGAGAAGATTCAAGATTTCTTTAAACATAGAAGAACACTTAGAGAGGAGTTCCCTTTAAACTCCTTGTTGAATCATCTTTTGTTACACAAAGCCACAGGAAAATAAACTCAGTTTTTTTTGTTTTGTTTTTCTGAATTGAGTTTAATTGTCAAATGTTCCCCATGCAGACAAAAAATACTTGCCAGACTACCAGGCTAGCACAGTTAAACTTAAGTGTTCATGAGTGACTTATTTAGAAGTAGAGTAAATTATATTCTTGTTTGTATCAGCCTTGGTAACAGCAAAATAGCCATTCACCCAAAAGCTATATTAATGAAAGCTGCTTCTGTGACAGACTAAAATCTGATTGAAAGATATAAAGAAATACCATCTGTGTTTTGATTGATGAAAATGTTAAATAAAAAGGCTGTTAGACAGCTTTGGAAGTATTCGACACATTAAGGATATATGCAGCACTTGGTACAGCATTTTATTACTTGAAAGCATTTTAAGCATATCTAAGATGCATCACAGTTTGGGGGAAAATATTTTTCTTAAGTTGGATTTGTTTTGAATAAGCACAATCATGGGAAACTTAGACATCAGCTTATTAAAACTTAAGCCAACATTCAGAACAGTTTAATTACAGAGAATCCTTGCAATTAGACCCTGTAGGAAACTTATTCCTCACAAAATGTTTCCATATTTTGTTCCTTATTTTTCAGGCCAACTTAATCAGTCATGAATCTATTGTGAATCACTGAGTTGGAACAAATGTCTCTTAAGTTAAAAAGAAAGAAAGCTTCTTATAGCTAGTGAGCTATCAATTAAATTTTTATTTTGTTTTTGAAGTGTATTATCCAGCAAAGGTGAAGAAATTTTATGAAATCTAAAAGTCAAATGGCTGCAAAACATAGACACAAAAGAGGACACAAAACCTTCTTATTTTTTAAACTAACTTTGGGCCAGAGCGAGACTACAGCAGGTAGGGCAGTTTCATTCCAAGTAACTGACCCTGGTTTGGTCCCTGGCATCCTATAGAGTCCCCCAAGCACCATTAGGAGTAATTCCTGAGTGCAGAACCAGGAGGCAAGCCCTGAGTACTGCCGGATGTGGCCAAAAAAAAAAAAAAAGACAATAAACTAACTTCCAAGTCCATATTTATTTATTTTTTCCCTTCTAATTAAACCATTAAATTCTACTTTTTTCCAGCTTTCACTATTTTCCTTATTTGGATATAAATTCCAATTTTTTTAATGTCATGAGATATATCCATGATGCTCAGGGGCTATTCCTGGCTCTGTACCTAAAGGTCACTCCTGCTTCTCCTGGTATAACATGTAGTGCTCAGATTGAATCCAAGGCCTTTTGCATGCAAAGCAGTATTCAGACCATTGGCGTATCTTTTCTGATTCACAAATCTCAATTATTATTAGCAATATATGTATCCTATAAAGGCATTTATTGTTTTATGTTGAATTTTATGCTGAATTCCTAGATAAATAGCTACTCTTACCAAAGTAATAATTGTTTCTAGTGGTTCATAAATAAACTTTTTTAATTCTTCTATTGCTTTGCTTTCTCATAGTCTCAATATAATAAGAATATTGGAGAAAAAAGAATCAAGTGAGGGTTTGTGCAATTGTCCCATAACTCCAAACCTGTTCTTCCAGTCTGAAATCATAAATGGCTTTGTCGTGCCAAAGCCAGGACCCTGCACAACATTTCTGCCTGTTAAACTTTGCCATACGGCAATATTCAGAGGAGACTGCGTGGCTAGAGGATGAAGAAATGGTTTGCACTTCCTGTTTGTTTCCCCTTAGATTCTAGTCCTTTTCCAGTTCCTGTGTCATCTACACCTTCACAGCTATGGTTCTTTACTATGGCACATATGACAGCGTCCAGATCATGAGTGCACTTTTCCCAACACTCATAAGATGAGCTTCATTTCATGTTTCAGAGGTATCAGCGCCAACCAACCAGTGTTCCTCCTTACGGGTCTGATTCCGAGCTTCAGTGAGCTTCTTCTTCAAATTCAGTTTCATCAAGTTCAGTCAGGTTATATTTCCTTCCCAGAAGTCTGAGTTCTGGGAGCTTCTCTAAACTTTTAAGTTTAAATAATTCTTTTTTTAAACTTTTAAGTTTTTAAGTTTTCTCTAAACTTTTAAGTTTAAATAATTCCAACTTGCCACTGATCCTACAGTTACAAGGTTCATTGCATCCTTATTTGAATGTTGTTATGGCATATTCATGTTCCTTCTGCTTTACAAAATTACCCAATTACCTACTTAATATTTATTTAGCTTGTAGTCATGTTCTTAAGTATTTTAGGGGGAGTGCAAGTTTTGGGCCACACTAGGAGTTGCTCAGCGATCGTTCCTGGCAATGCTCAGAGGACTACATATGTTGTTGGGGGTGGAACCAGAGTCGATCACGTGCTAGGTAATCTCCTTAATCTCTGTACAATCTCTAGCATATGAAAGGTATGTTTAGGAGGCCTGAATTCACAGGATTAGAATCAATAAAAATACAATACTAATTTTTTTACTTTTTGAGGACAGCCAGAGTAACAAGTGTTCCAATGTTTAGGCTGATGTGCAATTCAGCTAAGATGCCTTCTAACTAAGTAGTATGACTGAACAAACAATAGTTTTCAATTGAACTAAAAAGAGCTAAGTGCAAGAAAGTGAAGGCTAGTTTAATTCAAGGGAATATGTTGAAATTGCAAACATACTTAATAAATTCAATCTTGTTGTGTGTGAAAAACTAGAATATAAGCATCATGAAGGTAGTAACTTCTGGTTAATTTGTTCTCACTGTCACTGTCATTGTCCTTCCGTTTTTCATCAATTTGCTCAAGCGAGCCCAGTAATGTCTCCATTTTGAGACTTACTGTTACTGTGTTTGGCATATTGAATACGTTACAGGTAGCTTGCCAGGCTCTGCCGTGCGGGCGAGATACTCTCGGTAGCTTGCCCGGCTCTCTAAGAGGGGCGGAGGAATCGAACCCAGCTAGACCAGGCCTGCTACACGCAAGGCAAATGCCCTACCGCTGTGTTCTCATTACTATTAATCCATGACCCTTAACACCACCTGAAAAATAAATAGGTATCAAGTTTTTTTAATAAATTACCAAAATAGGTGTATGAAAGGAACACGAAGTTTGTTTATCAAAGCTAATACTCTAAAATTGTTTTACCACATTAACTGATTACAGAATAACACATGGATAATCACTATTAAAGATTTAATAGAAGTATTTGATAAAACCCAATACTAATTCACTTTAAAAAATACTTAGTAGACTAGAAAGCATAATTTAAAAATATATATACAACCTTCAGCTATTGCAAAATAAAATACCGGTAATACATCTATCACAAATCTATAAGACTTTATGGAATATATTTTGCCTTGTTGAAAATTATTTTTAAAAAAGACCTTGGGGGCTAGAGAGATAGTACAGGAGGTAGGGTGCTTGCCTTGCATGCAGCTGACCCTGGTTCAATTCATGTCACCCTATATGGTACCCTGAGGCCCATCAGGAGTGATCCCTGAATAAAGAGCTAGGAGTAAGACCTGAGCCCTTCCAGGTGTGGCTCATAAACTATAAGAAATAAAAGACCTAAAGAAAGAAAGATGTATTTCTTCAAGTACAGGTTTAAGATAAAATATGTTGACATTTTCCTTCTCTCTACCCCCATACACATCTTCATCCTGAAGCACTAATGGAATTCCCATAAAGTTATAGAAGCGTAAGTAACCTAGTTTGATAAAAATGCATAAGAGTCTGTAAAAAATATTTATGAGTCCCGCTGCTTGAACCATAGCTCCTTGAGGGATGTAGCCAATGCTTCTGTCATGAGGACAGGTATTCTGGGATCCTTGTGCTTTCTGAAAACAGAAATATTGGGAGGAACAATTAATCTATATGACTTTCCTCCACTTTCCTTTCTCCCCTTTTAAAGGTAATAAGACAAATAGAGAAAACTATCGAAGCAATTACAGTATTGATAAATTAGGAATTTAACCCAAACCATAAGTGCCATAATAGTAATTGCTAATATTAATTAAGTCTTACTGTCTGCTAGAACTTGTGCTCAATACTTTAAATGTATTATTTTATTGAGACTTCACAAAAGCTATGAGTTGGCAACACTATTTTCTTAATTTTACAGAGACAGAAACTAAGATAGAGACAGTTGGTTAACCAAAAGCCATATAGCTAGTGTACTCATTCCCAGGAATGTTGTAACAAATTATTCTCTACTTGGTGACTTAACGCAACATTAATTATTCTTACAGTATATAGAAGCTCAATAAAGTAAGATGTTGGCAGGGTTGGTTCCTTCTGGGCACCCTAAGGGGAATCTGTTTCATACTTTTATTATTTCTGCTTTGTAACCCTGATGTTCTTTGGCTTGGGATTTGGATAAGTCCAATCTCACCATGGCCTTCTTATATACCTCTATGTCTCTTTTTTTCCCTCTGACTTAAAAAAACAATCATAATAATGTTTAAAGGGCAGACTAATCTAGGATTATCTCATCTCCAGAGCCTTACCTATAATTAGATGCAAACATTCCAAATAAGGTGCCATTCTGATTTCAGGTGGACATATCTTTCAAGGGTCAATTTATTCCACTAAGTTTAATTAGTAGTAGAACAAGGGAATCAAACAGTTTTGTTTGACTTCATATAATGATGTCTCACTAATAAAAATTTTTTAAAAATACATTATAAAAAAACAGATTTGTTTGACTTTAAAACCTCAATCTCATATCTATTATTTTATTTGACTCTCTTTACCGAGTTGTGTATGCAGTAGAAGCTTAATGGCTGAATGAGAATTAAAGAATAATGGTTGGACAGTATCCTCGAGTTTGTTATACTAGATTTATCCTACAGTCACTTTTAGGATAATCATTTTGGGTAATCACACTGTGTTTAGTTACTATTCCCTCTACAAAGATGTCACTAACTTGCTACTTCCTCCTTGTCATTATCCAGTTCCTCTTTGATCCTTCATAATCTGTTGTTTGAAAAGCAGAAACCAAAAGTGAATTACAAACCCACTGAAGAAAGAATTAAAGGAGAGGTGTGATCAGAGAGTGCCACTAATGAGGTAAAATCTTTAGTACAATGGTTTACCCCTGTTGATCAAAAGATAAAATGAGCAGTCACAGGCCTCTCTGTTTTTAAATTTCAAGTAACCCTTGCGTGTAACTTTAATCTCCTTCTCATGTTTTTCAAGAACTCACTAGCAGAATTCCTAGAACTTTTAAAAGGTTACAGGGTCATGGGGTTTTCTTGGTCATTTGCTGTGACTTGAGCCCAAGAATGTTTCTGATATAGAACACCTTTTAAGTTTATGTCCCAGAGTGCAAACAGAAAGATAGGAAGGAGGAAAAATATAAGACTTCTATCCTTAATATTTTAACTGAAAAGTATTCAAGACTGTGAAAGAATAAAACATAAAAGAAAAGATTTTTCAATTAATAATTTAAAACTATTTCCGGAGTCTGGGTTGTGACTCAGTGGTAAACCACCTGATTTGTAAGGTTGAGGCTAGTAGTTCAACCCTAGCTCTGAGCTGCTGGTCAGGTGCAGTCCCAGCAGCGTTGCCATTGGTACCCCTGGCACTCTGAGTGCGCAAGCACCACAACCAAGTGTGTGATCCTGGTCAACACAATAATAACAAAAAGAAGAGAAAAGAAGAGGGAAAATGAATTTTTTTTTAAAGTAATTTCACATAATTAGTGGTTTGTGTTTTTAAAAAATTCTGTAAAGAAAGATTTTTATAGAAAACCTATAATCATATGAAATGACTTCATTCCTTATACATGGTAAATAAATAACTTTCTATTGTCAAAAATAAAAAACATTTAAAAGTATAATCTGGGAATATATGTTATTGTAATTTATTTTTCTTGTTATGATATGCCAAGTGTAATTGTCTTCTTAAATGATGATAGAAAAAGGGAATTTTTCAAATTTTATATGGAATTAAATACTTCTTAAATTTGCTTATTTCCTGAACTCCCAGAGTAGGGAAAAAATTAAGAGAAAAAGTTGCTTATTTGGTCAGTTAATTCATTAGTTTCATCCATGATGTCAAGTTTTCCAAAAATTTTACATTTTCAGTTGCTCCACAAGAAAATATGCAGTGGTATCTTAATGGAAAGTTAAGCTTCCTATATTTTTCAGGACATTAATCAATATTTTTGGCTTAGAAAATAAGCTTAAATGTTTCACAATCTCACCACACATAACACTCCCATACAAGCTATTTGCTATCATTAAGGGCTGGAGAGATAGTCCAGGGGGTACAGCACTGGCCTTGCACATGACCCACTATGGTTTGATCTCTGGCACTACCTATGTTCTGAGCACTGACAGGACTGATCCCTGACCACAAAACCAGGAACAGGCCCAGAGCATAGCCAGATATGGACCAACACTCTCAAATAAAATAAATATTTGCTATCAAGAATTGATATGTTGTGCATTGTGAACTCACCCTATATTTTTGCTAGATTAAAAGTTCATCTTTTTCTCCACCTATCCCTATTCTTAAACAAATGACATGAGCACCAGGTTTGAATTTCAACCTATGTAACACTAGTTCCAGATTTCTGCCTGCCTCTGTCATAAAGTTTCTTAGTTACAGAATGACTTATGGCAACACTAAACCAAATTTCAGCACATCCTAGCTCATCTCTCAGCAGAATTTGAGCATGATAGAGATGAACTCAGACTCATCTCCTTCACTGAATTTTCTTCCCAAATCAACTCCTTTTCCCTGTTCCTCTGGATTCTTTCCATAATATCATAAACTTATTCATGTTTCATCACAAGAAACATTATCCAATGCTATGATTTAAATAAAGCATCAGCAAACTATAGCTTACAGGCCAAGTCTGGTGACTGTTTTTGTAAAATTTTATGAAACACAGCCACTCTCATTTACATATCATTTATGGCTGTTTCTGTGATACCACAGCAGAGTTGAATAGGTAAACAGACCTTATGGTCTGCAAACCTAAACTATTTCCCATCTGGTCTCTTTTCAAAAAAGTTTATTGAGTCCTGTGGTTTTCAAATTCACTTCTATATTCTGATTCTAGTTATTGTACCCAGCTTAATGAGAGATTGGAAAGAAGTTAAAAAAGCAAAGTCTGTGGGTATATAAAATTAAGGCTAAAAAAAAATCAATGACTAAGTAGTGAGTTCAATCTATGACCTAAAAGGCAAGGGTGAAGTTAAGTAACTAACATCTATTCTATGCCACTTGGAGTCACCCAGAAGACTCAGGTTTGGTTTGGGTTCAGGGTAGTTGAAGAAAGAAATACAGATGGAGCAACAATTTCAGCAGGAATAAAAGGCAGCATGAAAATGAGTCTGATCTGGGGAATTTTTAAAATTGAGGTATTAATGGCCCAATGAGCTTATGTCAGGAAATTAGTCAGATAAACATGACTGTAACATGGAAAAGTGTGAGATACTGTTTTCAGGGTAATAACTTTTACATGAGAGCTGAGTCCTGACCCATGGATGAGACCAAACAGCAAGCCTATATAAAGAATATTTTAGGAACCCCAGGGAAGGAAGATTGAGGTAAATCGATATCTTCTTGAGGGTAACACTAACTCACTAATTTAGTAAATGCTGAGACAGCTTAAGAAAAGAGATAAATTAATCCACAGAAGAAGACAACAGAATTGTGTACTAAGTGCTCAGTGCCAGGGATCAAATGTTAAAAATCTTTGTTGCTGAAGTAACTGCTGTTGTGTTTACCATCCAACCTTGTAACTTTAGATAGTTTGATAGAAAGATAAGAAATTCCCTGGTAAATTTAATCCATGTAAAACAGACTCTTAGATAAATCTCAACATTCATTCTGTCACAAATATTTTTTTATTGAA